>NC_047034.1:130350407-131778435 GCF_011762595.2 Tursiops truncatus | reverse complement strand
TTGTTGCAATGGTAAATGGGAGTGTTTTCTTGATTTCACTTTCAGATTTTTTATCATTAGTATATAGGAATGCCAGAGATTTCTTTGCATTAATTTTGTATCCTGCCACTTTACGAAATTCATTGATTAGCTCTGCTAGTTTTCTGGTAGCATCTTTAGGATTCTCTATGTATAGGATCATGTCATCTGCAAACAGTGTCAGCTTTACTTCTTTTCCGATTTGGATTCCTTTTATTTCCTTTTCTTCTCTGATTGCTGTGGCTAAAACTTCCAAAACTATGTTGAATAAGAGTGGTGAGAGTGGGCAACCTTGTCTTGTTCCTGATCTTAGTGGAAATGCTTTCAGTTTTTCACCATTGAGGACAATGTTGCCTGTGGGTTTGTCATATATGGCCTTTATTATGTTGAGGAAAGTTCCCTCTATGCCTACTTTCTGGAAAGTTTTTATCATAAATGGGTGTTGAATTTTGTCAAAAGTTTTCTCTGCATCTATTGAGATGATCATATGGTTTTTCTCCTTCAATTTGTTAATATGGTGTATCACGTTGATAGATTTGCATATATTGAAGAATCCTTGCATTCCTGGAATAAACCCCACTTGATCATGGTGTATGATCCTTTTAATGTCCTGTTGGATTCTGTTTGCTAGTATTTTGTTGAGGATTTTTGCATCTATGTTCATCAGTGATATTGGCCTGTAGTTTTCTTTCTTTGTGACATCCTTGTCTGGTTTTGGTATCACGGTGATGGTGGCCTTGTAGAATGAGTTTGGGAGTGTTCTTTCCTTGCTATATTTTGGAAGAGTTTGAGAAGGATAGGTGTTAGCTCTTTAAATGTTTGATAGAATGTGCCTGTGAAGCCATGTGGTCCTGGGCTTTTGTTTGTTGGAAGATTTTTAATCACAGTTTCAATTTCAGTATTTGTGATTGGTCTGTTCATATTTTCTACTTCTTCCTGATTCAGTCTTGGCAGGTTGTGCGTTTCTAAGAATTTGTCCATTTCTTCCAGATTGTCCATTTTATTGGCATAGAGTTGCTTGTAGTAATCCCTCATGACCTTTTGTATTTCTGCAGTGTCAGTTGTTCCTTCTCCTTTTTCATTTCTAATTCTATTGATTTGAGTCTTCTCCCTTTTTTTCTTGATGAGTCTGGCTAATGGTTTATCAATTTTGTTTATCTTCTCAAAGAACCACCTTTTAGTTGTATTGATCTTTGCTATTGTTTCCTTCATTTCTTTTTCATTTATTTCTGATCTGATCTTTATGATTTCTTGTGCTAACACTGGAATTTTTTGTTCTTCTTTCTCAAATTGCTTTAGGTGTAAGGTTAGGTTGTTTATTTGAGATGTTTCTTGTTTCTTCAGGTAGGATTGTATTGCTATAAACTTCCCTCTTAGAACTGCTTTTGCTCCATCCCATAGGTTTTGGGTCATCGTGTTTTCATTGTCATTTGTTTCTATGTATTTTTTGATTTCTTCAATGATCTCTTGGTTATTAAGTAGTGTATTGTTTAGCCTCATGTGTTTGTATTCTTTACAGATTTTTTCCTGTAATTGATATCTAGTCTGATAGTGTTGTGGTCAGAAAAGCTACCTGATACGATATCAATTTTTTTAAATTTACCAAGGCTTGATTTGTGACCCAAGGTATGGTCTATCCTGGAGAATGTTCCAAGAGCACTTGAGAAGAAAGTGTATTCTGTAGTTTTGGGGTGGAATGTCCTATAAATATCAAATAAGTCCATCTTGTTTAATGTATCATTTAAAGCTTGTGTTCCCTTATTTATTTTCATTTTGGATGATCTGTCCTTTGGTGAAAGTGGGGTGTTAAAAGTCCCCTACTATGATTGTGTTACTGTTGATTTTCTTTTTATGGCTGTTAGCATTTGCCTTATGTATTGAGGTGCTCCTATGTTGGGTGCATAAATATTTATAATTGTTATATCTTCTTCTTGTATTGATCCCTTGATCATTATGTAGTGTCCTTCTTTGTCTCTTATAATAGTCTTTATTTTAACGTCTGTGTTGCCTGATATGCGAATTGTTACTCCAGCTTTCTTTTTTTTTTTTTTTTTTTTGTGGTACGCGGGCCACTCACTGTCGTGGACTCTCCCATTGCGGAGCATAGGCTCTGGACACGCAGGCCCAGCGGCCATGGCTCACGGGCCTAGCCGCTCTGTGGCATGAGGGATCTTCCCGGACCGGGGCACAAACCTATGTCCCCTGCATTGTCAGGCGGACTCTCAACCACTGCGCCACCAGGGAAGCCCTCCAGCTTTCTTTTGATTTCCGTTTGCATAGAATATCTTTTTCCATCCCCTCACTTTCAGTCTTTATGTGTCCCTAGGTCTGAAGTGGTTTTCTTGTAGGCAGCATATATATGGGTCTGTTTTTGTATCCATTCAGCCAATCGGTGTCTTTTGGTGGGAGCATTTAATCCATTCACGTTTAAGGTAATTATTGATATGTATGTTCCTATTCCCATTTTCTTAATTGTTTTGAGCTTGTTATTGTAGGTCTTTTCCTTCTCTTGTTTTTCCTGCCTAGAGAAGTTCCTTTAGCATTTTTTGTAAAGCTGGTTTAGTGGTGCTGAATTCTCTTAACTTTTGCTTGTCTGTAAAGGTTTTAATTTCTCCATCAAATCTGAATGAGATCCTTGCTGGGTAGAGTAATCTTGGTTGAAGGTTCTTCCCTTTCATGACTTTAAATATGTCCTGCCACTCCCTTCTGGCTTGCAGAGTTTGTGCTGAAAGATCAGCTGTTAACCTTATGGGGATTCCCTTTTATGTTATTTGTTGTTTTTCCCTCGCTGCTTTTAATATTTTTTCTTTGTGTTTTATTTTTGATAGTTTGATTAATATGTGTCTTGGCGTGTTTCTCCTTGGATTTATCCTGTATGGGACTCTCTGTGCTTCCTGGACTTGATTAACTATTTCCTTTCCCATATTAGGGATGTTTTCAACTATAATCTCTTCAAATATTTTCTCAGTCCCTTTCTTTTTCTCTTCTTCTTCTGGGACCCCTATAATTCGAATGTTGGTGCGTTTAATGTTATCCCAGAGGTCTCTGAGACTGTCCTCAATTCTTTTCATTCTTTTTTCTTTATTCTGCTCTGCAGTAGTTATTTCCAGTATTTTATCTTCCAGGTCACTTATCTCTTCTTCTGCCTCAGTTATTCTGCTATTGATTCCTTCCAGAGAATTTTTAATTTCATTTACTGTGTTGTTCATCATTTTTTTTCTTTCCTTTTTAGTACTTCTAGGTCCTTGTTAAACATTTCTTGTATTTTCTCCATTCTATTTCCAAGATTTTGGATCATCTTTACTATCATTGCTCTGAATTCTTTTTCAGGTAGACTGTCTATTTCCTCTTTATTTGTTTGGTCTGACGGGTTTTTACGTTGCTTCTTCATCTGCTGTGTGTTTCTCTGTCTTCTCATTTTTCTTAACTTACTGTGTTTGGGGTCTCCTTTTCACAGGCTGCAGGTTCATAGTTCCCGTTGTTTTTAGTGTCTGCCCCCAGTGGCTAAGATTGGTTCAGTGGGTTGTGTAGGCTTCCTGGTGGAGGGGACTGGTTCTGGTGGATGTGGCTGGATCTTGTCTTTCTTGTGGGAAGGACCATGTCTGGTGGTGTGCTTTGGGGTGTCTCTGACCTCATTATGATTTTAGGCAGCCTCTCTTCTAATGGGTGGGTTTTGTTCCTGTCTTCCTAGTTGTTTGGCATAGGATGTCCAGCACTGTAGCTTGCTGCTCATTGAGTGGAGCTGGATCTTAGCGTTGAGATCGAGACCTCTGGGAGAGCTTTCACTATTTGATATTACATGGAGCCGGGAGGTCTTTGGTAGATCAGTGTCCTAAACTCGGCTCTCCCACCTCAGAGGCAGAGGCCTGACATCTGGCCAGAGCACCAAGACCCTGTCAGCCACATGGCTCAGAAGAAAAGGGAGAAAAAAAGAAATAAATAAAATAAAATAGTTATTAAAATAAAAAATGATTATTAAAAATTTTAAAGTAATAAAAAAAAAGGAAGAAAGAAGAGAGTAACCAAACCAGAAAACAAATCCACCAATGATAACAAGCACTAAAAACTATACTAAAAAACAACAACAACAACAAAATCCTGACAGACTTTGAACCATAGGGCAAATGGTAAAAGCAAAGCTATCCAGACAAAATCACACAAATAAGTATATACATACATGCTTGCAAAAAGAGAAAAAGGAAAAAAAATATATATATATCTATATATTAAAAAAAAGGAAGAGAGCAACCAAATCAATAAATCTGCCAATGATAATAAACTCTAAATACTAAACAAAGGTGAACGTAAAACCAGAAACAAATTAGATTCAGAAAGCAGACCCCAAGTCTACAGTTGCTCCCAAAGTCCATTGCCTCAATTTTGGGATGATTCGTTGTCTCTTCAGGTATTCCACAGATGCAGGGTACATCAGGTTGATTGAGGAGCTTTAATCTGCTGCTCCTGAGGCTGCTGGGAGAGATTCCCTTTCTCTTCTTTTTTGCACAGCTCCTAGGGTTCAGCTTCGGATTTGGACTCGCCTCTGCATGTAGGTCGCCTGAGGGCGTCTGTTCTTCGCCCAGAAAGGACGGGGTTAAAGGAACAGCTGATTTGGGGGCTCTGGCTCACTCAGGCCGGGGGGCGGGAGGGGTATGGATGCGGGGCGAGCCTGCGGCGGCAGAGGCCAGCGTGACGTTGCACCAGCCTGAGGCGCACTGTGTGTTCTGCCGGGGAAGTTGTGCCTGGATCATGGGACCCTGGCAGTGGCGGGCTGCACAGGCTCCTGGAGGGAAGGTGTGTATAGTGACCTGTGCTTGCACAGAGGCTTCTTGGTGGCTGCAGCAGCAGCCTTAGCGTCCCATGCCCGTCTCTGGGGTCCGCGCTGATAGCCGTGGCTCACACCCGTTTCTGGATCTCGTTTAGGTGGTACTCTGAATCCCCTCTCCTTGCGTACCCCGAAAAAATGGTCTCTTGCCTCTTAGGCGGGTCCAGACTTTTTCCTGGACACCCTCCCGGCTAGCTGTGGCGCACTAGCCCCCTTCAGGCTGTGTTCACGCAGCCAACCCCAGTCCTCTCCCTGGGATCTGACCTCTGAAGAAGCCGGAGCCTCATCTCCCAGCCCCAACCCGTCCCAGCCAGTGAGCAGACAAGACTCTCGGGCTGGTGAGTGCTGGTCGGCACTGATCCTCTGTGCGGGAATCTCTCCGCTTTGCACTCCGCAACCCTGTTGCTGCGCTCTCCTCCGTGGTTTGGAAGCTCCCCCGTCCGCCACCCCCCATCTCCGCCAGTGAAGGGACTTCCTAATGTGTGGAACCTTTTCGTCCTTCACAGCCCTCCCACTGGTGCAGGTCCCGTCCCTATTCTTTTGTCTCTGTTTTTTCTTTTGCCCTACCCAGGTATGTGGGGGAGTTTCTTGCCTTTTGGGAAGTCTGAGGTCTTCTGCCAGTGTTCAGTAGGTGTTCTGTACGAGTTGTTCCACGTGTAGATGTATTTCTGATGTATTTGTGGGAAGGAAGGTGATCTCCGTGTCTTACTCTTCCTCCATCTTGAAGGTCTCCAGGAATGTCCCATTGAAAATAAACATTATGGTAAATTTCTGCTTCCAATTCTATATAATTCTTTATTTTTACATATTGAAAGGAACTTTGAAGTAATACTTTGTTCCAGAAAAACGTGTAGCATTACTTTATAATCTTTTTTTAAAAATCTGATACTTATAAAAAATAGTTCTAAGTCAAAATTTTGACTCATTAAGAGAAAGCCAATCAGTCAATCTGTGCAGTAATTGTGTAACAGTTCTGCATAGCTATTTGGTAAAAGAAATTTTAACAAAGAGTTTCTTTTTAAAGTAACGTACAGAAACCAAATTTGATTTCAAAAATAAAAGGCAGGATTAATGTTATCTAGCTTTAAACATAAAGCAGTTGACTAGCATTTTAAAACGTCATTTGGTCAATTAAGTATACAAAGCAAATTAACCAAAACATACATTATGCATATGGAGAAAATATAAGTAAATAATAAGGAAACATGCTCAATATGAGTCTTTAAAAGTTGAAAACACAAAGTAATTTTGAGATTCATGACAGCCTTGGGGTTCATATTACTTGACCGTGATAAATTTAGAAGATTATACAGAGTTTGGTTTGTTCTTCTTGTATGTGGAAAGTATTTCTTCTCTCTTTAACCCTTTCAAAGAGGATTTAAATTTTGATCATTTTGAATCCATTTACTAACCTGATAAGCATTTTGATGCTAATTGTCTATATTTGACTTCCACTTCCCCTTTTAAAAGCGTTAAGTGGTGGGTTTAAATCATGTCAACATTTCTGACGTATTTAGAATTGCATGGGTTGGAAAACATGAACATTTCAAAGAAATGACTTTTCCTTGAGTCCAGCCATTTGCTTTCTTTAATAAGATTAGTTCAGATACTGCATTTCATCATCAATTCCATCATCTGAAAAAAATTCTGCCATCTCAAAAGTTTTGACATTTTCATTTTCTATTCTATTTCTGTTCCATGACACATAATTCAGGCATTTGACTGAGTTTAAATCAGTGGACTGGTTGGAAGCCTAAAAATTGCCTTGCACAGAAGAGTTTTGAATGAGTTGGGAGATTTCTTTACATTTGGGAGCTTTTTATTTCTTTCCTTTCACTTTTTAATTTGAAATCTCTCCTGTGATGGAATTACATGATGATACCTTAGGTTAGGTTACTTGTAATGAACGTTGATCCAAAATCTCAATTCGTCCTAGGGATGTTAGGACATTGGCATGCCTTGACTTTGGTTACTGATTCAGCGAGCAAATAAATATAGCTAAATCACTTAGTGACTTGCTTCTAATTCAAATCACACACATATTGATCTGTAGAACGGATCTGATCTGGATTTGTCTAGCTCGTGTGAAATCACACGCCACTTCATGTTGTCCTTATGTCTGACTATGCAAATGTGCTTGCCGATTTGCAATTTGTTTCTTTCTTAGGTGTCAATACCCCAAGTTTTGCTCTGTCCAGGCATCTCTTAGTAAAGCCACAGATAAAGCCGAGAACTGTACAGGTAGTTTACATATCTTTTCAGGCCACTTGATATGTTCTAGACTCTTTGTTAGATAGCCTGAAAATAGAGGCAGGCAAAGCAGACCTGGTCTCTCTCCTTATAGAATCTGTGGTCACACTTGAAGGTTGTCTTGTAGAATTTCATTAAGGAAATCTGTGATTAGAAATAACAAGGACATGTTTAGACTAACTAAATTTCTAAACAGATCTATACCTATAAAGTGCTTAGAATAGTACATGGAATTTAGCAAGTACTCAGTAACATTTACATGCTAATATCATTATTATTTTTATTACTTATTTTTCCAGTTCACCCAAATAATTCTCTGGTCATAGGCAGAACATAATACATGTAGATATGTATAAGTAAAATGAGATTTGGTTCTTTTAACATGAAATCAGACCAATTTTGTGCTGCAAATTTAAAAGAGCCCAAATCTTTCCTGTGATGTGGAGACTAGGAGTCATTTCCTTTATTTTTATATCCAAGTTTTCATTGTTTTAACTGGCACCCTACCAAACTGATAGATGCCTCTAGTTGTGTGTGTCAGCGTAGTTGCCGAGAACATTACAGATGCAGTAATTACAAGGGACCATTTTCCCATTATTTTCTTCCCAAAGCATTTCCTATGCTGGAAATGCTATGAAAAGTTTAGACTATAGTAAAAATACTATTTTTTAAAAAAACAAGCTTTTATTTTCTTAAAATATATTCATCATAGAAAAAACAAGTAAGCAAAAAGAAGCAGTGAAAATCACTGAAATCCAACATGCAGAGAGAACTACTGTTATAGTTTATGCATATTTTTTCCAGTTCTTTCTCTGTACATAGAAATACATTTTAAAATGGCATCATTGTATAATATCCTATTTTGTAATCGCTTTCCATGTCTTTATTTCATGTCATTAAATATCTTTCCCTTGTCATTATTCTTTTACAGTGTTATTTGCATTGGTTATACCTTAGTTAACCATTTAACTTTTCTTTTTTAACTTCTACCTTTTCTTTTTTTTCTATTATAAATTATTCATTGGATGAGCAACTGAGTTACCACTGATGAGGGTTTTTTAAGTGTTAAAATAGCTAAATTGTATAAAATGTGGAGAGAGTGCCTTGACACTGAAGTAAAGTAACTGGCAAGATAAGATGATTGCATATGAGGTCCTCATATGCTTCTATAACCTTCTTTACAAAGGGTCCGAAAGGCCACTGGCTCGGACAACAACTTCAGGAAGCACTGGGGAAGTGGTGCTCCATAATTAGAGAAGATCAGTAACCCCCAAATGGACTGTGATTTAGGAGAGTAAGTTGAAATCAGCTCTATGCTGATATCAGGGGACCGTTCTGTCACCTGTTTGTTCCTATGACAAGTTCAAACCAATTCAAAACAAATTTTCCCTTTACAGGTAGATTTCTTTTTTAAATTCTTTTAAGTTTGATCTTTTAGGTTGCATAAACTGTTGTTCCGTGATTTAAGTGTGCTTGTCACTCCATCCTTCCTGCCAGGAATGCCATCTCCAACCACACTGAAGAAGTCGGAGAAGTCTGGTTTCAGCAGCCCCTCCCCTTCGCAGACCTCCTCCCTGGGAACGGCATTCACACAGCATCACCGACCTGTCATTACAGGACCCAGAGGTGAGCTGCTCCACAGGCACCCTTGATTGTGCTTAGATCAT
This sequence comes from Tursiops truncatus, assembly GCF_011762595.2. NCBI lineage: Eukaryota > Metazoa > Chordata > Mammalia > Artiodactyla > Delphinidae > Tursiops > Tursiops truncatus. The sequence goes on along the minus strand of NC_047034.1, from coordinate 131,769,678 downwards.
GACCTTGTGACCAGAGTAGCAAAATGAGAGACATGAGACCAGAGTAGCAAAATGAGAGACAATGAAGGCTCCCCCAGAGTGGTCCTAAAGGCAGCAAGTGTTCCAATTTCTTATCCTCGGGGGCTGCTTTGGAATTGTAGGGACCCAAGAGGTTTGGCATCAAACCCTGATCCTTACCTGTTTCTTTGCTGGTGGGATGTTGAAAAGAGGTGGGAGGTAATTTGAATTAAAGGAAAATCAAACCTGTCCTACAAATTGTACGAGGGGATCACATGCACGTGAATGTGTGTGTATTTGTGTGCGTGTGTTAGGTAGTTTATTTTTGTGTAGTCAATTACCTCTTTTCAAGCAATAGCTTATTTTCATTCTCTCACCCCTGCTGATTCCCTTTCCTTGAAACCTGATTTCAATATGTGGCATTTTGCATTGAGGTTGTCTGCAATCACTGTGTTGACGAGCCATCTTCATTCCCTCCTTTTGAAGTGGTAGATAGTTTGTCTGGTTTTCATTGCAATGTTTTCATTATTTTTGTCTCATGTGCTTTTAAGTTTATTATTAAAATGTGTCCACAAGAAATATGATTTGTATTTCACATTAAAGACAAGCTTTAAACCTCAAGAGAATGTCAGCAAATCACTTAACTTGATCTTATTGCAAGATGAAAATATTTATTAGTTTGTTTATGAAACTCCCACAGTAGGAGTACGAATAATTGTAACCACGTTTGCTTTCTCCCATCAGATTTTCGTTTAGGTAGGTTTGTGATCTACCAGCTGGTATCATAAAACATCCTAGAAAGTTATGGTCTCTTGTCTACTTTGACATACGCCTGGGGAAACTGATGTTTCTTGCATTAATCTCAATGTGAGTGCCACAAATCTGAATCCCTTTATGAATACTCTGTGTGCATCTCAGGGAAATATGGCAGCTGAGAGGGCTGGCCAATGCACACGTGCAGAAATCAGACTGAAGAAAATAAGTATTCTGACTATTGTGTGAAGCAGTTTCTCTCTCCACAATTATGGTTGCTCACTTGCCCCATCTTTGAACATCTTGTGATCATTGACGGAACTTTCTCAAGATCCCTAATTATTTCACTTGTGTGTGAGAGTGTGTGTGGTACAATCAGAGAAGCTAAATATGTATTTTTTCCTAACTTGAAAACCTTGCATCTGAATGGGATTATGTGGTCCCAGAATGAGTCTCTTTAAATGGGCCAGTAGGATATTTTCCTCGTTGTCAACATTCCTTAAGCATTGAAACTGTGGTGCGAAGTAAGAAATACAAAGCCCTTTTAGTCAGAAGATTTTTGGTCTCAGGGAGATAAGGCATGTGGCGTTTCTCATCTTTATTATGGTCAGGTTAACATTCTAAATGGTAAATTAATGTGAAAAGCAGACAGTTCTGTAGGGCCTCAGAGGAGGGAACTATGGAGGTTCCTTCATCCATTAAACAAGGATTTAATGAGTACCTGTCACTATACAGACACTGGGAAATCAGTGGTTTCTGTCCTCATAGAGCATATCATCTAGTGCAGGAAAATAAGCATTTAGAAGATGATGTGGAATGCACTGTTACTTATCACTTTATGTCAAATAAAGAGACTTCAAAGTGTACATAACATTGAAGTCAAATCTTAAAAGTTGCTTACATGAATGGAGGGCATTCCAAACAAAGAAAAGACTCATGGGCACAGCAGGGCGATAAGAATTGGGAAGCAGCAATGTCAGCACTCAGGTTAGTTGGTTAAGCTGCCTCTTTCCCTTTCCACTTACCTTCTGAATTTTTTAATATCCTCATCGATAAAATGGGAACAATACTACTGCTGAATGAATGTTTTCTCCCAACCTCATATGCTTATACAGAAACTACAATAAAACAATATTTGTAGAGACACTTTGAGGAGCACAAAGCAATGTGCATATGTTATCATTTATTCAATAAATACTGAATGCCCTCTGTGTGTCTTGCCGTAAGACCATAGTTCTAGAAATTACTGAAATGATTCTAGCAGTTACTGTGGGTGCCATGATTGGGTGCTTTCTTCATGCTAAACAATCACATTTGCTAAAATGACCCACACTGGGTTGGACCAGAGGGGACCGTCTTAGCCTACAGGACAGTGAGTTTTGATCTATTCATACTCATGAAATTGTTTATGTGGAAAAGAGAAAGATGCTCAATTTAAGAATTATGGAATTCCAAAGATTCTTTTTTTTTCACCAGAATTCAAGATGGTTCCCAGCATCCTCAGTTCTCCTTTCTGGGAAATCTACTCAGGTACCCATTCTTATTGCATCCTGCCCCACTTAGTGGTCTGGTGAAGGGAAGTGGGGTAGTTGAGATGAAATACTTCAGCAGCCTCTTTGTGGTCATCATCACAGAATTGAGATAGACTAACATGCGACACTCTTGGGCTAAGACCTTTTTAAAGGTTGGTATTCAGGTGCTTATTATTTAAGACATACTTGCTACAGGTATCATCATCCCAGTTATTCTTCTCTGAACTAGTTGGAAAGCTAATGCTTGGAATGACATCACATCTGGGAGTAAGAGTTGATATTTTAGGAAGATGAGGCCGGATTTAAAGGAGGAGAGTCTGACCGAGGGAGCCAGTGTGGAATAAATGAGACATTGGACATAAAGGAGAATTCAACTGCACATGTTCTTTTTATTATAAGGAGTTACCACAGTCTGAAAAGATAAATCATTAGAAAATCCTGACAGATGATCCAACTTCAGAAGGAAGAAGAGAAAGGTGTGTCCTTTATCAGGATCCTGGGGCACTGGGGAGGCTGTTTACTGCACTCTTGTTCAGAATTACATGGTATAGTCACCTCTGGATAGCACCTAGGTTGCAAGGCTTCTGCTGCCTTCCTTAAAATTTCTCAGGGGACTACCTTGATGAGACAAACACCAGTTAGTAAGCAGTAGCTTTGTAACGTACCTCAGTGCCCAGGCCAAGGGTGGTATTTTAACAGAGTTACAGAAAAGCAAGGTCTCCTCCCTGAAAAAACAATGACCCCATTTTTCACTGCAAAAATTATCTATGTTTGGAAATTCGGTGGCCACCTTTTAAAAAGGAAACCTCTCTTTGATGATTGTAAAGCTGAGGCGGAAAAATAGAGCCTGGAAGGGCGTGGGTAAGTGCAAAACTTCGGGGGTCGAATGGACTGGTATTTGAATCCTGTCTCTACCACTTTCACCAACTGTGAGAACCTAGCACATAGCTTTCCTTCTTGGAGCCATGGGCTCCTCATCTATAAATTGAAGATCCTAATCTCAACCTCAAGAGAATTGTATTATCTAAGGAGTAGAGGAAATCATGTACTTGCAGTCCATAGCACAGTGCCTGGAAGTAGAGTATGTACTCAGGTCATACAAACAATTAAATCACCCGTTTTCATCCAGGGTTTGAAAATCTCAGGCTGTCCTCCTGCCTTTGCCTGTCCACATATTGCCCAACCTAAGACCAGCTTGGGTACCACCTTCTACCCGAAACCTGCTCAGCTCCACCCAGGCCACCATCATCTCACACTCCACAGACTCCGGGAGACTTTCACACCTGCACATTCCCTCCACCGACATGGTCTTGCTTTGTTAGTTAATGTACATGTCTTGTCCCTCCTCTAGAGCAAAACCTCTGAGAGGAAGGATCTCTAATGTGTGCTTTTGGGTATCTTCATTGTGTCTCATACACAATGCTCAAATATTGCTTGAGTGAATAAAAAGTACTCAAGTTGCACATAAAGGTACACAAGAGACATTCATCCCCTCCCTGACACTGACAGATTGTCATTGCTTCAGAAGAACAAAGGGTGACAAAGGATAATAGTTTATATAGTACTTCTTTATGAGGAATGTTAAAGATGAGGAAGAACGATGGCCTTTCATCCAAAGAAAGCTTTTGCAAGATTATGAAGTAAGGCTTTGCTATTAAAGGCTATGTTTTTTCTTAGTTTATGCTATTCCAATCACTTTCCTATTTACCTTGTGAAGGTAGAGACATGTGGTTTCTTAAAATGAATCCCTTCTCTGATATTGGCTTTCTTTATGGCTTTGATAAATCATTTAACCTTGTGGCCTCAGTTTGGCCATCTGTATCATGGGGGTAATACTTTGCCACCTATGTAGTTAAAATTAGGTGAAGGGGTTAAAAATTATGCAGTGTCCTAGGGAGTGGGGAAGAGATTAAGTTTCAGTAAGGGCATTTGTATTTTGTTATACATTATTACAATTACTGTGCACTTCAAGCTGAGCGATTGGGCTTTCAGAGACTTTCTTTTACCAGTACTTAAAATTTCAACCATAATAAAGTATTTAATCATGACAATTTATCTTATTCATGATAATGGAGAAAAAAATCCTTTTTCTTCCTTTTGCCTTTTTAAGAGTTGTAGGTTTGCCTGATGATTTAAAAGAGCCTAACTCTTTGTGATAATTATTTGGAGTACTCATCAGAGATATTTTCGAACTTCTTGAAAGTTTGTCTTCTTGAAACTTATGTTTCTGCCTAAAGTCTGCTATTTTCAAAAACAAGATAATGAATGATACTTAATTTAAATGCTCAGCACTAGGTAAGGCAACTCTGTGCTTTCGGGATTGAGAAGCAGGGAGGGGCCTGCACTATACACGTTGTGAGGCAGAGGTTGAGAGTAATCGCAAATAAGCACTGATTGAGCTTCATCTAGAGCCATAGAATTTCAGAATAGTGCTCTGAGAATCTTCTGGTTTAATCCTTTCCCTGTATCCACTAAGAATGTGTTTGGCTGTAAGTAACTGAAAGTCGGACTAAGCAGGTTGTAGTTTTCTCATATAGAAACAAATACACGATTCAGGACTGTCATGGTGTCACCAAAGCACCATCAAGGACTGAGATTTCTTCTTTTACCCATGCTTTAATGGGGCGTTTTCATCCTCATGCTGTGACCTCATGGTCACAGCATGGCCACTACCCTCTTTCCATGCATCTGCCTTCCAAGCAGAAAGAAGGGAACCGACAAGGGCAAAAAGTGCCCGCCAGCTCATTCTGCCACCTTTTATAGAATGTTACACAGCATGATCAGAGCTATGCCACACAATCTCCTCTAGCTGCAAGGGAGGCTGGAAAATCTAGGTCTTATAGCTGAGCAGATTGCTGCTCTGTATAAAATTGGGGCTTTAGAAGTAGGTAAATAGGGGAGAAATATGCTGGCTAGCAGTCAGCAACATAGTTCCCATTACTCATAGAAATGTGAAATCTGAGCTGGCCAGAGCTAAGACTAGAAATCTAGTCTCCAGTGCTGTGCCTTTTTCACCATATCAGCAGTTTCTACCTTTTTCTCTACCGCTGGGAGAAATCAACTGCATTTATTTAAACAATTAGTTTGTTTGCACAATTTTTATTAGTCAAAAACATGACATAACCATTTAGATCTTTCGATAAGCATGACATAACCCGCGTTATCACACTGAGTTTTTTTTTAATAACAGCCATAAACAGATCACTTGACATTTTTTATGAGCCCCTGAATCCTTGCTACTGGTAAACGCAGGGTTTCTGGTAGGTGCGAGTCACTTCAAAGACAACTTTGGAGGTCAGTTTGGCTTTTTTTGTTTTTTTTGAATATTGAAATTAGCTTGCAGACTCTCATTACGGGGACCGTTCTGCAAGTATTTATCAAGCACTTAAAGTGTACAAGGTGCTCTGCTACTTGCTTAATAGAGTAAAAAAGAGAAGCTTGGATTCCGGCCTCAGCATGCTTACTTCCTGGTGGAGGGCAGACAAGAAAGCCAGCCGTTGTATTATTGTGATGGGGACTCCAGGGTGCCGTCAGGGTCGGGGGCAACCTGATAGAGGACTACCATGGCATTGGGCACTGGGCGAGTCCAAACAAGCGTGATTTACCCCTGTTCTCAGACAGAGTACCTCCTAGTCGTAAGCCTGCAAGGCAACAGCAGTCGTGCTTTAGCTAAGTACTGAGGAATCCAGACATACAAAATGTGAGCACAGGGCTAAAGCCCCACTTCTTTATGGGTCAAAACATACATACATACATACATATACATATATATACATATATATATATATATATATATACACACACACACACACAACATACATACACACATATATATATATATATATATATATACATATTTATACACACATACATGTGAAGGGAGTTTAGAAATCAAATTGCCCTGATTCTGAAAACATGCACAAGATGTATTAAAACAATAGCCATATAAACCAAAGATTTATTGTGCAGCTTTCAAAGAATCCTGCCAGTTTCTGTTCAGACGTTTACATGCTCTCTAAACCTCTCTAAGTCCATGATCCTCGTGGCCCAAACAGGGATCTTGCTCTTAGTGATGAGACATCTGAGGGTCTGAAGTTAACATCTCCCAGTTTGGCCAAGAAAAATATACTGCGGAGAATTATGAGAATTAAGGTAACCTTCCAGGAAGTTCAGGTCACCAGGAAAGGTTGGAAGAGCGGAGACTCATAGACAATAATAGAGGAGGAAGGAAGGAGAGGTACCACAGGAAGGCAGCAGTTATCACTAGATGGCAGGGCCCATTAGAACAGGGACCATTCTTTATTCTTCCTCCCGATATCCTGTATCCCTCAGCCTTGTGCCTGGCATTAGGAAAGCACTCAATAAATATTTGTTGAATAAATGAATAAGAACATGGATTTGATTGAAAGCAAACAGAAAGTTCGGGAATAATAGGGAGTTCTTTCCATCCCCCATGTGTGATAATAATACAATATTCAAGTGCGTGTATTTGGCAACATTTAGGGAGATGCATAGCATGGTGAATGAATGCTCGATATACGTTTGCTTGGTTTTAATTAAGAACTTCTACTTTCATGGGCATTAAGAGAAATGCTGAGCTCAAAATGATTTGATCCCCTTTTTATGGAATATTTTCTATGGTATTAGAAATGCGTCTGCCCAAACTAAGGATCCTGAAGAAGGAATAGTCCCTGGCGCCTCGTCACGCTCATAACCATGGCACCCTTCCTTGACATAGGCCCTCTACCTAAGCAATAGTTTCATTTAGCATTCTCGTATCATATTGGCAAACTTCTTTGCCTCTTAGGAAAACTTCTTAACTTAGTTGTGGAACACGCTGGTGCTCCTTTCAGTGGAGCTGAATCTAATTTGTCTCTCCTGGTTTAGTGCAATTGAATCATCTCAGGAAAATGAGAAGCAATTAAGTACCTGTTGCTAACAAGGCGCTGAAATAATCTGCCAACAGATGCAAGGTGTTTATTTATTACTGTAGTGTGTCATTTGAGAAGACATTACATTGTCTTTCTAACAATCAGAATTGACTTCCAAATGCAGGCATCACAGACCTAACAAGTACGACCTTTGAGGAGCACTAAAAAGAGAGTAAGAGGGCTTGTGAACACGGGGCAAGGTTAGCTCAAGTGCTGGTGTCCAGCCTAATGGGAAACGTTGTCGATGGGCTTTGGAGGAACTGGATGGTAAAGAGAAGCAGCTTTTTAGCAAAGGCCCTTTAAGTCCCAGTTCCGGAAATTATTAAATTCATTAGCCAGATACTTACAACCACCTATTACTGCCCAGCCAAAGGAAAAAACAGTTCGAGCAAATGTTTCAAAACTACAACTAAACAAAAGTCAGGAAGCATGTAATTAAAACTGTACCTTTACTGTACTGTAAAGAGTTTCACTGTGACATGGAACATATTTAAAGGAGAAGGCTGTTTAGCTAATTTGTCTGCAAGTGAACTGGTATCCTAAATGAACTGGAAGGCCACCCACCGAGCGAGCCTCATAAAGGGCCGTGGTGCTCAGCTTGGTTTTGTGTAACGTTCAATAATTACTAGATAAATGCATAACTAAAAGCTCTATTACACTAATAATTTGTACTGAGGTAGATGTGTGGGACACCCTGCTGGGTTAATTTGTCATCCCAGCAGCAAACTTCTAAAGAGAGCTCTTCTGCAGTGGAATCTGTTAATATGTGGTCCCAACGAGGACAGGTTAGAGCAGTAAGACCAATTGGCTCCTTATCTCTTAAAGAGGCAAAATGCCTCCCGGGTGAGCACCGGAGAGGAGAATAGGGTGATGGGTGATTAACCACGTGGACCCAGATTTAAACTCATGTGGACAAAAGAAGCTGCTCTCCATCTCTCCATCTCTCCCTCCCTCTCTTCCACTCCCCTACCCGCCCCCCAACCACAGACCCACACATGCAGCCACAGTGAAGGCGTGGGTTCTGAGCAAGGTTTCTTTGGAATTATGTCACTGATGAGACTTCTGGGTATCACTTGTACTATAAATCACATAATCAGATAAACTCCCAGGTCTTTCTGGTTGAGCTTAATATAATGTTGATTCCATGTTTAGATTCATTCTTTATTTTTCTTTTTTCAGAGTAGAATAAAAAGTCAATATTGGACTTGTATCTCCTCTCTATATGAAATGTTTTCTTCTGTCACACACACACACACACACACACACACTTGCTGTTTTAAATATGAAGCTCACATTTAAGCTTCAGCACAGGGTTTTCAACCTCACCGATTGACAGAACCATAAATCATGTTAAAGTTAAGTGAATTACTGTAGCATGGAACTGTAGCTTTAACAATGTTTATGTAGTATCAGCTTATCATCCATGTAGGCAAAGGGGGGTGAGCACTGATACTCGAAATGGGAATGTACAGTCCTGTTAATGTAGCTGCAGGATCACGGAGAGTTACCCATTTCACGCTGCATCCTTTGTATTGTTGAAACTAGCGTATTTAACCACTCACGTGTATGGAATGTTTTTTAAAATGTGTATTTCCACAGTAAACTTACATTTGCCATATTTCTTAGTACTAAATGGCAGTTGCTTCCCCCAACCCCAAACAATTCATTCTTCTTATGCACAAAACACATGTGAGGAACATCAGAGTTGCCAGGTTGTATTACGGTAATAAGGGACCTATGAGGCAAATATCATGAAAGGAAATAAGCCATTTGACCTCTGAAAAATAATTCAAATGGGAGCAGCAGAGTGCAGTGAAAAGAGCATGGGCTGTAGAGTCAGCCAGGGTAGAATGCAAATCCTGGCCAGCCACTTGGGATCTGCATAAGCTTGTGCCAGTCACCCATCTTCTGCTGGTCTCTTAATTTCCCACCTGTACAAAACGTTAAGGTGTTAATAGGAGGAGGAAGTGAAATGACATATGGAAAGGGCCACATATGTTATTAGTATGTTACTAAATGTTAACTGTCTCAGGGACTTCCCTGGTGGCCCAGTGGTTAAGAATCCACCTGCCAATGCAGGGGACACAGGTTCAAGCCCTGGTCCGGGAAGATCCCACATGCCGTGGAGCAACTGAGCCCGTGCGCCACAACTGCTGAAGCCCACGCACCTAGAGCCCATGCTCCGCAACAAGAGAAGCCACCCCACGCGCCTGGAGCCCGTGCTCTGCAACAAGAGAAGCCACCGCAAGGAGAAGCCCGTGTGCTACAACGAAAAGTAGCCCCTGCTCACCCCAACTTGAGAAAACAGCAACGAAGACCCAATACAGCCAAAAAAATATATATATATATATATATTTTAATGTTAACTGTCTCAGATTCCCCCCCATCCCCATATCATTTTTTGCTGTCTTTCTGTGTGGTTCTCTTGAAAGGATTCTCACTTCCCTCGTTCCTCACCCCCCATTCCCAGTTCTCTCTTTTATCTGCTCCTGTGGGTCCAGAAGGAGTGTTTTTTTTTCCCTTCACTGGGAGGAGCCTCATAGCCTAGAAGAGATGGGGCCTCAGGGAAGTGAGACAGCCTGGTTACTCCATCCTATTATTCTTGTGTGGTTAGAAGAACGCGGCGGGGGTGGGGGGGTGCCTTCCCAATCAGGCAGGTGAACCCCCTTCCATGATGATTAGCCCATTGCCATGGTGAAGACTGCTTTGGCTTGTCTTCATTCAGGCATGGCTCTTGCTAAAGGGATAAGTGCCAGGACTTCCCTGGCGGTCCAGTGGCTAGGACTTTGCCTTCCAATGGAAGGGGTGCAGGTTTGATCCCTGGTCAGGGAGCTAAGATCCATGCCTCGCAGCCAAAAAACCAAAAATCATAAAACAGAAGCAATATTGTAACAAATTCAATAAAGACTTTAAAAATGGTCCACATCAAAAAAAAATCTTTAGAAAGAAAGGGAGGTAAGCACCATTGTTATTTACGAGAGTCAATTCTGCAAATAATTTTTGAGAATGTATCATCTTCCAAGCACTGTGCTAGGCCCTAATGAGCAAACCAGACAAGCCAGTCCTGCCCCTGCAGCCTAGTAGAACAGAAGAACAAATAATTATTGCTCGGATGAGATTCATGAGAGGGGAATTAGCAGGGATCACATAGCACAGGTATTTAAAGTGATTGTGGGAATTTGGATTTATTTGTGTCAGGTTGTATGGGTCCCTTCTATTGGCATACAATACAGATTTAGAAAACCTTGGTATTGCTGAGGGATATCTCTAGATCTTCCTGAAACCTCAAATTCCTGAATACCGTAATAAGAGTTGTTGAATTGTTGCATACCCAGTAATGAACAGAAGACATGTTAATAAGCACCCTTTCAAGTGAAATATTCGTACAAGTGAAAGAACCCAGCCAGATTGCTTAATCACCCCTCCAGTCTCCCCAAAAGGAGATAATGGATTGGTTCATGTAACCGAAAAGTCAGAGGGTTTGCAGCTTCAGGTAGAGCTGGATCCAGACGCTCAGGCAATACCTTCAGAAATCTATATCTTTATCTTTCTCAGCTCTGCTGTCCTCTGTGTGAACTTGATTCTTAGACTGAATCTCCTCAGATCATGGCACTGATGATATGAGCAGCTCCAGACTTAATCCCCACCAATGTAACAATCCCAAGGGAAAGAGAACAGCTGTTCCACAAGAGATCTAGGGACGGTCCTACTCCCTAGAGTAGGATGCTTATGGCTCTGATTGGCCTGGTTTGGGTCATTTGCTCGCTTTTAAAATAATCTTTATGTTTAAAAAATAATGGGGTGGAGGGAGCTGCCAGGTGGACAGCCACCCCGCAGGGGGCACAGCATTGGCGGTCCTGGCCCCCAAGCTGGGCAGTGGCAGTGTCTGCTTTCAGAGCCCCCCTGGGGCTGCAGGTGAGGGCCCAGTAAGGTGCCAAGGGAAGGTGACGGCTAAGTATGACCTCGAGGAGCTACGGAAGCGCCTCAACCTGGAGGAGTGGATCCTGGAGCAGCTCCCTGGCCTCTACAACTACCAGGAAGAGGGGATCCTGGAGCTGGAGATTGCTGTGGGTGAACTCCTGGATGTGGAGAGTGATGAGACCCAGCTGCCAGGGTCAAGGAGCTCCTGGTGGACTGTTACAAACCCACTGAGGCCTCCGTCTCTGGCCTGCTGGACAAGATCCAGGACATGCAGAAGCTGAGCACACCCCGGAAGAAAGGAAGGGTCCCCCACGCAAGTGAACAGTGGCTCCACAGGACAATCCCTGGCCCCCGCCCTCATAGCAACAGCAATACTGGGGGGCCCTGCAGCCAGGCCTGGTGCCATGAGTGGGGCTCCCCGTGCCTCTGGCCCAGAGGTGTCTTCCCGGACATTAAAAAAAAACAAAAAAGATAACGGGGTTTCTCATTGGTGTGGCCTGGGTTACCTGCCCACCCACAGAACTGGGGGGAGGGTAAAGTCTAGGCTAATGACAGACTGAGGTGGAGGGAAGGATAGTTACCCAAAGAAACATTAGAGCTCTGTTTCCAGAAGAAAGGGTGAAAGACTGCTGGGCAGCCAAAACTGAGAGCTGTCCAGTACAGGAGATAAGAGCAAAGCTGTCCTGTGTGCTAGGCAGTGGGCTTGGCTCTGCTATCAGCCAAGTGACTTGGTGCTGCAGGTGGAGCTTACAGAGCACAGGTCAAACCCCGGTCTTAGAAGAGTGACACTTAGTCCATGCCGGGGACCTCCAGGGCCATGCGAACAGTTGAGAACAGTTCAAGTCTTGATTCCCAGTTATCTCAGGTTGCCACGTGGCACTGCATGATCCTGATTACTTTTCGTATATCTGAATTTATCCTAAAAACACAACTCTAAGAATAATAAATAGCCCAGAATCAAGCACGCTGTCTGGCACACAATATATCCTCAGCACATTCATTTTAAAGGTGTGAGCCCACTATGTACTAGGCACCTAGAATTAGAAATAATTCTAATTTTCGGGAAAATCTCTTAAATTAGTGCCAGTTTACCCAATTTACAGACAAGGAAATACAGGTTTGAAAAAGTTACATAACTTTTCCTAGACTCACATAGGGAGTGAATGATTTCAAACCCAAAATAGTTGAGCTCTAAAAACCATTCAGACATACAATTTCCATTTTGCAGCAGAGGAAACTAAGGTGCATAGGAGGCTGACACAGAGCTAGTTGATACCCAGCCTGGGGTAAATCTTTGGTACCCTGACTTCAAACCCTGGACCAATTCTTCTCCTACTTCCTCCCCTTGTGAGAAATCTACCAGCAGTAGGATAAATCCCTAAATCCTGTAGGGTGAATTCAGGAGGCTACTTTGAAACCTGTGCCTTAGTAATCGTGTTGCTCAGAAACAGGGGCTTGAACTGCAATGTATACCAGCCAGTTGGGCGGGGGTAGTGGGGGGAAGGCCGTGAATCAATCATAGCTTTGTTTGTTGTGGGGTTTGTTTGTTTATCTGCTTGGTTTTGCCTTTTTTATTTTAAATGTCAGCCAGCAAAGACTCCCAAACAGCGCCGGTCCCAGGACTTGGTAGGCCTCGCATAGGCTAGAGAACCTCCACGGAGCTTACTTTTGAAATTCTCTTTTGCGGGACTGCCCTTCCGACAGGTCATTTGAGGATTCATTCTCTGCCTGTTTCTGTTAACCTCTGTGATCATCCAATCTATGGTGGTGGTTTTTTCCTTAAATGTTTTTCTTTTATTCATCTCTTGACTCGCAGTATTGCTTGCATATTACGTAGAAGCTCAAGTTCCCTTCATGGAACTGAAGTCTTGTCAACTTTGCGTAATAACCGGTCACTCTTCATATCTCCAATAATCACAGCTGTTCTGTGGCATTTGAATGCATTGCACATTAGCCGTCGTGGCAGCTTAGGGGATGCGTGCACAAGTGTGATCTGTTCAGAGAAGGGGTCCTGTCAGGACCCAAAGGCTGGGGCTCTATCTCACAGAGCTTGAACTGGCACATTCCCTCAGGGTTTTTAAAACTCTAAATATCACAGCCTTCCCAAAGGCACAGGTTCCTAGAGACTGAGTCCAGATATACCCTAGAACCTAATATCCCAGAAACGTTTAAAAAATAATTTCTTTTAAAAACCACATACTCCTGGGACTTCCCTGGTGGCACAGTGGTTAAGAATCCGCCTGCCAATGCAGGGGACACGGGTTCGATCCCTGGTCCGGGAAGATCCCACGTGCCGCGGAGCAACTAAGCCCGTGCGCCACAACTACTGAGCCTGCGCTCTAGAGCCCGCGAGCCACAACTACTGAAGCCCGTGTGCCTAGAGCCCGTGCTCTGCAACAAGAGAAGCCACCACAATGAGAAGTCCGCGCACCGCAACGAAGAGTAGCCCCCGCTCACCACAACTAGAGAAAGCCTGTGCGCAGCTACGAAGACCCAACGCAGCCAAAAATAAATAAATGAAAATAAATTTTTTTTGAAACCCCACATACTCCCTTGTTTCACATTTTTTAGATTTCAGTGTTGTTACATATGGATCAGTTGTATTGTTGTTTGTAAATGTAATCCCAGAGACTGAATTTCATTGAAATTTAAAGCTCGATGAGCTTCAGCAACTGTTTCGTTCAAACTCCTCATTTTGCAGATGAAAGAACCAGAGGAGAGAGAAGTTGCCCACATTTAAAGCCAGGTAGAGACAGCAACAAAATTAAAACCCAAGTCTCTTTATCTAACTAGAAAATTTTCCTAAAAAGTACCCCAGAGCTTCTAAAAAACTTTTTAAGCAGTTAACATATATTGGCTCTCTGATAAGCAACTCCCAATAACTAACACAGTGGGACATTTAAGGGCAGTGGTAGAGATCTCCATTGTATGAGGCTATGACGAGGCCATGCTCAGAATCTGATTAGGTCAGAAGTGTACCTAGGTAGCAGGGGTCTACATGGTAAAGGGGGAGGTCAGGATGGACACTTAAGGATTATAGGTCTAAGTAAAAAATAAAGTCTAGAGGGAGATAGCCCCATAGTTCTAAGTTTCTAGGTTAAGTCTCAGTCTAAGATTTAAGCAAAGGTAGGGATTCAAGGTGTATTTCATCCAAAAAGAGCCTTTACAGTCATTGTTTCTATGGAATCTATGACTTTTACATCAAGGTTGCTTCTGTTGCTTTGGTTTTGCATTTTGTTGTTGATGGAACTTTTTTCAAGACCCTCATGTCATATCCATATTGTTAGCTCATACTCTTTTATCAATATTTATGCACTCATTTGTCCAAGAGACAGATAGGCAACAGGTGCCTCTTACTCCACTGTTCCCTTCCCCCTGTGTATTCTACGATTTGAACAGGTCCCTAGCACATAGGAGCAAATTCCAATTTAGTCATTTCTCATCCCCATACCCATCCTTACCTATAATAGTATTACAAGTAAAAGAAGCTGTTTATTGATGATCACTTAACCGTATGGTCAGGAGCTGCTCCATATGCCTTATATACATTGTCTCATTGAATCCTCAAAACAAATCTATGAGGTGTAAGCCCCATTATACAGATGGCAAACTGAGAGAAGCTTGGAAACTTGAATCACAGCTGGAAATGATAGAGCTAAAATTTAAATCCATGTCTATCTGACTCCAAAGACCATGGTCCTTATATCACTCTACTTTTCTTCTCTTCTCTTTCCTTTCTTTTCTTTTTATTAAACTATAGTTGATTTACAGCATCCTGTTAGTTTCAGGTATACAGCACAGTGGTTCAGTTATACATACATATACATATATATATATAAATTTATATATATAAATATATTCTTTTTCAGATTCTTTTCCCTTATAGGTTATTACAAAATATTGAGTATATAGTTCCCTGTGCTACACAGTAGGTCCTTGTCGGTTATCTACTACTTTTCTGACTCATATGTTTAATTTGACATGATATACACATGGATGTGGGAAACCAGCACATACACAAGGCATGTTAAATAATGGTGAAAAGGGACAATCAAAGAGTGACAGTGGATAGTTCGTGGAGATACAGATGGCAAGCAGGTTGCTTTGGAAGCCTTCAAAAAAGGTGAGGCTCTAGCAGAAAGGGCAGCTGGGACAAGGATGCAGTTTGGTAGGGAAGAGGTGGAAGGAACGGTGATTGTCTGGTGCACAACTCACAAGCAGAGCGTTGCAGGTGTTTGGAGGGTGAACAGGAATTATGTGGGTCTATACCAGGGGCCATCAAACTGTGGCCCACCAGTCAAATCTAGCCCTCTTCCTGTTTTTTAAGATAAAATTGTATTGGAACATGGCTACACTGATTTGTTTATGTAATATCTATGGCTGCTCCTGCGTTTAGTGGCAGAGTCAAGTAATTGCAGCAAAAACCATGAGGCCTTCGAAGCCTAAACTCTGTCCTCTATGGCCTTTACAGAAAATGTTTGCCAACCCCTGGTCTAGACTATAAACCAGGGCATTTGAGCAAGAAAAGTCTTTCAAGAGCTAAAATTGATCTAAATTAAAATTTTAAAAGACCTTGGCCTGCCCCTCACCCCTCTCTCTATTTTTTTTTTTTTTTTTTTTGGTTAAAAACAGACCAAAAGGTATTGGAATTTGATCTCTACCCTGAACCTCTACCTTAACTCATATGGAATAGAATATATCAGTTATCTTGGAAATCTACTGTAACAGCAAGTTACTTTGTTTGGTAGCAATAATATAAAAATACTGGTGTTTTGCAAGTCATGTGATGTCATATATTTCTCTTATTTGACATACCCAGGTTCTTTTGCATGCCTCTCAGTGATGTTAAAGATGCGTACTATATGTTTTGAAAACCTTGGCTTGAGTCACAGGTTTGTTATTTAGAAAAGGTTCCACCTCCCAAAGGCTTGAAAACCATTGCCAATTCCTCGTTCCTTGTGTCTCTGTTAAAATAAATCCCATAACTCCAAACTTCTAGGCTTTCATAAATGGCAGGTCTGACTCATGCATGATTTATAAATTATAGCCATGGACCATTAAGATAGATTTCTCAGCTTTAGGTAGGCTATCATGTTGTTATATATTGTGGTTTTGAATTTCTGAAGAAGCAAACTGCATAGTAGTTGACAACCCAAACAACTCAGGTTCCGTTTGCCCTTATAGAAGGCTTTTTTTTTTAAGCACAATTTTTTTCTTCCACTTTCTGCTCCTTTTAGAGCTCTGCCTTATTAAAATCTTTACTTTTAAATACGAGTAGTCAGGAGTTCTTAATGCCACCTTGTACTTTATGGAAATGGTTATTTTTGTCTGAACATCCTACCACTGAAGACAGATGAGTAGCTTTTTCTTCTAATGGTGCTAACAGAGTGAAGCAAACATTTTGGAATCTCACCTGTTGCCACAGACAGTGTCAATTAACAGTAAGACTGAAGTTTCGCAAGTGCCAGGGCTTGGGAGTGGTCATTCATTCTGTGAGGGAAGAAGGCTGTGTGTAACGCTGTCTTAAGAGCATGCTGCACCTGAAGGAGGATTAGATTTTATTGTTTGCACTGCTCTCTTGAAAGCTTATCTTTGGAGCCTCCTATAAAAGAGAGACTAGGATCTAAGGGCTGGTGCCGGAAAGCAAAAGCTAACATGAAAAGAATCCAAGTCTCTGTCCAGTCCGTGAGAGTCTGCAGTGGTTCATGGACAAGAAATAAAGGAATTAAGGCAATGTCAGGGCTAAATAGAAGAGCATATTTCTCTTCTTTGAGCTAGAAATGTGTCCATAAAGCCTCCTCCCTATAGTGGACTCTCAGATCGAGAATCAATTGTTGGACCACAAAAAGTCTCTCAACATACACAATACAACAGTAATGACCTTGACCTTCTCCTTCCCCAGTCTTAATCAATTCTGCCTTAAAGAAGGAAGAATTTTTTTAAGTTAAAAATATATATACTCAATCACATTGAATTTTAAACGTTTTCTCTTTCAAGCTAAAACCAAGAGAGTCCTTTAAATAATCGGGGCCACTGTGTGGGGTGGTGGGTGGGTGGTGTGCAAACAGGTAAACCAACCTGACTGACCTGCTTCTTGTTTTTAAGTATCCAGTAATATGATCATTTTGCAATAAATAACTGAGCCTACAGCTTTGGGAAATTCTGGGTCTCTGCTTCTTTCACTGTGGCTACTTTGTTCAGAACGTGTAGGCAGGGCCATTCCAGCCAAAGAAACCTGATCAAATTTCCTTCCTTCCCATCCTACTGGTATTCTTTGTGAAAAGCCCAAGCAGTTGTTCGAAACTAGTTTGGCCTCTGGTTAAAGTTTAAACTAGTAGTGAGATCCATCCAGAATGGAGTGTTTCTGACACTTTCTGCTGCTCCTGGCCTAAGGTATTAGACCCCAGAAGCAGCCAATTTTGTAGTGCCTTTTAATACACAAAATTGTATTAACATCAGCCTGGATACAGATGGATGCATTGCAATAAACTGTAACCACTTGAGAAAAGCCTTTATTGACTCTCAAGTAAATAATGCACATTTTAAAGGATCTAAATATGCATTTACATAATGTGCTCTAATTTTTTATTGTGTCAACTACTCACACACACACATCCATAAGAGATGTTTTTCTGCGTCAAAAATTTGGACTCATACCATTTTTTCTGCATTGCATTAGCACCATGCCAGATTCACAATGGTATTTTCTCTTCTCTAGGGCCTGAGCTGACCATCTCAAAATACATTTAATGAATTTTGCTGATTGAATGATTTGTTGACTGATTTAACCCCAGTGACGCTTTCTAAAATAATCTGCAACTACTTGGACAAAAACTTAGGCACACTGAAAACATCTAATCCAAGATAAAAGGGAGAAAACAAGAAATAGGGAAGGAGGAAAACCAAATTTAGACATGGCTGAAATCTTAAGTCTGAGCTTTAGAGCAATGGAAGAACCCAATGCAGTCTCATTGTTCAGGAAAAGAGTGCTGCTAGCAGGTTATCCAGAGAAATAGTGGGTATTTACTAATATTTAAGAGTACTTTGTGATGTCTGTAACACAACTGTTTTCTGTTTGAAGAAATTAAAGCTCAGGATCTTGAATGATTTATATCCAGTTCCACAGTGGGCTAATGGCTGAACCAGAATGTCCAAGGCATGAGAAAGTAGGGTTTGTGAAGGATGACCCTTTGCAGTGCAGACTCAGCAGTTGTCTAATGTGAATCTACAGGCTAAATGATTTCCTGGTATTAATTAAGAATTAATTGATCCTTATAAATCAACCATTGTGGAATTAACTCCATATAGTACCATGTGTTCTTAGGTCTATGTTAAAATAAACTCTATGACACAGGAAAAAGGTGAATAAATTGTTTTTAGTAAAATGTAATAAAGAAACTAAGGTCTACATTCAAGTTGTTAATGATTTTCTTTTACATATTTAACAACAGCAGTAACAACAGGAGGGCAAGGATGCTTATTAACAATTAAGGGAGGGATTCCACGGTCCTGTTGAATTATTTCCTCTGTCAGGTTTCTCTAACTTTTATCTGTCTAGTCTTTGCTCAAGTGAATTTTTTCCCTTGGGCAGCATTCTCTGCTGGCCACCACAATTTCATAATCTCACAATCATTCATCACTTTCCATTGAGCACCTGAAGCATTGCCACTTTATCATTAAGGTCTGCTTCCTGGGGACTCTTGACAATGGAGTTGCCACCTTTGTGTTTGACATGCTGTAAAAGTTGAGTGTATCATTTTGTTGTGCTCAGTACATTCCCAGCCTCATTTGGGAGATGCCACATTCCAGCTCTAACTAGAAACTATTCGGTCAAATGCACGGCACTGGGTCAAAGCTTCTTGCTACCAGCAAAGATGACCATACCATATTAGATGAAAAAATTCCTTGGGTTCTTTAAAGCACAATTTGCAAAGTAAGAGATGACCAGAGCCATTTAACTTTTTAGCTGCAGATTTTAACTCAGACAGTAATGGATTCCAAGACTTACCATTCAGTGTATGAAGCCCGAAGTTTTACCAGTTTTTCTACAAGCTCTCTGGCTGTTTGCCAGGTTAAAAATATTTTTTTAAGTTTACATTTATTTGTATGGTTACTTTATTAATTTCTGTACCACTCATATATTTAATCATTCATTGAACCATCAACAAATATTTACTGAGTGCCAGACACTGTTCGAGGGATATGACAGTGAATCATTAAATGGATGGAAAAGCTATTTACTAATATGGAGAAGAGAGAAGAGCCAGTATGAGGGGTGGAAGGTGACAAGAATTCTAGTTCGAATGGGTTATGTTCAAGATGCCCTCAATTATGTGATTGAAGACAAAACTTTGTACTGTCTCAGTGTTGAATCCCAAGCCCATAGTAGGAGCCTTGGAATATTTTTGGATAGGTTAAAGGTTGCATGAATGAAAGGATCCCATCAGGTCATCTGCAACGTATGGACTGGACTCTTGTTTCCACTCCAAACCCCTATTTCTACTCTTTAAAAACTACAGATGCCATTCTGAACCTCAGAGTCCTAGCCACTCTAATTATTAGTCAGAAAATGCTCCAGTCCTACAGCTACAGTAGGGAACAAAAATCCCGTGTCCGGGGATCAATAGAGATGCATCCTTTTTTGACAGATGGGATGGTGGTAGAAAGTGTGGCCAGTCTCACTTAGTTGTTCTTCGTTTTATGAGTCACCCTCAATATTAGGAAAGTCTTACTTTCCAAATATTTGGGTATTCCTTTGTTTTCTCTTTGCAGGGCCTTCTTGAGTTTAAAGATTTAAACTGCAAAAAGTAAAGGAAAAATAAATACTCTCATCTGCTTTTACTTGGCAGTTGTTTTTCTGGCCCTCATTGGGGAGTGAGAGCCGCCATCTTGGCGTTACTTGGTTTGAGTGTCTTCAGCCCTTCCCATGTGCTGTTCTTACCCTTCAGCAGGCTTCACGAATCACCCTTCCACTTCAAGGGCAGAAATCTTCCCAGGAAAGATTATTAAGCACCTCACATACGTTTTTTAAATCTAATGTAATCTTCTTCCTGTATCAGTGAAACTCAGCAGGGTTCAGATATAAGGGAATGATGGTTGTCTGAGCCTTTCATCAGTTTGTATGAGCAGAGGGCCAACAATTTAGCAGGGGTCACTGCCTACCTACTCAGCCTGTGGGTTCCCCTGCTATAACTAACATCTATGCGTTTCTGAGTTTGGCTTTGAAATGGCCACAAAAAAAGGCAACATAAACCTTCTATGTAAAGTGAGGCACCCAGATTGCATGGGTTCATTAAGTGATCATTTACTACAGACTTCAAAAAATTTCATCCTGAATTAGTCCCTAGAAATTTCCTTGAAAGGAGTATAAGAGCTTTAACAATGAATTATTGTCTATGGAAATCTCAGCATGAAAGGGGATCCGTATGTGCAAACTAGAATTTGTCATATGTAATGTCAGTTAAATCAGGTCTAATCTACCAAATACATTTTTTATTGCCTGCTTCATTAAAAAGGCTCTTAAGGTAATGAATAATCTTCAGCTTCACCAAGGATTATTAATGCCTTTATAACTCATGTCCACTGAAAATAGAAAGACAGCTTGAAACTCTACCCTCATCTAGCCTCCATGTTTGTCTTAGAGCTTTAAGGAAGAAAATCTATCAGACCTCTCCAGGGTTAAATGCTGTCACACGAGCAGTTACTAGGAATTGGGGCAGGAGAAGAAATTTTAAAAGGAAGTTGAATCCAGTTTAAAAGCTGTGGCAAAACAAGTCTTTCTCTTATTAACTCTGATGTTTTCTTTTCCTACAGCAAGTCCACATGCGACACCATCAACTCTTCATTTTCCAACATCACCCATCATCCAGCAGCCTGGGCCTTACTTCTCCCACCCAGCCATCCGCTATCACCCTCAGGAGACGCTGAAAGAGTTTGTCCAACTTGTCTGCCCTGATGCTGGTCAGCAGGCTGGACAGGTGGGGTTCCTCAATGTAAGGAAACTTCTTTTTTTTTTTTTTTTCCAATTTTTTAGAAATATTAACCGAACGTAAAAATAACAAGGGAAGACCTTATGACCATATGACGTTGTGCTCTGATGTTGTGTTGACTGACTGCAGGCAAATGTCATATTTATTCTAGATTGTGGGAAAGTTAACTTACTCTAAGAGGGATTGGCCAGGGTTTAAAAACAGTGTTTGTGTTAACTTCGCAACTGTCAAGTTTATGGATATAAATCATCTCAAGGGTGAACTGTGTAACCTTCTAAGGTCTGTGGGCAGATAATTCCACCTCATGCATACTAACCCAAGGGCTCACGCAGTTAACAAAATAGAAAGACCAAATAGTTTGAAATAATGATTTTGGGTGGTAGGGAGAGGTAGGGGGAGGAGGGGGCACAGATGTTTCAGATCAGCTAAGTTGATATTTTTAAAAAATAGTCCTCTAACACTTTACATCAAGTTGACCAGTACTTGAACTCAAGATTCTAGAAGTAGTTTATTATAGTTTGTTATTTCTGCAAGTAGATATCTTTCCCACTTATCTTTGTATAAAGCTAAATAGTATTCAGTAGTTTCGAATGGAGGTTTTCATTTTTTCTCAAATAAACCAAATCACAATTTGAAACAATATTCCTAATGTAAAAGTGATTTTTTAAAATCACAAATTTTATTTCAAATATAGAACCAAATGTTTGCAATGGAGAGCTCTATCCCAAGGCCAATAATAATAACAATGAATTGGAAATAATGACCAGCATAAAGCCAAATGTGATTTTCCTTTTCTCCTAATAACTGTAATGAAGCCACAGATGGGCCATAATTATTACTGCCTAATTTAGAATATTATATCCCACGACCCTATCACCGATTTTCTTCCCTCGAAGAAATACCTGATTCTGCATATCTGAGACAGAACAGGCAGCCTTGACTAATGTCTGGTGATGTGTTAGCAGATACATTTCTGTCTAGACAACAAATCAATATGGACCCTTTTTTCTTTTTGCTTGTGTATTCATCTGCTTGGCTTATTCTAAAGCATTCACTTGTGGACTTTTAGCCCACTCAGAAATGACACACAGGCAAGTTTGTTGGCAAGAAAGCACAACATTCTGACTGTCAGATGAGATTGTCTTTGAGGAACAATACTAAATATATAAGTGAATGTTGATGAGGCAGTGATACTTCCTCTGCAGAATTACTAAGCTTAAACTTAAAAGCCTGGGCCAGCAACTGAATTTTGATTCAGGACTAGAGCCTAAGTAGGAGCTGTTATTGTTGGTTGAATAGTGTCACTGAAGACCAGAGGCAGAAAGGCCACTTGGGAAGCCATGGAAAACTGAAGTGATCACCAGCATCAAGCATCTGACTTTTAAAATTTCTAACTCTTTTTTAATAGTCCTGACATCATCCCCTATAACTATCAAATGACCAGTTTTGCATTTTGATCAAAATTTTATAGGGTTTAAGGCAGGTCCTTCACGGGACTGTTTCGAAAAACTCAAAAATAAATGGATTTTATTGCTTTCTTCAGAAGGAAACTTTTCTTTTGTTAAAGAGCTGTTACTTGGTTGTTCTAACATCAGGCAGCCAGATAAATATGACTCCTAAGGCATATGCTTATATAATTTAAATCAAAATTAGAAGTGATATTTTTCCTTAGCAGAATTTTGACAGCTGAATTCTAAAGTTTCTGTGCCTGATGTTATACAATATGTGAAAGAAATTTTTTATGTTCACTTAACATATTTATTAAATGTTATATAATATCAACTTTGAAGAGTGAAAATAAAATATTTTTTTAATCTCAAATGCATATTTAGGAAACTTTGTTATATCTGTATAAATAGACATGATGGAATAATTCCACAATCTATAAAACACTTATATATTAAATCAATATTCAATAATCATGAGAATGATGACAAAAGTCACAGTTAATACAGAATCAAAACATACCAAGCAAAAGTTAGCAGGTCATTTTCTAGAATCAGATGCAAAGAAGGTCAGAGTCGTTCAAGAGGTAAGCTTAGGGTGCATTGAGCATGTATGCCTAAGACTGTACTTTTGTGGAATGCCTTAAGAGCAACCCACAGCTCTTCATCCATATGCTCTTACGGAAGAATTCAAGTAGCTAGAATACTTAGTAATTTATGTGAAAGGTGCCTAAGGAATCTTTTGTTTTCCGAAGCGGCTAATGGTTCTATCTGTGTCTTCTTTCTCTTGTGCGTGTTTTGTTTGGTTCCCACCCTGGCAGCCCAACGGGAGTAGCCAAGGCAAAGTGCACAACCCATTCCTCCCCACCCCCATGTTGCCACCACCGCCGCCACCACCGATGGCCAGGCCTGTGCCTCTGCCGGTGCCAGACACAAAGCCTCCGACCACGTCAGCGGAAGGAGGCGCAGCGTCCCCCACCTCACCAAGTAAGTATCGCTGAGATGCGGCGCCGGTCGCCGGTCGTGCTCTGCACACGTGAATGCACACCTACGCCTGGCCCCTCACTGCATAGGCTTCAGTGAAAGGCACGATCCCCAGCGATGGCTGTAGCATGAGTTTGTAGAACCAAGACCAGGTCAGAGCAAACAGCACTCTAGGGTGCTACCAACCACATCAGGTGTGGAAATGACTGGGTGTTTGGGTGGATGAAATGGTGTAACTACATGCCAAGGGCTGAAGTCAAGATATGAAGTATTAAATTTTGCCTATTATTTGAGTGGCTTTGAATGCTATCCTCATGATCATCAAACAGCATCTACTTTTATGGATTCTTATTAGAAAGAGTTCCTCATGCTTCTTAGAGCCCTGCCTTCCAGTAACTTACAATCCAAGAGAAATGCATGTGATGAGGTACCAAGGTTAATGCAACTCATCTCAAATAGAAAAAAAGTTTAGATCAAAGTAACCAATTCAAAGGTGTGTACGTTGAACATTCGCGAAGAATAAGAGCCTGGCAGAAGGTCAGAGCCAGTAGCCATGGCAGCTGCATGGCTAGGCTTGGCAGAGGGAGGAGATGGAAGATGAAACTGGAAGGAAAGAGAAAAGAAATCTTGGCTTGTCTCTGAAAAGTATGGGAACATGTGATCAGACAGTATAGGATTTCAAAACCTTTTGGAATAATGGGAATCATTACTTGATGAATTAGAGGGAGAACAGCTCTCCTGATATTTTAAAGATGACAGGGAATAGAAGTAGCTTAAACACATAAATTTGGCTTTTCTTAGTACCTGAAACAATGACTAAAAGAGTGACAGCTGGAGGCAGAGTTCCCAGGTGATGGTTGGACTACCTGACCTTGACGGGGGTGTGATGACCACCTTCTCTAAAGCTTTACAGAGAGATCAAAGCACAGGAAAGAATGGGAACTGTGACAGTGCCCCTAAGGAGAGGAGGTCTTCAAGGAGGTGAGGCTGAATGCAAGGAATCTACTGAGGAAAAGATGAGCGTAGACCACGAAAGAAGTGTTAAGATCAAGAACTTGAGCAGCAGTTATAGAAGTTGAATGGAGGAGAGCACAAGAAGAAATGTCTTATCGACATAAGCTTTGGGATTGGACAACCACTTGGATGAATATAGTGAAGGATGAAGGATGATTCAGACTTCTCAGCACTGGGGACACGAGTACAGGACGGAAGGAGCCAAAGAGAAAAAATGAGCCTCTTGTGACACTGTGACATTGTGACACTGTGTTCATTGGATTTAATTTTGGTGACACTGAATCCCAAATGTCTAGGGTCTCTCTTGGGCGTGGATGAGCTTTGGGCTCTCTAGTACGTATCCACTTTGATAACACATGTAGCAGTGAGTGGCCCTGTGCATGGATTCTGGTTTCATAGCAAAAAGATTGAGGGTCTAGGGCCAATTCTGGGGAGGCTTACCTCTCTTGGTAAGAGGGGGTTCAACACTTTTCAACAAAGGAGAAAACTCTTGAGTGTCCAGTGACATAGGAAGCAAACTAGGCTTGCTCTAAGCATCTTGGAAGCTCAGCTTAGAAAAGAAGCTTCTGAGAAGCAGAAGCTCATAGGCCTGTCCTGCTTATTGTGTATTCATGTAACATCTTCAAAGGAGTCAGAGAAATAATCATCTCCAAACTCTATTTAGATCTAGTCACTGGGGATGTTGACTTACACATCGGCAGCCATGTGCTTAAACTGTGCTCTGTACATGCCTCTGGGTACCACTTTTCTGTTCATCTTCTCTCTGTATGTTCAGGACATTGGCAGAACCCTCAAAAAGCTTTGTTTAATGTTCTTTTTATTCTGTGTAGACATATCCTTACCTCCACCATCAATGTCTCATGCATCTGTATTGCATTTTCCAGTAACGGGGATGGGGCTTTTCTGAGGCACTGTGGACGAGTGGAAATACCCTGGGCAGCTAGCTGTTGAAGTCTAAAGGATAGGGACTCAAACCCTCACCTTTCACACTGCTATCTCTATTTCTTTACCAACCCCAGTTTCCTCATCTGTAGAACGTGGGTGATAATACCTAGCTGGCAGGGTTATGTGAAATCAGCCACGATAAGCACTACCACCAAATAAATTGGAGCATTTTATTATCTGCCAAAACTCTTAGCTAGTGGAAGCCTCTAGGCTTGGCTAATGAAAAAATATTCCTGTAGGACATGTAGAAGCTACTCAATCCCTCAATCAGGTTGATACCTTTGGGTCCCTTCCCTGGACTCCACTCCATGGATTGGATCTAATGCCTTGTATAAAAAGATACCCATGGTCCTCTTGTGCCCAGCCTCAAGCATTCTTTCAACACGATGGGAAGAAGTGTGGAGGGCGTCTGGGCAGATCCGGTTATGATTGCATGTTCATTAGCACAGTGTTTAGAGATTTTTGGAAAGAGAATATCAGGAAAGGGGACCCAAAGTTTGATATTTACGTAATAATTTGAAACTTACTTTTTGAATCCTAGAATTCTAGGAATGTAGACAAAACAAAGGGTCCTACTGATGGTATAGAAAGGTTTTTATCATCATAAATCTTAGCCTTTTTGGTCTTTTCTGGGGTTTGCTGAATTCACAGTCATATGTTGTTTCACAGCAATTATCACCTGACCATCTTCTACTTTATTATTAAGACAGTGATATTCTGGGAAACTGGTAATTTATAGCATAAGAGAAGCCTCTCAAGTTAAAAATCTCAAAGCCTACCAGTCCACATTGGGAAGAGATTTAAGAACCCCCGCACAACAAATCCTCTTCCATGCCCCAATTCCTGAACTAATTGATAAATAAAATACAAGAAAAAAAATCAGATGGAAGACTAGACTATAACCTCTACTATTAGGAAATGTATTTTTTAGCTACAGGCGAATGTGCTTCCTAATGCTGAAACACAAACAAACCCACCCAGTCGCTGGCAGTGCAGGACCACCGCAGGCCTTCCCATGGGAGGGGGCTGCCCTCCTGTGTAGAGCTGATGGAGGTCCAGGTGGCTCTGTGCTTCCTGGCAGCACCTGTCTCCCTAAGGGAAAGAGGAGAGGAAGGGGTGGGACGAGTCACGTCCAGTGTCTACTTCCAATCGCTACAATAAGTGAGGGAGTGGAGAGGCCCAAGAGTGGATGGGAGGGAAAAGATACCAAGAGTGCTGTAGCCCCTCTTCCTTAACATTCATCTTTGATAACTACCTTCTTTCATTCATTTATTCATCCTTCATATATCGAGTATCCGTCATGTGCCAAGGACTGTGTTAGCCCCTGGGGATACAAAGATGATTCATCCCTGCTCTAAAGAAATGTGGGATTTATTGCAGGAGACAGCTGGGAAACGGGTAGCTCACACTGACAACACTGGGACAGGGGTGCACATAGGTGCCACAAGAGACTTGGGAGGGATTTGGGTCCAGATGCAGAGCCTCAGGTAAGATTTTTTGGACTGAGTGACTTCTAAGCTGTTTAGTAGGAATATCATTCTGGTGTTTTAAGTCTGAGAGAGAAGGTAGAACTTCTCTTCAGAAACCAGCTTGTGGGTGGAAGGAGGGGGTGTCTAAAATTGGATTACCACTGGATAAAAATTTAGAGCAAAAGTATATTTCATAAATTCTGTGCTTTCTTAGAAATTAAAACCACAGGATGGTTGGATCCTGGTTATCTTTGTCAGTTTATTAGAGCTCAACTTTAGTGAGGAGAAACATCACAACAGAGTATTAAGTACAGATGTTCAGTATCCCAACAGTATGTCTGAAACTGAGGCTTTTTCAAAAACACTAACTGTATAATCTAGGACAGCCTTTCCTATTGAGGGGTTTAAGATGACTTGCAATAAAAAAAGATTTAAAAAGTAAAAGTAGGAAATCATACCCAGGATCACCTATATTACCAGCTTTTCTGGGCCTGGACTCCTGTGTCTGTTGGAATAATACTTTGTTCTACACACTCTCATAGGTAGATTGTCAGGATGAACGGGGGTGACAGATGTGCTGTGCTATAGACAGTTAAAAGTCCAAGACATCATTTTTAATATGCTCTTATAATGAAATACAAATGGATACCAGCCTAAAGCAGAATATATACTTTTAAACTAATCAGTTGCCTCTGGCACCAATATGCAACTTTGCAGCTGTGGCCAAGAAAACAGGGTAAGGCAGATTTGGGGAGGGACATGTTTGCCTATAAAA
This sequence comes from Tursiops truncatus, assembly GCF_011762595.2. Lineage (NCBI taxonomy): Eukaryota > Metazoa > Chordata > Mammalia > Artiodactyla > Delphinidae > Tursiops > Tursiops truncatus. The sequence goes on along the minus strand of NC_047034.1, from coordinate 131,741,923 downwards.
TAAATAGATTTTAATGGGAAAAATCTTTACCAGTGCCTTAAAAAACAGAGTAGCGAGGGTGGAAATAAGAGTTCTGCTGTCTCTCAAGGAGGACATTCATACTGTTGATTCGTTTGGAGAAAGATTGATATACTATGCCTGATCTCTTTAGGATACCATGACAAATAGAAAGGATAACTGGTTAAGAGTAATTCACAATGGATGGGTTCCATTCCCGCTGATTAACTGGGTTTAGATACCCAGCGAGAGATTATCACATCCTTCATTCATTCAATAAATAGTTATTGACCATCCACTACGTGCCAGCAGTGTTCTAGATGCTAGGATTCTGCAGGAAATGAAAGAAATAAAAATCCCTGATCTTGCGGAGCTTTCATTTTACAGAAGGAAGAAAGGCGATAAATAAAATAATAAGTATAATAGGTAGGAGTGATGTAAGGTGGTGATACATAAGTGCTACGTAGGAAAATGAAGCACAGAGGGGTTGGGATTAGTGGGGTTGGGATACAACTTAGATAGGATGGTTGGAGAAGGCCTGTCTGAGAGGGGGAGATTTGAACAAAGGTCTGACAGAGGTGAGAGGGTGAGCCATGAGACTGTAGAGGGAAGCGCTTTGCAAGCAGGAGGATCAGACAGTCCAGCCCGCATGTTTAAGGAACAACCCGGAGGCCAGTGTGGTGAGAGCAGAGTGAGTGAATGAGTGAAGGTAGGGGGAGGCCAGGTCTGAGGGGTAATGTGGATGAATGTGGATGTGACTGGGAGATGGGGGGGGCGAGAGGGCGTGGAGGAAGGAGGTTCTTATAGGCCATGGTTAGGGCTTTGGCATTTTCTCTGAGTGAGATGGGGAGCAGAGGAGTGATACTGCCTAGGTTTTTTGTTTGTTTGTTTTATTTTTTTTTTGCGGAACGTGGGCCTCTCACTGTTGTGGCCTCTCCCGTTGCGGAGCACAGGCTCCGGACGCGCAGGCTCAGCGGCCATGGCTCACGGGCCCAGCCACTCCGCGGCATGGGGGATCTTCCCAGACCGGGGCACGAACCTGCGTCCCCTGCATTGGCAGGCGGACTCTCAACCACTGCGCCACCAGGAAAGCCCCCTACCTAGGTTTTAATAGAAACTCTTTGAAGGCTTTGTTGAAAATAGGTTTCAGGGGGCAAGAATTAAAGCAGGAAGACCAGTTAAGAGGCTTTTTAAAAAAATCAATACATATGATGAGTGTCTTCTGCATGCCAGCCACTATTCTAGGTGCCAGGGATCCAAAAGTGAACAAAGCAGACAATCGCCTTCCCTTGTGGAGCTTAGCTAGAGGGAGGGGACAAACAATAATTAAAGAATAAGTATGCTAGTAATTTAGGGACCAGTAAGTACAATGGAGAAAACTAACACGGGGAGGGGAGGTGGCACACCATTGCAGTAATGCAAGCAAGAGTTGCTAATGACCTGTACCAGCATCCGGGCAGTAGAGGTGGTGAGAAATATTTGAAAGGTAAAGCTGATAGGATTTACTGACACATTAGATGTGGGTTGAGAAGAAAAAAAAAAAAAAACACTAGAGAAACAGCAGTGACTCCTAGGTTTTTGACCTGAGCAGTTGGAAGGATGGAGTTGCCATAAACTGAGACGGGAAAAATTGCAGGAAGAGCAGTTCTGGGCAAGGGGTGGGGATCAGAAGTTTGGTTTGACTAAGTTATATTTGGAGATGCCTATTAGGTATCTTACTGGTGAGACCAATTATAATAACATCCTACCTACTGCAGTTGTTTGCAGTGTACTCAGTTTTTCCACATGTACCATCTCATTAATTGCGGAGGGACTCCTTTGCAAACATGTAATAAAACAAGTGGATATTCCTGAGAGTCCTGAGGACAACAGCTCCAGAATAGGAGAAATCTCTCATTACGTTTGGGTCTGTTTGTGGTATGATAATTCAAAATCCACTATTCATTTTCTTAATTGCATTGTAAGATTCAATTTTTTTATAATAGGTTGGCACCAAGAACATACTATAAAAATGGGTTTTTCCAGAAAAGAAACTGAAGATTGGCATCATAGCTTAGAATTATAATGAAAAGAAAGAAACACTTTTGAATTATGATGGAAGATAAAACATGCATATTTTCCTTTTTTAAATTAATTATGAACACAAAAACTCAATTTAAAAATGCATAAAAGACTTATAAACAATTTTCTCCATGCCTTCTTAGCCATGAACTTGTGATTTTTTAAAACTAGAATTCTGTTAAATTAGAAGCATGTAATAACAAGTTCCCTTTTTTATTTTTATATCTCTGATGAATCTTGTATATATTCATTATATGAATGAGTTTGAACCTGTTAACCAGAAAGATAATAATCTGACGGGGATTGAAATTTCCTAGTGTAATAATTAACATATGTTCAGTGCTTTTTGGTTAGCAAAGCTCTTTACACATGTATGTTATCTCGTTCCGTCTTCCTAAGACTCCTGTGAGGTCAGGATTTTATAGACAAGGAAACTGAGATTCCAGAGTGGAGGTTACTTTCCCAAGATTATGTAATCCCATGGTAGCTTGGTACTAGCTCCTACTGTAGCCAAATTACAAAGCAATGGGACTTGATTTTCGGTTACCGAGCAGGCACAACTGTCTGCTCTCGTCTGAAATTAATAACACAACAAACCATTGAGCTTTTATTAATGTGTCAAGCACTTTAAAAAATGTTTTTTATGTATTATCTTGTTTTAATCCTCACATTAGTGCTATGAAGTACATACTTTAAAAAGTAAATACCCTAACTGAGAAAGACAAGGCACGAAGATATAGGTAACTTTCTCAGGGTCGCTTAGCCAAGGGTAGCAGCATCATGACTCACACCCAGCCACTTTGAACCTGTAGTTCATGCACTTGGCCAGAGCATCCGGAGCCCAAAGTTTCCATGTTTGCAGTGAAGAACCTGTGGGAGTAGTACAGAGGAAGATATTAGTGGTCATTTATACTTTAGTGTGGATTGGTTTCTGTTGCTGAGAGTAACTTTTGTTAGCAGGGAAAGGAAGAGAGTAGAAGATCTGGAGGGAGATAAGACAAAAATAGCAAAAAAGGTAGACAAACAGGACCTATAGCTAAAGGCAGATTTTCTTTATTCCCCACTGCTCTCCAGAGCTTGAACTGTTGCTGAATGCTTAGGAGAATTACTTTCTGAGTTTTCACCCACATAATGACAGCTCTCTTTTTCACCAACACGTTTTTCTGTGTAAAACACACAATTTTAATCAGTAATTGAATTTAGAGCAAATCAGTGAATGATATGTCATATTTACACAATTTTTAAATGACTAAGGACTGTATTTCCTCTTTCAGACAAGAGCCAGTGGATAAGGACAAGAAAGAATAAAAAAAAAAAAAAGGGGGGGCTTCCCTAGTGGCGCAGTGGTTGAGAGTCCGCCTGCCGATGTAGGGGACATGGGTTCGTGCCCCGGTCCGGGAAGATCCCCCATGCCGCGGAGCGGCTGGGCCCGTGAGCCATGGCCGCTGAGCCTGCGCGTCCGGAGCCTGTGCTCCGAAACGGGAGAGGCCACAGCAGTGAAAGGCCCGCGTACCGCAAAAAAAAAAAAAAAAAAAAAAAAAAAAGTTAGCGGCTTCCTTTCACAAAACAGTTTTTCATTACTGATGCCTGCACTATTCCTTTAGTCTTTAAATTTTTTTAAAAAATTTACATTCAGTGAAATTCACTCTTTAATGTACAGTTCTATGAGTTTTATAACATCATAGATTCTTCCAGCCAACACCAGACAGGATACAGAACAATTCTAAAGAACTCCCTCCTCTTTCTTATCTACTCTTTCTTATCTACTCTTCAGTTATTGTCTGATGTCACTTAGTGCCAGGGAACTTATTTTACTTTGATCTCTCTATTTCCACATTGATATTTATTCTTCTGTCAGTACTGCTACTATCCCCATTATATTTTAATTTTTTATATTCATCTGAATTAGAAAGAGACCTACATAACTACAGTACTTTAGTATATGATAATAGTGACATTTCTTATTGGAAGAGGGAAAGGGATTATTCAGTAAAGTATATTGGGATGACTGAGTAGCTGTCCAGAAAAAATAAAATTCCTTACACCAAAATAAATTCCAGGTGGTGCAAAAAATATAACATAGAAATATTAAGCCTTAAAATACCAAGAAAAAAATAGGAGAAACTTTTTGTGAAATATTGGAGTGAGAAAGGCCTTTCAAATAATACAAAAAAAACAGAATCCATGAAAACAAAACTGATAAGTTCTACTCTAAAAGTATTAACAATGTATACACTGGAAAAAAAACACTATAGACAAAGTCAAAAGACAATGATAAAGTGGGAAAAATATTTGCAACACCTGTGGCAGAGGGCTACATTATGTAATATATAAATAGTTTTTTTTTTAACATCTTTACTGTGGTATAATTGTTTTACAATGGTGTGTTAGTTTCTGCTTTATAACAAAGTGAATCAGTTATACATACACATATGTTCCCATATCTCTTCCCTCTTGCGTCTCCCTCCCTCCCACCCTCCCTATCCCACCCCTCCAGGCACTATAAATAGTTTTGTATGTTTTTCTTTTTAACATCTTTATTGGGGTATAATTGCTTTACAATGGTGTGTTAGTTTCTGCTTTATAACAAAGTGAATCAGTTATACATATACATGTGTTCCCATATGTCTTCCCTCTTGCGTCTCCCTCCCTCCCACTCTCCCTATCCCACCCCTCCAGGTTGTCTCAAAGCACCGAGCCAATATCCCTGTGCCATGTGGCTGCTTCCCACTAGCTATCTACCTTACGTTTGTTAGTGTGTATATGTCCATGACTCTCTCTCGCCCTATCACAGCTCACCCTTCCCCCTCCCCATAACCTCAAGTCCGTTCTCCAGTAGGTCTGCGTCTTTATTCCTGTCTTACCTCTAGGTTCTTCATGACATTTTTTTTTCTTAAATTCCATATATATGTGTTAGCATACGGTATTTGTCTTTTTCTTTCTGACTTACTTCACTCTGTGTGACAGACTCTAGGTCTATCCACCTCACTACAAATAGCTCAATTTCGTTTCTTTTTATGGCTGAGTAATATTCCATTGTATATATGTGCCACATCTTCTTTATCCATTCATCCGATGATGGACACTTAGGTTGTTTCCATCTCCGGGCTATTGTAAATAGAGCTGCAATGAACATTTTGGTACATGACTCTTTTTGAATTTTGGTTTTCTCAGGGTATATGCCCAGTAGTGGGATTGCTGGGTCATATGGTAGTTCTATTTGTAGTTTTTTAAGGAACCTCCATACTGTTCTCCATAGTGGCTGTACCAATTCACATTCCCACCAGCAGTGCAAGAGTGTTCCCTTTTCTCCACAGCCTCTCCAGCATTTATTGTTTCTAGATTTTTTGATGATGGCCATTCTGACTGGTGTGAGATGATATCTCATTGTAGTTTTGATTTGCATTTCTCTAATGATTAATGATGTTGAGCATTCTTTCACGTGTTTGTTGGCAGTCTGTATATCTTCTTTGGAGAAATGTCTATTTAGGTCTTCTGCCCATTTTTGGATTGGGTTGTTTGTTTTTTTGTTATTGAGCTGCATGACCTGCTTGTAAATTTTGGAGATTAATCCTTTGTCAGTTGCTTCATTTGCAAATATTTTCTCCCATTCTGAGGGTTGTCTTTTGGTCTTGTTTATGGTTTCCTTTACTGTGCAAAAGCTTTGAAGTTTCATTAGGTCCCATTTGTTTATTTTTGTTTTTATTTCCATTACTCCAGGAGGTGGGTCAGAAAGGATCTTGCTGTGATTTATGTCATAGAGTGTTCTGCCTATGTTTTCCTCTAAGAGTTTGATAGTTTCTGGCCTTACATTTAGGTCTTTAATCCATTTTGAGCTTATTTTTGTGTATGGTGTTAGGGAGTGATCTAATCTCATAGTTTTACATGTACCTGTCCAGTTTTCCCAGCACCACTTATTGAAGCGGCTGTCCTTTCTCCACTGTACATTCCTGCCTCCTTTATCAAAGATAAGGTGTCCATATGTGCGTGGGTTTATCTCTGGGCTTTCTATCCTGTTCCATTGATCTATCTTTTGTTTTTGTGCCAGTACCATACTGTCTTGATTAAGGTAGCTTTGTAGTATAGTCTGAAGTCAGGGAGCCTGATTCCTCCAACTCCGTTTTTCGTTCTCAAGATTGCTTTGGCTATTCGGGGTCTTTTGTGTTTCCATACAAATTGTGAAATTTTTTGTTCTAGTTCTGTGAAAAATGCCAGTGGTAGTTTGGTAGGGATTGCATTGAATCTATAGATTGCTTTGGGTAGTAGAGTCATTTTCACAATGTTGATTCTTCCAATCCAAGAACATGGTATATCTCTCCATCTATTTGTATCATCTTTAATTTCTTTCATCAGTGTCTTATAATTTTCTGCATACAGGTCTTTTGTCTCCTTAGGTAGGTTTATTCCTAGATATTTTATTCTTTTTGTTGCAGTGGTAAATGGGAGTGTTTTCTTGATTTCACTTTCAGATTTTTCATCATTAGTGTATAGGAATGCCAGAGATTTCTGTGCATTAATTTTGTATCCTGCTACTTTATCAAATTCATTGATTAGCTCTAGTAGTTTTCTGGTAGCATCTTTAGGATTCTCTAAGTATAGTATCATGTCATCTGCAAACAATGACAGCTTTACTTCTTCTCTTCCGATTTGGATTCCTTTTATTTCCTTTTCTTCTCTGATTGCTGTGGCTAAAACTTCCAAAACTATGTTGAATAAGAGTGGTGAGAGTGGGCAACCTTGTCTTGTTCCTGATCTTAGTGGAAATGCTTTCAGTTTTTCACCATTGAGGATGATGTTGGCTGTGGGCTTGTCATATATGACCTTTATTATGTTGAGGAAAGTTCCCTCTATGCCTACTTTCTGCAGGGTTTTTATCATAAATGGGTGTTGAACATTGTCAAAAGCTTTCTCTGCATCTATTGAGATGATCATATGGTTTTTTTCCTTCAATTTGTTAATATGGTTTATCACATTGATAGATTTGCGTATATTGAAGAATCCTTGCATTCCTGGAATAAACCCCACTTGATCATGGTGTATGATCCTTTTAATGTGCTGTTGGATTCTGTGTGCTAGTATTTTGTTGAGGATTTTTCCATCTATGTTCATCAGTGATATTGGCCTGTAGTTTTCTTTCTTTGTGACATCCTTGTTTGGTTTTGGTATCAAGGTGATGGTGGCCTCGTAGAAGAAATTTGGGAGTGTTCTTTCCTCTGCTATATTTTGGAAGAGTTTGAGAAGGATAGGTGTTAGCTCTTCTCTAAATGTTTGATAGAATTCGCCTGTGAAGCCATGTGGTCCTGGGCTTTTGTTTGTTGGAAGATTTTTAATCCCAGTTTCAATTTCAGTACTTGTGATTGGTCTGTTCATATTTTCTATTTCTTCCTGATTCAGTCATGGCAGGTTGTGCATTTCTAAGAATTTGTCCATTTCTTCCAGATTGTCCATTTTATTGGCATAGAGTTGCTTGTAGTAATGTCTCATGATCTTTTTTATATCTGCACTGTCAGTTGTTCCTTCTTCTTTTTCATTTCTAATTCTATTGATTTGAGTCTTCTCCCTTTTTTTCTTGATGAGTCTGGCTAGTGGTTTATCTATTTTGTTTATCTTCTCAAAGAACCAGCTTTTAGTTTTATTGATCTTTGTTATTGTTTCCTTCATTTCTTTTTCATTTATTTCTGATCTGATTTTTATGATTTCTTTCCTTCTGCTAGCTTTGGGGTTTTTTTGTTCTTCTTTCTCTTATTGCTTGAGGTGCAAGGTTAGGTTGTTTATTCGAGATGTTTCCTGCTTCTTAAGGTGGGCTTGTATTGCTATAAACTTCCCCCTTAGAACTGCTTTTGCTGCATCCCATAGGTTTTGGGTCGTTGTGTCTCCATTGTCATTTGTTTCTAGGTATTTTTTTATTTCCTCTTTGATTTCTTCAGTGATCACTTCATTATTAAGTAGTGTATTGTTTAGCCTCCATGTGTTTGTATTTTTTACAGATCTTTTCCTGTAATTGATATCTAGTTTCTTGGCGTTGTGGTCAGAAAAGATACTTGATACAATTTCAATTTTCTTAAATTTACCAAAGCTTGATTTGTGACCCAAGATATGATCTATCCTGGAGAATGTCCATGAGCACTTGAGAAAAATGTGTATTCTGTTGTTTTTGGGTGGAGTGTCCTATAAATATCAATTAAGTCCATCGTGTTTAATGTATCATTTAAAGCTTGTGTTTCCTTATTTATTTTCATTTTGGATGATCAGTCCATGGGTGAAAGTGGGGTGTTAAAGTCCCCTACTATGAATGTGTTACTGTCGATTTCCCCTTTTATGGCTGTTAGTATTTGCCTTATGTATTGAGGTGCTCCTATGTTGGGTGCATAAATATTTACAATTGTTGTATCTTCTTCTTGGATCGATCCCTTGATCATTATGTAGTGTCCTTCTTTGTCTCTTTTAATAGTCCTTATTTTAAAGACCATTTTGTCTGATATGAGAATTGCTACTCCAGCTTTCTTTTGGTTTCCATTTGCATGGAATATCTTTTTCCATCCCCTTACTTTCAGTCTGTATGTGTCTCTAGGTCTGAAGTGGGTCTCTTGTAGACAGCATATGTAAGGGTCTTGTTTTTGTATCCATTCAGCCAATCTGTGTCTTTTGGTGGGAGCATTTAGTCCATTTACATTTAAGGTAATTATCGATATGTATGTTCTATTCCCATTTTCTAAATTGTTTTGGGTTCGTTATTATAGGTCTTTTCCTTCTCTTGTGTTTCTTGTCTAGAGAAGTTCCTTTAGCATTTGTTGTAAAGCTGGTTTGATGGTGCTGAACTCTCTCAGCTTTTGCTTGTCTGTAAAGGTTTTAATTTCTCCATTGAATCTGAATGAGATCCTTGCTGGGTAGAGTAGTTTTGGTTGCAGGTTTTTCTCCTTCATCACTTTCAGTATGTCCTGCCACTCCCTTCTGGCTTGTAGGGTTTCTGCTGAGAGATCAGCTGTTAACCTTATGGGGATTCCCTTGTGTGTTATTTGTTGTTTTTCCCTTGCTGCTTTTAATATGCTTTCTTTGTATTTAATTTTTGACAGTTTGATTAATATTTGTCTTGGCGTATTTCTCCTTGGATTTATCCTGTATGGGACTCTCTGTGCTTCCTGGACTTGATTAACTATCTCCTTTCCCAAATTAGGGAAGTTTTCAACCATAATCTCTTCAAATATTTTCTCAGTCCCTTTCTTTTTCTCTTCTTCTTCTGGAACCCCTATAAGTCGAATGTTGGTGCATTTAATGTTGTCCCAGAGGTCTCTGAGACTGTCCTCAGTTCTTTTCATTCTTTTTTCTTTATTCTGCTCTGCAGTAGTTATTTCCACTATTTTATCTTCCAGGTCACTTATCCGTTCTTCTGCCTCAGTTATTCTGCTATTGATCCCATCTAGAGTACTTTTAATTTCATTTATTGTGTTGTTCATCGTTGCTTGTTTCATCTTTATTTCTTCTAGGTCCTTGTTAACTATTTCTTGCATTTTGTCCATTCTATTTCCAAGATTTTGGATCATGCTTACTATCATTATTCTGAATTTTTTTTCAGGTAGACTGCCTATTTCCTCTTCATTTGTTAGGTCTGGTGCATTTTTATCTTGCCCCTTTATCTGCTGTGTGTTTTTCTGTCTTCTCATTTTGCTTATCTTACTGTGTTTGGGATCTCCTTTTTGCAGGCTGCAGGTCGTAGTTTCCGCTGTTTTTGATGTCTGTCTCCAGTGGCTAAGGTTGGTTCAGTGGGTTGTGTAGGCTTCCTGGTGTAGGGGACTAGTGCCTGTGTTGTGGTGGATGAGGCTGGATCTTGTCTCTCTAGTGGGCAGGTTCACGTCTGGTGGTGTGTTTTGGGGTGTCTGTGGCCTTATTATGATGTTAGGCAGCTTCTCTGCTAATGGGTGGGGTTGTGTTCCTGTTTTGCTAGTTGTTTGGCATAGGTTATCCAGCACTGTAGCTTGCTGGTCGTTGAGTGAAGCTGGGTGCTGATGTTAAGATGGAGGTCTCTGGGAGATTTTCGCCGTTTGATATTACGTGGAGCTGGGAGGTCTCTTGTTGACCAGTGTCCTGAAGTTGGCTCTCCTACCTCAGAGGCAGAGCCCTGACTCCTGGCTGGAGCACCAAGGGCCTTTCATCCACACGGCTCCTCAATTTGGGATGACTCGTTGTCTATTCCGGTATTCCAGAGATGCAAGGTACATCAAGTTGATTGTGGAGCTTTAATCTGCTGTCTCTGAGGCTTTTGGGAGGTCTGAGGTCTTCTGCCAGCCTTCAGGAGGTGTTCTGTAGGAGTTGTCCCACGTGTAGATGTATTTCTGGTGTATCCGTGGGGAGGAAGGTGATCTCTGCGTCTTACTCTTCAGCCATCTTCAAGGTCCCCCCTCTGAATAGTTTTTTAAAGTCAGTAAGAGAGACCAATAATCCAACAGAAAGACAACAAAATGATATAAACATAGAGAAATGGAAAACATTTGAAAAATGTCTCATTCATGTAGCATAAAAGCAATACAAATTAAAACTCGAATGGTATTTTTACCTATCAGATTAGCAAAGATCAAAAAGGATCTTGACACAATCTTGGTAAGTGTGTGGGAAACAGGCACACTCCTATACTGTTAGAGGACTGTAAATTGGTTCAACCTCTTCAGAGGACAATTTTGTTTTATATATATTTATATATGTGTGTGTGTGTGTGTGTGTGTGTGTGTGTGTATAAATTTTAAATGTAAGCCATGCATTGTGTTGGACATGTGAGCAAAGTTATACATCAAGTGTTCATTGCAACAGTGATTATAATAAAAGATTGGTAACACCAGTCATATCCACCAATATGATATACATTAGAAACCCTCTAAAAGTAAGGGTAGGGGGACTTCCCTGGTGGTCCAGTGGTAAAGAATCCGCCTTACAATGCAGGGGACGCGGTTCGATCCCTGGTCAGGGAACTGAGATCCCACATGCCGCGGGGCAACTAAGCCCTTGCGCCACAGCTACTGAGCTCCCGCATCTCAACTAGAGAGCCCATGTTCCGCAAACTAAAGAGCCCACACGACCTGGAGCCTGTGCACCACGACTAGAGAGAGAAAACCCGCACGCCACAGCTAGAGAGAAGCCCACGCGCCACAACGAAAGATACCGCGTGCTTCAACGAAGATCCTGCGTGCCGCAACTAAGACCTAACGCAGCCAAAAATAAGTAAAATAAGAAGTAAATAAATAATAAATCTTTTAAAAGAAAAAGTAAGGATAGGTCTGTATGAATTCATGGAATAATCTTTGAGTTATATTAAGTAAGCAAAAGAGAGCACTAAGAAAAAGTATGTATAGAATACCTACTGCCATAGAGTGGAGGATGTATATACACACTTGACTGTGTGTTGAAGGATGGAAACTGGTTCATTGGGGGGTAGTTCTTTAGTGCCTTGCCCAACGAGAATGAAAGATATTATTGAGTTTTAAATCCCCTTTTATGTCAAATATAATGCTTTATTTAATTTTTAAAGTATTTGTCCAATGAACTAAAATTCTTCTTTATACCCCAACCACTAACTGTAGTGACCAAAACTCACACAGTGGAGGCAGGGAAGGGGGGTGGTCCATAAAATCCTTGGCAAATTTTATACATCTAGTTTTTAGTTGCCCTAACCTGAACTTCGGGTGTGATAGCAAAAATATGTGCTCTTTCTGGTAAAGAATACTATTCTTTATCCCTCACAGAGAACATGGAATTGAGTCGAAAGTTAGCATTTTCACTCTCAGTAGCTATTATTTGGTCACAAGTTCTGCTTTAGGAACCCATTGGATACAGATGCACACATGCTATCTTAAGTCATAATTTTTCATAAATACTTTTTGCAGAGTACTTCTACTTTTTGTACAACCCAAGTTTTTAATGTCTAAATTTGAAAAGGAAAAAGAAAAATAATTATTGGAAATCAGGCACTTCGATAGGTATTTTCATATGCGTTACCTTAGTTGCAGTTGATTGTTATTTTAATCCGCAGAATTGGACTCGTTAGCCCTCTTTTTAAAAAAAGAAAACTGAGACTGAACCAGAATTCAAATCGGGGTCTGTTGGACTCTAAAGCCCCGTGCTTTCTACTCTACCGGGACACTTACTGTGTTTCAAGATATAATATCATACACCTTTCCTCTGAAAATCCTAAGACACGCCATAAAGAACTTTTTTTTCTTTTTTGGCCTCATTGCGTGGCATGTAGGATCTTAGTTCCCCAACCAGGGATCACACCTGTGCCCCCTGCACTGAAAGCGGGGAGTCTCAACCAGTGGACCGCCAGGGAAGTCCCAAAGAACTTCTAAATTATTCCAATAAAAACTCTTGGGTACTTTGAATTGGATGAAAAACAGGAATGAGAGCAGGAAAAAAGAGAGAAGAAATGAACTTTGTAAAGAAGGAGTGAGTTACAAAAGAGAGCCGACAATAGATGATTACATTCATTTAGGTTATCATAACCCATGCAGGTCTTATTTTTGCCTCAGTTTTTTACTTTTTCAGATGACAGAAATGACAGATGAGTTTTAAGATTTTCTTCATGAAGATAACAATGGCAGTGTAGGAAACTTGAAAAATACAGAAAAGGATTTTAAAAATCATATTCTCCTATAACCAGCTACTATTAACATTTTGGTCTGGTTTTCCCCCATTTTTTCAGTGCATGTCTATGTGTATATGATTGTGACCTACTGAATATAATATTTTGTATGTTATTTTCTTAACGAGTATTTTACACCTTTTCTTCATAAAAAAATAAAAAGCTAGGAAATGTGATTTTAAATATTTTTACTTATTCTCCTACCATAGACCATTAACTTTTGTTCCAACCTATGGAATATGCTCCAGCATATTGTCGAACATATATTTTTGTCCCCAACTTGAATAATTTTATTAGGCCAGATTTCTAGAATTGGAATTACTAGTGCAAACAGTATGAATATTCCTCTTGATACACGTTTCCAAATTGCTTTTCAGAAAAGTTGTGCCATCTTACACCCCTTACAAATTATATTTGAGTCTGATATAACGTTAACCCTTGAGAGGTTTGAGTATTATTTTTTTAATTGGTGGAAGGCAGGTATCTCAGGGTGTAATGCCCTTAATCAGATTTTGGAATCAGTAGTCCCTGATTGGATGAGTTTAGCAGTTTTCTTCAACTGTTTTAATATAAAGTACAGTGGGATTCTGGAGATTTCCCACCTTGTTGGCTAAGCCTCTCCTTAGGGATCGCTCTCTGGATTGCTCCTGTGGAGAGGGTCGCCTATTAGACATTCACAGAGTGGGTGAAGCCTTAAAGAGCTGGGAGTATTAGAGTAAATAATATTTACTATGCTGAACTTTTTATATAGAGACACTCAGAGAGGTTAACTGGCTTGCCAAGGTCACATTTCTAGTAAGAGACTGAATGGATTCAATCCAGGATTTTCTGATTCTAAAATTCATTTTCTATTAACTACCTTGCACTGCTGTAAAAATAAAAATATTACTTGGGGCTTTCAGGTTCTGTTTGTCTTTATTTTATTTAAGATTAAGAATTACTGGAAGGTGTTTTAAAATCACTCATAATCCCAGTCTTTAGAGATAATCACTTTCTGTGCATATTTTCAACATAATTGATCATGATATGTGTGTGTGTGCCTACATATACATACATATATGTACAGTTTTGTAAACTAATTTTATTCATTTTATTTCATATTATAAACATGTGTCATTATTATATTAAAACATTTTTAATGGCTGCAATATTCCATCAGTTGGTTCCAGTTTGTTGCACTTGTAAGTAATGCTGTAATGAACATCTTGGAGCATAAATCTTTATATGTACTTTTAAGTATTTGTTGAGGATATAGTCCCAGAAGTGGTTTTCCAAAGTTACACTGCCTTTGGAGAGGCTGCAGAAGCCTTTCAAGAGGGAGGGATCTAATCTATTGATCTACGTTTCTTTTTTTAGTAAACCCCAGCTGAATCCAGGGTTTATTCCCTGTGACTCTTTAATATTACTTTCACCTGTGCCTACCCGTCTATGTGGTTGCTTGTGATCAATAAGTATGTTCTATCAGTTGCACAACACGCTGGCATACACGTAAAAATACATGACATAGAATGTGGATTAGTTATTAGAAATAAATTTAAATGAACTGAAACAAGGCTGTATTCCTATCCTTTAAGTTATTACGAAAAAGAATATTATAGGCAGTGTAAATAGGTTGTTTACAGGAAACACTCATTGTAGAGTACCTCTTTATCACAGATTTTGGTAACATAACGTCAAAGCACCTCCAGTTTACAAGTGGCTCTGATCCCCTTTTCTCTGTGTGCACACATGAATTGTCTTATACCTTCCCTTCTGTACGTTTTACCCCAAATCATGATGTCACTTGAGCCCCTGCCCCCTATGAAGATCCCTAATACAAGTAGAGAGACCAGCAGAGCAAAGCCATCTGCTTAAATTGATTCTTTTCATGATTTTTTGAGAACTATTGGCACATTAAACATTTCATGCAAATTGTTACCGTACATGTTAAGTAATGCTAATATATTAAAGTTCGAATTCATTAGCTTTTCAGGAAGAAGGCTTGTGGGTATGTTATTCTGTAATAATTTACTAGCCATAAGTAGGCTTTAATTTCATGCCCTGAGGACTGTGTCTTTTTGTGTTGTTGGTAGCTTGTTTGTAGAGACAAAAGATCTGCAGAGATAATAGAATGAGGTAACTGACTGCACAGATGTGATCAAAGTAATGGAAATTCAGTGTGGTTATCTTCTAGATTCCAAACATCTGGATGAAAACTACAATATCCATTCATTCACGTGGGAATTTCTAAACCTCTGAATACTGGGGATTCATGTGTCAACAAAGGCTGTGTTTCCTTGGCTGTATAATTACATTAATAATGCTAACCCAGGCCCTATAAACTTGTCGATACTCATAGATTATTTCGAAGGAAAAAAACTCCAATATCCTCCAGCATTTCTTCTGTGACCTGGCAAGAAATAGTGCTGTTCAAGTTCCCAAATGAGTTCAATTGTAATGGACTTCATTTAGAAATTAGCCAATCTATTTTCTAATAGCTTCCACATTTTTTTCTAGAAATGAAAGTTTTCTCACAGGGCTTTTTTAAAAAACTAGTAACATGTGATAGTGCAGTTAAGATTGCAGAAACTATTTCAATCAGGTATTTAGTCATCTCACTGCTTCAGTTTGCAACTGAATGCGTTCTCATGCACCGTCAGGTGTCACTGATAAACATTTAGAAAATTGCAGTCTGAAGACACAGTGGTGTGTTCAAGTCTGCATTCCTAAACTTGTTTGGATGGCTTCTGTCCAGTAACCAGCACATTCCTGGGCAGGCAGTAAGTCTAGCTGAATGAAATTGAATTTTTGACTAGCATTTTTAAAGGGATATCTGCACATGTGCGTATGTCTGAGTTTCTGAACACAAGGGAACATGTGAAGTGTATACTGATTTTGAGATAGGAGGGGAAAGGTTTAAAGTGTTAGGATGCCTAACGGTCTTAATGGTGTTTAGAATGGAAATCTGGTATCTTTGATAATTTTATAAATTATTTCTTCCTCTTGAAGGAAAAATTCAATAGACTTTTCCTCCTCCATTTTCAAACATTCAAGTCTCTGATCCTTAAATTTTTATCTTCCCTGACCTTATGGCAGAGATATTCACAACGTCCCATCTTTTCTCCTTTCCCTCGGCGATTGACATCCCCATTACCCAACTCTGTTTCTTCGCTCATGCAGCTTCCTCTGTGATCCCCAATCCATCTGAACTTGTCAACCAACACATCTTTTACAGCCCGTCATCACAGCCATCTCCATCTCCTCTACAAAGCTTTTCCTGTTCCCCTGCCAGGTGTCACTTTTCTGTCCTTTAACACCCTAAAGATTTTTATTTATGTTACTTTTAGGCACTCATATTTTCACTTTCTGTACTCATCTCTCCCCACTAGACTCTAACATTTCATGGATAGCCGTGTGTCTGGCTTATCTTTTTAACTCCCATAAAACTTAGCATAGAGCCTGGCACAGAGGAAGTGTTCACACGAGAGAGAGACAGAGACAGACAAAGAGTAAGAGAGAGAGAGGGAGAGGATATGAATATATTAAACTATCTTTCCTTGATGCACCACAGCGGTTAGACTTGGTAGAGTTTAAGGGAATGAAGAATTGGTATTTCCTCCTTTTACGTAGTTGGAATCTCTGATGAAACAGATCACAAACTTCTCTTCAAACTTTGTGCCAGGGTTTGGGGAACTTTGTTGCTTCCTGTGTCTGGAAGTAAATTCAGAATGTCAGAACTAAGAAGGACCTACTGCAGAGCACAGGGAATTGTACTCAATAACTTGTAATAACCTATAATGGAAATGTATCTTTAAAAGAATAGGCACATATATATATATATATATATATATATATATATCTGAATCACATTGCTGTAAACTTGAAACTAACACAACATTGTAAGTCAACTATATTTCAATAAATTTTTTTTTAAAAGACAAATGTCTGTGCTCGCTTCGGCAGCACATATACTAAAAAAAGAAAAAAAAGACAAATATCTAACGCATACACACACACACACACACAACACACACACACAAAGAATGTCAAAGCTCACTAGCTGTCTTACATTGTCTTTCCTGCCAAGGTGCCTCACCAGGTCATCCCCCCTCCTCCTCCCCAGCAGAGGAGCTGGCCATCACTATCCTCAGGCCGTTCAGCCCCAGGCCACCTGGCCACTCAACCTCCTGGTAGCCGCTCTGTGGACACAGGAGGGGGCTTCGTCCAAAGGTCAGCTCTCCTTTCACACCCAAGCTCTACACAGAAATCTATCTAAATTTTCTCGCTCTCCTGTTTTTCAGTGATTACACGCAATTCAGGGGTTGCTAAATTTGAACTAGATCTTGAGTCTGGCTGCCTACTTTCAAAACAAGCTGATGCGCTCACATTTTCTAGTTTGTCAGATTTGAGTAGTTTTATTGATACCATTTTTATCTTAAAGAAACATCAACTGACATTGATACACATATTTTAATATTTTAATATCTTGTTTTTCAGTCATATTTTTTCCCCCAAACAGGAAAACTCCAAGCATCTTTTATTCAAAACAATTTGACCACTTTCTTAGCACCATGGTCAGGTATGATTGTTGGGTGAAGGCTGTTACAGACTCAAAACTGATTCATCTAGAAATGCCGTGATTCCTCTATCCAGACACATCCCTTATTTCTTCTTATTCAGGAAAACAACACAAGACAAACAAACAAACAAAAAACCAGACAACCTGGGAACAACAAAAGTTGGAATTCTCTTTGGCTTGCAGGCAGTCAGTTACATCCATTTCTGAGGACATAGAGGCAGTTCTCCCAGGGAACACCTGCAGGGTTGTAAAGAGCAGGGCTAATGGGTGATCTCTGCCACTCTCCCTGCCCATCCCACAAGCTCCCTAGAGATAGATTCCAGCATCCGCAGAGGCCCGACTGCATATAAAGAACTGTTCATGAACCGTTTTTCCAGTTGATCATCCTGAGGCCCAACTTGTACTGCCTAAGTGAAGGATTATAGAATTAGCAGTGCATATGGTAAGTGGGCAACACAGAAGGATATGGGATCAAATTCTGATTTGGGATTTTGGTACTTACCCCTGGGGCTAAGGCTAAGAGTCTTGGGTAATCTGAAGAAATATGTTAGAAAGAGAAAAAGTACGATCAG
The DNA here is from genome assembly GCF_011762595.2 of Tursiops truncatus. NCBI lineage: Eukaryota > Metazoa > Chordata > Mammalia > Artiodactyla > Delphinidae > Tursiops > Tursiops truncatus. The sequence goes on along the minus strand of NC_047034.1, from coordinate 131,724,108 downwards.
ATTAGCCCAAATAAGAGCTGGTGGAAGCTTCTTATAGGAATGTTTTTTCAAAATGTTAAGAAAATGGTCCATGGTGATACTGCTCATGTAGGTAAAATGGCTGCTAAAAAAAAGCAAACACTTTCTTTTTCAGAAACAGGCAAGCAATCATAATTTGATTTCTAATAGTCATGTTTGCCATGAGGACTTTTACAATGAGGTTATATAAGCAAATTGATTTCCCTGTTGACTTTATCAGAAAATCGTAAAATGCCCCTGAATCTTCCCTCCAGAATTCTCAAAAATGCCTACAATAATCTTCCTAGAAAATTATTTTCCGGATTTCATGATGTCCTGAAGCTCCTCCAGCAGCATTTGATTATTGCTGCTGTAAATAGGCAAAAATTATAATTAAGAAAGATAATGAATGTGATATAATAGCATAGTAAACACAGTTGTATATAATTCATTACCACATCTCCCCTTTACTTGATTTTATATTCATGTTGAAAGCTCTTAACTGGGCATGTGTAATTGATTCACCATGGTATATGTGGTTGTTTTAATAAAAAGTTTCAACTGAGGCTTTTGTTTAACAGGATAACTCCCTCATTCCACTGTTTCTTTAGGAAAATCAAATTCAACTTATGTCATATCATCTCTGGAACTACATCCTGTTATAGGTGAACACTGCCTATTTTAGCTACAATAATGGAAGATGAGTCAGACTTTCTTCCTTCCCTTGTTTTTCCTGTGTCCTTGATTTTTCCCAGAATCAACTTTCTATAGAATAAATTTCCCTGGGCACTTTTTGTTCCATTCGATGGAACTCAGAGACTCTCAGATTTTTGTAGTTGTAATATCCTTTTCTTAAAAAGGCAAACACATTACCACCTCTCTCAGCATTGCTTTCTTTTTTAAAAACCAAAATAAAGTTTGGAGAAGTTTTAATAGCTTGTGAGAGCATTAAAGGCCTTCTGGGATGTTTTGTCTCATGATTGAAGAAGGGACAATAGCCAATTGTTAGCCTCATGGTAATTTTGAGCGGCTCAATTATTTGGATGCTAACCCTACTTTCAAAATGGCAGGGCTTCCCTGGTGGCACAGTGGTTGAGAGTCCACCTGCCGATGCAGGCGACGCGGGTTTGTGTCCCGGTCCGGGGGCATCCCACATGCCGCGGAGCGGCTGTGCCCGTGAGCCATGGCCGCTGAGCCTGCGCGTCCGGAGCCTGTGCTCCGCACCGGGAGAGGCCACAACAGTGAGAGGCCCGTGTACCGCAAAAAAAAAAAAAAAAAAAAAAAAAAGGCAAGATAGAGAATGGGATGTAATACACACTTTTCCAGATTTAGTGCTATGTATGGTCAACGAAGAACTATAGTCACACACCAAAAAGAAAAAGAAAAAAAAGTACCATGTATCCTAGGATCAATCAGCATGCATGTTTCTGACGTCACCAGTATGGTAAAAACATCATAGGAAATCCTGCTGTGTGTCTGCAGTGACCAGGGCTGACATGCACACACTGCTCCGCTAGGACCATCAAACCAAGGCCTCGCGGTTCAGCATCTGTCATCAGTCATTTAGTCTTAGAACCTCAGCTTACTCTTTATGCCTTTTTGTTCCTTCTCAACCTACCTACCTATTCACATGTGAAAAAACACTTTTTTTCCTCCTAACGGCTAACAGGTTATTTTATCTACTAGCTTCCTCCTTATCTCTCCCACATCCTCTTTGTGCCCTAGAAGCAGGTAAATTCACTGCCAGCTAATTATAGTACATCATTTTCAATACATAACTTTCTGTTCAGACTTCTGAAAGCATATCAAAGTAGAGCAATAGGCTGAATGAAACAATTAATAAAGAGTATTTTACTGAGCTTTTTAAAAAAGCAAATTTCCCCCATACCAGTGAGTGAGAGGCACATACAGAACGGCTAAATGCAGAGGTATTTCTCAAATCTGTTCAGGTTAATCTTGACATAGGATAGGCTGGGGAAGAAATCAGTAGATTCGCGTTGCTAGACAGTACAGTGTACCATACGTTTAGATCACTTTATATAAAGCTGTTATTGGATGAATTCTTCTAAAACAAATACTACAACAACAAAAAGTTTCTTAAGAATAGACATCAGGGGAACCTTATGTTCCTCCTCTGTTCCATGCTGATTTAACACAACCATACCCACATGACCATCACAGCTCTGCGCGGGTGACTTAGCTCTAATGACCAATAGGACTTGGCCCAGATTGGTGGAAATTTTATGTCTAGATGTGCTTAACAAGGGAAACAAGAAGTGTGAGCAGTTTTCTGTGAAACAGAAAATCAAAGGAAGAGAAGCAGATGATGTCAACAAGGGGAAAAAGATCTGGCAAATGAATTTGGTATTATTCCCTCAATTATCTGTGTTTTTTAAGAAATGCAAATCCTTTTCATCTTTTAGATGGTGCATGTCTCGTGTTAGTCCAGAAAACTTATGCCTTTTACAAGTATTGTTAAGAAATTTGAAATTAAGTAATAGTCTATCTAAAAATTTTAGTAAAGAAAGAATGTGAATAAATCCTTGGAGTTTGTGGTAAAGAAGTGAATTGAAGGACACCAGAAAACAAAATGTTCATTTGGATATATGAACCAATGAAACACCAGAACCACAGAATTTTTTCTCTCTAAACTATAGTGAAGCTCTTAAATATGAGTATAAAAACCAACACCAAAACGTTCATGTACTGTGAAAAGGATAGTTGGCTGAAGTGTGGTACCTGAGGTTCCAGGTTTACACGGGATCTTGATGGTTTGTACCTGAACAGAAGGGTTCTAGGGTGGGAAGACTACAAATGTTAGTACTCTAAGAGCATTTTGTGCATCATAAAATTCTAGACGCCCCACTGAGCCTGTAAAGACAGCGTGCTCTAAATGGTTTTCCACCACTTTTCTGGAGAACCCAGTCCCTTCTATAAAGACTCCTCTTCCATATTTAGAGATGGAGGCACAGGAACATTTCATGATCTTTAGGAGGGTAATAGTGTGAAAAGTAAGGTTGTAAAATGAACTACTTTCCTCCCCTTTCTACCTAATTTCTTTCTCCTGTGCTTTTAAAGACTAGGATATCTCTTTCTGACCCCAGAGCTCATGTTTAACTCAGAAAGTATACTTTACAAATGTCCTGCATGTTCTAATTTGTATGATGGAAGGAGAAAAGAGCTCATCTGAGCACCAGTTTGACATCGTTTTATTCCAACAGTCTTTGGAAGCCAACACTCCTTCCCTTTTTGACTGTCTAAAATGCCCTTGCTAGCCAGATCCTTCTGCTAGCTACAGTGTTTGCACATTTCCTTGTTAATCAGCCGCGTAGGCTCGGAGACTGTGTGTTTTGGTGTTGTTTCTGTGTGCAATCTCGTGCTGCTTCCTGAACGCATGTGTCCCTTCCCTTCACAGCCTACTCGACACCCAGCACCTCCCCCGCAAACCGATTCGTCAGTGTTGGACCACGGGATCCAAGCTTTGTAAATATCCCTCAACAGACACAGGTGGGCCGCTCTCATCTTTTCTGTATGTGGTGCAGCTTGTTTTATTCATCAGGTGCATTGTAACTCGTCTTTCGGCACAACAGGCTGCATTTCCCAGCCCCTGTTCAGTCCCCTTTCCTCCCGACCCCTACCCATCCTGGCCCTTCAGCCACATTTCCATGTGTTCTTAGAAATCATGGAAAACAGTGCCTGCAATTTTTGCTTCTTGTATTGAGGGGGTAGGAGAGGAGGGCTTCTGTGCCAGAACTGCTTTTGCTATGGGAAGAAAATTTTCCCAGGCTGGATAGCGTGTGCTCCCTCTTTTAGGAATCTGTGCCTCTCTACGTGCAAGCAGACAGAAGTAGGCCCCTATTGAACCTGGAAAGTATACTCTGGCTGCCGGCGACATCAGAGTGCATGCAGGGAATGGGGGGCCAGTCCCTCTTATGTACTCATTATAGGGTCCCCAGGAACCTGGCAGACTTTCTAAGAGAAAGGAAAAGAAAGGGTTCCTGAGCGCTGTTAAGTTGCTGGTGTTGGTACTGAAATAGGAGGTGTTTGTTACTGGCTTCGCTGGCCCCAGTGGGGTGGGAGGGGATTATGTGAATATAATGTCATATTTTGAGGTAGGTGATTGAAAAAGAGTATGCCAGGACATCTAGAGTTTGTTTTTCAATAGATAGTTGTGTTTTGTGTTAGTATAGGCCAAGGAGAAAGAATCTCTTTTAAAAGTTTTGCAATAGCTGCTGTTAATTGAGAAACAGTGAAAGACTTTTGGAATTCAAAGGTAGCATATATAAAGATACTTAGAGAGTTGTGGAATAGAATTAGATGCAAGTTTTGGAAGAATCTACTCTCTGATCTCCTAATCAGAATGTGACTGTATATTATCAGAATTGACATAAAGAATTTTCTCTTTGAGGTTCTCAACACAGTGTTTGAAAAATTCTCCTAGATATTTTGTGCATGCGCCTCGGTATGTAATCTCCAGATGCCTAATTTATAACTATTCATCTTTGTGTGTAACACTATGAGCAGGTGCTTATGAACGAGATAGATTTGCTTTCCTGGGTCCGCTTGCTTTCTCTGTGAAGGGTTTTAGTTTATTGCTGTGTCGACAGCGTGGGTTAAACAGCATTGCATCTGAAGCCTTCCTTACACTGAAGCAGGGTCACGGAAAGTACAGCCTCAGAGGAGGCAGCTGGGAGGAGAGGGAGAGGGGAAGGAGGGAGGGGAGGGAGAAGGTTAACTCTTGAATTTCCCACTTCTGCTGTTTCTTCTGAAACTGGCAGGTACATGGCATCTGGGATTAACTTCGCCTATTCAGTACTCCCCATAAAATTGTTCAAGTTTATTGCTTATTTTCCCATACCTTCAAATATTTAACTGGTGAATTTGAAGTTGAATAATTACCTCAAAGGCATTACAGTAGAAGAACATTTCTTCCTGTACTTCTGGCTCACATGATCAAGGTCAATGAGAAGGGGAGAACTGGGGACAGTAGCTTTACATTGGATGATTGCTTTTCTCAAAGCACCAGTGGGCTCAGGTTACTTCATTAAGAACCTCAAAAATGCAGTTTGGAAATGTCCTGTTTTGTATTTTATATAGTATTTTTATATAAGCTGTGATTCACTGAACTGAAACTGTACCCTGCATTCCAACATGGCTTTGTTTCACAAATGCCTTATTTAACCCAGAAACTGAGTCTTCATGATGTTGACCACAAAAATTCAATTCTTAAAAATCCAGATTTTCTACGCATCTGTATGAATGATGTCATGTAGACCCAGTATTGGCATCTGGAACTGAATTTTTTGGGTTTCTGTTAAATATTTGGCATCATAGAGACAACAGCTTAAATGTTTTTTATCACAGTGACACCTGCCACTTTTGGCTTGAAGAAAGCCATCCCCAATTGTCTTATGAGAAACCACGCTAATGGAGTTACTCTTTTTCCCCAAAAAAATATCCTGAGATAAAAGTGTGCTCTAAGTATTTTAATATTTAGGTATATATATTAACTCTTTTTTTTTAAAGGAACTACTTTCTGGAACCATTTAAAGTGGTAGGCATATATAGATATAGATCATAAAAATAATATTTTTAGGTAATCTTTTTGAGAGGACATCAGAAGAAGAATTTTTATAGGAATTTTTTAAGACATAATTTGAACATGGCCTGCAGATTAGTAATTTCCTAGGCAAGCTTGCATTTTTCTATATAAATATTTTTGTTAATAAGGCATGAACTTTGTATTAGTTGAATTATGGGAAAAGTTTTCTGGAAAAACAATCTTTTCTTTTCTGCCTTTAAAGAAGTAAAAATTGAAGTGTCACCCAAGCAGATAGGTAAACTTTATAAATGCAGGAGAGGTATCCCGCACAGAAATCCATAAACAAATACAAAATAAAATGGTCTCCCTTTTCCCCAAAGAAACCTCTTGAAACATCAACCTGTAGAAGACAGATTAGATACGGTCCCTGTTTTTTCCAGCAGATAGAATTCCAGCTAATGAATAGACATTTGAAGTAGGCAGCTTTCAGTTTATCATAAGACCTTTCTTTAAAAAAAAAAAAAAAAGTTCTTTGATTATACATAGCCTCTATTTATTGAGCATTTTCTATGTACTGAGTACCTTAGGTACATTATCCAACGAATCTTGACAGCTACCCAATAGGATATATATAATTATCTCCACTTCATAGATTTGAAACCTGAGATCTGAAGAGATCGTTGATTTTCCCAAGGCCACACATGATGAGAGGCAGAGCAAGAATGCCTCCCCAGTTTTGTCTGACTCCAAGGCCTATGCTCTCAAACCACTGTGCTGTACTGCCTCATGGGCTGGTGAGCACCTTTCCCTGCAGATACTCAAACAGAGACTGATGCTCAACTCTCAGGAATACCACTGACGTATTCCCTGGTTTTAAATCTGAGATTGCACTAAAATCTAATCATGAGTATATACCCCAAAGAATTGAAAGCCGGGTCTCCAAGAGATACTTGTACACCCATGTTCTTCGCAGCATTATTCACAATAGCCAAAAGGTAAAAGCAATCCAAATATCCATTGACAGATAAATGGATAAACAAAATATGGTATATACATTTTATTGTGTATATACCATTTTAATGTGGTATCATACATATTATTCAAAATTGAAAAGAAAGGGAATTCTGCAGTATGTTACAGCATAGATGAACTTTGAAGACGTTATGGAAAGTGAAATAGTCCAGTCCCAAAAGGACGAATACTATACGATTCCACTTATGTGAGGTACCTAGTGTAGTCAAATTCATAGAGACAAAAAGTAGAATGGTGGTTGCCGAGAGCTGGAGAGAGGGCAGAAGAGAGAGTTATTGTTTGGTGGGACAGAGTGTTAGTCTTATAAGATGAAAAAAGCTCTGAAGGTGTATGGTGGTGATGGTTGCACAACAGTGTGAATGTCCTGAATATCACTAAACTGTCCACTTAAAAATGGTTAAGATGGTAAATTTTATGTTGTGTGTATTTCACCACAATTTTTAAAATGTAATCATTAGATAAACTCTTCATGGTCCTTTCTCCACTTGAGAGTCTAAAATTCTGTAAAACAGCCAGGAAGAGTGGACTGTTTACCAGAAAACCCACTGTCATTTTGTGCTCTCGTGTCCAACACATAGTGCGTAGTCAGCAGATACGGGTTGAATCTAAATGATTCATAAGGAAGTTTAAAAATAATGACTTTTTCTTATTACAGTCGTGATACATGTTAATTGTGGAAAATACAGATGGGAAAAATAATAAAAATCACTTGTAGTCCTACTGTTAACATTTCTGTCTGAATCCATCCAGACTGCTTCGATGCATACAAATATATTGCAAAAATGAGATCATATTATATACACTGTTGGGTAACCTGCTGTTTCTTCGCCGTAACAATATATTATGGCCTTCTTTCCATGTAAATTGGAAAAATTGAATATTGGCTTTTATTGCACCTATTCATCATCTGTAATGATTGGTAGGGAAAGATAACATGGATAATTGAAAGCCATTTTTTCTCCTCCTTCCCTTCCAGTCTATCTTTTTTCCTCCAGAGAATTCCTCCCTTCACTGAGACAGAATTGCCTTCTCTTTAGCCTTCCCTCGAGCTAGTTTTCTTTCAAACTGCCTTCCAGTTGCATTGTCTATCTCATCCCAGCTTTTGGCTCTGTTGGAACATTCCTGCCAAGTTATCTGTCCCATTCTTCTGAATCACTTGTCTGCTACCTCTGCTACTATCATGATTTGCCTTTCGTTTTCCTTATACTCGTCCATTTTGTAGCTCATTATTAACCTGGGGGGTAGCCACCTCCTGACAGCCTTTAGAACACCCATCCGTTCTAAGAAACCGTGACCACCCTGAATCTCTTATTTTTCAGTATTGTCCACCATGATAGTTGATACTAACATATAGAAAAGTCTCTGGGGCATAGAGTATCTACTTCACTTTGGACACTATTAATGTCCCCTGCACGCCCACTGAATGATATAAGAGAGCATGGCATCATCTCAAACAGCAGAAAGCCAATGGCCATTTCAGTTGCATCTCATAATTTAATCTGGTCCCTGAAAACGAGAGCCATTAAGAGGAGGCATTTATTTAGAGAAAAAAAGTTAATATTTCATCATGAGGTAATAAATAGAAATACCAATTCCCACACAGAAGGACTGAGCAAAGAACTCATTTTTTTTCAGGTTCTAGTTTAATCAGAATGTTCAAATAAAATGCTTAACCTGCAGAACACCCATGAAGACTAATTCTTTAAAATGAAAAATGAGTGCAAACAATACTAAAAAACAGGCATTTCTTCCCTGCCACCCAAATCTATCGCTGTTCTACCTCAACAGAATTGTGGTATCTGAAATGCTATTTAAAACCAAATTACCATTTGGGTTATTAGAAGAATCGCTTGGCATGGCATGGGCCTGATTTGTTGACAAAAAGACACAGGTGCTGTAACCTTTGCTTAATAAATCATTTAGCTGCCTGACTGGCAAGCAGTGTGGCTCCCTTTGCCTCATGAAATTTACAAATGTATGCGCAAACCACACACTTCACTGTACTGGAAACCGGCTCATCTGGAGAGGTCCCTGCAGAGCTAAATTATGGGCATAGCACCCGCTGTCTGCCTTTGGTGGGGATGCACAAGGAACATAGGGAGGTGGTGGATATGGAGAGCGTTTGGATCTGTTGCCATTCTGTGTGTCATATTCCTGAAACTCTGCCTAAGAAACCAAAGCTCGGGCAATCTGCAGAATGCAAAACTTCCTAAGTCCCTTTCATCAGTCACTCATCATTTCTGACTATATTCCCAGGACCCAAGAAGGCAGGGAATAACAATTCTCCTCAAGTTGTTCAAAGTCTAATAGAGGAAGCAGATGTAAAAAATAATAGTAATGACAACAACGTTAATAATGCAGTGGGATACCAGTTACAATAAGGATTTGCCCAAGAGGCTTTGAGACCAGAGAGCTGAGTAGAAGAACTTTCCAAAGAGTGGAAGGGACAGAAAACGCTAGATAGTTTTTCTGTCCTTGTCTAACTTTGGACTGATGATATGGCTCTGGTTCTTATACATTTTACCTTTTTCCTGTACTTTTAATTTTTGCCATGAGCTGGTCGATAAGGCTTTATCCCATCTTAGGTAGAGAGACACGCTGAGTTCTGTCTTCTCTGGACCAAGCAGATAAAATTAGAATCCTTTCCCACTGCTGGCATATCAGCCAGACCCCCTGCCCCAGTCCCTCATTTCCAAGAAACAGCCTTTCTTGCGTAATGTTCTCACCCAGGACACCAAGCTCGCTTGAGATTGCACTGCAGTTAGCTGAAGCCATTCCCTGCCCAGACTCCAGCTGCCTGCCTGTAGGAGGTTAGGTACCACACAGAAGTTCAAGGAGCAGCCTGGATAGTTGCAAAGGCAGGAAACTCAGATTTTGTTAGAGAAAGGAAAATAAAAAATATCGTCCCCCTTCTAGTTAGAATTGGATCTGAGCATTTTTGTTACAAGCCCATACAGCTGAAAACTCCCAGGATTGGAGAGGAATGGCAGATAAAATTCCATTTACTCCTAACTTTGAAAAAAGTTAATTGGCCAAATGGGCATTCTGTATTAAGCTCCAGGGCATGCCGGGTTCTGTGCCTGCACTCCCTACAGACCTCAGAGCCCTCTGAGATTGGTGCTGTTATCCTTATTTTACAGATGAGGAAACTGAAATTTCAAAGAGTATACTTGCCCCCTGGCAAACGAGGTAGCCAGGGTTTGAACCAGTCTGTCTCCAGAACTGCTCTCTTTCCTGAATACTGTCTTCATGCTTAACCATTTATAATGAAAGGTTACTGACTGTTTTCTCTTTATGGTCTAAGATTGACTCATCCTCTTACATCAAGGAATAGGACCGACGCTGTACTTGGTTCTTCTGAAGACCTGCCCCAGTTTCCTATTAGCCTGCATCTGTGAAATCAAGACTGAGTTCATTCTGTCATCCTGCCTGGGAAAAAGACCTTTACTAATGACATTAGTCTGCATCTGTGAGAACAACCAGCCTCTGCCCAGAGCCCAGATAGCAGAGCAGCTGAGACTGTGAGCTTTCCTTTCAGATCTTGGTTGGAGCTTTATTTCATCACTTAGCAGTAGTATGTGTACTTCAATTCTTGTAGTTTTTAAAATTTTTTCTTTGTAATTCAATTTTTCTAGCCTGGTTTATTAACTGTAAAATGGTGATAACTGTATTTATCTACCTTCTACGGTTGTGTTGAGTCTTAAATTCTGTTAGTGTAGAGAAAGTAAATGCTTGACACCTGTTAAATGCTCAACAAATAATAGCATTTGTTGTTCAGTTGATAACTAAACTCATATTTAAACAGTATTTTCTGGATTACAAAGTATTTTCTCATTTGATCTTCAGAGCAACCCTTTGAAGTAGGCAGAGCCGTTATCATTATCCCCATTATACAGATTTTAAAACTGAGGTTTAAAGAGAGGGAAGTGACTTCCCCAGAACCACATAGCTGGGGGTTCGTAGAGCCAGGACACAGACCCGCTTCTGATTCCAGAGCCCACACTCCCTTCAGCATGCCCCATCAGGGAAGGACTTGTATGCGTCCTCATGTGCTACTGTGTAGATATGGGCAGAACCTGCCCACCAAATGCTGGATCTAAAGTAACCATCCAGTTAGGACAAAATTAGGACAACACCTCCACAAGATCAGAATCTCGTGGATTCTTCCACTGAGCATCTGCCCTAAAGGTACTCCAAAAGCCTCATTCAACTGGGTACATCTATCCTTGCCCTGCACCCCATTTCTTCCCTTAAGCCAAATTGTGCCCCAAGGCAGAGGAGACTTCCCAAGGGGAAATCATGTCTCTGAGGGTGGCAAGAACTGTAGCAAATGAATGTACCCCCCAGAATCTGCGGGGAAAGGCAGTGCCTGGTCATTCTTTTCTCTTATGTTCTCTGCTCCAGCCGTAGGTGTTGAATAGTCAGCACCGCCTCGCGGAGATGTTTCCCCTGCCATCTGCTCCCTCTTACTGTGGGCAGGAGTGACTCCCCCAGCTTCCCAGCCCCCACCCCAGCCTGTAAGTTCTTACCACGTTCTCTTCACAAACACATGGCAGCTGACTCACGGACAGCCTATGAGACACGCTTAAAATACATTTTTCAATAAACAGAACCTTTGTCTTTCAAGTTTTATTTGGGCAGCACATTTTAGTTGTCCTCAGCCACAAATTTCACTTCTGAACCAAGCGAGAGCCTCAGTTCTAGGTACTGGTCTCCTTTTTCTCCCTTAGTTTTTAATACTTCGGAGATCCCATCATGTTTAATGGCATATTTTGGTTTGGTTTTAGCCTTTCTGTTTGTTTGTTGCCTTGCTCCAAAAAGATTTGGGGAAACTTCTTAGTTGAAGCAAATTGATGATCGTTGAAAGAATTAAGGTGCTTACATGGGATCTGGCACACAGTAGGTGCACAATAAATAGTGGTTCCTTTCATGCTTGCTTCTTTTCCAGTACTTAAATGAGATCAGTGGCAATGGAGAAGGGGAAGAGGAAAGGGAGATTTCGCAGGAAATTTTAGATTTCGTGGAAGAAGAAAAAGGACCAAACGTCTGGTATTTGTTTAATTAGCCCTTGGGATTGTGGGAAAAGTGGGATAGAAAATGAAGCGGGGGAGAAAGATTGAAACAAGAAGCTGTGAATGGGTGTAAAGAGCTGAGAGGAGTTAGATCAGAATTTGATGGTAGCCTTACAGTGAAGTCAGAAAACCATAGTATCAAATGCAGAACTGCTGTCAAAATTTCCAGCCCTGAAATGTGTCTTGATAATGATGTTTCCAGTCAGTGGAAGTTTCAAGATACTGAGGGAAATGCTCTTTTTTTTTAAACTGAAATATAGTTGATTTACAATGTTGTGTTAATTTTTGCCGTACAACAAAGTGATTCAGTTATACATATATATGTATTCTTTTTATATATATATTCTTCTCCATTATGGTTTATCACAGAATATTGAATATAGTTCCCTGTGCTATACAGTAGGACCTTGTTATTTATCCATTATATATATAATAGTTTGCATCTGCTAACCCCAAACTCCCACTTCATCTCTTTCTCACTCTCCCCTCCCCCTTGTCAACCCGAGTCTGTTCTCTATGTCTGTGAGTCTGTTTCTGTTTCATAAAAGTTCATTTTTGTGTCATATTTTATATTCCACATATAAATGATATCATATGGTATTTGTCTTTCTCTTTCTGACTTACTTCACTTAGTATGATAATCTCTAGTTGCATCCATGTTTCTGCAAATGGCATTACTTCATTCTTTTTTATGGCTGAGTAGTATTCCATTCTATATGTGTACATCTTCTTTATCCATTCATCTGTCGATGGACGTTTAGATTGTTTCCATGTCTTGGCTACTTTGAATAGTGCTGCTATGAACGTAGGAGGTGTGTGTATGTTTTTGAATTATAGTTTTGTCTGGATATATGCCCAGGAATGGGATTGTTGGATCATATGGCAACTCTATTTTTAGTTTTTTGAGGACCATCCATACTGTTCTCCATAGTGGCTGCACCAACTTAATTCCCACCAGCAGCGTAGGAGGGTTCCTAAGGGAAATGCTCTTGACGCTCATGGTCTGATTTCTTTAGGGGAACAAGGAAAAGGTCATGAATCGTAGAGTACAATAGACTTGTTTTCACATCCTGGCTGTGCCATTTATCTGAGTGATCTTGGACATGTTACCCTTTAAAATTCTGTTTCCTTATCTATAAAATGAAGGTGATAAAGTATCTACCTCATAGAAGAAAACCCAATTAAGTGTGGCTTCAGCCAATCAGGTTTTCTTTTCTCACATAGCAAGAAATCTGTCAGTGAGTGGTTGTTGGCATTGTTTCAGCTGCTACATGTTGCCAGCAGGAACCTTGCTCTTTCTAACATTCTGCTCTACCATCCTTAGCATCCACAAGCAGGTGCCTCTGACTGCAAAATGACTGCTGCAGCTCCAGGCATCATACCCATATCCTTCCCCCTTATTCCTCTTATATCAGGGAACAAAGATCCTGCCTTATTCCTTCCCTGTTTCCTGTTAACAAATTTCTACTTGGGTCTCATTGACTAAAACTGGTCACATTTTAATCTTTAGTTGCAAAAGATGCCAGGAAAGCCAACACAAAACTATCTTGATTGGCTATGATCATGACTCATTACCCAGGGTTGGTCACATTGTCCTCCCTAAACAAAATTGCAGAAAGAAGGGGCAATAGATAGTGGGTAGATTGTTAACAGTATCTCCCATCTTCCTTTTTCCCCGTTCCCTGGTAGGTTTCATGCTGTTTTCAACTCCTGTTCTTGCACTTGACTCCTTTCCTCTCTTGCTGCTTGTCTCCTTCCAGTGCCTTTCCTCCACACTCACTCCCTGTGCATCTAGGAGACAGGTATGCTGTGTGCATGTATGAGTGTACAGTGATCATCTCATTTCAGCCCTCTGTTGGAGTCCAGGATTTGGGCAGAAGTGCTGGAGTTTTCTGCAGACCAGCTCCCACAGGGCTGGGTCAAGGTTCTTCTGGTAAACGAGGACTCTGAAAAGGCTGCGTTGAAGGACATGTGCCTTTGTAATTGCAGGGGAACTCTGGGAAACAGTTCCCTCCACGTGCCCTCCCAGGTGCTTATCAAACAGTCAGCAATAGGTTCTGGGTTTCTCTTTTATGACTTGGAACCAGATGCTTCCTTTGCAAAAGAAAAGAGCCTGGTTTTGCTGAGCTTGAGTCAACAGAGTTCAGAGAACAGGAAAATGAGTGCATTGGCCCTGCTACATGCTCTGAGGAGAGAAGGCAGTACAGGTGGGGTTCCCACTTTCCACAAAGCCCCTGCATGTGAAAATCCCATACCGGGGAAGAATTTGCTTTACCAAATGTTTCTGCACTCTAAATAATGACTGTTCGCATTAGGAGAGGTTCCTTTAGGACACAGGCTTTCCCAGGCCTTCTAATGAGTCTAAGACCTTGAAGGTTCCACAAATGCACATAGTTCCAAGGCCAGAGCCTATTGTCTAATGTGAGATTCTCAAAGATCTCACGTGAGTTCTCAGTGATTCTTCCTGGCCACTTTTCCCACACCCACTTGTTTACCCTCCTGTTTGTTTATTGAGGACGAAGACACATTCTTTTATCAGTGGCCTATGTTTTGGGGGTATAGCCTTTCATTGGAGCCTGTTCATTAAGTTACATTCCACAGTGCAGGCTTCCCCCAAAATATTTGCCTGAGAATTTTTCCTCAGGCTTCACATCGCTTCCTTTATAGCAGAGACAAAGTAACTTAGCACTTCTAATTGGCTTTTCACTTTCCAAATGCTTTACACATTAACTAATGAACCACATGATCTTGTGATAAGCTGGATCCCTGGGTTGGAGCTGGGACACTGGGTTAGGACAGGCTGTCCTGGCCCCGTGTTCCTCGCCTTCACACTCTCCCTTCCCCGCACATGCTGCCACCTGTCCCACCCCCCTACCCCCCACCCCCAGAATCGGAATGTGTTGGGCTAAATGGAGCTGCAGCCCAGGCACAAACATCCTCAGCACAGGGCAGCCTTGGGCCCACGTGGCTCTGCCTTAACGATGTGGGAAGTGCCCAACACCGCCTTCCAAGGCTGGATATGCTGCATGTTAAAGGAAATTTAAGGCAGCCTTCGTGGAACACAGGTTCTGCCCCTCTGAAGTACAATCTCCCTTCTGTGGATCTATGGCCAAGTGTTATGTATGTGTATTGGGGAAGCAGAAGTACCAGGCGTCGGGGTGGGGGGAATGGAAGGACAATACAATGGCAAGGTCTAGTAAGGGAACTGACCATAGTGCATCTTGGTAGAGTAAAATGAGCACTGGACTAGGAGTCAAAATATCTGGCTTCCTAGCTCATCTGTCCCACTCACCAGCTGTCCTTAGGGAGAAAAAAGAAACCAGAATTTACTGAGCACATACTATATCCCTGGTAACTACCACACCAGGGTACTACTGATATATATGATCCAATCCCTGCCATCCATTGCTCACAGACTTTTAAGGAGAAAAGTAAACAAATTATAGTAAGGTATGGTAAGGGAAACAGTTGAAGTATGTATAATCTACAGGTAGTGCAGAGAGTAGATAATTAACCCGGGGGAGAAGCAGGGAATTCATGGAAGATATTCTAGAGGAGATTTCACATGAGCTAGTTTGGAAGGAGACAGAAATAGTTCCATTCCAGGAGAGGGGAACAGCACATGCAGAGAAACAGTGGTGTGTGTTCAGAGAATTCTGTTTCATATGTTGGTTAATGTAAGGTAAATGACAGAGAATGTTGAGTAATGAGGCTGGCAAGTTAAACGGGGTCTAGTCGTGAATACATACATGCCTTTATACAATGATAAGGCACTTGGACTTTATTCTGCGGGAGATGGGAAGCCGGTGAAGGGCACAGTGGGATCTCTATATGTGAAGAAACCTTAACTTAGCTTGGTTTACCATGCATGGGGTCTGAGATTTTGCAGGTAGTAGCAGCATTAAGACCTATGGTCATGAGGTACTCTCCTCTCCAAGGCAGTATAACATAGTAGAGAAAATAGAAGCTTTGGAGCCAGATGGACTTGATTTTGATTTATCTCAGTACATGATTCATATGGATTAAATTGTAACCCCCCCCCAATTCCATATGTTGAAGCCCTAACCCCCAATGTGATAGTATTTGAAGATGGGGCCTTTGAGAAGTAGTTAGGTTTAGATGAGGGTGAGACCCTTATGATGGGTTTAGTGGTCTTTTAAGAAAAGACAGGGAATGCCCTGGCGGTCCAGTGGTTAGGACTCAGTGCTTTCACTGCTGCGGCCCCAGGTTCAATCCCTGGTCGGGGAACTAAGATCCCGTAAGACACGCAGTGCAGCTAACCAAAAGAAAAGAAAAGTCACCAGAGAGCATGCTCTCTGTCATGTGAGGACTCAGCAAGAAGGCAGCCATTTGCAATCCAGGGAGATGACCTTCCCCGGGTACCAAATCAGTTAGAACTTTGGTCTTGGACTTCCACTCCAGAACTGTGAGCAGATAAATTTCTGTTGTTTAAGCCACTCAGTCTATGGTATTTTTTTATGGCAGCCTGAGCAGACTTCCACAGTGACCTTGGGGTAATTTTTAGCCTTTCTGACCCTTAGATGTCACATTTTTAAAATTATACATTAATTGTGCATTCCACTTAGAGTTTTGTGAAAATTCAATATGGTTAGAATGTAAAGCCCCCAGCACCCACCCTGGCACAGGGAAAGCTGACGTGTGCTGCTGCCTTTTCACTCCTTAGAATGGAACCTCTGTCAGCACCAGAAGTGAGGCAGGATGCATCTCCTTCATCTTTGGGACCAGGGACCCGTGATTGCCAGTAGAGACATAGAAATGTTAATATGGTGAGAACCACAGAGGTAATCTGGTAATTTTTCCCCTGGGCTCCGTCGTCTCTCCCTCCATCCTCCCATGTCCATTTTCCATAAACTGTGCCATTAATTCTCTCACTAGCTAGTGGAATGATATTTATTTATTAAGAACATACTTAGCATACTCCCAAGGAGCAAGTTAAAGCTCAGCTAACAGCTTCAGTTTCTGGTTGTGAGGAAAAATACACTGAGGAATGTATATGGAGAGTTTCTATGTATGGTATAATTTCATATTAAAAAACGATTAAACCTTATTCTGGATGAGGGAGAGAAGAAAAAAATCCCAGTGCAAAAAACAAGTTATGAACCTAGGAGCACAGTTTCTGAATGTTTATTTTGTCAGATACGCAGCTGACATGACGGGCTCTAATGGGGTGGTGATCCTCATTGAATTGCAAATGGCTGTGAGTGACTGAAATACCGTGGGGACTTAAATAAGTGGTGCATACTGTATTACTTAGGCTGCATCCTTTAGCCAAGTTGAAGGCTGCTTTTTCTCCATCCATTCCCAACACACGCATGCACACACGTAACATGCACACACATGCGCACACACATGCGTGCATCTGTCCATTCCAGAAACTCCGTGTTAGAGCCTTAATTTCCCATCTAGAACAATGCTGATGTGCCTTTCCTGACTTTGCCCCTTTGCCCTCTGCCACCAAAGTGCAGCCCCACCACACACACACACACACACACACACACACACTCTCCAATGCAGATAATGGTGTCTCAGATCAGTCTGCTTTGCTGCAGCATCAAGACCCAAATCAATTTATCGACTCCGTCAGAATGGCTGGTACAGTAATTGTTACAAGAGAAGAATGGAAAGTGAGAACGTTTCCACGTGAAAAATAAAAATGACGTTTTGTTCTTTCCTGTCCCCCCCCCTTTTTTGCCTCATAGATCTTTATGTGTTTACACAGCAGAGAGCACTTTACTTAAGTTAATCAGCTCCTTCTACATTATTAATTGTGACAGGGCGCTACATGACAGGAAGAGTATTATGGGAAACATTGATCTCACTCAGATGGCGTGGACCTGAGCAGGTTTGGTATTCCTTCCCCCATCTCACTGCTTTGGGGTCCCATCAAATCACATTTCCCTGATTGACAACACAGAACACCTCCCATCAATACAATTGATTCTGTGAAAAACGACAAGGAACATTTTTCAGCTGGAGATAGATGAATTATGGTGATGGTAGAGAGAACATTTCAGAAATCTTCTTTCAGTTTAGAAACTTAAATTGGGAACTAAGGTACTATTATCATCCCAAACACAAGCCTAATTTATATCCTCAGAAAAATGCTACTATTAAAAGAAACTTACTACAAGTGAAAAATAGACTTAGTTGAAGCCAGCAGTGAACCTGAAGATATAATAGATGTTTTTAAAAGGCCATCCGCTAATTTTTTGTGGGACATTTTTGGTTACGTGCACATCTTTGAAAGACATTTCATTAAAGTTCAACTTTCATGGCTTATACCTGTAGACCCTAACATAAATCCTATGTGAATGGACAAAAGTGAGTGGGTGTCATTTGTGACCTGGAAATAAAAGGTCAACCATTGGATTTATAGCTTTTTTAGTGAAAAGAACATAAAGATTCCTGCCAACTGGAGTCAATCCATATTTTAATGTTTCCTAGTTAAGATGATAAAAATCAAAAGATTAGGATCATGCTGTTCAGTGAACGTCAAAAATTAAATGTGATGGGCTAAGTGTCATTCCCAAGGGGCAGGAGTTAATATTTTAAAAACCGTTTCTACCACTGGCAGTCAAGAAATGAATTGTCCATGATCATTAACCAAGGTAAGGAGAAATCCCACTATTACTACTAAATTTAATGATGACTATTACACTAATCAACTATATTGTTAAATTACTCTGCTGTTCTCCTTTAATGTCCCCAAACAATAATAGTGGATTGATTGCTGTCAAATAATTCTCATATACAATTGTGAACAAGTCATGATGAGGGCTCGTGGATGAAGGCTTATTTGTGGGAAAAGAAGTTGTGGCTATCTTATGGATAAGAGAAATAACATAGAACCTTACGCTGCATATAACATTCTTCTAAGACCAAGACTCTATGACACTACAGACCTGTTATTAAGTATGATTCACCAGGACAAGTTTTTTAAATACAAAAAAAAAAAAAAAGAACATGCATTTCTTTTCATTATCTTTTTTTCTGTTTCATATTTTTGCCATCTTTTTCTTTTCTTTGTAGGAAAAGAATCCATTTACAGGTCCTTTTTCTTCTTCAAGCTTGTAGAGCTCTGGATCCCATCTCCTTTGGATTTTTATTAAGGGAGAAGAAAGGTTATTTAAAGGTGTTTATAGGATGACTCAGACACATGGTACCCCATGCCATGTTCAAATCCATTTTAAGATGCTTGTATTTTGGGAAGTTACAGAAATTCAGAATCCTGAAGCCGATAGTTTTCTTAAAGATTGTCACCTCCACATCCCATCATTTTTCAGATATGACTTAAAGTGCATTTTGGAAAAAAGTGTGTATACTTCTGATAAAACAGCCCCTCCAAACAAGAGGGCCCAAGCTCAGGGAGTTGAAACGACTTGTGAAGCCACACAGCTAATCAGAGGCAAAGCAGGTCTGAGAGGCAGGGTTTCTGACACCAGGGAGGGAAAGCACTGGTAGTTTAATATGTGGCTTAGGATATGGGTGCACAGTTTCTATTTTACAGGGGTGTTTTATAGAAGTTCAATATCCATTAGACTGACCCAAGTGCATTGGAATCCTGAGGAACAAAAGCATATACTTCCAGAGTTCACCGTGCAGAATTTATCTTCACACACTACCACCTAGTATTGTGTGCATGTGGATGTGGGTGTGCATGGGTGGTTTTTAAACCTGTGCTTCTGTCTGTGCTCTAGGGAAGCTTTCGGCGGCGTATTTTTCTAACTTCTGTCCTTCACAGTGCAGACAAAGGTTAAAACTCCCATCTACTTTCACAGGCAAATATTTTAAGGTACTTTTATAGGAGGCAGGGAGCAGGGAGGACCTTTGATTTAAAGTTCAACATTTACATCTGTAATTTTGCCTAATTTCTGTGCTCACATTAATTAAATTGAAATCGTTTAATTAGAATAAAAACTGAAATTGATCATTAGGATTAATTTAACCTGATAGGCTCTGTGTGCTTTTCTAGACAAATATTATGAAATGTAGTGATAATGACGCAGCAAGAGGTATAATTTCACATCTTATAATGATTTTAATATCTGCCAGTTGTTCTCTCTGGTATCTGGATAGCTCTCAATGTTGCTATTAGTTCCATCATTACCATTCAGCTAGGGCCAGACTGTATCTCTCTGCTGGCTTCTTCCCAAATATTTTTTCCTGTCAAAGTCTAAAGATGTACCAAATTCTCTTCACCCCTCCCTCCTAATAACATAATCCTTTCCCTTAACCCACCCTCACCATCTTCCAGGAACGCTCTTTGCATGGCTCTTCCCCTTGGCCTTGCATCACAATGACCTTTGTAAAACAAGAACTGCAGAATGACACTGCTTATGGAATTCTCTAGTGTTCCTCAGTTCTGGGGACAGTGATGTCAAATCTGGACTGTCCCTCTGCACCCCTTCCTGGCTGCTTGCTTTGAATAAGAACCAGGCACAGAATTAAGCTCCGTAGTAAGATAAGGCATGGTACCCACTGAATAACTCTAAGGGTGCAGGAGAGACAAGGCAGCTTCTCCAAGGGCCTAATTTGTGTTCAGGCAATTGCTTGCCCTCTTCATCCTGTGCCTTTCATGTAGCTCCATCCAACAAGCATGTTTCCAAATTGGTGGCCTCTGTTTCTAAAAGACAATTGCTGAAGGATGAGACTACTGTTTTGCCCTAAGATTCAGCATGAATGAAATAACATTAGATCTGCATCAGTCTACCAACACACTGATGAATGTAAAACTTTTTGAACTGTCAGGTCAACTATCAAATTATTTTGTCTTCAGAAGAATTCAAAGCTGCATGGATAGGTGAAATCCTCAGGAAAATCTGCAAAGCATTTGAGTATCGAATTCCTCCCATCCACCATTTTGCCAGAGTTACTTAAAAAAAAAAAAAAAAAAATGACATTGGCAGTTATGTTTACTTTGTTTCCTGCAACAACCTTTAAGGCAGAAGTTCAAAGGATAGTGGAGAATGAGTCAAAATTGGATAGATATTTATGAGAAAGAAGAGAAACAAAAACTAACAAAGGAAAGAACATGTGATTCTCAGTAATTTGGGAATGAGTGACCAATGGTATAGTAGAGACTATCACATATGCAAATTATTATCTTTCTGCAGCTTGGCCAATTGTTCCTGGCCAAAGGCAGAGAAACTCTCAGGGCTGTGAGTCCTGATTTCATTCAGTCGTCATAAGTTAACTGCCGCCCCCAAAGAAACTAATTTTATCGTTCATTTCTACAGAATGTCATCTGTGTGGATTCTACTTTTATTCATGTCTTTATCCAATAGAAGAAACTTACTACGTTCATAGCAAAGGGTTTTATTTGGACGCATATTCACATTTAATTTGGTTTTTAAGAATCCTTAATGCGTCTAGCATTTGAGCTAGGCTAAGTTCAAGAGATTGAGAGAAAAGAGGATATAGCCAGCATACTCAGGCTGTTACTGTATTTATCCAAGAAAAGTGACTGCCCATTAAGTACCAGGCCAAGAAGCTATGTGGGCTAGCATATAGAGATGAGGTTTCTGTCTTCCCCATGTCAGAAAGGAAGACACATACATAAAAAAAGCATCACCTTTGTTTAACAGCTTAGTTTAACTTAAGTTAAAAGACAAAACGCTTCCATATTTTCATGTATTATTTCACTTCATCCTCACAACCACGGTGCTAGGAAGGTGTTCTTAATCAGAGGCACAAACTGAGACCAGATTCACGATGGACTCAGTCCATCTTCCCTGAGCCAGGTAGTTTCTTCTCTGAATCCCCACAGCAGTGCTTTCTTTTGAGCTATTTATCTGACTTATCACCTGTCACTGTGCAGGGATGCAGCTGCTGAAGCTGGAGTACTGGGCATGCCACACCCTGCAATGCCGGGTATGCTCACCTATCAGGAAACTGCTCCAGGGCCGAGATGCTATAGAGTAACACTCAGGTGTTTGAAGCATTGGTTTATTATTGCTGTACCCACTTTCTTGCCAAACTCAAATTCACAGAGAAGTTGAGTGGCAGAGTTCTTGGTATTGTTTGTCCGGCTCTCCTTCCATTTCTGTCCACAAAGACCATCACTGCTTTCTCTGAACTCCAGGACCCTTGTTTAGCAAGGAAACTGAGTCTTAATCTCAGTCAGCCAGGAAACCAGTTCTCTCCAGATTGATTTCTATGAGCATCTCAGAAGCCCTACTTCAACCCTTCAAGCTTCTAAACCAAAAATAGCCATTCCTTCCTCTCTAGTGTAACTTTGTTGGCTGGAAAATCCCTGAGATCTTTTTGACCTCAAAAATCCCTTAGGTTTTTTCATAAACATAATAAGGAGTCCCTTCTGAGTTGGGGACATTTATCTTCATAACACTTTTTAACTGTATTTTTCAAGTCAGAAAACCAGTTTACACAAACCCTAGGTCTTATATTTGGAGAGAATAAGTATGCATTGACCACTTTCCACAAAGAGTTGAAAATGATTTCAGAGAAATCTAAAGTCATGACTATGGAATTCTAGAATTTGCATCCAGAATCTTTTTAACTGGAATGTTACCACGAAAGCCTTATCGGGAAAATTAAGAAGATTCAGTTCTCCAGGCCTGGCCTTGTCTTTCTTCCCCTCTTTCTTTGACTTTATAGTAGATCTGAGGAAACTTTTAATACTAACTGAAGCTTGCTGTTGCCTGGCCTCTGAGTCTAAAATGCCTGAGAAAGCAGTACAGATTCCAACTGTAAAACATTCCTCCCCCAAGCCTTGGAAACTAGTGTACAGAGGCCGGTAGAGTTCAGAGGGAGCACATGTAAATGAGGCTCAGTTATAAACTCCTGAGGAGTGTTTTATTTAGTTTAAACCTGAACTTGAACTTGTAAACCTGTTCCTGGAGAACAACACAGAAAGCTGATGCAGTAGAACAGGAAGCCATATTTCAGCTCAGACAATTCACTTCTTTAAAAGAAAAGAAAGTCTTCGAGTAATTTTTTTTTTTTAACTGAACTGCCTTTAGGATAGCACAAGGTGGCATCTTTGCAAGATTTTTGTGATCGCAGAATCAGAAAGAAAGTTAATATGTGTCATTTGAATTTGCCACCATTCTTGCAAAGTGAACGATGGGATCTCCTAGCCATAGGGTGATTTAACAAGAGAAAAGCGTATTTAAAAAGCCAAAGAACACATAAACATCATCCAATCTGTAACTGGTTTCATTAAAATATAGTAAAGTGATAGGTATGGAACTGTTCCAAATCGGCACTGTGTGCACGAGTTCTGAGTTTGTTCTTAAATCTCAGTTACTAGGAGAGCACTACCAAGTAGAATTCATCTGAAAACAAAGTAAGTGATTTTGTTTGCGTGCTTGATTTTATGACACAGTCTTAAATATGTCTTCAGGAATCTTTGCTTATGAAATCACCATCTTTAAAGTCATTACTAAAAGGTAAAAATGAATTAAATTTTCTGTGTTAGAATGGTACTACCTCTCTCCCAGAAGCATAGATTCCTGACAGGGAAGCCTAGTAGCTCTGTTGATCCCATATGTTACGTTCACGTCCAAATCGTTGATAAGACCTTTGACAGAGACCCTTCATGCTGTGGGATTTCACCTTTGCACAATCCCCCAACCCAGCCCTACCGAGAAGCTTCCAACTGGAAGAATATTCAGGAAGAGTCTAATTGTTTGTAGTAGTGAATATTGCTTAGTTGTAAATTTAATCTACAAATATAGAAGGAAAAAAATCTGAACATAAAAAGCATTTGCTGTTTCAGCATTAAAAAAAAAGTACTGTCATTTGAAACTGCCAACTCCCCCATGTGGGTTTGTTTTGCAAGTCACGTCTTAACAAAGACAAGTTTTGTTGCCATAAAACCCTAAATCCTACCACATTTTCAGAAGGAGGAGGAAAGCATTGTTCACTGATCCCTAGTTTGTGCTTTCAGGGATGTCACGTAAGAACTTTGACTGGACTTGGGGAAATCATTCCATTTCTATCCAGGGCAGTTGGCTCCGATGAAACCCTAACCCCGTCGGGTGACATCTAGATCACACCAATGCCTCCCTTAATGATGCTGCTTACATTTTAGGCCAGTATTTCAAAGCTCTGTCTCTATGTTTGTTATTTCCTCCCCCCGATAATATAATAATGTTATAACAACTGGTATACTGAGGCCTGTTCTGCAGATACGTAAAGTTGTGACCCCTGATGTCACACAGACTAGAATTTAGGTCTCTGACTTTTTGCATGGTCAAGCTCCTTCTAACCTCAGTGAGGGATATGAACAGTTTTATCCCTGCCAGTATCACATCTACACAGTGAACAAGGAAAAGATGACTCCTGGACCCATACAATTGAAGAGCAGCTGTTCCCAGAAGGTAAAAGTGTAGGAACGGGATCCTCGTAGTGTAATCAGAGCAGCCAAAATCGCAGGGCAGCCAGTGACGGAGCCGAGACTTGAACCCAGGCCCCTGCCTCAGCGTCCGGTGCTGAGTTGTATCTTACTGTACTCTCGCTCTCTCCTCTCAAGAATCTGAGAACCGAGATGCTACAACCTGCTCTGCGCTCCGTCCTGATCCCGCCTCTGCGCCTCACTTGTTTGGCTCAATACACAAGCTTCCGTCCCGGCTGCCAGGCGGGTAGTTGCGGTTGCAGTTGAGTGTGCCCTCTTCCTTCCTCTTAATCCAGTGAATGGAGTGGGGAGGGCTGCTGCTTTGCATAGCCTTTGAGAGAGTGGGGGTCTGCCGTCATTCTTGTGGGGGATCGAACACAGGTGGAGAGGGAGAGAGAGAGAGAGAGAGACTGGCTGGAGGGGTGGGTGGAGGGAGGCAGGAAACTGGGACTGGAAAGGACAGAAGGAAGGACCCTGGACAGGGAACAGAGAAGGTCCGAAGCAAAGACCTGTGCTCGGGGCCTGGCAAAGAGGTTACCTGCGGGGGTGGGAATGGGTCCAGGGGGCAAGTACCATCCAGTGCCTAAAGGGCTCCTTGACTGGAAAGGTTCGTTTGGGAATTCGTTTCTGGCAAAGTAGCAGGTCTTCTGTCGTTCTCTTGCAGGAGGTCTCCGGGAGAATTTTTGAAATTACTGAACTTTTCACTTCAATGTTATTTTCTTCCTTACCAGATTTTATCTACCTGCACAATCGGAACAGTAAATCTACATGATAGATTTACTGTGAACCTGAGTCATGTTTGGGAAGAGCTTTTCGGCTCTGGGGGAAGAGCAGGAGTGGGGAAGCACTCGGTGGCGTGATTATTGTAATGTGGCCACGCTCGGCTGCGCGCCGACCTCCACTCCCACGCCTCTCTTTTTAAACCAGAAAGGTTACCTCCCTGGGCCACCATTGGGCCAGCCCCAAGTGTGACCGTCTGCACTTGTTAGACAGCAGGCATTTAATTAAAATTGGAATCTGATGTGTAGAAAACATACATTTTTTTCATTTCATAGCTCCCCAGGAAATCATACTCTCTTCCCGCCCTGTTCCCCTCAACTCTCCCTGCCGCCAAAAAAGAAAAAAAGAAAGAAAGACTAGGGGAAAGATTATTTAATGTTGAAAATCAGAAATTACAAAGGGCCAGGCTGCCTTCTTTATTTTTGCCTTTGGGGCTGACATTAGCCAATAATAAAGCCTGTATTGTATCTTCAGCCCAGAGCCAGCTTTTTTTTTTTATGGCTAACTTCCCATACGGAAAAGGGGTCGTCCCTTTTCAGAGCATTAAAATATAGCATTTAATGAATCTGTAACTAAAATCTTTCATCTTACTTTTGTGCAATAAAAGGGGTTGCCTGGTGCCTTCTGATATTTGGCTGGACTTTGTGGAATCAAAAAACATCTTAAAGCACAAATAATAAGACACAAGGCCCAAGCTGAAAAATCAACCTCAGAACACCCTGGTCACCGCCTTTTCCGCAGCAGAGCCGTCCAGCGCACCGTCCGGGCTCCTCCCAGAGCAGACGCCGTGCCATCATAGGCAAATAGATAGGAACTCTGGACGATTTCATTGGGTCCTTGTTCCCCTAATCTCCACGCTGCACCTCAGATCTCAAGCAGCTTCCGTGGCGTGGGCTCACTTTAATGGATAATCTATTTTTCATGAAAAAGCAGGAAATAAGCTGTCTCTTTCATAAAAAGATTTACAAAATGTAATCATTGTTGAAATATTCCCTTTGAACTGCCGTGTCCACGGGGGTCTCCGCTCCCAGAGTCGTGCTTCATTAGGACCCCCTCTCAAGCGGCTCCAGAAGGGCAGGTACACTGGTGGTGCCTGGCTTTGATGTCTTGAATGAATGAAAGAAAAGCACAATAAAAAAGAGCTGTTGATCAAGCATAAAATACTCTTTAAGCTGACAGAATAGCAGCGTTAACACACCCTAAGCTGCTTTTCGTTTTTCCCTTTTTTCCTCACATTTTCCTGTGCTTTGTGTACACTGGGGGTTTGTATTTTATAAGAAGTCTCTGATCTATGTAGTATGCCATTCGCTAACAAAAACCAAAATAGGATTGTTTCTGTCCCACTTGGTTGCCTGACTACTCCCTCCCTCCACACCCTCCCCCCCCCTTCCCCCCTTCCCTCCCCCCCACCCGACCCCGGATCCCCTCTCCCCCTCATCCCCAACTTCCAAGGCATGCAGTTCAGCCTTGCAAGGCAAGGGCCCAAATGCCTTTCAATAAACTTGAGCCAATTCCTTTTGTGCAGTTGGTTTCGCTGCTCTGATTTTAATACCGCAATTAAAGACAGATTTTTATTTTCTCAAGAACTTTCTTCTGCAACTGGGGAAATGGAACTGACGCAACTGCTACCTTTAACTAAGAAATTATATCATTAAATGAGAGAAAGCCGCCTTGTTGATCAATGCCTTTCCAAGGGAACTGGTCCCCCGTAGGTCTCCTGTGGACCTTAAGGCCTGTACACACTTTATAGTTAGAGAACCCATCTACCCTGGCTTTCGGCTTTTCGGTACTTGTCTCTTTCCAGGCATTAGCTCATTCGGTCCCCACAAAAACTGATAAAGTTGTTATCTCCATTTCCCGGAGTCTAAAGCTGAGACGCAGGGGTGCTAACTAACTTACCTAAGATCACTTAACTAGCATGTAATGGTGTACTAGTTAAATGATGGGATTCTGTTAACTCTGACTCCAGCGTCCCACCTCTCACCACTGTGCACTCAGCCCTCCAATAAGTCGGCAGAGCAAATCTGAGTGAGCCAGAGTGCAGTTTTTAATTCGGAAGTCTTTGGTTTCACAAGGTAAAAGATTACTTGATAAAAATGTAAAGGGAAACCAGAAAAAAAGAACTTTACTTGATGGTGAGGCAGACACTAGGGCAAGTTGGAATACGGTGAAAGAGTCAGACTTTGGAACGACCGTTGGAATAATTGGATTGTGTATGTACTCTCAAGGTTTGGAGGTGCTGGATGGCTTATTGGGTAAAAAGATTAGTGTTTTCCCGTCTTGAGGTTTGAACCAAACGGAGGTCTTGGCCGGGAGCAGCACGGTCACTCTCCAGGGAGTGGTGGTTTGGACAACTCCTCTGCGCTCGTAGTAAGTAGGCCGTGGTCCATGTTACAAAACTATTGCACATGCTACGGCCGCAGTTGGCTGCAGTTGGCCCCGTCACAAGAGCTTTTCCATCAGAACTGCCTGGGGCGGCTTGTGGAGACCTGTGTCTCTCTGGGGAGAGCACCTTCACCTGGGGAGATGTGGACATGAGGCATGAGCATGGATGTGGCACAGCTGTACCAGAAGTCACCCATCTAAATGCCTTGTTGGAGTAACCAGCACCAGGCTTTGGGAGCCTTGGAGATAACCTCATTCCTTCCATTCTTCCTTTATTCAACAGTATTTATTAAGCCTCTGGAGATGCCACATGCAAGAAGACAGTTCGTTTTCTTGAGGGAAAAAAATAGGTCATGACAGTTCAGTGACTGGGACAGAGGGAATACCCCGGGACTAAAGGCCTGGAGAAAGACCCCTTGGAAGAAGGGACTGATAATCTGAGACAGCAAAGACTAGCCAGCATTAGCAAAGCCAAGGAGAGGGGGACCCCTTCGCCAAGGCCCAGCAGAGAGAAAGTATTTGGCTTTGGGGGATCTGGAAGAAGGTTAACACCGCACGAGTGTTGAGTACCAGCAGTGAAAAGATAAGGCCGCAAAGGTAAGCAGGGCCAGTCGCTGCACATTAACATTTTAGTGGTTTCCTGTACAATAAACAAGTCTTGGTTTAGTGTTATTGAAAACAGGCTTTCTTTAATTAACAAAGTCACACAAGAAAAATGGCTGCAGAGATCAAAGCCCGTGGCTGGCAAGACCGAGAACTGACACCTGGGTACAGCGTGTCACCTTTGTCAGAAGGAGCCAGTGTTAGAAACTGCTTTCCCCTCATGGAATGCAGAATGGCCCTACAGTAGTCCTCTGGGGGCCAGAGGACAGAGGCCTGCTTACTTGAAGTCACACAACTAGTCAGTGGAAAAAGTGGGACTAGGTCCCGGGTCCCTCGGACATTGGATACTCAGCCTTATCAGATGACATAAGTTTTTAAAGATCCAACTGTGAGAAGATCAGGGTAGCTGGTCTCTTGAAGGATATAGAAGTCTAAAATCCAGCGCTTTCTTTCTGCAGGGCAACTCCTTAAGAGCAGGTACCGTATTTGTTGTATTCATTATATCCCCAGAGCCTAGCATACAAAGCACACAGTAGATGCTAGTACTTGTTATGTAAGTGATGAAGTACTCCCAAATGATGTATACTAACGTGAGAAACCAGGAGTGCACTCCGAGGCCCTGTCCATTTCCATTGGATTAGAAGCGGGCAGGGGCGTCTACCAGACCTCTGGCTGATTTGCCAAGGACAACTCATTTGGGCTAAACGGTGGGCTTGAGCTCATCGAACAAGAGCAGGAAGCCAAAAATGACTAACTGGATTAGTGTGACCCAGTAGAGGTAGCATCTTCTCAAGAGAGACGTCAAAACGTTGACTGCAACTCATGCAGTACTGGTTGGCAGCATCCTCTTCGGGGGCTGATGGAGTAGGAAGGAGTGGGAACTGGGGCCCGAGGCCTCCCTCCCTGTATTTGTGCGTTTCTGTTTTCTGTGTGTGAATGTCCTGAAATAACCCACCTTGCCTGGAGAAGAAAGCAAAGTGTCACACCCAGTTCTGGATTCCACATTAACAACCTCCTTCCGCAGTGTTCAACTTTGCCCTTGAGGCCTTTTGTTTAACTTTTTAATTTGAAAAACAGATTCTGCTGCGTCACAGTCTGTTCCGCCCTCCCCACCCCCACCCCTAGCACTCTCTCCCTTTTTTTGGTTAAAGTGAAATATAGCTATCTCAAACAGACCTGCGTTTCCTTTTGTTTCTAAAATATACATCCTGCCCTCTTAGTGAAAAGTGTAATTAAAAGCCTTTTTAAAAGTCGTTATTTGCGTTAGCATGTTTGGTGTTAACTAAGAAGTTGAGTCTTCATCAACCATGTCTTAGGCACCTTCCTGACCAAATTTTGGAAAGTAACCTCAGTTTCCTAATTGCTCTCCCTACAACATAGGAAAGGAAAGAGACTGCTTTCAAAGCTACCAAGAGCCATTTCAGGCTTCCTGCTTACGATGCAGCCGGATAGATGTTGTTTATGGTTCATAAAACCTGACTACTGTGAGTATTCCAGAATCCTGGCAGAATGGGATTCGAACTTTCATGGAGCTGTAAATTAAGGGGCGGGAAGTGTGATAAAACTCCTTAGAGAAAGGTGAAAAAAAAAAAAAGTCACGCTGCAATGGTTAAATGAAATTTTATAAGCACATTCAGTGTGGAGCTGTTTTGCATTACATGAGTTGAATACCTTAGAGACGCCACATCTGCAGGCACTTTATTAAATCCTTAGTCAGCACTTTCCAACCTGATGAGATTACTTCTTCATTTGACTGGAGAAGAGGAAAGCTGAGCTCTGGTCCTGGACTGCAGATTTCTTTTGATGTTTCACCTTGAACACTGAGAGAGGACAATTACCCCCCCCTTCCAGCCCCTTCCCCTTCTCCTTTAGCACATCCCAAACTGTAGAAATTGTGAATGTAACAGAGTAATTTTACTTAACTCGAGCCCCCGTGGGAGTGTGGATTTATGGACCTCCAAAACTACTATAGCTGAGAGTCCGCAAGGAAAAAAAAAACAGATCAAAGCTCTGTGTTTACTTCCTTAATGTAAATGTATCAAGATAACATCATCTGATATTGTATTGTAATATTGGAACTCACTGCAGATAAGGGACAGAGATTCCTTTGTAGTCCATCTGGATACAGGAGGTTAGATTGAAGGGCTATAAAATATGAAGGCAGAAACCATAAGAAACCTAAGCTTATGTCAGTAAATATCTGAAGACAATTTTTTGACTCTCCATAAATGAATTTTGTTTAATGTGGCAACACTTTCCCAGTGATTTTCTCCTCAACCCCACCAATTTAACAATCTCAGATTTCTTTAATATTTTTCTTGTACGTTCCAAGAAGAAAATGCCCAGAATTATTCGTCAAGTAATGTTTTGAAACTTGCACTCTGCTTGAATAATAGATTTTATAATAAAACATCACAAGAGAAAAATGGGCTTTTCCAAACATTATCTTGTTCACTGGACGCCATTCGTAGTTCATGGAAGTTTTTAGAAGTCGAGTGGCTTACACACGTGCGACGATCACGCTCGTCCGTAACGGACTTAGGAGGGTCTTCAGCCACAAACTGATCATGAGAACATTCGTTGAAATGGATGGATTTTTTTTTTAGCATTATAATGGTTTATCTGCCATCTCTACAAATAAATTATTTAATCAAAGAGCCCTCATTCAAAAAAAAAAAAAAAAAAAATCCCTGTGTGGTTCCCCTAACCGGCTGACTTCCCATTCTGGAAAGCTTTGGTCAAGTAGCCGGGTTAATTGTCATGAAGATTAGTGTAATGTGGAAATAAGGACTAATGGTCAAATTATAGGAGTGAAAAAGTTTGAGAATAGGTTTTGGTTTGGGCCTGAAAGGGTTAATTAAGTTTTTTTCACAGGTTCTTAAAGACCCCTAACCCAGGCCTTCAGGAGCCATATTGACACCCCACCCCAGGGCAACTCGCTCCTCTGGTGACATGTTGCTGGTCAGAGCACAATAGCCTTCTGTGTCTGCAAATCATTGCTAAAATCATCCCAAGGAAAAAAAAAAGTTTGAAAGCTTTAACGTTAGACAAAAGCCCAAGAGCTGCAGTGCGCGGCTCCAAAACTAGGAGTCAGCAACTTCTATTGATTAAAAACTAACCTTTAAAGTAACTCTGAGAGTGTGTGGTTAGCATTTAAATTTAAACATGTCATGAGTTGATTTGTGTTACTGAATACCAACTCAGAAGGAGTAACATTCACATCGCATTTTTTTTATAATTCCCTTAAGCAGCTAAAGTATTTCATGAAATGTCAATAGGGCAAAAAGAAAAAGGGGCGGGGGGGGGGGGGTGGTGGCCAAGGCTGGGCCTGTAGTTTTCTTTCCCATGCAAATATTCACCCCCCAAAAGAAAAGTGTGGAGAGTGAAACACAATAATTAGTCCTTTGTCTAACTTTCCCAAGTGCCAGAGAAAGACAGATTAATTAAATATACAACAGTGTTGGTTTTTGGAGTGGGGGTCTTGCTTGCTGTGTAGGTCATAAATTAGGCAGAATAAATACTTCAATGTGTTTGCAGTGAGCCTGCTACGTCAGAGCCACTGGAAGGTTGGTGGGAGGAGAACGGAGGGTTTCTTGCTAATGATAGTCACGTCTGGGTCTGTCTGGTTGCTCGTAGCAACCAGACATGATGTAACACCAGGATGAACTTGAACTTGGGGGACTTGAAAAGAGAACAATAGACCAGAGCAATCAATAAAGCCTATTTCAGTGAAGGATTACAGAGCTGCTCTGGGGTAACCTTGTCGGCAAGGCACACACTGAATAGTAAGATGTGTGAAGAAACTTTTTTTTTCCTTTGCTTTGCTTTTTTAGAGAAGCGTAGAGGCACTGCAGATTTTTGTAGTGCACCAAGGTTGTGTCCAGAAACTGTGTATGGAAAACTGCTCCCTCTGCTGACTCACTGGGTCCCAGGTGCTTGCTTCGAGAACTACGACACAGTGTCAGATTTAAGAAGTCTGGAATTTCACAACTGACTTAGAAAGTGTGAGAACAGAAATTGTAAGCATTATTCGCCGCACCCAAAGTTTGAGACTTTTGTTAGAGGGGGACTCGGCTCTAACTAGGATCCACGTCAGCTCACCGGGAGGCCCACTAGAAATAACAGTTTGGAGTCTGCCCTCCCCGCGCCTCTCTTCCCCCTTCTTTCTTTTGTCCAGTTCGATTTAGGCCGTGTGTATTTGCCAGGATGATTTCCTTTCAGTACACAAGAGGCTTTATTGTGTTCCTCAAAGCATGTGGTCAAAGAATAACATCTAAAAGTATACAGGATGAGTAGTTTTTCGGTTTAGGCTTAGGTTTTTTTCAAGTCCTCTGGAGATCAAAGGTAGCTTGTGTGACCAGGAAATCTTATCCCAACCTCCATGTAGCTATCACTTCGCCATTTATCCTGGGATCAAACGAGTCCCTGCTTTACCTAATTGAATCTCTTGGACACGGATGAGCCTTCATCTGACTGAATCAACCCAAATGGAACCCTTTCTGATGCTGTCAACTCAGAGATTTCGGAAGCATTCACTTTTGCTAGAGGTTGATGATTTTTCTGTGAATAATGATAAATGTGGTGAATTTGGTAGGGTATTTCTGGAGAAAAGTTGTCAAAAGCCATATACTTTATTTCACTTGTGAAACTGACTCTGATATTAGACCATAATTGGTCACTTTGTTTAGCTAACATAGAAGAAGTACCAGCATATAGAATGACGTATCATCAGACTATTGCCC
This sequence comes from Tursiops truncatus, assembly GCF_011762595.2. Lineage (NCBI taxonomy): Eukaryota > Metazoa > Chordata > Mammalia > Artiodactyla > Delphinidae > Tursiops > Tursiops truncatus. The sequence goes on along the minus strand of NC_047034.1, from coordinate 131,691,579 downwards.
AAAGCTAATCACCTAAGGATTTATGAAGGGAAAAGGTAACTGGGCCCAGCAGGTATATGGAAGGGTCTAAATAAATGTCGCATGAACGGAAGCGTGAACGAGGGCTATGCAGGTGACCTCATTTTTTTTTCCTTTGGACATCACACTAGCTAATAGGATGAGATCTTGATACCACATGATTATTTTATGTCATTTTTGAAAACATTATCTTAGAAAGATCGAGCTTGAGAGGAGCATTTTACATCATAAAATCTACCTCATGTACATCTAAGGAAATTGAGTAGAAGAGAGATGCTGTGACTTGTCCTAAATCACCCAGGATTCTTGGTACAGCACTTTTTCTACTATAGCTCCATTTACTCTTATATCACTGCTGATCATCTGTGCCTGTTACAAGAATGTGGCAATAACGTCTCATTGAAAAGGAGACGTTGTGAAATTCATCAGAGAAGACACTCATCATGACGCAGAACCTCTCCCCTCGCCCATTCTCCACTCATTCAACTTTTCTTTGTTGAGAACCTTCTATTCCAGACACTGTGCTAGGTGCTGAGGGTTCAATCAAAAACCAGATGATGAAGCTTCCTGCCATCCTATAGCTGCCCTCTCCAGACTGCAAAACCCATATATGTATTTCAAGTGGACATAAATACTTTATTTTGTAAGATACACTCAAAACATTGGCAAACCCCAACAAAGGCATTGAATTTCAATTTCAGAAGAGTGAGATCACTTTCAGTGTCTCAAGATTTACTGTTTGTCATTCCTTTACTTTTCCCAGTGAATCCCCTCTTCGTCCCTAACGTAGATCTTGATTTCACCGTTGGAAGGGCAACTTTTAAAATGTGTTACTTTCCAAATTGTGCCTCTAATTGCACTTTTCCTTTTGTCTTCCAGTCCTGGTACCTGGGATAAAAGTCACAGCGTCCCACCATCCACCAGACAGACCACCTGACCCCTTCTCAACTCTGTAACATGGACGCATCCTCAACCCAGCGCAGTTACAACTTCACTGTCACTGGAAGGGGAGAATCAAATCAACTTGTACATGGAAACAGCGAGCATTATGGTCCAACAGCAAAGGCCATAACCTTTTGGGATTTTTTTTTTTAATACTTTAGGGACTGTTGTAATTTTCTCATATGGTGCTGGAAATGGTTGGGCTTTGTAACATTTGAAGTGTTTTCCGTGGTAGCGTGAGCATTAGGCAGTGTGGCTGGAGAAGGTCTACCCTTGCTCACTGACTTCCCGTTGTGACACACTTTCTTTACGGAGCCCGGCTGTTTCACAGTATTTCATGAATTTACCCACACAGGTGTGAGCCTCCTTGAGCAGTCAGGAGACACATGGAGAACTAAGTCTTTTGTAGTAGCTGAGATCTGCAATATCTAACTTACGGGACAGTCAAAGGGCAATGTTTTTCTGTAACATATTGGAAAAAGAAAACGCAGTTATGTTCCTTTTTTATTTTTTCTTTTAGTTTGGTTTGGTTCAGCAGTCAGCAGTAAACTAGATAACATGGCCCGGAAGGACAGTGAATCCACTCACGTTGCAGAATAATTCCGAAAATGGCAAACTACTACTACTACTATTCAGTTTTTTAAAAGTTTTGAAATGCTGCACTTACATTTAAAAAAAAAAAAAACATTTTTTCAACAATTTCAACAATGACACACAAATTCACATGGAAATGGGGAAGATGGTCTGTTTTGACAGAAACTGACAGGAATCAATCAAAACAATCGAATTTTGAATTGAGTAAAGTGCAATTTCATTGGATAGCTAAATATCTTTGTAAGATAGAGATTGTTGAAAATTCTATTTTTGTTTTTCAAGTCCTTCCACCCCAGGACTCTAAATTATTGGGGTAAAAAACAGCCTTGCAAGAAAAAGGGGAGCTATTTTTGCTTTTTATGTTTTTTATTGTTAAACTTGTATCCCTTTAAAAACTGAAGGAAAATTTAAAAAAAAAAACAAAAAAACAAATCTAATGGTGCTTTTACCACAATATGTTAACTACATTAAATGCTAATTAATTATTTTCTGTTATCAAAGCACATAACTAAAATGAAATCATGGTATCTGTTAATTTTATAAGCTAGAAGTCACTATAATGGATTATGCCAATTCTGAAAATTTTTACATGTATCAGGCAACATAGGATTTATCAGTTATCAGACACTTCATTGTTCCAGAGATTGTCCAGAAATTTTAAAGACCTTTGCGCCCCTGAACTGGGCTATGGGAAAATAATATTAATAATAATAATGAAACCAATACTGACACAAATGCTGGTGCCCATTCAGATCAAGGGTACTTGTTAGGGAAAAAAAAAAGTTTGCACCCCCAAATGTCCTGTATCTTATGTAAAAAAAAAAAAAACCACAAAAAACAAACAAAAAAAGAACAAAAAAAAGTGCAAGTGATTTTTCTACCAGACAGCGAAGCACCCCTTTGCTTCCCATGCAACTTCAAGAAGGTTTCCTATACTATACATATATATACGTTCTGGTTGGCAAGCCCTGCTGATCAGAGAAAGTCTCTGCATGTTCTAGTGTTAGTAACTAATTTTTATATAGCTAATGTAGGATAAAGTAGAGTGCATTAAGACACAATATTGTAATCCCTACTCTAGGCACTTGCCTTTAAACTATGTTTTTCAGCCCTTCAGAAGGGTTCTACTACTGTCCTATACAATCAAGTAACTGAAATTCTTGGGAAGACACTTTGCTCCTCATCTTTCCCCCCCGAAACGATGTTGTTTTGTTTTGTTTTTTTTCCTTAATTTGCACGAAAACAAAAATTCCATATCAATGTGCCTTGCCCTGGATAGCGATTATTTGTGGAATTGTTGCACATGCTCCTCTATTGAAAGGGGTTTTTCCCTAGTCAAGCATTTGGAGACACTTTTTGTAAATGTGACTTTTATGTCAGCCATTGTCAGTTTCAACATCTAGAACTAAATAGAGAGTTAGTTGTTCCGCAGATAGGAGTAGTCTTTATTGTCCTCTGTGGTCAGTGGCAGTGCTATTCTGAGATCTGTAGATGCTTAGAATATCAGTATTTTGGATGTTGCTGCATTTTACAATTTATTTGGAGTCTTCCTTTATTCCCCTCCCCGCCCCCAGATATATGAAAATATGCAATACCTGCTTATATCGTGTAGAAAAGCTTAGCTATGATTAATTTTTCTTTTATTTTTTTTATTTGACCAAAGTCGGTGCTGCACTTGACGCAGTGTGTTTTAGGTGTCTGTCTTTGTACTTTATTTGTGATTTTTGAATGCACGTGCGCAGGAAGGGCTCCTCTTAGAGAAGCAGTCAAACTGTGAAGCACTAAGCTGACCCTGCTTCAAGCAATTTTGTTTTTACAACTGTTCCTTTCACAAGCAAGCCTTAAAAAAAAAAAAGACAACTTCCCTTTTCTTCAGCTCCCACACCCCATTTTTCTTAGCAGACTGCAGTCAATCCACATTCAATACAAAGTATATAATGCCCATTTTTATATGCACGTTTTTAAACTTCCAAGTTCTGAAAATTGTTTACTGGTTATCTCTATTTAAGGAAAAAAAAATAAAATAAAACATTTTGGATTTTCATATGTGTCTGATAAGTGGTTGAATAGTCGTTTGGCGCTGTTGTATGGTGTGATTGTCAGTATATGGTGTCACTTCCTCTAGCCAGCCAGCATACTTTGCCTTCCCCTATAGCACTTAGCTGGGCATTACTTTATTATGACATATGTGCACTAAAAAAAGAAAAAAGAAAAAAAAAAAAAGAAAAAAAATAGCAGCTTTCAGTGCTTCACAGTGAAGGGAAAAAAGCCTAGACAAACATTTTGTCAGAACCTTGCGATAAGCCAAGGTATTACCAGTAAATTGGTTGTATATACAATAAAATTGCACCCTTTTTTTAAAACAAAACAAACTAAGCAATAGTTTGGGCAGTTTTAGTTGTTTTTAGTGAGCATGTTGTAGTCATGACTGCAAAGAGAGAGATTAACTGCCCACTCAGAAGATATGTAATTTGTATTGTTGTATAGTTTTATTGATTACACTGATTTATTCTACCCTATTTTATAATGCAGGACTTTTGTAATGTTGTTTAAATGAGGAAAAATTTCTGTCAAATTAGCCTAGTGAAATTTCTGATTGTTCATTATAAAGGCAGCGTTCATAGAATGGCTTTTCTTTCTTTCCTGCCCCCCCTCCCTTTGGGAACTGGATTTAAGTTTAAAACTTTCCTGTTTCCTTTTTTTTTTTTTTTGTAAGTATTTAAATACAGTTATTTTTTCTCTCTCTCAATGGTATAGCATATTCCTATGCTTGAGAAGTATAGGTCTACTGAAAAACCATTGTAAATGGACGTTACAGGTATGCTGTATTTTTGAAGGTATTTTGTTGTATTAAGTTTGATGAAGCTAAAATTAGGGAACTCTGAACAGATTTGCAGGAAAAAAATGTTTTAAAGGCTTTAAAACATTAGGGAGGCAGTCTAGGGTGATAACGAACAGGGGTTAAGTATTAAACACACTAAGTTATATTTTTGTTCATGTTTCATTGTCCAGAAAGCAGCAGGAAACTGTAGTTCAGTTGTGATCAAGCAGGAAAAAAGAAACACCAACAATATGAGTGTTTAACCTTTTTAGACTCAAAGTCAAGCGAAGATTTTTGAGGAAGACTTTGCTACCTGGGGTGTGTAGACTGACAGACTGAGGGCCATCCGTGTTTGGAGGCCCAGCCCTTGATTCTGAGACCCATTTGAATTTTTTCTCTCCCGTCAAATGGCATTAACAATATTGGCAAAGATAAGTCCCTCAAATAACTCTCCATTTTCTTCTTTGGGAACTGAAGTCAGAGGCACAAACATTAAATCATATCATTTTTCTGTATACTTTTTTTTTTTCTAGCCCATCCCCTTGCCACTAAAACGCTCCTTGTCTGATTATTCATGGGCAGAGGACCTCTTTCCAATGCCGCTCTATCCATCCCACAGTCGTTTTCTTTCCTTTGAGGTTTGAACTAACTTTTCTGTTTCTTCACACCCTGGCATGACAGCTCCTCCCTGCCCCACAGTCAGGCGTGGGCTACGGGCAAGCCAAGGCACACTTCCCAAAGCTTATATTCTTCATACTCTGACCGGTGAAGTGTAAAGGAACCCAGACTTCCCAGAGTCACAGTATTCAGGCAGCCCATCAGAAGATGCAAAACCCATCTCAAAAAGTTTGTCTTTCACTTTTCGAACCCTTATCCTCATAGGCTTTGAACTCTGTAGTTACAGTGTCATAAAGTATTTATGAAATCTGGATTAAGAAAAAAAATTTTTTTCCTTGTGATTGTTTTTTTTGGGGGGAGGGAGTTTCTAAGAATGTCATTTAATGTACTTGGCATCATATCTGTTTGTCCCTAGTGGTGGTGGTCTCTCTCTCTCTCTCTCTCATTCTCTTTCTCTCTTTCTTTCTTTCTTTCTTTTTTTCCTGGTAGCAGGCCTCCATAGAACAAATTTAAAACACAACTGGCATGGTAATGTACGGAGAGCTTCAGTGGCACCTCACCACCCACGCTCCGAGATCTGTCCTAAGACATAAGACAGTCTCAGAAAGCTGCACTGCCCCCCAGCACAGCTTTCATTCAAATCAGCTTCCAAGGCCAATCTCGTCCTGAAGTCAATGCATGTATTTACTGTTTGACAGTAAACCCGCTCTGCCTTCTCCACGTCCAAGGCTGTGCATTCGTCTAATTAGTGTCGTGTATGTTTTCCTTTTATTTTTTCCAATAAAAAAGCAGTGGGATGAAAATTGCTTTGATATATAGCAGGTAACATTGAAGCTATTCCATAGCACTTAACTGTAGTGAATACTGTGTCACCAATTCTGAAATCAATTTAATGTTTAATGCAAATCCATTACATGGTGCTATTACAGGCTGACAAAATGATTTACACAAATGTGACAACTTGGGCTCAATTCACTCTGCTTTCCAACAGTGTAAATGCATAGCAGTGTTTATCTGCATGAGAACTATGCACTAATCTATCTGAAGAAAAACTATATCAACTTTGGTATCTACTTTCCGTTTACTTCAATCCTTGCCTTTTTGGTCATTGTTATAATGCCAGCTTTAGGACAGAAAGAATTATAAGAAAACCAGCATAATACCTGATATATTAAAATGTAGTGCCTGTGAAATCTGTATTATATTGCTCTTCTGAAGTAAGATTTTTCTACACCGGTAGCCTTCGCTGTCTGTCAGTCAGGACCTTCTGGTATAGGTGATGTAAAATAACCGTACAATATTAATGCATGCTATTCCATAATGCTTAGTGAACTGTATGAATATTACTCAAAATTATGTTAGTCTTTTTTTCTGACTTGGTTCTTGTCAGCTAGGTTTAAAGGTATTTCACTGAGAATGCAAATTCTGTCTTTTCTTGGTTTCGGCTGTTTTCAGTATTTTGGAGGTATACATTTACTTAATTCAGTATTACTTGTGTTTTTGTTTTCGTTTTTGTTTTTTGTTTTCTTTTTCCTAGGGGACAAGCATGGGTGTTTGATTTCAGAAATCAGTCCCTGGCAAGACTTTTGTCTCAAAACGACCATTTGAATTTCAAGAACTCTGCTCTGAAGACACCGAGGACATTTCCAAATGAGGGACATTTTCCTTCACCCTCGACTGAAGCTTTGCTGATCCTGAAACGTTTTCTTAATGGACAGTGTTCAGCCAGGTACCCATGCTTGATCCGTCTTCACACCAGACTTCCTCATATTAAAAGAAAAAAAAAAAAAAACGAAAAAAAATCTTTATGAGATCACGTGGCTATTTAGTTTCATGCACAGTTGCAATATTTTCTTCAAAAATAAAACTCTGTACAAACTTTGGGCCCGATTCATAAGAAAAAGAAATTGGCTATTAACACGGGATTTTTAAAATACAACTATTTTTTTTTTTTGGTCTAAATTTGAAATGACTTGCTTCCCAAATGAAATGTTTCATCTCATTTTTTTTTTTTTCCTAAGCCAGCACTGATCTGCCTTTTATGCCCCAAAGGGTTACATAATCAAATTAGGCGGCCGGGGAAATGGGGAGCAGATACCAGAAATGCTCAGAAAGATAAGGGGGGACCACCTGCCCTTGAGCATGGTAACGGGGGAGGCAGCAGCATGTGGGGGTCAGGACCTTGCCTGTGTGCCATGCATCATGAATTTCCACTTGTGGACTCCTGAATCTATTTAATTAAAAAAACACAATTTCCGAAGTATGTCTGGACCACAAGCATATGTGGTAGAAGTGCCACCTCTAATCCAACCAGAGCACCTTCAGGGTGGAAAATACTCCCCAGCGTGTGCGATGTGAACTTGTGTCTCTCCACGGTGGTTTCAAGGACAAATGGTGTCCAATGAATGGGGCTATTTTTCCTGCTGTTTTTATGCTCAGCTTCTTAAAATAACACAAGCTTTCTTCCCTTTTTGATTCTATTTGTGTTACTCTTATTTTTTTAATTTTTTTTAGTAATAGTCTATAATTTAGCACTTTTTTTTTCAAACATCTCAACCGAAGGCCACAAGGCCACTGGCTACGTTGGGATGGAGGCTTGAGAGAGCTGCCCTTTCTCCCTGGTCTCCGACTGCCTTTCTGCACTGCAGAGGCATTTGGTAGCATCACCACTGAGGTACTAGCTAGACCCAGAGCTGGAGCTTTAGCAGATTCTAGGAGGTCCTTAAGGAAGACTTTCAAAGGCAAATACACGACCCCCTCCCCTACTGCCCTGACCTTTGACCGGAACATAGTTCACCGGGGGCTTTTCCCACCACCCTTAGAAATCTGTCTGCTCAAGATACCTCGGTATTTTTTTTCATTTCAAATTGTGCGGGGAGGGGATTAAACACTTCCAGTGATGAGAGAGCTGTTGTGACACTAAACACCCCCGTGTTAATAAGTTGGCTTGACATTTGTTTTTTATGAGCCGGGCCCCCTGTGCCTCTAGTATACTTGTATTGACTCTCATAGATACCCTTTTAGTTTGACTGTGTTCTGTGAAAATTTGTAATTGGTTGAGAATCACTGTGGGCGTCCATTCTTATTCAACTAAATCTCCACAGGTTTTTTGAGCTGGTGTGGATTAGTTTAACTCTTGTATTCAACCATTAGTGCTACCACCTTCTCACATTACAATACAATTACTGGAAGCAAGTACTGCATTTCCTATGCAACAAAAAAGGAAAATAAAAAATTGCTAATGCTATGGAAGCTGTGTCATCATTTGCTTTAAATCATACCTGGGTGGCGGTGTTTGAGTGACAGTTACGGATGTGGATTGGAGTTTCCGCGGAAGACAGACGGTCTCTCTGCACCATGGCGTTTGCATGATCCTTGATGGATGTCAGACACCTTGTGCCCTTCACAGGGTTCTCATGGGCCATATTGGCTTTTTTACCTACTTAGGCAGATGCAAAACTTCACACTCACATAGTGCTTACTATGGGCCTGATACTGTTCTAAGTGCTTTAGATATTGCATCCGTTAGGGCCCCAGGCAGGCACCAGGAAAAGGGTCTAATAGGTTTTCCAACACAAGTATAGCCACCACCCCTGAAGTTAGGGAAACAAAAGTGAAAGGTCGGGTTACTAGAACCTAGGAGCTCCAAGGAGGGACCTCCCACAGATGATGTTTGGATCTTTACCATGAAGGTCGGGGACACCACATGGCTCGTACTCAGACCTCTCAGAGGACGTGGGCAGCTGGTGACCGGCGAGGGGTTCACAGCCAAGGGTATCAGCACTTCTGAGGCAGTAAAGCCTGACTGGTGCTGGGAGAATTGAAAGGAGCTGGGGCTGATCGTGCCTCCGTCCTTGGCAGCTGTCACATTGTGGGAAGGAACTGAACCCAGAAGGAAGTCCCTTCTTGCTTTCCTTCCTAGTCCTAGACTCCTGCCAGGGTCTCTCACTGGCTAGATCTAACCGGAGCCATCTGGCAAGAGTCTGGAAAATGTCGTGAGAAAACTACCAGCCCCACAGAACAGCATACGGAAGGGTGGGCTTGGAGACCAAAGACAAGTAAATAAATACATATCTTAATCCGTTTAATCCTCCCAAGCACGCTGTGGGATCGCTACTATTTCTAATCCCCCTTTTTCAGATGAAGAAATTGAGGCAAAGAGAGATTCGATGATTTACCCAAAGTCATTCAACAAATACATGGCAGGGTAGGATCTGAATCCAAGAAGTCTGGCTCCAACTTCCCTCCTGTAATCGCTACAATATATTGACTCAATTGTTTATTCAACAAATATTTTTTGAGTACCTGTTATGTACCAGGGACTATGCAAAGGGCTAGAGATAGTAAGTAAGTAAAGACTGGGCAACTATTCTTAGGAGGTGTACAGCCTAGGAGAAAAACAAGTACTATTCAAACAAACAGCAGCAAAGGTAAGCATGTAGTTGTGTTAAGTGCTCTAAAGGATACGTACACATTGCTGTGAAAGCGATTGAGACTGGTAAGACAGAAATTAACCAAGCAAAGGGGTGGGCAGCGGGGAGAATGTTCTGGGCAGTGGCAACAGCATGAGCCCGTAGTAGCCCTAGGAGGGGGTTGAAGGAAGGCCTGTTTGGATGAAGAGGAGAAAAAGAGAGGAAGTATGGTACAAGATGAAGCTTCATGTTTAGGTCACAATATTGCAGGGCCTTGCCAGCATATTAGAGATCTTTGTCCTACCCTCTAAGAGCATCACAAAACATGTATCAGTCAGATTAGGCTAGATCTATGCTGTGACACAAACAGGTCCAAAAGTGCAGCAGCTTACAACAAACAATGAAAGTTTACATCTTATTTTGCTTGTCTGACAAGGGTTGCTGGGACTTCTGTATAGAATCTCCTCATTCCAGGACCCAAGGTGAAAAGCAGCTACCATCTGGACCGTTGCTGGATGTCACATGGGGGAGAAGGAGCATGGCAGGACACACACTGGCTTTTAACAATTCCGTCTGGAATTGACACACACCACTTGCGCTCACATTTCATCAGCCAGAGCACGTCACGTGGTTCAGCAGGACCAGGAAGGATAATCCATTCTCAGGGAAGGCTGGAGAACACCACTGCCGATTAGTTGGGGTGGGGGTGGGGGTGCAGTGTGGGGAGTGGGCTGAGTGGAGAAGGCCAGCGAGAACGTACTGCAGCAACCAGAGAAAGGACGCCTGGGCTGTGGCTCCTGTGATGGAGTGGAAGACAAGTGAACAGATCAGAGAGGTTAATAAGGGTGTTAATAGCTACTGTGTATTGACCTCTTTTATGTGCTAAGTGCTATACGTGATTTATCCCATTAAATTTAATATTTTCTCTCTTCTTATTGCAGCTTTCCAAAAGGTACAGTCCGTCCTCAAAACATATTTCTGACTCAGGTGAATAGATCAATTTCTCCCATACATACCTTAGAGTCCAAGTTAGACAGAACCAGTTACTACCTTTCGGTTATTACTCTGGCCAGTAGCAGAACTTTGGTCTCTATTATCTGGAGTTAAGACTTGGAGTTAAAGTCACTAACTCTGCTCCCTCACTGACATACTCTAGGACAGATTGTTTGTAGTACCGAGTTTGGGGTGAAGGCAATGTAGAGATCAAATACAGGGTCAGGCATAAGACTGCCAGGGTTGAATCTTGGCTCTGTATTTTGTTAGCTCTGTGGTGTTGGCGAGTGCCTCAGTTTCCCCATTGGTAAGATGGGAAGAATAACAACAATACCTGACCACCTCAAAAGGCTGCTGTATTTGATGAGTTAATATTTGATGAGTTAACATTTGTAAAATGGCCAGCAGTGGCCTGGCCCATTGTAAATGCTATGTGAATGCAGTAACTAAAAAAATAAGTGATTGCAAAATGTAGAGCTAAGGCATTCTTTCAGCACACTGATGGCATAAGTCTTCTTCCTTGTCATTTCCAGGTCTCTATTTGGCTGAAAATTCTGAGAAAACTTTCATCTAACACCTGCCTCCACTAAGTAGGAAGAAGTGGCATAGAAAGTATTGTTGAAGCTTTGAGGACAGACACACTTGGGTTTAAATCTCGGTTTCTCATTTTATTAGTTCTGCAACACTGGGGGCCTCCGTTCTCCTGCCTGTGAAATGGGCATAAGGATAGCATCTACCTTATGAGATCATTTAAGAGGCTTAAATGAATTAATGCATGAGAGCACCCAGTATGGTACCAACCACATAACAACTATTATTATTTGCAGCCTGGAGTTGGTGCATCCTAAGGAGAGGACCCCTGACACTGGGAGGGCAATATTGTGTAGTGTCTAGAAGCCTGGGCTTGAAACTAGAGGACTTTGGTGTGAGTCCCACTTTCATCATTTGTGGGCCATATGATATTAAACAAGTGACTATACCTCTCCCTGAGTCTCAGTGGAGAGAAAGGCCCAAATGGGTCAATGACTATGGATGAGAAGGTGTGGGGAAGCACAGTTCCAAGCATCAGGCACTAGGCTACATTGAATAGAACCCAGCTAGAGTCTAGGCCCACCTGGCTCTGGTTTCTATTTCCCTCAACAATGTGAATGGCCAGGGAAATCCATTCTCATCAGGCAGGGGAGTTGGTCAGGAGAAGTGGTTCTAGGCATCTTTTTAACCCTTCAAGTTCTAGTTCTTTGTTTTTAAAAAATGGCTAACGTGTAGCAGTCTTACTGGCTTCTGGAGAGAAATAGTGCTTCCCTTGACCTATGAGGAATGAACAAGTTTCCATTTATCTTTGAAACATATAAGGCCATTCTATATTCACTTTCTTTTTTTTTTTTTTTAAATTGGGGTGACATTGCTTTACAATGTTGTGTTAGTTTCTGCTGCACAGTGAAGTGAATCAGCTCTGTGTATACATATATCCCCTCCCTCTTGGACCTCCCTTCCACCGCCACACCCCCAGCCATCCCACCCATCTAGGTTGTCACAGAGCACCGAGCTGAGCTTCCTGTGCTTTATAGCATATTCCCACTAGCTATCTACTTTACACATGGTAGTGTATATATGTCCATCCTAATCTCCCAGTTCATCCCACCCTCCTCTTCCCCCTAACCCTGTGTCCACATGTCTGTTCTCTACGTCTGTGTCTCTATTCCTGCCCTGCAAATAGGTTCATCTGTACCATTTTTCTTGATTCCACACATATGCATTAATATACGATATTTGTTTTTCTCTTTCTGGCTTACTTCACTCTGTATGACAGACTCTAGGTCCATCCACATCTCTACAAATGACCCAATTTCATTCCTTTTTATGGCTGAGTAATATTCCATTGTATATATGTGCCACATCTTCTTTATCCATTCATCTGCTGTTGGATATTTAGGTTGATTCCATGTCCTGGCTATTGTAAATAGAGCTGCAATCTGCCACATTCAGTTTGAATTTCAAGTTCATTTCAGGGAGCCTGGCAAACAAGCAAACAGTACATTTATTTCTATCACATTTAAAAGTTTTTCTAAGGGCTTCCCTGGTGGCGCAGTGGTTGAGAGTCCACCTGCCGATGCAGGGGACGCGGGTTCGTGCCCCGGTCCAGGAAGATCCCACATGCTGCGGAGCGGCTGGGCCCGTGAGCCATGGCCGCTGAGCCTGCACGTCCGGAGCCTGTGCTCCACAATGGGAGAGGCCACAACAGTGAGAGGCCCGCGTACCGCAAAAAAAAAAAAAAAAAAAAAAAAATTTTTCTATTATGGAAGAATACCATTATGTACAACATAGAATTGATTAATGAACTCCCGTGTACCTGCTATTCATCTCTTACAATTAACTCCTAGGCCCTCTATACTCCATCCACTTCTTGACCACCCCCAGATTATTTTGAAGCAAATCTCATATATCATATATTTCATCCATAAATATTTCAGAATACACCTCTATAAAAAAACAGACTTCTGTAAAATGTATTCACAATACCATTATCACACCTCAAAATATTAATAATTCCTTAATATCAAATAACCAATCAGTGTTCAAATACTCCCAAGTGTCTTATGATATTTTAAATAATTTGTCCAAATAAGGATCCAAATAAAGTCCCTACACTAAGTGGTTGTATGTATCTTAAATATTTAAAGGGAAGGGTCCCCTTCTCTTTTCTTTTCCTTGCAATTATTCGCTGAAGAAACTGGGCCATTTGTCCTGAAGAGTTTTTCACAGTCTCCATTTTGTGCATTGCATCCCTGTGGCATAAACATGTTCCACCACTAAACTGGAAGCCTATTCTTGACCTTGGAAGTTGACCCAATGGGATTCAATCCCAAGGCTGCCTCATACGCTGTTATGGGATGGATCAAGGAACTCACCTTGTGTTTGTGCCTTGACTCTGGAAGCTGTGGCCAAAATAACTGGGGCAAAGTGAAAGGTGCCCCAGGAACTGTTCTCCACCAACTGCATCCCTAACTGGTTTTTTTCTCTGACAGGGACAGTGGAGGCAAAGGAGAGTCCACCTCAATGGCAAAGAACTCTGTCTCCTTTGCCACCCACTGCTGACAAAAAAAGAAAGAAAGAAAGAAAAAAAAGCCAGCTTGCCACCTTAAGAACAAAATGAATAATTCTGGTTGAAAACTCAGATAAAGCTCTTTCTGTTCTTAGCGCCCTGTTCAGTGGGCATCCTCTTCCCTTGTGAATGTATGCCCCTGGGATAGAAGTTGGTCCCAGGGCAGGGAGGAGGGGCTTCCAATCAGGCTCTATGGGGCAGTGGAGCTGGATTCTTAGAGCCCTGAGATTGCTTCATCTACCTTATCTGCTACCTTCACTTCTACCGTCCTGGATTCTGAACACTGGCCTGGGCCACACTCTGGTTCCTAAAACTACAAAAATCTCATTGTGCGAAGTCATTCAAAACAAACTCGACCACCATTATTGAGTTCCTCTCCTGTGCCATGTATCTGAGATCATCCCAGAGGAACACAGAGTCTAGCAGAGGAAATAGACATGCAAACCAAATGATTGCACCTTCGCCTTGTAAGAACCAGGGAGACATCATGTGCCAGGTAACGTGGGGTCAGGTATGCCCAAGGGAGAGGGAGAACAGAGAGGGAGCCCAGGGAGGAGATGCACAATGAAGGAATTCAAGGAAGAGAAAGAGTTCAAGACAGTGGCTAAAAGATATAAACAGCAATAGCATAACAATAGTGAGAACAGCAACACGTACCGGGTGAGCCCTTACTTCATACCATACACCTTTCCGAGGGCTTTACATGCGCTCGCACATATAACCCAACCCCATGAAGGGGACGCAACTGTTATTCCCATTTTACAGATGAACATATTGAGGCACAGAGTTTCAGTAACTTTCCTTATATTAACAGCTGCCTGTGTGTGACCTTAAAGTGCATACAGGGGCCTAGGGGTGGGGCACACTTCTTAATGGCAGCTAGCTCTAGATATGTCTGGTCCACTGCCCTCTTCCTAGTGCCTGAAACACTGCTTGGCACGTAAAAGGCACTTTGTTGTGTGACAGGACCAGCGATGGATGTGTCAGTCAGCTGTCCTTGCCCCTCCTGGTCTACCCTTCACCCCTCTCCAAGTACTGTCTGCTCAGGAGGCAGACTGCACGACCTCATCAATGGGCCTCCTCGACCTCAGGTGTCCAGGGATCAGCCAATTGAAAGCCCAGAGAGCAGATGCGGGGGGGGCGGGGCAGGACAATGATGTCAGGGCGTTTATTTCCCTGGCTCTCTCCCCAGGTCCCCGCTGGCCAGTGGCATTCCTTAACAGAAGGTCACAGCCCTTCTCACAATGGCCCTCATTTCTCCTTTTGGGTTCTGATAACGTCTCCCTCTCCTCATTCCCTTCGTCAGGAGGTGGTAAGAGGGCACTGCTCTGTCCTTTGTAATTTCTCTACTTATTGCCCAAACCTTCGTCAATAGCCTCTTTATTAAACCTCTCTCAAATGGTCTTGCGTTGAATATGCCGTCTGCTTCTTGCTGGAATCTGGGCTGATAGAGTGGTCAAGCCAGAGCAGGCTCCCGGAGTCTTCTTTCTCCTAAACTCCAGCAGAGGCTCAGATTTATTCACAGGATGGATGTCAAAACCATAAATTTTCCCATCTTAGTTTATCCTAGCCTCAGAAGGCTGGACTCAACCTTCAAAGGTCACTAAAGTCCATTTCCCTGCCTCCAGCAAGGAATCCTGCCCCCCCACCATCAACCCCGACTGCTCCTGTCAGAGAGAAGTATATCTTACTTTGAAGATCTCCAGGTAAGGAGATACCATAACTCACTCGAGTGTCTCCATCCTCCCTGCCTGATAAATCTCCCTTCTGTCTAACACGAACCCCTCCTGTTACAGGTGAAGCCCGCTTCCTTTGTCTGCTCCTTGGCAAGAGCTGAACAAAAGATCCTTCATTCTTTGAAAATAGGCACTAAATCATCTTTCCCTTCCTGTAACTCTCAAGTGCAGATCAATGAAAGCAGATATTCTGCCCGTGCTGGTCTCAAGTCGTTCTAAGAGAACACTACGCTGTAACGAACACTTAGAATAATGAGTTCTAAAAGGTTTGTCGGGGGACAGCGGGAAAGATGGAGCCCAACCTCCACTGAAGATGGCTGACTGGGTTCCCGACAGGAGAGATGGGGAATTCTTCTCCTTTGATTGACTTGTCTCCTTGGCCATTTATCCTCTACATGTTTTCCTCACCCTGAATTCTGGAGGGCGCTGGTTTGCGGGTAGTTACCATCCCTGACAACAGCCACTGCTGTATAGACAGCTCTTCAGGCCTCTGTTTCTTCCCTATAATCTCCACCCAACTGGGCTTTCGCTGGGCTTGAACTGAGCCAGGCAGGAACCAGGAGCAAGAATACAGCCAGGATCTGATAAACCTCAATGCCCACAAACCACTGATTGCAAATGAGTTTTTTTTCAAAATTTATTTCAAAAGTTTTCAAAATGTTCTTCCCCAAAACCTGATTTTTAAAATCCCAATTACATATTTTAAACCACTTACCTAGATCTTTAAAGTGTTTTCCAGTCCAGCACATTGTGTTTACTCTCATTCCTAGACTGGTAAACATACGTACACAGGGCCTCTGTCTCATTCCCACTAAAGCATAAATGATGGCTATATGGGCCCTTACTTATTCCTACGTCAATTAGATGCCCAGCCTGAAACCTGAGTCAGCAGGAGAGTAGGTGCTTGGCTTGTGTCACTGGGTCATCCCACTCAATCACTAATCCTCCCAGTAACCCAGCAAAGGAGATGCTATTAGTCCACTTAAAAAGTGAAGAAATTGGGCTTCCCTGGTGGCGCAGTGATTGAGAGTCTGCCTGCCGATGCAGGGGACGCGGGTTCGTGCCCCGGTCTGGGAAGATACCACATGCCGCGGAGCGGCTGGGCCCGTGAGCCATGGCCACTGAGCCTGCACGTCTGGAGGCTGTGCTCTGCAACGGGAGAGGCCACAACAGTGAGAGGCCCGCGTATGGGAAAAAAAAAAAAAAAAAGTGAAGAAATTACAAGTCACAGAAAGAGGAAAGTCACCCAGCTAGCAATCGTGAACCACAAGGCTCACCTCTGAACCCTAAAAGGGGTGTGAAGTCTATTTGGAGGAAGAGACGTGCCAGCAACTAACACTGTGGAATATTTATACCTGAAAGGTGCTCATGATTAGGACTTGTAGGTGCCTTACAACCCTTAAGCTCTTTCAAAATAATCAAAGAAGGATATGAATAATTTTAGCACCACTTGAGTGTGCTAAGTTTTTTAAACAATTCTTGTCCTTTGAGAGTGGGTGGTCAGTACAAACCTTGTCAAGGGAGCGATTGGTTACCCCGAGCACCGTTTAGAGTGGGCTGAGTGGGGAGCATGACCCACTCAGGTGTCACTCGTGAGGACACACAACCACATCTGTTACACAAGGTGAGAGGAGTCTTGTCCTCACAACGGATCAGTCCTCCAAAAGCTCCCGTGAAGTTAGGTCCGGGTGAATCCTCAAGCATGGCACAGAAACCCAGGTATCTGCCAATGGCACAGCAAGAGGAAGTCAGAGAGTCACACTCTGTGGCTCACTGCCCCCGCGGGGGACCTGAGCCTCATGGTTTCCAGGGATGGAAAATACACAGGATCTGGACTCAGGGTCGAGTCCGGAGCTGAGAGGTCATGCATTGATGCCTCGTGCAGCAGGCCTGGGTTTGAGTTTCTCCTCTGACACTTTGACACCCTGATTCACCTTAACCATCACATCTCAGAATCTCAGTACTCCTTATTTGTAAAAGGCGGGGGGGGGGGGGGGGGCTGGTTCTCACAGGGTGATAAAAGTCCTTGTTAAACAAAAGAAGATCATATTAAAGGCTGACAGTTGGATTTTAAGGTCTGAGAGAAATGGAGCAGAGATGGTGTGCCTGAATTTGCCTCTGCCCAGGGGAAAGAAGTCGTCAGGATCTTCACCCCCGCTCCCTGCCATCTAATGACCCAGAAAATACAAGAAAGGGCCTCCTGCCCCGAGATGTATCTGGCTTGCTTCTACTGAGATTAATTGGCCAAGCCCTGGTTTTCCCTTCAGAGAGTGGTACCTCCAGCCCACACTGGGCCTGGGACTCTTGAGCTGAGGCTTCAGGCTGTGATGCCCAGAGTCCAGCCCCCTCTGCACCGCAGGCAACATTCCTCCCTCTGAATGGTTCTGCCAGCATGACCCAAGTGTCACAGAACATTCTCTACTCCTGCTTTCTCAGGTTCTATAAAAAGGTCACTTTGGCGTCTTCCACCTCCTCACCTTCCTGCCTTAACCCATCTTATTGAGGCCGTATTCCCAGTAAATTAGTTCGGTGGAGGTGCCTGGGTGCCTGTTCCTTGACCTTGAAACATAAAAAATGGTAATGTCTCTCTGAGGCAAGGGAACTCAGAACATGGAGTCTCTGCTAGCCTCTTGGGATGGAAGAAGCAAAAATACCATCCTTATTTCTGGATCTACTATAATAATGAGAGCAGACCTCAGACTGGTATCTCTGTAAGTTGGCCTGCATTCATGACAACCAAGTGCCAATAACTGTGCTAAGGGGTTCTTTTGAAAGGTAATAAAATAAAATCTCTGCATCCGAACAGAGATGCCACAGAAATATTAATGACACATGCTCCATTCTGCTCCCTGGGGCCACCCGTTGTTTGTCACTCCTCCCCCTCAAAAAGAGACAGCCATAAATTAAGCTAGAAGTGAATTGATTGCTATGAACAGAGCCCATGACTGAAGCCGAGACCTGGTCCCTTACACATAAAACTCAAGGAGTACAGCTGCCCTTGTCCAAATTCATGAATTTTCTGAAGAGGTCAACCGTTTTCTTCCCTTGTCCAGGGAGAAAATGATATATAAGCTCTAGAAAGGGAAAGGTAGAAAGAGTTTTAGAAGAAAGAGAAGTAGCATTGAGAGTTTGCCCATTTGGTGTCCCCATTTGTTTTGAAAGGTTGGGAGGGGAGGCCGGGAAATAAGTACAAGAAAGTCCTGAGGGAACGGGGTGGGGCACACCCCGTTGAGAATGACAACCCTATGTTGCCCTGACGAAGACATGGACCTTGGGAGTGTGGGCCTGTGTGCCATCCACAAGAGGCCACCTGGTGAGGCCAAGGGATGCACAACAGAAATGCCTGCGAACAGGCCCGCGGGAGTGAGAGAGGAAGAGGCATCCTCCATGTGAATCACTCATACTGGGGACTTCCCAACAGCCAAAGGTGCCCCTAGACAGAGCAACCCCCAGGCATTGTCTGTGACAAGAGAGGAGGCCATGGGGACAGTAGCATCTCTGGCAACATGAGAACAAGATGCAGGAGAGACTGGAGCGTTATGCCTCCCTTTACCCACTGCTGCCCAGCTGTGGTCCTCTCAGTGCCCCTGACATTGGAGCCAACTCCAGAGAGGGAGAGGGGAGAAACTGCAAGTGGTTTTGAACTGGAAGTGGACCTAATCATTCTAAACTTGACAGAAATCACCGATTGGCCTGAATTTACCCAAAAGTGTCTAGATTGAGTTGCTGGCCAAAAAACAGCTTAGAAGCCAAGAATCACAAATGAAACAGAGTTACATTTCTTTTTTACACACCCAAATGATGACTGGGAAACTGCAGACCCTCCACAGCTGTTAGTCACCATGAATCAAGGGAGCCTTGACCTGGAACATGGAGGCTGACTCCCTTCTTGGGATGGGAGAAGAAAAATAATCTAATTGTTTTGATTTTCCTGTAGCAGCAAGGACAAACTACAAACAATATCTGAGTAAATTGTCCCCCAAAATAATAAAGATAATAACAACTGCTACCAAAATTGAGAGCTGTGTGCCAGGCATTTACCAATGTTATTTTGTTTAAACCAATGAAAATACTGCCGGCATTACGATAGAGATGTTGTTCCACATGATTTAGGTGGCAGGAAGGACCAGCCATCCAATTGTTCTTTCCTAGTAAGCCCTGTAGCTCAGAGTCCCTATCAGCTAAGGTGAGGAGAAAAGGTCATGACTGGAGACCAGCTGTGTGGAGGTATAAGATTCCTGACATGGGTACTGCCTCATCTCTTCATTCTGCTCTTCTGACAAACAGGACTCCAGAACTCTGGCTCCCAATTGAGGTAGAGTGAACCAAGGACCAAGGCTTGGACATGGCAAGTCAGGCACTTGCTAGGGTGCAAAATTTAAGAAGGTGTCCAAAAAAAAGAAAAGATGCTCAACACCACTAATCATCAGGGAAAAGCAAATCATACCCAAAATGAGATATCACCACACACCTGTCAGAATGGCTATCAACAAAAAGAACACAAATAACAAGTGTTGGTGAGGGTGTGGAGAAAAAGGAACCCTCGTGCACTGTTGGTGGCAATGTAAATTGAAGCAGCCACTGTGGAAAACAGTATGGAGGTTTCTCAAAAAAAACTAAAAAGAAGACTACCATACAATCCAACAATTCCACTCCTGGTATATTTCAAAAAAAAAAAAAAACAACAAACCCAAAAACACTAATTTGAAAAGATACATGCACCCCAATGTACATAGCAGCATTACTTATAATTGTCAAGGTACAGAAGCAACGTAAGTGTCCATCAACAGAGGAATGGGTACAATGGAATACTACTCAGCCATAAAAAAGAATGAAATTTTGCCATTTGCAGCAACATAGATGGACTTGGAGAGCATTATGCTAAGTGAAATAAGTCAGAGAAAGGCAAATACTGTATGATATCACGTATATGTAGAATCTAAATAATACAACAAACTAGTTAATATAACAAAAAAGAAGCAGACTCACCGATATAGAGAACAAACTAGTGGTTACCAGTGGGGAGAGGGAAGAGGGGAGGGGCAATGTAGGGATGGGGGGGGAAAAAAGGGTTATTATAGGATTATATGAAATCATGTGTGTGAAACTTTTGAAAATTGTAAAGCACTATAGAATTTAAAGAATATTTCATTCAACTAAAAAAAAGTTAAAACTAGATTTGTGACATTGAATGCACTTTTTCCTTGAACATGAGGTCAATAAACTTTAAGAAATTTAAGGACTTCCCTGGTGGCGCAGTGGTTAAGAATCCGCCTGCTAGTGCAGGGGACACGGGTTCAAGCCCTGGTCCCAGAAGATCCCACATGCCGCAGAACAACTAAGCCTGTGCTCCACAACTACTGAGCCTGCGATCTAGAGCCTGCGAGCCAGGACTACTGAGCCCACATGCCTGCGTACCTACAGCCCATGCTCTGCAACAAGAGAAGCCACTGCAATGAGAAGCCCACGCACCGCAAGGAAGAGTAACCCCCGGTCGCCGCAACTAGAGAAAGCCCACACGCAGCAAGGAAGACCCAACAAGCCAAAAATAAATAAATAAGCAAATTTATTTTAAAAAAAAATAAAAGAGGGCTTCCCTGATGGAGCAGTGGTTGAGGGTCCACCTGCCGATGCAGGGGACGGGGGTTCGTGTCCCGGTCCGGGAGGATCCCACGTGCCGCGGAGCGGCTGGGCCCGTGAGCCATGGCCGCTGAGCCTGTGGGTGCGGAGCCTGTGCTCCGCAACGGGAGAGGCCACAGCATTGAGAGGCTCGCGTACCACAAAAAAAATAAAAAATAAAATAAAAAAAGAAAAGATATTTTTAAAAAGGTGCCCCCAAACTCAGTAATCAAGATAATATTCTAATGAAAATATTTTTAGTAAAAATTAATGCAAAAATATTCAGAATAAACAAAATATCAACATTTCAAATAAAGACAAGGTCAATATTATTAATTTTTCTTTTTGTTTCAGGCTCCAGGATGCCTCAACATGTTACTATTACTGACCCTAAAAAGAAGAAAGAAAACTGTATTTATTCACAGGCTGTATGATTGTCTGTGAGGAAAATCCAAAGAATTGACAGAAAAAAAGTTCCTACAACTAGTAAATGAGATTAGCAAGTGTATTTGCCGGCTCAGGGTGCTATAACAAAATATCATTATTTCTCACAGTTCTGAGGGCTGGGAAGTTAAACATCAAGGTGCCAGCAAGGTAGGTTTTGTTCTGAGTCCTCTTTTCTTGGCAACCTTCCCTCTGTGTACTCACGTGACCTCTTCTTTATGTGAGTTTAGGCGAAAGAGAGAGAGAAAGCAAGTTCTCTGGTGTCTCTTCTCATAAGGCACTAATCCCATCATGAGGGCACAACCCCCAAATATCACCAAACGGGTATTAGGGTTTCAACATATGAATTTTAGGGGGACACAAACATTTAGTCCATAACAGCAGGGTCACAGAATATATAGTTAATATGCAAAAATCATTTTTATATATATATATATATATATATATATATATATATATAATTTTTTTTTTTTTGGCGGTACGCGGGCCTCTCACTGTTGTGGCCTCTCCCGCTGCAGGGCACAGGCTCCGGATGCGCAGGCTCAGCGGCCATGGCTCACGGGCCTAGCTGCTCCGTGGCATGTGGGATCTTCCCGGACCGGGGCACAAACCCGTGTCCCCTGCATCGGCAGGCGGACTCTCAACCACTGCGCCACCAGGGAAGCCGTCAATTATATTTTTATATAATAGTAATGAACAATTAGCATTCAGTTTTAAAAGCATCATTTACAACAGCATTCCCTGCAAAGTACTTAGGTACAAATCTCATAAAATATGTTCAGGATCTGTATGCTGAAAACTATAAAACACTGGTGAAAGAAATTAGATAAGACCTAAGTAAATGAATTCACCACGTTCTTGGCTTGGGAGACTCATAGTGTTAAAATGTCAATTCTCTCCGAATTGATCTGTAGAGTCAGTGCAACCTCAATAAAAATCCCAGCACAATTTTTTGGTAGATATCAACAGTCTGATTTCAAATGTTTTATGGGAAGGCAAAATGACTAGAATAGGCAAAACAATTCTGAAAGAGAGGGAGGACCAAATAGGAGGTTTCACACTGATTTCAAAACTTACTATAAAGCTGCAGTAATCAAGACAGCACAGTATTGGCAAAAGAATAGATACATAGATCAATGGACCCGAACAGAGTCCAGAAGTAGATTCACATGAATGTAGTGAACTGATTCTTGACAAAGGCAAAGGCAACCCAATGAAGAAAATATAGTTTATTTCAACATATGGTGCTAGAAAATTGGACGTCCACATGCAAAAAAAAAAGGGGAGGAGGGAGAACCTCGATGTATACTTCACACTTTGTACAAAATTTAACTGAGACTGAAGCATAAAACTAAATGTATAGGGCTTCCCTGGTGGCGCAGTGGTTGAGAGTCCGCCTGCTGATGCAGGGGACACGGGTTCATGCCCCGGTCCGGGAAGATCCCACATGCCGCGGAGCGGCTGGGCCCATGAGCCATGGCCGCTGAGCCTGCGCGTCTGGAGCCTGTGCTCCGCAGCGGGAGAGGCCACAACAGTGAGAGGCCCGCGTACTGCAAAAAAAAAAAAAAAAAAAAAAACTAAATGTATAATGTAAATTTATAAAACCTCTAGAAAAAAAAGATTTTGAATTTTGCAAGAGTTCTTAGATACAACAGCAAAAGTGTAATACATTAAAAAATAATATATTAGTCTTCTTTAAAATTAAAATCTTTTGCTTGTCAAAATGTACTGTTAAGAGAAAGAAAAGAAAAGCCACAGACTGGGGGAAATATTTTCAAAGCATATAGTCTAACAAGGAACTTGTGTCCAGTATATATAAAGAACTTTCAAACAGTAATAAAACAATCCAACTAGAAATAGGCCAAAGATTTGAACAGGCACTTCATCAACAAAGAACAGTAAATTTTACTACATGTAAATAAAAATGCACTTCTTAAAATGTAAGAGATTTAGCTAAATCATACTTATATAACATTTTATACCTTTGGATGCATATCTTAGCAAATAAAAAAGGATGAAGTCAATGCACTAAGGATCCAACTCAAGAATTATTTGTTTTTTAGTTTTTAATTTTATTTTATTTACTTATATATTTATTTTTTGGCCTCACCACACGGCATGCAGGATCTTTGTTCCCTGACCAGAGATGGAATCTGTGCCCCATTAAGTGGAAGCATGGTGTCTTAACCACTGGACTGCCAGGGAAGTCCCAATAATTTTTTAAAAGATCACTAAATTATGCCCAAAGAAAGTGGAAAGAAGGGAAAGATAAATAGGAAACAAATTGAAAGACGAAGCAAACATACAACAGAGGTCAGCAAGGCCATAAATTGGTACTTTGAAACAAACAATAAGAGTGAATATTCTGAGGAAAATGACCCATAAAAGAGGAGTTTAAATGCACAAATAAGCAATGTCAGGAATGAAAAGGGGGACATAACTATAGATAAGGTAATTATTAAAATAATATAGTAAGAGAAGTTTGTGAAATAGTTTTATCCCAACAAACTAGAAAGTATGGGCCAAATGGATAATTGGACAAATTTCTTTAAAATCCTGACACTAGATAAAATAGAAAATCTAAACTGTCTTATGAAGATGAAAGAAATTTAAAACCTACCTACCAAGAAGAAAACTCCAGGACCTAAATCTCCCAACAGTGACTTCTACCAAACACTTAAAAGGAAGAAATGAGGTTAATAGTTCATAATTCTTTTAGAGAAGAGAAAAAGAGAGACCCCTCTATTTTACCTTGATACCAAAGTGTGAAAAGGATATTAAGGGAAAGAAAAATTACAGGCCAATCTCATTCACGAATATAGATGCAAAATTCCTAAACAAAATGTTAACACTGAATCCAGCTTTATAATAAAAGGACCTATAACACAATGGGTTTAATTTTATTTCAGTAATGCAAGGTTAACTTAGCATTCAAAAATAAAAGTAATTCATCATATCAACAGAATAAAGGAGAAGGTTTGTTTATGATAAATCATTGAACTATAGATTTTTATTTGCACTTAACTGTATTTGTGTTATATTTCACAATTAAAAAAAATTACCATAATGAAGGCATTTCAGGCAGACCAGGCTACCTTGAAATTACAACTTACTTTACAATTAAATTACCTTACAACTAAAGATACTGGACAATATGCAATTTTTAAAAGTTCATTGTACGGCTGAGCTTGCAAGGAAGAAAGAGAAATCCTCAGGTTCTAGAAAGACAGCAGAAACTGAGGACAAAGTGGCAGCACCTAATGAATCTCAGGTAGCCTGCTGGTGGGCATCGGGGGCCTCGATGCCAGTACCAGTGTCGGTGCTAGTTCAGGGTGTGTGAAAGATTAAGAGCTCAATTTTTTTTTTTTTTTTTTTTTTTTTTTTTGCGGTACGCGGGCCTCTCACTGTTGTGGCCTCCCCTGTTGCGGAGCACAGGCTCCGGACGCGCAGGCGCAGCAGCCATGGCTCACAGGCCTAGCCTCTCCGCGGCACGTGGGATCTTCCCGGACCGGGGCATGAACCCGCGTCCCCTGCATCGGCAGGCGGACTCTCAACCACTGCGCCACCAGGGAAGCCCAAGAGCTCAATTTTAAGCCATATATGCATGTGACACATTGATGTCAAGAAGGAGGTAGGTTGTTAAATGTTTGAAGCACAGGATAAAAAAAGGTAGGCTAGAGATTGAAATTTGAGAATCTGGCATATTTGTTGGGTTTAAAGACTGTCTTTGCGGCCTTGAACCCCACAGCACTCTGTGTTTCTTCTCCCCCCATTAATATTGGCATTTTTCCACTTTATGTATTAATGATACATAATGGGAAACATTTCTGGGTCCTCAGTGCTGGCTACAGAAAAGATACCGCACAAACAAGCTGTTGAACTATAGGCTGTCAACTGGCAGGAAGCCAAGGGAGGAATTTGGTCAGGCTCCAGACACCATGGAAGAGCAGGTGAGCCTGGAAAGTGGGCAGGATGTGCTGGAAAAGGGAGAGCTGGGCCTCTAAGGAGCCACCTGGGAAGCCTCAGAGGAAGGAGTGATGTTGGGCTTCAGAGAAGAGGAGGTTGGCGCCATCTGGGTCCAGACTGCCTCTTCCTTCTGGGGTCTGATTCTCTGGAAGTTTTGTTG
The DNA here is from genome assembly GCF_011762595.2 of Tursiops truncatus. Lineage (NCBI taxonomy): Eukaryota > Metazoa > Chordata > Mammalia > Artiodactyla > Delphinidae > Tursiops > Tursiops truncatus. The sequence goes on along the minus strand of NC_047034.1, from coordinate 131,666,153 downwards.
ATGGACTGGTTAGGATAATCCCTACACCTCCTACCACCCACCCTCCTGCACTGGCCCTGCGTGCCCAAGGAGATGTGGTATGAATAACCCATGCCCTAAAGTATGATGGAAATTCCCGCCTCTTTCGTTATCAGAGCTTCATCTGCTGCAGCAAGTCAGACAGTCTTGGTGCCGGAGACCATAAGTCTGCTTTCAAATGCCCAGAGCTGTGTCTCTCTGGATCTGCGAAAGATACCTTAAAGTCCCTCCTTCCAGAGGAAAACAGCCATTCAGCCGATGACAGAAACAGCCCCACTGCAACCAAAGCCCTTGCGCATGCCAGGTGCTTGCTGCAAGAGCCGTTGCCTGACTCACCCTTCTTTCTCAGTGGCATTTGGCATCATTGCCAGCCCCTGAAGAGCCTTCGGTTACACACCTGGACATCTGGGGGCGGCGGTGGCGGGGACACACCAGGTTCCCAGTCCGGGGGGCTGCTTCTTAACCTACTTACTTTTAATCCTCATGGAGGCCACGGCACCACCAGAAACAGCCCCAAACCTGACTTTTTGAAACTGAAGGGAGAATCAGGAAGATCAGTGAGCTACATCCTCCTTTTAAATAACCTGAATATAGCTGGAGGAGGCACAGTTATAATGTTCCCTAAACGGGAGAAGGATGGATAAAAATAAGCCTACCAAGAATATGTCGCAGACTATAGCAATCAAACAACCTCTGCATAGAGAAAAGAAAAAAAAAAAAAAGGACCTGGAAGAAATTGATCAAGGTATCTTCCAAAGAGTCTATAGTGGGCACAGCTATTCTATTTTCCAAGTAAGTCTATTGTGTGTATGTATGTCTCTTCCACCTATGTCTTGAAAAATGCCAATATGCATTTTGTGGAGAACTAATATGGGCATATTTATTACCCTGTTCTCTAATTTGCCAGACTGAGCTGCACCTCTTACTCAAGTGATTACAACAGCAACTCCTTCTACACCAGCCCAGTGCCTGTCTGTGCTAGGCAGGGCGTGGGCTGGGTTGGTACTGTGGAGGTTGTTTGTAACCTTGGTGGCAGCTGTCTCTTGAAGTGCGGGCAGAAGCCAGATTGCCATGGGCTGTATGGCGAGATAGAGCAAGAGAATGAAGGGTAAGTTTGTTTAAGGACAGCTGTAGAAAAGGTTTTCTGTAAGGAGGTTGCATGGCTTTGCTCTGGCTGCCTTTAACAAACACCGCAGTCTGGGGGACTTAAACAATGGAAATTTATTTTCTCATAGTTCTGGAGGCTGGAAGTCCAAGATCAAGGTGTCAGCAGGTTTGGTTTCTTTGGACGCCTCTCTCCTGGCCGCCTTCTCACCGGATCCTCGCGTGGCCTTCCCTCTGCACACACACATCTCATTGTGCATTCAAATTTTCTCTTCTTAGAAGGACACCTGTCACACTGGCTTATGGTCCACCTCAAAGGCCTTGTGCTAACTCAGTCACCTCTTCAAAGGCCTCATCTGCATATGCAGTCAGGTACTGAGGGTTGAGTCTTCAACATAGGAATGTGGGTGAGCACAATTCAGTGGTAGCAGAGTTCAAGGAAATGTTTTTCTTTTACTATGCAAGTGACAACATTTTTCATGTGGAAAGAGCTCACAGAAGAAGAAAGGACAGTTGGTAGAGGAAAAGTGCTGAGGCCAGGGGAGGGCTGGGATGTAGAGCTCAGGGGAAAGGGAGCCCTGGGCAGGAGGAGGGAGGATCTGCCCCAGTAAACAGAGGGAAGCAAGAGGATGGAGCAGGTGCAATCTGTGTCTCTATAATCTGACTGTGAGAAGCTGGTGAGTCTTCACATGACAGAGGAAGCAAATGTCTGGGAGCTTAAACTGGAGCCATTTTGTGGACAGTTTGGCCACATATGTCAAGAACTTCAAAAATGTGCATGTGAATTGACCTAGAAATTCCACTTCAATGCATTCATCTTCAGGAAATAATTAGGGATGTGCACCAGGGTCTAGTAATACTAATGGGTAGACAAAAGAAACTACAGTGTTGTTTATCATTTTAAAAGGACAGAAAACAACCTCAGTATCCAAACATGGAGGGCTAGGTAAGCAATCTGGTGTATGCTCTTAAAATGTAACCTTGAGGGCTTCCCTGGTGGCGCAGTGGTTGAGAGTCCGCCTGCCGATGCAGAGGACACGGGTTCGTGCCCCGGTCCGGGAAGATCCCACATGTCGCGGAGCGGCTGGTCCTGTGAGCCATGGCCGCTGAGCCTGTGCGTCCGGAGCCTGTGCTCCGCAACGGGAGAGGCCACAACAGTGAGAGGCCCGCGTAACGCAACAACAGCAAAAAATGTAACCTTGAGAGTGTATGCAGCCATTAGTTATAGAAGTGTGTTTATTAAGATGGGATGAGGGGCAATCACACAAAGAATGATCATATTTTTTAAAAAAGCAATGGATATATATAAAAAAGAAACGAGAGCCCATGTGCGCAGAAGGCGGAGCTTAACTGTGGTGATCTCTGGATGGCGGGATTCAGGGGGTTAATTATTCTCTTTTTCTTACCTATAGTTTCTAATTTTTGCCACAGTGAATGTATTATTTAAGCAAGATGGGGGGAAAAACAACAACCATTTTTTTTTTTTCAGCGTGCGGGCCTCTCACTGCTGTGGCCTCTCCTGTCGCGGAGCACGGGCTCCGGACGCGCAGGCTCAGCGGCCATGGCTCACGGGCCAAGCCGCTCCGCGGCATGTGGGATCTTCCCAGACTGGGGCACGAACCCGTGTCCCTTGCATCGGCGGGCGGACTCTCAACCACTGCGCCACCAGGGAAGCCCCCCCAAATTTTTTTTAATGCACCACCTGGATTTCTTTTCAGGGCTATTTTCCACAAAGAAACGAATTTTTTATTACCTCTTAAGAGTTGTGTAAATGATGCTGGCAGGTAGAAAATAATAAAGCTGATGTGAACACGCTCCCTGAAGGTCGAGATCCTGTGCTGCGTCCCCGGGGCCTAAGACAGCATTTGGCACACAGTAGGCCTGCAAGTGAATGGTTAAGGACAACGACGGTTGGATGCGGTGCTGGGGGCAGGGAGGGTTACTAGGCTTCCTCCAAAGTGAGAAAATCACTCTGACAGCAGCCTCAATGTGAGGTGTAAAATCATGCCTTAGTAAAATAACAAACGACCACAAGCCATGAAGCCCTGATGTGGCTCCAGAGTTGTCAAAATCTAGACTCTTCTTTCTATGGAGGTTTTGAGCCTGTGGGAATGTGGGCTCCAACTTCCACCCACTGCTCAGGCTGCTAACCAGCCTGGACTTCAGCCCCCATCAGAGGCAAGGCATTTGCCTTCCAGAAAGCCTTCAAGGCCAGAAGGCTCTGGTATTGGAGATGCATCGTCCTCAGATATGTTCCATCTTCTTTTTAGGTCTATTGTCATTACCACTATATCCTGAAGGCATTACTTAGATGTTGTGAACCAACAGCCCTTTAAATTCATGTTATGGGCTGGTATGGCTATTGAATCTCATTCTTAGATGTAAATGTTTCTGATGCTATGGAGAGGAAGAGAATGAGAGAATATTATTACAGCAGAGGATGAGTCTAATGTCTTCTATCTCCCAGAGACAAGCCAAGACTGGAGATATTTATCTACTCAGTATTCAGCAACATGGTATTAATTGTCTCTGAGTGTTTTGATGGGTAGTTCGTGCAAGGGTATTAATGAAAACAGCCCCACTTCATTTTAAAATTAACTACTTGTCCATTGAGCAACAGGAGTTGATAAATGATGGCAATAAATTTGTGATGGAAATTTATGTCCTCGTAACTCAGAGCAGGGCCATGGACATGCTCAGATGGGGTGGGGAGATAAGTACCAAAAAGTAGCTTTATCCAAGAGAGTATTTCTCCCAAATACTTACTGAGCCCGTTAGCTGATACCTTCTTTTGGGATGTCACAGGATGGTAGATACTTGGCTTCCCAGGTCCCAGGGGAGGTCTCAGGCCATCCTGCTGGATGAGATGCTTCCTGATCTGTGAGGAGGTGTTTCCTGGGCGCCTGTTCGGACTCTGCCCATTTCATCCTGATAACTGGGGAAAAGAGCTTTCACGCACCTGCGCTTCTGCAAAGCAGCTCCTCCCAGGTTGGTGCGGCTGACACAACTGCTATTTCCTCAGAGCTGCCCCTTGCTAAGACAATGGGAAAATCTACCCGGATGGACATAGCAAGGCGGGAAGGAAATATTTCTTGCACATTTGTTGTCAGGCTCTGGGCTAGGTGCCTAATTTACATAATTCCATTTAATCTCTACAACCATCTTGAGAGGTGGCTCTTATTAACCTATTATTAACTCTGTTTTAGACAGAGGAAAGTTGGAACTCATAAAACTGAAGTGACTTGCCCTGAGCCCACGCATTGCCTGGAGACCACGCAACAGGCAGAACGTGAGTTTTGACATCACAGAAGCCAAGTTTGAATCCCAGGTACCCCACTCGCTAGATTGGTAATCTTGAGAAAATTATTTAACATTTCTGTGCCCACAGGTTTTTTGGTTTTCTTATGCTTTTGCCTGTCTACAAAAGATAATAACACAGTCATCACGGGATTCTTGAGCAGGTTAAATTAAATAATAAAATGAAAGTCAACCAGGCTGGGATTCCAAGCCAGGCTTTTCAGACTCAAAGTTCTTGTAATTAAACCATAGACACTCACAATCTTGGAGAGACACAGAAGCCAAGGCAGGATGTCACCGCCAGAGCTATCCAGGAGGCAAGCAGGGCACTGAGTGTGGGACCCACTCAAGTGCCATGTAGGGCTTGGATCTGCTGAGGGACGAAACTAGAGCAGGGTTATCCTTGCTGGGGGTGGGGGCCATAACAAGGTCAGCATACAAGCATATGGACCAGTATATACCTGTCACATGGGAATGACGGAAAAGTACCCCCCAAGAAATTGAGAAACCTTACGGTCTGCGAGAGGAGAAGCCTCTGGAAGGAAGATGAGGGGATAATAGAGAGCCGAAGTTCTGGCCATGGGACATCCCAAAGAGCGTAGCCTTGGGGTGACCAGAGGACACTGTCTGCTACCTGAGACTCTGCTGCAGGAAGTCATTGACAGAAGTCATTCTCATTGGAAGTTTTCTAAAGCGGAAGTCATCCAGCTGCTGGAAGACTGGTGGGGGACCGTGATAACGATCTGGAAAAAGGAAGTTCATTTCCAGGCCTTGGGATTAACTGAGGGCTCTCAGCACTAAGGAAGCTCCTGACAGTATGATTAGGGCCTGGAAGTGCATCTGGAGGTCGAGTACAATCTCGAAGCAGAGAGAATATGGTCCAGTGGGAGATCATGGATGCAGTACCCACTGGTGCAAATATTTAGGATTCAGTAAAAGCAATGGGTAATTGGAAGCTGCAGTACAGAGTGCCAAAGAAATGATTCCTACCCTCAGGAAGTCCCTTGGGGGAAGACAGCGAACAGGCATTTATGACACAATGTGGTCAATGTTTGTTCCCAGAGAAGCCCCGAGGAGAGACCCCCAGGCCATCAAGTAGCAGCTGGTTCCTGGAGGAGCTAGGACCAGAAATGGGACTTCAAAACAATGGCAGCTTATCTGGACAGCAGAGAGGATGTCCCCATCATTGTCCTGCTTCAAATCGCGCTCTATTCAGTAACGTGGCTTATATGACGAGCCACATTCATGATTCAGCTCCTACCTCAATCCCCAAGCTCATTTCTCCTCATGCCCTACTTCCCACTTGGTCTACAGCCACATCAATTGCTTGTGGTCACCGACATAGCCAGACTGCTTTTTGCTTTTGACTGTACACTCCCGTTTGCCTGAAATACTCCACTCCCTCTGAGGGCAACTAAATTTTATTCATCCTTTAAGAGTCTCTTAGGACTACTTCTCTACCTCCCCTGTCTGGTATTAAATGTCCCTCGTGGACACCCCTGTCTCTCTCACTGCCTTCCCTACCTTGTGTTAGATTTAACTATGTGTTTCTCCCTCACTGGACAGTGCACTAGCTGATATCAGGAACTATATGTTCCTTTTTACTGTCAAAGTATCCAGCAGTTAGCTATTGCTTCATAAATACGTGGGGCCACAGGTCACCCAGTTAAACTGGAATTTGTAGTCAAATTTCAGTTTCAGATAAGCAATGAATAATTTTTTACTGTAAGTATGTCCCAAATGTTACATGGGATATGCTTATACTAAGTAGCATGTGTCTCAAGTATTTCCTGGGACATACTTATACTAAAAATGTATTTGTTATTTATCTGAAATTCAAATTTAACTGGTCATCCTGTGTTTTTATTTGCTGAACTGGGTAGACGTATTTCTCCCATTAAGTTTCTAAAAAGATCAAAGGATGTGGGCAAGAGCATTCTTACTCTGCTGATGGAAAAATGTTCAGTCTGGTGGGGAATTTGGCAAAATATTTTCAAATATGATTGGATAATTGTACAAAGATACTGGGAATTAATTCCAGTATTTTCAATGACCCAAAGTTTGAAACAACTTAAATGGACCACAGTAAAGGCTTTGGTAAAATGAAATAGAATTTTCTCTGCAATATACCATCAAGATTAAGAGCACAAGGGGACCAGTGGTTAAGACTCTGGGCTTCCACTGCAGGGAGCGCGGTTTCTATCCCTGGTCAGGAAACTAAGATCCCACATGCTGTGCGGTGCGACAAAAAAAAAAAAAAAAAAAAAAAAGATTAAGAGCACAGGGGGGTCTGGAGTCAAAATGCTTGGGTTCAAATCCAGGCTGCACAGGATACTATGAGATGCTGAGGAAGGTTACTTAAATATTCTGTGCCTCAGTTTCCACATTTGTAAAATAGGAATAATACAAATGTCTACCATAGGGTTTGGGGAAGGTTAAAGGAGTTAAAATATGTGCAGCCCTTACAACAGTGTCTGGCAGATAGTAGTGATCAAATAAAGATCACTATTATCATCATCATCATCACCATCCTTATTGTAGAATACTATGGTGCCATTGCAAATGACCTTGTAGATTGGTGTTTATTGACGTGAAAAGATCTTCCCATTACACAAGTGAGGAAAAATCATCAGAACAGCATACAGCATCCATTTAGCAAATAATTTTTGAGCACCATCTCTCTGTTAGGTCCACTGTCCAGAAGTTAGCTGTAAACACAGCAAGGAACGAAGCAGAAATGACTCCTCCCCTCATGAAACCTAGAGGATGATGAACAGAGAGACATCACAGAAAATATACACAAACTAAAATGGAACTAACATTCTGATAAGAGCTATAGAGGAAAATAAAGAGAAGAGTGTAATATAGGAAAGACCTAATAATAAAGGGCTAATTTACCTGAAACCTGAAGGATGAGTGGGGTTAGCCAGGCCAGAGCTGGAAGACTTTTTTTTTTTTTTTTCGGTACGCGGGCTTCTCACTGTTGTGGCCTCTCCCGTTGCGGAGCACAGGCTCCGGATGTGCAGGCTCAGCGGCCATGGCTCATGGGCCCAGCTGCTCCGCGTCATGTGGGATCTTCCCGGACTGAGGCACGAACCCATGTCCCCTGCATTGGCAGGCGGACTCTCAACAACTGCGCCACCAGGGAAGCCCTGGAAGATTATTTTAAGCAGAGGAAACACTGTGTGTGAAAGCTGTGAGGAGAGGGAAATCTAGATAAGTTTAAGGAACTTGAACAAGGTCAATGTGTTGGAAGCCTAGTGGATGGGTAGGGAGCAGAGCAAGATGAAACTGGAGGGCTAAATAAGGGTTTGATCATATTGAGCTTTGTGAAATATCAAGAGTCACATTAAGTGGGGTTGAGTAGTTGGGTGTTTATGCTAAGGTCCCCCAATACATTCTCACCATCTGTCATTTTTGTTTTGCTTGCTTGAGATTTTGAGCTCTGCGTATTGAAGGAGAAGAACAAAGTTGAAGGATTGATACCACTGGACTTCAAGACTTCCTATAAAGTTACAGTAATCGAGACAGTGTGATATTGGTGAAAGAACAAACAAATAGATCAATGGAACAGAAAAGAGAGCCTAGACATAGACCCACATAAATGTAGTCAACTGACCTTTGACAAAGGAGCAAAGGCAATACAATGGAGCAAAGATTGTTTTTTCAGCAAATGGTGTTGGAACAGCCGGATATCCACAGGCAAAAAAAGTGAATCTCTACACAGACCTTTCACACTTCACAAAAATGAACACAAAGTGAATCATAAACCTAAATGTAAAACGCAAAACTGTAAAACTTCTAGAAGATAACGTAGGAGAAAACCTAGATGACCTTGGCATCGGTGATGACATTTTAGATATAACATCAAAAGCACGATCCATGAAAGAAATAATTGATATGCTGGACTTCATTAAAATGAAAAGCTTCTGCTCTGCAAAAGACAATGTCAAAAGAATGAGAAAGCAGGGCACAGACTGGGAGAAAATATTTGCACAAGAAACGTCTGATAAAAGATTCAGAGCCAAATCTCATTGGCTTCATTAAAGTCACATATCCCCAGGGAGGGGACAGGAAGGATTCTCCCTTCAGCTTCCACCTCTGCTATTGAAAAGCTACTACACAGCCTCTGCTGCCCTAGCTTCCTTCCACCCCTGCTGAATCCTGGGACCCCATGCGAACTGTGGCTCCCATCAGTAGCCCCAGCCTCCAGATAGCAGTGGCTATAGCAAAGACGCTGGTGTTCCCCTCGTTGAGGTATTTCTCAAGACTTTGGCAAAGGGGATGTCCTCTGTGCTCTCCTGGGAGACATAGTTAGGGAGTGAAAGGATAAGTTGCACATGATAAATTCACTCCAGCATTTCTATCTCTCAAAGTCTTTGGATTCTTTCCTTTACATGATATCAAGGAATTTATGACATCTCAACTCTGTTTAGTGTTGGCCACCATTGAGTCCAGATTTCTGTCAACCAACTGAACAAACAACGGTATCTACTCCCAGCTGTTCGAACTTGCTGCAAAATCTGGAGTCTCTGCTAAGTGCATCCACGTCAATGACTTCAATTTGGTCTAAAATTATGTTCTTCTGTCCTTAGTCAAGAGCCTACAGAATTCATTCCCACACATATTCCCCAGATCCTTGAAGGTGTAAATTAGCAAAGTTTGGCCAGTTACTTGTTATATGCCTTCTACTTGCAGGTTTGACTTTTTACTCCCCACCTTCCCCGTGGGTATTCAAGCTCTGATCCTCAGGACAAGGGAGGGTTGCTGTAAGGCGGTTCATAAAAATAGTCCTTCCATCAGTGTAACTCTTTGGGGTAAGAGAGTTCTAGTATCTTTGAGCAAAAATGAAAAAGAATCAGCAGTCAAAGGAGAAGGGCTGCTTTGGCTAGCACGGGAGAGTCAGTGAGTTCTCTGAGCTGTTCATATACCCTCATTCCAAGTCTTATCCTATCCATGCCTTAACTATCTCCTGAGAGGCAAGACAAGGCTGAGAACTTGATGATGTAATTCGACAAACCTCAGGTCCCATTTTGAATTTGTTTTCCAGTCTCTCAGCTATGTGGCTTTTAGAGGTTGGACATTCATTTATCAATAGCACTGCCATAGTAGGTTGCTGCGTGTTAATAAATGTTTTAACTGGAGACTTTGGGGTATTTAAACTTGTTCTCTTTTAATAAACTAACCACGGCCAGCAGAAGCAGCCACTCTATCCTGCAGTCCTTGAACTCCTCCTGTCTTGTATACTGTCCTGGGACAGTGGTCTTGAAACCTTGCTTCTCATGAGCCCTTTGTACAAATGACCACAGGTGATAATTAAGATGTTTTGCCGCCATGAACCATGGGCTTCCAGGTTCCTATCTCTGAATCCTAAAAAGATGATCATGGTCATCAACTCCCCACTGAGGCAATAAAATCAATCTCAGATTTCTACCTTAAAGCCCTTCTGATTTGAAGAGCCTGCTGCTGCATACTCCTCGGTATAAATCTCTGTACTGGGAAACTGCAAGAACAGAAAGAGTCTGACTAACTTTCATAACAAAGTTCATTGGAAGGTATTGGGTAGCTCACGGGTTTGGAAAATTGTCAGCCCTGCCAAGCAAGGCTAGGCAGCAGGAAAACTGGCCAGGATGTAGCTACAACCAGTAACAAACAGAACCATCCTGTGGCTGGTCTCATCATCCCTTTGTCTTTGCTTCACTCACTCAAGAGTCAAACTTTTGGGTAGAAGCATTCAATTAGTGACCATAGGTCACGTGCCCTCACTCTAGCAGGGGAGGGGGTGGTAGAGAGAGGGAACGCTTCCCGTTAAGGAAGTGTTCACCAAAACCCAGATGGGGGTTTGGTTTTGAGAAGCCAAAAAAAAAAAAAAAGACAAATGACCGGTATCGCGGGATGGTGTTTCATTTCAAGGGTACTATATAGCCCATAAAATTGGCAGAGGGGTACAGGGAGCCTGACCCTTGGTCATTATTCAGCTCCATCTGCTCAGTGAGATGTTGTCACTTCTATGTGGTCTTATGTCATGAGCCCACAGAGGTCACCACGGAATCCTCCTCCTTCCACTGGCAAGAGCTCTGGGCAGCATCTCTCTCTGTGCGTGGGAAACCTCCCTCCACCCCTTACCATGCTGTGCTATGGGGAAACCTGTGGGACCATAGCAGAGCTATTTCTCTAGACAACCCACGTGGCTGTTTCTACTCTGGGGTATTTTCCCCTTTCACAGACTCTCCTCAGAGAAGGAGAGAGGGCTATTGACTTCTGCAATCCTGTCTGGAATTTCTGCTGTCTCCTCTGACTCTGAGCTTGACCTAAGGTGGAGGGTGGGATGCAACACCCCCTCTGTCTAAGCTCTCTGTGTTTCTCCTGTGAATTTCTTACCTTCTCCAGTCTGGAGAATTTTGTCTTTGTTGCTGATGTTGTTTTGTTCTGAAGGTGGGATAGTCTGGCTTTACATCTAAATCGTTAAATCTTTTACTTATGCCCTGACTTTCCTTAGTTCTCGGCTTGGCCATCCCTCTTCCAAGGCAGAAAACACAGAACACACAAGCTGCTTGCCAAATCAAGGGAAGATTGATAAGATAACAGGAAATGCTAAGAAACAAAAAGTTAAAATATAATAAATAACTTAAAAGAATATAAACTATCCTGCAACTTTACTGGCTTTGTCTATCTGTATTTTTGTTTTCATTAATTAAATCAGAGTACACTGTAATTTAAAACCAGATTGGTTGCCTCATGAAATAGTGAGCTCTCCATCAATGGAGGTATTCAAACAGAGGTAGGATGACCATCTGGAATGTAGTAAAAGGAATGTAGTAAAAGGAATTCTCCATTAGTTTAGTGGGAGGTAGGATAAAATGATGTCTAAGGTCTTTTCTAAAGTTAGTATTTTATGCTTTAATTTATTTTTACATTTCTTATTTGTTCCATGGATTTTGGCATCTTTTTTTTTTAACATCTTTATTCGAGTATAATCACTTTACAACATTTTGTTAGTTTCTGCTGTATAACAAAGTGAATCAGCTATACGTACACATATATCCTCATATCCCCTCCCTCTTGCGTCTCCTTCCCACCCTCCCTATCCCACCCCTCTAGGTGGACACAAGGCACCAACCTGATCTCCCTGTGCTATGCGGCTGCTTCCCACTAGCTATCCATTTTACATTTGCTAGTGTATATATGTCCATGCCATTCTCTCACTTCATCCCAGCTTACCCTTCCCCCTCCCCGTATCCTCAAGTCCATTCTCTACGTCTGTGTCTTTACTCCTGTCCTGCCCCTAGGTTCATCATTTTGGCATCTTAATGGGACTATTTTTTTTAACATCTTTATTGGAGTATAATTGCTTTACAATGGTTTGTTAGTTTCTGCTTTATAACAAAGTGAATCAGTTATACATATACATATGTTCCCATATCTCTTGCATCTCTAATGGGACTATTTTGAGGTCCCTACTAATTATAAAAACTTACAATGGCCTCCCTGGTTTCTAATAAATCAATCAACATTTTTAATAGAACTTGTTCTGAATGCCCAGGATTGGCTATTTCCAATTCTGTTGGTTCTGTTGGCTTTGGTACAGCTCTTTCTGTTACAATGGCTTTATTGTTCTTTTCAGTGTCTTCTGGCCTTTTCTCTGTAAATCTTCTATGGAGTGGGTGTCTGCTTATTTTTCCCGGGTAAAGAGGAAAAAGTATAGCTTGACCCAAGTTTGGGGAAAACAGCTTTTAAAACACTGAAGAAGTTGTAGACTTGAGGTAAAGGAACATGTATTTCAGTCCTAGACACAGCTCTTTCTAGCTATGGGGACCTGAGAAGTTATTCAACCTCTCTGAGCCTCAGTTTCTCATATACAAAGGGAAGCTAGTCTCTACTATATCAGCTCAATCAAAATTAAGCAAAACTGACACGTCAAGGTGTGAGATGATCTAAAAGTCACACTATCATGGCTGTGTCTCCATTTCTCTGCTATTCCTCCACTTTGCCCTCTTCTCTGCGTCAGCTCCCCTTCCCTCCCCCGCTTCCCCTGGTTGCCTCTCCTGTGGTAGCAAGAATGACAGCCATGTTTTCAGGCCTCTCCTTCATACACTGCATGCCCCAAAGGAGGAAGACTGGTCTCTTCCAGTTGTTACTGTGGATGGAAAAGGAAACTTCCTTCCTGGAAGTCCCAGCAGATGTCTCCTCACGTCTCACCAGGAAAACTTGGTCCCATGCCCATCCTGAAGATCCTTGTGGATCAGAGTGAGATGAGCCAAACTATTTAAGCCAATCAGAGACCCCTCTGAAAATGAGGTGGAAGTCATTCCCTCCAGAGAGGGGAGCTCAGCCCAGGAAGGAGCTGCTCTCTGCACCAAGATCTGGGTGCTATTTCCAGGAGAAGATGGAGAAATTGAGGCTGGGGAAGCATCTGCCAAAATGGCCCTATTCTTATACAACTCTCTAGGTTGATACAAAAGTCACATAACTGTGAAAATGGCCGTCCCTTGTACTTGTAGAAAGGCCAGACTCCAGCAAGCCACGTGCCATGAGGGGACCGATTTGATTTCTGATCCTTACCTACCACTTTAGACAATTTATGCAACTTCTCTGAGACTTAGTTTCCCCCTCTGTAGAATGGGGGTGCCACCTAATAATGGGACATGCTCACAAATATTCATTTATTATAAATTGTTTTTAATTGTTTCCATGCTGGAATTGAGTCAGCTCTTCTAAAACAAGTTTGGGCTGGTAAATGTGGCGGTCCTCTTTGCAACCTTGAGAAAACCACCCTCGTACAGACCAATAAGTTTCAAGTAATTATGGCACTGAGATTTCAGAGGGAAGCAATGCTTTGTGAACCAATTTTTTAGTAACATGTAGAAAATCATATTCATGTGTGCATAAGTCATCATGCCCTGAACCATTAATCTCCATATCTCTGATGCAGAAAGATTAATCTTAGAAGGAGTAACTGGCAACCCATTGCTTCATACTGCAGAGAAAAATGAAAATGTCTTCTGCAAATGTGATTCGTATTACAATACTCATGCGCGTTCTGCGCTATCCGATCTTGTTCAAATGAAAGGAACTTGGTCAACTATTCTGTTGGAAGATATACATATTTTTTTCCTTTTGTATCATTCTCAGAGTTGTTAGAAGCTAAAAAAAGGACTGCTTCTTGCTCACACACTCTTATCTATGAGCCAGGCATTCCTAGGGAGGCAGTATGACTCGGTGGGATTTTGTCAGATTGTCCTGTTACAAAATTCTGACTCAACTATTTTCTTAACCTCTTGCAAGCCTTCAGCGTTCTCATTAGGGAAGTTGGGGTGATAACAGCACCCACCTCATTGTTAAGAAATAAGTGAGATAATGCATGTTAAATGCATGAAAAAAGAGCCTAACATTTAATACGTATTAGCCATCACTGTTGGGGGATTTCTGAGAAAGAGGAAATGTACTTATATTGGAAAAAGTATGGTAGGTTGATGCTTATTCTGATTTTGATCTTTGTTCCATCATGGCTGGTAGGTTCCAACATATGAGGGTCCAGGAATAAGAGAAAGGGCCCCTGAATCAAGGCTAACCCTTTTCTTTTCTTACCTCCACTTCAGTGCTGCGCTGTGAGGAGTCCTGTGCATGTGCCTGGAAAGCCCAACCTGAATGTCGAAGCTCTGTCTGCATGCCCACTGAAATGCAAACAGTAGCCCCTAGTTTACCCTCTCAAAATTAGGAGTATGTATACCTGTGACAAAGCCTGCCATCACCATTGGGAGATGGACAGGTGAAGAGCCTCTACGAGCCATGAAAGCAGATTGGACCATTTGGGCAGGAATTCCAGGGCGCTTAGTACCAGTAGCATGGACTATAAGGGGCAGGGAGGAATCTTGGTGGGTGTGTTCTCTTAGCCCCATGGACATTCCGTCTGTGGGGAGGGCACAGCTATAGGAGAGCCAGAGACAGGGATCTCTAAAGTATAGGGCCCAGGAGAAGAACCTGGGTCTGGGAATGGTACTGGTTTCACCTTTTGGAAATTTATTTTTTTAGAAACGAGTGCCTAGGGCTATATGCTTTTTATTGCTTTTTCTGTTTTGATAACAGCTTTACTGAGATGTGTTACACACCATGTAATTCACCCATTTAAAGTATACAATTCAATTGTTTCAAGTATATACAAAGAGTTAGGCAACCACCACGTCACTCACGTGACTTCCACTTCAGTAGTCAAGGGGGAATCTACTCTCATTCCACTCAACATGTCTGGCCAGGGGGAGCATAAGAAGGGGACACTGGAATTGGCTTTTTCTCAGGGGATCTGTCTTCCCCATGGCCTCTCATAAAATGTGTTGCTGCACTGAGTTTGATTCAAATATTTAAAGATATGAATTTCTGGTACCACATAGCCTCAAAGTGCAACCCAATATCTTCACGAGGGTTCAGTTATGAAATGGTGATTTTTTTCCCCCATATGGAATAAAAACCTGACTACCATGGACTTACTAAGAGATGGTACGTCAACCTCCAAAATAGTATTTTCCTAAGGGATTTTCAAAGGAAATTTTGATGACATGAAATTTCCACCTTATACACATATCAGAATTTAATTCTCAAGAAAGATGCAACTTCGCTCTCGACGGGAGCACGAAAGCAGCATTTTGTTTGGTCCGGGGCCATTAGATGACCCAGGGTCTTGCAAGCCCTGCCTGGCTGTGACTCAAAGTCAGACCTATCGATGTGGCCGCCTGCAGCACCGGTCTCCTAAATTCCATTCACAGTACATCTTAGTTAAAAAACAAAGGTCTTCCCTGGCGGTCTGGTGGTTAACACTCCAGGCTTCCACTGCAGGGGGCATGGGTTTGATACCTCGTTGAGGAACTAAGATCCCACATGCCATGTGGCCAAAAAATAAAATATAATATAAAAATAAATAAAAACCCAAAACACCCCTGTCACCTCCATGATTCAGTATCCTCCAAGGAGAGTGGACCATCCTTCAACTATCCAAATATATCAGTTCTTAAGTTGGAATACAGTATTTGAAGAGTGAGGAATACCAGTTTATCCAAATCAATTTGGCCGCCGAGTTTCCAATAGCACGTAGTAAGAGTTTGGATAACAAAAAATGTATCCTAAAGTTCATCTGAATTGATTTGGCTCTAGCATTCTGATAGCAAGAGTTTGGGTAGTAGAGATAGCTATATGTTTATTTAAGATTATTATTATTATTATTTGTGTACTTCTGTACTAATACATGGATATCATAAAAATCACACCAAAATAGTCATTTTTAATAGATGAAACGAAAATAAATGCAAATAGCAGTTCCAATCATCATGCTAGTTTCCTGGGGTGTGTGTCCCGCTTTGGAGATCATTCCAACCGGTCAAGAATCAGGAGTGTCCTTGGGTCACCGTGCAGAGTGGCCATAAAACAGCGCGATCTATTTCACTGGTTTTCAGAATAATTCTCTGCTCTTTTATATATTCACAGCTATTAGCCTGCCTCATGCTTGGGGTGACTGCCTTTTCTTCATGTAGCCTCGTTTTATCACTTTATAAGTTTTGATGGTATTAGCAAATTTGTAATAGCTTCTCCCTCTTCTGTTTCACAGTAGGTCAAACATTAGCGTTAAATGGGCAGTTTCTGATTTCTTCTTAAGATAGAATCCTAATTGTGTTTGAAACTACCTTCTCTCTGGGTGGTTTCTCAATAATAATTGCCAAAATGCTGAAAAGTTTCTGTCCTTCAAGAAGGAACAAGCTACATCTGGCCTCCTCTTGCCTCATACTGAATTCCAGAGAAGTGTCTGGCCTTTGCTGACCCCAAGAAAAGCAAGTAGGGGCTTCACCCATGAATGACGGCTGCCAATGTATTTGAGACTTTCAATTCAGTTTAATCAATATTTCTGAAACCTTGCTATGTACAAGGTTCAGTAGTCTGTTTGAATCTGATGTTCCAGGTTATGTTACTATTGGATTAGGGAAAGGCATTATTTATGTGAAAAATGGCTAATATATAAGAATCAGGCCTTCAGATAGCATGCAGGTTTTTTGTTTCATCTTCATATCCAGTCGCCAGCAAAAGGAAAATTAGCTTGTCTATTATAGTGGTCTTTAAATGTATTTGGGAAGCACAAGGACTTTTCTCTAAGATTGTACTTGGAACCATCGTGTGTGAAAGAGGGGAGAATATTCTGGTTAATTTAGAGGCAGGAGCCCCAGGTCCCACCTACGTGGCCTTCTCTTCCCCCCAGGTCCTGATTCTCTTCTTTGTAGAAAACAGGAAAAGAGCTGGGGCGGGGGAGAGATGGAAACACATGGACTAAAATCTCTGCTCTGTAAAAAAACAATATGAATGTGTGACTTTGAGATGGGTACTAACCACTCTTTGCCTCTGTTGGCTTGTTTTAAAGATAGAACCAATAATATTTACTTACCGGAATGATTATGAGCCTCAGATGAAAAGCTTGGCTTCTTGCTCTACTTCAGTCCCTCTGTTCCAAGCAGGCCCAAGTTTCCTGAACAAGAATAAGGGCAGCCATTACAATTGCTCTCAACCCAAGCCAAGGTACACAGGTGAGAAGGAAATTCTGCCTGAGGCTCCTTCTAGGCATCAACACCGACGGGTAGAAAAGAAAAGACGGAAAACTTGGTTATGCCGTCGTAAGATTTATGATCCATACTGACTCCTTCTGTCAGGGAGAGAAACCACAGGTCTACGGTACCGCAGATGTTCTCCATAAGGTCTTCCTGACTAGTCCACTTTCTCTTAAATGTATTCATAACTTACTTTGTTTCTTTTTTTTTTGGCTGTGCTGTGTGGCTTGCAGGATCTTAGTTCCCCAACCAGGGATCAAACCCTGGCCCCAGGAGGGGAAGCGAGGGGTCCTAACCACTGGACCACCAGAGAATTCCCTACTTTGATTCTAATAACTCAATTTTATGTCTTTCCCTCCTCCTGTAACGGAGCCCTTTTCCAGATTCTCCTTCTCATCAGGACTGCCCCACTCCATAAAAATGATTGTGAATATGCTTTACAATGATCACAAACTGTTCACATGTGCGTTACTATTCCTGTGTCTTTTATACAAGTTTCCAGTAATTGTACGTATCACGCTCTCTGACGTTCATGAATCATTGTCTTAGATCAGCTTTGCTTTTCCTTTGTCTTCTTTCAAATATAACTGACCTCTACCTCATCCATTCCCCTGTAGCCCTGGAAACCTGAATCTAAGACACGCCTATATGACTGGTGGCTCTGGAAGGGAGAACTTGGCTTTCATTGCTCTGTCCTTTTCTTCCCCACCGGCTAGTTTTGTTTTCCCAGAGTAAAGGCAACATTCCACACCAGATATGCTGCTGCCTGGGATTCATTTCACTAACAGGCCATCCGCCACTTGGAATTGTCCATGATGGGTGGCACAGAGATGCCACAGCCCTTCCCAATCATGAGGGCGGTGGGCGTTCCGGGCCTGGATTCATTTCATGGCCCCTCTCTCCTCTCCATTCCCACGGGTGGGTTTCAGAATCTGCATTGTTTTGAGAAGGAGAAAATGGTCAAGGTCCTGAATGGAATTGTTTTGAGGGACAGCCACGGGGAGGTAGAACCTGTGAACAAGGAATGTAGGCAGCCGGTGGCCAGAGCTGTGGGTCTCTCTTCAACCTGAGGAACCTCGTTGGGAGGTCCCACACAGGTGGGGGGATGCAGCTCATTGTTCAGACCTGACACTTCCACCCCTACAGCATCAGAGGCGTTTGCCAACAGCCCCGCCCCTCTCTGGAAAGGATAAGCTATCGACTGTGAAGGAAACGCAAATAATGGAGGTTATTTCCGTGCAGAGACACCGTGAGCCAGGGCTCTCATTTAGGTAGTAAGTCTCATCAGCAAAGGCTTCCCAGAGTGCCTACAAAGTGTCTATCCATTAGGGCCAAAGGAGGTGCTTTGATTCTCCCTCGGAGGGGAGAGCAGTTTAATAAATCACCAAGTGGATGCAGCATCTAAATTCAATAATTGTGAAGTGCAGATAAATCACTGCTGTCAGTGCCGACTTCGGCTTTATTCGTTCAAAACAGTTAAATTCAAACAGCAATACTTCTCTCCAGCATCCAGATACACGCGGCTCACAGCCCCCGGCCACTGGGCTAGAATGTCTTCCCAGAGCTGGGCCTCATTCCTGGTTGTCTGTTGGGAAGTGGGGAAGGAGGAAGCAGGTTGAATTACAGCCACAGAGATGACCCATTCGCGTGACAGAGAGATTGCGGAAGCTCAAAGTGAATAATTCATTGTCCTGTCGGCTGTGTGTTAGGTTTCATCCCTGAGCTGCTGATGGAAAGGAGATCAGGCTCTGGCATCTCATTCCAGCTGCACCACTGGGCCTTCCAACACATTATCTGTGGTTGATTTGCTTACCAGCAAGGTGAGGGCATGACACAAAGGTACATGATAGTAGCTGGAAGTTTCATAGATTCAAGGTGAGCCAAGACTGAGAGGATAATTCTGTCTCCTCCCCCAGATTCTTCCCCATAAAATACGGGGCCTTTTTAGCCCCTCCAATCAACCCGAGGTACATTTCATGTAAGATGCAAGAAAGTGTAACCCTCATATTTATAAACATGCCAACCTGCAAATGGTTGGATAGGTATTTGAATTATTGATTGTTAAGTATTTAAGCTGAATTCCTCATCCATCAGTTCTCGTGAGAAGCCAGGGGACAGATTTACGATGCTGGAGTTTTTCTGGTTAGTTGGCAGTTGGCATCTCCATTAATTATGGCCTACACGGTAGGATCTGTAGTGCTCATCGTAGCGCTCAAAATCAGGGTCTCTATGCAGCAAGAGCTGTTGACATGGAAAGGAACATGCCCTCCTGAAATGGTTGCTGCCACTTTCTGAGGTTTCGGTGGGTCTGATTGCATCTCTGACTATAGCATAGTTGAAAGAGCAACTTTTTAGAGGCAGACTCACCTGGATTTCAGTTCTAGGTCTCTCGCTTTCCAGTTCTGTGAATGTGAACAATTTACTTTATTCCTCTGAACCTCAATTTCTTTGTTTAAATAAAAGAGAATGGGGGAGGGATAAATCAGGAGTTTGGGATTATCATATACACACTACTATATATAAAATAGATAACCAACTGTGTAACACAGGGAACTCTACTCAGTATTTTGTAATAATTTATAAGGGAAAAGAATCTGAAAAAGAATATATACATATATCACTTTGCTGTACACCCGGAACTAACACATTGTAAATCAATTATACTTCAATAAACTTTTTAGTAAAATAAATAAAAGGGAACAATCATAACTAACTGGATACAAATATATTCATGTATATACATATATGTGTATAGAAAGATAGGTGGTTAGATAAAGTGTAGTGTAATACCTAACAAATAATATTAAATAGCCACAATTCTTAAGCAATAAAACATAAACTTCATGAGGGGAGAGGTGTTAGTCCAGTTTATTCACTGTTAATCCCCATTGCCTAGAACAGTGCCTGATACAGAGAAGAAATTCAATAAATATTTGTTGAATGAATAAATGAGCACATTCCATGTTCCAGACACTGGCATAGGTGTCCATTTAATCTTATGAGAACCGTAGAAGGCAGGTATTATCATTTTTTGAAATAAAGTCTCTGAGACTCTGAGAGGTTAAGTAATTTTCCCGATGTCACCCAGCTAGTAGATGCTCAGTTAATGTCAGTTTCTAGCCCCTCTTCTCCTGCTCTCACTAAAAGTTGCAGTGGGTCCTGAGATCTGGCTCTTCTAAGGTTTATGGGCTCTGTGGCCATGGGATCACATGTGGGAAGGAAAGCTCTGTCTCCCTATAGCAGGGAGAAGTCAGAGGCTCCTTTCCCCTTTGAGTTTCACAGATGAAGACTCAAAACTGAGCAGGCGCCCCCAAACCAGCAGAGCCTGCAGGAGAGAAGATGGGCGCCAACTTGGGATGCTCATGGGAGCTCTGAGGATGGAACAAAGGTGAGAGCACAGAAGGAAAGCCCTTCTTCCTTCTCTGGCTAAGTCTGTGGCTCAAACACCAACAGCATCCTCTCTTTCCTGAAGAAACACGCTTGACTGGCAGGGAGAGATGAGGAGATACTTTTGGACAGCCCTGTTTGCCAACTGGATCCATGAGAAGGATTCGGGGAGGGGCTACTGTTTTTTCTGATAGATGTTGGGATGGGTGTGTGTGTGTGCGTGCGTGTGTGTGTGGTGTTTAGTGTCGAAACCATGAAGGCAAGGACTGCACTTTATCGTCATTGTACCCCTGCTCTGGGCACAATGTCCAGCACATAACAGGTGCTCAACAGCTCTTCATTGAGTAGACGGATCCTGGTCCTGCCTGCAAGCAGTATAGTTACTATGAATTAAGTGCTCTC
This sequence comes from Tursiops truncatus, assembly GCF_011762595.2. Taxonomy (NCBI): domain Eukaryota; kingdom Metazoa; phylum Chordata; class Mammalia; order Artiodactyla; family Delphinidae; genus Tursiops; species Tursiops truncatus. The sequence goes on along the minus strand of NC_047034.1, from coordinate 131,645,364 downwards.
CATGAGCCACGCATTGTGCTCCTTTTCGCCTGAGATATTACCAGGCTCATTTTATAAATGAGGGAACTGAGGCTCCGGAAGTTTAAGTAACACTCCAGTGGTCCTGTGGCTAGTGAGTAGTACAGGCCAGGGCTTAAACCTTGACTCTCAGACTCCAGCTTGTACCCTTGGTAACAACTATGCCGCTTCCAACACGGTGCTCAGCTCCTCCTGATCCAGGGTTTCTCGACCTCAGCACCACTGACATTTTGGGCCAGATAATTCCTTATTGTGGAAAACTGTCCTGTGCGTTGTAGGGGTTTAGTAGCATCCCTGTCCTTTATCCACTGGAGCCCCTGGACCCTCCCCACAATAAAAATGTCTCCAGACGTTGTCGCATCTCCCAGGGGGTGGGGGGCAATGTCTCCCCCAGTTGAGAACCACTGTAACCCCTCTGATTCTTCCCTGCCCCTCCATGACAAAGTGTGGAGAAGCCAATCCCTTGGGACTTCGAGCCTATCCAGTTGCCTCCTGGACATTTCCATTTGAATGTCCCTCTGACCCTCAGTCCTAAAACCTAGCTCATCACCCTCTCCTGGCTCACATGCTTGTCCTTCTGTGTTCCCTGCCTCTGTTAATGTCACCACCATGTATCAGTTGCCCAAGATGGAAATCTGAGTGTCATTCTTATTTGTTCACTCCTTCACCATCAACAACCAATCAGCCACAAGTCTTTTCTGTTTTATCTGTCTTGTAGCTCTTGAATCTATTTCTCTATGAATCCACTGCCATCCACCATCATTTCTCACCAGCCTCCTAATGGGTCTCCCTGAGTCCCTATTTTGCAGACTTTCCTGTATCTAAACATATTCTCCATAGCACAGATCTAATCATTCCCTTCTGCAGCTAACACCCTTCAGTGACACTCGGTCTTCTCAGGATGAGTCTAAGTTTCCTAGCAAGGTTTGTAAGGTACTTGATGAGCTCCCCACTCTAAGCCTGTCCCTTCCCCTTTGTCCTTTTTGTTCCATGCTCTGGCCATGTGGAGCTCTTCCAATATGCCAGGCTTCCTATAGTCTCAAGGAGCAGGGTATGCGACAGGATGTTCCATTTTCTTTTCCACCGCTGCCTCCTTTCTTGGGGGCTGCCACATGCTCACCCCTTTCTCCATGACTGGCTTTTATCTAAGTTAAGATGAGAGAGGGTAGTAATTCAAGTAAAGATTCAGAAAGGACAGTCTCTCTTAGCATCATAGAGCACAGGAGATATGCTAAGAGGGCTCAGTTGGACAGTCAGGCAGGATAGGGGGTTCAGGAGAGCTAAGGGGAGGGGTCCCAGGTTGCTATAAGAAATAAGGTGGTCTGAGTAGGTTCAGAGTAGGTCTCACTGGGAAAAAGTAATCTGAGCAGAGATAACAGAAGTTGAGGGAGTGAGCCCAGCACATACGTGGGGAAAGCCTTCCAGACAGAGAGAAGAACTCAAGCAAAGGCCTTACTGTGTACTTGTGCCCGTGCTGTCTGAGGTACAGCGGAGGCTAATGGTGTGAGCAAGGGGAGACTAGTGCAGAGGAGAGGGTAGGTGGTATTATGTCCCCTGTGCCCAGCACAGAGCAGTTATCCAATAAATATCCAAGTGAACTTACCTGACTGCCCATGACGGCTTTAGACATACATCTTCTAGCAAACTTTTTCTCCCAAAGGAGGAAAAGAAGTAGGTCAATGGCGACTGGGAGAGCACCTTCTCTCTAATCTTCTATTTCTCATCTATGAAATAAGGAGGTTGGGCTATCCTGCTCAAAAATGCCATCACAACAGGAAAGGGGATAATCATTTCCATCATGCTTACGTCACAGGATCATTGAGATGTTCCTTGAGAGGGGGAGGGGACCCATTAGTACACTTGGGTCTCTCTACCAATGAACTTATCTTTTCCGAGCCTCCACTTCTCCATCTGTAGAGTGGGAGTCACAACTCCTCTCCCACTCCCCTTCCGAGTCCGTGTGAGATTCTGATAATGCGTACTTCGTACTTTGAAGGTCTATAAGTCATGAAACATTGTGTAAGGTTATTATTATCTTTCTGGTCTGCTTATGCTCTTTCCGATCTCTGTGGCTTTGCTTCATATGCCAAAGGGGGATGAGCATTTTGTCAAGCAATAAAAGACCTGTTGATTGTGGATTAGGCTGCCTGAAGACCAAGATGAAATCCAGTTGTGAGTCTTCCACACTGGAAGTGTAGGGAGCATTGCCTAGCAAGAAAGAGCGAGGGCTTTTAGTGTCAGGGATAGCTGGGAGACCTTGGGCAAGTCACTTCTCTGAGTTGCTTGATGACATCCTTTCTCTGAGAACTGCCCTCCTTCCTATCACATAGAAGGAGTCACATTTCTATCATGTGACTGAGCCTCCTCAGCCATCGTTGACTGGACCAGAGCTGGTGACTGACCCTAGCTGGGCCTGTAAGATTCTCTCTCTACAGAAAATATGCCTGGAAGTCAGAACCTGGAACTGGACTAAGAATGGTCATTGGAAGAACTCTAGAACAGAAGGCTTTCAAGTCCTGCTGTTACAATCCTGGAGTTGCCATGGTTCTCCCACAGCCTAAGACCTAGTTGTTCAACTTTGCTTTGAATTCCAAGAGATCCCAATAAATCCTTCCAAAAATGCCTTTTTTATTTGAAGTCAGTTTCAAGTGAGTTCAGTTTCTTGCAATCAAAAGGGTTTCAGCGAGCTCTTAGACAGCCCTGTTCATCCTCCTAGGGATTTCTCGTGACTGTCTTCAGAACTACAGTGTAAAGAACCTCCCTGATTTCTTGAAACCTGCTTTGAAATATAGGACAATATTCTCCAGTGTTGTGTTCCATAGAATACGTTCTCCAATGTTTTCCAGTGTGTTCCATAATCTACACATTTCTAATGTGTTCCATGAAGTGAATAGTATTACATAGATAATGGGTTCCAAGTAAAAATCCGTTTAAGAACAATCAGTTAAACAAATTATAATAGGCACTATTTATTGAGGGCTTGCTATGTGCTAGACACTGTTCTAGGTGCTTTACATATATTAACTTGTTTAATTCTCACAACAACGCTTTGAGGTATGTACCATTTATTTGGCCCATTTTATAAATGAGGAAACTAAGGCACTAAAAGTTTAAGGAACTTGTGTAAATTCACACAGCTGGTAAAGGGTGGATCTGGGTTTTGAAGTCCTGTGTATGGGTCTAATAGAACTTTCTACAGCGAAGGAAATATGCTATGTCTGCGTTGTTTATATGGTAGACCCCAGCCACACGTGGCCATCGAATACTTGAATTGTAGCTGTTGGGACTGAGGAACTGAATTTTAAATTTTATGTAAAATTAATTAATTTAAATTTAAATACCCGCATGTGCTAGTGGCAACTGTATTGGACTGTGCAGGTTTAGACTACACAATCATAGTTGAACAGGCTTCTTTCCTGCAGTACTTCTCAGAGCCTTTAAGCATTAATGAGTACTGTGAAGCTTAAAGAGGAAATAGAACACACCCAAGGGGATATAATCACAGAAAAGATTTTACCACAGGATGTCTTAAGAGTCAAGAGTTCTACAGAATACAGTGAGTGACCAAGGAGATGTACTAGTCAGTGACCCCCCTGGAGTTGACAAATGACTCTGCATCCTCAGGGAGATGTCTGGGGGACTGACCACCCTGTAGCCAGAGCAGATGCCTGCCCATGCAATGTGACAGAGGCTACTGGGTCCCCAGATGCTTTCCTGAGACTTCTACCATGGGAATCACCCCTCTGGCACAGACACAAAAACATTTGCTCCCAAGAGCACAAAGGTGGTAATAGATCAGCCTCATCCCAAACACATCCTTACTTTACACAGAACGGATGAGTTAAATTACACAGAATGGATACATTTATTTAAACTAATAAAGATATACTTTACAAATTACGTAGCACTTTTAACTTATATCCATTGCTACTCAAAGTGTGGTCCCCACTACACTTTGCAACAGCAGCCTTACCTGGAAACTAGTCAGAAGCCTGAATTCATAAGCCTACTCCAGACCTACTGAGTCAAACCCTGGGGGTGGGAGCCAGCACTCTGTGTTTTAACATGTCCTCCAGGTGACTCCCATGCACCTTCAGGTTGGAAATCATTTACATGCATTTGTCTAATTTCATCTTTAGAACTGAAGAAAGAGAGGTCCAGGGAATTTAAATAACACGCTCAAAGTTACACAGCTGGAAAATTACCAAGCTGGAAAGAGAACCCAGCTCTCAACCAGCAGATTGGAACCAGCCCAGTGGTTTTCCAGATATCCTGGGCGGAGTCCCAGCTGCTGTAACCCCCTTCTCTGCGCTTGCCCGGGATTCAGAGGGCGTGGTGGCCATGGAGAGCCAGCGGTGTGCTCCCCTGCACTCTCTACTCTCCTATCTCCACCTCCCTGCCTTACCTCCTGACCCTATCTGGTTTACAAGTACACAGTCAGCAGCATTTTCCATCTTCCCTTCCTTCCCTTCATCCCTCATCCTCCCTCACTGAGGCTTTTGTACATGCCCAGTCTCTCAAGTGGGAAAGTCGAAATTTAATAGGTCTAATGGGGGGTAAATGGGGTTTCGTGGTTAGGAAAGGCTGGATTAAACAAAGTAGCTTTCTTTATCACAGGTCTTCTCAGAGCCTTTACTATGTAGTGTGTGAAGCTCCCAAACGAGGACATAGCAGGTGGCATTCACCAGCTCAGATGATCACAGAACCTTTTTATTCAGAAAGGAACATTTCAGGAAACTAGTGTTCTGCAGGGGATGGGTCCTTTCCCCATGGCAAGCAGAGCATGAGCCCTAAGTGGATAGGACATGAGTCAGTTAGATTTGGAGGGTTGTGGTAAAGGATGGAGAAAGTTCCAGAATACAGAATTTCCATTCCATCAGTCTTTGCCTCTCCAGCGCATCCTCAAATGTAGCCCTATCAGACACCTTTCTAAAGTGCCAAGTTTATTGAGTGGACATGAGTAATGTTAGGGAAATATCAGTACTTGGGGTTGAGGTCCAGCAGTGGGCGCCCCACAGCATTGCTCGGGCTGGGTACTGGAGGCCGCACGGGGCCACATGTGCACCCTTTAGTTGCTGGATCTTGGGGAGGTGGGGTGGCGGAGGTCTCAGGTGAGGGTACAGGATAGCTGAGTCAGGGAGGGGTGGGTAGGTATTCTGAAGGCTCAGGGTAAGCGTGTTCTGCCAACTATGGAATTATTCCAGTGTTTGACAATCAATACAGCTATTCTTGTTCATGCCAACTAAATATTACCCCTGAATTCAGAAGCAGGCTTCAGGAAGTCTGTATCCCTTCAGGGCTGTATTATCCAAATAAAACAGTATGTATAACATTTGGCGACATGATAAAACACAAAGCATAGGTCTCCACAAAAACAATGAAGCTAATCAACTACACACAGTATTAAACACAAGTTATGGTGTTACTGTTACGTAACAATGTATATCCCAAATTTTGGATGAAGATCAATTCTGTTAAATTTTAGGTATCTGTTGATTCTACCTGGTGGACCCAAAAGGCACATGTTTCTATAGGAGTGGTCACACAGCCCAGGCAGAGACCCCTGTCTTGGTTGGTTGCCTATAATAGGACAAAGAATATATAAATTAAACTTTGAAACCCTTGGTGCTGGTTCTGGTTCTGCCACTAGCTCTATGGCCTTGGGAAAGTTATATACCTTCTTTGAGCCTTTGGAACATGGGGGTAATCCTAAAATTATATGCATGAAGCAGCTGATAGAACAAATGCATGGTACATAACGTGATTCCAATAAAAGTTGCAAGACCTGAAATATTGTTACTAAACCTGGAAAACTAAAAAAAGTCATCTAACAAGTTAACTAACTAAAAAACCACATGCACACATACATACCAGCTCATTTAGGATCACATGCTCCATTTGAGGAGTGAACTGCTGGTTTGGATTTGAATGTGGCAAAAGGAACCTGAGACTAACTGCCTCCGCACTTCTGCCCCCTCGCCTTCAGTGAAGGAAAAGCCGATGTACGGGAAGGGAGGTACCAATCTGAATGACCAAACCTGAGCTGGAAGAAAGCTCACGTGATCCCCATGGGCAAGGGCTGACGGACACATAGTATATTAGAAGTATGTGTCAGTTAGCATTTGCTAAGTAACCAACCACCCCAAAACGTAGTGGCAATGACCACATATTTAGCTCATTGTTCTGTGGATCAGAATTGGGGGCTGGGCTCCTGTGGTGTTGACTGGGCTCACTCACGCATGCACAGTTGGATGCAAAGTCGGCTAGGAACTAGCGGGCCTATATGGGCTTTAGTTGAGATGGCTCATCCCTGCTCCACACGGAGGGTCACCCTCCAGCAGACTAGTCCAAGCCTATTCACATGGCAGCTGAGCAGGATTCTATGAGAGAGTAGAAGTCCTCAAGACCTGTTAGGTTCAGAACTGGTGAGACATCATCACTTCCACTGCATCTTATTCGTCAAAGCAAGTGACAAAGTCAGCACAGATTCAAGGGGTGGAAAAACAGTCCCCATCTCTTGATGGGAGGAACCTGATAGAACTTTTGATCAAAGTTTCCACCCATCCTAGCCAACAGGTGTCATGCAACCCAGTAGACCCATCTGGGCACTCTCTGCCTGGAATTTGAACATTAAGTGAAAGGAACCAATTGGGATCTTGGGATTAACAGATGCAAGCTACTATATACAGGATGCATAAACAACAAGGTCCTACTGTATAGCACAGGGAACTATAGTCAATATCTTGTCATAAACAAGGACCTACTGTATAGCACAGGGAACTCTGCTCAGTATTATGTAACAACCTAAATGGGAGAAGAATTTGAAAAAGAATAGATACATGTATATGTATAACTGAATCACTTTGTTGTATACCTGAAACTATCACAACATTGTTAATCAACTATACTCCAATATAAAATAGTTAAAAAAAAATCTTGTGTTAAACCATAATGGAAAAGAATATGAAAAAGAATATATATGTATAACTGAGTCACTTTGCTGTACAGCAGAAATTAACACAACATTGTAAATCAACTATACCTCCATGAAATTAAAAAAAAAAGATCCAGTAAAATTATTCAAAAAAGAAAGAAAGAAAGAAAGGAACAAGGAAAGTGACGTTGTGACTACAGAAAGACTCTCCATTTGTTCCTGCTACCTTGCTTGCCCAGTGCAGTCTACCCACTTCCTTTCTCAAGCCTGGCTGTTAGTTTTACTTCAATTCTGTACATTACCGCCTGTAGGGGATGCTTTGGTGCACTACCCAGATCTCCTCCCAGGACTGGAAGTGTGGCTTGCTGACGGCCACAGATAAGTCGCATCCCAAGAATTGCCCTCTGCTCTGTCACCTCACCCAAGGTTATGCTCCCTCCCTGGCAGGGCCTCCCTTGTGACAATTCTGAAAGGCCATCCCTGTGGGATCACAGTTAACTTCTCCCTCTGCCCAAACCTTCCTTCCTCACTCCCTCATGGGTTTTGTTACTGAGAACACTGTAGAGAAATCTCCAAGAGACTGTTTCCTGGAGGCTCAATGTAAGATATCCTGTATCCCTTCAATACATTCCATTTTGGCCTAGGCGAGTCAGTCAGATTCTGTTACTTACAATCCAAAACTGTTACAAGATATTTCAGTCCAGGATTCTTTTCACTACACTATTTTCCAATTCTTGTTTACTATTAATTGAGTGCCTACTATCCGATCTCTCAAAATAACCCTGCCATGTGAGTACCAGTATCCCCAGTTAACAGCGGAGATAACTTTAACTCAAGGGCCCTATGTCGGGGGTCCCCAACCCCCAGGCTGCAGACCGCCACTGGTCCGCAGTGCGTTAGGAACCGGGCCGCACCTCAGCAGGAGGTGAGCAGGGGACAAGCGAGCAAAGCTTCATCTGCCCCTCCCTATCGCTCACATTACCGCCTGAAGCATTCCCCACCCACTCCACTGCTGTCCGTGGACACATTTTCTTCCACGAAACTGGTCCCTGGGGGCAAAAATGTTGCGGACCGCTGCTCTACATGAATCGCCCAAGGTGAAGAGCTGATAAAGCAGAGGAGGTAAGAAGCTTGACTTTGGAGCCAGGCTGCCTGGGTATGATTTCCACCGCCACCACGGACTACTGACGTCACCTTGGGCAAGTTCCTTGATCTCTTTATGCCTCATTTTCCCCCTCTGTAAAATGAGGGTAATAATTGTACCTATCTCATCGGGTTGCTGTGAGGATTACTTGAGTTAGTACATGTTAAATGTTTAGAACAGAGCCTAACAAACAGTAAGCCTTGCATAAGTGTTCGCTATTACTATTGCTATTGTCGATGTTAGTATTATCAGTAGCAATGGTGTTAATACTGATCTTTCCGATTCCAAGGCCTGTGGGTGTTGTGTCTACTATCTCTCCCACGTGAGAATCCTCTTTTTGCCACTTCCCCAGTCCAGCTTGCTCCCAGAATGCCGGAACTCGAGCAGAGAGCCATGCATCTCTAATGAAAGGGCACAGCCACGCCAGCTCCGCTGACGGGGCTCCTCTTTGCTGGCCTTCACATTTTTCTTTGTTGCAGGTTTGATATACTGCCTCCTCCCCGCTCACTGGCTTTGCTGTAAGTAATTGTCTTCTTGGAGCAACCTGAGAGGCGCTCCTGTTTGGGGAGTCCTGGCCTGACAGGGATGTAATTTGTTAAAGAATATTTATATACAGTAGACTCCCAGAGTAAATGGGCAGTGTGCTACCCAAGGAGCTGGTTTAATTATTAGGATCATTCTCCAGTCTTAATTCTTAATCTCAGGCCTGCCTCTGTTATCTGCACATCTTGTGATGGGATACAAAATAAATATCAGAATCAATAAATTACAAGTTTTCAAGGATGGAGGCCAAACAACAGTAACCTGGTTACTGGGTACCAAAGCCAGCTTCTCCTTAGAAACCTTAATCCTGAAATAAGAAGTCTGAGCAGTGGGACATATTCTTGTTATAGGGCACACACTGTTCTGAAATGAAAAGAACGTAGGTTGGCCTTAAAATCTGGGACCTTGTAATTATAAGGGGTGACTTGGTTCTTAATGAAAACAGGAGCATTCCCAGGCTTCACCAACTTCTATTTGGAAATCACAATGCCAGGCTGAATGTGAAAAACAAAGATTGACTGAGCATCCCTAAGGGTGCCGTAGGCACAAAGGAAAGGGGGTCCTTGCTGTTCTCCCAGGAAGGGAGGTGGGGAGCGAAACAAGAAAAGCATCTTTCCAGGAGGGTCAGAGAGCTGTGGAAGGAACATAAGGAAGGGTGTCTAAAGCCAGCCTGGGGGCAAGGGAGGGCTTCCCTGAGCTGAAGATTCTTAAGATGAGGTTGAGGAGAGCAGGGGCAGAAGGAGCAGAGCAATTTAGACAGAGGAGGACGCTCCCTTAATGGCACCGATGCATGAACAGCTTTGGGAGCTGTGGGAATCTCTTAAATTCACTTCCCCCCTACCTCCTCCCCCACCCTTCCTGCAGTGGGCAAGTTCAGACTCTCCCCGTCTCTCACCTTGATTACTGCAGCCGCCTTCTTACTGGTTCTGCTGTCTCCTGCCCTCCTATAACCTTCCCTACCACAGCCTGCATCCTCCCAAATCCACCCTCTTCTGAGTAATCTCATTCTCACCCCGTTTCCCAAAACTCTTTAAAGAGACCTCCCCAACAGGATGAAACCTACTCTGTGTGAATTAATCCTGCTTCCCCCAAGGAGCCTTCTCTCCCACCCTTCCCCTGTCTTGTGCTCTAAGGACACAAAACAAAAATGTGAGTGTCGTCTGAGTGTCAGGTACTGCGCTGAATGCTTTTGTTTTGTATATTATGTCATTTATCCTCATTTTATAGATAGGTCTAAAAGGGAAGCCAACCCCACATTCATGCTCTTCCTAGGGCTGTAGTTTGAATTAAATTTATGTTCAGACTTTTAAACTAATGATTTAAAAACTGGAGAGGGCTTCCCTGGTGGCGCAGTGGTTGAGAGTCCGCCTGCCGATGCAGGGGACGCGGGTTCGTGCCCCGGTCCGGGAAGATCCCACATGCCGCGGAGTGGCTGCGCCCGTGAGCCATGGCCGCTGAGCCTGCGCGTCCGGAGCCTGTGCTCCGCAACGGGAGAGGCCACAACAGTGAGAGGCCCGCGTACCGCAAAAAAAAAAAAAAACTGGAGAAATAAAACTATATGTTAGTCATATTAAAATAAAAACATTTATTTGCAATTATTAAATGAATAATCCATGTACTCAAGTCCCCTTAAAGACCTGGAATTGACACCTGACGCCATGCTTGGCTTCTGATCACCCGCCTGACCTCATCTCCTGTTAGCCCTCCCCCTGCTCTCTGTGCTCCAGCCATGCTGGCCTCTTTGCTCTTCCCTGAATGGGCCGAGCACGCTCCAACTGAGAGATTTTTTATTAGCTATTCCTCTGTCAGGAAGTGCTTATCCATTAAGTTTTTTCATGACTCATTTTTTCACTTCACTGAGAGCTTTGCCCAGATCTCACCTCCTTGGAGAGGACTCCACTGATCACACACTCTAAGATATCCCCATCATATTTGATTTCTTTCCTGTTGCCCTTACTCATAGCCTTACCACTATCTGACATATCTGCTTGTTTATTTGTTATTTGTCGTCCTTACTCCACAAGGTTCTATGTCTACGTCTCCTGAACCTAGAACAGTACCTGACATGTAATAGACACACAATTAGGATTTAGGGAATGATTGGAAGAATGGCTCCCAATACTCCAAGGCTTGACTATGACCTGACTGAGAGCATTATAGTGACTAAAACACATGGGTTCACGCAGAAGGTGACCTGGGTTATTGGTGGACTTTGGAAGAACAGGAGAGGTGTGGAGGCAAAGTGGGTAGTCTTCACCTAAAGTGTTTAGGGAGGAAAAAAATGTCTGATAGGGTCATCCCAGGTGCTTTGATGGGTGTCCCATCAGTTATGGAGATGAATACCTTATCTTTTTATCCTGAGCGCCTGGCACAGAGTAGACACTCAACAAATGCTTAAAGTGTGAGTGAATCCTAGAATTTTATGGTTGCCTCAGCCTGCCTCTAGCTGGTACTACTCAAGTTCTGAGCGCAAAGGTTGGTCAATGACTTTACAAGTTGTTATTTCCTAAGTATGCATCTTTTCGATTCTGTCCTTAGAGTGGCAGCATGAGCAATCTGATTTCTGGTTCCCGATAAGGGTAGAAACTTTCTTGTAATTCACAAGGTTGGCTCAGATCCAGCCGTGGAGTCTGGGAAGCTGAAGACTGAATGACTCTTCCAAAGGCCTTCTCTGTAAAAGTGGTTAGTGTTTTGGCAAGCTTGTTGGAGATTCTTCACTACAGAAACCACTTTACTTCTCAGGATGGCTTGAAATAGCTGGATGGTCAGGGGGCACATTCTGTAGCAGAGTTTTTCCATTTACAGGTTTGCAATGGTTTGTGGTGACCTTTAAACCACTTCAATGCAGTGGTTTGTTAAATCGATGTAATAAGTTACATACAGCTTTTTAAAATAAAATATATTAGAATAGAAACTATAATTGGTAATCTAGAATCAAAAATGTATTTCAGAAATGAAGGCAAAATAAAGACATTTTTAGACAGCAGATGCACACTAAAGAAAATGCTAAAGACGCTCTTAGCAGAAGGAAAATGAGCCCTCACGGAAGCATGGAGATGCAGGAAGGAAAGAAAAGGAATCAAAAGGATAAATTTTAGAGAAACAATGTATAAAACATTCAGAGAGTGAAAATACATGACAACAAAGCACAAATTTGGGAGGGTATTAAATGGAGTGAAGGTGTTCTAAGTTTCTTGCATTTCTCGTATTATAAATAATGTTATATGTAACAATATATAATATATAATATATTTGATCACAGTATTCCAGTTATGCTGTTAGATTTAAAAAGTCAAGTATGCATGTTGTAATCCCTAGGATAAACATTAAAATAATAATAAAGGAATGTATAAAAAACAAGATGATAGAGGGGAAAATAAAACAATAAAAAAATCTTAACCTAAAGAAGAAAAGAAAGGAGAGAAAAAGGAACATAGAAGAGGTGGAACGAATCAAGACCAAATAGGACGATGGTAGATTTCAACCCAAATAAATTAGTAATTTATTAAATTTAAATGGACTAAAACTTCTAACTAAAATACAAAGACTGGATAAATCAAACAAAATCCCAATTAAAAGACAAAGTAGGGCCTCCCTGGTGGCACAGTGCTTGAGAGTCCACCTGCCGATGCAGGGGACACAGGTTCGTGCCCCGGTCTGGGAAGATCCCACATGCCGCAGAGCGGCTGGGCCCGTGAGCCATGGCCGCTGAGCTTGCACGTCCGGAGCCTGTGCTCCGCAATGGGAGAGGCCACAACAGTGAGAGGCCCGCGTACCGCAAAAAAAAAAAAAAAAAAAAAAGAGACAAAGTAAAACAAATAAAGAAAATACTGTATGGTGCTTACAAGAGGTACATCGTAAATATAAGCATATAGAAGAATTGAAAATGAAAGTGTGAAAAAAGAAATACAGCACAAAGCTAACAAACATAAGGGTTTCCCTTGTGGTGCAGTGGATAAGAGTCCATCTGCCAATGCAGGGCACATGAGTTCAAGCCCTGGTCAGGGAAGATCCCACATGCCACGGAACAACGAAGCCTGTGCACCACAACTACTGAGCCTGCGCTATAGAGCCCGTGCTGCGCAACAAGAGAAGTCACTGCAATGAGAAGCCCATGCACTACAACGAAGAGTAGCCTCTGCTTGCCACAACTAAAGAAAGCCTCCATGCAGCAACGAAGACCCAACACAGCCAAAAATAAATTTAAAAAATGAATAAAAATAAATAAAATTTTAAATAAATAAATAGGGTGTAGATATACATCATACATTAGGGTGTAGATATGTATCAAACAAAATAGATTTTAAGGCAAGAAGTATTACTGGAGATGAAGAGTGATATTTCAAAATAATAAAAGGGTCATTCTGCCATGAAGACAGAGTTTTTGTTCCTAATAACTTAAGTTCAGCATATACAAAGCAAAGCTTGACCAAAAAAGAAGAAATAGACAAATGTAGAATCATAGTGGGATAGTTTTTAAATAAAAGATTTATTGAGATATAATTCACATATCATAAAATTCATTCTTATAAAGTGTACAGTTCAGTGGTTTTAGGTATATTCACAGAATTGTACAACCATCACCACTACCTAATTTTAGAACATTTTTATCTCCTGCAATAGAAACAAAGACGCATTAGCATCCACTCCCCCGTCCCCTCCCTGCCAAGCCCCTGGCAACTTCTGCTGTCTATGGAGTTGCCGTTTCTGGATATTTCTTTATATAAAAAGAATCATAGAATACGTGGCCTTTTGTGTCTGGTTTCTTTCACTTAGCATAATGTTTCCCTGTGCTGCACAATATATCCTTGAAGCTTATTTTGTACATAATAGTTTGTACCTCTTAATCCCCTACCCCAATATTGCCTCTTCCTCCATCCTTCTCTCTGGTAACCATTCATTTGTTCTCTATATCTGTGAATCTGTTTCTTGTTTGTTATATTCACCAGTTTGTTGAATTTTTTGATTCCACATTTAAGTGATATCATACAGTATTTGTCTTTCTCTGTCTGACTTGTTCACTTAGCATAATACACTCCAAGTCCACCCATGTTGTTGCAAATGGCAAAATTTCCTTCATTTTTATGGCTGATTAGTATTATACATATATACAAAGATATATATATATATATATATATATATATATATACACACACACACACATATGCCACATCTTCTTTATCCATTCATCAGTTGATGGACACTTAGGTTGCTTCCATATCTTGGCAGTTATAAATAATGCTATGAACACTGGGGTGCATGTATCTTTTCAAATTAGTGTTTTTGTTTCTTTAAGATATATATCCAGGAGTGGAATTGCTGGGTCATAAGGTAGTTTTATTTTTAGTCTTTTGAGAAACCTCCATACTGTTTTCATAGTGGGAGATTTTAACAGTCTGAGTAATGATAGAATTGGCAGACCATAAATAAAATTAAAAAAGATAGGGCTCCCCTTGTGGCACAGTGGTTAAAAATCTGCCTGTCAATGCAGGGGACATGGGCTTGGGCCCTGGTCCGGGAAGATCCCACATGCCGCGGAGCAACTAAGCTCGTGCGCCACAACTACTGAGCCCATGTGCCACAACTACTGAAGCCTGCACACCCTACAGCCCATGCTCTGCAACAAGAGAAGCCATGAGTAGCCCCCACTCACCACAACTAAAGAAAGCCCACACGCAGCCATGAAGACCCAAGGCAGCCAAAAATAAATTAAATAAATAAATAAATATTTTAAAAAATCAAAAAAGATAAAAAAGAAATAAATTACATGAGTGAAAAAGTTAATCCAATGGATATATATAGAACATTACAATCAACAAATACAGAAAACACATTCTTTTCAAGTGCACTTTAAACAAATGATTGTAAGTTTTGATATATAGTAGTATAAGTGCTCAAATTTTGCTCTGCAAAATTTTTAACTATTTCTTTTTTTTTTTTTTTTTTTGCGGTACGCGGGCCTCTCACTGTTGTGGCCTCTCCCGTTGCGGAGCACAGGCTCCGGACGCACAGGCTCAGCAACCATGGCTCACGGGCCCAGCCGCTCCACGGCATGTGGGATCTTCCTGGACCGGGTCACGAACCCGTGTCCCCTGAATCGGCAGGCAGACTCTCAACCACTGCGCCACCAGGGAAGCCCTGCTTTAACTATTTTTGGTCATTTACATTTTTGTATAAATTTTAGAATCAGCTGTCAATTTTCAAAAACACCTTTCTGGGATCCTGAATAGGGTTGCATTGGATTTCTGGATCACGTTGGAGAGAACTGACATATAAATATGATACTGATTCTTTCAATCCAGGAACGTGGTATACCCCTATATATATATATTTTCTTCTTTGATTTCTCTAAATTTGTTTTATGGTATAGTGGTGTTTCACTTCTTTCTTTATATGTGTTCATAAATAGTGTACACGTTATCTTTTAGAAATATGGCTTTCTGATTTGTTGTTGCTGCTATATAAAATGGCTACGAATATTTGTATATTGACTTTGTATCCAGAGAACTGCTAAATTAATTTCTTAGTTAGTTTTATCTTAGATTCTTTTGGACTTTCTATGGACACAATCAGGTTGTCTGTGAATAACGACAGTTTTCTTCCTTCACAATACTTCTCCTCTTATCCTCTTGTTTTAATGCACTTAGTAGGACTTTCCGTATGATGTTGAATAAAGTTGCTGATAGCAGGCATTTTATTCTGATTTTCAGGAAGACGCTGTTAATATTTCACCTGTAAGTATATCTCCTTTAGGTTGTTTTAGGTTTTTTAAAAAAAAACTTTGATGGACTGAGGATGTTCTTACTTCTAATATGCTAAGTTTTTTTCATTTGTTATCATAAATGAGTATAGGGTTTTATTAACATTTTTACTGGAATGAACCCATCTTGGTTTTGCTGTATTTCATTTGGGGATTTTGCATCTATGTTTGCAGACAAGAGAGAAAATAAACAAGACTATAAATCCAGAGTGTGATGTGCTGACTGGGAAAGGACTTGATATTAGAGGAGAGCATACCCTAGGATACTCAGCATAGTATAAGAGAGTCAGAAAAGGCTTCATATTGGACAAGAGCTCTAAGTTAAAGGGTTAGTCGGAGTAAGCAGTTGATGGTAAGATGTGTAGGTGATAGATACGGTGTATTCCGAGCAGAGTAAAGAAAATGTTCAAAGGCCTAAAGGTGGAGAGAATTATTTGTGCTCCAGGAATTGAAAGACATTTAGTGTATCTCAAATAGAAGGGAGAGGTGGCCCAGAGAGTAGGGGAGCCGTGTTATGAAGGAGGCTGGCCATATGAAGATTTGTCTGGTTGGTTTTTTCATTTGCTGCTCACTTTCATTAACAGATATTGATACTGTGACTGATACAGAGGTAGTGTTAGTTCAGTGATTTTTCCCCCCTCTGCACTAAGTAGTCCCAGGAGTTCTGTAGAGATGCCCATGGACCACATTGGGAGGTAAGGTGGGTGGCAGCACAGGCTCCTCTCCCTTATCATCTATTTTTAAACCTCCATTTCAACTACAGCAGTCCTTTCACACTTACCTGATTTATAAAATAGATTTCTGTGTAATATTTCATCCAAAGGCAGGGTTCTGCTGCTTAAAATGATGTATATGTATATATGAATTAGATAGTTCCCACGAAATGAACTATTATCTTCAGGAACTAAGAAATCTGCCTCTAGCAAAGGACACAAACTCTGTCCTGCAAAGGTGAGCAGGGGTGGGGGTCTCCTTGATAGCATGGCCAGATGTTTCCAACATGCTGCGAGGAAAACTTGACTTCCATGTTCCTGGAGCTGAATTGCAAAAATTAGAGAACGAGGTGGGGATGAGAGAAAGGGGAAAAGTCAAACACGTGAGTGCGAGTGTTTGTAGGGACCTTGGAAAACACTTATTCTGAAAGAAGGGAAGCTGCAGAAACTCAGATGGTATCCTTCTTAAGAGGACTTTCTGAGCTAAAACAAACTTCTCCTTGTTACTTCTGCCTTTATCTCAGGGGCCAAAATGGTGAGCAACACCGAGCATCTCTCTTCCCACCGAACTTGTCATCACTCTCCCCACATCCCCAGCCCTGACTGCGGAGGAGAGGATAATTTGAGTTTGGCAGAAAATGTGAAAACAGTTCATTTTCCCAGACTTTGAAAAATAGCAATTAAAACCATCCCAAACACCTTGAAAATTAATCAACTCTTTTCCAGTTAGGCTTATCGCCTTGTGAAGACAATGAACTCACCTTGTTAATATACGTTGGAACATTTACTCATTATTTCCCCATATCTACCTGTCTTATCTATCTTTATTCAGACTTTTACAAAGTAGTTATTACATTGTGTGCACCAGTAAATACATTAACTTGGTGCAATTTCGTGGAGATTTATGCACCTGCAAAGCCGAATATATTAAGTTCCCACAAAAGCTTGGCTTTCGGGGTGTGTTCTTTTCAAAGACTCTGTGGGGTACATTTTCAATGTGGAGAGTGAAATGCAGGAACCAAAATCAATGGTCTTAAATTATTAAAATTCTAAGGACTGGCTACAGATCAGGTCAGGTATTTTAAAACTTACAGTCCATCAATTTACTTTCAGTATTAATTTTAGCCCTGTGCCTTGCCATGAAAGCCATGAGAATGGAAAGCCTGTAACATCTCACTTAGAGCTGACACAGAAGGGAAGTGACTCTGAAATATAGGCCCTCTTGGCCTCTAGGGAAGATTTATGTGGCGAGGATCACTCGCCTCAGAGTAAGACTGCAGGTGAGGGGCAGGTCTGCATTATAAATGCTTGGGATAACTATAAAAACATAAATGGTATCAGGTTATTGATTGTTTTTCTTTCTGGAACCCACAAATTAGAAAAGTCACTGCTAAAAATCACTGGTCTATCCACAAATTTTAATTAAAGCATAAATAAATCATTTTGGTTGCTGCACTTGCATATAAACAAAGGGGGAGATGGCATCCTTACAAATGCTTGTCAACATTTGGTGACTAATGGCTCACAGTGAAAATACAATCTGAAGCAACTGAATTGAAAGCAGATTCTGGAGCTAACTAATATCACATGCAAACCATCTAAAGCTATTACGGCAAGAGGCATTGAAACCACAGATCAGGTTTTGGGTGGTGGTGGGGGGATGAGGATAATTTTGTTAAGTAGAGCAATACTATTTTTTGTTATTAAATAAAATGAAGCCCTGTAATGAGATATTACAGCTGCTGCACTTTTGCCACATGATGGAGAAATGGATACCGCACCCCTTATGGCAAACGTTAACCATGTGCTGCGATGATTCCAAATGTTGATTTTATTCCTAAATAAATACATAGCAAGGACTAACATAAATAGGTCTTTAGAAAACAGGGGTTGAAGGGGATGTTCTGAGCATTCCTAGATCCCATTATGTCAAAAAGAAGGAACTGAAATACTGAACATTAAAGGAATTCCCAGGGGATTTCCAACATCGGCATGGGTGCAGGAAGCCTGAACCTGGTATCCGTGTTGTGCTCCAACTTTTGGAGAGTCATGTGGAATGTTCCTCTACAGGCGTCACAGGAGGGTGCCCTCAGGATTTCTCTCCAGAATCTGCTGTGATCAGGAGGCAATGAGGCACTAGGCCCTGTTGCTGCTAGAGGAGGGGGATTTGACAGAATGACCTGTGGCCAACGCATCTTAATACAAGGCTCTTCCTTGTAGGAAGATGTACCTTATGGGAGTGTTCTTGCAGCACTACTGGAAGAAGCTCAGAGAGAACAAAAAGTATGTTGTCTACAGTAACATCTTTTTGTCAAATGTTAGTAAAGGAAGGACAATTTGTATTCTTCATTCATTCATTTATTCCTCCAATTAGGCAACATCCACTGTGTACTTAACCATGTGCCGTGCGTGATGTTAGGTATCTGAGAAAATAGAAGGGCTTAATGTGAAGTCTCCGTCCTCAGGAAGGATTCAAGTTAAAATAAAATAGATTCAACACAATGTGGTAAATACTTTAATAGCTACATCCTGAGAATACCAGGGGTCCAGAGGAGGGCAAGCTTAACTCTGGGAAAAGTCGTGGGGGCCAAGGAAAGTTTCATATAGTGATGTTTAGGCTGAACCTTGTCATATGAATGTGAACTTGCCAAGTAAAAAGATAAAATTTCCAAGTAAATGGAACTTAACATTTTGTGTGCTGAAACTTTTCTCTTTACCAATTGCTAAAAGAAGGGAAATCTTATCTAAAAACAAAAACAAAAACACCGTACCAAAGGCATAGAGAAGCCAGACTATCTAGCTTTAACTTCCAGCTCTACCACTTCTGAGCACTGGAAACTTGGGCAGGTTGGTTAGCCTCTCTTTGCCTCAGTTTCCTAATCTTTAAAGTGGGGGTAACAATAGTCCATACCTCATATATTATTTTAAGAAGTAAATGAGAATTAATGCCTGTGAAGATCTTAGAACAGTGGCTAACATGTAAAAAGCACTGTAACCACACATTAACAGACAGACCCACATTCACACACACTCTCGTAGACAACACATAGATTATTATAATTATTATACTTACTTGATAACAAATGTTTATTGAACACTGATTATGTGCCAGTTCCCATGCTAGGCACTAAAAATAGGTGGAAAACAGAAAAAGAGTCCCTGCCCCTAAGGAACTCACAGGTTTCTTTTTTTATTGACGTATAGTTGATTTATAATGTTGTGTTAGTTTCAGGTGTACAGCAAAGTGATTGTCATACATATATATATCTCTATTCTTTTTCAGATTCTTTTCCCTTATAGGTTATTACAAAATATTGAGTACACTTCCCTGTGTTACACAGTAGGTCCTTGTTGGTTATCTATTTTATATATAGTAGTGTGTATACGTTAATCCCAAGCTCCTAATTTATACCCCCTTCCCCTTTGGTAACCATAAGTTTGTTTTCTATGTCTGTGGGTCTATTTTTGTTTCATAAATAAGTTCATTGGAACCCACAGTTTTAAATCACAATGCTACTGACTGCTAACTCTGTCTTCAAACATGAACGCTCCACCTAGTCACAAATGCCACCTCCTTATCTTACAGAACCCTCGCGCTCAACATGTGCATGGTCATACACATCTCTTTCTCCCTAAACCCATGCTTTTTCCTTTACTCCCAGCCATAATTAGTAGCATCACCACCCAGACAGTTGTCCAAGCCCAGAACTGAGAGATTATCCCTGACTCTTCTCTCTCCCTCAGCCCCCAAATCCTATCACCAAGCCTTTCCAGTTTTATCTCTAAACGCTTTTTCAACACTACCTCCTCATCTGCATCCCAACGCTGACTCCTGGAGTTCAAGCCCTCAACACTGCCCTTCTGTTATGACTGCCATAGCCCCTGAATCGGCCTCCTGGTTAGACCATCAGGCACCCAGCTCCCAGAAGAACTTCCCCAAGTGGAATCTGACCATGGCCTACTCACAGTCCTTCAAGTGGATCCTCATTGCCTGCAGTGTATACCTCATGACACTCGTGGACATTCATGGTCCAGCTGAGTCACATACCATTATATCAAATGGTGCTGAACACCCCAAACCTCATCCTGAACTACTCTCTGCCTCATATTTTATCTTCTATCAAGATGGAGCCACTTTTGTCCCCACGGTACTCAACTCCTTCCCCAACCACTTGTATTCCATCCGTCTGGGAAGGCTTCCTCCTTCTGGCTAGTGCCCCCTTTTGTAATCCCATGCCCTCCTGTGCATGACTCTTTCACTGCACACTTCACATTGCATTGTGGGTAATCATTAATTCTCTGAATCACTCTTTCTTACTGCACTGCACGGTGAGCCTAGCACAGCTGTTAGGCACAGAGTGGGAACATTATCAATATTTGTTGAAAGAATACAGTGCTTCATCAACTCTAACATGACATTTTTGGGAGATGCACTATTATTTTATGTTCCACTAAGGAAGAGAAAATGCTGTCAATTAAACTGATACTACATGTTCTTATCACATCTATTATATGACACATCCAAATTGCAGACATGTTAAAATGGGAAAGATGGGCTTCTTAGAATACGTGAACTATGATAACTAAAATTGTCTTTGTGGCTTTGCCAGAAGAGTGCAGAGATTAAGGCATGGGCTGTGGAGTCAAACTATTTATTAGGTGTGTGAATCTGAGCAAGTTGCATCCTTACTCTGTGCCTTGGCTTTCTCATTTAAAATAGGGTTAATAATAGTACTATTTCTGCTTTGTCCTGCCACACCATTCCTGCATTTTGGACTTTGAATGCTAAAGCCATTGCCTTGGGCTTCCCTGGTGGCGCAGTGGTTGAGAGTCTGCCTGCCGATGCAGGGGACACGGACTTGTGCCCCGGTCCGGGAGGATCCCGCGTGCCGTGGAGCGGCTGGGCCCGTGAGCCATGGCCGCTGAGCCTGCGCGTCCGGAGCCCGTGCTCCGCAACGGGAGAGGCCGCAAAAGTGAGAGGCCCGCCTACCGCAAAACAAACAAACAAACAAAAAAAGCAAATAAAGCCATTGCCTTTCTAGAGTGGCCTATTACCTAACTTGGTGGGTAGATGCTTGTTTGTCCAGTGTCATTCCTTTGGTGAACCAATGCTCAACCCATTCATTTTCCTGCCCAATCCATATGACTCTGATGGGACCGATGAGAGGACATATGTTTCAGCCCGAAGGAGGTGGGGAGAGTGAGGTAAGAGCAGGGGGAGGGTGCGCAGTCAGAGACAGCAGACCTGACCAATCAGAGCACACCATGCTACTTGGCCACAGTGGCAGACTCAAGGAAAGAAAGAATACTAGGGTTTCGGTGAGGGTTGAAAAAGCTAAAGTACAGAAAGCAATTGTGTAGTGCCTGGCACGTGGGGTACACAGAATAGTTATTCATTATTATCATTATTACTTTGGTGAATGAGCTATGATATAATCAAGGCTGAAGTAACTACCAAAACCTGTAAGGTTTATGCCAGTATTCTAAATGCACCCATAGATTTTCTGCAGGAACTAGAAAATTGCTTGAATATAAGCTTTTTGAGGACAGAGATTTTTTTTTTTATATAGTTTAAAAAATTTTTTTAACTTGTTATTTATTTATTTATTTTTGGCTGTGTTGGGTCTTCGTTGCTGCACATGGGCTTTCTCTGGTTGTGGCGAGTGGGGGCTATTCTTCGTTGTGGTACGCGGGCTTATCACTGTGGTGGCTTCTCTTGTTGCAGCGCATGGGCTCTAGGCACGTGGGCTCAGCAGTTGTGGCTCGTGGGCTCTAGAGTGCAGGCTCAGTAGTTGTGGTGCACGGGCTTAGCTGCTCCGTGGCATGTGGGATCTTCCCAGATCAGGGAACGAACATGTGTCCCCTGCATTGGCAGGCAGATTCTTATCTACTGCTCCACCAGGGAAGCCCCAGAGGACAGAGGTCTTTAACTGATTTGTTCACTGATATTTCCTAGAAACCTAGAGTAGAGGCTTGCACATAATAGGTGCTCAAAAACATTTGTTGAATGAATGAACTCTTGTTTTTCTAAGTTCCTCACTATGTAGATGTAAGATGTTATTTGTGTTACTTTCAGGGTGTCTATCTCTGTCCTTCACCTCTTTCCTTCCTTCCTTCCTCCCTCCCTCCTTCTCCTCCCCTCCTTCCCCTCCCTCCCCTCCCCCTCCCTCTCCTCCCCCTTTCCTTCCTCCTTCCTTCCTTCCTTCTTTCCTTCCTTCCTCTCTCTTTTTTCTTTCTTTTGCTTCTTTTACTTCTAGTCTGCTATTACCTGAAAAGCAAAAATAGCCATACTCATTAGAATTGTTTTTTAGCCTAACTAATGCCCCCCATCCCTGTCCACTTCCACTTGTCAATCCCCATGCCTGTCCGTCCCCTCCTAAGGTACAATCTCTGCCCACAGGGAAGCCAGGTGTTTCTCCCTGAGCTTATCACCACATCTGAATTGACAGAATCACACAACGTCAGAGACCTGCCGCTCACCAGTTTCCTCTATGTTTTGTTCCTGGTGGTCTGGCCCTGAGAGATCACTGCCCTCAGAGACGTTCCCAAGAAGGGCTGGGCATCCTGTTGGGCCTGTTTTGCTTTGGCCTCTCTCCTGATTTGCTTCCATTCCCACCAACCATTCTTTGTGGATGCAAGCCTCAAACTGAGATGGTTGATGCCATCACAGCCCCAGGGACCTCAAGGAGGAGCTCCCTCTCTTGTCACAAGGGAGTGCTTCTTGGAGAGAAGAAGGGGTTTCCCTCATGCAGGTCTCATTCCAGACCTGCCGCCACCACTAGGAGGTAACGCGTGGCTCACCCTCACCGTCTGAGGCCATGGGGAGGTTGGAACTGGCCCATTGCTTACTGAGTGTGAAGCCCAGGGAGACCCCCAAGGACAGCATCCAAGGGTAAAATCCCAATAAAACTTCAGTCCACAGGGGTTGACCAGAGAGGTGACAACAGGGCACAATGCACTGGAAAAAAAATCAAAACGCTAGAATAACCAAGTTTGATGGGCAGGAGATGAAGCTGGAATTGTTAAGAATAGTAATAGCTCTCATCTTTGGGTACCTACTATGAGTTTTACCTATATGATCTCAATCCTCACAACATAGCATGGCAGAACCAGGCTCAAAACCAGGTTGTCTGCTGCAAAGTCCATGCCCTTAACAATGCACTCTTGGGCCTCTACGCTCTGAGATGCTAAAGCATGGCCACATGGGCCTCTTGGAAAAGTCTGCAACTCTTCCTAAGGTTGGGCCTTAGGAATTAAGGGAGGGCCTATTAGGAGAAACTGGAAATCCAGTAATAAATAAGAATGGCCTTTAGACCAAAGAGAGATCACTCAAAATTTGTCAACACCCACCTGGTGCGGAGTGCCTTGCAATGAATGCCAGGCTTACTGGCCTCTTCTGTGGCTACACAGCTTGGATGGAGGGTGAATCTGGTGCCGTTTTATATGTGGCCCTCTAGAGGCCACATCAACCTTAGGTTTGCCTGTACACTAAGTAAGAAGTCACTACCATATTACGGTAACAACAACAACCACCAGAAAATAGTGGTTAAGGGTGCTGACTCTGCAGTCAAACAGCCTGGATTTGACTCCTGACTCAGGCACTTACTAGCTATGTGGCCTTGGGCAAGTTACTTAACTTCTCTTCTCTTTTCCTCTTCTATAAAATAGGGGAAATAATAATAGTATGTAATTCTTGAGTTTCTTGCATAGAGTGTAGCTCCTGGAATATTGTGCATGCCCATAAATGTTAATTACTGTTATTATATTGAGCATACGTGCTCAATGTAATACGTGTTTGTGTACATTTTCTCATTTAAGCATGTCAAGTCTATGACGTAGGCACCACCGTTTTTGACAGATGAGAAAACTAAGGCACAGAGGAATTTAATAACATGTGTAAAGTCACACAGCTAGTAAATAGTGGAGATGAGTTTTGAACCCAGGCTGTGTGCTCAGAACCACTACACTGAACTGTCTCTGGCCTACGGCCAGGCTTTAGCCATGCATACGCCCCACGCAACCCTTGGCGCAAATAATAAATAAGTCGTCCTCTTCGCATCTGCCCTAATTTTTTGCAGCCTCGCCTACTTCATCTTTCAGGTCTGATATTTAGCTCCAACCGCATGTGAGCTTGGACCTCTCATCCAGCACCCCTCCTCAGACACACTGAGTGGCAACCCTCCAGGTCTAGCACTCCATCCCTCTGTGTGATTCCTATAAGCAGGCCCTGGAAAGTTTGCTGCTTTCCCAGGTAGCACTGTTTTTTGTACCACCAAAGCCCCTGCCATGCCTTGTGTAACACATTCCATTGTATGGTAAAAATTGTGTCACCTGGCACATTACAGTGTCATGGGGCATTGGTTAGTCCAAAATTCCAGTTAACTAGGAGTTAAATCTCTTCTTCCTACGTTGGGGAGGCAGAAAGAAAACTAACATTCCTGATAGGATATTTCCTTGAGATGTTAATTTTTGTGTTGCTGTGGATATTTGGAGTTTTATAGGGCAAAAAGCAAAAGTTGCATCTGTTGTTGTTAGCATTTGACTCTTTGGTCTTATTATTTGGGGAGGGGGCAATCTGGAGGAGGAAGGAAGAGACTTGGAAGGCAAGAGGAGAGGGTGTGCAGAGATGGGAAAAGGCATAAAAGATTAGCAAATTCCCAGCTGTCTTACTGTGGCCAGACAGGGGGTTAAGAGTTGCTGTGTGGAGCTTTCTGGGAACCTGAATGTTGGGGGCAGTGATCCCGTCTCACCTGGGTTTCCTCTGTTCCAAGCAGAGCACCTGGACCTGAACCCCTGGAAGGGAACAATCTCAGCAGTGACCAGAGGGGTCTCTGGCCTCACAGAAAACTCCAAGAACTTGTCCACAGACCGGAAGGCTCATGACTGAGACTGAATTTCCTTCCAACATAAAAGGGATGGGAGCTCAGAGTTTTATTTAAGTTGACAATAAAATAAAAATGTGTGATCTTTCTTGCTTCCTTAATTGTAGCCTAAAATTCAACCTGCTACACACATGAGTGCCTACTATGTGTTAGAAAATATAGTGGCACTTCCAAACATACTTTAGCATTTAAACTTCAAAACAGTTATTCTGTGGCAGTCAGGATTTGAACCAAATTTTGTCTGACTGCAAAGTCTGTGGGTATCTTAATAAAATCAAGAGAACTAAAGGAAATAATTTGTAGTGAGAGTGTTCCAGCATTTATGTTATATATGTAACTTTAAATCCTCACAACAAACGTAATGTATTTTAAGTAGACGAACAATTGCTGAGGTATTTGCTCTGGCTGGGATAATAATTGCTTGCCTGTTCTCTAGATGACTTCTGAAAAGCCCTGTTTCTACCGCATGACCTCACCTTCCCACAGTCCTAAGTTATACATCTTCGTTCAAAGTGACCAACAGCGATCAACAGAAACGGATGGGCTAAGTCTGAGTTCCAGATTTCCAGAACAGAGACTCTTCCTGGTCCAACATAAGTCAATTGTTAATTCCTGGTCCAATCAGCTATGGCCGGCAGCATGCCATCAAACAACTCAGCCAAGCTAGTTCTCTCTCCCAAGGATTTGTAATTGGGTCTTAGAGAATCTAATTAGCCTGTACTGGCCACTTGAACAAGGACATGTAACTGTGATGCTGGGAAGTAGCCTAGTTGGCTATATGTGCATGTAGAAGCAGAGGATGCCAACTTGTAAAGATGGAAAAGAACAAAGCAGACATATATAGAGAGAGAGAGTGATTAGAGACCATATGCTCACCCTCTGCCCTTCATATGCCTTACTAGAGCATCTAGGAAACTCGCTTACCAGGTCCAATTAGAATGATGTCCCTGCAGAAAATATTATGACAGAGAGATCAGGAGAGTCACCATGGCCCTTGGGTGATGTGCATGTGTGTTGCAGGGTTGCCACGTGAAGGCCAGTTGCTTTGGAATCTTTCTACTGATGGGAATCTGGAAGAGGACATTTGCCAGATCAATAACCATACACCAAGTGCAGAAACAGTGATGATCTACTCCAGCAAACATACAAATTTAGCAAAGAAGCTGCAGTTGGGGCTAATACCTGGTTAAACTTACAGTAATTCATTATCACCTATCCGGATCCATCTTTTTTTTTTTTTCCCCAAAGATGAGACAGGTAACTTAAACAGGGATGTGATGGAGACCATCATCCTTGCAACATTTAAGTCCTTTGAGGATAGAACTAATTTCTGCAATAGCATAAGGTGAGGAGGCTAGTTAAAGGGCTTCTACTTGGTACTTCCTGCTGTATGGCCTTATTCTATATTTCAGTGGAAATGAACCAATGAAACCAATGAAGGATCTGCAGCTGTTAAGCACATCTATCTCAATTATACACTCAGGGACCAGATAAATAACTGAAGGGTGGATCCTCCAGTGCATTGGACCCAAAATGAGGCAGCCTTGGTAGTACTCCATTTACCTCCTGGCTTCCATAAGTCTCACTCTATACAAAGAGCCATGATGACATCTGGGGTACTCTAGTATCAGTATCAGCTCAGGCTCCATATCTTACAGCCCTCAAAAATCTGTCTATCCCCCACCTCCCACTCCCACTACTTTTTTTTTTTTTATAAAGTTCTTTATTTATTTTTATTTTTGGCTGCGTTGGGTTTTCATTGCTGCTCATGGGCTTTCTCTAGTTGCAGCAAGCAGGAGCTACCCTTCCACGTGGTGTGCAGGCTTCTCATTGTGGTGGCTTCTCTTGCTGTGGAGCACGGACTCTAGGCGCGCAGGCTTCAGTAGTTGTGGCACGGGGGTTCTAGAGTGGAGGCTCAGTAGTTGTGGCGCACAGGCTTAGTTGTCCCACAACATGTGGCATCTTCCTGGACCAGGGCTTGAGCCGGTGTCCCCTGCATTGGCAGGCAGAGTCTTAACAACTGCACCACCAGGGAAGTCCCCACTCCCACTACATAATGCCAGCACTTCCTGGCAAATGATGCGTGTAACTTTGGGGAAGGATTGGGGGATATTTATCGTATATGCTTACAATGGCTTTGTAGGTCCTGCCTCAAGCAGATCCTATCTCTCTAATTAAGGGGCTCCAGGCCTATGAACTGAGATTGAAAACTGCATGAAGAAACATGATTTTCCATTGTGACAACTAACATTAGCCTTCTGCTTATCAACTCTCATGTTATTTATTTACTGACTTAATTTAAATTTTACAAAACAAGAAAGACCTTGACGTTTGTCCATTTGTTTTTCTCCTAGGAACAGCATGAGCTATGCACCATCACCACAGATCTCTGTGAGTCAAGGAACCTGATTATTACTTTGGTCTTGCTGCCTGTTATAGAAATTTAACTGCACCTGTCCTCTGATCCTTAAGAGCTGGCACTTGGCCTTGTCCATTTTTGAATTCTGTCATCTCCATTGAGACTCAGCAGCCCAGTTCCATGGTAAATCTTCCCCACTCACCTATGTCAACCCTGAACTGCAAACTGTCAAAGATGCCAGAGCCCCCTTCTCCATTGCATGTCATATAACCTTAGGGAAAGGAGTGCCCTCTAGGCCCTCTTGAGGATCTACAGGTGGTAAATTCCCAGTTCTCACATAGTAAATCCAGTCTAACATTCCTTCTCTATGACTCTCTGGATGTTATTCTGGAAAAATTCTATATTTTTTTTTGAATTTTATTTATTTTTTTATACAGCAGTTTCTTATTAGTCATCCATTTTATACTCATCAGTGTATATATGTCAATCCCAATCTCCCAATTCATCCCACCATCACCCCCACCCCCATCACATTCCCCCCTTGGTGTCCACACGTTCGTTCTCTACATCTGTGTCTCTATTTCTGCCCTGCAAACCGGTTCATCTGTACCATTTTTCTAGGTTCCACATATATGTGTTAATATATGATATTTGTTTTTCTCTTTCTGACTTACTTCACTCTGTATGACAGTCTCTAGATCCATCCAAGCCTCTACCAATAACCAAATTTCGTTCCTTTTTATGGCTGAGTAATATTCCATTGTATATATGTACCACAACTTCTTTATCCATTCATCTGTCAATGGGTATTTAGGCTGCTTCCATGACCTATTGTAAATAGTGCTGCAATGAACATTGTGCAACATGACTTATTTTGAATTATGGTTTTCTCAGGGTACATGCCCAGTAGTGGGATTGCTGGGTCATATGGTAGTTCTATTTGTAGTTTTTTAAGGAAGTGCCATACTGTTCTCCATAGTGGCTGTATCAATTTACATTCCCACCAACAGTGCAAGAGGGTTCCCTTTTCTCCACACCCTCTCCAGCATTTGTTGTTTGTAGATTTTCTGGTGATGCCCATTCTAACTGGTGTAAGGTGATACCTCATTGCAGTTTTGATTTACATTTCTCTAATAATTAGTGATGTTAAGCAGCTTTTCATGTGCTTCTTAGCCACCTGTATGTCTTCTTTGGAGAAATGTCTATTTAGGTTTTCTGCCTATTTTTTGATTGGGTTGTTTTTTTTTTAATATTGAACTGCATGAGCTGTTTATATATTTGGACATTAATCCTTTGTCCATTCATTCATTTGCAAATATTTTCTCCCATTCTGAGGGTTGTCTTTTTGGCTTGTTTGTAGTTTCCTTTGCTTTTCAAAAGCTTTTAAGTTTCATTAGGTTCCATTTGTTTATATTTCCATGACCTAGGAGGTGGATCAAAAAAGATCTTGCTGTGATTTACGTCAAAGAGTGTTCTTCCAATGTTTTCCTCTAAGAGTTTTATAGTGCCCAGTCTTACATTTAGGTCTCTAATTCATTTTGAGTTTATTTTTGTGTATGGTGTTAGGGAGTGTTCTAATTTCATTCTTTTACATGTAGCTGTCCAGTTTTCCCAGCACCACTTATTGAAGAGACTGTCTTTTCTCCATTGTATATGCTTGCCTCCTTTGTCATAGATTAGTTGACCATAGGTGCGTGGGCTTACCCCTGGGCTTTCTATCCTGTTCCATTGATCTATATTTCTGTTTTTGTGCCACTACCATATTGTCTTGATTACTGTAGCTTTGTAGTATAGTCTGAAGTCAGGGAGTCTGATTCCTCCAGCTCTGTTTTTTTTCCCTCAAGACGGCTTTGGATATTTGGGGTCCTTTGTGTATCCATACAAATTTTTAAAGATATTTTGTTCTAGTTCTGTAAAAAAAATGCCATTGGTATTTGATAGGGATTGCATTGAATCTGTAGATTGCTTTGGGTAGTATAGTCATTTTCACAATGTTGATTCTTCCAATCCAAGAACATGGTATATCTCCCCAACTGTCTGTACCTACTTTAATTACTTTCATCAGTGTCTTATAGTTTTCTGCATACAGGTCTTTTGTCTCCATAGGTAGATTTACTCCTAGGTATTTTGTTCTTTTTGTTTCAGTAATAAATGGGAGTGTTTCCTTGATTTCTGTTTCAGATTTTTCATCATTAGTGTATAGGAATGCAAGAGATTTCTGTGCATTAATTTTTTATCCTACAACTTTACCAAATTCATTGATCAGCTCTAGTAGTCTTCTGGTGGCATCTTTAGGATTCTCTATGTATAGTATCGTGTCATCTGCAAACAGTGACACTTTTACTTCTTCTTTTCCAATTTGTATTCCTTTTATTTATTTTTCTTCTCTGATTGCTGTGGCTAGGACTTCCAAAACTATGTTGAATAACTGTGGTGAGAGTGGACATCCTTGTCTTGTTCCTGATCTTAGAGGAAATGCTTTCAGTTTTCACCATTAAGAATGATGTTTGGAGATGAGGGGAAGATGGTGGAAGAGTAAGACGCGGAGGTTACCTTCCTCCCCAAAGATACACCAGAAATACATCTACACGTGGAACAACTCCTACAGAACACCTACTGAACGCTGGCAGAAGACCTCAGACCTCCCAAAAGGCAAGAAAGTCCCCACGTACCTGGGTAGGACAAAAGAAAAAAGAATAAACAGAGACAAAAGGATAGGGATGGGACCTGCACCAGTGGGAGAGAGCTGTGAAGGAGGAAAGGTTTCCACACACTAGGAAACCCCTTCACGGGCGGAGACTGCGGGTGGAGGAGGGGGAAGCTTCGGAGCCGCAGAGGAGAGCACAGCAACAGGGGTGCGGAGGGCAAAGTGGAGAGATTCCCGCACAGAGTATCGGTGCCGATCGGCACTCACCAGCCTGAGAGGCTTGTCTGCTCACCCGCCGGGGCGGACAGGGCAGGGAGCTGAGGCTCGGGCTTCAGTCGGAGCGCAGGGAGAGGACTGGGGTTGGCGGCGTGAACCCAGACTGAAGGGGTTGGTGCACCACGGCTAGCCGGGAGGGAGTCCGGGGAAAAGCCTGGACCTGCTGAAGAGGCAAGAGACTTTTTCTTCTCTCTTTGCTTCCTGATGCGCGAGGAGAGGGGATTAAGAGCACTGCTTAAAGGAGCTCCAGAGATGGGCGCAAGCCATGGCGAACAGCGCGGACCCCAGAGATAGGCATGAGATGCTAAGGCTGCTGCTGCCACCACCAAGAAGCCTGTGTGCGAGCACAGGTCACTATCCACACCTCCCCTCCCGGGAGCCTGTGCAGCCCACCACTGTCAGGGTCCCGGGATCCAGGGACAACTTCCCCTGAGGAGCACACGGCGTGCCTCAGGCTGGTGCAATGTCACGCCGGCCTCTGCCATGGCAGGCTCGCCCCGCACTCCGTACCCCTCCCTACCCCCGGCCTGAGTGAGCCAGAGCCCCAGAACCAGCGGCTCCTTTAACCCTGTCGTGTCTGAGCGAAAAACAGATGCCCTCCAGCAACCTACACGCAGAGGCGGGGCCAAATCCAAAGCTGAGCCCCGGGAGCTGTGAGAACAGAGAAGAGAAAGGGAAATCCCTCCCAGCAGCCTCAGAAGCAGCGGATTAAATCTCCACAATCAACTTGATGTACCCTGCATCTGTAGAATACATGAACAGACAACGAATCATGCCAAACTGAGGAGGTGGAATTTGAGAGTAAGATTTATTATTTTTTCCCCTTTTCCTCTTTTTGTGAGTGTGTATGTATATGCTTCTGTGTGAGATTTTGTCTGTATAGCTTTGCTTCCACCGTTTGTCCTAGGGTTCTATCTGTCCATTATGTTTTTGTATTTTCTTAATAATTATTTTTTATTTTAATAACTTTATTTTATTTTATCTTCTTTCTTTCTTTCTTTCCTTCCTTCCTTCCTTCCTTCATTCCTTCCTTCCTTCCTTCCTTTCTTTCTTTCTTTCATTCTTTCTTTCTTTCTTTCTACTTTTTCTCCTTTTATTCTGAGCCGTGTGGATGAAAGGCTTTTGCTGCTGCAGCCAGGAGTCAGTGCTGTGCCTCTGAGGTGGGAGAGCCAACTTCAGGACACTGGTCCACAAGAGACCTCCCAGCTCCACATAATATCAAATGGCGAAAATCTCCCAGAGATCTCCATCTCAACACCAGCACCCAGCTTCACTCAACGACCAGCAAGCTACACTGCTGGACACCCTATGCCAAACAACTAGCAAGACAGGAACACAACCCCACCCATTAGCAGAGAGGCTGCCTAAAATCATAATAAGTCCACAGACACCCCAAAACAAATGACCAGATGTGGACCTGCCCACCAGAAAGACAAGATCCAGCCTCATCCCCCAGAACACAGGCACTAGTCCCCTCCACCAGGAAGCCTACACAGCCCACTGAACCAACTTTAGCCACTGGGGACAGACACCAAAAACTACGGGAACTACGAACCTGCAGCCTGCAAAAAGGAGACCCCAAACACAGTAAGATAAGCAAAATGAGAAGACAGAAAAACACACAGCACATGAAAGAGCAAGATAAAAACTCACCAGACCTAACAGATTAAGAGGAAATAGGCAGTCTACCTGAAAAAGAATGCAGAATAATGATAGTAAAGATGATCCAAAATCTTGGAAATAGAATAGACAAAATGCAAGAAACATTTAACAAGGACCTAAAAGAACTAAACAGGAAACAGGCAACGATGAACAACACAATAAATGAAATTAAAAATACTCTAGATGGGATCAATAGCAGAATAACTGAGTCAGAAGAACGGATAAGTGACCTGGAAGATAAAATAGTGGAAATCACTACTACAGAATAGAATAAAGAGAAAAGAATGAAAAGAACTGAGGACGGTCTCAGAGACCTCTGGGACAACATTAAACACAACAAGATTCGAATTATAGGGGTTCCAGAAGAAGAAGAGAAAAAGAAAGGGACTGAGAAAATTTTTGAAGAGATTATAGTTGAAAACTTCCCTAATATGGGAAAGGAGATAGTTCATCAAGTCCAGGAAGCACAGAGAGTCCCATACAGGATAAATCCAAGGAGAAATACGCCAAGACAAATATTAATCAAACTGTCAAAAATGAAGTACAAAGAAAGCATATTAAAAGCAGCAAGGGAAAAACAACAAATAACACACAGGGAATCCCCATAAGGTTAACAGCTGATCTTTCAGCAGAAACTCTGCAAGCCAGAAGGGATGGGCAGGACATATTTAAAGTGATGAAGGAGAAAAACCTGCAACCAAGATTACTCTACCCAGCAAGGATCTCATTCAGATTCGATGGAGAAATTAAAACCGTTACAGACAAGCAAAAGCTGAGAGAGTTCAGCACCACCAAACCAGCTTTACAACAAATGCTAAAGGAACTTCTCTAGGCAACAAACATGAGAGAAGGAAAAGACCTACAATAACGAACCCAAAACAATTAAGAAAATGGGAATAGGAACGTACATATCGATAATTACCTTAAATGTAAATGGACTAAATGCTCCCACCAAAAGACACAGATTGGCTGAATGGATACAAAAACAAGACCCATATATATGCTGTCTAAAAGAGACCCACTTCAGACCTAGAGACACATACAGACTGAAAGTAAGGGGATGGAAAAAGATATTCCATGCAAATGGAAACCAAAAGAAAGCTGGAGTAGCAATTCTCATATCAGACAAAATAGACTTTAAAATAAGGACTATTAAAAGAGACAAAGAAGAACACTACATAATGATCAAGGGATCGATCAAAGAAGAAGATATAACAATTGTAAATATTTATGCACCCAACATAGGAGCACCTCAATGTATAAGGCAAATACTAACAGCCATAAAAGGGGGAATTGACAGTAACACATTCATAGGAGGGGATTTTAACACCCCACTTTCACCAATGGAGAGATCATACAAAATGAAAATAAATAAGGAAACACAAGCTTTAAATGATACATTAAACAAGATGGACTTAATTGATATTTATAGGACATTCCATCCAAAACAACAGAATACACATTTTTCTCAAGTGCTCATGGAACATTCTCCAGGATAGATCATATATTGGGTCACAAATCAAGCCTTGGTAAATTTAAGAAAATTGAAATTGCATCAAATATCTTTTCCCACAACAACACCATGAGACTATATATCAATTACAGGAAAAGATCTGTAAAAAATACAAACACATGGAGGCTAAACAATACACTACTTAATAAGGAAGTGATCACTGAAGAAATCAAAGAGGAAATCAAAAAATATCTAGAAACAAATGACAATGGAGACACAACAACCTATGGGATTCCGCAAAAGCAGTTCTAAGAGGGAAGTTTATAGCAGTACAATCCTACCTTAAGAAACAGGAAACATCTCAAATAAACAACCTAACCTTGCACCTAAAGCAATTAGAGAAAGAAGAACAAAAAAACCCCAAAGTTAGCAGAAGAAGTCAT
Source organism: Tursiops truncatus (assembly GCF_011762595.2). NCBI lineage: Eukaryota > Metazoa > Chordata > Mammalia > Artiodactyla > Delphinidae > Tursiops > Tursiops truncatus. Next base: position 131,611,530 of record NC_047034.1, on the reverse strand, counting down.
AAAGATCAGATCAGAAATAAATGAAAAGTAAATGAAGGAAACAATAGCAAAGATCAATAAAACTAAAAGCTGGTTCTTTGAGAAGATAAACAAAATTGATAAACCATTAGCCAGACTCATCAAGAAAAAAAGGGAGAACACTCCAATCAATAGAATTAGAAATGAAAAAGGAGAAGTAAAAACTGACACTGCAGAAATACAAAAGATCATGAGAGATTACTACAAACAACTCTATGCCAATAAAATGGACAACCTGGAAGAAATGGACAAATTCTTAGAAATGCACAACCTGCCAAGTCTGAATCAGGAAGAAATAGAAAATATGAACAGACCAATCACAAGCACTGAAATTGAAACTGGGATTAAAAATCTTCCAACAAACAAAAGCCCAGGACCAGATGGCTTCACAGGCGAATTCTATCAAACATTTAGAGAAGAGCTAACACCTACCCTTTTCAAACTCTTCCAAAATATAGCAGAGAGAGGCACACTCCCAAGCTCATTCTACGAGGCCACAATCACCCTCATACCAAAACCAAACAAGGATGTCACAAAGAAAGAAAACTACAGGCCAATATCACTGATGAACATAGATGCAAATATCCTCAACAAAGTACTAGCACACAGAATCCAACAGCACATTAAAAGGATCATACACCATGATCAAGTGGAGTTTATTCCAGGGATGCAAGGATTCTTCAATATACGCAAGTCAATCAACGTGATACACCATATTAACAAATTGAAGGAGAAAAACCATATGATCATCTCAATAGATGCAGAGAAAGCTATCAACAAAATTCAACACCATTTATGATAAAAACCCTGCAGAAAGTAAGTATAGAGGGAACTTTCCTCAACATAATAAAGGCCATATATGACAAACCCACAGCCAACATCATCCTCAATTGTAAAAAAGTAAAGGATTTCCACTAAGATCAGGAACAAGACAAGGTTGCCCACTCTCACCACTCATATTCAACATAGTTTTGGAAGTTTTAGCCACAGCAATCAGAGAAGAAAAGGAAATAAAAGGAATCCAAATCGGAAAAGAAGAAGTAAAGCTGTCACTGTTTGCAGATGACATGATACTATACATAGAGAATCCTAAAGATGCTACCAGAAAACTACTGGAACTAATCAATGAATTTGGTAAAGTAGCAGGGTACAAAATTAATGCACAGAAGTCTCTGGCATTCCTATACACTAATGATGAAAAATCTGAAAGTGAAATCAAGAAAACACTCCCATTAACCATTACAACAAAAAGAATAAAATACCTAGGAATAAACCTACTAAGGAGACAAAAGACCTGTATGCAGAAAATATAAGAGACTGATGAAAGTAATTAAAGATCATACAAATAGATGGAGATATATACCATGTTCTTGGATTGGAAGAATCAACATATGAAAATGACTCTACTACCCAAAGCATTCTACAGATTCAGTGCAATCCCTATCAAAATACCACTGGCATTTTTCACAGAACTAGAACAAAAAATTTCACAATTTGTATGGAAACACAAAAGACCCTGAATAGCCAAATCAATCTTGAGAACGAAAACCGGAGCTGGAGGAATCAGGCTCCCTGACTTCAGACTATACTACAAAGCTACAGTAATCAAGACAGTATGGCACTGGCACAAAAACAGAAAGATAGATCAATGGAACAGGATAGAAAGACCAGAGATAAACCCACGCACATATGGTCACCTTATCTTTGATAAAGGAGGCAGGAATGTACAGTGGAGAAAGGACAGCCTCTTTAATAAGTGGTGCTGGGAAAACTGGACAGGTATATGTAAAAGTGTGAGATTAGATCACTCCCTAACACCATACACAAAAATAAGCTCATAATGGATTAAAGACCTAAATGTAAGGCCAGAAACTATCAAACGTTTAGAGGAAAACATATGCAGAACACTCTATGACATAAATCACAGCAAGATCCTTTTTGACCCACCTCCTAGAGAAATGGAAATAAAAACAAAAATAAACAAATAGGACCTAATGAAACTTCAAAGCTTTTGCACAGCAAAGGAAACCATAAACAAGTCCAAAAGACAACCCTCAGAATGGGAGAAAATATTTGCAAATGAAGCAACTGACAAAGGATTAACTCCAAAATTTACAAGCAGCTCATGCAGCTCAATATCAAAAAAACAAACAACCCAATCCAAAAATGGGCAGAAGACCTAAGTAGACATTTCTCCAAAGAAGATATACAGACTGCCAACAAACACATGAAAGAATGCTCAACATCATTAATCATTAGAGAAATGCAAATGAAAACTACAATGAGATATCATCTCACACCAGTCAGAATGGCCATCATCAAAAAATCTAGAAACAATAAATACTGGAGAGGGTGTGGAGAAAAGTGAACACTCTTGCATTGCTGAAGGGAATGTGAATTGGTACAGCCACTATGGAGAACAGTATGGAGGTTCCTTAAAAAACTACAAATAAAACTACCATATGACCCAGCAATCCCACTACTGGGCATACACCCTGAGAAAACCATAATTCAAAAAGAGTCATGTACCAAAATGTTCATTGCAGCTCTATTTACAATAGCCCAGAGATGGAAACAACCTAAGTGTCCATCATCGGATGAATGGATAAAGAAGATGTGGCACATATATACAATGGAATATTACTCAGCCATAAAGAGAAACGAAATTGAGCTATTTGTAATAAGGTGGATAGACCTAGAGTCTGTCATACAGAGTGAAGTAAGTCAGAAAGAGAAAGACAAATACCGTATGCTAACACTTATATATGGAATTTAAGGAAAAAAATGTCATGAAGAACCTAGGGGTAAGACAGGAATAAAGACACAGACCTACTAGAGAATGGACTTGAGGATATGGGGAGGGGGAAGAGTAAGCTGTGACAAAGCGAGAGAGAGGCATGGACATATATACACTACCAAACGTAAAATAGATAACTAGTGGGAAGCAGCCGCATAGCACAGGGAGATCAGCTTGGTGGTTTGTGACCACCTAGAGGGGTGGGATAGGGAGGTTGGGAGGGAGGGAGATGCAAGAGGGAAGAGATATGGGAACATATGTATATGTATAACTGATTCACTTTGTTATAAAGCAGAAACTAACACACCATTGTAGAGCAATTATACTCCAATAAAGATGTAAAAACAAAAAACAATGAATGTGTATGTAGTTTGGAGGCTTCTATCACAATTCAGGGAGTTTTCTCTTTTTTTGCCCCATGTCCTGTGAGGCACTGTAGTGTGGAGGCTCCCTCTCTTATCCCTTCTGAGAGGTACAGCTTTGGGCATTCACACAGGCTTCCAGATGGCCACGGATATGTGTGATTTTTATTTTTAAACCTGGCTTTTTAGGAGTCACCCCTGGGTCAGAGTAGCTTATTGCTCAGTCACCACTGGGTCAGAGGCTGTGTTTAAGCCCTTTGTGCTAGTGCAGCTTCTGCCCTAGGTTAATAGCTCTGCGTACAACTTGAGAGATACTTTCAAGTCCACCCCACATCCCACTCTGACTGTTTCTGGACGGTGCAGCCCAGCACATGAATGCATCCTTCCTGACTACACAATTGACTGTGATCCCAGGAGCTGCTCCTCTTAGCTGTCTTTCTCAGCTTGCTTCTACTACACTTCTGCTCTGCCATTGTTCTTGTACAATGGAGCTACCAGCCTCCTCTTAATTTCTCTCCACCAAGATCCCCATTGGTTTTCCCACTGTTTTAGGTATGGGGTGCTCAACACTGCTCCAAATGAAGTCAATCCCTCAGGCAGAGCTGTGGCATTCTTCAGTCCTTATGACCCGCCTTTGCCCTGAGCAGAACCCCTATGCCACTGCAGCAGAGCTGGGGACAGATACTTATATTTATTAAAATGACACCCTCGCTCTATGAGTGAGCACTGGATGAGGTGGTAGCCACTGATCTTCTTGGCTTTCCCCTCCTGGCATGGAACCTCCACCCTCCAAGCAAGTTGGGATGGGGGTGATAGGACTCCAGTGTTCTCAGCCTCTGCACTCGGAGGAGAGCTTCCATCCTACGCATTAGAGCTGGGTGAGGAAGGGAAACTCCATCCTTTTAGCCATGCTTGCCCAGAATAGATCTTCTGAAACACGGGGCCGCAGAAGATAAGAAACGGCAGCCTGCCCTTCCCTGTGGGAAATTTTAGCTCCAAACTGGGGGCTGGAGGGAGAGGGGGCCCCTGTCTTCGTGGCTGCACATGGCTGGAGCAGAACTTCTATAACATGAAGCAGCTATAGAGAGGGGCAAAAGAGTGGGTTCTGGCTCAGATGTCATAGACTCTCACTGTTCTTACCAAGATTAAGTACATTTTTTTGAATGAATCTTTCTCCCTTTGCTGTATGCCCTTAGGACAATTTTCAGAGATTTTAAATGCTTCTTTTATCATTTTCACCAGTGATTTGTTTTTCTTACTCTTCTATTCTGAAAGTTTTGAAGCCACACAATCTATTATTTGGTTAGAGAGAGAGAGACTCTATTCATTCATTTGACAAATATTTATGGAGTATCAACTATGTGGCAGGCAATGATATTGGTATGGCTAACCTCTATTAACTTACTGTTTCAGAGGTTTACACATGTCTAGCACTCAGATCTCTAACAGGGGGGAGTGAGCCTCAAGGAAAGGGCCATGTGTATTTGGTCTTTGTAAATCACTATGGTATGCAGCACAAAGTGAAAAGTCTATGCTTTTGTTCAATTCGTTCCTTCCTGATGTCCCTACTTGACTAACAGCACATTTTCAAAACTGCATTTTTCTGAAATGCTCGTTTCCTCTTGCCTTTATTTAGCAAATCATTCTGGATTTTCTATTATTTGTCGCTGATACCAAAGTCACTGTGTCACCATCTTTGAGTACCCAATGTGGATTAGGTCTTTACATATGCAGTGTCACCAAGGCTAGCATTAATCTCATGGTTGAAGTATTCCTATCCTATTTTGCAGATGGGAAAGCTGAGTCTCAGACAGCTAAAGGGACTCACCTAATGTTATAGCAAGTAATTGCAGAGCATAGAGCTTCCTGCCACCAAAAGCAGTTGTCTTTCCGTCATGCCAACCTACCCTCATTTTTGACTTCTGAGAGCTTCTCTCAGAACTACAGCAAGTTTAAGAAAAATGGTTTTCAACACCTTGAGTCATCTACAACAGCACATGCTTTGAAAGTCTGCTGATTTTCCCAAAGCATATACATGATCTGCCTCTTCATGCTTGTTGCCCACAAAATGACTAATGAAGAACCAAAGGAGTAAAAAAGAGGGACCTCGTTACACCACCCCAAAACCCCCAAATGACCCCAAGAAGGAAATGATCTGGCTGATTTACAAACATGTAGCCCACAAAATGGCAAATATAACTCAACCACAACCAATCTGGGCCTTGTTAGCTGAGTTGTAACAAGAAGTTGTATGAATATCATTATGAAACACTTATTTAGGACAAGAATTTTGTTGAATTCAGAATTTTATCCTGCAGCAAAAAAAAAAAAAAAAAAAAAATCAGTTAGGAATGGTGAAGCATATCTACATCTCTGGTTTTGGGTTTTTTAAATTGATTTGATTTGAGCATCTTCAAAACCCTGCATCCTAAAGATCTTAGTCCTTCAATAGGATTTGAGTGGGTCAGTTGGATCTTATTGGTTGGTTCCTTTAAACTAATCTAATCTCACACCTTCTCCACCAACCTGCAGAATCAATAAAACAAGGAGGGGTAAAACTGGAAAGAATTTGAGTGGACGCCTCTGAGGAAAATGTGGGTTTGTTTCCTTCCGTGGCAGGAAGAAAAGTTGACATTTCAGTAAAGTGTATTAGACTATAAACTTATTAGGTGTTAGACTGCTTATCCCCTAAGTTCTATAAAACACCTGAAATAGTATTACTTACCTATCAGGAGGTCTTCAAGTATTAGTTGATTATTGCAGCCCAAATCTCCCCTTCATTGCCATAGCTGATGGAACCAGGGCTTAAGTCACTTTAAAGGTTTGCCCCTAAATCTGCTCTATTACCAGTCTTCACCTGCCATATGGCTTATTCATACCTTTGTTTTTTTTCTTTTGCATCTCTCTGGGAGTTCCAACAGGGGGTTGGAATGTCTCACACACAGTCTGAGCTGCTTTCTGGTCATCTCTCCCTTCCCTGTCTTCTGGCTGTTGTTTCTGTTGTCTAGAGTGTGCTGTTTTTCTGCTCAAGCATATTGATGCCCTAGGGGTTGGATTGAGAGGGCCCCAAATGCTAATTCTTTCCATGGCGGGTAAGTTGCCTATGCCATTTGGGGCATGGAGAGGTAGACTAGAATTATGGCCCTTGGGGCATCTTACTCTTAGAAGGAGTAAGGGAAGAGTTCAGCTGCCTAGGCCACTTTTTTCTTACTTACCAGTTAAGCTTTTCCAACTCTCCTGGGAGGGAAAAAGGGACAGTGAGTGACTGAGAGTGAGACTTTCACTGAGTTCATTCCACAAAGAAGAAAACTTCAGGAGTGATGGAGAAGCATTTACCCCCTAATGCCCTGCAGTGTTTTGCTGAATGCCCTCACATGGTAACGCTGATTTGCCCTTGGCCTCTAATGCCACTGGGGCGCCTAGGTCTAGATCCCAGGGATTCATCTCTCTCTCTGACCACTTCACCCCTCTCTCCTTCCCCTTTTCATACACTGTTCTTTTCATAAGGAGGAAGCCTACAGCCAAATCAGGGTGGGAGGATGGCTAGTCATAATTCTACCAAGTTTTGCTTTGTTTTCCATTTTATAACCAGTGTGTTGAATGTTCAGTAGAGCACAAACATGAAAAATATTATTTGTTCCAGTGACTGCCCCTAAAAGGAGCTGTTGAATCTCACTCTCTCTTCCCTAAATGACATTTTAGGAAAAACTTTATGCTCATTTTCAGATATTTAAAAAAATGCAATATAATACAATTGATCCAGCTTAAACCTTCAAAATCATATCCAACTTAATCATCTTCCTCCCAATTCAGGATACTCATTGTCTACCGTGGACGGGAGTGTGCTTTTCTCTTTCACTTTTCTTCCTTTCTTCCCTTTCTTCTCTAGTGTTTTTGGCCCTTAAAGAAGAGTGGGGAAGAGGGAAGCAAAATTCTTCTATTTAAGTGGCGCTCTTTGATCCTTCTTCCCTTGGCAGTCAACACCCAGGCACAGCAGAAGCCTGAATGCTGGGTCTCCCATTGGGCTCAACACTTGGAGTTCTTAATGGGATCCTGCAAGGGCCTCACACTGCACAGTGCCTCCTGTGGGAGATGCACCCTGGCATGATTTCTTATAATCCTCCCTCCACCCTGAGTTCCCCTTCTCATTGGTAAATCCCACATTTTTCTGGATGGAATACCTGGAAGACAGCTTAAGACTTATATGGTCACCTTAACTAAACACAGCAGAAGTTTGTTACATTCTCATAAAACAGAATTTAGCTAGGTGAGCTCTCTAGCCTGGGTGGGCTGCTCTGCTCCACAGAGTCATTCAGGAATCCAGGTTTCTTCATCTATATCTGCATTTCAGCCTGCAGGAAGGGGAAAGAGGAAGTCAGACTAAGCAACTTTGTCTGTTTTTTCTTTTTTTTTTTTTTTTTGCCGTACGCGGGCCTCTCACTGTTGTGGCCTCTCCGTTGCGGAGCACAGGCTCTGGACGCGCAGGCTCAGTGGCCATGGCTCACGGGCCCAGCTGCTTCGCAGCATGTGGGATCTTCCCGGACCGGGGCACAAACTCATGTCCCCTGCATCGGCAGGTGGACTCTCAACCACTGTGCTACCAGGGAAGCCCACAACTTTGTTTTTAAAGTGATGACTGGTAGTTTCCATACATCATTTACACTTCCATCCTATTGGCCTGACTTTAGTCACATGACCATATCTAATTGCAAGGGAGGCTGGGAGAATGTAACCTTTGGCTGGGTAGCCATGTGACCATCTGAAACTTTGGAGGTTTTTTAATTACTAAAAAGAAAACAAAGAGAATGGATGTCAGGGCAGAGTTTAGCAGTCTTTGCCTCAGGCATGTATGAATACATCCTCATGTTGTACTCCAAACCACTGCCTTCAGGTTCTGTTGCCAAATGTGGACCATGGCACCAGACTTCTTCCTTGTTTCCTCTAGACTCTCAACACCCCTCCTTGCAATGTCTTCCTGCTCTCATTTTACCATGCATCAAACATATCTGTAGATACTGGACCTCAATTGTAGACAAGTTTCCACATTCTTACTGTGACACATGCAGTTCAAAATCACTGTGGTAAGTGACATAGGTGTAACCTTAAGATGTTCTGGGAACACATAGCAGAGACACATCTAACTCACGTGGAGAGGGCAGAGCTGGAGAAGGCTGACAGCAACACCTGGGAAGAGTTCTGAAAGAGCAGGGGTTCATCAATGCAAAGGCATTATGAGCAGCAAGAAGAGCGTGTGCAAAAACCAGGAAAGAGAGGGAGATAGTGCATTTGCAGAATAGCAAGTAGGACACTATTGCATGAGAGTCAAGTTTGGGTCAGAATGGGGGGTGTTTTTAGAAGATGAGGCTATGAAGGTAGGCAAGAAGCAAATGATGAAGGCCCTTGTAGACTCCAACTGTATCCTGAAGACAAATGGGATCTAATGTAGAGCTTTAAGGAGGGGAGTGACCCAAATGGATCTGCATTTGCAAAAGACACCTCTGATGGCTGGGTGAAGGAGGTATTGTAGCAGGTAAGATTGGGTGCTGCTAGAACAGTTGGGAGGTGATTAGAGAAATCCAAGGGAAAAAATTAACAGCCTGAAGTAGAGTAATGACAGGTCTGCCTCCAAAGCTCACATTCTGTCCATGCTAATGCTGGTTTTCTTCTCTATTTGTTTGTTTGTACAATGTCTCATTCCACAAAGGATATGGCATGACTTTCACAAATTCACAAGTACAGTTAGTGAATATGAATCCCGGTCTGCAAAGTCAGGTATATAAAAAGTATTGTATTCCTTTGTTTTCTATATGTCAAACTTAATATCTAATCCAAGCCCACTCCTACTGGGTAGGTGGGCTGGCCACCCTTCCCACCTGGCGTCTTGCCACTTTTGTGAGCTCTGCTTCCCTCTGCTCTCTCTAAGGCCACAGATCCAAAGACTATGAGAATCACTTTGGCTTCTGGAGGAAATCCTCCTCTTTCCAAGTTTCCCTCAAAAGCCTTTCTCTCCATGCAGGACACTTAGCTCATCCTCCTTAAAGATTTTAGGCTTTTCTAAATGAATCCAGAAAGGGAAGTCAACCATAATTTTATCACCTGTAAAGCAAGAAAGCACAGAACTTGCATGCTACTTTCAGAGAAGAAGGAAGAAAAGAAAAGTCATGAATTAACATGTCAAAAATGGTCCTGTCATGATATCATGTGATTATTTCACATATAAGTAATTCATGGAGAAGGGAAAATAAAATAAAATGAAATTAGTGAGACAGCTAGTGCTTTGAAAGCCACAACGTCAGCTCTGAGATATCTAGTGACCAAAGCAAAAATGAAGACACAAACTAATATTGCAACTGCTCATGGCATCCACTAAAGAAAGCACATCTGTTTTTCAGAAGCAACATGGTTTTACCTACCCCTGGGATGAGAGGAAAGCTTCTCCACTGGATCCTTATGGAGTAGACACTGCATAATGCAGGCACCACCATGTTCAACAACATCCTTCCAATAATTACTTTTGCCTGATAACAATATAGGCAGCAGAGACTTAAAAAAAAAAAACACCTTATAAATGGTCTCTGCGCTCAGCGTGCCCTGGACTAGTCAGGAACACAGGTAAACAGACAATTGCCGCACGTTGTTAAAGTACCATGGTGGAGGTGTTGTACAAAGAGCAAAGGAAACACTTTTTCAAGTTCCTAGAAGAAGGAAGGATAGAGGGAGCCCAGCACCCAAAGATCATGGGGGCTGGGATGAGGATGGAAAATGCTCAGGTCATAATAAATAGAAAAAATACAATCTCACATTCAAAACAAACTTATACAAAGTACTGAAAGGAAGTACACTAAATTACTAGTTGTTATTACCAGATGATCATATTGTAGATGATTTTTTATATTTTGCCTTGAGCTTATCTATATTTTCAAATTTTATGATAAGAAAGTTATTAATAGTTAGAGACTAGTTTTAGCTGTAACAGAAGACCCAATAAAAGCAGTTTTTAGTTTCTGTCACACATGATGTAATCCAGAATGAAATGGTATGAGGTCTGGGATTTGCTTCAAAATAATGTGGGGCAGAGGAAAAGTGGACAGGGGCATAGATGAGTCAAGACTGGTCATGAGTTGTTAATTGTTTAAACTGGATGATGGATGGGTACCTGGGGATTCATTATGCTGTTCTCTATTTTAATATATTCTTTAAATTTTGTATAATAAAAAACTGAAAAAGCAAACAAATAAATAAGGAAAGTGACCTTGGCACATTAACCCCTCCCTGGTTCTGTTCACTCAATTGTAAAATAGAAACAATAAAAACATCCACTGCATAAGATAGTTGTGTGGATTAAATGAGTGAACATGTGTAAATTGCTCATAACAGTACCCAAGACTTAAGTCATAATTATGATTGTATTATGATTGCTTAAACCAGGGACACAATGACCTCTTCAAGATCTCAGTTTCCATCTTTCTCCTCTGCCATCTCACGTGTGTTACCTGCTTTCATGGTTATGTGATGCTGAAGCTGTTCTAGGCATCACCTCCTTCTGTCGCCATGTCTAGAAGCAGAAAAGAGGTGAGAGTCTTTTTTGGTGTCCTCTTTTAAGACTCAGGAAACTTTCCAAGAAATCCCCTAACATGTTTCCCTTTCCTGTACTTCTCATTGGCCGGAATTGCATCATGTACCCATGCCTAAACGAGTCACTTGCCAAGGGGATGGATCTGCCAGGTGAGCTTAAACTAATCAAAAACTTATACCCTGGAGCTTTGTGAGGGTCCCTATAGTATACGGTACACAAATGCCAGAAGGAAGAAAACCATGGCTCTGTTAGGAAGGAAAAAAGTGAAAAAGTGGCTAATGGACAGTCAACAGATAGTAATTTCTCATGCCATGTTAGAAAACAGTGAGTAGTTTTGTGGGTCTGGTGCCTAAGATAATGTAAAGAACAGGAAAAGAGATGTCAGGTGATGGCAGGTGATAGACTGGGTGCCAGGCAGGAAACACTGCATTTTTTTCCTATAGGGAGTGGAGAGCCAGGAAGACTGAGGCACAGAAACTAAGGAAAGCACAATAAGGAAAAATATTACTAATTTTATTTTAACTCTGAATTTTCCTGAAGATGGTGTGTAATTCTATGCACATCATATGCAAATGCACTTATTACTCCCTCAAATATTTTACACAATTGGATGTGGTCTTTGCAAAAACAAACAAACAAAAACAAACAAACAAACTAAAACTTGGTGGAAATAATGGACTAGTGGACTCAGCAGTAATATCTCTAAGCAGGGAAACAAGTTAGCCTTGGATTTGATATTTACATCTTAACTTCATTTTCTACTAAGACCTTTTTATTTTTTTAGCTTCTCTACTAAGTTCTTTTATGATTTGCCTTCAAGGACCTGGTGAATATCCATAGTCCCACCCCAGTGTCTACCCTAGGTGCTGAGTGTAATCATGTGAAGATGAATTCCACATGAGTCTTTTGAAGAAGACAGAGCCTTTTAAGATATCATTTAATTACAAGTGAGAAATGCATTATTTGATTCATTAAAGAAGACCATCAGGCACAGAGGCTAAACTCAAGCTGATGAAGGCTTTTCAAATTAAGATGCTGGGAGCTTCATTATTGGAATAAGTGTTGCTTACTGGAGGGCCTGCACATGTGATGAAATGCAAATGGGTCAGGAAGGAGAAATTAGGAAGTATGCTTGTCACTTATGAAACGTTCTTGTATTTCTGAACAAGAAAGCATGATATCAGCCAGATCTTAGCTGAAAAAGGGAAGCTTATGATTTTTGTCTCCATGAAAGTCAAGCTGCCCCTTCTCCTCCATTGGCAGAAGTAGTGTACAATGAGAAAGGTAATAAGTGCTTCCCATGGATCTGGTATGTATGAAAATGAGGATGTTCTTCTTGATGCACAGAACCTTGCATAAGTTAAGTATATACTCGAATTTGTTGAATAAATGAATATTACCAACCCTGGTGTAAGCCAAATTCCAAGCCTGAGCAACTGAAAAATCAAAGTATATATTACATGGATCGCTAATTGTATCCTTCTTGTTATGTATAGAGGCTTTTAATTTAAAGTCTCTGTATGCAGTTACTATTCTAGGCACTGGGAACACAATATTGAATAAAACAGCAAAACTCTCTTTTCCCTTGGAGTTTACATTCTGATGGAGGATGATATAAAACAAACAAGATAAACATGTAATATATATCTTATGTGTAGGTAGTGATAGATGCTAAAGAGATAAATAAAGTAATTAAGGGGACTAGGGAAATTGGAAGGTGGTCAGGAAGAATTGCAAATTTCATATGTGGCCAGGGAAGGTCTCAGTTACATGATGACTGATAACCATTAATATCATAGTCCTGTTGATCAATATTTCTGGTTCTTCTTCTGGGCACATGATAGATTATATTTCCTTGCTACTTTGGAATTAGAGATGCCCAGTCACTTGCTTTGGCTGATAAAATATGAGTAGAAGTGATTTGTGCCATTTTGGCACATAAGCTTTAAGAGCTAGTATAAGATTCTTCATGCTTTTCCTTCCCCCGTGCCACAGCAATGGTCCAAAAGTGCTGTTCCATCATCTTGGGACCTGGAGTGAGGATAACATGGGGCAGAGCCCAGCCACCCCAAAATGGACATGCATTATGACTTGTTTTAAGCTGCTGAGTTTCAGGGGTGCTTGTTACTGAAGCATAACCTAGCCCAACCTATCTGATACAATGAAAATTGATTAAAGACCTGAAGGAAGTTGAGGAGTAAGAAGTGTGAATATTTAGGGAGGAGCACTCCCAGCATGGGTAATAGTGCAAATGCCTCAAAGTGGGAATATGCTTAGCATTTTAGAGTCAAATGAGTGAGGAAATACAGTAGTAGAAGATGCAATATGAGAAATTATGGGCCTCCAGATCATGTCGGGTTTTGTGTACCACTGTAAAGATTTTATTTTTTTCTGTAAGTGAAATGTCAGTCATTAGAAAAGGAATAACATGATCTGACTTAAAATTTTTAAAAACATTCTACTTTGTTGTTGGGGATAAATTGAAGTGGGAGTAAGATAGGAGCAGGGAGAACAGTAAGGAGGCTTTTGCTTTAAATCTAGGTGAGAGAGGAGAGTTGCTTGACTCACTGTAGTAGCTGTAGAGGTGGTGAGAAATGGTTGGATTCTGGATATATTTTTTATATAAAGCTGATATAATTTGCTGGTGGATCAGATACAGGTTGGAAGAAAAAGAATGGAGTCAAGGATGACTCCAAGATTTTTGCCATAAGTAAATGGAAGGCTAGAGTTGCTATTTCCTGAAATGGAGAAGACTGTGGTAAGTTTGTTGGGGAAAGCACAGGACCTCAATTTTGGACAATGTTGAGTTTGGGATGCTCTTTAGACTCCCAAGTAGAGATGTTGAGTAGACAGGTCCATGATGGAAACATAAATCTGGGGTCCACTGGTGTGTAGATAGTATTTAAAATTATGAGGCTCGATAATAGCACCAAGGGGAAAAGAGTGGAGAGAAAGGCATGGAGGGCTAAGGATTGAGCTTCTTAACTGAATGCTAAGAGATCAGGGAGATGAGGAGAAACAGCAAAGCAGGATGAGAAGGAGCTGCTAATGGGTAAGAAAAACAACAAGAAAGTGCATTGAAGAAAGACGTTCAGCATGTTAAATTCTACAGAAAGGTCAAATGAGATGAGGTCAGAGAATTGAGCATGGGATTTAGAAAATAGTGGTCATTTGTAACCTTGATAAAAACAGTTTGCCTGGAGTGATGTGCCAACAGCCTGATTAGACTATGCTCAAGAGATAATAGAAGAAAAGAAATGGTGACAACTCCTTCAAGGAATTTTGAAAAGGAAGTAATAAAAAATAAAAAAAAGGAGCTTTACTGGACGAGAAATGGAGTCAAGAGAAGATTGGGAAACAGATGGGAGAACTAACAGCAATTGTGTAGGCAAATGGAAAAGATCTACTAGAGAGGAAAAGATTGATAATGCTAGAGAGACAGGGGAGATTGCAGGAGCAGTGTTCCCACATAGACAAGAGGAGATGAGACCTAGTGCACAAACAGAGGGGATGGCTTTTGCTAGGAGTTCATCTGGGAGAAATATGCACAGATGCAGAGAGGTGGTTGCATATGGAGATGGGAGCATGTGCAAGTTATTATCTGAGTGCCTGTGTTTTCTTAGTGACATTGGAAGCAAGCTCATGAGCTCAGAGTAAGGGTGGCATTTAAGGAGAGATGAAAAGGTATAAAATGGTGGTTGAGGAGAGTGGGAAAGTGAATGGAATCAGAAAATAGACTGTGACTGCCAGGCAGCATTGAAGTGAGTAAACAAGAATTCAAGGGAGACCAATGAACATGTTAGTGTGGTTTTCTTGGGCCACTTTCAGCTGTGTGGGTAGATAAAGAGATGGGTTTACACAGGGTGGCGGTTTGCCATAGCAGTCTGATGAGGAAACAAAGGGGCAAGACAGCTGAGGATTTATGCAAGGGTGCAATGGTGTCATAATTAGCGATGGAACTTAAGTTGACCATTGAGGAAATGAGCAGGGTTAGTTATTATAAAATACATTAGGATCAATGAATTGTGAAAACAGTAGTAGTGGCCACGGCTAACTGAATGCCTACAGTGTACCATCACTGGGGTAGCTGCTTAACATTAATTAATGCTAATTTACAACAACCTTGTAAGGTGGGTTTTTTTTTTTATAAATTTATTTATTTATTTTTGGCTGTGTTGGGTCTTCGTTTCTGTGCGAGGGCTTTCTCCAGTTGCGGAGAGCGGGGGCCGCTCTTCATCGCAGTGCGCGGGCCTCTCACTGTCACGGCCTCTCCCATTGCGGAGCACAGGCTCCAGACGCGCAGGCTCAGTAGTTGTGGCTCACGGGCTTAGTTGCTCCGTGGCATGTGGGATCTTCCCAGACCAGGGCTCGAACCCGTGTCCCCTGCATTGGCAGGCGGATTCTCAACCACTGCGCCACCAGGGAAGCCCGTAAGGTGGGTTTTATAATTCCAAATGTATAGATTGCTAATAGACTGACCTCACATATTGTGACCAGAAGTGAAGCAATAAGAGATAGTTGAAACTCAATCAGTTATCATTTCAATATCCAATACACAATGCATATATTCAATATCAATAACAAGGGTTATGTGACTCTAGGAACGTGGAAAAAATGGGAAGGTACTTACAGATGTTAAGGTTTTGCCAAAGAAATGCAAAACCCAACCAAGAGACTGACTTGGGCAAGAGTTACAGGCTTCCTAGAGCATACACAAAGAAATGTGTATAAATTGACTGCAGGGACGAGAGCAACACAAATAGCCACTTCTTGAAATTGATCTGCAACTATGAATAAAGTTCAGCACATCCAAGCAGAGTCAACAGGAATCCAGTCAGCATCCTGGCTGAACTCTGGAGTCTTTGGTGACAAACAAGCAAACTCAGAAAGGCAACCCACGTATGACATGGGGAGATACACTGGTTTTCTAAGTGAGTTGTGAGAGGAGTCAGTCCAGGTAGCTGAAGTTCCAGGTCTCTCAGTTGAAAGAAACCTCAGTGACTTTTGATGATATTTGTCTAAACAAATAGAGAATTGTTAAATATTAGTCTTTAAGGCTGAGGAATCTATGCAAGTTTTACATATTTCTAATGTTTACATGACTTTGGCCAAACAAAGTGACAGACTTGTGAATCCAACTTACATTATGTAATTGAATACCTGATTAAACTTGTGATTTTCATTTGAAGTCTCACTAAGTTTATCTACTGTATTAGAATATCTGAGAGTTACAGTTACCCACATTTCTAAGCTTAATTTATTAGACTTAAGGGTTTTTTTTAATTAAGGAAATTTTATTTGTTGTCAGACAACTGAAATCCCTAAGAAAGGGATGAAATACATTAAACTTATAAGTGCACTTTAAAATATTTGAAGACGTTTAATTAACCAAGTTTGTAAATGAAAGTCAAATGCTAGTCATAGGCTTCCTAAAAAGTTATTGTTAAAATTTACCAGCCTTATCTCACTCCCTCTTGAGAGAGCACCAGAATCACAACTAACCGCTGAACAATCATTGACAGGAATACACTGGAACTCACCAAAAAAGATACCCCACATCCAAAGACATGTTGGGTGACTGTTTGGGTGATTGGTTGGGTGACTCGCAAACTGGAGAACAATTATACCACAGAAGTCCACCCACTGGAATGAAGGTTCTGAGTCCCATATCAGGCTTCCCAACCTGGGGTCCTGCAATGGGAGGAAGAATTCCCAGAGAATCAGACTTTGAAGGCTAGCGGGATTTGATTGCAGGACTGCAACAGGACTGGGGGAAACAGAGACTGCACTCTTGGAAGGCACACACAAAGTAGCGTGTGCATGAGGACCCAGGGGGAAGGAGCAGCGACCCCATAGGAGACTGAAGCGGACACAACTGCTAGTGTTGGAGGGTCTCCTACAGAGGCGGGGGGGTGACTGTGGCTCACCACAGGGACAAAGACACTGGCAGCAGAAGTTCTGGGAAGTACCACTTGGTGTGAGCCCTCCCAGAGTCCTCCATTAGCACCACCAAAGAGCCTGTAGGCTCTAGTGCTGGGTTGCCTCAGGCCAAACGACCAACAGGGAGGGAACCTAGCCCCACACATCAGCAGACAAATGGATTAAAGTTTTACTGAGCTCTGCCCACCAGAGCAACACTCAGCTCTACCCACCACCAGTCCCTCCCATCAGGAAGCTTGCGTAAGCCTCTTAGAGAGCCTCATCCACCAGAGGGCAGACAGCAGAAGCAAAAAGAACTACAATCCTGAAGCCTGTGGAATGAAAACCAGATTCACAGAAAGATAGAAAAATGAAAAGGCAGAGGGCTATGTACCAGATGAAGAAACAAGATAAAACCCCAGAAAAACAACTAAATGAAGTGGAGATAGGCAACCTTCCAGAAAAAGAATTCAGAATAATGATAGTGAAGATGATACAGGACGTTGGAAAAAGAATGGAGAAAAAGAGTGAGAAGATGCAATAAGTGTTTAACAAAGATCTAGAAGAATTAAATAACAAACACCCAGAAGAATTAAAGAACAAACAAACAGAGATGAACAATACAATAACTGAAAAGAATAATACACTAGAAGCAATCAATGGCAGAATAACTTAAGCAGAAGAAAGGATAAGTGACCTGGAAGATAGAATGGTGGAATTCACTGCCACAGAACAGAATAAAGAAAAAAGAGTGAAAAGAAGTGAACACAGCCTAAGAGACCTCTGTGAAAACATTAAACACACCAACATTTGCATTATAGGGGTCCCAGAAGGAGAAGAGAGAGAGAGAAAGGAACCAAGAAAATATTCAAAGAGATTATCATCAAAAACTTCCCTAGGGCTTCGCTGGTGGCACAGTGGTTGAGAGTCTGCCTGCCGATGCAGGGGACACGGGTTCGTGTCCCAGTCCAGGAAGATCCCACATGCCACGGAGCAGCTGGGCCCATGAGCCATGGCTGCTGAGCCTGCACGTCCAGAGCCTGTGCTCCGCAATGGGAGAGGCCACAACAGTGAGAGGCCCACGTACTGCAAAAAAAAAAACCCAAAAACTTCCCTAACATGGGAAAGGAAATAGCCACCCAAGTCCAAGAAACACAGAGAGTCCCAGGCAGAATAAACCCAAGGAGAAACATGCAAAGACATATAGTAATCAAATTGACAAAAATTAAAGAAAAATCATTAAAAGCAACAAGGGGGCTTCCCTGGTGGCTCAGTGGTTGAGAGTCTGCCTGCCAGTGCAGGGGATACAGGTTCAAGCCCTGGTCTGGGAGAATCCCACATGCTGTGGAGCAACTGGGCCCATGAGCCACAACTACTGAGCCTGTGCATCTGGAGTCTGTGCTCTGCAACAAGAGAGGCCGCGATAGTGAGAGGCCTGCACACCGTGATTAAGAGTGGCCCCCCCACTCACCGCAACTAGAGAAAGCCCTCACACAGAAACAAAGACCCAACACAGCAAAAATAAATAAATAAATAAATAAAAATTAAAAGCAACAAGGAAAAAATGACAAATAACATACAAGGGAACTCCCATAAGGTTAACAGCTGATTTCTCAGCAGAAACTCTATAAGCCAGAGGGGAGTGGAACAATATATTTAAAGTCATGAAACAGAAGAGCCTACAACCAAGATTACTCTACCCAGCAAGGATCTCATTCAGATTTGATGGAGAAATCAAAAGCTTTACAGATAAGCAAAAGCTAAGAGAATTCAGCACCACCAAACCAGCTCTACAATAAATGCTAAAGGACCTTCTCTAAGTGGGAAACACAAGAGAAGCAAAGGACCTACAAAAACAAAGTCAAGACAATTAAGTAAATGGTAATAGGAATATACATATTGATAATTACCTTAAATGTGAATGGATTAAATGCTTTAACCAAAAGACACAGGCTCGCTGAATGGATAAAAAATAAGGCCCATACATATGCTGTCTACAAGAGACCCACTTCAGACCTAGGGACACATACAAACTGAAAGTGAGGGGATGGAAAAAGATACTCCATGCAAATGGAAATCAAAAGAAAGCTGGAGTAGCAATACCCATATCAGATAAAATAGACGTTAAAATAAAGAATGTTATAGGAGACAAGGAAGGATACCACATAACGATGAAGGGACCAATCCAAGAAGAAGATATAACAATTATATATGCACCCAACATAGGAGCACCTCAATACATAAAGCAAATGCTAACAGCTGTTAAAGAGGAAATCGACAGTAACACAATAATAGTGGGGGACTTTAACACCTCACCTACACCAATGGACAGATCATCCAGACAGAAAATTAATCAGGAAACACAAGCTTTAAATGACACAATAGACCAGACAGATTTAATGGATATTTATAGGACATTCCATCTGAAAACAGCAGATTACACTTTCTTCTCAAGTGCACAAGGAACATTCACCAGGATAGATCACATCTTGGGTCACAAATCAAGCCTTGGTAAATTTAAGGAAATTCAAATCGTATGAAGCATCTTTTCTGACCACAACGTAACGAGATTAGAAATAAACTACAGGGAAAAAAATGTAAAAATCACAAACACATGAGGCTAAACACTATGTTATGAAATAACCAAGAGATCACTGAAGAAATCAAAGAGGAAATCAAAAATTACCTAGAAACAAATGACAATAAAAACACGACAACCCAAAACCTATGGAATGCAGCAAAAGCAGTTCTAAGAAGGAAGTTTATAGCAATACAATCTTACCTCAAGAAACAAGAAAAATCTCAAATAAACAACCCAACCTTACACCTAAAGGAACTACAGAAAGAAGAACAAACAAAATCCGAAGTTAGTAGAAGGAAAGAAATCATAAAGATCAGAGCAGAAATAAATGAAATAGAAACAAAGAAGACAATAACAAAGATCAAGAAAACTAAAAGCTGGTTCTTTGAGACGATAAACAAAATTGATAAACCTTTAGCCAGACTCATCAAGAAAAAGAGGGAGAGGACTCACATCAATAAAATTAGAAATGAAAAAGGAGATGTTACAATGGACACCACAGAAATACAAAGCATCATAAGAGACAACTACAAGCAAATCTATTCCAATAAAATGGACAACCTGGAAGAAATGGTCAACTTCTTAGAAAGGTATAACCTTCCAAGACTGAATCAGGAAGAAATAGAAAATATGAGCAGAACAATCACAAGTAATGAAATTGAAACTGTGGTTAAAAACCTTTCAACAAACAAATGTCCAGGACCAGAAGGCTTCACAGGTGAATTCTATCAAACATTTAGAGAAGAGCTAACACCCATCCTTCTCAAACTATTCCAAAAAATTGCAGAGGAAGGAACACTCCCAAACTCATTCTACAAGGCCACCATCACCCTGATACCAAAACCAGACAAAGATATCACACACACACAAAAAAATGACAGACCAATATCACTGATGAATATAGATGCAAAAACCCTCAACCAAATACTAGCAAACAGAATCCAACAACACATTAAAAGGATCATACATCACGATCAAGTGGGAATTATCCCAGAGATGCAAGGATTCTTCAATATACGTAAATCAATCAGTGTGATATTCCATATTAACAAACTGAAGAATAAAAACCAAATGATCATCTCAATAGATAAAGAAAATCTTCTGACAAAAGTTAACACCCATTTATGAGAAAATATCTCCAGAAAGTGGGCATAGAGGGAAACTACCTCAACATAATAAAGGCCATATATGACAAACCCACAGCAAACATCATTCTCAATGGTGAAAAACTGAAAGCATTACCTCTTAGATCAGGAACAAGAGAAGGATGTCCACTCTCACCAATATTATTCAACATAGTTTTGGAAGTCCTAGCCATGGCAATCAGAGAAGAAAAAGAAATAAAAGGAAAACAAATTGGAAAAGTAGAAGTAATACTGTCACTGCTTGCAGATGACATGATACTATACATAGATAATCCTAAAGATGCCATCAGAAAACTACTAGAGCTAATCAATGAATTTGGTAAAGTTGCAGGATACAAAATTAATGCACAGAAATCTCTTGCCATCCTATACATTAACAACAAAAGATCAGAAAGAGAAATTAAGGAAACAACCTCATTCACTATTGCAACAAAAAGAATAAAATACCTAGGAATAAATCTACCTATGGAGACAAAAGACCTGTACTCAGAAAACTATAAGGCACTGATGAAAGAAATCAAAGATGATACAAACAGATGGAGAGGTATACCATGTTCTTGGATTGGAAGAATCGATACTGTGAAAATGACTCTACTACCCAAAGCAATCTACAGATTCAATGCAATCCCTATCAAACTACCAATGGCAGTTTTCACAGAAGTAGAACAAAAATTTCACAATTTGTATGGAAACACAAAAGACCCCGAATAGCCAAAGCAATCTTGAGAACGAAAAATGGAGCTGGAGGAATCAGGCTCCCTGACTTCAGACTATACTACAAAGTTACAGTAATCAAGACAATATGGTAGTGGTACAAAAACAGAAATATAGATCAATGGAACAGGATAGAAAGCCCAGAGATAAACCCATGCACCTATGGTCAACTAATCTATGACAATGGAGGCAAGCATATACAATGGAGAAAAGAGAGCCTCTTCAATAAGTGGTGCTGGGAAAACTGGACAGCTGCATGTAAAAGAATGAAAGTAAAACACTCCCTAACACCATACACAAAAATAAACTCAAAATGGATTAAAGAGCTAAATGTAAGACCGGATACTATAAAACTCTTAGAGGAAAACATAGGAAGAACACTCCTTGACATAAATCACAGCAAGGTCTTTTTTGACCCACCTCCTAGAGAAATGGAAATAAAAACAAAAATTAACAAATGGGACCTAATGAAACTTAAAAGCTTTCGCACATCAAAGGAAGCTATAAACAAGACGAAAACACAACCCTCGGAATGGGAGAAAATGCTTGCATACGAATCAACGGACAAAAGATTAATCTCCAAAATATATATGCAGCTCAATATTAAAAAAAACAAACAACCTTATCCAAAAATGGGCAGAAAACCTAAATAGACATTTCTCCAAAGAAGACATATAGATGGCCAAGAGGCACATGAAAAGCTGCTCGACATAACTAATTATTAGAGAAATGCAGATCAAAACTACAATAAGGTATCACCTCACACAGGTCAGAATGGGCAGCATCAGAAAATCTTCAAACAACAAATGCTGGAGAAGGTGTGGAGAAAAGGGGACCCTCTTGCAGTGTTGGTGGGAATGTAAATTGATACAGCCACTCTGGAGAACATTATGGAGGTTCCTTAAAAAACTAAAAATAGAATTAACATATGGCCCGGCAATCCCACTACTAGGCATATACCCAGAGAAAACCATAATTCAAAAAGACACAAGCACCCCAATGTTCATTGCAACACTATTTACAATAACCAGGTCATGGAAGCAGCCTAAATGCCCATCGACAGATGAATGGATAAAGAAGATACAATGGAATATTACTCAGCCATAAAAAGGAATTAAATCAGGTCATTTGTGGAGATGTGGATGGACCTAGAGTCTGTCATACAGAGTGAAGTAAGTCAGAAAGAGAAAAACAAATATCGTATATTAACGCATATATGTGGACTCTAGAAAAATGGTACAGATGTACCAGTTTGCAAGGCAGAAATAGAGACACAGATGTAGAGAACGAACGTAGGGGCACAAAGGCAGGAAAGTGGGGGGAGGGGGGTGGTGGGATGAATTGGGAGATTGGGATTGACATGTATACATCAATATGTTTAAAACAGATAACTAAAAAAACCTGCTGTATAAAAAATAAATAAAATTCTAAATAAATAAATAAGATAAAATTTTAAAAAATGTTTACTAGCCTTATAAATGGATTAATAAGATTTGAAGCCGAACTTAAAAGCTTAAAGAACAATTCAAGTTTTCAATTTGTAACTTTAATTTTAAAAATTAATTAAAAAAACCAAAACTAAGCCTCTGATTAATCTTTCTATGCACTAAAAGTTCCCTTGAGGATGCCAAAAAAACTCCTAGCAACAGAGATGAGGAAACTGTGGCAGGCAGTTACTAAGTGGCAGAGCTGGGATCTGGAGTCCTGGAGCTGCAAAAACTTTTATGCTTTTATCATCACTCTTCATCGCCTTCTCCTGACAAATAATTAGACAACAGTAACATGCAATTAACATAAAGACTTGAAGGGTTCATTCTTTCTCCCATGTCCTGCAATGCCTCAGGGTTATAATTATATAATTATCCCACAGTACAGAGTGAGGTGGAGTAGGTGTTTAAGGATTGGACTGAATTAGTATGACTTTAATTATAACATACCCCGGAAATGGCTTTTCTTACTAAATCCCTAGTAAGACGGGGCTGAGGGCTCCCGTCTTGTGCAGGAACTTCTGGGCAGGCACAGAGGCACCTGCACCTTCAGACCCGTCTGCTACCACGGGTAGAATACAGTGAACTTGGGAGCTGCAGCAGTCCATTCACCCTGATGCTCCTCCTTGGCCATGGCCTTCTCAACATGGCCTGTTCTTCCTTTTCAGTCTCTCCGGCACCTCTGTAGAAGCAGAGATCAGGCGTGACTTCCCACGGTGTGCACACGGGATGGTACCACCCATGTGCAGAACTTCCTGGGCCAGGATCCACCACCTCAGACCCACTGAGTGAACTCCCTTGTTGCTGCAAGGATGGCAGTGTCCACAGGGCGCAGAGGAGAGTCTGTGTTACAGGGAGCAGTGGTAGGTGGGTTCACGTACAACACCTCTGTGAGAGGCTGGTCGTCAGCCCTGGGATCAGTAACCCCCAGAAGACGCGGCCCCTGGAAGGCTGCCTGGATCTGTTAGTGAAGGTTCCAGGAGTGAAGCGGACAGCAATAGGAGTGGCTCCAGTGACAGCAGCCAACTTCAGCACAGCCCTCTGGCCAGTGTTCCTGGAGGATATGACACTGATCAGTCAGTTTTTAAATGGTAACAATGGCACAACAAGAAGCAGAAGCTTCTCCCAGGTCCCCTTCAGATCTATAATGTAGATGCCGTCACTTTTCCTTTAGGAGATGTATTGTTCCATCTGGAAGTCAAGGTTGGTACCACCTAAGTGGGTTCCTGCTGCTTGGAATTTGAGGACATCCTCCTCCCTCATCTGCGGGACATCAAGGGTTCTAAACTTTGTGAACGTTTCCCTTTAAGTTACAATGAGAACCCAAGACAATGCTGTACGGACTCCTCTCCGGGTAAGTGAGGAAAGGCTGCATTACCTTTCATTGGTAAGTCTGAAGTTTTCTTCATCTATCAACAAGCATGGGATCTTGAGAGCAAAATGGATCCAGAAGGAAAATGTCACTTTCAGTTATAACATCGAGTTTCATTGAGCCTAAACCAAAGTTTCAGTCTCACTCCCAAGTTAAAATTTCTGTTTTTCCCAACATCCCCTGATTTGCAACCCTCAACATAGGTCTGAGTCATGGGCAGGAATTTTCAGCGGTGAATGAGAAGTGTATGTCTGGGTGTATTCTCCTCACTTCTACTGGATCTCCAGATTTGGGGCAAAAGAGAGGGGAAGAGGAAGAAGAGAGAGAAACATCCTTTCCTAGTGCTGATGTTAATGTTTTATGTCTCCCTCGGCTACTCCTGCCTGTCTCTAGAGGCTTCCATACCCTGGTCTCCTGCCTGTCTCTAGAGGCTTCCATACGCTGGTCTCCTGCCTGTCTCTAGAGGCTTCCATACCCTGGTCTCCTGCCTGTCTCTAGAGGCTTCCATACGCTGGTCTTTGGCCAGTTGCCTGTGGATTACTTGGAGGCACCCTGAGGACCTACACACTGTGCAGCCCCTGACATTCATGTGAGCAACACACAGTCCAGCTGCTATCTTGCCCTCCTCCACTCTCAGCTTTTGCAATCACCTTACTGCCATTTTCTGCTGGGATGACCTTCAAGGGACTTTAAATCCAGTTACCTTCAAAATATCCTCTTGGCCCATGGAAAACTCAGGCATCCCTCCCATGCTGAATAGTGGCATCACTGCTCCTCTGTGGCTTTTTCTCCTTACCCTGCTGTTGCCAACTGCTCCTCTGGCTCACACCTTCAGGGTGCTCAGACAAGCCATGCTGGGCTCACATATGCCCCCACCTATAGGGAAGGGATCATGTGTCAAAATCCCAAGAACTTTCTCACTCTTCTCTGCCTGGGACGCAGCACCTTCATGGGCCTGAGACTGTCTATAACTCAGCCAGCATCCAGAGGAGTGAGAAGCCAGGTTCCTCTTCTTGCAGGAATCCCCGATTTCTTGGGGTGGTTCTATTAGAGCTAGTTTCATCTGACCTGAGAAGTGAGTAACTCATGGGGAACGGAGGAGTGATGACACAACAGTTCATATGCAGTCAACAACTCATTAGTAAGAAGTTCCTACTTAAGCAAACTGAATTTGAATTTCTTACCTTTTCTTATATAGGTGGTGGGATATTGCAAGGCTATCTGGTCTACCTTTTAACAGCGTCTGCATATGTACCTAGCATCTACATTTTAGAATGTGAGGGTTCTTTCAGCTTTGCATCTGTACACAAAGTCCATGACAAGAGGAGCCCCATTTAACATCCTGTTAAATAAATTTAAATATATATAATATAATATTTTACCAAATTTGGATCATATATTTTATAATTTCCTTTTTCTTACTTAAAGATGTATTGCAAAATTTCCCTTGTTACGAAATGTGCTCTGAGATGTTATTTTTAATACCTGTGAGAGGGAGACAGTCTCTCACAGCATCAGTTGTATTCAGGCTGGGTCTAAAAGGGTGAGTCACAGTTTTCTAGGGAGAGAAAAGGGAAACCTCTATTAAAAGATAAAGAATCAAGAAAGAACATCAAATATTTTGGGAACTGGGAGGAGGAGGAAGGGACTTGATCTACACAATCCTGTGAAATTGGAGAGTAAATACTTATTACTGCTATGATTAACATTACTATTATGATTCATTTTATTTTCAAAAGAGGAAACTGAGGCTTAGAGTAAGAGATCTGTCAGTGGTAAAGCCAGAATTCAAAGTTAAGACTTCTGGAACCTAAGAGGAAACTGAATATAAGAAGGAAAGTTAGAAATCTAGGAGCCCAAAGTCATGACAAGGAGAAGGGGTACACTAGAAGTGAGAGGGTGAGAAGGGAAGGAAAACCCTCTCTCCGTTTCCAATTCAATCCCCTTTGTTCTCAGAGAAGCCTGGGAAGTTGACCACCAACTTCCCTCATCTGATGAGTAAAGTGTAATAAATGTATGCTTTTCCTTTTTGTAGAAATGTGAAGTCATTTCCAAAATTAGCCCTGTCCAACTGTTAAAATCCCCAAGTTCCCAAACTCTCTCAACAGGAAACAAGCAGTGGACATCCAGATGTTTCTCCTCCCAGTGTTTGTGTACTGTTTGCATTTATCTTTTCCTTGTCAAATCATGACATTATGAAATGCTTTATTATGGTGATTGGTCATACGCACAGAAGTCCTAGGAAGGGGAACTGAGGGCAGCCTGGGTACGGGGTGACACGTATTTCCTTAGCCAATGATCCATCTCGGAAAACGATTTCTGAGAGCCACACTTCCAGCAAATGCTCAGAGTTCAGGAATTCACCAAGTATGTGACTCAGTTGAGACTCTGTTCCTTTTCTTTATGAAGAGAATTAGCACAAGGAACAACCCTGATGAACCGCCCTTTGGAGGTAAGAAGGAGAAGGATCTGCCTGAAAATAATGCAATCTACCAAAGGCTGTGAATACCAGAAGGACATATTCCTGCAGGAAGAGAGGTGAATGGAAGATGGGATGGTAAATAATAAACAGACTATCAACTTGGGTATCATTAGTTATCTCTCACCTTGTGCCAAGGAGTGGGCTATAAAACGTCAGAATTTTACATACACTGCCTCTGCTAATCCTCAGAACAATCCTAAGAAGGAAGTCCTGTTTTCCTGCCCTGTTTATAGATGAGGAAACTGAAACCCAAGACAGGTTAAGAAACTGAAAATGTTATACATCTAGTAAGTGGCTGAGTTGGGAATCCAACCTAGGTCTCAGTCCAAAGAGACTATTCATTTGACTCATCATTATGTTGTGAGTGCAATGGACATAATTCTATCATATGAAAAAAAAAAGGGGGTGGGGACACTTTTTGTTCTGATTCTCCAAGGAGGAGATGGGATTTTGCCTGTTTCTAGCAACACCAGAACTGTCTCTGTTTTTCTCTCTTTTAGTAACATTTTAATGAGGGTCTTTCTCTTCCTTCCTCTATGGCACCATTTTGCTTAGGCATTGGGGTCACTTTGGATCACTTTTCTTGTCTTGTTTTTAAGCTGGCATTGTTTCATTATTTCTGTGAATCCCAAAGAAAGATATGAAAGGCAAACAGCACATACCTGACAGGTCACGGCGATTAGCAATGGAAACAACAGACAAACAGCTACAGGATTGGATCCTAGAAGCCTTTCTCCTGCCAGGTAACTGGTGACCAAAGTGATCAGACTTTCAACTCATATCACACTGGATTATTTGATCTTTTTTCCTACTTTTTAATTATGATCTTAGCCAAAACTCCATGTTCTTTGTCCCACTAGTAAAGTGAGGGAAGGAAGAAAAAACAAAGATAAATATAACCAACTTTATTTGGATCTGCTATGTCTCATTAGCAGTTTTATGGTTTGGGTATAGAGTAATACTTAGTCCAGAGAAGGCATTTGCTCTTTCTGATTTATTTTTTAAACTAAATGTTTAATTGTTTTGTCCCCTTTGGCTTCACTAGAGAAAGGTCTATATCCTCCATGCACATACTGTAAGAATGGGCATCAACATCTGCTCACCAGACCTGCCCCTAAGTCTTCTTCTTAAGCACCAGGGGAAGAATCTCAAGTTAGTCTCCAGTTTGACTGAGAATGCTGCAGAATCCTCTGTAGTGTTTTTGCCTCTCACCTTTCTTGGGAGTTTATAGGGGGCTTTGAAGTTTCTCTGAACAAACAGGGTCTCTGTGTTTCACTATTGCTGAGCCAACCCTGGGGCCTTGGTTCCATCAGCTCCTTATTAAGAATTTAGTAATTCCAGTTTCCACCTTTTGGTCTGGCTTGCTTTGCGCACATCTGGAGAGAATTAGCTCCCAGGCCTCTGTAACATACCCATTTTGTGGTTCTAGGGAGAATTGTGTGCTAGGGGATGTTGCTGCCATTAACGAGCTTTCTTTATGGCGTTTAACTGTAAAAGGTACCCTCATTAATATCAACAGACAAAGAGAAAGTGAGGCTGTTCCACCTCTATTTAGCTCTTGCCTTCTTGACTGTGTGTGAGCCCTTCTTGCTGAAAAAGAAAGAATAAATATCACGAAAATGGGAATGAAGTACAAGATAAAAAGAGTACATCATAAGAATAAAAATAACAATAATGTCCAGACACTTGAAATGAGTAGAAGTCTATCCCTGCCCGATTCATGTGCCTACATGTGCCTTTTAAGCTCTTGAAATGTGGCTGGTATATATGTATTAAGGTTTACTGTAAGTATAAACCACACTCTAGATTTGGAAGACTTAGCATAAAAAATGTAAAATATCTCAATAATTTTTACATAGATTATATTTTGAAATGATAATAATTTGGAGATATAAGGTTAAATTTAATTTTACCTGTTTCTTTTTAGTTATTTAAGGTGGCTATTAGAAATTTTTAAATTATGTAAATGGTTCATCTGTGTGTTTTGCGTCATGTTTCTATTAGACAGCAGTGCACTGAAGGACCAGACAAATGATTTAACAGGGTATGACTCTGGACTTGCAAGAGTCCCATGACTGGGGCTTCCCTGGTGGCGCAGTGGTTGAGAGTCTGCCTGCCGATGCAGGGGACACGGGTTCGTACCCCGGTCCGGGAAGATCCCACATGCCGCAGAGCGGCTGGGCCCGTGAGCCATGGCTGCTGAGCCTGCGCGTCCGGAGCCTGTGCTCCGCAACGGGAGAGGCCACAACAGTGAGAGGCCCATGTACCGCAAAAAAAAAAAAAAAAAAAAAGAGTCCCATGACTTGGAATCCATGTGACATCAAAGTGAACAGGAGAGATGTCAAAAGAAGTATTAAGAAAATGTCATCCTGAATCTCAACAAACAGGAAAAGGTGGCTATTGGAAACTACTGACTGGTAAGCTTTGTCTCAGTACAAAATTCTAGAATCAATTATTAAGTACAACATTTATAAGCAAATTAGAAAACAAGTAGATGAGTACAAGAAACCAGCTGAGTTCACTAAAAACAAGGCATACCACATCAAATTCATTACCATTTTTGATGAAATGGTTGCACTGACAAATCTAGGGAATTATATAAACATGCCTGATTTCAGCAAACTATTAGACAAAACTTCTCATGACATCCCTGCAGACAAATTTCAGACAGTTGTGTTGGATAATAGTCATTAGGTAATACCACAACTGGTTGCATATTTGTATTTAGTCTTTAAATTTTACCTATAGGAAGGTCTATAGGGGAGGTCACAAAACTAAAAATTAATTGAATTAATATGATGGTTATCAAAATCAATACTCAAAAGAGAATGCATCAGTAATAGGAATATGGCATACAACCACCATAAATGTAAAGTGCTTCGCTCATAAAACGAATTGTGTGGATATAGCACTAGGGTAGCCTGGCTTGAAAATAATTAATTAATGACAAGAATTAATTTTTTTAACTAAATGTGAACTATACTTGTGGAAAACTATCACAGGAAGCAGTAGTCTCACTTTATTGTACTTAATTGGCTAAATCCAGAATATTTTGTCCAGCTCTTGGATAACTACAATGGTGGAGGGTGGACAGTCTTGACAATGAGAAAATGAAGGCCCTACATGAAGGCTGACAAAGAGGAATCATGGTGGCTGTGACATGAGAGCTGTGCTCAATGCTATCACTTGGAGAGTGTGGACATGCTGCTTTGCTACAAAATACAGGCAGATCCCAGAACAATTAGTGGAAGTTACAGGAAAGGTAGGAACAGACCATTGTGAAGAATTTTTGGAGCTCTCCATGGGGAGAGACTGGGTTCCCATGGCATTCATTAGGAATGTTAAAGAAGATACTTCTACACTGGAGGGTGATCGAAAGAAGTGAGATCTTTAAATTTCCAATTCTAAAATCAGAAATCCTATTAGTACAGGGAGTCTTTAAATACTCTACACGTTTCTGCTTTGGTGAGATCAAGCTAAGTATCATCTGGAAGTTTCTTGAAAATGATGAGGCACCAGAAATTAGACTATCAGGAAACCTTGTACGTTCTGGCTCTCTGTGTATGTTTGGGTGCGAGGATGCAGCAAAGCCCTGCTTTATAGGATTTACCAATTTCTGTGGTGTAAATACTCCTACCACAGCAAACTTTAAGTTACCCACAGTTTAACAACTGGCTCACAAATTTCCTGAAAGTTTAACATGGCTTTCACAGTCAGTATGAGCTGGCTCTAGTTATCGGCTACTAACCCATCACCTGGTGGTCAGAATGTGGTGTCAGCAAGACAGATTCGATCAATCAAATGTTGGGTATTGTTTTTTGTTTTTTCATGTTTGCTGTGGGTCACACACTATGAAAATTGTTAACATGTGACATGATATTTTCCCTCAAAGAATTTAAGGCCACCTAGTAGGGGAGGAGAATAGGTTGGGGGGGACAAAGATTAACACACACAGAACAAATAGAGTATTTTAGGACATAGTACAGGAACTGACCATATAGATCTATGCTGGTAAAGCTGTGAAGGCACAAGAGCTAATGTTTATTGAGCGTTGAAATGCTCCATGTGCAGTGCGAGCCACTTTTCATAACTCAAGACACATAATCTTAACCCTGTAAGGTTGCCATTGTGCCATTATATGAGTGAGGAACCAGAGCTCAAAAATATCAAGACGCGTGGGCTTCCCTGATGGCGCAGTGGTTGAGAGTCCGCCTGCCGGTGCAGGGGACACGGGTTCGTGCCCCGGTCCGGGAAGATCCCACATGCCGCGCAGCGGCTGGTCCCGTGAGCCATGGCCGCTGAGCCTGCGCGTCCGGAGCCTATGCTCCGCAACGGGAGAGGCCACAACAGTGAGAGGCCCGCGTACTGCAAAAAAAAAAAAAAAAAAAAAAAAATCAGGACGCGAACCTGAGGCCACACCACACTGGTAGGAACACAAGACCCGCTGAATCTACACATCCAGTTCATTCCACCGTTCTGTCCTTTGCCTCTTCAGGGAAGGAGGAGGTAAGCCTGGGATGGTGTGGCTCCTGGCCCTGGCTGACGCAGAAAGCAAGACAAGGCCGACGGCACGGAGGTCATGCTCCCAGTCTCCACCCACGCACGCTGAAATGCTGCTCCCCTCCGCTCCATCAAACTGCCTGGGATGTCGATTTTGAGTTTTTATTAAAAGTTCCAGCTGTGTGAGTTAGGGCAGTAAATAGCTCCCTGAGCCTCGGTTCCTCTTCTTCCATAAAATGAAAGGAAATACTATCTAATTTACACTTTGCTGAGATTAAATGTGTTAATTTTACAAAACACCCAGCACAATGGCCAGCACAGAGGGAGCATTCCATAAATATTAAAATCCTTTCCCTCTACACAGCTGCATGGTTCTCTCCCTAGCTGGACTGTGGTGTGTGTCTTTATGTCTTCAGCAATTAGCACAGTGCCTGGCAGAGTCTAGGTAAGCCTTGTTCAGTTACAGCAGTGATTCATTCCTCTGGGCCCAGAAATACTTTTTACTTTAAATAAAACAAATATATACACACGTGTAAAGATCCGTTCCAATGCCGAGAAGTCAGTGTACACTTTTCTCGGGGCTGGTCGTTCCATACAAATGAGGACATCCTGATGGTCCGCTCTGCTCAGCCTGAAAGCTGCCTCTATCTCTTTATTAACTTCGACGAGGTGTCATCTTGCTGCCATGATCTTTCCATTCTAGGGAGTTGTTTGTCCCATTACAGTAACAAGGGATGGTGCTAGGTTGCCACTAAGAGTCCAAGGAAGAGTGTCATAATGGAGGCCAGAGTTCAAGTATGACAGCTCAAGGCAAGTTCAGTCAAGGAAACCAGTGGTGAAGGTCACGGGGCTGTTGGTGAGGCCCTCGGATTTTTACTAAGGACCTCATGTCCATCACTGCAGCCTGAGAGGTCTGACCAGTAATTGCACAGATGGGAGCCGGAAGCCTGAGGCTTGTCACGACCCCAGGGGATTTGAAGAGAACAGAAAAGTGGTTGGCAAGAGACAAACTCCATAAGAGCAAGCAAAGGCACCCAACCGTGCTAATTCACTCTTTCCATTAACTCATCTCCCCCTACCCAGAGCTGCTTACCAGGGTGTGCCTATAGGCAGGCGCTGCCTCACCTGCGCACGCAGGAACCAACTATGAAATCCACCTATGTATGTTCTGTGGAATCTGGCTCTAATTTTAGCAGACAGCACGAGCTGTCCTCTGGTTTTTATTAAAATCCATAAGTAAGAGAGTAATTCATACTCCAAAATGTTACAGACTTACTATTTACATAGGGAGACGATTGAAAACTGTTTTGTTGTTTTCTGCTTTTCTCTGTTTGGCAATTGTTCTTTAATGAGCGTGGAATACTTTTATATTTTTAAAAAATAAACATTTTTTAAAAGAGTAAGAGTTTCATGTCAGAAACAGAAGGATAGACACAAAAATTTCTATCACTAAAGGCTTTGAGAACCATATTCCTAGAGCTCTGATGATCAGAAAGTCGACTTATTAGGGCATTTTCCTCCACTTTCTGTAAATCTGAGTGAACTTTGTTCTGGGACTGCCAACTGAAGATTGAGAAATACACATTATAATTAGAGGGATGGATAATCGGTCGAATTCCCTAGCACCTACTGCCAATTGAGTTCTAGGTGAAGTGCTTGGAAGATGATGGCTTTTCAAAAGCTGGGTTTTCTCAGCATGGAATGACAGGATATGGGACAGGTCTTGGTCCAATGTTTGTCAAGCATCAGCTGTGTGCTGAGCACTGTTCTGGACACTGAAGATAGAGAGATCATTCATGTCTTCACTCTAGCTAGGAAGGTAGATATGAAAGCAATATTGCAGTACCAGGGGGTGACGTATGTACAGAGGGTGTGGTGAGTGCTCAGGGCAGGTTTCACAGAGCCCGGGACATTTCAGAAAGCTTCCTTTTAGGGTAGGAATTTGCTTAGCAGACTAGACATGGTTGGGTGGTAAAGGAGTGGTTAGAGATACAGGGAATCTGGCAGAGAGAAAAAATGAAAGTATGATCAGGACCTCGGGAAAAACTCATTTAAAATTCTCCAACACACAACAGTTCTTGTCCCAAATAAGAACTGAGGCTAGTGGGCCATTCTGAGCTTCGATTCCACCCAACACCTATTAGTCCTGCCAGGTACTCAGTATAAGTATGGTGATGATTAAAGAAAACCACGTGACATCATCTTCCAAAGTCACTTGAGGATCAGAGAGTTGTCTTACTGTGGTGCTTCCTGTCTTTTTGGTGAGTGTGTAGGGCAAAAGTGAAACTCCGAGGCTGCCCATTCAAGAATGAGAAATTGCATATTAGAATTAGCCTAACAAATACTTATGTTTTGTATAACCTATCAGAGATCCTGGAATGGCTTTTCCTGAAAGAATTTACAATCTGGACACTGTCCTACCACCTAGACAGGCGGGAAGGGAAGGGAGTGTTGCCACCAAAGTTGCTTGCTCTGTCATCGGCGGCCTTCCAGCCCAAGAAATAAAAATAATCGCAAGGTAGTTTTAATCTTTACTGAGTTCTGTTGAAACATATCAAAGAGAATCCCAAACGCACAGCAAAACCTCTTAAAATTGCCTTTCCCATCTCTCTCTTGTCGTATATATCACACATTTATGGCTCCCTCCTCCCAATCCTTTCCTCCTTCTCCCGTACCCCTCCAAACTCTCTTAAACCCAGCGACAAGAGCACTTGTCTTCTCTCCCCCAGCTCCCGTCCCGCCTTTCTGAATTTATTCCTCCTGAGGCTGGTAGCTCCCTCTCCCTTTTCTAAAGTAAATCAATTTCACCTTTCCGGCCCTATACTCCAATCAACACCACAGTATTTTTATATTTGTGGGAGAAGTTTAATAGGCAGAATGGGGGGGATGCTTTGCAGAGGCTAGAATACCCAGGGGAATGATTTGTTTTTCTTGTCATCTGAACAGCAAGCATTTGTAGCCTCTGCTGGCAAAGTTTCTCTGTGGTGGCTCCCATATTTTAGGCCTCGCTCACCCTAGAAACGTAAGCCTTCCCATATCAGAGAAGCTTGATGTAAAATGATCTTCATGAGCCTCTTTTCTGGAACTTGTCTTTCCTTTTTACTGATAGAAAATTTGAGTCTCCTCTCCTTTACTCCTCAAAGTTGGCTAACTATAAGAATATTATTCATGACACAACAAAAAAAGAAGCAGACACACATATAGAGAACAAACTAGTGGTTACCAGTGGGGAGAGGGAAAGGGGGTGCTATATAGGGGTAAGGGATTAAGAAGTACAAATTATTAGGTATAAAATAAGCTACAGGGCTTCCCTGGTGGCACAGTGGTTAAGAATAGGCCTGTCAATGCAGGGGACATGGGTTCGAGCCCTGATCCGGGAAGATCCCACATGCCGCAGAGCAACTAAGCCTGTGTGCCACAACTACTGAGTCTGCGCTCTAGAGCCCATGAGCTGCAACTACTGAGCCCGCACGCTGCAACTAGTGAAGGCCGTGCACCGAGAGCCTGTGCTCTGTAACAAGAGAAGCCACCGCGATGAGAAGCCCGTCACCGCAACTAGAGAAAGCCCGTGCGCAGCAACAAAGACCCAACGCAGCCAAAAATAAATAAATAAATAAATTTATTTAAAAAATTAAAATTAAAAAATAAAATAAGCTACAAGGATATATTGTATAATACAAGGAGCATAGCCAATCTTTTATAATAACTATAAATGGAATATAACCTTTAAAAATTGTGAGTCACTATATTGTACACCTGTAACTTATAAGATATTGTACATCAACTTCAGTTAAAAAAAAGACACCGTTCATGTAGCGCTTGTCATCCCCACAAACCCCAAGGGCAGGGGCCTCGTCCATTAGCGCTGTCCGTGGAAAATGCCACGCACACATTTCTTACTGTAGTTAGTATTTGTTGAAGTGGATCGAACGTGAGCATAAGTTTCTCAAAGGGTCTTTTAGCCTGTTGTCACTGACGTGAAACCTGGAGCACACACGATGTATCTCCCCATGTCTCAAGCCACCCTAAGAATGGGTGACCTGGAAGCAGTCTTCCCCTCACGGGGTTTCCTCCGATATCAGCACTGCAAGCCGAGGGTCTTTAAGGACAGAAAAAAGCCATTTGTTTTTCCTTTCCTCTGAAAAGCGACCAGGTGCAAAGTTTTCCACCCAACTCCTGACTTCTCTGAGCCCACTCTGGCATTTGAAGAGTTAATCTGTTGCCACCTAGTGGCTCTCGGCCAACCTGCGGGACCCCCAGCTCACAGAGGAGGAGGGGCGAGGGTGGTGGGGTGAGGTTGCCTTGGTGAAGGGACAAGGTTCCACGGCGGCTTTGTCTTCCCACCCCCGAGTACTACTTAGAGGGGTTGGCTTTTTGAAAACATATTCCCTTTCTCCTCTCCCTCCCTCCCTCCCCTGCAACTGGGGCCTGTTTCCGCTAGACCTGAGGCAAAGCAGTAGTGCAGGCTAGGATTTCTTGCAAGTTTTCCGCTGTGGGGTGCCGCAACAGCTGTGACCCTGGCTTGATTTTGATGTAGACTTCAAGGGCACCGTCCCCAGCAGGGGGAACATTTTTACCTCAGGAGCCTATTCACATTGGTAGCCTTGGCAGGGAAAGTTCCAGAAGCTTTGATTACACAAATACCTCTGCTAAGTACAGGCCCAGTCTTGGCAACCTGTGGAGAGAGAATGTGCACGTGGGCTGATTAAACCAAACGACCGTTTCCTTTGCTGGGGCGGGGGCTGAGGGTCTTCAGCTTGGAAATGATTTTTTCCTTGGCTGTGTTGCCTGGAAACTTGGAGGGTTTAATTAGGACTGGGGAGGTTTTGGGCTTCTGCAGCTGCCTCTGCTCTCCCCCAGGGTTACTGAGTGTGTGTGTGTGTGCGTGTGTGTGTGTGTCCGGCAGTGCAGGCCAAAGCCGTCTGGAGAAGTAAATTGTGTACCACGGCAAATGTGACCCTTTTTATTTCAATTGATTTTAGTTAACAACTTTGAACCTTGTAAACCACAGAGAGGCTGCGTGCGGTTTACATATCGCGTATTGGAGCTGGACAACTAGGTGGAAGTGGTAGCTCTTACCTTCTTACCTACATCCATCAAGGGCCAATCTTTGAAAAGTTTTCTCAATGTTCCCAAGTATGTCCAGGAAGAACGGCCCTGGGTCCATGTCTCCCTGGCTCTGTGAGTTCCAAGGGAGAAGTAAGGCAGAGCCCAGTCTACCCTGATGCAGTTATCTTACTTTGATAGGAAAAATCAACAAATTAAAATACAATCTATTAATCCTTTATTGACCTCAATGTACTTTATTCATCTCAACATTACCAGTTTATTCTCCCGTTTGGAGATTTTGAAGAATTGAGGAGAAACATTTTCCATTTTTCTTTGGTGTGTGTGTATGTTTGTATTTATTTATTTTTCAACTACAAATATTATACATATGTATGTTCCAGTTATAAAAGAGTTAGAGACAGAAGTATAACCTCTCTTGCTCAAAGGAAGATTTTCCGGCTGGAGTCAAGGTTGATCTAGGCACATTTTGGCCCATCTCTTCTTCGTTTCCTCCCTCTTTTCTTTCCTCCCTTCCTTTTCTCCTCCTTTCAGTGGAAGATTCAGAAACATAGTCCCTCCCTTTATTGAGTCCACAGAATTGAGCTATAGCATGCCATGTGTGTTACCTCCTAGGGCTCCCATAACAAAGTACCACAGATTGGGTGGCTTAGACAACAGAGCTGTGTTTTCTCACAGTTCTGGAGGCTAGAAGTACAATATCAAGGTGTCAGCAGGGTTGGCTCCTTCAGAGGGCTGTTAGGGAAGCTCTGTTCCATGCCTCTTCTCTAGCTTCTGAGGGCAACCTTTGGTGTTCCTTGGCTTGTAGATACATCACCCAGATCTCTACCTTCAACTTCACATGGCATTCTCCCTGTGTGTGCATCTGTCTCTGTGTCCAAATTTCCCCATTTTATAGGAACACCAGTCATTTTAGATTAGGGCCTACCCTAATGACCTTACTTTAACTTGGTTGCCTCTGTAAAGACCCTATCTCCAAATAAGGGCTCATTCTGAAGTAATTTACATTAGGTCTTCTACATCATTTGGGGGACCCAGCTCAACCCATAACACAAGGTAAAGCAACAGCTATGTGTACTTGGTACTGCGGTCAAATCCAGAAGGGAGTACCAAAAAAAAAAAAAAAAAGCCAATAATGGGATATATTAGCATAACTACTTTTTTCTTATCCTCTTTATTTTTTAAATTTAATTAATTAATTTATTTTATTTTTGGCTGTGTTGGGTCTTCATTGCTGCGTGCGGGCTTTCTCTAGTTGCAGCAAGCAGGGGCCACTCTTCGTTGAGGTGCGTGGGCTTCTCACTGCGGTGGCTTCTCTTGTTGCGGAGCACGAGCTCTAGGCACATGGGCTTCAGTAGTTGTGACTCACGGGCACTAGAGCACAGGCTCAGCAGTTGTGGCACACGGGCTTAGTTGCTCTGAGGCATGTGGAATCTTCCCGGACCAGGGCTCAAACCCATGTCCCCTGCATTGGCAGGCAGATTCTTAACCACTGTGCCACCAGGGAGGCCTTCCTCTTTAAATTTAATGTTTATTTTCATTAACATTATACATATATGAAGGAGTCAACTATTTTTATATGGCTTATTATGAAAAATAGGAGTTAACAAGCCATGCAATCCTTCCCACCTCCACTGCACACTCTCCAAAGACAATCTCTTTCAACTTTTCTGATTCTGTTAATATTTAACTATAAGTTTCCAAATAACAGATTTATGTTGCTACATGATATTTCAATTATAGAAGTTATCTATTGGCTTCCTGACATACAAGATGGGGACTTAGCTCTCTATAGGTCACACACACACACACACACACACACACACGTAGTGTTCCATCTGACCAATATAGTGATGTTGTAACTCAGTTAGATCAATATCTAATGTTTCCATCACCATGACTGTGTAAATGCTGCAGGCAGCTAATTTGTGTAGGATATCAAAAATATTTTTCCTTTCCTGCACATTTTTTCCACCTAGAGTGAATAACTGGCTTGTTTTTTCCCTTGCTTGGGTTTTAATGACCTTATCCTTAATCAAATCTAAATTCTGCCCCAGTTGTGTAAAAACACATCAGTAATTATTGATTTCATTTTCTTGAGATGTCTCCCAGAACTTTCCCAACTTGGCACTGGGGGAGTTATATGACTAGACTGTTTCCTAGGGAACCCTCCACGTGGGCCTTTTCTCCTGGACTGGTCAGATGTCCAGAGAAGACTCTTCAATCCCCTTCTTACAGAATATATGTCTGGCTGCTCTGCTCTGGAAGCTGAGTGGGGGAAGAAGGCTGGAGTCCAAATATTCAGTCAGCCCATCAATATTCCTTGAATCCCTCTGTTTTCAGCACAGTGATCTCCCATACCTCGACTCTCCCTGCATCCCCAGTTCAGAAATCCCCTGTTTACCATCTCTGGGAAATAAACCTCTGCTGTCATTTACTGCTGAGGAAGTCAAGTGACTGCATGGCATGGGGAGAGTGGGAGTGGAGGCAAGGGAAACTACCTGCATCTACACCCTTTCTGCCAACCCTCCTGCTCCAGCCCCCCCTTTACTCTCACTTCCAGAGATCCCAGAAGCACCAGTTCCTGCCCATGCTCTCTGTCCCCAAGTCCCTCTGGGGGTCTCCCCACAAGAGGCTTTGCAGGTGGCTTTGTCCACCTTGTCTGCTAGCTCAGTCACCAGCCCTTCACAGATTTTGCTGTTTTTGCCTCTTCCATCCTCATTGCTCTGTGTTAGTGGGTTTCAGGAAGAAAGGGAGCTAAGTATATGTATCCAGTGTGCCAGCTTTAACTCTAAAGCCATTCTTGTCCTTTCACCAGCATGTTCTGGAGACAGTTTCAAACACCAAATGAGTGATCCAATTCCTGAGCTATCTAGAAGTTGTGGGTGACTTTGGGGAGAAGAGAGGACCTTCATCATGCTCTGTGTGATCTACAAACAGGCACACGTACACACACGAGGACACATTCAGCCCAACTCTTCACTCTACGTCATCTGCAGCCAACCTGGGCTGAGTATTTGGAATCAGCTCCAGATTCTTATTTTGTTCTCCATGTAATTTTCTTACATTCCCCAATTCTCTCTTTCCCCCATCTCCAATTTATTCTTGTCACTACAGCCAAAGTGCTCCTTTTAAAAATGAAAATCCTATTATCATGTCATTCCCCTACTTTAATGTCTTTACATTACTTTTAATGTCTTCTCTTTACCCTTAGAATAAAGTTCTGTACTCTATTCTTGTCCTATCAGTCCCCACCCAACTGCTTGGGGGGCTTATATTAATCTCATATTGGTCTCCCCTCCCCGGCTAAGCTGTGGCTTCCTTAGCTATTTCTCAGCTCTGTTAGGCCTTTGCACATGCTCTATACTCTTTCTGGAAAGCTCTTGACCTCAGCCCCCTAAAGACTCTATTGGGGAAACATCATTTACCCAGGGACACCTTCTCTGACTGTGTCTCAGCCCCTCCTTACATACACTCAGCTAAATGCTGCATTATACCCTCCCATGATACCCTATACTTTTGCTTTGATAGCACTTTAGTTACATGTCCAAGCTAGACTGGAAGCATCCTGAACACAGGACCTTTTTCTGTCTTGTTTACATCATCACCCTAGTCCCTAGCACCAGATTTGGCCCATAGCATGTATTCATTCCATCAACACTTATTTAATCAACTGTACTTTTCACCTTAGAGTTTTCTAATCTTCACTCCCATCCTCACCCCAGCATACTCTCCCTTCTAAATGTACTGGTTTAATAGCAGAGAATATTAGTTAAATATTGATAGTGTTTGGCCTGGAAAGATAGTCATAATTCCCTTCCTGGAAAACTGGGCGTGGTGCCTCTCTGTCTCTCTCCCTTGTGGAAAACAGCTCTCGTCTTCAGGATATCGGAGCAGGTGACCAGGTGTCTCTCAGCTTATTCTGCTGGCTCTCAAAGCAGAAGGTCCCCAAGATTATAAAGAGAAAGGGAAAGACTTGATTTTTGTTTTTCATAGGCAATCAGGGAAGTTGGTCGTGGTCATATAGTGAGCAAAGTCATGAGGTTCTCATAAAATAAACTGAATGGAGGTCCCCGTTACAGAATTACAGTTGCAGCATCACGTGTAAAGGTTGCCCCCGAGATTTATCTCATTGCTTTCCTTATATGAGAAAAAAAATGCAGCTCACAGTATGCAATAATTGGAAGTTTGACACTGAAACTATTTGTTTCCTCATCTGTAAAATGAGAAAGTTGAACTAAGTGCCCTCTAAGCTACTCTGAAACTCTG
The DNA here is from genome assembly GCF_011762595.2 of Tursiops truncatus. Classification (NCBI taxonomy): domain Eukaryota; kingdom Metazoa; phylum Chordata; class Mammalia; order Artiodactyla; family Delphinidae; genus Tursiops; species Tursiops truncatus. The sequence goes on along the minus strand of NC_047034.1, from coordinate 131,571,241 downwards.
TAACCTTATTCTGAGCCTGTATAAGAGCTGTTCACAAGAACTTCTAGGTTTCTGAAAATACACTGCTCTTGAGGAAATCAAAGATTTATTGGAAGGTTTTAAAAAATATATAAACACCTTCATGAACTTGGCAAAGAATCAGGTGAAGAAAAGTGTGGATTTTCAATCTGCCAACAACGGTGCCATTCTAAAGAGTTCAAAGGTCAGCATTTTAGTACTCACACACAACTACGTAAAGACTAGAAGGGCTGAAACCTTCAGCAGCAGCTTTTGAACTTTGTGTCATTGCTCAGAGGCAAAAATGAAATACATGCCTAACTGCAAAAGATTAAGTAGCCAAGACCTTTTTAAAAAATAAATAAAGGTACCGTGTGATACTTGGTATTATTAGTAGTAAATATTTACTCCCTTCAACATTCCATCATGGGTCTTCACTTTCCTCCCCCATTGATGTTGGGTTGCTTTGGCCACTGGAATGTTTGTGGACATGAAAAACATTGCGCTTTCCTCAATTTAGCTTCAATCTTGTGCACTGGTCACCTGCCGTGAGATACCCTGGGTAACTACTGTCTGGAGTCCAAAATAAAAAATATGGAGCAAATATAAGCTAAATTCACAGACCCTCCCAGCTGAGCTCAGCCTAACTCAGCTGAATCAGTTGATCTGCAGACCTTTGAGCATGAGAATAAATGCTTGCTGTTTTAAGCCACTGAGTTTTGAGATGATTGTTACACAGCATTATTGTGAAAAAGCTGACTAATACAAGATGCAGTGTGGGTTCTCATGAGATATAACATGACGGTTAAGGTATGGTTTCTGAAATTTGGCACATCTTGGTTTGAATCTCACTTCTGTTATTTACTAGATGTGAAATGTCATGCAATTGACTTAACCTCTCTGAGACTCTTTTCTCATCTGCAAAATGAAGATAATCACCAACCTCATAGCACTGTTGTGTAGATCAAATGACCTAATACATATCGAGCAGCTAAGACAGTGCCTGGTACATACTGAGGAGCCAGTAAATGTTTGCTATTATTAACAATAATAATTATTATAATTTCTATAAAATAAATCTTACTTTCCTGTTAACTTACATTATAAAACTAGATATAAAGACTTATTTGGAATATTTGGTGAAGCAGGATGAAGAAGATAAGTATTCTACCTCATGGCTGATAAGTTCATATGATATTAAAAAGGTACATTGTCTACCAAGCAAGCGTGTCTGTGTGTATAAAAGAGTTTTGAATTACTTTGTAACAATTTCCCAAATCTGAGCTCCTTTTACAGACAGAATTTACATTTCCATGTCCCCAAGTCTAGGATATGAAGTGTGGTGTCAAGTACTAACAATCTATGTCTGACTCTACACTCTGAGCACCCAGAATTGTTCCTAAGAGTTCACATCTAATAAATTGTACATTGCTGTGGTTCCTTGCTTTCATGTACTTAACAAACATTTATTAAGTACTAGGTATTGCACTAGGTACTAGAGGTAGAGAGATAAACAGACATGGTCCTGTACTCATGGCCATCATACTTTAGCTACAGGTTGCAAATCTGTTTCACTCTGGTGTCAACTCAGGGATTTAGAGGGGCTGCTCAGAGCACTAGTTAAAAACAATTCTAGGCAGCACTTGATCTTAGTGGGGAAAAGAGTCATGGGTTTGGAAGGAGGGAATGGTTTCGAATGTTTGCTAATCCAGGTTTCGCTGGGTACAGACACATATACAACAAAATATAATTTAATGCAGTAAATGCTATTTGTGAGATAAGAACAAAGTGGCATCGCACACAGAGCAAGGAGTAATTAATTTTGCCAGGAGGGGAGTGGAGTAAGGAAAGGCTTAATTGAAGAGGTGAAATTGTAGCTGGGCTTTGGTGGATGACCAGGAATTTAGTAGGTGATGAAGTGGGAAAAGATGGTTTCAGGCCAAGAGCACATCATGAGCAAAGGCACAGAGGTGTATTAGTACATGGGGCGTTGAGGGAACAGTGAGTAGTCCTGTTTGGTTAGAACGTGGGGTGTGGGGATGATGCTGGTAGGAATGAGTTACAATAGGGGGTTGGGACCAGTCTGTACTGCTTTATTGTGTAAGCCACAGGAATCCCCGAAGGCTTTTCGGTTAGAGCATGATATGGCCAAATATGTGTCTTTAAATGGTTACTCAAGAAGAACTAGATCGGAGATAAAAAGAGAAAGAGACAAGCAGCAGAGAGGAGGCTATTGCAGTTATGCAGACAAGGGACCTGGGCATTTAAACTAGGGTGGTGTGGAGTGGGGGCCGAGAGAGAGGAAATAACATCACCAAATAGCACAAGGATGCTCTTCTCTCAAAAATGACCTAGTATTAGGGCTTCAATCAATATAAAGCAAATTTAATGGTCTAATTTTTTCATAGCTCTTGTTCTAATGTTACTGTTTGAATATGTCATTAAATCACACATATAAAGGGAGCCAGATTTTAAAATTTATCCTTGAGTCAAGCCTGTAAAGTAGGTACTAAAATTTCCATTTTACAGAGGAGAAAACTGAGGCCCCGGGATTTAAAAAGCCCGCAATCAGTGATCTTAGACTACACATCTTCTAAATGTCAAAGCTAGCATTTGAACCCAGGGCAACTTGACTCCAGAGTCAATGTTCTTAATCACTATTTTATACCATGTGAACAATTAATTCTCCAGTGTTATGGTCCATTTCCACTAATTGTTAAATCTCTCATATACCTCCTCTTTTCAGTCTGATATATCTTGACCCAGGAGACAAGCCAGTGAGTATCAGAGAAGTATTGAAGGCAGGAGAAAAGTACCTCTGAAATACTCCAAATAACTTGGACTTGAAGTCAAAGAAAAACTATTGATTTTTTTTTTCCTGAGTACTTGAGAGATTTGTCAAGTAATCTCAAATCTCTTATTCTGTGGGAATCAATGCATTAATCAATCCACAGGCACTGTACCTAGCACTGTGCTGGGGGAATAAATCACCCTTGACTCAGTCCTCATTTGAAACACAGGGGAAAGAGCCCAGGACTGTGAGAGAGGAGACATAGTTGGGAGCCCTGGCTCTGCCATGAACCTGCCCTTGGCCTTGGACAAGTCACTTCACCTTTCCAGGCCTTCCTTTCACCATTGGAAATAGCCCCAATGATGGCAAATGTCCTTATCATTCCTACATTTTTGCACCCGCCTTACGGGATTAATTGAAGGAAAAATAAAAGAGCAATTAGTATTGGACAGAAAATTGTGGTACTAAAACACACTAAATTGCACGACTGTTTTAGCAATCACTTGGCGTCTTCTGAAACAGCCTCCTAAATATGCAGGAAGAGTGTTTATCATTCCTACTCTTATGGAGCCTGACACTTCACCGAGAGAACAGGCTTTACAATGTCGCGCTTTCTCAAAAATTGCTGCATTTGAAATCTTGCGGGATATTTAAAACTTGTTTTTAGAGGACCTGAGGCACTTTGAGTTTCTCAATGCTTTATCCTTCTTTCCTTTTCATCTTGCCTGGAGAATCCCCAGTGGTGATTTTTAAACATAACTTATGTACTTCATCGAGGTCTTTGGAGTTTGGAGAGTGCAGAGTTTCCTCTGAGGCAAAATATTTTGAACAGTGGCTGCATGGGCTCACTGTTTCCTGGAGCTAAAGACTGCAAATCGATTTCTGCAGCCCACTTCTTCCAGAAGGAGACGGTGGGGGTGAGTGGGAACACGAACTTGCTTTGTCCACCTAAACAGCGCCGTCAGATTTCTCAGTCATCCTCTTGGCTTTCGGAGGAATTGCAGGAGCAATTGTTGAGCCTCGCAACAGTGAGATTCCGCTGCCTTCCAGCTCTAACAATCAAGAGACAAGTCTCCAGAGAGCACAGGCTCCAAGCAGTTATTAGAGATGATGGCATTACCGGACCGCTGGGGCCGCCTGCCCTGCCCTACAAAATAAACGGTCCTCTTACGGCTTCACACTATGCTTTACTCCCTATATTAACACAGGAGCTGACAGATCGGGTGAGAAGCTGCAACTTGTATTTTGGAGGGCATAAGAGATGATTGTGCTCGTTCTAATTCCAGACCTGATCTTTTTAGCAGATTATGATGGATGACTCTCCACGGTGGTCAGCGCCTCCTGTATATATTTTAGGTGGAATGCTTTCTTTTGACACATACTTTACAGAGACATAAGTGTATCCTATTTTAATTAATGGAAGAAATGATTCATTCACAAGTGGAAGGTTTAATTAAAGAAAGGGTCAGCATGGGTCAGCCATGAATTGCAAAATATCTCTGATGTTTATTATACTCTCCACCAACTCTGCATGCTGTCTGGAGTGGTACACGGCAGTAAAGGCAGGCCCTGGAAAGAAAGAAAATGAAGTGTAATTAATTCATTCATTCAACAAATATTAATTGAGCACCTACTGTGTTTTAGGTGCTGTGCTAGGCTCTGCAAATAAAATGGTGAACAATCAGACATGATTTTTTGCACTTATGCCAGGGACAATGCAGTTGGGGGCACAAGAAAATTGAGGAACAAACAAATAGAACACTATTATTAAAGATGGTAACATGTTTTCTGGAAAAAATCGTTTGGGGCTCTTCTCCTTGCAGTGTTTGGGTATTGTTTTTTAAGAATTTTAATACCCCACTTTAAAGTGGGTACATTTAACTTTGGAATATATCTCTGAAGCCAATCTGACCCAAGTCTGCTAGATGAAGTATCTTATTCTTAGAAGCAGCAGTTATACATACTGAGTTACAAAATATGTAGCTTGTCACAGTAGCTCCTTCCTATGAGGAGAGAAACTTTATGCTTTAGAATCAGACAAACCTGGATTCAAATCCCGGCATCTCAGCTTAATCGATTTCTGGTCTGTGATATTATTTTGCTTTTCTGACCTCAGTTTCCTCGTTTACAGGGAAGAATAACAATACATAAGGCATTGAGTCATGTGAAAAAATACATGAATAGTACCTAGGGCATAGCATTCTTATTAATCAGCATTAATATTTGTAATTTATCTTCTTACATTATTATTAATAGGAGTAATATTTTTCCCTCTCTTTTGCAACTTTCTTGATTCTATGTTTGTTCTGGTTGTTCATGTTATTTTCTTATCCCCTCATTTGATGACAGAGGTCATAATTTTTAAAGCACTGGACCCAGTCTGATATATGCTTAGTGATCAATAAGTAACTGTCGAATGAACGGATAAAATTCTCTCTCTTTTTGGAACTGGGTAGAGAATAAGCTGATAGTAAACAAAGTCTCTCAAAGGCTTCCCATAACACTTGGAATAAAGTCTATATTCCTTATCATGGCAAACAGGAACCAACATGCCCTGACCTTTCCAGTCTCATCCAACACCATTTTCCCTCCTGTACTCAGCTTGAGCCACCAGCCTTGCCTGGAATGCCCTTCCTCTAGAACTGTGCATGGCTCACTCGTTCCAGATCTTCAGCTCTCTGTTCAACTATTTTCTCTTCCTGGAGACCTTCTCTGACCACCTTGCCTATTCATTTTCTATCTCCTCACCCTGCTTTATTTTTTCTCAAAGCATTATCACTGTCAGAAATTACATGATATATTTCAGAGTTTACGAATTTGTTGTCTATCTCCCCCACTTAGCACATGTGAACTCCTGAGAGCAGGAACCTAGACTGCTGGTGTCCAGCCCTAAGTCACCATGATACTGAATGAATCAAACAAATGAAGTATCTCTTTTCATTTTTGTAGGGAAATATATATATATATATAAATAAACTATCCAAATAGTTTCTATAGTACAGTACTCTACAAAACATAAGAAATCTTTCCCCCCAAATTTTTGCTTGCAGCACTGAATTTAATTTTTCACCACAGAATGACAGGAAGTGGTATGGAAAACGAAGACACAGCCCATAGGAGGTCTCCCAAAGCCCCAATTTTAATAGGATTCCTACTCATTTTACTTTCTCACCGTGAGTCTGGCGCTCCTTGTAAGTTGCTTCCTTTGTGCTTAACAAAGTAGTTACTCCTGTTCTCAAAGCCAGCAAACATAGATTTTCTTTAGTTTTCACATGATCTGGCTCAAAACAGCAGGAAACATGAATGTTTCGTTTGGCGTCTTTCACTGTCTGAGAACAGAACTGCAAACAAGAGAGGAGTCTCCTCTTGCCCAGGTGGTCCTAGCGCTGGAGAGGACAGGCCAGAACCGTGTCCTCCACCATGCGGTCCGGGGACTGGAGGGAAGGTGAGGACCCTGGAGGCGTCCCTCGGAGGGCAGGCCTGAGCCTGGGTGTGCGAGCGTGGTGTTGCATGGTGTGAGGGCTTTGCTGGCCTCGCCTGTCTCTCCAAAGAGCCAAACAATGCCGGCTGTTCCTGGCAAGGCCGAGCCTGGCTTACTCAGATTCGTGTTTTAGGAGAGGTGCTTTGGGGTAACTGAACAGGCTCCATTTCCACCATGAGCACATCAGCCCTGGTTTCCGCTGTGCAAAAACAAAATTCTCAAAAATGTTACCGTATCAAATCGATGTGGCTTTTGTTTTATAAACAACTTTTTTTTTTTAGTCTGTGGAAACTGTAATAAAGACCAACACCATATCCAGTTGTTTTCCAGAGAACCGACTCCACTTGGGAGACTTTCTCTCAGCATGAGGGGCTGCTCTTTTTTTTCTAGCAGATATTCCTAAAATTTGACTCCGTGTGGTCAAGGGCATAGCAGTGGACCCTCAGCACCTCAGCTTGGAACCGTGGGCTTCTTTCTGCTTCTGAAAGAGGGCTTCAGAGCCACTAATGGAGCACTGGTGGGAGACAGACAGTCAAGGAAGTGATCTCACAGAGGAGCTCAGTTCTGCTGGAGAAGGGGAAGACTCCCTTGTGAAGGAGCCCATGAATTTGGGGCCCACACATCCCACAGGCAATGAGAACACTTCACGAAGGCTGTGATATTCCGAGATGCCTGGAAGACTCCCTGAAGCTCATTGCTTCCAAATGCTTTCCTTCTTTCAGTACAATTTCATTGAAGACAATTCAGATGAAAGCTTACAACGGGACGTCACTGATTTTCCAACACAAAACAGGCAAGGGTGATAATATTAATGGAACAAATACGTTTTGGGAGAAAATTCTTATTATTTGCACACATTAAAATTCACAAAATAGAGTTGAGCACCAGAAACCTTTCCCTTGTGACTGACAAACCATGGGTTATCTGCAATAATCCACTGAGGACGGATCCCATCTAAAACCCACTCCAGTGGAGAATCGACTACTGAGGGAATGTGTGTAGTACATTTTCACTCCCAGATTTCATGAAGAAATGGTTAAAACTCAGCCCTTTTCAAATCTGGCTCTGTCCCCTACTAGTCATGCCTCAAATCCCACATCTATAAAATGGAGATAATAATATACTTATCTAAATGTTTTGTTATGAAAATTAAATGAGATAATCCGTGAAAGTCCTTGGCATAAGGTCTGACACTTGGTCAAGTGCTCAATAAAGGTTATTTGTAAAAATAACTATTATAATAATGATAATTTATGACATTATTATTAAAATTAACATTTGTTTGTAATGATTCCTATCCATTTCATTCTATATTTTCTTCCATTTTTCACTGCCTTTTGAATTCAGAATGTCTGGTAACCTGCATATTAAGTGGTAAAATACAAAATAACTGTTCCTCAACACGAATTTCTCTGAAAAATACTGTAGGTTATGCTACAGATTCCTGTAAGCATTTTTCTAATTTGAATAGCAAAATAACACTAAAATCAGCATGCTTTTCTATCTAGACTATAAGCCCCTTTTTAGCATCTTCTTTACTATTCTCTCTTCAGCTCCTAGCACATGGGGCTGCTCAAAATATGTTTGTTGAGTAGATAAATGTTCTTTAGTCATACAAGAGAAACAACAACAACAATAAAAACAACTGCTTGAGTAGCCTCTACTTCTCTTCCATCTAACACTTTTCCAACAAAGAAATTTCCCTGGTTAGTATGGAAGTTCTAAGATAGAGGTGATCATGGGCAAAGGAAACTCTGTTCTTGTATTTCACTCTTCCTGGTGGTCTGTGTTAAAAATAAGGTCACTCTGAAGTGACAGAGTGGCATGGACATATATACACTACCAAATGTAAAATAGATAGTTAGTGGGAAGCAGCCACATAGCACAGGGAGATCAGCTCAGTGCTTTGTGACCACTTAAAGGGGTGGGATAGGGAGGGTGGGAGGGAGACGCAAGAGGGAGGAGATATGGGGATATATGTATATGTATAGCTGATTCACTTTGCTATACAGCAGAAACTAACACACCATTGTAAAGCAATTAAACTCCAATAAGGTCACTCTTAGGAAAAAGCTATCTGATTGCCTAGTGCCCCTCCTTTGATATGTCATTTGAAATACTGACATTATTTTCATAGTGTCTTTCTTAAATTAGGGTTGGAATTCTTTTCTCAGCATCATCCTTTTCTTTTCATCCATTCTAGGAAAGAGCTGTCATTGTCTCATGTCCCCAGTAATTGGATAAGTGATTCTTCCTAACCTTGAAACAGCTAAGTAGAAAGTATACCCAGTGACCTTAAAATGGACAGCCCTTGCCTTTTCTAATTGGCATGTGTATTCTAGAACTCTTTGAACAATACTTTGAGTTCCTAAACCTTCTTAGAAAGGGGTGTGTGTGTGAGTTGTTGAAAGATGGGGAGTTGGTGATAGAGGGATCCACCTCCTTCATTTCTAGCTAAGTGACGGGGCTTCCACTTGGCCACAGGGAGAGAGCAACATGTTGGCACATATAACCATGGCCTGAATGCTGACATCCACTGGGAAATCTAGAAGCTGAGAAACAGAATGACTGGCCACTTTGATGGTGGAATCAGGAGAGGGCTGCTGAGCTGGGGAAAGTCCTGCACACCCTTAATTTGATGAGACAAGGGATGAGTATTTCCCATGGACCAGATGTGGGAAATGCTGAAGAGAGAGCTAAGCTCCAGACCTTTTAAGATCTGTCCAGTTGAACCTCCTGGGAGAAGGGACTCCAGCAAGTGTGAGTCCATGGAGAATGGCCCCCCTTGAGCCAGGGTCAGCAGATAGGAGAAACATCAAGCCAAAGGAAAATGTGCATTGAAGTTGCAGTTGGAAGGCCCAAATGGGAACTTCCAGAAAAACCCTGGAAAACACTCCACTGGAGAAAGGGGTAGCTTTAAACATTTGTCAGGCCCAAGAGCATGAGGCCAGCCTATGATAGAACCAACTCAAATAAGGGTTTTCTTGACCTTTATCTCTTCTTCCCTCCCTTGCTAACAGACCATAAGAGTCAGAAATTGGATAGCAGGCTGGGGGTTAGGGAAAGGGAGAGCCAGGAGGAAGAAAAATGCAAGGCCTCACAGACCCTATACCCCCTTGCTCAGTATGACATATTTCATTTTTTGTTGGAACATGATCTGATTTACATTTTAGAAAAATTATTCTGGCTACCTTGTGGAGAAATGACAGAGAGACAATAGAGAAAACACAAAGACCAGATGCAGGCCTATTTCACTTGTCTGCAGGAGGCATAAGGATGACTTGGACCAGGGTAACCAAGTGGAAGTGTTGAGAAGTGATCGAATTCAGAATACATTTTAAAGCTGCTAAGGACTTGATGCCTGTGAGGAAAAGAGAAGAGTTTTCTCTGACTACAACGTTTTTGACCTGAGCAATTCTTTGAGTGAATGAATCCATTACTGAGTGAATGAATGAATTGGGAGTCATTAAAGAGTTTTCAAGTAATCAGGTCAGATTTATATTTCAGAAACCTCACTCTAGTGAGGTTTAGTGAAGGATGGATTGGGGACTGAAAGCCAGGTGACTAATTGGAAGGCTATTGCAATAGTCCAGGGGAAAGGCATTGAGGTTCTGAGCTCAATGTCTAGGTAGTAGGTATAGAAAGGAAGGGATAGATCAGAGAAATATTTGGGATATTAAATTATTAAAGTGTGGTGATATGATAATTGTGAAGGAGGAGAAACATAATGGCTTCCAGATGCCTGGGTGAATAATAGTTCCACCCTAATGATGAAGAACATGGAAGAAAAAGGTATAAAGGAAGAAAGGAGAGGATAGATGTTATGATGGTTAATTTTGTCAACTCGATTGGGCTAAAGGATGTCCAGATAGCTGGTAAAACATTATTTCTGGGTGTTTCTGAGGGTGTTTCAGAAGGGACTAGCATTTGAATCCATAGACTGAGTAAAGAAAGGTTGCCCTCACCAAAGAGGATGGGCATCATCCAATCTTTTGAAGGCCTGAATAGAACAAAAAGGTTGAGGAAGGGTGAATTTTCCCTCTGCTTGAGCTGGGACATCCATCTTCTCCTGCCCTCAGACATCAGTGCTCTGGGTTCTCAGGCTTTTGGACTCAGACTGGGACTTACACCTTTGGCTCCCCTGGTTCTCAGGCCTTTGGGTTTGGCTGGAACTCCACCACTGGTTTTTCTGGACCTCCAGCTTGCAGACAGCAGATCATGGGACTTCTTAGCTTCTATAATGAAGTGAGCTGATCCTTCATAATAAATCTCTTTCTATATTTATGTGTATGTGTGTGTGTGTATATATGTGTATATATATATATATATATATATATATATATATGACAGTTACTCTGTCTCATGCTGGAATAACACTAACAGATCATACACACTCTAGAGCTCCCTGTGGAATTGGCTGAGGTTTTGTCAGGCCTGCCATCACAGTTGGACTTCTCTCTCTGCCCAATTCTGCTTCCTCACCTGCCTGCCACAGGTGTTGATCCCTAATAAACATCCTGCATGTCAATCTCCATCTCACTCTCTGCTTCCAGAGAATCCAACCTGTGACAGTTGATACCAGGAGTGGTCCAAAAGAGTAGGTGATTATTGGGGTTTGGGAGCTGAATCACTTACTGGCTGACTGGCAAGAAGGACTCCACCACTGGTGGTAGGTAGGAGACAGACAGACTCTGGCAGTGGGTGTTGACCCTGTTGTTCACAAGCTCCTGGATTGTGAATTGAAACGATGTATCAGAGGAGGGGATGGTATTAGCTGGTGTAATGCATTAGGCATTTGAGATGTATGGGGTAATTACTAATTATTAGGACAATGGGATTGGATACTTCTTGCTAAGTGTAATTGATACACTGGAAAAAGATAATGAAAAGCAATGAGAGATAAACAAGCAATTGCAAAACCAACTGTGAAAGCCAGAGGGGCTCCCTGGTAATATGATGAGGCTCTCATTTGCTACAGTAGGAGGACAGAGAAAGATGAGGCCTAGGCCCAGGACTTCATAGTCAAAGTGGCTGAATTCTAGAAAAGGTTAAATTACTAACCAAAGCACACATGTTATGCAGGGTTAGGGCTCTGGTTGGAAAAAAATTAAAACCTCACACTTGGGATTGTCTGACTGAATGCCCCTTCAAATTTTGAACTCCTAGACTCATCTGAACTCTCTCTGTCTTGAGAAATGGCCCACTGTCCTTAGTAAGAATGAGAACTCCCCCATGCTTGATGACAGTACAGAGAATTCTGCCCTGCAAGACAATAAGTGCCCCCTCAGGACCTTTGCCCACCTCCCCTCCTTGCCAGTAGGCCTATAACTAGGATTGGGTCACAGCAATGCAGCTGGAGATGTACTAGGTCTCATAAAGAAAGGAAGCAACTCTTCCCCAAAGGTGCAACAAGACATAACCGATATGTACAGCAGAAGCTGTGGAGTAGGTGTGGAGCTAGATTCTGAGGGTGCATGATCAAGGGGACTGGAACATAATATTGGATAAGGTTGAGTTTACTGATTCGGAAGCACTCTGCTAAAATACAAGATATAATACACTGACGAGGACTCCAAGAGATGACACAAACTCACTTCTAGGACAGCTCCTAAAAGTATTGGAAAAAGCAATGGGCCCCATTAACTGAAATCAAAATGTCAGAATTGCTATTCCAGATGGTTGAGAAAGTTGTTTAAAAGGTTCACAGAAGGAGGCATGCTGGAATGGATATACTAAATAAGGCTAGAAGACTCACCAAATGGTTGTGCTCCATGAGAAGGCCAAGAAGATACACGATTTACCAAGACCAGAAAGAATGTTCTGGTGAGAATGTCAGAATGCCTCAAAGACACAAATGTGACCGTATTACCCACTGCTTAAAAACTCTTTAGTGACTTCTCATTCTATTGGGCATCATGGAAATGTTCCAGAGCCTTGTCCAGTAGGCTAAGTCTCTCAGTGGGAGAGGCCAGTTCAGAAATAGACTCACATAGCAATGGGCATAATGGGATCCCCAAAGCAGTAGAGGTTAGGTGGTGGTGCTTAACTGCTTGAAGTTGAGTGGACACAATTATAATGAGACCATAGTTAGAGCAGTGGCCAAGAGGGCTTGACCTGCAGAGATTTATTAGGATACTTAATAGAATATGGCATCCCTCAAGGCAAAAGAGATGGACAGTCAAAAAGTGTCTTAATCAGATTTTACCTCCAAAGAAATCAAGGATAGATGATCACGGGGCTGAAGGCAGTTACCCTCATTTTAAAAAGGCACAGTATCTTGTCTAGTTTCTGGACTTGAATCTATTTTCAGACCCAGACTCACTAATTCAACAGGAGGCCAGGTCTCCAGGAGGAAGAACCCTGTAACACCCCAGCAAATGGTAATGATTTCCCTGGTCCTTCTCCAAAAGGAATAATGGCCATGTAGGACCTAATTACACACTGAGGAAAAGGAAATACCCAAACATTTCAAGGACTATCAGACACAGTATGAATAGTCAGAGATCTGAATCATCATCATGGAGCCTCTCTTAGAGTAGGGGACTATAGGTGCCAAGTAATAGATGGAATCCTGGCTAAAGTCCAGTTTACTCTGTGTTCACTGGGTCCATGACCCACCAGTGGTCACTTCCCCTGTCCCTGAATTTATAATTAGATTTGATATACTTGGTACCACTCCCATATTGGGTCCTTGATCTATAGGATCAAAGCTACCGTAGTGGGTAAAGTCAAGCGGAGGTCTCTGAAAATGTCCTACCCCCACCCCATCCAAAAGAGTAAATCAGAAACAATATCACATTCCAGAAGGATGGCAAAAATTAGTTGAGTAATCTATTGTCATCATCTAGGAGCCATCTGGTCTCTGCAAGGACTAGAGTGGGGAATTAAATGAAGATATGGTGGGATCTCCATGAGGAGGCTACCAAGCCAAGTGAGAAGTAGTGGCAAGAGAGGAGGGAGGAAACCAGGAGCCATGAAAACCAAGGGGTGAAACCATCAATACCAGCAGAGAAATATAGTAAGGTCTGAAGGTGTCCACTGAAATTGGTAAATAATATATCACTAATGACCTTAGAAATAGGAATTCTAGCCAAATCAGTCATTTAACAGACATTCATTGCATATGTTACCTACTGCTAATAGGTGGTTGAAATAGATATGATCCCTTAACCCATGAAAATGTATAGTCTAGTGCAGGGGTCCCAAACCCCTGCACCGCAGACTGGTACCAGTCTGCAGCCTGTCACACAGCAGGAGGTGAGCAGCAGGCAGGCGAGCAAAGCTTCATGTAAGCTCCTCATTGCTCCCCATTGCTCGCATTACCACCTGAACCATCTCCTCTCCCCCGCCCCCTTCATGGAAAAATTGTCTTCCACGTAACAGTCCCTGGTGCCAAAAAGGTTGGGGACCGCTGGTCTAGTGGATAGTGGTGAAAGCCAAATTTGTGTGGAATAAAAGGAAAGGAAATAAAGTCAGTAAGTGTGTATTACTTAAGGTTTGGAGATAATAGAAGTATAAAAATGTATGGACACTTAGAGCTACAAGTCCACACCCAGCTCCATAAGCACATATTCATGAAGCCCAAAAAGAACCCCTTGGCTCATTCCTAGTTGGTTTCCGTGTGAGAGGGGCCAGCTTACCTACCCTCAAACATCTTGAGCCTGAGAAGTTGATTCTTGAGCCAAGATACAAAGGATTAAGTGTGAAGTGTTCAGGGGGCTGCGGGGCTGAAGGGGGAGTGTTTCTCTCTTCCAGTTACTTTAGTTGAAAGGGAAGAGAAAATTCTGTGGCATTTATGCCTGATACCTGCAACTTTCTTGATGAGACAGAAGCCATAACCATCTTAATGGTTGGGTGTGGGCTTCACTGTATCTGGGCAGACAGGTCTGGGTTGGCTGTACTCAACCAAAGTAACCACAGGTTTCTTCTCAGCCTAAATGGAAACCAAGCTAGGTATTTCAAACAGAGGGGACTTAAGACAGAGAATTGGTTACAAAGATGATGGAAAGTTGCGAGGGCAAAAATGGCAAGCAGAGGTAACCCAAATATTTGTAACTACAGAAAGCAACTATGAGTCAAATGCTATGGGAACAAAAGAGAAGAGAGAGTGCCTAGAAGAGGTCAGAAGAGGTCCCCACATACATGCTGGTGCTCAGAACTTGGGGAGGGTGTGGCTGGCTGGTGCTGGTACTTTTAAGAGGGAACAACGCAACTGGTTTGGGGAGTGCCAAATGAAGCTGGGAACTGAAGCCATAGCTATACTTTGCTGCTGTTTTTCCTGTAGTGACACCAACACTAGAAATAGAAAAAGTCCTTCTACATCCTTCCATCTTCCAATGTCCCTCCAGTTCTCCCCACTGACAGTCCATCAGCTAATAGGAAGCCACCTGGCAAAAGTTTCTCAGAAGCATAGTTTGCAGACCCTGACCCCAGCACCACAGAGCAGAACGTAGAGGAGTGGTTTTGGAGCTGAACAACAAGAGGTAAACACCACGACCATACCAGAGAAAATGGGTGACTGGAGGGCCTGACCCTTTTGACTTAAACAAAGAGACTGGTGCACTAGAAGGCCAGTACATGTAGGTGCTTGTACAGCCAGCAGGTATGAGGTATGACCAGGCATTTCTCTTCCTCTTTGTTGGCTGGTACTGGCCGTTGCCAAGATGCCACAGAGCCTGATTACAGTGAGAATATAGCATTGGCAAGGGTACTGAGCACATCTGGCTGGTGCCACTTGTGGTCCCAGAACCTACATCCTCTGTGCAAAGGAGTTCAGGTAGACCACCACAGTCTCTTCCTCATGGTTAAGATTTTCCTAGGTAGAAAACCAGTAGAAGAGCTTTCTAGGGCAGCCAGACCATATGAACAAAATTTAGAGGAGAATAAATTATACGGCATGTTTGGAAGATAGTCAAAGCCTCTCCTCCTTTTTAAATTTCCTTTACAAGATGGGAAGGAGACTTTAAAAATATTTTTTAATCTATAGTTTTCTTATGTAGCAGAGGTAGCTAATTAGAAAATACAATGTGAAAAATATCCCATTCTCAATATCAGTTGAAATTATAAATACTTAGGAATAAATTTAAGAAATGTGCATAACTTGTCTATGGAGAAAAATTTTGAAAATTTAAAGGACCAAAAATAACACTGGAATATGTGGAGAGATACAGTCTATTGGAAGTTTAAATATTATTAAAATATAAACTATTCTCCAACTTATCTAGATGTTTAGTAAAGTTATCCCCAAAAAAGCACTTGACACATGCTTAAATATCCTGAAAATTAATCATTCTCATGCAAGTTGATGATGTTTGTACTCATATAATTTGATGAGAACATGAGTTGATAAAATTATTCTAGAAACAACTTGGCTGTGTGAATCAAGGATTCTTTTAACTATCTATATATTTTGATCCAGAATTTTAGTTTAAAAATTTATCTAAAGAAATAATCAGACATGCTGATAAAATTTGCCTTCAAGTATGTTCATTATAAGATATTCATAATTTACAAAAACTAAAAACACCCTACAGATCTAGCTACAAGAGAATGTTAAGTAAACTATATACTCAATAGATATTTATATAGAAAATTGAAAAGTATTATCCATGAGTATTCAAAGATTGGGGGAAAGTTTAGGATAAATGTTAAGTGAGAAGAACATAATTCAACATTTTATATAATGAGATTCATGTGTGCACATATGTGTGTGTATATGCATACATATGCTTCTACATACATAGACAAAATTTGGAAAGAAATTCACCAAAGAGTTATCAATGGTTAATCCTGGGTGATAAAATTATATGAAATTTTTACTTTACTCTTTATATATTTTTGTTTTAATTTTACCATGAAAACATTTAATAAGAAAAATGAAATCATTTCAAAAAGAGGGAGAGATATTTGACTTCCTCCAATTTTTCTTTCAAAAATTCAATAAGTCCTTAATTGCCAATATGTGCCAGGCACTTTTTCACAGTGCCATTTGGAGGTTAGACCACCTGGATAAGAGTTGAGTATCTAGATCAGAGAGTGGTAGGAAATGGACTGGAAAGATGGGTTGGACCAGGTTGTTCATGGCCTTGTAGGTCAGACAGGTCAGAAAGCTTGGACTCCATCTTGCAAGTTTTGAAGTGTCTGAGGCGATCCTTATGAAGAAAAACTATAGGAGAGACCTTCAAGATGGCGGAGGAGTAAGATGTGGAGATCACCTTCCTCCCCACAAATACATCAGAAATATATCTACATGTGGAACAACTCCTACAGAACACCTACTGAACGCTGGCAGAAGACCTCAGACCTCCCAAAAGGCAAGAAACTCCCCACGTACCTGGGTAGGGCAAAAGAAAAAAGAATAAACAAACACAAAAGGATAGGGACAGGACCTGCACCTCTGGGAGGGAGCTGGGAAGGAGGAAAAGCCTCCACACACTAGGAAACCCCTTCACTGGTGGAGATGAGGGGTGGGCTGAGGGGAACTTCGGAGCCAAGGAGGAGAGTGCAGCAACAGGGGTGCAGAGGGCAAAGCAGAGAGATTCCCACACAGAGGATTGGAGCCGACCAGCACTCACCAGCCCGAGAGGCTTGTCTACTCACCCATTGGGGTGGGTAGGGGCTGGGAGCTGAGGCTCCAGCTTCGGAGGTCAGATCCCAGGGAGAGGACCAGGGTTGGTTGAGTGAACACAGCCTGAAGGGGGCTAGTGTACCACAGCTAGCCGAGAGGGAGTCCAGGAAAAATTCTGAAACTGCCTAATAGGCAAGAGACCATTGTTTCAGAGTGTGCGAGGAGAGGAGATTCAGAGTACCACCTAAACGAGCTCCAGAGATGGGTGCAAGCCACGGCTATCAGCATGGACACCAGAGATGGGCAAGAAATGCTAAGGCTGCTGCTGAAGGCACCAAGAAGCCTGTGTGCAAGCACAGGTCACTATCCACACCTCCCCTCCCAGGAGCCTGTGCAGCCCGCCACTGCCAGGGTCCAGTGATCCAGGGACAACTTCCCCAGGAGAACACATGGCACGCCTCAGGCTGGTGCAATGTCATGTTGGTCTCTGCTGCCGCAGGCTTGCCCTGCATTCTGTACCCCTCCCTCCCCCCGGCCTGAGTGAGCCAGAACCCCCAAATCAGGTGTTCCTTTAACCCCGTCCATTCTGGGGAAAGAACAGACGCCCTCAGGTGACCTACACACAGAAGCAGGATCAGATCCAAAGCTGAACCCCAGGAGCTGTGCGAACAAAGAAGAGAAAGGGAAATTTTTCCCAGGAGCTTCAGGAGCAGTGGATTAAATCTCCACAATCAACTTGATGTACCCTACATCTCTGGAATACCTGAAAAGACAACGAATCATCCCAAAATTGAGGCAGTGGACTTTGGGAGCAACTGTAGACTTGGGGTTTGCTTTCTGCATCTAATTTGTTTCTGGTTTTATGTTTATCTTTGTTTAGTATTTAGACCTTATTATCTTAAACAGTTTATTGATTTGGTTGCTCTCTTCCTTTTCTTATATATATATATATTTTTTTTCCTTTTTCTCTTTTTGTGAGTGTGTATGTGTATGCTTCTTTGTGTGATTTTGTCTGTATAGCTTAGCTTTTACCATTTGTCCTAGGGCTGTTTCTGTCCGTTTTTTTGTTTTGTTTTATTTTAGTATAGTTTTTAGCACTTGTTATCATTGGTGGATTTCTTTTTGGTTTAGTTGCTCTCTTCTTTCTTTCCATCTTTTTTTTCTTTACTTTTTAATTTACTTTATTTTTAATAATTTTCTTAATTTTTAATTTTAATAACTCTTTCTCCTTTCTTTCTTTCTTTCTTTCTTTCTTCCTTCCTTCCTTCCTTCCTTCCTTTCTTTCTTTCTTTCTTTCTTTCTTTCTCTTTCTTTCTTTCTTTCTTTCTTTCTTTCTTTCTTTCTTTCTTTCTTTCTTTCTTTCTTTCTTTCTTTCTTTCTTTCTTTCTTTCTTTCTTTCTTTCTTTCTTTCTTTCTTTCTTTCTTTCTTTCTTTCTCCCTTTTCTTCTGAACCGTGTGGCTGACAGGGTCTTGGTGCTCCAGCCAGGTGTCAGGCCTGAGCCTCTGAGGTGGGAGAGCCCAGTTCAGGACACTGCTCCACAAGAGACCTCCCAGCCCAAGTAATATCAAATGGCAAAAGCTCTCCCAGAGATCTCCATCTCAATGCTAAGACCCAGCTCCATCACTGACCAGAAAGCTACAGTGCTGGACACCCTATGCCAAACAACTAGCAAGACAGAAACACAACACCACCCATTTGCAGAGAGGTTGCCTAAAATCATAATAAGGTCACAGAAACCCCAAAAAAACACCACCAGACATGGTCCTGCCCACCAGAAAGACGAGATCCAGGCTTATGCAGCAGAACACAGGCACCAATCCCCCCAACCAGGAAGCCTACACAACACACTGAATCAACCTTACCCACTGGGGGCAGACACCAAACACAACGGGAACTACGAACCTGTACCTGTGAAAAGGAGACCCTAAACACAGTAAGTTAAGCAAAATGAGACGACAGAGAAATACACAGCAGATGAAGGAGCAAGGTAAAACCCCACCAGACCAATCAAATGAAGAAGAAATAGGCAGTCTACCTGAAAAAAAATTCAGAGTAATGATAGTAAAGATGATCCAAAATCTTGTAAATAGAATGGAGAAAATACAAGAAACGTTTAACAAGGACCTAGAAGAACTAAAGAGCAAACAAACAATGATGAACAACACAATAAATGAAATTAAAATTTCTCTAGAAGGAATCAATAGCAGAATAACTAAGGCAGAAGAAAGTATAAGTGACCTGGAAGATAAAATAGTAGAGATAACTACTGCAGAGCAGAATAAAGAAAAAAGAATGAAAAGAATTGAGGATAGTCTCAGAGACATCTGGGACAACATTAAATGCACCAACATTCGAATTATAGGGCTCCCAGAAGAAGAAGGGGAAAAAAAAAAAGGGACTGAGAAAATACTTGAAGAGATTATAGTTGAAAACTTCCCTAATATGGGAAAGGGAATAGTCAAGTCCAGGAAGCACAGAGAATCCCATACAGGTAAATCCAAGGAGAAACATACCAAGACAAATATTAATCAAACTATCAAAAATTAAATACAAAGAAAAAATATTGAAAGCAGCAAGAGAAAAGCAGCAAATAACATACAAGGGAATCCCCAAAAGGTTAACAGCTGACCTGTCAGCACAAACTCTGCAAGCCAGAAGGGAGTGACAGGACATCTTTAAAGTGATAAAAGAGAAAAACCTACAACCAAGATTACTCTACCCAGCAAGGATCTCACTCAGACTCGATGGAGAAATTAAAAACCTTATAGATAAGCATAAGCTAAGAGAATTCAGCACCACCAAACCAGCTTTACAACAAATGCTAAAGGAACTTCTCTAGGCAGGAAACACAAGAGAAGGAAAAGACCTACAACAACAAACCCAAAACAAATAAGAAAATGGTAATAGGAACATGCATATCAATAACAGCTTTAAATATAAATGGATTAAATGCTCCAACCAAAAGATAGAGATTGGCTGAATGGATACAAAAATAAGACCCATATGTATGCTTTCTACAAGAGACCCACTTCAGACCTAGGGACACATACAGACTGAAAGTGAGAGGATGGAGAAAGATATTCCATGCAAATGGAAATCAAAAGAAAGCTGGAGTAGCAAGTCTCATATCAGACAAAATAGACTTGAAAATAAAGACTATTACAAGGGATAAGAAGGACACTACATAATGATCAAGGGATCAGTCCAAGAAGAAGATATAACAATTTAAAATATTTATGCACCCAACATAGGAGCACCACAATACATAAGGCAAATGCTAACAGCCATAAAAAGGGAAATCGACAGTAACACAATCATAGCAGGGGACTTTAACACCCCACTTTCACCAATGGACAGATCATCCAAAATGAAAACAAATAGGAAACACAAACTTTAAATGATATATTAAACAAGATGGACTTAATTGATATTTATAGGACATTCCATCCAAAAACAACAGAATACACTTTCTTCTAAGTACGCATTGAACATTCTCCAGGATTGATCATATTTTGGGTCACAAATCAGGCCTCGGTAAATTTAATTGAAAACGCATCAAGTATCTTTTCCGACCACAACGCTATGAGACTAGATATCAACTGCAGGACAAAATCTGCAAAATATACAAATACATGGAAGCTAAACAATACACTCTAAATAACCAAGGATCACTGAAGAAATCAAAGAGGAAATCAAAAAATACCTAGAAACAAATGACAATGAAAACATGATGACCCAAAACTTATGGGATTCAGCAAAAACAGTTCTAACAGGGAAGTTTATAGCAATACAATCCTACCTCAAGAAACAAGAAACATCTTAATTAAACAACATAACCGTACACCTAAAGCAATTAGAGAAAGAAGAGCCAAAACAACCCAAAGTTAGCAGAAGGAAAGAAATCATAAAGATCAGTTCAGAAATAAATGAAAAAGAGATGAAGGAAACAATAGCACAGATCAATAAAACTAAAAGCTGGTTCTTTGAGAAGATAAACAAAATTGATAAGCCACCTGCCAGAATCATCAAGCAAAAAAGGGAGAAGACTCAAATCAATAGAATTAGAAATGAAAAAGGAGAAGTATCAACTGACACTGCAGGAATACAAAGAATCATGAGAGATTACTACAAGCAACTATATGCCAATAAAATGGACAACGTGGAAGAAACGGACAAATTCTTAGAAAAGCACAACCTTCTGAGACTGAACTAGGAAGAAATAGAAAATATAAACAGACCAGTCACAAGCACTGAAATTGAAACTGTGATTAAAAATCTTCCAGCAAACAACAGCTTAGGACCAGGTGAATTCACTAGCTTCACAGGTGAATTCTATCAAACATTTAGAGAAGAGTTAACACCTATCCTTCTCAAACTCTTCCAAAATATAACAGAGGGAGGAACACTCCTAAATTCATTCTACAAGGCCAACATCACCCTGATACCGAAACCAGACAAAGATGTTACAAAGAAAGAAAACTACAGGCCAATATCACTGATGAACATAGATGTAAAAATCCCCAACAAAATACTAGCAAACAGAATCCAACAGCACATAAAAAGAATCATACACCATGATTAAGTGGGCTTTATCCCAGGAAGGCAAAGATTCTTCAGTATACGCATATCAATCAATGTGATACACCATATTAACAAACTGAAGGAGAAAAACCATATGATCATCTCAATAGATGCAGAAAAAGCTTTCAACAAAATTCAACACCCATTTATGATAAAAACCCTCCAGAAATAGGCATAGAGGGAACTTACCGCAACATAATAAAGGCCATATATGACAAACCCACAGCCAACATCATCCTCAATGGTGAAAAACTGAAAGCATTTCCTCTAAGATCAGGAACAAGACAAGGTTGTCCACTCTCACCACTATAATTCAACATAGTTTTGGAAGCTTTATCCACAGCAATCAGAGATGAAAAAGAAATAAAAGGAATCCAAATTGGAAAAGAAGAAGTAAAGCTGTCACTGTTCACAGATGACATGATCCTATACATAGAGAATCCTAAAGATGCTACCAGAAAACTACCAGAGCTAATCAATGAATTTGGTAAAGTAGCAGGATACAAAATTAATGCACAGAAATCTCTGACATTCCTATACACTAATGATGAAAAATCTGAAAGAGAAATTAAGGAAACACTCCCATTTACCACTGCAACAAAAAGAATAAAATACCTAGGAATAAACCTACCTAAGGAGAAAAAAGACCTGTATGCAGAAAATTATAAGACACTGATGAAAGAAATTAAAGATGATACAAACAGATGGAGAGATATACCATGTTCTTGGATTGGAAGAATGAACATTGTGAAAATGACTATACTACCCAAAGCAATCTACTCATTCAATGCAATCCCTACCAAACTATCAATGGCATTTTTCACAGAACTAGAACAAAAATTGCACAACTTGTATGGAAACAAAGAAGACCCCAAATAGCCAAAGCAATCTTGAGAAAGAAAAACGGAGCTGGCAGAATCAGGCTCCCTGACTTCAGGCTATACTACAAAGCTATAGTAATCAAGACAATATGGTACTGGCACAAAAACAGAAAATTAGATCAACGGATCAGGTTAGAAAGCCCAGAGATAAACCCACGCACATATGGTCACCTTGTCTTTGATAAAGGAGGCAAGAATATACAATGGAGAAAAGACAGCCTCTTCAATAAGTGGCACTGGGAAAACTGGACAGCTACATATAAAAGAATGAAATTAGAACACTCCCTAGCACTGTATATAAAAATAAACTCAAAATGGATTAAAGACCTAAATGTAAGGCCAGACAGTATAAAACACTTAGAGGAAAACATAGGCAGGATACTCTGACATAAATCACAGCAAGATCCTTTTGACTCACATCCTAGAGAAATGAAATAAAAACAAAAATAAACAAATGGGACCTAACGAAACTTAAAAGCTTCTGCACAGCAAAGAAACCATAAACAAGATGAAAAGACAACCCTCAGAATTGGAGAAAATATTTGCAAACAAAGCAACTGAGAAAGGATTAATCTACAAAATATACAAGCAGATCATGCAGCTCAATATCAAAAAACAACCCAATCCCAAAATGGGCAGAAGACGTAAATAGTCGTTTCCCCAAAGAAGATCACCAACAAACACATGAAAGGATGCTCAACATCACTAATCATTAGAGAAATGCAAATCAAAACTACAATGAGATATCACCTCACACAGGTCAGAATGGCCATCATCAAAAATTTACAAACAATAAATGCTGGAGAGGGTGTGAAGAAAAGGAAACACCCTTGCACTGTTGGTGGGAATGTAAATTGATCCAGCCACTAGGGGGAACAGTATGCAGGTTCCTTAAAAAACTACAAATAGAACTACCATATGACCCAGCAATCCCACTACTGGGCATATACCCTTAGAAAACCATAATTCACAAAGAGGCATGTACCACAATGTTCATTGCAGCTCTATTTACAATAGACAGGACATGGAAGCAACCTATGTGTCCATGGACAGATGAATGGATAAAGAAGTTGTGGCACAAAATATACAATGGAATATTACTCAGCCATAAAAGAAACGACATGGAGTTATTTGTAGTGCGGTGGATGGACCTAGAGTCTGTCATACAGAGTGAAGTAAGTCAGAAAGAGAAAAACAAATACCATATGCTAACACATATATATGGAATCTAAAAAAAGAAGGTTCTGAAGAACCTAGGGGCAGGACAGGAATAAAGACTCAGACCTAGAGAATGGACTTGAGGACATGGGGAGGGGAAAGGGTAAGCTGGGACAAAGTGAGAGAGTGGCATGGACATATATACACTACCAAATGTAAAATAGATAGCTAGTGGGAAGCAGCTGCATAGCACAGCGAGATCAGCTCGGTGCTTTGTGACCACCTAGAGGGGTGGGATAGGGAGGGTGGGAGGGAGACACAAGAGGGAGGAGATATGGGGATATATGTATATGTATAGCTGATTCATGTTGTTATAAAGCAGAAACTAACACACCATTGTAAAGCAATTATACTCCAATAAAGATGTTAAAAAAAAAAGAAGTATGACTGTACCAATTGCCTCCTGGAAAACCAAAAAAAGATAATTCCATTCTTGTCCCTACCCTATTTGTGGAGGAAATGATTAAGCACCATTCCACTTTTTATATCACTAGGCTGCTCTCTCTAAATTATGATGACTAAATCAATGATGCATAAGGTCTGAAATTCTCTCCTCTCTGTATGAGGTCCGCAGATATAGGAGCAAGCTGCATTAAAGCTGTATCAGAAATAACAAAAGTCACAGGAACTTCTGACAATAGGACGGTAGATACAGTAGCCCCACTATCCATGGGACATATGTTCCAATACCCCCAGTGGATGCCTGAAACCACAGATAGTACTAAACCCTATATTTACTGTTTTTCCTTTACATACATACCTAGGATAAATTTAATTTATAAATTAGGCACAGTAAGAGATTAACAACAATAGCTAATAATAAAATAGAACAATTAAAACAATATATTGTAATAAAAGTTATGTGAGTGTGGTCTCTCTCACTCTCAAAACATCTTATTGTACTGTACTCACTCTCCTTGTGATGATGTGAGATGACAAAAGGCCTCTGTGCTGAGGTGAATGAGGTGAACGATGTAGGCACTGTGATGTACAGTTAGGCTTTTACTGACCTTCTAACAATACGTCAGAAATAGGATCATCTGCTTCGGGTGATCCTGGATCATCGAGCTACAATGATGTCGATGCTTGGATGTCAGGAGCAGACGATGTTGGTGGTTGCCGAATCCCAGGAGGGATAGCATGGGAGGGCATGAGATTTCACAACAATGCAGAATTCTAAAACTTATGGATTGTTTATTCCTGGAATTTTCCTTTTAATATTTTCGGACTGTGGTTGACAAAGGTAACTGAAACTGCAGAAAGTAAAACCGTGGAGAAGGGGAGACTAGTGTGTGGTTAAAAACAATTAGATGGCTTCCCTGTTGGCGCAGTGGTTGAGAGTCCGCCTGCCAATGCGGGGGACACGGGTTCGTGCCCCGGTCTGCAAAGATCCCACATGCCGCGGAGCGGCTTGGCCCGTGAGCCATGGCCGCTGAGCCTGCGCGTCCGGAGCCTGTGCTCCGCAACCGGAGAGGCCAGAACAGTGAGAGGCCCACGTACAGAAAAAAAAAAAAATTAGAGATGCACTTTTTACTGGGGTGAGGCATAAGGCTCATGAAAAGTCACCTGTCCCCACCTTTGCTGCAGACAAAAATGTTTTGTGCAATATCTCTCATGAGTCCTTTAGCTTCAGGTTTGCATCATGAAGATGACTGTCCAAACCAAAATTCATGACCTTACCTAAAACTTCTGGTTGTTTATATTGGTGAATTACAGCACGTCCTAAATGAGTTTCCAAAGGTAGAAATCTTATAATCATCTCAGACTCCTCCCTTTCTCTCACTGACAATATCCAGTCAGTTGTCAAGTCCTATCAATAATATCTCCTAAATTGCATTACTTAATTAGGTGTTTACCATTCTTACTCAGGTTACTGCATTAGGTCTCTCCCTCAGTTCCTGTGCCTTTTAATCTATGCTCCACATGCTGCTATAAAAACACAAGCTTGGGACTTCCCTTGTGGCCCAGTGGTTAAGAATCCGCCTGCCAATGCAGGAGACATGGGTTCAATCCCTGGTCTGGGAAGATCCCACATGCCGCAGAGCAGCTAAGCCTGTGCACCGCAACTACTGAGACAGAGCTCCAGAGCCCGTGAGCCACAACTACTGAAGCCCGTGAGCCACAACTACTGAAGCCTGCATGCTTAGCCCATGCTCCGCAACAAGAGAAGCCACTGAAATGAGAAGCCCGCGCACCACAACAAAGAGTAGTCCCGGCTCGTCGCAACTACAGAAAGCCCACGTGCAGCAATGAAGACCCAAAGCAGCCAAAGATAAAAAGAAAAAAAAGAAAATTTATAAAAACAAAAAAACAAGCTTGATCAAATAACTCTCTTACTTTAAATACCTTAGATCCTTTGTAGTCATGTAGCTCCCTCATAGTGTAGCCCTGCATACTTTGTTAGACTTTTCTCCTGGAATTCCCTAGGAACTGCTGTCCTCCAGCCATTTCAAACTATTTCAAGTTCCTCAAACAGCCCTTATGCTCTGTCATCTCCCTGCTTTCGTTTGTGCTATTTCTACTGCCAAGAAATCTATTCTGCACTCCCCCATTCTCCTGATAAACCCTGTTTATTTGTCCATCAAGACTCAAACAAAAGGTGTACTATACAGGAAACAGTCACTGACTCCTGCAAATCTTGAGTTGTAGGTCCCCATTCTGTGTTCATATAGTACTCTGTGCTTATCTGTAGTGTATTAGCTTTTATCTCACCATTGCAGTTGTTTATATGCCCATCTCCATCATCATCCTCAGAGTTTCTTGAGGAAGGGACTAAGTCTTTTATTGTGGACATCAATTCTGTCTCCCCAGGACCATTCTTTCCACTGGGGAAGTACCATGCCTTTATCCCATGTGGTTCTGCATAGACTGTTCTTCACAGTGCCCTGCAGGCGTGGGCATGTGATCCAGGGCTGGCAATTCCTGGTACCGTATAGCCTCTTGACAACAATGACTGATATTAAGCATAGGCATGTGATTGAACAGAGTCTTTCCATGATATTAATATATAAATCCTGGAAAGACAAGATTTCTCTTTTCCTTTTGGATTGAATACTATAATGATACAGGCCTTGGACTACCAACAGTCATCTTTCCCATTTCATAAAGAGAGCATGTCCGTGGAGTTGAGCTAACTCTAGAGAGGGATGCACAGTTAGAATATGGAACTAGAGCCCAAAAAACATAATTCAGCCCCTGAATCTAATAAATGAGAAACAAGTGCATTCTGCATTTCCCAGTTATATAAGCTGATAAATTCCCATCTGCGCTTAAGGCAACTGAGTTATATTCTGATACTTGCGACCAAGAATCCTGATGAATACATCTTTAGAATTTATGTCCCCTCTGAATCACAGTAATTGGCACATAGGACTCAATAAAAACCTGTTACATGGATGAACAAATAACAGCAAAAGGTTTAGGAGTTACCTCTGTGTAAAGTGAATTTCTTCTGCCCCCAAACTGCTTAGTGTCTGCTGTTCATCAACAGCACCCCCAGTTCCTGCATCTTGTTGTAGAGGCCACACCATCTGTGTCGACATGCGGTTTCTCCTTAAACAGTATTTGCCTAGTTAGCAAGTGCCTAAAATGTCTATTAATCTGTAAACACTCGGAAAGACTCCAGTTTGTATTCTTATTTTCCTAGTTTAACATGCTAAATGGACCTCAAGTTAGGGAAGCTCTTATCAGAAAAGCCATGACGCCTGGTCCAATTCACTGAACAAAAACGACTGAGGAGCCCTCTATCTGACATTGGACTTTGTAAAAGGAGCCTTGGCTTCAGTGTGCTTGGGCCTCGTGATTGTGGGTCATGGAGTCTGAGGAGTGATTTTCTCTCTTGTAGGAATCGATTGGGTATATCCTCCACTGTGTAGCTACTGAGGACTCTGCCTTAAAGGAAAGGAAGTAGAGCTTCTAAACCATTAGTAGATTAATCCCCTCCTTTGGTTTTTAGAGAATAAAAGACAGTGTTTTTTTAATGAGCAAACTTTATTTGATTTTGAAGCATTTTCTCCATATAAGGTAAATGTGCTATTCAAAGTTCTCTCCCCTTTTTTAAATATAGCAAATCTAATCCTCTTTCAACATACACGTGAAAGTCATAGCATTTTATATATTAAAAACAATTCAAGGTTCTTTGCATCAGAAACAATCCTGCTTGTATCCACTTAACTCATATAAATATTTAGCAAGGTCAGCAAGGATGCTTCTGAAATTTTCCCTTTCAATTATTTCTTAAGGTCAATAATCTAAAATCCCCCAAATAGTGATGTACTTTTACAGCAAAAGATAAGTACATAAAGAAAAATAAAAGCAAAAATTAGGACTGCCTTGTTCATGTGCTTTTGAGTGGTTAGGAAAATGTGTAAGCGTCTCATGGCTTCTGCCTGAAAAGTAAGTGTAATGAAAGAGCCAAAACCAGGCATGACCCATCCCCCAGCAGAGAATCAAAGAATATAGTGGTGTGGGCTCTTACATGCAGTGTAAGACGGAGTTCCTGCATTTACAAAGAAAAGGCAGGGATTGCGGGGATTTAGAGTAGGGTAAAGAGGGTTAGATTGCTCTGCATAGATGTTGGGAAGAATTTGAGAAAACCTTTTGTTCCTGAGAGGAAGGGGGAACAGGAGAATGCAGGGGATAATGGGCAAGGAGGTGGAGGGCTAGCAGAAAAACTTTTAAGAACAGGTCTAAGTTTTCTTTTAATCTATCTATATTGCTCTATCTCCCATTTGTCTTAGTGAACTTGAGTTTGCCACATATACAGAGGTCTTTGGTGAATAATGGGTGTATATATATATATACACACATACATTTGTGCATAGTATTATATATACACATATGTATATGTATTATATATACACATGTATATGTATATATATGTATGTATGTGGAAAAGAAAGTATATTTAAATTCCTTTGTGATCAATACCAAAGTGAAGGAGACAAATGACCAGCCACAAAGAGGCAGAATGGAAAATAAGAACTGAGTAGAAATATGTGACTGGATTCAAAGATGACTATAAGAAATTAAAGTCCCTGAGAATTTGCACAAATGCTGAGGAGGGCACTAGACTTTCCCATGCGGCATGGAATGTGGTTCAGGTTAATCTTAGGAAGATGTTAAGGGGTAAGGAAGCCCCAGATAACAAAACATCTATATGATATGATTGCCCCCAAACCCTGAGATCTAAGCATTCAACTAACTAGGGATGGGTCATATTGATGATACAAAAGGAGGGCCTTTGTTGTATATTCTATAAATAACACAAGCAATAGAATTGACAGAAATAACTGAAGATGATTGAAGATAAGGCCAGAAAGCAGAGAGGCATAAAAGTGTGGAATAGTAGCCTTTCAAATCATGGTAGAAATAGGAAGGAAAGAGTCCATGAGGGTGATTGTGAAGGGTAATAAAAAACTATAGATAGGCTTGGGCAAAGAAAGTCCAGATTGAAAAAAATCTACATATTCTGTATAGGAATGAAAATGGATTAATATCATATATTATTTCACTCTGCATGTAGACACATCCTTTGTAAATAGAGCTAGAAACTGTAATTATAGAAAACATCTCACATGGTCTTTAATATTTAAGTAGTCTCCCCACTGGAAATCAACCATGTAGAAAAGAAACACTTTCTCAATAGGTTAATATTAATTACTTAACAAACCTGACATCGATATTTATGGAATACTTAAGAAACAAGCATTCATGAAGTGGAAGCATGTTCATCCGTCTACTGGGAGGCTTACAGCATTTTTCAAAGTGTCAAATTCACTTTGCGCTCTGCCTCTTTATGTTGTGAAAATTTGAAATTACTGTTGATTTGAAGTCTCTTCAAAAGGCTCTTTTTTTATTCCTAGCTGAGAAAAAAAATCAAAACAGATTAATCTGGTATTCTTTAAGTATGTCATTTCTCAATCTTGCAAAAAGAAGACAACCATATGAGGAAAGGGAATCTAATGGAGTAGAAGAAACTAGAGAGGTAATAACATTCGTGTATGACAGTCAAAGACACAAAAGTAAAAATTATTTCAAGGCAGCAACCAGCCTTAAGAAGAAATGGAGGAGGAAGGTGAGTATCTGATGTGATTTGAAGAATGTCAGAAAAGATGCTTACCAATAGAACAACCATGTCAGAACCACAAAAAGGTGATATTTAAGACTCTATCTCCTGGGGCTTCCCTGGTGGCACAGTGGTTGAGAATCTGCCTGCCAATGCAGGGAACACGGGTTCAATTCCTGGTCCGGGAAGACTCCACATGCCGTGGAGCAACTAAGCCTGTGCGCCACAACTATGGAGCCTGCGCTCTAGAGTCCATGAGCCACAACTACTGAGCCTGTGTGCCGCAACTACTGAAGCCTGAGTGCCTAGAACCCATGCTCCACAACAAGAGAAGCCACCGCAATGAGAAGCCCAGGCACCGCAACGAAGAGTAGCCCGCACTCACCGCAACTAGAGAAAGCCCGCGCACAGCAGCAAAGACTCAACTCAGCCAAAAATAAATAAATTAAATAAATAAATTTATTTAAAAAAAAAAGACTCTATCTCCTGTGCCTGGCAATCATTCATTTGTTCATTCATTCTTTCAGCATTCATTCGAATCCCCACTCTGTCCTACCTTGGCCTGGGTGCTGGGATACAATAATAAATAAAGCCCAGTCCCCATCCTTAGGAGCTCAGAGTCCAGCTGGGGAGACACATGAGTAAGAAACAATTGTAGTTTTCTGTGCTAAGAGCACCACAGAGAGAAATACTGGTGAGAATAGGAATTCTAGGTAAGGAGTGATAACTTTGTATGCAAATGTATGTTGAATATTAAATAAATACACATCTCAAAATATTTTTCTCCCTTAGTACCTGAAAATTCTTTAATTATTTATGTTGTGAGAGCTTATGTGTAAGGGTGCAAGGTGCCCTAGACCCCAAAGCGGTTCCGGTTTTTGCTCTGCCCCTTACTAGCCCTGAGATCTCTGGCAAGTCCCGTGAGGTCTCGGAGCCTCAGTGGCCTCCTTTGTGAAGTCAGAGCATTTGTCCTGATGATCTATAAGCTACTTGCTGAGCTTGACATCTAAGAAGCTTCATTTAAAATGCAAATGTTATCCTCAAGGAGTGATCCATGAAGCCAATGGGACTTTATCGTGCATTAGTTAATTAAATTTGCTAGCCAGTCACCTTGCAGAGCCCTGAGAGAAAGGGACACAGGTAGGATTCGTCTCAGAAATGGGAGAAAGGGCCCTAGATTTGGGTGGGTAAGAGAATAGGAGATCTTGACAAATAGAGTCAGTGAAAGGCATTCGGGCTGAGGAGGATGTATCAGGGAGAAAGGAGAATAATAGACAATATTTTTAATACATTATAGGAAAGTGTTTTTCAATTTTGTTTTCAGGATAAAGCATTAGAACATGCATATGTTCTATGTGATCAGACTATAGTAGCTGCAGATTACCTACATTGGAAGGACTTAGGGCAACTGCTGGTTGAAAAAGGTTGCTCAGGGACCTGTCTTCAGGGCACGCTGGCATTACATTTGCACAACCACTCTTAACTGGATTGTGGGTTTATATAGGATAATGGATGTGCAAGGGGTTGGGGATGAGATTATATGGGACAGTTTAGGACCTAACCAAGTGACCTCTGGACACCAAGAGTAACCAAAGAAGAGGAAGAGGGAAACTGGAAATCCTCTTACTTCCCCTTGGAAAGCTCCCTCCAAATCACCACTCCCCTCAAATGTTCTGCTCAACCTTCACACCTCTGCTCCATCTGGGAAGACACGATCACATCATCTAGAGAGAAATGACTCACCCTAATTTCCTTACACACAAGAGCCCCCGTCCAGGTGTTTTATTTTTTTATTTATTTATTATTTTTTTTTGCGGTACGCGGGCCCCTCACTGTTGTGGCCTCTCCCGTTGCGGAGCACAGGCTCCGGACGCGCAGGCTCAGCGGCCATGGCTCACGGGCCCAGCCGCTCCACGGCATGTGGGATCTTCCCGGACCGGGGCACGAACCCGTGTCCCCCGCATCGGCAGGCGGTCTCTCAACCACTGTGCCACCAGGGAAGCCCCTATTTTTATTTTTTGTCTAGGTGTTTTAGACCAGCAGTCCTAGCAAAAGACAAATGTGAAGGCAGGCTGCATTCTGCCCTAATCACCTGCTTTTGGTCTTCTTACATGACCTAGTCCAAAATGTCTGTTCTTATCCCATCCACTCCTAATTTTTTTGTACATTTTTACAGTGGGTATAACCTCATTGTTATATTATTGTATTTTTCTATAATATTGTATTATTTTTGCCAACTAAAACCAATTTACTTTTCACGGGCTTACAAAGGGCCACGCCCACCGTGGCGAGAGTGAAGTGATGGAGACCCACTGACCAGCGGAATGGAGGACTGTGTATAAGAGCCAGGCCTGAGCAGAGCAGTGTGGAGTCCTGACTGATCCGTTAATCCAGTGTCTGGTAGCAACACACATTCACGAGGGAAAACAAAGTGGTTGTGGAACAGTGCTCATATTTTACATGATACAGGTTGGATTTGATCTGTCCTAAGTAAATATCTTGAGAACAAGCAGTTAAAAATATTCAAAAGATGGAAATAAGCTCTGCATTTCCAAAAACTGAAACTACATGCACATCTCATCATCTATTTTATACAAAATACTCGTATGACTGAAGTAAGCATGTGTTCGCCTATGATCAAGCTCCCTGATCTCTCACACCTGGAGGATCTTTGCATGTGTGTACAAGGTCCTGGCATGACTCTGTGGAGTAAAGCTGCTTCTCTTTTTGGAGCCAACCCCAAAGCTTATAACCTTGATCCCTCCCTTCCCACCTCCTCCAGACCTTATTAGATCAATTGCCCCTGATGTCCTATTCTAAATCCTCAACAAATCTCTTCTCTACTCTTCCCTCCCCCTCCCCATTCCACTTCTTAAATCTCTTACTTCTAAATAGAAACTCTTTCCTCTGAACTCTCCCACTAATTACCATCTCATCTCTCACCTCTTCATACACAAATTCTTTAAAAGAGTATGCTATTTTTGCTGTTTATATTGCCTCCTTTCCATTAACTCTTCACCTCACTACAGTTTATCTCTGATTTTGCATAAAACAACAGAAACGGACTAACATATGCCAATTTTTTTTTTTTTTAGTTTTTTGACATACTGAATAGTATCCATTCTAACCCCCTCAGAGACCTTAGAAAGTGAAAAACTACATCTCCCAGACTCTCTTGCAGCTAGGGTTCTGTATACAAATAAGCTTCTGCCAATTAATACATTCCCAAAATTTTGGAAGACAAATATGGAACAGAGGCACTCTTCTGTTGTTATTTCTGCTAACAAGCAAGCTCATGAAATGAAAACTTGAGTGTCAAGAAGCAGGAGGCAATGACGACCAGACTCAGTGTCTGGTTATCACCTTTATGGGTGGCAAGAAAGTTTCAATGGTGACAGAGGAAGTGGCTTCCTAACCCCAAATACCTGATCTCTGAATAGCATCTGTGACGATGAGCCTTGAAATTAATAGTGCCAGTGGTGGTTTCCTGATTCATGCTATTCTAGCATCTCCAACCGTTTTAAAAGCACCCAATTTCCTATATAAAATCCTTTTTTGTTTAAAATACCTAGGGTATTTTCTATCTCCTATACTGAGCCCTAGTATAGTTTGTGAAACTGGAAGTGGTTATAGATAACTGACTCTCAACAACAAGAATTTGGGAGTGGTTATATTGGTTTGGTTGGATGTGAAGGTAGAGATGATTCATTCCCCACTGAGAAATGGGAACTGGCAGTCCATGAGAGTTGCAAGCAGAATTACTTAAATTATCACATTTTTGGACTTACATTAAGTACCTATTGAAGGCAAGCCTTTTGGTGGATTAGTATGGTAGAAATGGGGCAGACAAGGATGATGGTTCAAGCTGGACAATTCTGAATCCCTGGAGAGCTTAAAGAAAGGCGCTATAAGCTCAGGCCTTACATTTCTTTGAATTCTACAACCTAGGCAAAATTAGAGGATTAGAAAGTTATTGTAACTGCCATCAAACAATATGTAATCTCTTAAAGGCAGTAGGCTGCCATGTCCAAATAAGATGCCAAGGCTGATCATGTGAGTTTTGAAATGAAATTGAATTCACAGCCTCACCGTGTCTTTTATGGTCAAGACAGACTTTGATTAAGAAAGAGTTGGACCCTCCCCCTCAAAAAAAACAAAAACAAAAACAAAAAAAGAGAGTGTACCCCTGAAAACTGAGATGGGAATATCTGAGTAAAATCAGATGAATATGAGTCCCTGGAGCCCCCCAATACTCACTAAGCCTCACTTGCCAGAAGAAGCAGTCCTTCCTCCCCATTTGATGAAGTTGACTCTGCCTTGAGTGGAGACCCTGCACTGACCTTCCTTGAGCATCTAACTTCAGGAGAATGCCACATAACCTCATGTTCCACCATGACAATTTCCACTGTCTCTTGACTTATTAAAAAACAAACAAACAAAAAAACCAATATCACATCTCTGGGTGAATTACATATAAATATCACAATCAAAGACTTGAAGGACTCACCTGCAGCTTGCTACAATCTGCATTTCCCAAACAGCAATTCTTCTGTTATTCTCCAATAAACTCAATTTATGATAATTTTGGGGAAAACAGATTTGAATTGGGAAGATGGTGGCAGATCTTGTTGAATCCCCACAGAAAAACTGATATAAGACCAAATATAATCAATATTTACAACAAAACTAGATGATAAACCCCAAAATACAAATGGATGGGGGAAAAACACCAGTAAAATACTAACAACAGCAATAATATCTGTATGTTATTGGTGTATGTGTTGGAGAAATCAGAGAAAAGCAACAGTGAAACTGATAGACTTAAAAGCCTTATAAGAGGAAACTTGCAGAAGCCTCTTAGATAGCCTCATCTACCAGAGGGCAGACAGCAGAAGCAAGAACTACAATCTTTCAGCCTGTGGAACAAAAACCACATTCACCAAAGGATAGACAAGATGAAAAGGCAGAGGGCTATGTACCAGATGAAGGAACAAGATAAAACCCCAGAAAAACAACTAAATGAAGTGGAGATAGGCAACCTTCCAGAAAAAGAATTCAGAATAATGACAGTGAAGATGATCCAGGACCTTGGAAAAAGAACAGAGGAAAAGATCGATAAGATGCAAGAAATGTTTAACAAAGACCTAGAAGAATTAAAGAACAAACAGAGATGAACAATACAATAACTGAAATGAAAAATACACAGAAGGAATCAATAGCAGAATAACTGAGGCAGAAGAACGGATAAGTGACCTGGAAGACACACGGTGGAATTCACTGCTGTGGAACAGAACAAAGAAAAAAGAATGAAAAGAAATAAAGACAGCCTAAGAGACCTCTGGGACAACATTAAACACAACAACATTTGCATTATAGGGGTCCCAGAAGGAGAGGAGAGAGAAAAACGACCTGAGAAAATATTTGAAGAGATTATAGTCAAAAACTTCCCTAACATGGGAAAGGAAATAGCCACCCAAGTCCAGGAAGCACAGACCATCCCATAAAGGATAAACCCAAGGAGAAACATGCCAAGACACAGAGTAATCAAATTGGTAAAAATTAAAGACAAAGAAAAATTATTGAAAACAGCAAGGGAAAAATGACAAATAACATACAAGGGAACTCCCATAAGGTTAACAGCTGATTTCTCAGCAGAAACCCTACAAGTCAGAAGGGAGTGGCATGATATACTTAAAGTGATGAAAGGGAAGAACCTACAACCAAGATTACTCTACCCGGCAAGGATCTCATTCAGATTCGATGGAGAAATCAAAAGCTTTACAGAATAGCAAAAGCTAAGAGAATTCAGCACCAGCAAACCGGCTCTACAACAAATACTAAAGTAACTTCTCTAAGTGGGAAACACAAGAGAAGAAAAGGACCTACAAAAAAAAAAACAACCCATAACAATTAAGAAAATGGTAATAGGAACATACATATCAATAATTACCTTAAACATGAATGGATTAAATGCTCCAGCCAAAAGACACAGCGTTGCTGAATGGATACAAAAACAAGACCCATATATATTCTGTCTACAAGAGACCCACTTCAGACCTAGGAACATATACAGACTGAAAGTGAGGGGATGGAAAAAGATATTCCATGCAAACGGACATCAAAAGAAAGCTGGAGGGCTTCCTTGATGGCGCAGTGGTTGAGAATCTGCCTGCCAATGCAGGGGACACGGGTTCGAGCCTTGGTCTGGGAAGATCCCACATGCCATGGAGCAACTGGGCCCGTGAGCCACAACTACTGAGGCTTTGTGTCTGGAGCTTGTGCTCCGCAACAAGAGAGGTCTCGACAGTGAGAGGCCCACGCACTGCGATGAAGAGTGGTCTCTGCTTGCTGAACTAGAGAAAGCCCACACACAGAAATGAAGACCCAACACAGCCAAAATTAATTAATTTTAAAAAAAGAAAGCTGGAGTAGCAATACTCATATCAGACAAAATAGACTTTAAAATAAAGAATGTTACAAGAGTCAAGGAAGACACTACAAAATGATCAAGGGATCAATCCAAGCAGAAGATAAAATAATTATAAATATATTTGGACCCAACGTAGTAGCACCTCAATACATAAGGCAACTGCTAACAGCTATAAAAGAGGAAATCGACAGTAACACAATAAAAGTGGGGGACTCTAACACCTCACATACACCAATCGACAGATCATCCAAACAGAAAATTAATAAGGAAACACAAGCTTTAAATGACACAATAGACCAGATAGATTTAATTGATATTTATAGGACATTCCATCCTAAAACAGCAGATTACACTTTCTTCTCAGGTGTGCTCGGACCATTCTCCAGGATAGATCACGTCTTGGGTCACAAATCAAGCCTCAGTAAGTTTAAGAAAGTTGAAATCATATCAAGCATCTTTTCTGACCACAACGCTATGAGATTAGAAATGAATCACAGGGAAAAACACATTAAAAACACAAACACATGGAGGCTAAACAATACGTTACTAAATAACCAAGAGATCACAGAGGAAATCAAAAAATACCTAGAGACAAAGGACCATGAAAACACGACGAGCCAAAACCTATGGGATGCAGCAAAAGCAGTTCTAAGAGGGAAATTTATATCTATACAAGCCTACCTCAAGAAACAAGAAAAATCTCAAATAAACAATCTAATCTTACACCTAAAGGAACTAGAGAAAGAAGAAAAAACAAAACCCGAAGTTAGCAGAAGGAAAGAAATCATAAAGATTAGAGCAGAAATAAATGAAATAGAAACAAAGAAAACAATAGCAAAGATCAATAAAACTAAAAGCTGGTTCTTTGAGAAGATAAACAAAATTGATAAACCATTAGCCAGACTCAAGAAAAACAGGGAGAGGGCTCAAATCAATAAAATTAACAATGAAAAAGGAGCAGTTACAAGAGACACCGCAGAAATACAAAGCAACCTAAGAGACTACTACAAGCAACTCTATGCCAATAAAATGGACAACCTGGAAGAAATGGACGAATTCTTAGAAAGGTATAACCTTCCAAGACTGAACCAGGAAGAAATAGAAACTATGAACAGAACAATAACAAGTAATAAAATTGAAACTGTGATTAAAAATCTTTCAACAAATAAAAGTCCAGAACCAGATGGCTTCACAGGTGAATTCTATCAAACATTTAGAGAAGAGCTAACACTCATCCTTCTCAAACTCTTCCAAAAAATTGCAGAGCAAGGAACACTCCCAAACTCATTCTGTGAGGCCACCATCACCCTGATACCAAAACCAGACAAAGATACTACAAAAAAAGAAAATTACAGACCAATATCACTGATAAATATAGATGCAAAACTCCTCAACTAAGTACTAGCAAACAGAATCCAACAACATATTAAAAGGATCATACACAATGATCAAGTGGGATTTATCTCAGGGATGCAAGGATTCTTCAATATACGCAAATCAAACAATGTGATACACCATATTAACAAACTGAGGAAGAAAAACCGTATGATCATCTCAATAGATGCAGAAAAAGTTTTTGACAAAATTCAACACCAATTTATGATAAAAACTGTCCAGAAAGTGGGCATAGAGGGAACCTACGTCAACATAATAAAGGCTATATATGACAAACCCACAGCAAACATCATTCTCAATGGTGAAAAACTGAAAGCATTTCCTTTAAGATCAGGAACAGGAGAAGGATGTCCACTCTCACCACCATTACTCAACATAGTTTTGGAAGTACTAACCATGGAAATCAGAGAAGAAAAAGAAATAAAAGTAATACACTTTTGAAAAGAAGAAGTAAAACTGTCATTGTTTGCAGATGACATGATGCTATACATAGAGAATCCTAAAGATGCCAGGAGAAAACTACTAGAGCTAATCAATGAATTTGGTAAAGTTGCAGGATACAAAATTAAGGCACAGAAATCTCTTGTATTCCTATATAATAATGATGAAAAATCTGAAAGAGAAATTAAGGAAACACTCCCATTTACCATTGCAAGAAAAAGAAGAAAATACCTAGGAATAAACCTACCTAGGGAGACAAAAGACCTGTATGCAGAATATTATAAGAACTGATGAAAGAAATTAAAGATGATACCAACACATGGAGAGATATGCCATGTTCTTGGATTGGAAGAATCAATATTGTGAAAATTATATACTACCCGAAGCAATCTACAGATTCAATGCAATCCCTATCAAATGACCAATGGCATTTTTTACAGAACTAGAACAAAAAGTCTTAAAATTTGTATGGAGACACAAAAGATCCCGAATAGCCAAAGCAGTCTTGAGGGAAAAAAGTGGAATTGGAGGGATCAGACTCCCTAACTTCAGACTATACTACAAAGCTACAGTAATCAAGACAATATGGTACTGGCACAAAAACAGAACTATACATCAATGGAACAAGACAGAAAGCCCAGAGATAAACCCACACACATATGGTCACCTTGTCTTTGATAAAGGAGGCAGTAATGTACAGTGGAGAAAGGACAGCCTCTTTAATAAGTGGTGCTGGGAAAACTGGACAGCTACATGTAAAAGAATGAAATTAGAACACTCCCTAACACCATACACAAAAATAAACTCAAAATGGATTAGAGACCTAAATGTAAGACCAAACACTAAAAACCTCTTAGAGGAAAACATAGGAAGAACACTCTTTGACATAAATCACAGCAAGATCATTTTTGATCCATCTCCTAGAGTAAAGGAAATAAAAACAAAAATAAACAAATGGGACCTAATGAAACTTAAGGTTTTGCACAGCAAAGGAAACCATAAACAAAATGAAAAGACAACCCTCAGAATGGGAGAAAATATTTGCAAATGAATCAATGGACAAAGGGTTGATCTCCAAAATATATAAACAGCTCATGAAGCTCAATATTAAAAAAAAAAAACCAATCAAAAAATGGGCAGAAAACCTAAATAGACAGTTCTCCAAAGAAGACATACAGATGGCCAAGAAGTATATGAAAAGCTGCTCAATATCACTAATTATTAGAAAAATGAAAATCAAAACTACAATGAGGTATCACCTCACACCAGTTAGAATGGGCATCATCAGAAAATGTACAAACAAGAAATGCTGGAGAGGGTGTGGAGAAAAGGGAACCCTCCTGAACTGTTGGTGAGAATGTAAATTGATACAGCCAGTATGGAGAACAGCATGGAGGTTCCTTAAAAAACTAAAAATAGAACTACCATACTACCCAGCAATCCCACTACTGGGCATATACCCAGAGAAAACCCTAATCCAAAAAGACACATGTACCACAATCTTCATTGCAGCAGTATTTACAATAGCCAGGTCATGGAAGCAACCTAAATGCCCATCGACAGATGACTGGATAAAGAAGATGTGGTACATACATATATACAATGGAACACTACTCAGCCATAAAAAGAACGAAATTGGGACATTTGTAGAGACGTGGAGGGATCTAGAGACTGTCATACAGAGTGAAGTAAGTCAGAAAGAGAAAAACAAATATTGTAAATTAATGCATATATGTGGAACCTAGAAAAATGGTACAGATGACCGGTTTGCAGGGCAGAAATTGAGACACAGATGTAGAGAACAAATGTATGGACACACCAAGGGGGGAAAGCAGCAGAGGGTGGGGGTAAAAAAAAAAAAAAGGATCCAGCATGTCACAAGTAAGACCTGATGCAGCCAAAAATAATTAAATAAATAAATAGAAAGAAAATAGTATGTTAAGTAACCCATGTCATGCAGTGGCATTCACAATTAATGAAATTACATACCATCTATGGTTGATTATGATGAAGTGTCTACACAAGCACTAAGACATATTCTAGTAAAATTATTGAAATTTAAGGAAAAAAATCTTTCCACCATCTCGGCAGAAAGCATACATGACTTATAAGGGAAAAAATGATATTATCATCAGATTTTTCAACAGCAACATTTTATGCCAGAAGAAACTTGAGAAACAGACTTAAGATGCTCAAAGGAAGAAATTGTGAGCCAAAGATTTTTATATACAGTAAAACTGACCTACAGTTAGAAAAGGTGCAGACTGTTATCAACATGCAAGAACTTGAGGAATATTGTTTTTATGAGCCCTTCCTAAAAAATCTACTTGAGCTGCCCTGAACAATATGGTAGCCACTAGGCACATGTGACTATTTAAATTTTAATTTGAATGAATTACATGAAGTAAAAGTAAAAATTCAACTCTTCTTTTAAACTAGCTACATTTCAAGTGCTCAAGAACTGTGTGTGACTATAATATTGGATTGTGCAAATATACAACATTTCCATTGTCATGGAAAATTCTATGGGATGGTGCTGCCTTAGCCAATGAGCTTCAGGCAACCAAAATGACTTAGGAATCATTGACATAAAGACCATTGTGGGTATTAAATAAATAGTTAACTGAATAAATAAGACTAAATGAGGCTTAAAAGGGAGAGGTTATGGTATATAAAACCTGCATAATTTGACAAGTTACATATAGTAAAAATGGGTGAGATGGAAATAGTTTATGCAAAATAAAATATTTTTAAGTTATATTCTCAGTATTAATAATTGCTAGTGGTAGTATTACTATTGCTATTCTGAGACTATTGTATGTGTAATGTGGGACAAAGCAGATGAATAATTATGGGATATTCTAATTCTATCATGTCCTTGAAAACCAGGATTCCAGTGTGGAAGAAGGAGATGCAGATGTAATACAGAGGAGGTTAAGTGGAAGATCCTATAGCCTGAATTTAAATTGGAAATATTAGAATGAACTAGAACCCATGATTGACTTAGTAATAATGGGCATCCCTATGGCCCTGACTGTGGTTTTGAACTACCATTTCAAGATGATACAAATAGATGGAGAAATATACCATGTTCTTGGACTGGAAGAATCAACATTGTGAAAATGACTGTACTACCCAAAGCAGTCTACACATTCAATGCAATCCCTATCAAACTACCAATGGCATTTTTCACAGTACTGGAACAAAAATTGCACAATTTGTATGGAAACAAAAAAGACCCCAAACAGCCAAAGCAATCTTGAGAAAGAAAAACGGAGCTGGCAGAATCAGGCTCCCTGACTTCAGACTATACTACAAAGCTACAGTAATCAAGACAGTATAGTACTGGCACAAAAACAGAAATATAGATCAATGGAACAGTTTAGAAAGCCCCGAGATAAACCCACGCACATATGGTCACCTTATTTTTGATAAAGGAGGCAATACAATGGAGAAAAGAGAGCCTCTTCAATAATTGGTGCTGGGAAAACTGGACAGCTGCATGTAAAAGAATGAAACTAGAACACTCCCTTACACCACACACACAAAAAAAACTGAAAATGGATTAAAGACCTAAATGTAAGGCCAGACACTATAAAACTCTTAGAGGAAAACATAGGCAGAACACTCTATGACATAAATCACAGCAAGATCCTTTTTGACCCACCTCCTAGAGAAATGGATATAAAAACAAAAATAAACAAATGGGACTAATGAAGCTGAAAAGCTTTTGCACAGCAAAGGAAACCATAAACAAGACCAAAAGACAACCCTCAGAATGGGAGAAAATATTTACAAATGAAGCAACTGACAAAGGATTAACTTCCAAAATTTATAAGCAGCTCATGCAGCTCAATATCAAAAAAACAAACAACCCAATGCAAAAATGGGCAGAAGAACTAAATAGACATTTCCCCAAAAAGATATACAGATTGCCAACAGACACATGAAAGGATACTCAACATGACTAATAATTAGAGAAATGCAAATCAAAACTACAGTGAGATATCACCTCACACCAGTCAGAATGGCCATCATCAAAAATTCTACAAACAAGAAATGCTGGAGAGGGTGTGAAGAAAAAGGAACCCTCTTGCACTGTTGGTGGGACTGGGTAAATTGATACAACCACAATGGAGAACAGTATGGAGGTTCCTTAAAAAACTACAAATAGAACTACCATATGACCCAGCAATCCCACTACTGGGCATATACCCTGAGAAAACCATAATTCAAAAAGAGTCATGTACCACAATGTTCATTGCAGCTCTATTTACAATAGACAGGACATGGAAGCAACCTATGTGTCCATGGACAGATGAATGGATAAAGAAGTTGTGGCACAAAATATACAATGGAATATTACTCAGCCATAAAAAGAAACGAAACTGAGTTATTTGTAATGAGGTCGATGGACCTAGAGTCTGTCATACAGAGTGAAGTAAGTCAGAAAGTGAAAAACAAATACCATATGCTAACACATATATATGGAATCTAAAAAAAAAAAGGTTCTGAAGAACCTAGGGGTAGGACAGGAATAAAGACTCAGACCTAGAGAATGGACTTGAGGACATGGGGAAGGGGAAAGGGAAGCTGGGACGAAGTGAGAGAGTGGCATGGACATATATACACTACCAAATGTAAAATAGATAGCTAGTGGGAAGCAGCCGCATAGCACAGGGAGATCAGCTCGGTGCTTTGTGACCACCTAGAGGGGTGGGATAGGGAGGGTGGGAGGGAGACGCAAGAGGGAGGAGATATGGGGATATATGTATATGTATAGTTGATTCACTTTGTTATAAAGCAGAAACTAACACACCATTGTAAAGCAATTATACTCCAGTAAAGATGTTAAAACAAAAAAAAAAAAGAAGAAGAAGAAACCAGGGGGAATTCTCTAGCAGTCCAGTGGTTAGGACTCCGTGCTTTCACTGCCAAGGGTGCAGGCTCAATCCCTGGTGGGGGAACTAATATCCTGCAAGCTGCACGGCATAGCCAAATTTAAAAAAGAATAAAACGAAGAGGGAGAAGGAGAAGGAAAAGATGAAGATGAAGAAGAAGAAGGAGAAGAAACCAGTGATTTGGGAAGAAATGACTGATTCCAGGTCTGGGGTAGGATATATACAAGATGTGCCTGGAACATCATAACATACCAGATAGCAAGGAAGCTCTCAAAGACCACACGGGTCATGTCAAAAAGACTCAGAAGCCAACTTAAAGAGGCTGCTATTGGCCGATGGGAAATTTTCAGTTTCAATAAAAATTGCAATAGATCGGAGCTCCTCAAATATGTTTATTTTTTTAATAA
Source organism: Tursiops truncatus (assembly GCF_011762595.2). Taxonomy (NCBI): domain Eukaryota; kingdom Metazoa; phylum Chordata; class Mammalia; order Artiodactyla; family Delphinidae; genus Tursiops; species Tursiops truncatus. Next base: position 131,528,083 of record NC_047034.1, on the reverse strand, counting down.
ATTTATTTATTTTTGGCTGCATTGGGTCTTCATTGCTTGCGCTTGGGCCTTCTTTTTAGTTGCAGCAAGCGGGGGCTACCCTTGTTGTGGTGCTCGGGCTTCTCATTGCAGTGGCTTCTCTTGTTGAGGAGCACGGGCTCTAGGCTCACGGGCTTCGGTAGTTGTGGCACCCGGGCTTAGTTACTCCATAGCATGTGGTATCTTCCCGGACCAGGGCTCGAACCCGTGTCCCTTGCATTGGTAGGTGGATTCTGAACCACTGCACCATCAGGGAAGCCCCTCAAATATGTTTAAATCCATGAGTTATTTATAATAGTAGTAAATGAAAAATCAACTTATTAGTCACCTTCTGAGGATGAAAAGGAACTCAATGTACTTCCTTGAGAACTGGATAAATGAAAGGAAAGAATCAAGTATGTATCTTGCTTATTCGACATGAATAGGCTAACCAGTTAATACACGTGGGCAAGTGTCCCTTTATAAAATTATTCCAGCTAATATGAAAACAAAATGATAAAATATCACAATTTTGAAACCTCCAATAAGTAAGTAGGTATAGGCCTTGAGCTTCACCTGCAATTGAAATCATAAAAAAGTGAAAATAAGATATATATTATTGTGTCTTCTAATGAAAGAACAAAACATCACCTATAGTATTGCCAAAGTGATTGAATCTGAGTCCAATCAGGCCTCTAGATCCAGCTGCTAATTTGCAGGAAATACAAAGGGGGAAGAAGCATGTTAAATTGCTCCACGAGGACACAATAAAAAAAAAAAAATCCAGACTTTGGGAAACTCTACGGTTCCAACGGGCTGGGATAAATTGCAGAACTTCCAAATAGGCATGATAAAACTGTAATATTTAAGAATGCACACTTAGGTGACAAAAGCATAAGAATTCAAGGAAGTGGACTTCCGTGGTGGCGCAGTGGTTGAGAGTCCGCCTGCCGATGCAGGGGACACAGGTTCGTGCCCCGGTCCGGGAAGATCCCACATGCCGCGGAGCGGCAGGGCCCGTGAGCCATGGACGCTGAGCCTGCGCGTCTGGAGCCTGTGCTCCGCACCGGGAGAGGCCACAACAGTGAGAGGCCCGCGTAGCGCAAAAAAAAAAAAAAAAAAAAAGAATTCAAGGAAGTGATGACTACATAGAAGTCAGGATGGTCATTACTTTTGAAGGGAGGAAGAGGGCTGTGATTGGGATGAGGCAGCTGTAGATGCTTCTGGGATGACTGGCCAAGTTCTGTTTCTTGAGTCATGTGTTGGTTACAAAGATGTTCACCTTAAAGTAATTCAATAAACTATTTCAAAAATAAGATTTGAAAGATGCTGGGTGGTGATTTTTTTTTTTTTTTTTTTTTTTTTTTTGGGTGGTGATTTTTAACATAGCCCCGTCTAATTCACCACTATAGCCATGGCAGAAGACGTATGGCTTTTGGAGAATGACAATGGATTCTCTTAAATTTAGTCATCTGGCAGCTCTTCAAATGCAATTGCTTTTTCAAAGATGATCTCTTTACTGGAGCAAATCAGCGCAGACCCTGGCGTTTGGTATGCAGTTATCAGTTGGATAGATTTTTCATTCTCTACACCAGTAAGCAGAGAATATCAAAAGAGTTTGATTCATCTGTCAGGAAAGCAGTTCACCAGTACTGTTTTACCTCAGGGCTGTAGCAACTCTGACTCTCTGTCAAAATGTAGTTAACAGGACACTGATTGCCTCACCATCCCACTGGACAACACGGTAGTTCAGCACATTGATGATATCATATTCTTAAGACATAGTAAATAAGAAGCAGCTGTAATCCTAGACTCTTTGATAAAACACCTGTGCATGAAAGAGTGTGAGACAAACCTCAAAAAAATCCAGGGCTCTGTCACCTCAGTACAGAGATGCTTAGAAGATCTCTTCTTTAGAGGAAACTCATAACACATTTGGATAAACTGCTGGACACATTTACTAAGTAAGACCTAAGGACTGTCAACTTTGATTAGGTCCCAGAGCAAGCTATGATTCTCCAGCTGGTCCAGGTTGAGAAGCAAGCAGCTTGGACATAGGGTGTAGCAGAATCATGGTGCTCAAAGTGCGTATGGATGACGAGGAAACTAGACAGATAGTGCCAATAGAAGGATCAGAATACAAGCCCCTAGGGCTTGGGGCAAAGCCACCTACTCTTCCACAAGTGCGTAGTCTCTTTTTGAGAAACATCTCCTGGCTGGTAGAGACTGAATGCTTGGCCATGAGACACCAAAGAACCATGTGACCTGAGCTGCCCGTTATCAACTGTGTATTGTCTAATTCGTCAAACCATAAAAGTGGGCATACCTTGTAAGAGTCCAAAATCAAGAGGAAGTGTTAAATATGAAATTTTACTAATGCAGGTGGTAAAGGCAGTGTAAGCTGCTGCATGGGCGGGTCAACAACACTCCCCATGCACGTACGCCAGTGGTACTGCCACCTCTTCTTCAACTCATTCGAATAGCTTTGTGGGACGTTGCTTATGAAAAGTGACCTGAAGAAGCCAAAAACATCTGCAGGAATATGAACTAGTAAAAGTGGACTGTGGAAACAGTGTGACCTACTTAAGGACAATAAGGAAAGAATTCTTGCAGTAGGCAGAAACTCAAGCAGCACATATCATTGCCCCTTTGCCTGGAAGGAAAAAGAAGGGGTACATATCTCTAGAACTTTGTGGGTAGTACTAAATTGTTTAGCTAGATGGTCATAGACTTGGGTGGAACAAGATTGGAGGGTTGGTAAAACAAGGATGAATGGGAGAGCGTTGTAATGTCAGACCTCACAGAATGGCCCCAGAAGGTGAGACTATTTGTGTTCTATGGGGATGCTCATCAGAGGGCACCCCACTGCAGAGAAGGCTCTCAATAATAGTAGAGAAAGATGATCTGATCTGTGAATATCAGCCAGCATCTTTCCTAGTAATGCCAGAGTTTGCTCGATGCGTACAAGAATAAAGTAATTGCCCTAGAGACAGTTGTTATGTATGGGTCCAATAACAGAGAAAGACTTCTCACCATGTTGGATCTGGATGGCACTGCTCACTCTTCCAACAGTGGAGTCCCAAGCTTAGCCCCCTATCTGATACCATACTCTGGAAAGATCAGATAATTACCTGGCGGCAGATTAATTGGACCACTGCATAATGGAGGGGGCAACAATTTGTCCTCACTGGAACAGAAATTTGTTCTAGGTATTGTTTTACCTTTCCTGCCTGCAGTATGTAAGTATGTAAGAGTATGGAAGTATCATCACCATACTCTACCTCAAGAAGAATAATTAGTGATGTAGAAAGGAGAGATTAGAGATGGGAAGATCAAGTATCAATACCATTTAAAAAAAACAAAAGCTACTCAAAATCAGGTTATATCTGCCATGTGCTATCACAATCTCTGTAATTCCCCTGCTGTAGCACTTTTCATGCTTCATTACAACAAAAACTCATGAGAGCAGGGTGGTGTCTATGCTGCTCTCCATCATATTTCCAGCACCTAGCACTGTGCCTGGGACATCACAGAGCTCGACAGATATGTGTTAAATGTTTGTTGAATGTCTTCTACACTTTAATATTTATCAAAATGCCTTAAAAGTATTTTGGCCAAAGTAGGTGCTAAACAGACATTTGTTAAGTGAAAAAAAAATTATGCTCAACTAGATCAGAAGCCAACCAACACCACCCTGTGGGCCAAATCCAGCCTGCCACCTGGTATTGTATGGCCCATGAACACAGAATGATTTTTACATTTTTAGAGGGTTGGAAAAAACTAAAAGAAGAATAATATTTCATGACACATGAAAGGTATGTAAAATTCAGATTTCAGTGTCCATAGGTAAAGTTTTATTGGAGTACAGCCATGCTCATTTTTGTACATGTTGTCTGTGGTGCTTTCATGCTACCGCTTGAGTAGTTGTGACGGAGAACATATGTCCTGCAAAGCTGAGAGTATTTATTATCTGGCCCTTTACAGGAACAGTTTGCTGACCCCTGCACCAGACCTTGCAAAGTACAGAGCACACCAGTTTTTCAGACACTGGTTAATATGGTGCTTGGCACCTTCCTTGGCAGAGAACCACTGCTTCACTTCAATTTCTTCGAAAGAAAACAAACTGTGTTTCTTATACTTCATGGCTTCAGGGTGAGGCTTGTTCCAAGACTTACCAGAGCCCTTAGACCCCTTTGTGCTATATTTGAAACACGAGATATATAGTAGCCAGGAGAGATAAATACACAGAGAGACATGGAAGGAGAGCCATAGAGAACATCAGAGGAAGAGACTTTGGCGCACTGGCTCTGTAAGGGAAGCTTTACTCCCTGTCAGAATCGTTTCAGAACTGTGTAATGTGGCCTTTTCCAAAGCTTCATTCTATTTTTCTTACAGTAAAATGTTTATTGTGATTGCTGTCTTAAAACTGATGTTTTCTATGGTAGAGTTTGACCTGTATTTGCTGAAGCTATGTTTTAAAATAATACACTGAAGTTTATGAAGGAAATGTTGACTCTTCCCAAAGACAGAAACTAAAGAGTTTCTTTTCCTGAAATAATGATTTCATTAAATTAGAAAAGTGGACATATCTTTGTTATTTAACTTCTTCCTCACTCTCTATAAAATGCATGCCTCCATTACATCTACTATTTATCTAGAATAACCACATGCTAGTAACTGACTTCCCTTTATTTTGCACTACACTCCAGCAATTCTTTATCATTTAAGTTTAATACAGGCAGGCAGAGCCTGATCCCGATTAGAATGACAAGGACTATTTCCTTAATTACTGTACATAGATAATAGCATTTATTCTGGCAATTCCCATGCTATTCAATCAGGCAAGATTCAATACAAAAAAAAAGAAGAAGGAAGAGGAGAAGGAGAAGGAGAAGCTGATTTGAAAAAAATCAGACATTTGTTAAGCGAAAAAAAATTATGCAGTCACATTCTATTTTTTAAAGTTTACAGCTCTCAGGGAGCACTTCTTATTGGAAGTTCTATTTAAAAATTACGGAAGGGGCTTCCCTGGTGGCGCAGTGGTTGAGAGTCCGCCTGCCGATGCAGGGGACACGGGTTCGTGCCCCGGTCCGGGAGGATCCCACATGCCGCGGAACGGCTGGGCCCGTGAGCCATGGCCGCTGAGCCTGCGCGTCCGGAGCCTGTGCTCTGCAATGGGAGAGGCCACAACAGTGAGAGGCCCGCGTACCACAAAAAAAAAAAAAAAAAAACAAAGACAAAAAGTCTGATGGAAATAGGAAAAAAAATGATTATTTGTTAATTCTGAGTGGTGGGTACAAGGTTGTCTGAAGTTTGCTCTATTTTCCTATATTTGGAATGCTTCATAATTTTTCTTAATTGTTTTTCTATGGGAAAAAAAGAAAGCTAAAGAAATTCCCAGGTGCTCAAATTCTAAATGAAGAAGGGGAAAATTGCACAGCTTTTTTCTTTTTCAGGGGTAGTAAGTTGAAGAAAACTCTGAACTGCCATTGCATTGGAGGGACAGTGATCTAGGGGGTCCCTGGGAGCAATATTCTTATTCCACTGAAGGAGGTGAGCCAAGATACTTATAAGCTCTAGAGAACCTTTAACACAGGAAGCTATTTATCATAACAAGCTTGGTTGATACTGTTCCCATACTGAACCAATTAGGTTCGCCTATTTCGTCATACTTCATAACTTGGGATGATAGGTTTCCAAGTATGGTACAGCGTAGTAATTGAATTTTGATCAAACACACATGGCCCATAACCCAGTATGTGAAATTTTCAGAACAGTTCACAGCTTTTAAATATCCAGTCAACATGTTGCCAAAAGTACAGGATGTACTTGATGCAAGGGGGAGAGAAAGGGGAGGGCTGAATCTTGGTAGAGCTGTAAAACAAATATTTTTGTTCTTGTTCTCTTCTTATTTTTCAAATGGCAGTGGAGAAAGACCATGGGATATCATATCATAACTCAAGTCTTCCCCTTGCTTGCTCCGTGTGCATAAACAGTTTTGAGTCTCACTGCAGATTACCATTTACTTTTTTTGCATGAAACTGTTTTCATGTCACAGGCCTGTTACACATGACTTGCTACATTTCTCGTTGCAGCACTAGCCAGAGTATTTCTTGACAACCTACTATATGTCAGGCACTGGGTATACAGGTCAACTCTTTTGAATAAAGAGACACGATCCCTGTCTTCATGTGATCTACTGTGGATGGGGAGGTAAACATAAAATAAATAAAAACATCAATAATTTTATCACTGTAACCTGTGATCCTTAACATGAAGGAAAAACAAGGCACCAGGAGGGACAAATAGTGGGTACCTAATTTATCCAGGAGAGAGGAAGGGGGGAGGAGAAGCAGAGAACACATCTCCAAGAAAGTGCCATTGAAATTGATTTCTGAAAGACGAGTGATCCAAGAGAGAGAACAAGTATTCCCAGGAGAAGTAAGCACAGGGATAAGCTTTGAAGTAGGCAGGACTCTGGCAAGTTCAAGGACCTGAAGGCTAGTATATTCAGTGAGAAAGAGGCTCAAAAGATAGGCGGGAGCCAGACCACACCAGACCATATAAAGGATTATGCTAAGTGCAGCCATTGAAAAGTGGCTGGCCAGGGAGTGACATGAAGGGAGTCAGGCAAGACAAGAAGCAGAAAGACTAACTAGAAGGCCTTGGCAATTGTCCAGGTGGGAAGTGATAGTGGCTTGGAATGGCTCAATGGCAGAGATGAAGAACAGTGGACAAATCTGAGAGATATTTTGGAGAAGTGACATGACTTGGAGATAACTGGACGTGGGAAGTGATGGAGAAGGAGGTTCCAAGGACATTTCCAGGTTTCTGGCTTGAGCAACTTAGTGAATAAAGTCTAATAAATAACAACTACTTAGTATAACTCATAAGGCTACATTTAACGATAGAACTCCATCATTCTTACAAGCTCCTGTATCTGTGGTGATATTCTGCTCTCACCACAGACACCACAGATTTTGTAGGAACAGATGCGTTAATCAGATGGTGGGGATGTAGAAATTTTCCACCTACATGCATATCAAACTTTCCTTACCATAAGCAGAAGAATGTCTCTGAGATATTAAAATCAGACTTTAACATAAACCTAGAATTTTTACTCTCAGCTCTACAGACGCAGTCATAGATGTCTGGCCGTTGAAATAGAAGAACCTGAAAGGAAACAAATTTCCCCTTTGAAAATGTTTTAAAGCCATGTCTTTATTCATTCACGAGATTTTTCTCCTGAGCATTTTTAGTGTGAGAGGTATGAGGTAAATAAGACGTATTCCCTGTCTTAGCAAAGAGTATATTCTATCAGGGGAGAAAGAATCATAAAAAATATGCATAATACAGTGTAGTATGTTACATAGATCAAGCAAAAGAATTATACTAAACAGACCACAGAATGATTAATTCTACAGGGGGACTGGCACAGGGGCACGGCTATGAAAGACTTCAGAGGGGTTGCATTTGAGAAGTCTTGAAAGACAAGAGTTTGCTAAGTAGAGCAGTGGATGGGGGAGAAATTCCAAGAGGAGGTAACAGCACAAGCCAAGGCATGAGGGTCCTAAAGAGGACGGAGCTAGGGTCCTCAGGGTGAAACCATAGGGTGTCTGACCCAGTCTGGAAAAGTCATCCTTCCATTACGAAGTCTGAAAAACACTACCAGTCTAGTCCGATTTATCTGCTCTAATTTGACCCAGGTAGAGAATTCTCTTTTGTGTGGGCCCCAACCAACAAAGACCTCTTACTGTGACTACCGCCTGAAGATTGCCCATGTTTACGTATTGAGATGAGTGGTCCTCTCTCCCACAGTCATAATCAGTCCCATCACTGGGCCAAGGCTACAGGACGCGTAGCCTCGAAAGTGCCTAGAAAGATGTGACCGTCAGACTTCCCTGGTAGTCCGGTGGTTAGGAATCCGAGCCTCCACTTAAGGGGGCATGGGTTCAATCCCTGACTAAGATTCCCTCATGCTGTGTGGCCAAAAGAAAAGAAAAGAAAAGAAAGAAAGAAAGACGTGGCCATGGCCCAAGGTAATGCTTCTGTGGACTGGAGAATACAGACAATAGAATGGCTGTGACTTCTAGTCTCAGTCTGGCTAATTGGTACAGCTGTCCCTACACAACAGTCAGATGTAGTGAGTGACCGCCACCAAAAAAAAATGTGTGTGTGTGTGTTTGTGTGTGATCTTTAAATTTTAATAGCTTTTCAGACAGTCCTTAGAGAGAGAATTGGCAGCTTGGACCTGGAGGCTGCTCCCCCCACCTGTCTCCAGGCACCGCAAACACAGCTGTGTAAGAAGGAGACAAAGCTTCCAAGGAAAGAAATGGTACAGTCTGGGGGGGAACAAACAATGGAAGCGCCTTTCTCACAAACCCACTTGGGACGAGGCCTGTCTAGCAACAACAAAAATTAGCAAGGAGGATATGATCAGGATATATATATATATTTTTTTTTTTTAAGAAAAAAACTTCACCGTGAAGTAAGATCATTCAAGACCCAACTCAGCGGCCAGTTTAAAACCATTTTTTAAGGATGAGACAGATCACACCATTCAAGTTGAGGGGAGAACAAGGTAGCACGTGTTTCTGGCAAGTTTCACATTCAGGTGCTGTCCGCGCATGGAGATGAAATGGAAAGACGATTTATGCTCTGTCATAGAACTCGGAGTTCCCCACACGAAACGCAGGAGTCCCTGGGAAAGTGCCTAGAAACTTCTTTATCTGGATTTCTCCAGGCTGCAAAGCGCAGGCATTTTTAAAGTTCAACTCTTTAGAAAAAAGTCAGCAGAGGCAAGATTTCCACAGATGTTAACAGTTCTAGAGTGGTCAGGGGGCTGCGGCTCTCCGAAGAAAGGGAAATTCGAAGAGGGAAAGAAGTCGTTTTGGAAGAAGAAAACCCAAGCAAGGAGGTATTTTCGGTATCATTTAAATCACAAAATAGCACGAATGCGGTCTCTGCCTGTGCGCTACCCAAACGTCGAGCTGAATACCACTGAACGCTGGTTTGAAAATTTCCATTTTTGTAATTTGCTTTCCTTTGTTAAGCCAAGACTTGAGAGAAACCTGGCAGCCGTCTCCAAAGTCTGGCACGATTTCCCCTCCGACGCACTCGGTTGGTGGGGATGTGGAAGGGACCGCACAAGAGAGGAGAGAGAGGGAAGGAGGTGGATTGAGAAGTGCCCGCCGGGGGCTGCGGAGGGAGCGGGCCGCAGCCTCTCAGTCAGGGGGTTTGGCTCCACCTACAGGAAGCCGAAAGCACTCGAAGCAGATCCCTCTGCTGCCACGGAAACCAGGGGTGTCGGCGACTTGGGCAACTGCTGGAGGATTTTCCAGCCAGTGGGAAAGGGGTGTAAGGAGCTGGCGGTGAGGAGTCGGGAGGTAGGGATCTCCATCACCAGGTCCACGGCGGCATATCAGATTCAGCACAGGGGTTCGTATTTGGAGGAAAAAAGACTCCATGCCTCCTCCTGTAACCTATGATTGATTTCACTGGTTACATGTAAGCCCCATTTGAGGACAAGGGCAGTTTCTATTCCCAGTCCAGGCCCATGACATAGCCAGTGTGCTCAACTGCTGAATGAATGAATGGATCTAACCCACTGGATAAACACTCGGTTAAACAACAGCGATCTAATGTGATAACAAACGCTTCCCCTCACCCCGCAGGTATATTTATGAGTTGTCAGGCATTTTGTTAATGGCTGTAATCGCTTAAAAAAAAAAAAAATCCTGCACCATCTACACTATTCCAGTGTTCTACCTCCAATATGGGTAGCACTAATTAAGTACCACTCATTTCATCTGATGCCCTGAATTTGAAATGAGTAAACAGAGGCTTGGAGAGGTTTTTTTCCCTGGGTCAACCAGTTTGTTGGTGATAGAACAGGTTCGGGGCTAAATTTTCCTGACCTTCCCTCTGGTGTTTGTTTTCTAAGGCAAGAGAATTATTCTGCCGGACTGTGGATTGACCTGCACGGATACGCTTAGCCGATTGGCTCGCTCAGGCGGAAATTGGCTTCCCCACCTGCCTGTTGTCCTGTCCCTCAGCTTCTGTCTCGGCTTCTGCGAGAGGCCAAGGCAGCCGCTCGTGCTGCTTTACTCCAAAAATCAAGTGCTCCTGGAGCTGGTGCCCACTGGTTGCTAAACTTATGAATCCATTTTTTTTTAAAGCCTAAAGGACAGAATCTTTGAGCTTGCAGATTTGTAAGCTACAAACAGGCAGGTGCTGTGTTTTAGCAAACCAGGTGTCTTATATCCAATATCCAGCACATCTACTTATCCAAAGTGCTTAATAAGCAGTTATTGAATTTCCCAATGATAGTTATAGACGAAAATGATATTTACCAATTGAAAAAGAATTTTTGCTGTAGGCAGTTAGCACTCAGTTTCCAAATTTAAAAAAAGTGAAGATTCTTCCTGTAAATGAGACTCCATTTGCATTGTGTCAGATAAATGATGATGTAGTGAAAGTTGGAGATCAGAAGATCCAGATTCTAACCACAAGCCATCTATAAGATGGAAATAAATAATACTGTCATGACCTCCAAAAGGATTAGACATGAATCATTATTACAATAATAATCACAGTATTAATAATAGTTTTTTGTGCTATTATTAAGTGCTTACTACATTCCAGACTCTCTATTAACCACTTTAAGTGCATTATCTAATTTATCCTTATAGCAACCCCATGAGGGTGACAATTATTATGCCCGTTTTACAGAATGAGAGAACAGAAGCTCATAGACATTAAGGTACTCACCTACAGTGACACAGTGGTGAGGCCAGTATTGGAACCCAACTCCTACCTGACTCCACACTCCTAAATATTATGTTACACAATAGATACCTATTGGCTGATTCCATGCTGGTGGCATTCAAATCTCTATCTCTAGTTCTTAGTTCTCATGGGAACTCTATATTTTTATTTCCAATTACTGAAATCATATCATTAATTGTACGTTCCACTACTGTTTAAATTTAGAAGGACCTAAGCCAAACGCCTTCTTTTCTTTCATAAGCATTTACTCAGAGCCATCCATATTCAGGCCTCCAAGCTTGGTCTAAGGCAATGGCTCTCAACTGGGGGGGGCGGCGGTTTGCCCTCCAGGGGACATCTGGCAATGTCTGGAGACAATTCTGGTTGTCACAACCAGGGGTGGGGGGATGCTATTGGCATCTAGTGAGTGGAGACCAGGGATGCTGCTAAACAGCTTACAGTGCACGTGACGTTCCGCCAAAACAAAGAATTATGTAGCCCAAAATGTCAATAGAAGTGAGGTTAAGAAACCTTGGCTCAGGAATATGGAGATGAATCAGGCAGATATCATCATTAATCATCTGCTATGGGAGATGTATGTATAAATTTGAAGCACAAAGTTTATGCAGATTCTTGTGTCGTGACAAAGGATAAGTGCCCCAAGGCTCATAAAGAGTTATGGGGTTTCCTAGGGGCTGGGGAAGGCTTGGTGGAGGAGGTGGCACTTGAGCCAAGTGCAAAGAAGAGAGAAGATCTGGATTCTGGATAAAAGGACAAACAGTGTGCAGGGTGTGGGTGTATGTAAGGAGGTTATTTTAATTGAAGTGGAGGAGGTGTGAAGAGGTGTAGTGGAGAAAAGGAGGTAATGTTTTGTTGGGGCCAGAACAAAGCGCCTTGAGTGCAAAGAGGAGGACTTCAGACTTCAGTTGTAAGTAACGGGAAGCCATCTAGCATTTTCACATGGGGGAATAATGTGATCAAAATGTTCTGGGGGGATGAATCTAGCAGCTGAATGGAAATGGATTGCAGAGAATAAGAAGCCGGAGGCAGGAAGACATGTTAAAATGCTACTATCACATGTCTTGCTATTAAAAGGAAACCACTTAGCTCTTTTCGTTTTTATTAGTAGCAACCAATAACTGAGTGATTATTGTGATTCAAAGCCAAACACTACATATACAATCGTACTTAGTGCTGCCCTCTGTCACAAGGATCTCCCCATTTTACAGATAAGGGGATGGTCAGAGTGGATAAAAAGTGGCAGGGCCAGGATCTGGCTACCAAAGCCTGCGATCCTAACTGCTTTGTGTGCTGGGTACAAGGTTGGGATTCTTAACCTCTTGACCAACCCAGACTGTCCCTTCTAAGGCAGACAATAAAACAAGCCAGCCCAGGCCCCACTGGGAATGGGAAGGTCTAGGACAAACAGCCTCAGGAAATCTGCTTCTCCTTGGCAGCCAGAGCTGATGGTAGGGAGAAAGGGGGTGTTTCTCTGGGCTAATTTTGGGGGCATGGGGAGCATAGGCATATGCCTTATTACAAACACACCTACAGGATAGATTCCTTTAATTTATTTGGAGGTAAGTTGTTTCCTCCGGGGGGTATGGTAAATGAGAGCAAAAATGGGAACGTCTGAAGCAAAGATCGAGCTTCTCATGTCAGGCATCTCTTGGCTGTTGAGGTAGCAAGCAGAAGACATGAAGTGGGGAATAGAAAGGCTGTGACTCAGAAATTCCTTGTTTACTTGGCTCCTGAACAGATTGCTAACTGGATCCAGGTGTGTGCTCTGGTTTTGTTTTAGAGCCTCTTCGCCACAGGCAGGGAAGGAGAGGAAAGGTATGGACCATATCCGTAGACAGAGTGGGTGGCAGCATTAGAATTGGTGGAGGTGCTGACAGAGGCATGGCCATATATACTAGCTGGCTATGTGGGCTTTTGGTGACCTGCAACTAGAGTGTTGGTCCAGGGCACCAGCTTTTGTCATGAAAAAAGATTCACAGCAAGAAGTTAGAGAAGGATACGACCAAAATGGTGGCCACCACCGAGTAGCCAAGGACCAGTAGGTAGAGTACATATAAGAACATCCTTGAAAACTTCCAGGTCTACCTGGAAGGAATTGAGATGGTGGAAACTCTCACAGAGCAGGCAGGGGAAGAGTCAGAGAGACTTTGATGGCCTTTGATGACCATTCATTTCACGGTGACTCTCCATCGCAGGATAATCTTTAACTATTTTGGAAAGTTTGTGATCTACAATTTAAAGGTCAAAGGCTCCAGGATTCCAGAGTTCCAGTTCTTCTTTCTAAAGTCCCACAGTGTTAAACAAACATAAATTCTTGCCACAATCTCTTAGATTTGACAGCCTAATAAATAGATTTAAAAAAAAAATTCAAGACACAATCTCCTCTCTAGACCAAAACTCCTGAAGGTCAAAGATTGAATCTGCACCACCAAACTCAAGAGGTGCTCAAGAAGTATCTGCTGAGTTTAACTCAGTGCAATGTTCTCCTGAAACATCAAGAGCGTTCACTAGACGCAATAATATAATTTTTAAATCCAAATGTTATTTTCACCTCATTAAAAAAAAGCCTAACCTTATGTATCAATATGCCTGTTTTCACAAAGTCTTTGCCCACAGTCTGTAAGTTGTCCTAATACTAAGACCAAATGCCAAAAATCAAATGTTTTTTCCCTGGAGAAAATCTGGAAGAGGCAATTATACTAGACATACTACTCAGAAGGATCTGTTTCAGTGTTTTTGCTTTTGTAAGTAGCATCATTAGGCCTCTTCAAACCAAACATTGTCCTGAGAAAAGAGTGAAAGCCAGAAAGCAAAGTTCTCTAGCCTCTAGAGAACTAAATGGCTCTAGCCTCTCCATTTTGTTACCCTACATGGGATGTTCCATATGGAGATGAGGAATGAGACTCAAAGCACAGCTCTCTGGGCTTGAGGGTCTCACACAACTGAAAATGTCCCAGGTCATTTCACACACACCCCACCCTTCAAACCAGCTACCTTGAATCCAATCTGGTGGATGATGTATTACTTAACCTTGAAGTATCAGGTTAGCTTCAAGTTTTTATTGAGTACTTACCATGCATATGGTGCAGACTTAGAAGATATAGAGGTAAGAAAAAAGACCAACAGCAGCTGTGCAGGGCAGATCGTGTTCCTGCCATTTGGATTCTTCCTTGCTGAATGAAACTCAGCCAATAGATCCTCATAGCAATACTCCTGCGAGTTAAGTTGGGAAATATGAGTGGGCATGTCAGAACAAGATCCCAATCTGCAGGAAGAAGAAATGATGGAGAGTCTTCCCAGCCAGTTAGACCTCTGGTTGCTCAGCAGCTCAGTGATAAACAACCTCAACTAGAAGAACCACAAACTAAGAGTCAGGATATTATACCTGCTTATGACATTGAAGATGAAGGAGCATCTGTAGCTCAAAGGGCTGATATGGAAGCTGATCAGTAGAAACTGGTTCTCTTGAAGACTGTGGATGAGCCTGGAGGTGGTCCTGATGTCAAGAAGGAGATTCTACCAAGTCTAGAGCCTGTTAAAATGCCAGAAGCTGGTGAAGGACAACCACAGATTTAAACAGAGACAGACTGAAGCCAAGCATGCTGTCCTTGTGTTGGAAATTTGACTGCTAACCATCTCTCAATAAAGTTTTACAACTTAAAATAAAAGGAAAAAAAGGCCAAAATAGGACCCTGGCCCCCAAAGTTTGGCTTACAAGCTAGTTGAAGAAAACACAGTGAATATGGATGAATAGAAGAAAATATTTGTTCCTCAGACACTTACTGAGTGCCTTCTTTGAGCCAGGCTCTGTGCCGGACTACAGGGGTACCAAGGCTGAATTGGTTCCATTTTGTTCAGTTCAACACTTGTCATTCATTCAGCAGGTATTTATTGAATGTATTTGTAGTAGACCACTGCTTTTCAAGCCTTAATGTGTATGGAGATCACCTGGAGATTCTGATTCCAAAGGTCTGGGGTAAGGCTTGAGATTCTATATCTCCATCAAGCTCCCAAGGAATGCCAGTGCTGTTTGTCCCTGAACTACTCTTTGAATAGTAAAGGACCATACAATGTTTTAGTCCTTTGCTATACAGGGGAAAATAAGATAGCCATGGCCCCTGCCCTGATGAAGCTGATATTCTAACAATGAATATAAATATTAAACAAGGAATCACAGTGAAATACAATATTAATGGATGTTCAAAGTCTTTGGGGGAGCATTTTGTGAGGGGACATAATTTCACCTAGGAATCAAAAAAAAGAAAAGCTTTCCTGAGGAAGTGATGTTTAAGCTGATAGGAATTTGCAAACAATAAAGGAGGAAGAATATTTCAGGTAGAGGGAACAGCATGTTTGAAGGCCTGGAGGTGAGAGAAAGCTTAGATATTCAACAAATATTTTGAGTTTTACCATTTCCAGGCTCTGAGTGTAAGACCCTGCCCTGGACAAAAGCACAGTGGGAGAAACGGACATGGAAACAGATGACTTCAAAACAATGCAGCAAGAGTTCTAACAGTGGTGAGCACAGGGTGCCAGAGGAGTACTGAAGAGGATTTCCTAACCCAGCCCAGGAGAGAGAACATTTGAACGGAGCCCTTGCAGATGAGTGGGAATAAGGCAAGAGAAAAAGATGTGGCAAGGTGGGAGATCGGGTCCTTGCTGCTGAGGACACACAGTCTAGTGGGGTAGTTGGCAAGTTGTGTTATATGATCCTGATTTTAATACAATTTAATCATTGTCTGGGAACAGTGCCGGGCACATAGTAGGCACTCATTAAATATGTATTGAAAGGATGAATATCTAAATGCCATGTAAGTGATAGACTCAGGATGTCCTAGACATAATTGGGTACTAAGTTGTTACCAACTCCAAGTGCCCTGAGAGTTCAGAGCACTAGGGTGTGAACAAGAACTGGGCTTGAAGGAAGGCTAGAATCTGTGGGATGTAGGGGAGATCAGTAGACATCCATCCTGAAAAGGAAAAACTACCGGTTCACTGCTGGGAGTAAAGGATTAAAAAAAAAAAAAGGGGGGCTTCCCTGGTGGCGCAGTGGTTCAGAGTCCGCCTGCTGATGCAGGGGACACGGGTTCGTGCCCCGGTCTGGGAAGATCCCACATGCCGCGGAGCGGCTGGGCCCATGAGCCATGGTCACTGAGCCTGCACGTCCGGAGCCTGTGCTCCGCAAAGGGAGAGGCCACAACAGTGAGAGGCCCGCGTAGCGCAAAAAAAAAAAAAAAAAAAAAAAAAAAAAAGAGCAGGGTTTCTTAATCCAGGGCCCATGGAGCTTCTGGGGCATCTATGAAGCCCCAAAGATTATATGCAAAGTCCTAGGTGAATATATATGAAGGACTATTTTTATGGGCAAAGAGACTAGAACTTCATCAGATGGTCAAAGGAGTCCAGTGACCATTATTAGGTTAGGACCCTTGGGGAGAGAACAGGTAGCCTATTCTAGGTAGCCTCTGAACCACTTCCTGATTACAAATAATTGTGTCAATGGAATTCCAACACAGAAAACCTCGGTCTGAGTGTGCTGGATGGTTGCAGCACTGCCTTTGAGCGGCATTTTAGCAATGTCCTTGCTGCTACTTATCTATCCAGACTTGTCCACATCGTCAGGGTATCCTCAGCAGCTGATGGAGATGCCTCCTTCCAAAGGCTATTTATATGCACCCAAGTCCTTCCCCTTAATGAGTTTCTAGAGGGGACAATGGCCTCTTGTTAGATTGTCAACTGTTGACATTTCTCTGATCTTTTCTCACAGTTTCCGTTGAGCAGCAGTTGCTGCAGCCTCCTGAACATCGAACAGGCAATTAATTGGTACAGATTTAATAAATGTATTAGAGAAGGAAGCTGCATGTTTATGGACTATTTTCATGGTCATGCATACTGGACAAGGCATTTTTCCACCAACCTACTTATGCTACCACAGTGAACACAAAATTTACATATCTGGAAGAAAACAGTATTTTCCTGAAACATTAATAATAAATGCAGGAAATTTGTCTGTTATGGGTAAACGTCTCCATAGCTTAACTTTGCACCATTCTATTTTGGTTAAAAATATCTACAGTGTTGTCCCTTACCATCTTCCTTCGAAAATATACTGGTAATTGCAATGGCCCTTCTTTCATAAAGAACTGGGGTTTTGCAAAATAGCAATGAGCAATCCCTCTGTTTGAGGATGCAGGCAATGTTTAAAGTTCTTAGAATAAAATAACCTTAGAGTAGAAACCTTAGCAACCAGGTTGTACTAATAGAAGTATACTGTTCAAAATGAGGGAAGCGATAGTCCCTGTCTCCCCAGGGCTAGACATACCACGTAAGAAATATTTTTTATTCCGTACTTAATGCCACATTAGAAGAGGCATAGCAATAGGCACATGAAGCTGGTGATCTTGAAATGAAGGCAAATGGCAGTAGCTAACATTCGCAGAGTCCTTACTAAGGGCTGGGCGCTGTGCTTTGCATTGTACATTTAATCTTCACAACCACCCTACTATTATACTACTATTAATAGTAGGGCACTACAATTATTATCTCCATTTTACAAATCAAGAAACTCAGGTCATGCAGATAGTAAGTGGTGGAGCCAGCATGACACTTGTTCTTTCTGACTCCAGTGGACCCTCAGCGTAGGCAGTTGGTGTATTTTCAGTTAATCTTGCTAGAGATGATTGGTAATCATGAAAATAAAATCATTGCCACTGTGTGTGTGTGTGTGTGTGTGTGTGTGTATTAGTCGTTTCACCAGTCAGCACACACACACTGTGAGGGCAGTGACCATATTAATTATGCACATATTTACTTCTAAGGTTTAGCACAGAGCTGGGCACAAGGTAGGTCTTTCTTACATCTTTTACTGAATAAAATAACTAATTTCAACCATCACCCTGATACCAAAACCAGACAAGGATGTCACAAAAAAAGAAAACTAGAGGCCAATATCACTGATGAACATAGATGCAAAAATCCTCAACAAAATACTAGCAAACAGAATCCAACAGCACATTAAAAGAATCATACACCATGATAAAGAGGGGTTTATCCCAGGAATGCAAGGATTCTTCAATATATGCATATCAAACAATGTGATACACCATATTAACAAATTGAAAGAGAAAAAACATATGATCATCTCAATAGATGCAGAAAAAGCTTTTGACAAAACTCAACACCCATTTATGATAAAAACCCTCCAGAAAGTAGGCATAGAGGGAAATTACCTCAACATAATAAAGGCCATATATGACAAAGCCACAGCACACATCATTCTCAATGGTGAAAAACTGAAAATATTTCCTCTAAAACCAGGAACAAAACAACGTAGTCCACTCTCACCACTATATTCAATATAGTTTTGGAAGTTTTAGCCACAGCAGTCAGACAAGAAAAAGAAATAAAAGGAATTCAAATCAGAAAAGAAGTAAAGCTGTCACTATTTGCAGATGACATGATACTATACTTAGAGAATCCTAAAGGTGCTACCAGAAAACTTCTAGAGCTAATCACTGAACTTGGTAAAGTTTCAGGATACAAAATTAACACACAGAAATCTCCTGCATTCCTATACACTAATGATGAAAAATGTGAAAGAGAAATTAAGAAAACACTCCCATTTACCGTTGCAAAAAAAAGAATAAAATACCTAGGAATAAATCTACCTAGGAGACAAAAGACTTGTATGCAGAAAACTATAAGACAATGATGAAAGAAATTAAAGGTGATACAAACAGATGGAGAGATATACCATGTTCTTGGATTGGAAGAATCAACATTGTGAAAATGACTATAATACCCAAGGCAATTTACAGATACAATGCAATCCCTATCAAACTACCAATGGCATTTTACACAGAACTGGAACAAAAAATTTCACAATTTGTATGGAAACTCAAAAGATCCCGAATAGCCAAAGCAATCTTGAGAAAGAAAAACAGAGCTGGAGGAATCAGGCTTCCTGACTTCAGACTATACTACAAAGCTACAGTAATCAAGACAGCATTGTACTGGCACAAAAACAGAAATATAAATCAATGGAACAGGATAGAAGGCCCAGAGATAAACCTACGCACATATGGTCACCTTATCTTTGATAAAGGAGGCAAGAATATACAATGAAGAAAAGACAGCCCCTTCCATAAGTGGTGCTGGGAAAACTGGACAGCTGCATGTAAAAGAATGAAACTAGAACACTCCCTTACACCATACATAAAAATAAACTCAAAATGGATTAAAGGCCTAAATGTAAGGCCAGACACTATAAAACTCTTAGAGGAAAACATAGGAAGAACACTCTATGACATAAATCACAGCAAGATTTTTTTTTTTCTTTTTTTGGCAGTACGCGGGCCTCTCACTGCTGCAGCCTCTCCCATTGCGGAGCACAGGCTCCGGATGCGCAGGCTCAGCGGCCATGGCTCACGGGCCCAGCCGCTCCACGGCATGTGGGATCCTCCCAGACTGGGGCACAAACCCATGTCCCCTGCATCGGCAGACAGACCCCCAATCACTGCGCTACCAGGGAAGCCCCAGCAAGATCTTTTTTGACCCACCTCCTAAAGAAATGGAAATAAAAACAAAAATAAACAAATGGGACCTAATGAAACTTCAAAGCTTTTGCACAGCAAAGGAAACCAGAAACAAGACGAAAAGACAACCCTCAGAATGGGAGAAAATATTTGCAAACGAAGCAACTGACAAAGGATTAGTCTCCAAAATATACAAGCAGCTCAGTATCAAAAAAACAAACAACCCAATGCAAAAATGGGCAGAAGACCTAAATAGACATTTCTCCAAAGAAGATATACAGATTGCCAACAAACACACGAAAGAATGCTCAATATCACTAATCATTAGAGAAATGCAAATCGAAACTACAATGAGGTATCACCTCACACCAGTCAGAATGGCCATCATCAAAAAATCTACAAACAATAAATGCTGGAGAGGGTGTGGAGAAAAGGGAACCCTCTTGCTCTGTTGGTGGTAATGTAAATTGATACAGCCACTATGGAGAACAGTATGGAGGTTCCTTAAAAAACTAAAAATATAACTACCATATGACCCAGCAATCCCACTACTGGGCATATACCCTGAGAAAACCATAATTCAAAAAGAGTCATGTACCACAATGTTCATTGCAGCACTATTTACAATAACCAGGACATGGAAGCAACCTAAGTGTTCACTGACAGATAAATGAATAAAGATATGGCATATATAAACAATGGAATATTACTCAGCCATAAAAAGAAATGAAATTGATTTGCAGTGAGGTGGACGGACCGAGAGTCTGTCATACAGAGTGAAGTAAGTCAGAAAGAGAAAAACAAATACCGTATGCTAACACATATATATGGAATCTTAAAAAAAAAAAGGTTCTGATGAAACTAGGGGCAGGACAGGAATAGGGACGCACACATAGAGAATGGACTTGAGGACAAGGGGAGGGGAAAAGGTAAGCTGGGACAAAGTGAGAGAGTAGCAGTAACATATATACACTCCCAAATGTAAAATAGATAGCTAATGGGAATCAGCTGCATAGCACAGGGAGATCAGCTCGGTGCTTTGTGACCACCTAGAGGGGTGGGTTAGGGAGGGTGGGAGGGATATGCAAGAGGGAGGGGATATGGGGATATATGTATACATATAGCTGATTCACTTTGTTATACAGCAGAAACTAACACAATATTGTAAAGCAATTATACTCCAATAAAAATATTAAAAAATAATAACTGATTTCAGAATGCTTCAAAAACCAATTCACCCATCAGATTATTGAGACTGTAGGGGAAAAGGACATTCTGGGGGGGTATAAATTGTTACAAGTCATTTTAGAGGACACTTTGGAAACAATGATCAAAATGTGAAATGTGTAAACCCTTGACCACAGCTATACATCTAGGAATCTATTCAAGCTATTCTATAGAAATACTGATACATATGTAAAAAGATTATGTGTGTGTACACACATACAAAGATATACATATAAATGCAAAGATATTTATGTATGTATGCATACATACATTTATTTGCAAAGATACATATATATATACACACAAAGACATATACATTTATTTGCAAACATATACATATACACACAAAGATACATGTGTATATATATACATTTATACTTGTGAGTGCACATTCATTACAGTTCTGTTTGTATTAGGAAAATAAAATGGAGACAACCTAAATGTCCATCAATAGGCGAATGATTTTTTAAAATTATGATACAACCATACAATGCAATACTATGTAGACATTAAAATACTGGAGTAGATGTATTAGGTTAACTATATGAAACTGCCAATTCCTTCCTGTTTAGATCTACAGAAATAGCAATTTCACATGGTTCAACTTCATCTATGTACAGATATGAACAATTTCTAAGCATATTAGAAACTGAAAAAGGCAAGTTGCAAAGCATGATGTATTTATGTTAAAATATAAGAAACAAAAATATAGAAAATAAACTAGAGATACTCACCAAAGAGTTAACATGATTATTTCTGGGCCTTTTACAATGAGAATTTTCTTTATAATTTCTTTTAAAAATATGTTTACCACAAGTAATTCCAAAGTGTTTCTATATTTTGTAAGCATTTTTTCTGATCTACAAATTCCAAAACCCATGAACTCACCATGTTTCTCCACTGGCACAGATGAGGAGAGTAATGAAGAACTAGCTTTAATTATTCAGGCAAAGAAACCCAGATTATTATGAGAACAAGGCAAAAAGCAGAACTTTGTCTTGGATTATCTCGAGACAACTGCCTGAAATTTTCCTGCTTATTTTTCCTGTTTGAACCTGGCTTTTCAGACTAATGTGAGGTGATCTGTTTTTCTGTGATTCAGAACCTCACAGAACTTGGCAGGCAAAGAAATACAAAGAAAGGAAGAAAAGGAAAGGGGCAAAGTTGGGGGGGAGCGAAAGAAGATGGGCAGAACTTGAGAAGGCTTTATAAAGTGATACAACACACCCCATACCCTCTGGGAACAAAAGAACAAAGCTGATGGGAGACAACAGATGTTCTTCCCAAACCATGAAAGCATAACACTCTACACCAAAAACTCCTCATTCCAAGGAGTGGCTAATACCTCTTACTAGAATATCTGTACAACAAAGGATTTGTTTTTCCTTTTTCCTTAGATGATAGATGTGAAAGGTAAAATCACTGTTACCAGGTACTTATCAAGTGTGAGTTAGCCAAATTGTTGGTTTCTCTCGATTCTTATTTCTCTAAATCAGTTTTATTGAGGTAGAGTTGACATAAGGTAAAATGCAACCACTTTAATTTTACATATCCATGAGTTTTGACAAGTAATACACTCATAACCACCTCCAAAATCCATTTTGGATGAGGTTCCATCATCCAAAAACGTTTCTTTGTGCCCGTCAATCCCCACTCCCACCTCTGGCTCCGGACAGCCACTCATCTGCTTCTATCATTACAGATTATATTTGTCTTCTCTAACATTTCATATAAATAGAATCATACAGTATGTACCCTTTTGTGTGTGTGTCTTCTTTCACTCAACATAATGTTTTAGAGATTCATCCATCTTACTGTGTGCATTTATAGTTCATTCCTTTTTTTTTTTATAGTTCATTCCTTTTAATTGCTGATTTCCATTGTATTCCATTGTCTGGCTACGCTATAACAACAGTTTATCCATTCACCTATTGAAGAACATTTTGATTACTTCTAGTCTTTGGCTATTATGAAGAAAGTTGCTGTGAACATTAGGCTGACTCTTACTTTTGCAGTAAGTAAGGGGTGTTTTTTTTCCAATATAAAGTCATTTGTTTTCAAATTAGCAATAAAATAATCAACCTTACATTAAAAAATGAATAGACAACCAAAAACCCTTCAAATCTGATTTGAAACTGATTTGAAATTAATATCTGTCCATTTGGTTGGGGCATAGGGATGGGAGATAAAACTAATATATCTTAGACACCTACTAAGTGCTTATTAATATGCACAGATTACCTCTTAAATCTTCACAAGCACACTACACCGTGAGGTAGCTATTATTCTTCTTTTACTAATAAGGAAATAGAGGCACCAAGAAGTTAAAGAACTTGCCCAAGGTCACAGAGCGACTAAGCAGCAAAACCAGGAATTTGCACACAGAACTGCCTGACTCCCATCTGATGCTCTGCAACCCTGCTTCTCGTTGCTGCATCTCTGGCAGGAGGCTTGGTAAATAGACTCAAAGGCAGACAGATTTTGGGTTGAGGTATTGTATTGACCTAGATGGGGGAAGCAGAAGAGGGAAGATGGCAGTGACTGGGTAAAGAGAGAAAAGAAAGAGGAAAGAGGATAAAAGGAGAGGAGGGAAAGGAGCATTCTCTCCACTTTGACAGAATAAGAAGGAGTCTGAAGATCCAGCATGAAGCTGGACTCCCTGGAAACCGCCTAAGGCCTGAAACATTTCTGCTCACAATTGAAGGCAAAACCTTATCCAGCCTTGGCAGTTCCTTCCCTCTTCATCTGGGCTGCACCTCTCAACCATGAAGCTCACAGAAAGCCAGGAGGGGGAGCACCTTTTCAGTTGGGTCGGCATTGCTATTTTGCATGGAGCAAATGCCACTCATATTTGTGTCTGAAGTCAAGAAAAAAGCCGTGCTTGGGATTAGAGAAACTGAAAACAAGTAAGATGACTCATTTGAAACAGTCTGAAAAGTGTAGAAAGTTTAATGATTTAGCTCAAAATTAATTCAATGCTTACAAAGAGAGAAAGGAGACAAAGTAAAAGAAGAAATGCAGAAAGTGTGTAGCCCTCAATATGTGTCAAACACCGAGCTAACAGCTTTGCCTGTATTAATTGAGTTGATCTTCATAATCCTATGAAGTATGCACTATTTTTATTTCTACTTCACACATGAGGAAATCATGCCTCAAAGAGGTTAAATATCCTGCCCAGGGTCACACAGTAAATGGCAGAGTCAGGACTCAAACTCACTAACCACTACTCTGTCCTATTCCCAGGGACTATATGCCAGAGACTGTGTATACATTTATACAAAAATGTATAAAACATGGTCCTGACCTTTGGAGAGCTCATGGGTAAACACTGGACAATACTTTCACTTTGGGCAAGTGACCTAATATTTATCATTAAAATAGGAATTAATAATCCCTTTCTTGCTCTCATTACAAGGTTCATTTATTCTAAAAATTTTTACTGAACATCTATTATGTGCCAGGCATAGTGCTCAAAGTCTCTCATGAAGCTTATATTTTAGAAGGAAGAGAAAGTAATAATTATGTAAAAAACAGATACGTAAGTAACGAGAGAGAGAGGTAGAGGGAAGGAGAGGGAGGGAGGGTGGGTGGGAAGGTAGGAAGGAAGGAAAGAAGGAAGGAAGGAAAGAAGGAAGGAAGGAAGGAAGGGTGGGAGGGAGGGAGGAAGGGAGGAGATATTTTGTATAGTAATAAGGGCTATGAGAAAAAGGAAATCGAGTAATGAGATGAAGGATGATTTTAGACTGAGGGGTGGTTGTTATTTTGCAAAACGTGGTCAGGGATGTTCTTTGTAAAGTGATGACATGGAACTGAGACCTGAATAATAAAAAGCAGGCAGTCATGTGCAGGTCCAGGCACAGTGAGTTCACTCGGGGAAGTCAGTGTGGCCAAAAGTTCATGACCAGGAGGAAGAGTGGTAGGAAATAAAATCAGAAGTTAGCAGGGGCCAGATCATGGAAGGATAGGAATTTGGATTTTATTTCAATAACAGTGAGAAGTCATGGGAAGATTTTGAGTAAGGAAGTGACATGACCTTATTTTCACCTTTAATAGACCATCCTGGCTGCTTAGTGGAGAATGGATTTGGGGAAGTCTAGAGGGGAAGCAGGAAGGGCAGTGAGAAGGGCATTGCAGTAGGCTTGGTGAGAGATGCCAGTGGCTTAGACAATGATGGTAACAGTGAAATGGAAACTAGTTATTGGATTCAGGATTTATTTTGGAGGTATAGGCCATAGGACTTGCTGATGAATTGAGAAATCAAGGGTGTCCTTCAGGATTTTGGTTTGGGCAACTGTTTGAATGATAAAACCCTTAGCTGAGAAGAGCATATGTGTGGTTAATTTTAGAATGGAAAAGCATTTGCAAACTACAAAGTGCTTTCCAAAAGCAAGCTGACACTGAAGAAAGAAGCCACCATGAGTCCTACAGCTGCAAGGAACCGAATTCTGTCGACAACCTGAATGAGCTTGGAAGTAGATTCTTCCCTGGTCCAGCCTCCAGATGAGAATGAAGCCCTGACGCCATCTTGATTGCAGTCTTGTGAGATCCTGAGCAAGGGGATCTACTAACCCATGCATGTACTCCAAACCCACAGAAACTGTGAGATAACAAATGGTGTTTTTTCAAGCCACTAAGCTTATGATAATTTGTTACACAGCAAGAGGAAGCTAATACAGGTGAAGAGTAAATTATCGACTGGCAGAAAGCCCCAAAGTGCTGTTGATATAAACCTAAAAGACAGGGACAAATTTGATCCCAGCTGGGCCCAGTCACACCTGGCTCCCCATTCCTGGGCCATGAGCACTTTCACCTTTAGGGAAAGGGGATTTGATGATAATTTGATAATTAATCTTCATCATCCTCTCTTCCTTGCCTATAACAACAGTCTCCCAGTCTCACTGAATTACTCTATTCTTTGTTCAATCACCACATTTGGTTTTGCTGAACTTGCAGAAATTTAAACTCAGAAAAAGCCGTATCTATAAGGCTGCCATCTCTTCTGCTATAGGAATAAGGAGTTCCCTCAAAACTGAGACCACAACACCTACCTACTTCTTGAAATCCTCCCAGACCAGAGGACCCCAGGGTTGGGAGAGAGAGTGTTGGTCATGCAGTTAATTCTCCCAGCAGATGTCTGAATCCTCCACAGCCTGTCTGCCATGGCCTTCTGCTTGAATACCTCCAAGGAGGAAGTGTGGAGACAAAACTGATTCCAAATTCTCACCCTGTTTCCTACTACCTGTTGATCATGGACAAGTTTCTCAACCTCCCTGAGCCTCAGTTTCTTCATCTGTAAACTGGGAATAGTATACCTTTACAGAGTTGTTTTGGTTGGTCTAATACATGTGAAGCGCTAACCCTTGCTTCTCTCTCTGTCTCCCTCTAGTGATGAAAAACCCTGGCTCAGTTCACTTTCTCCCTTTTCTGATTTCTTTTAGTCTCTTTACCAGCCATTTTGAACACCTAATCATTTTATTGTTTCTCAATTACTTTGTATGCATGAGTCATGACCTCCCAGGAGGCTGAGGACAGCCAGCCATATTTTATACTTCTGGGGGTCCCCCAAAGGAGTTAGGTCAATCCAGGGCATACAGCGAGCACACAGTAAACCAGTAAAACCTGCCAAATTAAATTAACAATCCATCATCATCAGAGTAACTTAAAACTGGCTATACGCAATGAACTGTCATTTAATTGGAGCTTCTCGTAAAAGGGTCCCCTTTCTATAATATCCATTTTCAAGTTAAAAAAAAAATACTGACTGCAAAGACCTTTGCTTTTAAAAAGAAATCTTTTCATGCATCTCACGTTTGCATTTGAAATACAACTTCCTAACCAAGAAAAAAAAAAGGAAAGAAACTAAAAATGAAGCATCCTAAATTGTACAATTCAGGCTTTGTTCCCTATCTTTAACACTCACGCATACTGAGCCTCAGATTCTCCCCTTTCCTTTCTCATATACTTATCCATTTCTGCATCCAATAGTTAAGATTTTTAAAGGTTGATTTTTAAAAGAAATGAATCCCAAATCTCCGTATGAACTGTAAGGTTCTCATTTCAAGTGGATACAGGTTAGAATACATTTGACCATAAAAGTGGAAAGGCTGGAGGAAAGTGCCATGAAGAATCTACTGGAAGAAATGGGATCAGATAGATGTGGTGCACTTCTCTTAAGTGCATATCACTTAACTGCATAATCAGCTTGTGCTCCCAAGAATTATGCAGTCTCTGTCTGGCCCCCATTAGACTGAATGTGTTGCTACTCCAGTTAATTGAGTATCAGCAAATTGCAAAATTCAGCTATATGCACCCTGAAGCGAGTTCCAAATGCCATCCGGTACAATATAATCAAACTAGGGAAGTGAAGAGCTGGAATACTTATGAGATTCTGCCCATTTGTCACATTTGGTTTGGAGAGTCTGTGCTGTAAACAAGGCTGCCCACTAGTCATAGGGCTATGTACTTTGGATTCCTGTCCACCCCCTCTCCATCACAACAGAACCTCATGTCCCCATCCAAAAATTAATTTTAAATGCGTCCAAAAGAAAACAGGATGTCAGCATGTGAAAATGTGATTAAAAAACAAAATATCTGACTCATAACTATGGTGCTCTGCTTCCCAAGATTGATGTTATTTACATGGAAGAGCAGAAAAAGCAGGGACTACTCTTAATTCTGCCATTAACTAGCTGGGCAAGTCTTTTCGTCTCTCTTGGCCTCAGTTTCCTGTTCCGTATTACAGAAAGAGTATTACTAACCTTGTCAGCCTCAGTAAGCTGTTACGAGTGTTAAATGCAACGCTGCTTGGTGACCTACAAAGTAATGTGGGATTCTATTACTAGATGCAGCAGAGGGAGGAGAATGGGCTTTGTATCAAGAAATGCAGAGAGTCTATCAAGCTGACAGAAATCTTCAGTAAGGATCCAGGGCGGCAGAAAGTGGTAAAATAAAAATGAAAAGAAGGAAATGCTACCGACTCCATGGCAAACCCTTCAAGGGTCAGACATTGTCCTTGGTTTCAGTTCTGTTCTTACTCTGTAAAGATTCAGAGCTCTTTCTCATACATGGGTACACACGCCATGCAATGAGATCCTCGTTACATTGACTGTTTAGCAGAAATGGCAGCATATCCACATTATCCAGGAATAACTATAGGGTCTAGTTGTAAAGAAACAAAGCACCCATCACATAATGCTCAAACCTATCCAACTATCACAAGGAGGAGTTTGACCTGCAGGTGGCTGCATCTTGGAATCTAGAGGAAATGCTCACATGCCAGCTTGTGATTGGAGGGCAGCCCAGAGACTTCAAAGGTCTCCTTTGCTCTTTGCAGATTTCCTTCCGTAGATGTTTTATCTGCAACTTGTATCTGTTAAGACTATGAGAAATATTTCTTAGCCGTCTTTCCTGCCTGTAAAATGGTCCTCCTGAGTCACCTGGAGGAGTCTTTAAGTCAACAGTTGCCAAACTCTAGAGTAGTGGGTGGCTCCTCTGCTGACCGTGGAGTGGTTAAGAGGAGGGGATGCTTAGCTTAGCCCCTTACTAGTTACATTATCCTGGGAAGGGAACTTAATCTCATTAAGTCTTGCTTTCCTTTTCTGCAAAATTGAGCTAATAGAAGCACCCACCTTTCAGGGCTTCTGTGAGGGTGAAATGAGATCCTGTATGCCAAGAAAAGGTACAACGCTAAGCTGTGCTACACTTTATTAGCACACGGCCCGCGGATTACTCAAGATAAGCTAATGTGAATTATGCATCAACGTCTTTACAGAATTCTGAAATAACATTTATTTTAACAAACATGTAGTGGTTTTAGGCAATTTAATCTGCAGGTTTTTGTCTTACGTAAGTGCCTAATAAAGTATTTTTGCTGTGGAATGAGGATATCATAAAGTAAAATGTGAGCACAAATGATTCTAGAAAATTACCAGGGAAGGAAGTGACTCACACTTCTACTCTGATCAATATCAACAGGTGCAGGCACATTTCACAGTGTGAGAGGACAATGATACTGTGCCTGCGAGGAGCTTGCCCAGAGAAGGCGCTTAAAGTGTTGGCTGAGTTGAATTAAGGGCAGAAATTCAACTGACCAGTTGTTCCAATTCGAAGAGTCTACTATTTCCCAAGAGATGGGTCAAAAACTGAACAAGCGTTTTAGTCTAACATTCAAAACCTTCCAAAATCTGACTCTTTCATTCATCACTGTCGTCTTAGCACCTAGTACAGTGCCTGGCAGATAATATGTGCTCAATAAATAATGGTTGAATACATTAATGAGTTTGTTAATTAATGATTCCAATGTTTCTTTCTAGCCTCATCTTCCACTATCTTCCAGCATGAGCCCTTCACTATAACCAGGCTGATCTACTAGTGATTTCCTAAACACTAACTTACTCATTGCTACCTCCAAAACTTTGCTCACAAACCTTCCCCACAAGCAATGTTCAGTCCTTCTCTTATGCAGATTTGTCCCACTTTTTGAGATGTGATATTTTGAACTGTGTAAACTTGGCTAAGCTAGAATAACATTTCCCAGGATCTCTTTTCCTGTATGTTTCCAGGTTAGAGTTGACCAAAAGAGGAATTTGCAAGAGTTCTAGAAGATTAAAGTCTTGATTAGATGCGGCAAGAGTCAAAAACAGTGGTGCTAGCAGGTTCACATTTGTCTTATTTCCCCTGCTCCATGACCAGTTCTTCTTCCCAACTGCTGGCCCTGATGACCACCAGCCCACCACCAGATGCAGAGTCAACCACCTCCATGGGCTTCTCCATCAGTTCCCCTTGGTGGTCCCATCTCAGCAGCTAGATGTATCCTGGCTTCCCAGATTTCCCTTTCAATTCCTACTTATCTACCAGTGCCAGTGTTTCAGGAAGATTAGTTAGTGACTTTATCTCTGATCCTCCAGCTCCACTTTCTGGATTTTACTTCCCCAGATCCTCCCACAATTATGTAATGTCTAATTGCTATAATAAATCCCTTATTCCATAACACTCATAGTGGTTCTGCTTCTCTGATGAAATCCTGACTGACACACAAGGCTCAGTTCATGTAACAGCTGTTCCTTGATGACTTCTTGACCATCCAGAGCATTTCCTCTACATTTCTCTGGTTCAATGTGTTTGTGGTCCTCCACTGGCATTACTCACACATTGCTTTGTATTGCATTTACATCCACATATGCCTTCATGGTGCTCAGAACATGGCTGGTATTCAGTAAGAGTTTAATGAGTAAATGAAAGTTTACATGGCATATGTGTCACCATTCTCCTCTCACACTCACAGCAGACATTATTAATTGATCTTACTATGCTTTCTCATCATGCTTGAGCTTAGCCTCACAAACCTTCTCTATGCAGTGCTATAGATGGACAACTGGAGCTGGCCTAGAAGAAGAAACCTATCTGCCATACTGAAACCTTTGAGTATAATGGCTTATACTTCTTAGGCAAATTAAATAAGCATAGAAGGTTGCAGTACATGCACATACTCAGCTCAGTAAATGTGAATTCCCTTCCCTACCTCCTGCCCCACTGCACCTGTCTTTCACACAGTAGGTACCCAATAAATATTTGTTGAATCAGAGAATGTCAGTGCAACCTTCACAAAATAAGCTGTATGATCTCTACAAACCAAAGCAACTCACACATATCTAACCTTTTAAAATAATGAATAAATAAAAGGGCAGCTAGAGTGAACTTCCTGCATTTAAAGAAGGCCACTCCCACCATTTATGGTACTTTCAGAGCTAAAGAAGACAAAATACAAACAAGCCCAGGCCGCAACCAACAAAAACATGTAACATGCTGTTAAGTACTTGAAAAGAAGGAAAACCCTTCTAGCTTCTGTCCTCCTGATATGATTAGTTCACTTCTTAGTAGCCATAGAAGACTACATAAAAGAAAAGAAGTCTGGAGAGAAAGCGTGGGTTCAAAGGAGTCAGGTAGAATTATTAGACAGGAAATATAGGGTCTAGAGAGGAATATTTCTTGTACATTTCTGATAAGGGAATCAAAATAAGGACATGATTGACTTGACCCTTGGAAATATTATTTTTGTTTTTTTCTGTTTTCCTGGCTTTGCCTTGGTTCCAGGCTACAACCAAGGCCCATATCTCTAAGAATTCTGGCAGGTACTTTCCATCCCTGTACTCATTCTTCCCATTCCATTTTCTATTTCTGTGTATAGGATGTGATGATGTCCCTGGTCATCCTGGCAATCAATAATCGAAAGCATAGATGTGAAAGAAACAAAAACAAAATCAGCAGTGTGTTTATTCCAATGGGTGAGAAGGTAAATGAAATAAGCTTACTCTATTGGATAGACAATGTCCAAAGCAAATTTTTATCCCTAATCTTTGCAATATACACATAAAGCCTTGGTGCTAAGCGGAAAACAAAATGCAATATTGTCCTTCCACATTCTTTTTCTCACTTGAAAACTGTGTGCCTGATTCCCATTGGTTTCTCATTAGGAGAGCAATCGCAAGACTACCTCAACTTAATTGACATGGATTCACACACCCAAACCTAGGGAATGCATAACCTAACAAGTAACATGCTACATCCATTTTCTGCTTCTCCATCAATCAAAATGGCACTAAGTTTTGGGTAACTGTTAAATGTGAGACATTCTCATTTCCCCTCCACATTTTGGGAAGTACCATCATAAGATAGATCCACCGCCTTCAAGGTTTCCCTAGACTAAAAGCCATGTGAAGAATAGATATTGTTTTTATTTGTTTGCAACCCCAGGGACTGAAACAAGGCCTGGCATAGAGTATGTGATGAGTACATATGTGCTGAATGAATGAATGAGTTTTACTATGTTGGTGTGGCAGGCAAAATAAATGCCCCCCAAAGATGTCTCCATCGTAATTCCCAGAACCTTTTTATTATCTTACTGCAGAAGGGACTTTGCAGGTATGATTAAGTTAAGAATCTTGTGGGACTTCCCTGGTGGTCCAGTGGTTAAGACTTTGCACTCCCAGTGCAGGAGGCCTCAGGTTCGATCTCTGGTCAGGGAACTGGATCCCACACGCCTCAACTAAGAGCCTGCATGCTGCAACTAAAGATCCCTCAGGCTGCAGCGAAGCTCCCGCATGCCGCAAGGAAGATCCCACCCGTCGCAACTAAGACCCAGCACAGCCAAATAAATAAATAAATAAATAATTTTAAAGTTAAGAATTTGGGATGGGGAGATTATCCTGGATTATATGCGTGGGGCCCAGGGTACTCACAAGGGTTCTCATAAGGGAAAGAGGGAGAAGGGAAAGTCAGCGCCAGAGAAGGTGATGGGACGACAAAAGCAGAGGTCAGAGTGATGGAGGGCTATGAGCCAAGGAATGTGAACAAACTCTTGAAGATGGAAAAGGCAAGGAGACAGATTCTCCCCTAGATCCTCCAGAAGGACACAGTCATGTAGGTACTTTCATTTTAGTCCAGTGAGACCCAGTTTGGACTTCTGACCTCCAGAACTATAAGATAGTCAATGTGCATTGTTTTAAGCCAGAAGTTCGTGATGCTTTGCTACAGTGGCAATAGGAGACTAATGTATTAGCATTAACATGAATAAAACACAGCAGTCTTTTTTTAAATTGAGATATAATTGCCACATAACATTGTACTATTTAATGGACAATAGTCATAATGACAGCCAGCATTTATTGAGCACTTAGGGAGAACCACAGTACAAGATACTTTCTAGACATATCTTATTAATTCTCAGAACTATATCATAAGGTAGGTATTAAATTCCACTCAATTTACAGCTAAGGAAACGGAGGCCTAAAAAAGTGAAGTTACTTGATCAAGATCACATAGTTAGCAAGTGGCAGAACAAGGAGTTGAACTCAGGCAATCTGAGTCCATGTCATACTGAGGTAGGAGATAGATGGGCCCCTGGGATGGACAGCTGGTGTTTGTCAAACGGAGTAAAATTGAAGCTTTGTTCGCACCTAGGCACTCCAAAGACAAAGCTAGTGGCAGAAGCTGAAGTTCTGCTGAAGTAAAGAGATAAGGTGCTCACTCCTGAGGTCAAGGAGGACTTCCCTGTCTGCACATGTGCAGGAAGTCTCCTTGGGGCTCAAAAAAGGAGGAAGCCCCCCATCCCATTAATAAGTGTGGACATGCACCCACAGGATCCTCTGCAGTGGGATCCAACTTAGCAAAAAGTTGTGCACGCATCTTGGGGAGGGTCCTAGGACCAGTCAGGTGTGAAAAAAGAAACAAGATAATTGGTTAAATGTAAACAAAGACCTGGAAGGACTATCCTATGTAAGTGATTTAAATCACCTCCTTAAAATCACCTCCTTACTGCGCTCCTCATTCAGGATGTCCCCACTCCTCTCCGGATGTGTATTTCTGTCCTCCTTCTGACTTAAATAAACAAACTGTTTCTCTGTGTGCTGTGTCTCTAATAATACATTTTGTACCTATTTTTGCAGTTTTTGCCTCCTTGAAACATTCTTGCTTTCAAAGGGGGTTAGAATCAGGGAACTTTGCTTCTAGCCTCTAGCCCCTGGTGGACTGGTGGCTATGTTCAATCCCTGGACAGGGAAATAAGATCCTCCTTCAAAACTACTGTCCCTCCAAGAACAATACCATCTTGCATGCTCATGCTGAGAAGTGTGGGAAATGATAGAGAGCCATAAGACATAGCCCCAACCTTCAAGTAACTTATAGATAGAATGGGAAGGACGCTTCCAACACAGATGCCATGTTAGAGAGAGTATATCACAGATGCTAAAGGATTTATGACCTACATTTAAGAAAGTAAAGAGGACAAGAAAGCTGGAATATTCAGGATTGGATACAGTTGTACCTTGTAGGGCACCTGGACCATGTCAGGCAGTACATGGTGGAGTTTCCTTCCAGTCTGGGGAAACGGAATGAAAAAAGGAACAGTGACGCATGTGAGCTCGGAAATGGGGAAAGAAAATGGAAAGCCCTCAAGGGGGAAAATCTGAGAAAGAAAAACAAGAAGATAAAATACTTAATTATTTTTATGGGAATGGTACCACTTATTGAACACCTATTCCACCCTAAAGGGAATGTTCACATTTGTTATTGTATTTAATCCTCACAAAACCTCTGCTAAATGAGTATTGTTAACCTCATTTTTACAAAAGAGGAAATTAAACATCCAGAGAGATTAAGTAATTGCTGAGAGGCAAGTACCCAGTAAGTTTCATTCCAAAATTCATGCTCTGTCCTTTGTTTCCTTCTGCCCCCAGTAATCTCAGCCCTTCTCTGAGGAGCAAATTTCCATTGAAGTGAGAATGACAGGCAGAGAGCTGTCTCGAAAAATGGAAAGAGCTGCTTCGGAAGGTGGCAAGTTGAGGGCAATCAAGCTGAGGCTAGTTTTATCCAGGCAGCTGTTGAACGAGCATTAGAGCATTATTCACAATCCTTGGGCTAAGCAAGGACAATAGAGAGATCACAGCAAAACGACACACATCTACCCTTCCTGGCCTTATATTTAGCAAGGGAAACAGAAGAGTAAAAAGACTTTTCCACACCAACTTGAGGTTAGTATTTACTTTTAGGAAGGGTTTGGGAGGGGTGGAGCTTTAGTTATATCATAACTTCTTATTTCATAAAAGAAAAAAGAGAAATCTGAAACATGTTTGGCAAATTACTAACATGTATTTAATCTCAGCGCTGAGTACACAGATATCTGTCACATTACTTTTCTTCATTAGTTTGTAATGTGTCACAATAAGGCTCAAATCAATGAACTTAAGAAGTATTGTTTTTAAAACAGATCATCATAATCATAAATCATCAGTGCCATGCTAGTGGGAAGCATAGGTTACTACAGAAGGACAACAGAGGGGCATCTAACCCAATTTAAAAAGAAGCTGGAAAAGCCAAGA
The DNA here is from genome assembly GCF_011762595.2 of Tursiops truncatus. NCBI lineage: Eukaryota > Metazoa > Chordata > Mammalia > Artiodactyla > Delphinidae > Tursiops > Tursiops truncatus. Next base: position 131,493,666 of record NC_047034.1, on the reverse strand, counting down.
AAATGGATTCTCCCCTAGAGCCTCCAGTAGGACACATCCCTGTGAATACTTTCCTTTTAGCTTAGTGAGACCTGATGAGACTTCTGACCTCAGCTGTGTCTTCAAGAACCTGTAAGAGATACTTGGAAGTGTGCGATGAGAGTGTTTCCAAACGAGGAACAGCAGTAAGCAGACTTCTCAGAGTAAGGGAGAGCAGGGCACATTCCTGTGACCTCCAGGGGTCAGCTCACAAGTCCTGACTGGGCAGGGAGAGGGGAGGGAAGGGGATCGATGATGGCTGGGACTCAATCAGGATAAACCTTTGAAGCCAAGAAAAGGAATTTGGGTTTTATGGTAAATGAAATACGGAGTTTCTGGGGAGTTTTAAGCCAGATAGAGATGATCAGATTTGCTTTTCAAAAAGATCATTCTGATGGGAATGAGAAGGTAAACTGAGAGGAAGGTGGGACTCAACCAGGTAGGCCAGGCAGGAGTTCATCACAAGATCCTAGATGTCCAGGGCTCTGAAATAACAAAGTTGCAGTAAGGATGAAGTAATGTTTACAGAGTATTTATGAGGCGGAATTTAAGAATTTGGTGATACATCAGATGTAGGGAGGAGAAAGCATCGAAGGTAACTTCCGAGTCTCTTTCCTGGTAGATGTGCTGCTATTTTCTGCCATAAGGAACACAGGAGAAATAATTTTTTTAAATGAAGATGAATTTTCTACAAATGGTGCTGGAAAGACTAGACATTCATGTGCAAAAAAGTGAATCTTGACACAGAACCTACATCTTTCACAAAAATTAACATAAAATAGATCACAGAGCTAAATGTAAAATTCAAAATAAAACTCCTAGAAGATAACATAGGAGAACATCTAGATGACCTTGAGTTTGGTGATGACTTTTTAGATAAAACACCAAAGGCATGATCCATGAAGGAAATAATGATAAGCTGGACTTCATTAAAATTAAAAATTTCTGCTCTGCAAAAGACACTTTCAAGGGACTTCCCTGGTGGTGCAGCAGTTAAGAATCTGCCTGCCAATGCAGGGGACACAGGTTCGAGCCCTTGTCCGGGAAGATCCCACATGCCATGGAGCAACTAAGCCCATGCGCCACAACTACTAAGCCTGCATTCTAGAGCCCGCGAGCCACTACTACTGAGCCCAAGTGCCACAATTACTGAAGCCTGTGTGCCTAGAGCCCGTGCTCCACAACAACAGAAGCCACTGCAATGAGAAGCCTGCACACCACAACGGAGAGTAGCCCCTGCTCGCTGAAACTAGAGAAAGCCCACACGCAGCAATGAAGACCCAGTGCAGCCAAAAATAAATAAATTTAAAAAAAGACACTTTCAAGAGAATGAGAAGACAAGCCACACACTAGGAGAAAATATTTGATGAACTCTTAAAACTCAACAGTAAGAAAAATAAAACCTCATTAAAAAAATGGGCCAATGACCTTAACTGATACTTCACCAAATAAGGTATACATATGGCAAATAACCATACTAAAAGGTGCTCCGTATCATATCTCATCAAGGAAATGCAAATTAAAACAATAAGATACAACTATACACCTATTAGAATAGCCACAATCTAAAACACCGACAACACCAAATGCTGGTGAGGATGTGCAGCAACAGGAACTCTTATTCATTACTGGTGAAAAGGTAAAATGATACATCCACTTTGGAAGACAGTTGAACAACTTCTTGCAAAACTAACCATACTCTTACTACAAAGTCCAGCGATCATGCACCTTGGTGTTTACCTAAAGGTGCTGAAAACGTATGTCCACACAAAAACCTTCACACATATGTTTATAGCAGCTTTATTCATAATTGCCAAAACTTAGAAACAACCACGGTATCCTTCAGTAGGTGAATGGTTAAATAAACTGTGGCATATCCAGGCAATGGAATATTATTCAGCCCTAAAAAAGACATAAGCTATAAAGTAATGAAAAGACATGGAGGAACCTTAAATGCATATTACTAAGTGAAAGAAGCCAATATGAAAAGGCTACATACTGTATGATTCCAATTGTATAACATTCTGGAAAAGGCAAAACTATGGAGGGAGTAAAAAGATCAGTGGTTTCCAGGGGTTAGAGGGGAGGGAGGGATGAATAAGTGGAGCACAGAGGATTTTTAGGTCTGTGAAAATACTCTATGTGATAACATAATGGTGGATACATGACATTATACATTTGTCTAAACTCATAGAATGCACACCACCAAGACTGAACCCTAATGTAAACTATGGACTTTATGTGATAATGATGTGTCAGGGTAGGTTCATCAATTGTAACAAATATACCACTGTGGTAAGGGATGTTGATAATGGGGGAGGCTATGCATGTGTGGTGGCAGGGAGTGTATGGGAACTCTCTATACCTTCTGGTCAATTTTGCTGTGAACCTGCTCTAAAAAATAAAGCCTATTACATTTTTAAAAAAATGAAAATGGGAACAATTTTGAGAATGTTGCATATAAGTCCTGAGAATATATAAGTAGAAAGGTTTTAATGGGTAGTTTAGTATTATTACTTCATCCTCAATTTATAGGAGGAAACTGAGGCTCAGAGGGGTAAAGAATCTTGCTCAAGGTCAAGCAGCACATTAAGTGCAGAAGGTAGAATTTGAACAGTTTAACTCCCAAGCTCACACGGGTAGCCATTGTGAAATGAGGTTTGAGGCCTATCTTAGTTTCTTATTGCTGTTGTACCATTTTAAAAGTGGGAAAAGTAAAGGGACCTAAATGGAAGTAAACTTTCAATACTTTACTTAAAGGGGTAAACTGTTGATACCAATAGACCATGATAAGTTATGTATGTATGTTATACATATATGTTATATGTGTATGTATGTGTATACACGTACACAATGCACATGTGTAATGTATATATGTCTATAAGCATACACATATGTGTATGTGTTATATGTATATGCCCATGTGTATACACGCATGTGGGCACACACGTACACGCGTGTATATGCATGTATTATATGTGTATGCATGTTACATGATATGTATGTCTATATGTGTGTGTGCATATGTATGTATACATGTGCACGTATATGTGTGTGTGTATGTATATTATAACACCAATAGCAACCACTAAAGAAAATTATGCAGGGTGATGTATTCAAAAACATTGAAAATACAGGAAAATTGATTTTTTAAAAAAATTTTTATTTATTTATTTATTCATTTTTGGCTGTGTTGGGTCCTCGCTTCTGTGCGCGGGCCCTCTCTAGTTGCGGCGAGCGGAGGCCACTCCTCATCGCGGTGCGCGGGCCTCTCACTGTCGCGGCCTCTCTTGTTATGGAGCACAAGCTCCAGACGCGCAGGCTCAGCAGCTGTGGCCCACGGGCCCAGCCGCTCCGCGGCATGTGGGATCCTCCCAGACCAGGGCTCGAACCCATGTCCCCTGCACTGGCAGTCAGACTCTCAGCCACTGCGCCACCAAGGAAGCCCAGGAAAACTGATTTTTAAAAAAGTTCAGGCAAAACTCAGAGGCATAAAAGACAAAATGAGAAACAGAGGGAGAAAACAGAAAACAAATGATAAAATGGCAGAAGTAAGCCCTAACATACCAATAATTAATTTTAATGCAAATGGTCTAAATACTCCAATTAAAAGACAAAGATTAGGGACTTCCCTGGTGGTGCAGTGGTTAAGAATCCGCCTGCCAATGCAGGGGACACGGGTTCGATCCCTGGTCCCAGAAGATCTCACATGCTGCGGAACAACTAAGCCCATGCACCACAACTACTGAGCCTGTGCTCTAGAGCCTCTGAGCCACAACTACTGAGCCCATGTGCCACAACTATTGAAGCCCGCGTGCCTAGAGCTCATGCTCTGCAACAAGAGAAGCCACTACAATGAGAAGCCCATGTATCTCAACAAAGAGTAGCCCCTGCTCGCCACAACTAGAGAAAGCCTGTGTGCGGCAATGAAGACCCAATACAGCCAAAAACAAATTAAAAAAAAAAAAAAGACAACGATTAGCAAAATGGAAAAAAGGTACGATCCAACAATATGCAGGCTGTAAGCAAGACACTTTTTTTTTTTTTTTGCGGTACACGGGCCTCTCACTGTTGTGGCCTCTCCCATTGTGGAGCACAGGCTTCGGACGCGCAGGCTTAGCGGCCATGGCTCACGGGCCCAGCCGCTCTGCGGCATGTGGGATCTTCCCAGACCGGGGCACGAACCCGTGTCCCCTGCATCGGCAGGCGGACTCTCAACCACTGTGCCACCAAGGAAGCCCATGACACTTTAAACATAACAACTTATTAGTTTCCTATTGCTGCTGTAACAAATTACCATAAACTTAGTGGCCTAAAGCAACCCACACTTACAATCTTACAGTTCTGGATGTTATTTGTCTGCAGTCGGTCTTACCAGGCTAAAACCAAGGTATCAGCAGAGTCATGTTCCTCTGGAGGCCCCAGGGTAGAATCCTTTCCTTCTTTTTCCAGCTTCTAGAGTCCATCTGCATTCCTTGGCTCATGGCCCCTTCCTCCATCTTCAAAGCCAGTGGCATAGAATCTTCAAGTATCTCTCCTCTCTGACCTCTGCTTCAGTCGTCTCATCTTTGGCCTTCCTGCCTCCCTCTTTCCCTTATAAGGACTCTTGTGATTGTATTGAGCCCATTCAGATAATCCAAGATAATCTTCCCATCTAAAGATCCTTACTTTAGGGACTTTCCGGGTGCCGCAGTGATTAAGACTCCATGCTCCCAATGCAGGGGGCCCGGGTTTGATCCCCGGTCAGGGAACTAGATCCCACATGCATGCCACAACTAAGAGTTTGCATGCCACAACTAAGGAGTCCGTGTGCTGCAACTAAGGAGCCAGTGAGCTGTAACTAAGAAGTCCATGAGCCGCAACTAAGGAGACCACCTACTGCAACTAAGACATGGCACAACCAAATAACAAATATTAAAAAAATAAAGATCCTTACTTTAATCACATATGCAAAGTCTTTGTTGTCATGCAAGATTCTGGGTATCAGGACATGGACATCTTGGGGAGGGCTAGTATTCTGCCTTCCCCAAGTCTCTAGGCAGAAAAGACAGGCAGATGAATGATTCTTTCACAAATACAGGCTCAGTAAGAAGGCTGTAGCCTGATGTGTCATTAGACCCTCCTGGGGCTAAATCCTTCCTAAGGACCAGTGTTCCCTGGGGATGTAAATAATGGACATTTCCAGATTCCACTGTTTCTTAGGGAGAGGCCACTCTGCTTTCCAGGTCTGGTTTGTATTGACCCAGGGTTTGGGTGGGGTTGGACCTGCAAATGGCAGGTTTTACTACAGGTGGCAGATGCAAGCAGAGGCTAATATTCCTAAATTTAAAGTGAATGGACAGAGATGGGGAAAATCTGAAAAGGATGCTTGTCAGATATTCCTAAAAGGCTCTATGGAAAATTCCAGTGTGGAGAAAAGTCCATAAGAATTTAAGTTGAGCAACAGCAAAACAACAAACAAATAAATCAAATGACACCACATATATGCAAGTCAGAACATGAAATAACTAACTCACTTTGGAAACCACAAACTAATCTTTCCATAGGAGGCTAATCTAGGAGTCAGCTAGACCAACAGGTCATTTTGACCTCTCAGAGGAAACTCTGTCTAAACTCTCCTTTAGGGAAAAAAATGCTTTTCATAATCAGTGAAGGGTATTATGGAAGTACAAGACTAGGCATCAATAACTTGTATGAAACAAGGAAGAAGGCTGACTTACACATTTCTTCCAGCTCAAGGTTCTACTAGTCCAAGCTCAGAGTCAAAATAGTGTTACATTTGGGGCTTCGCGGGTGGTGCAGTGGTTGGGAGCCTGCCTGCCGATGCAGGGGACACGGGTTCGAGCCCTAGTCTGGGAGGATCCCACATGCCGCGGAGCGACTAGGCCCGTGAGCTACTGAGCCTGCGCGTCTGGAGCCTGTGCTCCGCAATAAGAGAGGCCGCGATAGTGAGAGGCCTGCGCACCGCGATGAAGAGTGGCCCCCGCTTGCCGCAACTAGAGAAAGCCCTCGCACAGAAACGAAGACCCAACACAGCCAAAAATAAAATAAATAAATAATTAAAAAAAAATAGTGTTACATTTGGATGGGCCCACAGAAGTCTTATAAACCAAACTTTCTTGATGCCAGGGAACCTCCCTAAATGGACCACAACAAATGGACCTCTGGCCTCTGCTTAAGAGAGAGAACCTATCTATCTATTTTATGGGCCACCTCATGGTAAGAGGGGTCTTCTATGCTGAACTGAAATTATTCTCCAGACCAGTTAGTCTTGTTTTCCTCTTTAAGCTACACTGATAGCTACATTCCATCTTCTTTAAAAGTAGAAGCCAGTTAATGTAAAAAAGAACAACAATATCAAGTGTTGGAGAGGATATGGAACAACTGGAGTTCTCATGTTTTGCTGATGGGAGTGTCAACTGGTACAACCACTTTGGAAATGTTAGACAGCATCTACTCAAGTTAAAGACGTGCCTACACTGTAAGCCAAAGATTCCACTTCTGCACATATACACAAGAGAAGTAAGGGCATATTGCTTTAAATATATCTCTAACAAAAGACATGTGTAAGAATGTAACAGTGTCCATCTCAGCTCTATTTATAATAGCCCCAAACTGGAAACAAACTGACAACAGTAGGATAAATAATTTTTGGCATATTCATACAATGTAACACTACACCATAATAACGATGAGTAAAAGAAACCGATCACAGAAAAGGGCATACTATATGACTCCATTCATATGAAGTTGAAAAACAGGCAAAATTAATCTATGGTGACAGAATCATAGAAGCGTGGTTACCTCTAAGGGGTAGATACTGACTGGGAAGGAGTAAAAGGGAACCTTCTGGAGGGCTAGGAATATTCTTTATCTTCAACTAGGTGGTGGTTAAGTGGGTGTATACACATGGAAAAATCCATCAAGTTTTATACTTAAGATTTGGGCATTCTATGTATACCTCAATAGAATATTTTAAAAATGAAGTCATTAGACCCTTGTAATTTTGTTTCTTCTTTTTTGGTTAAAAAAAAAAAGGCTCCAGGGGGGCAGTTATAAAAGAAATAGATCTATGGTCAGTTGTCCACTCACATGGGATTAATAAGGAGGTAGAAGGTGTAGTGATTAGAACGGGCAATGGGCTTAGGAATCACAGACTTGGTTTCAAGCTTACTAGCTGTGTAAGGATAGTCAAGCCATTTAATCTCTCTAACCCTCAGTCTCATTATGCATAAAATGAGTACTAACCTTACAGAAGTGTTATAAGTACTACAGGAGATAAGAAATATAAAAATCTTAAACAATCATCTGTCATTTATTAAATACATACTATGCACCACACACTATGAAATACCCTACAACAATCATATGAGGAAGATAACATCTCCATTTTAAGAATGAGGAAACTAAGATCCTAAGAGCTTGTCCATAATACGTGGCAGATTTATCTGATCCTGAAGTCCATGAGCTTAAAGCATTACCCTGTGTAGCCATTGGTATAATTGGATGGTGGGTGGATAGTGAAAAGTTGAATCAGAAACTAGCCCCAGTTCTGCAGAGGAGCACACTATTTAGCTAAAGCGTCCTGTTAATATCTTAGAGGCTGGCAATCTATACCTATAGCATAAAAGACCTTTATCACTGTAAGGGAAGCTAATTCCTTACAGGGTGACTATGAGGGTTAACTGAGATAATCAGGTCAGGAAAATATTGATACATAATGACACATCATAATATGACACATATTAGGTGATTGAGTAGCCCGCCCCTGCCCACTCCTTCCTATTCTTTCTAATAATCTCCTGGCTGGTCTTTTTTTGAGAACTACCTCCAGTAATTACCCATTCCAAGGTAAGAATTCAATGTTTATAAAATTCTTATGTGGTGCCAGGCACTGTTCTAAGCACTGGGACCACTGAGGACATGAATAAATCAGCATAGACTCATTTCCTCACCCACCTCCTGAGACAAGAGTTAGGGTTAGAACCATGCTTGCATGACAACTCCTAAAGTAAATGATCTAAAGCAGACGGTTATTTAATCTCAGGTTAATTTATACTCCTGTTAACCCATCTAGTGTTCCCATTCACTCAAAAAACATTTTTTAAAGCGACTTTTATGTTCCAGGGACTGTTCTAAGCACTGAGGATACAGTAATAGATGAAATAAAGTCCCTGCCCTCACCAAGCTTACATTCGAGGGGAGGGAAAGGGAGAATACATAAACATACGTAATTTCCAGTAGCAATAAATGCTGTGAAGAGAATGAAGCAGGATCAGGATTCAGAGAGTGACCAGTGGAGGGCTGGGGTAGTATTTTAGAAAGGATGGTCAGGGACAATACTTGAGCAGAGACCTGAACGAGTGAGGAACCAAGTCATGCAAAGAACTGGGAAAGAGCGCTCCAGGCGAAGGGAAGAGTCAGCATAAAAATCTTGAGGTGGGAACCAATTTGGCATATTTGAGGCACAACAGGAAGCCACTGGAGATTTGGCAGAAAAGTGACATGTTCTGATTTACTTTTATCATTTGGCTGCTGTGTGAAGAATATATAGTAGGAAGGCAGGAAGGCAAGAGCAGAAGGGGGACACAGTAGGTCAATAAATAATTAAGAATTAATAAACAATAAATTCATTTTTGAACACCTTTTTAAAGACGTGCTACGCTTATTTAAAGCAATTTGTGTCGTGTCTCACGCAGACCACTCAATCATAAATCATATAAAGAAGACATGCCATTCTTTCTTGTGCTATAAAAGTGAATTTCATAATTCATTCAAATAAGTCATCAAATTTTGAGGTATATCTGAAAATCAAAGATGGGACTGTGAGCCTTCATAATCGTACCCTCTTAAATATAAAATTAGCTCACATGATTAAAAGTTCAAACACTACACACTTTCTAAAGTGTTCTGCTAAAACATTTTTCTTTGGCATATGCAGTGCAAATAGCTCTAGCCTTAATCATTTTTCAAGTTTTAATCTCCACGTTTGGCATATTCTGATAACATTGACAGGTTAAAAGCAACATTCTGTTGTATGCATAGCGATTCCTTGCAATTAACCTTAATTTAGGCTGAAAGTAGATTGAACAGCTGCTTCATAGCAACATTTCTAAATTTATTAGATAAATATCTCCAGAAAGCTTCAGATTAAAGAGCAACAAAAACAAAATCTGCAACATTGCAGCCTTCCCTTAGTAAGGAGAGTCTTAAAGCATTGCAGGTACCAATAAAACTACTTTCTTGAGAAAAGTGACATTTTGGGCCCTTATTACACAGGGTAGCGAGAGATAACGATAACAGAGATAAGAAAAATGTAGGTAAACAATGTCCGAAGAACACATCCTACCTTCCTTCTGTAAAAGGAATTTCTGAGTCTACTGGAATTTTACTAAAGGTGTAACCACACTACAACCCCAGTGTGAGGAACCCCTTGCAAATCCCAGATGGTGTGAGTAACCCCTTGCAAATTCCAGACGGCACTCCTCAATGCCTAATGCCATCATTCCATTCCTTTAAAATGTTTAATAAATGGTGACTATTATCTATGTCATCTTAACCTCTCAACATTAACTGATATTATTATCCCCATTTATATGAAGACAGAAGGGCTCAGAACAGTTACAGTAACAAAACAAGTGGCAAAGACAGGAGACAAACTCAGATCTGATTCCGAAGTCTGTGCTTTTCCCATCAAACTGTGCTGCCTGGATGAAAAACCTTTGATATCATGTGTTAGATCTGCCTTTTTCTTTTAAATGCATCTATCCTTTAAAGTCAGAATCATGTCAGAAATCGGGATAAGTGTATCTTGAAGAGGAGGGCAGGGGAGAATAAAATTTTCTTGGGCTCTTTGTTCTAATTTAACCCATACTATTATTTATGGTGTCAAATACATGCATGTTTATTGTGGAAAAATTAGAAAGTTCAGATAAATAAACTGAAAGAAAAACTCATCAAATAAAAATCACCTGCAATCCCACCACCCCACAGCACAGGTGTCTCTAGCTTCATTCGACCTCAGCAAGACGAAGCAGAGCATGACAGTATCATCCTACCTAACATCTCTCCTCTTGTCACACAAACATAATCAGACTTTGGTCTAGAAAGTGCTGCAAATGTCAGATGAGGTAACAGCAGAAAAGTCTTTAGGTTCTGACAATAATCATTGCTCTATCATAGTCTCATTTTAATATTCATAAAACATTTTGGCATTTACATGATGTAAAGTTGAGAAGTTTGAATAAATAAATTCTTTTTAAACCAGCAAACTATTTGTTAAGTAAAAAGACTCAGTATAGGCAGATAATTCCATCTTTACTGAAAACATTAAACAACATACTAAAAAAAATCTCTAGTACACAATCATTAGCAGTATATTTCAAAGAATGAGATGATTCTAACTATCACAATGCAGGAGTATAGCAGTTAATAGACCTGGGTTTAAATCCTAGCTTCACCACTTATTTCATGACCTTTGGGCAAGTGACTCAATCTTTGTGGGACTCAATTTACTTATCTGTAAAGTGGGGATAATGATAGTGACTCTTTAGGAAGATGCTATAGAGCTTAACATCGTGTACATGAAGAGCAGTAAAAGGAAATTTTAACAAGTTCAAATCTTGAAAATTTAAGATTTTAAGCCTTAATTTTTTAATAAATATTTTTTCTTAAAAAATCTATTTTCTGGGCTTCCCTGGTGGCGCAGTGGTTGAGAGTCCGCCTGCCGATGCAGGGGACACGGGTTCGTGCCCCAGTCCAGGAAGATTCCACATGCTGCGGAGCGGCTGGGCCCGTGAGCCATGGCCACTGAGCCTGCGCGTCCGGAGCCTGTGCTCTGCAACGGGAGAGGCCACAACAGTGAGAGGCCCGCGTACTGCAAAAAAAAAAAAAAAAAAAAATCTGTTTTCTAAGATAGCAAATACCAATGTTTCATCATCAGACAATGACTAGCTTTAAGAGCATTGCTACATTTACTAAGAATTAAGATATTAGGCTCTATTTTAAAAGATATGGGAATGAGTACCATGATGATTAACTCAACTACAAATGTACTATTCTAGGACTCCATTGGGTACTCAGAGCTGTATAGCATTTTCATTCATTTCTAATCAGCAACTTTTCTTATTTTCCAAATTTATCTCCCTCTTTCCCTCTCAGCAGCTCAGAATAAATACCATTATGAATGAGCTTCCGATGTACTCCTTAAAGCACTCCTCCTCTCATCTAAAAGATGGCAGTTAGATAATTAAACTATTTGACACTGTGCCAACTAACAGATACGCTATCATTCCCCGATACCCACAGCCAGCATCCTTTCTCTAGCAGCTATCCTGTTCTCAAAGTTTGGTTTTTCTTCTCCAGCCTGTGGGATGTGAGGAGCAGGAAACAGCATGGTAAGCAGTGGTCTAACTGCAGAGCAAGGGGTAGTTGCAGGTCCCTGAAGCATTTTATCCGCAGTTCATCTGCACTGGAATAATTAAGAGTTGACTGTGGTTTTGTTTGGGTTTGGGCTATTATATTTCATTCTTTCTCTATTACCCTGGTTAACTAAGACTGTATGTATGTAGCAAAAACTTTAATATATGATTACTTTTTGACTAAGAATGACGATTCTAGAGAAAAAAATCAGAAATGTATATATTGTTCATTTATTAAAATAACTTAAATACCACATAACATTATTTATCATTATATAAATGATGATACAGAAATGGAATACTCAGCAGCCATTAAAAATAATTTTGTAAAAGATTATTGAAATAGCAAAACATTTACAATGTGAAGCAGGCTACAAAACAGTATGGAGAATATATCATTTTTGTGAAGAAAAATGAAAATACATGCAAGGAAAAACTACTAGGACATACAATAAAATATTAACAATGTTATCTTAGAGCTGTGGAATAAATTTTTTTTCTTTGTACTTTTTGGTGTTTCCCCAAAATTTATGCATTAAGCTTGTACTAATTTTGTAAATAGAAAAAAGCAAAATGAATGCTGATTTAATGAGAGAAAGGAAGAAGGAAGGTGCCAGAACCCTGGGGAATTATCTACATTTAAGGTATTTGAATGAGAAAGAGGAACCAACATCTTAGACTTGCACTTTTTAAGAACTAACCTTTCTCTTTTGCTAGTTTCTATCTATTTTAGCTTCCTAGCTGCCTATCAGTATAATAATACTTAACTAAGCCTTAAGCATCTAGGTTAAAATAAGGGAAAAAGACATAGAAAGTTTTTGTAAAACAAAACAAAAACAAAAAATACCCCCAAACTAATATTTCTTAGAGTCCTAGTGGTCCCATGAACAAATGCTGGCCATAGACATGACAGAATCTCTGAAATTTTAAAGAGGTCCTTTAGTTTAATACAGTGGAGGTAAGAAATCTTCCTGGGTAAAGAGGTACTTCTGGAAATGGTATTAATCCTTTCAGGCTAAAGTAGTACCATTTATAAATGCTTCTGTAGAACACTAACTGTTTCTATAGAACTGAAAGAATCCTTTCCATTTTACTCTAGAGGGTTTAGGAGTAATCCCAGGAATGACTGAGCTAATCCATCTTACAATTTTGGCCACTGTTCTAAAATCAGGGTTATCATATAAAACATCTCATACAGAGGCCTGAACATATAATTCCTACACACACTACTAACAAATAGCCATAATAATATAGTGCTCTAAGAAACTAAAAAACAAAACCAAAACAAAACTGTATTCACACGCTTTAAACATATTCCCATAATAAATAAATAAAAAGACACAGAAAAACCATCTGTAAAAGAATTACATGTATTAGGCAACAGGGAATTACACAAATTGGAAAAATGAAAGCATTTTTAGGAATTTAGGAAACTATAGTGAAAATTAAGTCTAAAGGTTTAAGAGTGTACTGTGAAGGGACTTTATTTCTAGATTTTACCAAAAACTCTTTCAGAGTACAGCTTATTTGAATAAATACTTTTGAGAAGCACCTGCTTGGAAACAGACTTCCCACCTGGTCAAGGTAACTGTAGCAATTACATAGGAAGCAAGATTTGTTTCAAGATGTGACTGCAGGTATTTCTCATGTAATTGAAGTTACATAGCTGTGGAAACTTACAGACTTTTAAATCTGAGCTTAGGTAAGTAAACTTCAAAGCACTGTGAGCAACCAAAAGGAACTAGGGAATACTAGAAAATGGGCACCTTAACTGAGGCCAAAAATATCACTGTGAAAAAGTGGATCCCAAAGAAATATAAGCTCCTTAAGGACAGAGATGTTAGTGTTTTGTCCACTGCTGCATCCTAGAATCTAGAACAGTGCCTCCCAAATGATAGACACTCAGTATTTTCACTAATGAACAAATCAGAGACCCTTCCTGGTGTATATTAGGAATCAATCCAAATTCACTTCTTATATCAATACTTAATAATCTCCCATCAACTGGAGAAGCTGTTACTGAATGACTAACATACTATGAAGCTAACTGTACTATACTGTATATTTTTGAGTGAAATGAGTGATGAAAAATTATGTTTTTTACTTTTGAAAAGCCCAGATCCCAGTAATTTTGAAATTGGTATGCCTGTTACTAAAGTAAGAGTATGACAGTATTTTGGGGACATAGCATTTCATGTATTTCCATCTTCTTAAAACCCTTCGAACCACGGCAAGAAAAACTAGTGCTAACATACAGGTGCTGCTTCCTCCAGACACTGGTGCATCACTTAAGACACTTGTGCCGGCATCTGCCAGGCAGTGCTAACAGATGGAAGACATTAATCATCTGGTTGGTGTTCCCACTTTGTCCATCCAGCTTCAAATATAACTGCACTGAGCACCAAAAGCTAGTGCATCACTCCCAAAGCAAAAAGGAGAAAGTTCACACTTCAGAATCCTGAATCAATGCCAAGAGTATCTGCGTTGCCTCAAGGTTTCAGACTCTCTGATGACCTTTAGCTCCCTGGATACCAAGGCAAAGACAGATCTGAAAGCTCCAAAAAACAGGTAGGTTGTCATATACAAGACTGCAGCCCCAGGCAATATAGATGGTATTTGTTCGCACCATGGATTAATTGCTTTGAAGGATCAAAATGCAGAAGACAGAAACATTCAACATTTAAGACAATTTTCTTAATAATAAAGCACTAAAAAGTGTGAGTAAGTCATACTTTCATTTTTCAGAAGCGAAAGGGACAAGTGGCAACTTGCCTTTGGAAAACACATTAATATCAGAGTAATAAGCTATCTATCTCATAGAGACAGTAGCCTAAGAAAGACTATTATCATATAAATCTCAAAGTTCTATTAAATAAATCTCAGAATAATGTTTTTAACTAAGACAACAAAACAAAAACATCAGCAACAACAAAAAATTAAACAGAATCTGTAAAGTGGTATATGAAGATGGAAAAAGGAGAATCTGGAAATCTACACACTGAGAGTTCTCTATTAAAATCAAGGAGGCCCAAATCCTAAAACAGAAAAAAGAAATATGTTAAAACACAATCTTTTAAAAGAATCCAATGAGGTTTTTATAGATACACATATTAATGCTTCATTTATTCAAGACATTTTTTTCTTACACTGGGAGCACTTCTGCATGTATTGTAGGAGATTATATGAATGACAATGCAGAGAGATGCCTTCTCAATAGGCCCTTCTAGTTTTAAATTTTAAATCTGAGTCTGGAATCCTAATTAAATGTTTATATGATAGGCTACAGATATTGTTTTTTAAATTACATTTGCTTATTTTTTATACATTATAGTTTTAAAACAATCTATATACTTTAAAAAGAGAAACAACAATTTACAGTGTGAAAATAAGGTTATGTAAAACTACACAACCCTTCTCATAAAGTAGCAGTGACAATTTCCAAAATGAAGATACTTAATAAAAAACAAAGCAGTTAGTGGGGGGGGGCGGGTAGAAGAGAACCAGTGGAGTGCACAGAAGACCTAGGTTCTAGATTCAGTTTTGCACTGATTGTGTACCTTAGTCTCAACTTCCTTAGGTCTTAATTTCTTCCCTAGTAAGAAGAGGCAGATGGATCTCTATGCTTCATTTCAATTTTAAACACAGAGACTCTTATAGTTTGTAAGAAAAGATCTGAAGAACTTTTTGGACAACGAGTTGAATACGTTCCTCAGATCTTAACAGGAAGGGCCTGTCACCATTCAACTCTCATGGCAATAACTATAAAGCATATCCCATAATTTTATTGTGAGAAAAGAAAAAAATCTACCCTAAGGGCAAAATTATACTTCATATCCTATTTATACATTAAACATAGAAAATGAATGCCTAGTCCCTTCCTGGACTCTAGAAGCACTCTCTGAGATAGAGTCAACTAAAAATCCTAGGATTATGATTGTGGCCAAAACATTCAGCCTATGTTTCTCTCTGTCTTCCCGGAAAGCTGCTAGACAGTTCTAAGGCCAATTAATAATTCTCGTGGGCAGGGCCGAACTTCAGCTTAAAATAAGTACTTACAGTAGTTCAGGGTTGAAACTCTATCAACTTTCAGATTTAGGAAAAGAGAAGGAGGTTTAAGGATCATACTGACCCTAAGAAGGATGGACAGTAGAAAAGATATGCTTTATCACCTATAACACATACTTTCATCATAACCATTATATAAAACTATGGGATATCTTTTTGCTTTGATGTTATTTTTTTCTTGTGAACCTTGTCCTTTAACTATATTCACTGCAAAGAAACAGTCTGAATTGAGAACTGCAGGAGCAATGAGCATATACAAGAATGCTTTATAGAAGATTAGAGACCTGCAAGACATGGATGGACCTATAGACTGTCATACAGAGTGAAGCAAGTCAGAAAGAGAAAAACAAATATCGTATATTAACACATATGTGTGGAATCTAGAAAAATGGTATAGATGATCTTATCTGCAAAGCAAAAATAGAGACAGAGACATAGAGAACAAACGTATGGATACCAAGGGGGCAGGGGGGGTGCGATGAATCGCGAGACTGGGATTGACATATATACACTATTAATACTATGTATAAAATAGATAACTAATGAGAACCTACTGTATAGCACAGGGAACTCTACTCAATGCTCTGTGGTGACCTAAATGGGAAGGAAATCCAAAAAAGAGGGGATATATGTATATGTATAGCTGATTCACTGTGTTGTACAGGAGAAACTAACACAACATTGTAAAGCAACTATACTCCAATAAAAATTTTAAAAAACAATAAAAAAAGATTAGAGACCTGCCTTTCCTGATAAGCAAAAAGACAGGTTTACCATACTAGATGATCTCTTAAATTTCCCCTGGTTCTCAAATTATCATAATTTTATACAGATAATATACTATAATTAAGATTACATATACATATCACTTACTGTTTCTTTTAAACAATATTCATGGATATAACTGCGTTTTTCTAAATGTCTCATTGGTAATACTCAGTCTTGTAAGTCTGGTTCCATAATAATCTATAATGTAACTACTTCCATCTGAAGGTCCAACAATCTAGAAGAGAAAATTTTCCAAATTACCCATTTTACAAAAGATACTTTAAAAATACTTTGAGTTTACTTTTCTTAGGTGTTAGTACAATTATTTCAGTAGCACCAGAAATACAACTCTAACTCAAGCAAAAAAAAGTAATTGTGGCTCATGTAGCTGAAAAGCACACTGGGGAAGCTCACAGAATCAAGAGGGCTGCAGAACTAAGGGCCTCAACGACTGAAACTCCATGCCCCACAAGGCCCTTGGTTTGGCACCCCTGCCTCTTCGTGTAGCTCTGCCTACCTTCCTTCTACAGACAGGCACCCTCAATTGGTTGCCAACAGTTCCAGATACACATCTTCGCAGCTCAGTAGCTCCCAACAGAAAGAAAGTTAAATTTTCTTCCTCAGTGTTTATATAACAATTTCAGGGAAGAACATTCATTGATCTGCTTGGTTTTTACACCTGTTGCAGAACAAATTACTGAATCCAGGGTAATAGGATTAATATTGGCCAGGCCAGGATCCCTCTGGGAGATGAGACAGGATGACTGACAGTCCTACCAGAACCACATGGAATGGAAAAGGAAGAGATTTAAAAAAAAAAAAAAAAAAGCTCATCCATGCTAATCACAGCTAATCACAGCTAATCACAATAATCTTGTCCATTTAATCACATTTGTGACAATTCACTTAACATGATCTCTCTATTATCCTTTAAGATAATAATCTTCACACTGTAGCCTTAGGGGTACACAAGGATTTACTAAGGTATATGTAGACCCAGATAGTTTCAAGGGAATTCATTTTGAGATCCTTAATTCAAGTAAATACTCTTTGTAAAACTGATCCACCTGATACCACACTAGGCTTAAAAGCAGCATGCTAGGTCCCCTGCCCACTTCTTTGCTTTCACTGTGGTCCCTTCTCCAACTTGACAACAGTAAAGCATACCTACAGTAAGGCACACCCTGAATCTTATGATGGCACATTGCCATGAGGTATAAAAGTCTCTGATGTGTCAAAGAAGGGGATAATTCAAAATATTGGATTTCAGGAAATCTCTTGTAATCAAGAGTCCAAAAATATGCTCTGTCACATCTTGTTCAAAAGATGCAGCCCTAGTAAAATTTTACTTTTAGCTTAAAAATAATTTGCTAATATTTGTAACATGTTTATGCTATTTTGATCAACTGTATATCAGTAATTATAATGACAACTCAATCCAGAAATCACAGAACATTTTTTAATATTTTAATGAATGATATGATCAGTAGAAGATTTTCAAGCATAAAAACATATTGGGGGTAAGGAGGGTGGGAGGGAGGGAGGGAGATGCAAGGGGGAAGAGATATGGGGACATATGTATATGTATAACAGATTCACTTTGTTTTAAAGCAGAAATTAACACACCATTGTAAAGCAATTATACTCCAGTAAAGATGTTAAAAAAAAAAAACAAAAGAAGGGGCTTCCTTGGTGGCGCAGTGGTTGAGAGTCCACCTGCCGATGCAGGGGACACAGGTTCGTGCCCCGGTCCGGGAGGATCCCACATGCCGCGGAGCGGCTGGGCCCGAGGGCCATGGCCGCTGAGCCTACGTGTCCAGAGCCTGTGCTCCGCAACGGGAGAGGCCACAACAGTGAGAGGCTCGCGTACCGCAAAAAAAAAAAAAAAAAAAGAAATATATTTCTAATTTGTATGTAATGAATGTGCATTGTTTAAAATCTGAGTTACTTCTATTTAAAGTTTCTTCTTTCTTCAACTTGAATAGAATAATGTGTAGCAAAACTATGCCCTGAAATTATATTTAAAATAAGCTAACATTCATCATTTTTTTTTTCTAAAGAAGACCTGACATAGGAAACCAGTCGACTGGCCATGTTGCATTCTAACAGAAGAGAGGTTATTTGATTCTTTGCTCTTGGTTGAGCAACTCTCATGGTATTGAACATCTGAAGACATTGTAGAGAGGTTATTTTAATGATAAAAATAGATGATTTTAAGGAAATTTCTATTTTGTATGAGTTTGTGAAAATTTCAGTAGAGGCAATACTAATAAAATTTAAAGTGTATAATATACCGAGTAGAACAATGAAGAACCAAAAAAAAACCAAAAAAAAACCATATTGGGGGTACTTCCCTGGTGGTGCAGTGGTTAGGAATCCACCTGCCAATGCAGGGGACATGGGTTTGAGCCCTGGTCCGGGAGGATCTCACATGGCACGGAGCAACTAAGCCCGCAAGCCACACTACTGAGCCCTCATGCCACAACTACTGAAGCCCGCGCACCTAGAGCCTGTGCTCCGCAAAAGAGAAGCCACCGCAATGAGAAGCCCGCGCACCGCAACGAAGAGCAGCCTCCGCTCGCCGCAACTAGAGAAAGCCCGCGTGCAGCAACAAAGACCCAACACAGCCAAATATAAATTAAATTAAATTTTAAAAAAAGATTAAAAGAAACATATTGGGGTAAAATTCTGTTGGAGAATGGGAATAGAAATAAAAATTCAAGGAGAAAAAGAAACAATGTAAAAAAATTATAATAGTGAAGGGTTCATTCATGTCTTTTTAAAGTCAATGATATTTTAAATTCTATGGTATTTATACTCTGTTGGATACATTTTAAAATTGATGTAACAGTTTTATTTAAATATGTCAATATTTGCAAACTAGAAATTATATCCTTTGCAACTATTTAAACTTATGACAAAACTTAAATGTCAACTTAAAACATGCAAAGGGTAGGGATTAAAAAAAATTTTCTTTTAGGGGTTATGCAACCAGAGTTTGAAGAACACTGCTGTAGCGCATTCTTCACTTTAAAAATAAATTTGGTTTTAAAAACTATTCAACAAATACTTAATTCCTACAGTCTATGCACTGTGCTAGGCATTACACACAGAACAGGGAATAAGATACAATCTGCCAACAGGGAGTTTATTCTAGTGAACTATAAATGTTAATGTTCAAATAACACTTACAAAGCGCTTATGTTCTAGATACCATGCTAGGTGCTGTCATGCACTTGGGGATTTCCTCCGAAGATCAAATTGCTTTGTCTTGGCATTTATGAATGTTATTTATTAATTTAAGTATAAATTAAAACCTTTTTAATGGTAACGTCACAGACGAAACTACTATGAGTATTAAGCAAAGAAAGAAAAGAATGGATGACTAGAATTTACATGTTTTGAGACCATATAAAGGAAACAAAGAAAAAGGAAAGCCCAGCCAGTAGAAGTAAGTTAAGTCATATGGTAAAAACTTGCCTAATTTGGAATATGTGCACAGATTGGAACTGGGCCTTTTGTCCTATTATTTTTTTCTTCCTATGCCATCTCCTCTGACAATCTCACTTATCCCTGTTGAAAAAAAAAGTATTCAGAAGTTGGAAATAAGGAAAATATAAGATTGGATGGCCTTTTAATATCATGCATTTCTAATAAGCCCACCTGCAGCTCATTTGACTCTCAGGAAACAGAACTATTTAACTAAAAATTGATTAGGACCCAGATGATTTACAATCTTGTCACATTACCAGTTAACATATAGAAAAATGATACGGTGTCCTTTTAGTCTTGTTTCCCCTGTCCTGTAGAGAAAATAGCCCCAAAGATTATAGTTTAATTACCTATTAATACATGATCCAATTTTGTATCTAATTTAGCAATCTTATTACAGCATTTCTTTCCCCTCAAATTATGTAATTCTGGCTCCTCAACACCTAGTTCTATGGTGGTAATTCCATCCTCTTTCCACGGGTTTGGTTCAGCCTGGGCATGTAATCAATCACCAATGAGATAATAATCTATGAGACAAGTTCAATGGGAGGCTTATCTGCTTTTAAGAAGATATGTGTGTGAGAAAAAGAGATGTTTTTCCGCCTCTGAAAGTAACTACATAGCAAGTGGTGCTAACCAAAGGAACTGAAGATGGCAAAGAGAAGGAAGGAAGAAGGGAAGAAAGGAGGGAGAGAAGGAAGGAAAGGAGGGAGAGAAGGAAGGGAAGGAGGGAATAATGAATTTGGATCTTTCACTTTGTCTTTAAACTCTAAATTAACAAATCTTAGAACTACCATATCTGCAGATCCTTGGTATATAATATAATAAACTATCACGTTATTAAAGCCAATTTAAATTGAGGTTTCTGTTACTCATAGCCAAAACTCCAGATAATGCACTTGTCTTCAATGCCTCCTACACACCACTGCCAGATCACCAAAGCATAGCACTAGTTGCTATTCTCTGCTAAAACAATTTGAAGACCTGCTCCAAAGACAACCAAATTAAGTCAGTGTGGTAAAGCATTAGACAGAAAGGAAATCTTGAAGAGAAAACTGTCGATAACTGGTTGTAGGATTAATCCTCTCTGGATCTCCATTTTTCTTAGCTGTAAATTGAGGAATAGAATAAACGAATCTGTATGGTACTTTTAAATTTTATATCTTGTTTGACTGATATTTAAATGCAAACAACTCTACAAGGTATTGTCAACATCCTTTTCTATCAACTATCCCAGCAAAGAAGAAACTGCTCTCCCTACTTAATTTTTAAGAAAACTATCAGCTGTAAAGGTTTCAATTATTTAAGTCCATATTCCCTCACCAAAATTAAAAATTAAACCTGTTTTTAAGCATCTATATTATACACTTATGTATAATACAGTGCCAGTTATAAATTACTTTATTTTTGAATTTTATTTTATTTATTTTTTATACAGCAGGTTCTTATTAGTCATCAATTTTATATACATCAGTATATACATGTCAATCCCAGTCTCCCAATTCATCACACCACCACCCCCACTCCCCCCACTTTCTCCCATTGGTGTCCATATGTTTGTTCTCTACATCTGTGTCTCTATTTCTGCCCTGCAAACCGGTTCATCTGTACCATTTTTCTAGGTTCCACATATATGCGTTAATATACGATATATAAATTATTACAAGTATATTATTGTACTGTTAAATATAAAACTACAAATTTAAAAAAATATCTCATACTGAGAAATATTTTACTCAGTTAAATATGCCTATGTCCACTTGTTCATTGACAATAGAGTATGAAACCTAAAATTATGTGTTTATTTCTCTCCTACGAAATAGCCTGAAGCCAAATTCTATAGCATGAAGTATTTGTTTGATAAGCTAGGGCAGATTTTTTGAAATCTATTGGGAAAAGAAAGACCACTTAACAATTAATGGACCAAGAGGTTACCACAGGTCTTCAAGAGGGAAAACAGGAGGGCCACTACATTGTGGGAAGCTATTTCGTACAAAGGGTGTCAACATCTCTTGTGTGAGAAGCCCTAAAACCACAAGAAAACAACTTCATATTTGTCTACATTAGTTTCCTGCAGCTACTGTAACAAATTACCACAAATTTAGTGGATTAAAACTAGAAATTTACTCTCACAGTTTTGGATGCCAGAAGTCTAGAATCAAGGTTATCAGTGCAGTCATATGACCTACAGAGACTCTAGGGGAGAATCCATTCTAAGGTGCTCCTTTGGCATTGCTTGGCTTATGGCCACATCACCCCAATCTCTGCCTTTGTCTTCACACCACCTTGTTTTCTGTGTGGGTGTTTGTGTCTAATCTTTTGTCTCCTATAAGGATACTTGTCATTGGATTTAGGGCCCATCCAGATAATCTAGAATAATCTCTTCATATCAAGATACTTAATTTAATCACATCTGCAAAGACCCTTTTTCCAAGTAAGATAATATTCACAGGTTCCAGGGATTTGACGTATCTTTTGTCCTACCACACCTTTGTTCTGTGAAGATGGTTGGTGGTGGTTTGGAGGAACTGGATGAAATTTAATTTCTCCTTTCCTCTCATTTCTGATTGTTTTCACCATGAAATTTTATTTGCAGCCTAAATGCAAAAAATCTTGAATTGTTTACTTAAAGGAGTAGGCTTTTCTATAGGTGCAAAGTCTATAGCAAGAAAAGTAAATCAGAAAACTTTAGAAGTACACATTAAAGTCAAGAATGTTAAGCAGTGATCATCAAATTTCCTGTTTTCCTGTTCTTAATCTTTGATCTCCACTATAATTCTCCATAATCCCACTCACCCACCCACAGGCACCACACAAATAATGGGCATATACTTAACTGGGTATATGACTTGGAAACATATTTATTCTTGAAAAACATGTGATGTTCTTTGAATAAACATGCATTTTAAATTTATCCAAGTGATACTGTTGTGGATCTTGTTCAATTTCAAACGATTTTCACAGTACACTAAGATTTTAAGACATTTCCATGTAGCTGTATGTACATCTAAGAAAGTGCCTGTAATTGTTGCCTAGTGTTACAGAAGATACATCCATTCTCCAATTAGTGTACACATCTAGGTTAATTCCAACTTCCTGCTACCACAAACAGTGCTATAAGAGACATATTTGTACAATGTCCCCTTGTGGACAGGAGTATGAGTATTTTGGGGTAAGTGCCCAGAAGTCTCTTTATTTACACATTAGTTATTTGGGTGATTTTGTGAATCATCTTTAGTTTATGGCGCTCATTTAACTATTAAGTTCCCTATCATTTTCTTGTTGATTTGTATATTCCACATATCAATTCCTGTTGCTAGTATTCTTTAACTCAGTCTATTAACTGTTAACTTGGCCTATGATATTCTTTTTAGAAAAGAATTTCTTAATTTTAATGTATCAAATTCAATGATTTTTTTTTCTTTATGGTTTATGTTTTTGAGATCTTGGTTAAGAAGACTTAACCCATCTAAGGTCATGAAAATATTTTCTTCAATTAGCTTTCTGTAAAAGTTTTCTTCTCCTAGATACATACCCCAAAGAATTGAACAGGGGCTTAAACAGATACTTATACACAAATATTCATAGCAGCATTATTACAATAGCCAAAACGGGCAAACAGCCCAAGTGTCCATCAACAGATGAATGGATAAAAGAAACGTGGTACATACATACAGTGGAACATTATTATTCATCCATAAAAAGGAATGAAATTCTGAAACATGCCACAATATCAATGAACCTTGAAAACATTATGCAAAGTGAAATAAACCAGACATAAAAAGACAAATATTGTATGATTCCAACTATATGAAATATCTATAAAGTAGGCAAATTCTCCAGGACAGAGTAGATTAGAGGTTACCAGGGACTGGGGGAGAGCAAAATAGGGAGTTACTGCCTAATTGGTACAGAGTTTCTGTTTTGGGTGATGAAAAAGTTTTCGAAGTAGTGGTGACAGTTGCACAACATTCTGAATGTAATTAATGCCAATGAACTGTATACTTAAAAAAGGTTAAAATGGCAAATTTTGTATTGTATATATACTTTACCACACAAAAAAGAGCTTACCTTATTTGAACTTTAACAGTGTTGTAGTTTTGTTTGTAATATATAAACTTTTGATTTTGTTAGTGGAAAATGTATTTTTGTTTGTATATATTTAAGTATCACTCTAGTAACAATAAATTAAAGGAAAAAAGATGGTTACCAGTAACTACTTTAACACCTAAACTTTATCAACAGATGTGATCCCTCATTTACTGGCACTGCCTTGTTGTTGAAGTCAGACTGCTTACGTAACTCAAATATCTTATACATTTAAAACGTTATGAGTGAATTCAGGAGTGAAGGGCAAAAGCTAACATTTTATGCAACTCTATCAATGTACCATTTTTCTATCTAATCCACTTATGAGTTTCTTCATATAAAGAATGCAAATATTAAATTAAAAAGAATGCAAGATCATATCTCCTGAAGACTTGGTAAAAAGTAAAATGACACAGCTGCCTCCAATTAGAGGATAATGATGCAACCTGTGTCCACCCCAGTTCCCCAAAGAAGTAAATTCATATTCTCTTAAAAGTCAAATTACATGTTTGTGTCCAGAGCTGACTTCTGTATGTCGTTAATTTTAACATAAAACCATTAAAAACATCTAATTTGTCACATTTTAATTAAGCACCAAAATTCCCACACAATGCCAGAAGTTACATATTCAGATCCCCTGACTTCATCTGATTTAAAGACTGGTTAGTATTAATCCTTAATGACCAATATAAACATCATTCCTCAAGAAATGAATAGGATTCAGCATCATATCTCCTCAGGAAAACACAGCGCTGGGCTCAGTTTCAGGACTACTTTGTTTTTTGAACATTCCTTTAATTCACTAAATAAAAATCCGCCCACAGGTAAGTGAACTAAGTGAAATCTACTGATACTTAATTGAGATGATGTGACAAAGCAGAGACTACCCAAATTATCATTCCCCTCCGTTTTCCAGTTCATTTCCCCAGTAAATCACACCAGGGTTAAATAAATAATACAGAGAACTATTTGAAAGACTTGATATCTAGTTTTTATATATTGCTGTCCTACACCTAGTGAACTATCAAGGACTTTGACCAACTTTTCCAGTAATGGAAATAGATTTAGGGTGATTACATGTTTAGTACTTTTGATCAATGGCATGTATTTCACGGAGCAAGGGCATAGGATATGCCTTTGACAAAACAAACTGGCTTACACAGAAGTGAACCTATTAACCTGAGCCTTATTTATGCTCTAAACTGAAAAGCCTAGGCTTTTAAAATTTTTAGTAAAATTCAAGAAGTTAAACAAGATAAAATCAAGATAACTTTTTATTTTCAGCTTGCAGTTCCAAAGGACATATTTCTGATTATAAGTGGGATGTTATTCTCACACCACTTTGGGGAGGGTAAGATTCTAAGTTCCTTTAGGGCAAGGACCCCAACTTATACCTATTTCTACTTTATCATACCAACTTTTATTTTTGTTCATTACCTCTCAAGTGACCCATGAAATTTAGAACTTTAAAGCCCTAAAGAAGAGCAATCATTTTTTTTAAACTATGATTTTCAGCCTCTCATCTTCCCTGTAATTGGCACAAAGCCACACTTTTCACAAGGTATACTGCATTCAGCTTAAATCAGCAAAATTTTGAGAGCATACTCTATGTTGAGCATACTATTAGTGCTACAGGAGATTAATAAAAATCTTTTTTTCTCAAGAAATTTATGTGTGAAAAATCAAACCTGGTGTGTAAAAGTTAAAAAAAAATACAAAAGCAGTATATAACCCAGGGCTAAAATGAGTTACATATATTAAATGCCAAACTAATGAGATATTTAATAAATTTATTTATAAAATTTAAAAAATGTCTTGGAGATTACATTGCTTTGTGTATTTTGCTGCTTATATAGTTATTAGTTCTTTAAGGAATCTACTCTGCAATTTTTTTTTTTAAATTGGGGTATAGTTGTTTTACAATGTTGTGTCTGCAATGTTAATAGGAATGAAAATAAAAGTAATTTCTTCCACAATGCATAGAATTTTTTAAAATTGTCACGAAGAACCCTGACATACTTCCTTCAAAAACTTTCTACATTCCAATGCATATTTCCATTTTCCCCGTACCCATCTTCATGTTTCTGATTTGTGGCTGTCTTGTCTCCACTGAACACAATCAATTTTCTTTCCTTTTTGTTGGTGGAATACACATCAATTGTTTTGGTATAATTAAAACTATTCATTGTGTGACTGAGAAAAGAGATTTAAATGAAATCAAATATTCTCATATTTTTTCTGATAAAAGACCAAATTATCTAATCTATCCTTCATGATATATATAAATATAAGCACAAAACAATGAGTATTTTAAAATCTTCAGACCTGCCTTATGAATAACTATATATACAGCAACTATATATAGTTATATACAATGGTTGCCTATGATTGAAAAACTGTATGCTATCCATGTATCACTGATTTAGATTTTGTTGAAAACACAAAAGAATTAATTCTATGTATTGTTTTATACCATTCATTCACACAGTGCCATCCGCATATTTTTTAAGAACAAAAAACAAACAGAAGAAACTTCAAAAGTTTACTAACAGATAAATTCATGAAAGTGTTTTTAGTAAATACAGCTACATTTAAAGCTTACTTACTTTAGTAATATATGTGTTACACTTTATATTGTTTCAGTTCAAAGATGAAATAACTACAGCTTCCCTGGTGGAGCAGTGGTTAAGAATCCGCCTGTCAATGCAGGGGACATGGATTCGAGCCCTAGTCCAGGAAGATTCCCACATGCCGTGGAGCAACTAAGCCCGTGCGCCACAACTACTGAGCCTGCGCTCTAGAGCCCGTGCTCCTCAATAAGAGAAGCCAAGACGATGAGAAGCCACGCACCGCAATGAAGAGCAGTCCCTGCTCACCACAACTAGAGAAAGCTCGGCGAAGCAACAAAGACCCAATGCAGCCAAAACAAAACAAAACAAAAAGAACAAATAAATAAATTTAGAAAAAAATTATAGGGGCTTTCCTGGTGGCACAGTGGTTGAGAGTCCGCCTGCCAATGCAGGGAACATGGGTTCGTGCCCCGGTCCGGGAAGATCCCACATGCCGCGGAGCAGCTGGTCCCGGGAGCCATGGCCACTGGGCCTGCGCGTCCGGAGCCTGTGCTCCGCAACAGGAGAGGCCACAACAGTGAGAGGCCTGTGTACCGTTAAAAAAAAAAAAAAAAAAAAAAAAAATATATATATATATATATATATATATAAAAGAAATAACTAGGCCTATTTTTTTAAAGAGGATTTTCCTGGATTTTTGTTATAAACACTGTGAAGCAAAGTATGTTTTTATAGGTCTTGAGTTCATGCACAATATGTTTCTGGGATCACAGCCCAAAAGAAAAACATTGCAACTCACTGGGGAATAATATTTAATGGCAAAAAGAAAAAAAAACTGGGGATGGAGAGAATGAGTAAGGAAAGAAGAATAAACAAAAAGATGATAGAATGTAAAAGGTTTATGAGAAACTGAAAAATATATTTAGGACAAAAATATTAACAGTTTATGATATTTATAGTAAAAACTTATTTGGCTGAAAAAAATTCTCTAAAATTAATGTAGTCAACATCACATGTTAAGTATATTAAACAACATGTAGAATAAGGATACATGTCTTATTTGGCTACTTTTGAAAAATGATTTATTTTTCCCCTAATCTGAAAGCAGTCTAAGGTAGCCATCCCTATTAAAATGTCTTATTTAGGGAAATATACTGTAGAAATTCAAACATTCTAATTCTACCTCAATAATTTGTTGATATAATAGTCTCAATTCTAGATCTTTAAGAACTATTAGTTCTGAAAAGTTTAGGTATACATGTACTAGAAAATAGTGGCTGAATCAAATAAGCTCTGTAATTTGACATAAATAAAGCTACAAAGCACTGACATCATCAAAGAAAGAACGTAGTGTGAAATATTAACTAAATGGTTGGGTTTTAAAGATGTGGAATTCTGTATATCTCAAAGAATCCCAATAATACATTAAATTCCTTGGATCCTCAGAGAAACCCATTTCCAAGCATATGTGCACAAGTACCTTAGCCTCTTCATGCCTGCTTGCCTGTACCACAGTCAGAGAAGGCAGGATATTTGGTTAGGCATATGTTTATGAATAAAGACAGGAAAATTCCAACTTTAAAACCAAATATTTTCCTTGTTTAATTCTGATATCTTATTGGTCCATATGTTGCCTCCTCCTCACAGTATGGTCCCCTCCTCACAGTATGTTACCAAAAATCTAGATTTTGACTTTCTTTTAAAGCATAAGGATAACATCAAGCAGACTGAATTGAGGAGTGGAAATACTGAGAAAGAAGAGCAAAACTGATGATAATCTAAATACATACTGACACATTTACTGAAGACATTAGGTGCTCCATAAATGCTTACTGAAATGCTGTTTTGTGACATTTGTTGTGATAAATTCATCTCTTTAAGAATCCTCATGAGTTAACCACAACCAGTTCAGTATAATTTAATAGAAAACATCTGGTGGCACTTTTAAACGCGTAAGAAGAGCATTTCACAAACCACTGCAGCAGGAGAAAACGAGGCTAACACAGAGAAGCAGAGATGAAGAGCAGGAGAGTCCTGAACACATCATTTGATTATATGAATTGGGTCTTGCCTGAGACCAGCCCCTCTCCTAGATTTTCCACAGAGTGCCCAGAAATTCCTTTTCTCTTTTTGGCTTAAGCTAGCTGCATTTCAGTTTCTACAATTTGCAACCAAGAGAACGCTAGTATAGAGTACCTGTCCAGTGCAAAAAAAATCTTGTTTCTGCCTCCACATATTCATATGTAAATATCAGATTCCCATCAGTATCCTATTATAGTAATTGACAATGTGGCTGTAACAGGAAAAGAAACAATAAGCCTGAAATATAACCTCAATCCCACTTAGAGATTCATAATACAAACTATAAAGATTCTGAGTTCTCCAGTAAAGAAATCTCTATAACTCAGCTGAACTCACATTTACAAATCATATTAGAGCACAGAATCCTTGTTAATGAAGCTCTTATGTCTTTTAGAACTGCTAATTGGCACAGGTTGGGAAATGCAACTTGAAAACATGGCCGTGATCCTTTAGATCTAGCATCTGAAGAAACATTGAAAAAGCATTCCTAACTGCTTTCTAACATACATATCACAGAACGCAAATTTGAATGTAAAAGTAGTTCATCTTCTAGATTGAAACTAACTTACCTGCATTGAAATAAGAATGAAATCAATTAGGCTCCCAATTCCACAAAATCCTACAGTGCAAAACTTTAACAAACCTAGAAAAGAAGGTAAAGTCATTTACAACCTGGAAAGTCTTATAAATATTAATA
The DNA here is from genome assembly GCF_011762595.2 of Tursiops truncatus. Classification (NCBI taxonomy): domain Eukaryota; kingdom Metazoa; phylum Chordata; class Mammalia; order Artiodactyla; family Delphinidae; genus Tursiops; species Tursiops truncatus. The sequence goes on along the minus strand of NC_047034.1, from coordinate 131,464,465 downwards.
AACTTTTCCATTTCCCAATAAACCATTACATATAACACAAATGCTTTATATCGACAATATAAAAATAACACTTAAAAAAAATCAAATCTTGGGCTTCCCTGGTGGCGCAGTGGTTGAGAATCTGCCTGCCAATGCAGGGGACGCGGGTTCCAGCCCTGGTCTGGGAAGATCCCACATGCCACAGGGCACTAGGCCCATGAGCCACAACTACTGAGCCTGCGTGTCTGGAGCCCGTGCTCTGCAACAAGAGAGGCCGCGATAGCGAGAAGCCCGCGCACCGCGATGAAGAGCGGCCCCCGCTTGCCACAACTAGAGAAAGCCCTCACACAGAGACGAAGACCCAACACAGCCATAAATAAATAAATAAATAAATAAATAAAGCAAACTGTCAACAAGTAAAAATAAATAAACACTATTAAAAAAAATCAAATCTTCACCTAAAAATATGAGAAAAGTTTAAAGGGCCCTCTACATAGAAAAGCCAAAAAAAATTAATTCACTTAAATAAATAATAAGAACTGAAATAAAAACTCAATGTAATCTTACAAAACTTAAGAGAAAAGTTTTGTAATCTTACAAAACTTCTAAGAAAATAAACCTTTAAATCTCATTACACCAGAGTTACAGCACATCTTTTAGTCTTAAAATCCTTATTTATTTATTTAGACTTAATACATTATGGATCCAAATTTTAATATGCATTTACAGTAGAAAGTTCAAATAGACAGACTGTCAAGGCACAGAAAAAATAATCAGAAAAAAAACACTGATCTTGTAGTTAAACAGCAAAATTCTATCAGTAACCCAATTATCTTGAAGTTATCCTATACTGTACTTTTTCCCTAAGCATCTTATGTTTTTTATTAGCCCAATAGTCAAAATCAGCAATTCTGTGAGCTATATACACCTGTCCTTGGTTCCAACCTTAAAGTTAAGGTACTAAAATAAATGATAATAGAGCATAGAATCTAGGACATATACAATGATATAACACAAAAATATAATGATGAAATTAGAAGAGGCAGATTGGGGGTGGGGGTGGGATGAGTAATCTCTCTTCTATATTTAAACTTGAGCTGCTTTCCAGATATCCCATTTGAGATATAAAAATGGTATGAAGCAAGACTGTTCGTGAAAGGGTAGTTCTAAGCATCAACTACAAATATATATCAGCTAAAATTGTAAGACTGGATGAGATCACCTCTTGCACACATTTGGAAATACATAAAAAAGACTGAAATATGTAGGTAAATTAGATGATTTCCACCCACCCCACCACCCCTTATTAGTATTAGATATACAGTAGAACAATGTTTTAAGTACTGCGATAACACATGTTGGAAATGATATTAAAACTTAAAATATAGATACTATATAAAATTATGCACTTAGTTTTCTTCAAAATACTTATTACCTACCTAATATTTTATATTGTTTACTATCTGTCTCATGGAAGCCCTGTTAGGGGAGGGTCTTTTATATGTCTTGTTCAATTCTGTGTCCTTATTACCTACAACATTGCCTGGCACATGGTAGATGCTCAATATTTGTTGAATAGATAAATTTTCTCAGCTTTTCTGTCTCCTAAAGACCCCTAACTTTTTATCCACTATCTTACATAACAACTCCTTTAATTATTTTTTTCATTCATTGCATTTTACTATAGTTGCCCAAGGAACTTTATCCACTCACTCAGTATATGTACTATATCCATTCACTCACTTATTTTATTTCTGAAATGTATCCCTCTTCACAGAGCATTTTGGAAATACCACAGTTTCCCTTCCTTCAACTTGTTTACAAAAAGAATATTAAGAATGGTCAAAAAAAGTTTGTCTTTAATGAACTGCTACTCTATGAAAAAAATGTAACCATGTCAGAGCCTTTGCCCTTGTCATCCCATCTTCCAGTGATGTTCTTCCTGTAGCTCTTCTCATCTCAGGCTACTTCTTCAGAGAAGTCTTTGTAACCCAGCATGCTGCTCCCCGTAGCAGCCCCAGCACTGTTATCACATCTCCCCTATTTATTTCCGTCATGGTGCTGATCAGAAATCATTCATTGGTTTGTTCATTCATTCTCTTTCTTCCTATGCCATGTAAACTCTTAAAGGCAGGGTTCTTATCTGTCTTATTCAAGTCAATTCCTGGAACAGTACGTGACAGAAAGTAAGAGTTTAATAAATATCTGCTGTAAGACTATCAAAAAATTAGAAACAATCTAAGTATCTAACAGGGAGAAATTGTCTCAAGAAATTAAGATAGACCTAACAATAGGAGAAAATACTATGAAGTCATTTTAAAACAATGATATAGAAGTATATTTACTGGCAAAGTAACGATAACACACAAAACAGAGAAAGATGTGAGTCAATTAAAGTCTAGATATTCAGTTGCTAAACCCCTTCTGTAAGGATGTTTCAGAAGATTGAACACGACAGGTTCCTGTTCAGATAAAATATTAGATAAATATTAGATAAAATGTTAGACACATGTATTTGGAACTTTGGTAAATTTTACCTACTCCTGGAGTAACACTTTTCAGAAACTATAGAACAGATCCAAGATGATATTTAAGCATTTAAGGAATCTGCAAACTAATCAATGATGGAAAGCAGGTGAGTGCTTGCTTGGGAAAAAGCAGGACAAGGAGGGCCAAGAGGCAGGGATTACAAATAGGCATGAGGACACTTTGGGGAGTGACAGATATGGTCATTATCTTGATCATGGTGGTTGTTTCACAGGTGTATACATGTCTAACTTATAAAACTGTACATTTTAAATATGTGCACTTTAAGAGATAATGAGTCAAAGTAAAAACTTAGAATAGTACATGGCAAACATATGATAAATGTTAGCCCAGCTGCTACTTGTGCTACCACTATTTCTACTATATTACAATTATTATTATAATTGAGAAATTTATATAGCATAAACCCACATCATTTACAGTAGCATCATCTAACCTAGCCTCCTCTTGCAAATTCCTTCTGTCTGTGTTACAGTCAAACTACCCGAAGTTCTCTTCCAATGGGCTGTGCTCTCATACCTGCATTTATATGTGCTATGCTGTCTTCTGCCTTGCCTCCTCTGCTGCCCCCCACTATTCCCAATCATCTAGCTAACTCTTTTTGGGCCTCTCACTGCTGCGGCCTCTCCCGTTGCGGAGCACAGACTCCAGACGCGCAGGCTCAGTGGCCATGGCTCACGGGCCCAGCCGCTCCGCGGCATGTGGGACCTTCCCAGACCGGGACACGAACCCGTGTCCCCCGCATCGGCAGGCGGACTCTCAACCACTGCGCCACCAGGGAAGCCCCCTAGCTAACTTCTAATAGTCTTTCTTAAAACTTCTGGAAAGTTTTCTCTAATGCTCCCAGGATGAATTTAATGCCATCCCTAGATACTCCCTAGCACCCTGCCCTTAACTTTCAGCAGAGCACATATCCCATGGTATGATTTATTATATATTTATTTGTCTGACTTCCCCTATATCCTTCCTTCCACAAGCAACTTGAAGTCAGGGCTGTGTCATTTCTGTGCCTAGTCAATATGGCTACTGAAGGAATAAAATATATCAATAGTAAATTATCTTATTTGTAAACAAACACTGAGTAACTTGAAAAACACAAAGTAGCATACATTCTAAACAGCATTTATTAAAACTGAAAACGATCAGAACCCTGTGGGGCCCCTGGGCACAGAAGTCTTTCTGTCCCCCGTTTTCTTGTTTGTAGGGAAGAGGATCCAGTCTCCATGATCCTCTCTGAGTTCCAAAGGGCAGACTCAAACAGTTGCTAATCAAGGGAGGAGCAGCCAAGAAACTACCTGAGGCCAGGAACCAGAGAAGCTCATCAAGATTATCTGAGACCAGATTAGAGAAGTGCAGGCCCTGTACACACCCTAATTTTGTCAGCAACCCCACCCTCGAACTATTGCTATAAAACACCTCATCAAATCCTCCTGGGTTGGGACACATAGTTTTCCACTGCAGGAGCCCACTGTGTCCCCCTTTGGCTGGCAAAGCAATAAAGCTATTCTGTTCTACTTCACCCAAAACTCTGTCTCCAAGATTCAATTTGGCACCGGTGCACAGAGGCCAAGCTTTCGGCAAAAAACAATGCAAACCGTTACTCTTACAGATTTCATTATTTTGAGCACCAATACCAGTTTTTAAAAGTTGGGGAGGTATTAGTGAACTACCAAAAGTAGACTGACTTTGTCCAAGTAAAAATTGTTAGGGCTCTTCGTACAGACCCTATTTACTTATCTTATTGTGGAAAGAAATATTATATTTAGATTTTAGAGATTGTTTTCAAATTCCAATTAACAATGTTTCCAATCAAGAAGGATCCATTTTTATCTTGAACCATTACTATTGTAGATATATTTTTCCAAAAAGATTCTGCTGCCAGATGACATTAATAAACCTCATGTTTTTAGTGTACTTTATTTATACTTCAGTAACTTAAACTTTACATTTAAAAGTACACAAATTCAGGGCTTCCCTGGTGGCGCAGTGGTTGAGAGTCCGCCTGCTGATGCAGGGGACACGGATTCGTGCCCCGGTCCAGGAAGATCCCACGTGCCGCGGAGCGGCTGGGCCCATGAGCCATGGCTGCTGAGCCTGCGCGTCCGGAGCCTGTGCTCCGCAACGGGAGAGGCCACAACAGTGAGAGGCCTGCGTACCGAAAAAAATAAAAAGAAAAAAAAACAGTACACAAATTCAATAAAAGAATTTATTTGGGTATAAAATAAAAAGAACAGAGATTCATTTTTGGTATTCTAAAAAATTTTGGTATTTTTTGTTTTATTGCAGGTTGAATCTTGCAAATACTTTTGTTTCTGTATAACTATGTTAGAGAATGCAGATGATTATTTCATACTGAAGTTGCTGTTTGCCAAATCCCAAGCATTCTATAACGATTTGGTAATTAGTTATCACTATTCTTTTTGTATCTATAACTATAAAGGAGAGCTTTCAAATCTTAGAAGAGTTTAACCTACAAATCCCTTTACCTTTATTTGTCCTACAATCTGTGGATATAATATGCCAGTGCAAACTAGTAACTCCAAACTCAAAAAGAAAACAATAATAATATAACCAAAGATTTATACGTTTGGGGCTTAAAAACATGCAACATTTTGTTATTCTCGTAATAAGAAAACATTTACACTTAAAAGTAATACCACTATGAAAAGAGTATCTCTCCCCCATTAACTGCTCCAAAAGAGCTATTATCTTTGAGAATCCATAATCTTTTAATGCTACAATGGACAAAACATAATATACCAGTTACTGCATATTAAAAAAATCACAGGGCTTCCCTGGTGGTGCAGTGGTTGAGAGTCCGCCTGCCAATGCAGGAGATGCGGGTTCTTGCCCCAGTCCGGGAAGATCCCACATGCTGCGGAGTGGCTAGGCCCATGAGCCATGGCTGCTGAGCCTGCGCGTCCGGAGCCTGTGCTCCGCAACGGGAGAGGCCACAACAGTGAGAGGCCCACGTACCGCAAAAAAAAAAAAAAAAAAATCACAGATGTTAACATGGTTAAAAACACAAGATGGAATATTAGAAAAATAAGGCTTCATGGTGAAAAAAGGCTTCCAGCTAAAGCAGCACTGGAATAAGAAGTCAATTAAAGGAAATAAAGCTATACATAAAGTAATAGTTCTGGGCTAAAAAGAAATTTGAAATACCTAGAAAGAAAATTTTTCTTAAAGGAATGTTTGGATCTTATCAAATTTAATTTAATCTCACCCTCAACACATTTCCCTTACTTAATCCTAAAGTAAAATTTATATAACAAAGTATCACATTCAACACTGAATTACTTAAAAAGAAACCTACTGTATAGCATAGGGAACTATATTCAATATCTTGTAATAACCTATAATGGAAAAGAATCTTTAAAAGAAAAAATTACATATATATTTATACATATACATATATAAATGACTGAATCACGTTGCTGTACATCTGAAACATTGTAAATCAACTATACTTCAGTTAAAAAAAAAGAAAAAAAAAGAAATTACTTAAGAGCAAGCTTCATCATATCTGCATTATTTATTTGGTTCTTATAAAATTCCAGTGATCATAAATGGTATCGAAAAGGATTTTAAAAAGCTATCTATAAAGGGGCGGTGTCAAGGTGGTGTACTAGGAGGACGTGGAATTCGTGCCTCCTCACATCTAGGGCACCTACCAGGCACTGGTGGGGGACCACGGAAACCTAAGGGGACTGGAGGAACCCCAGTGACCGGACTGGGGTCTGTTTTACCTTGTTGATTCACTGTTGTTGATTCTTTTATATTTTTATTTTTCATAATAAATCTTTTATTTTTCTAATTTTATTTTATCCTTTATACTTTGTTATTGTTCTCTCTTTTTGGCTTATTTCCCCACCCCACCCTTTTTTTTCTTTCTTTTTCTGTTGTGCTTTTAATTTGTTGTTTCAATTATAGTTTTATTTTGCTAATATATATTTTATCTTTCTAATTTCATTTTGTTTTTTATTCTTTGATATTATACTGCTCCTTTTTTTCTTTCTTTTTCATTTATTTATTTTTTTAACCATGCCACAAAGCTTGCGGGATCTTGGTTCCCAGGCTGGAGGTCAGGCCTGAGCTCCTGTGGTGGGAGCTCCGAGTCCAAATTGCTGGAATAACAGAGAATCTAAGACACCAGAGAATATCAATCAGAGTGAGGCCTACCGGAGGTCCTCATCTCAGCAACAAGACCTGGCTCTATCCAACTGTCAGCAAGCTCCAGTGCTGTACGTCTCAGGCCATGCAACCAGGAAGACAGGAATACAGCACCACCCATTAAAAAAAGTATGAAATGACAACAAATATGTCACAGACGAAGGAGCAAGGCAAAAACCTACAAAACCAAATAAATGAAGACAAAATACGCAACCTACCTGAAAAAGAATTCAGAGTAATGACAGTAAAGATGGGCCAAAATCTCGGAAACAGAATGGAGAAAATAAAAGAAACATTTAACAAGGATCTAGAAGAACTAAAGAGCAAACAAACAATGATGAACAACACAATTACTGAAATTAAAAATGCTCTAGAAGGAATCAATAACAGAATAACTGAGGCAGAAGAATGGATAAGTGAGCTGGGAGATAAAATAATGGAAATAACTGCCAGGGAGCAGTATAAAGAAAAAAGAATGAAAGGAATTGAGGACAGTCTCAGAGACCTCTGGGACAACATTAAATGCAACAACATTCGACTTATATGGGTCCCAGAAGAAGAAGAGAAAAAGAAATGGTACGAGAAAATATTTGAAGAGATTATAGTCGAAAACTTCCCTAACATGGGAAAGGAAATAGCCACCCAAGTCCAGGAAGCGCAGTGAATCCCATACAGGATAAATCCAAGGAGAAACACGACGAGACACATAGTAATCAAATTGGCAAAAATTAAAGACAAAGAAAAATTATTGAAAGCAGCAAGGGAAAAATAACAAATAACATACAATGGAACTCCCATACGGTTAAGAGCTGATTTCTCAGCAGAAACTCTACAAGCCAGAAGGGAGTGGCATGATATACTTAAAGTGATGAAAGGTAAGAACCTACAACCAAGATTACTCTACCCCACAAGGATCTCATTCAGATTCGATGCAGAAATCAAAGGCTTTACAGACAAGCAAAAGCTAAGAGAATTCAGCACCACCAAACCAGCTCTACAACAAATGCTAAAGGAACTTCTCTAAGTGGGAAACACAAGAGAAGAAAAGGACCTACCCAAAAATCCCCAAAACAATTAAGAAAATGGTCATAGGAACATACATATCGATAATTACCTTCAACGTGAATGGATTAAATGCTCCAACCAAAAGACACAGGCTTGCTGAAGGGATACAAAAACAAGACCCATATATATGCTGTCTACAAGAGACCCACTTCAGACCTAGGGACACATACAGACTAAAAGTGAGGGGATGGAAAAAGATATTCCATGCAAATAGAAATCAAAGAAAGCTGGAGTAGCAAGTCTCATATCAGACAAAATAGACTTCAAAATAAAGACTATTACAAGAGACAAAGAAGGACACTACATAATGATCAAGGGGTCAATCCAAGAAGATATAACAATTGTAAATATTTACACACCCAACACAGGAGCACCTCAATACATAAGGCAAATGCTAACAGCCATAAAAGGGGAAATCGACACTAACAATCATAGTAGGGGATTTTAACACCCTATTTTCACCAAAGGACAGATCATCCAAAATGAAAATAAATAAGGAAACACAAGCTTTAAATGACACATTAAACAGATGGACTTAATTGATATTTATAGGACATTCCATCCAAAAACAACAGAATACACTTTCTTCTCAAGTGCTCATGGAACATTCTCCAGGATAGACCATATCTTGGGCCACAAATCAAGCCTCGGTAAATTTAAGATAATTGAAATCGTATCAAGTATCTTTTCTGACCACAGTGCTATGAGACTAGATATCAATTACAGGAAAAAAACTATAAGAAATACAAACAAATGGAGGCTAAACAACATGCTACTAAATAACCAAGAGATCACTGAAGAAATCAAAAAAATACCTAGAAACAAATGACAATGAAAACACAATGACCCAAAACCTATGGGATGCGGCAAAAGCAGTTCTAAGGGGAAGTTTATAGAAATACAATCCTACCTCAAGAAAGAAGAAACATCTCAAATAAACAACATAACCTTACACCTAAAGCAATTAGAGAAAGAAGAACAAAAAACCCCCAAAGTTAGAAGGAAAGAAATCATAAAGATCAGATCAGAAGTAAATGAAAAAGAAATGAAGGAAACAGTAGCAAAGATCAATAAAACTAAAAGCTAGCTCTTTGAGAAGATAAACAAAATTGATAAAACATTAGCCAAACTCATCAAGAAAAAAGAGAGAAGACAAATCAATGGAAGTAGAAATGAAAATGGAGAAGTAACAACTGACACTGCAGAAACACAAAGGACCATGAGACATTACTACAAGCAACTATATGCCGATAAAATGGACAATCTGGAAGAAATGGACAAATTCTTAGAAAAGCACAACCTTCCGAGACTGAACCAGGAAGAAACAGAAAATAAAAACAAACCAGTCACAAGAACTGAAATTGAAAATGTGATTAAAAAGCTTCCAACAAACAAAAGCCCAGGACCAGATAGCTTCACAGGTGAATTCTATCAAACATTTAGAGAAGCGCTAACACCTATCCTTCTCAAACTCTTCCAAAATATAGCAGAGGGAGGAACACTCCCAAACACATTCTACGAGGCCACCATCACCCTGATACCAAAGCCAGACAAGGACGTCACAAAAAAAGAAAACTACAGGCCACTATCTCTGATGAACATAGATGCAAAAATCCTCAACAAAATACTAGCAAACAGAATCCAACAGCACATTAAAAGGATCCTATACCACGATCAACTGGGGTTTATCTCAGGAATGCAAGGATTCTTCAATATACGCAAGTCAATTAATGTGATAAACCATATTAACAAATTGGAGGATAAAAACCATATGATCATCTCAATAGATGTAGAAAATGCTTTTGACAAAATTCAAAACTCATTTATGACAAAAACTCTCCAGAAAGAAGGCATAAAGGGAACCCACCTCAACATTAAGAAAGGCCATATATGACAAACCCACAGCCAACATCAATCTCAATGGTGAAAAACTGAAAGCATTTCCTCTAAGATCAGGAACAAGACAAGGTTGTCCACTCTCACCGCTATTATTCAACATAATTTTGGAAGTCTCAGCCACAGCAATCAGAGAAGAAAAAGAAATAAAAGGAATCCAAATCGGAAAAGAAGTAAAACTGTCACTTTGCATATGACATGATACTATACATAGAGAATCCTAAAGATGCTACCAGAAAACTACTAGAGCTAATCAATGAATTTGGTAAAGTAGCAGGATACAAAATTAATGCACAGAAATCTGTTGCATTCCTATACACTAATGATGAAAAATCTGAAAGAGAAATTAAGGAAACACTCCCATTTACCTGTGCAACAAAAAGAATAAAATACCTAGGAATAAACCTACCTAAGGAGACAGAAGACCTGTATGCAGAAAACTGTAAGACATTGATGAAAGAGATTAAAGATGATACAAACAGATGGAGAGATATACCATGTTCTTGGATTGGAAGAATCAACATTGTGAAAATGACTATACTACTCAAAGCAGTCTACACATTCAATGTCCTCCCCATCAAACTACCACTGGCATTTTTCACAGAACAAGAACAAAAAATTTCACAATTTGTATGGAAACACAAAAGACCCCGAATAGACAAAGCAATCTTGAGGAAGAAAAATGGAGCTGGAGGAATCAGGCTTCCTGACTTCAGACTATATTACAAAGCTACAGTAATCAAGACAGTATGGTACTGGCACAAAAACAGAAATAGAAATCAATGGAACAGGATAGAAACCCAGAGATAATCCCACGTATATATGGTCACCTTATCTTTGATAAAGGAGGCAAGAATATACAATGGAGAAAAGACAGCCCCTTCAATAAGTAGTACTGGGAAAACTGCACAGTTACATGTAAAAGAATGAAACTAGAACACTTCCTTACACCATACACAAAAATAAACTCAAAATGGATTAAAGACCTAAATGTAAGGCCAGACACTATAAAACTCTTAGAGGAAAACATAGGAAGAACACTCTATGACATAAATCACAGCAAGACCTTTTTTTTTTTTTTTCGGTACACGGGCCTCTCACTATTGTGGCCTCTCCCGTTGCGGAGCACAGGCTCCGGACGCACAGGCTCAGCAGCCATGGCTCACGGGCCCAGCCGCTCTGCGGCATCTTCCCGGACCGGGTCACGAACCCATGTCCCCTGTATCGGCAGGTGGACTCTCAACCACTGCGCCACCAGGGAAGCCCACATCAAGATCTTTTTTGACCCACACCCTAGAGAAATGGAAATAAAAACAAAAATAAACAAATGGGCCTAATGAAACTTAAAAGCTTTTGCCCAGCAAAGGAAACCACAAACAAGATGAAAAGACAACCCTCAGAATTGGAGAAAATATTTGCAAACAATGTAACTGACAAAGGATTAATCTCCAAAATATATAAGCAGCTCATGCAGCTGAATATGGAAAAACCAAACAACCCAATCCAAAAATGGGCAGAAGACCTAAATAGACATTTCTCCAAAGAAGATATACAGATTGCCAACAAACACATGAAAAGATGCTTGACATTACTAATCATTAGAGAAATGCAAATCAAAACTACAGTGAGGTATCACCTCACACTGGTCAGAATGGCCATCACCAAAAAATCTACAAACAATAAATGCTGGAGAGGTTGTGGAGAAAAAGGAACCCTCTTGCACTGTTGGTGGGAATGTAAATTGATACAGCCACTACGAAGAACAGTATGGAGGTTCCTTAAAAAACTAAAAATAGAACTACCATTGACCCAGCAATCCCACTACTGGGCAGATGCCCTGAGAAAACCACAATTCAAAAAGAGACATGTGCCACAATGTTCACTGTAGCACTATTTACAATAGCCAGGACATGGAAGCAACCTAAGTGTTCATGGACAGATGAATGGATAAAGAAGATGTGGCACATATATACAATGGAAAATTACTCAAGCATAAAAAGAAAAGAAATTGAGTTATCTGTAGTGAGGTGGATGGACCTAGAGTCTGTCATACAGAGTGAGTTAAGTCAGAAAGAGAAAAACAAATACCGTATGCTAACACATATATATGGAATCTAAAAAAAAAAATGGTTCTGAAGAACCTAGCGTCAGGACAGGAATAAAGATGCAGACATAGAGAATGGACTTGAGGACACAGGGAAGGGGAAGGGGAAGCTGGGACAAAGTGAGAGAGTAGCACTGACATATATACGCTACCAAATGTAAAACAGATAGCTAGTGGGAAGCAGCTGCATAGCACACGGAGATCATCTCAGTGCTTTGTGACCACCTAGAGTGGTGAGATAGGGAGGGTGGAAGGGAGACACAAGAGGGAGGGGATATGAGGATATACGTATGCACATAGCTGATTCACTTTGTTATACAGCAGAAAGTAACACACCACTGTAAAGCAATTATACTCCAACAGAGATGTTAAAAAAAAAGTTATCTATAAATATACTATCACTGCTTTTCATTACCATGAAGAAAGATTAAATAAGATTATAAGAAAAATAGTTTTAGGCTCTACCTGTAACTATTTTCATACCAGTCAACATTGCATTCTCCATTTAAGAATTTTTTTAAATGGCAGTAATCATTTTAATTGAATACCAAAATTCTTTAACCTTGGATTCTTAGTAAAAATTAAAACTTAATTAAAAACATTTAAATGTTTTAAGTTTACAAACACGGTAATTTTACATATTAGATTAGATTAAATTGATAAAACATCAAAATCCTTCACATTTATATAGCTTAAATGTCAGTAAGATAGGGATAAAAATATTTGAATGCTTGAAGAGATATAAGAACTTTCAGTTAAAAATAATGTATTTGACATGTCCTCTTAACTCCTCTCACTCCAGGACCCCATTAAAGGATAGTAAAGGGATTTTTAAAGCCATAAACCCAGCAGAATAAAGAGAATGGAAGAAAATTCAGAAGCAGATGAATGAGAAGTGACAGACTTAACAATCTTGAGAAAGTTGTATCTTAAGCCAACAGTCAAAAAACTTGTTGAATTAATGAACATCCAAAGGTTGTTGTAATAATAAAGTTACTTAAAGATTTTTACACTAAGAAATAAAGACAAATGTAAAAATTACATTTGCAAATTTAGAGAATCTCAGCCTCAAACTGAAAGGTTCTCTTTGACTGAAATTAATTAATAGATTGGAGTAGCAGTGGTTGGAGAAAGGGAGCTCCTGGCAGGGAACTAACATTCACGAACCAGAGTCACTATACAGAGCTTTATAACCTAGAGTTTTATTTTGTAGGAAAAGAAAATCATAATATACAAACCAACATGTTATTATGTGCTACAATAAGTCAAAAAAATTAACTTAGACCATATGACATGACAGCTCATTTGACACACATCACAGGAAGCTAAAAAGTCACTCATTAAACCAAATATTTAAAATATATTTACTATTCAAAATCATCATAGAATAAACTGTTCAAAGAAATAGTATTTCTCCTTCCCTCAGGCCAGGACTACTGCATCCATCTCTTTTTAGCTTCCTCTGCCACCACTCTTTCTCCGTTCTAAGCCATTTCCCACAATTTCTCCAGTATCATCTTCCTGAAATATAAACCTGACCATGACACTCCTCTGATTAAAAACTTTTATGCCTTCTGATGTTTAAAGGGTAAAGTCCAAACTCCAGAACAAGACACTCAAAGCCTTTTTTTTTTTTGGCCACACTGCACGGCTTGTGGGATCTTAGTTCCCCGACCAGGGATCGAACCCGGGCCCACAACAATGAAATCGCTGAATCCTAACCACTAGACTACCAGGGAATTCTTTCTCAAAGCCTTTTATAATCTGACCACAGGCTACCTCTGCAATCACTTTTCATGTTCTGCCACGTTTCTTCCTACATCATAGGCTAAATTATCCACCATTTTCTCAACACTGCACATATGCTCTTTCACACCCTAGGCTTTTGCACATGCTGTTCCCTGTAATGCCCTAAATCTCTAATCTGTTCATCCTTAAAAACCTAGTGCAAATGTCCCCTCATCCAAGAAGTTTTCCCTCACATCCTAAGGCTGACTAAATCAGTCTTTTTTCCTCTGCTCTCATAGCACTTTACTACACTTCTGTAACAGTGCTGTAGCACAAATTGGCCTACCATTTATTACTTATTTTCTTCTAACCAGTATGAACTGTGATCGCCATCGTTATTTCCAGAGAACTTCATTACTTACTTAACAGCAAGTAAATTTTGAATAAATGTTTGTTAACTGAAAAAATTTCAGGTATATAGTATTTTAAACTATGACTTCTATTTATGACCTTATAACACTGAGTTCCAGTTAAGGTTAACAGAAATATAATTCCCACCAACCCCACAGTGAAAATTCCTCTTTGATCTCTGGTGGGTAGCAACATGGAAAGAATAAGATTAGCTTTGCTAGCTAGAAAGCAGAGCATTCAGAAACTTTAAATTTGCTCAGTGAAGGGCTAATACAGAAGCAAAGTACTACAGTAAATAAAGCATGATCTCTTGAGCCAGAATATTTGGGTTCAAAGTCAGGTCACTAGCTGAGTGTCCTTGGGTAAATCTCTTAATCTCATGACAATTTCACTATCCATAAAACAGTGATGATAACAACAAATATGTTACAGTACAAAGCAAGGCCTCCAGAGTCAGTAAATCCCTTAACCTCTCTGGTGACAATTTCCCTACCTGTTAAAGAAGATTTAAACTGGATAATAAACTCAGAGAGTTTTCAGGCATAAATAAGGGCAGGCATGTGAAAGTATTATTTAAACAAAAGCTATCATCAAATGTAAGTAGTTTTCATAAGCATTAGCAACTATGGTAAATGTAAAGATTATAGCTAGGAGGAAGGTATGGGGAGGGATGCTAAGGGTAATAACCAGGCTCCACACTAGCTCATGCTGGCTGCTGTAGTTCCAACACCAACTTCTCCTGAAAGAAGTAGTTTCTATTCCAAAATCAACACTTATAGAGGTTCAGGTAGAAGGCAAACATTTTTTGGAGGGATAGGAAAAGATATGCATTTATTCATAAAACATTTATTGAACATCCACTGTGTGCCCAGCACTAGTAATGACAGCTCAAGTCTACTGTTCTAATTAGTGACTACACTATCTTGAGTGTGTGTTTTCATAAAGATGAAAACACAAGAAAAGTCAATTTCTTATCCAAGTTAACTACAGAGCTAATTGCTAGCTCTGTACTCACAGAAGAACACTGACCTTTCAACTCCAGCTACATGGAACTTGTAACTATTAATAGTATGCAGAGATTTAATCTATAAGAGTAGGTACATTAACCTACAAGTTTCACAAGAATTTTTTTAAAATGAAACATACTCACCCAAGGCAGGGTATCCAAGGTAAAATCGATCTGCTCCCAACCATCCAAGAAAAAGAGACAGTGCAACCGCCACCTTGTATGAATAGCCATTTCTGCACAGAATTGGAACATGAATGTCACATTCATATATTTCCAACATGTAAACATTTTAGAAAATAAAACTGTTAATTATTATTAGTTGTTAACTGGTTCATTCATCCACTCAATTAATGCTTTTTGGGTGGCTACTGAGTGCCAGGCACTATCTTAGGCTATTGGAATATATTAATGAACAAGAGACAAAGATCCCTGATGCCTAAAGAGCTTATAATCTAGAGTAAGTGACTTAACCATGCCATACCTCTGAGGGAAGAGTGTTCCAGCCAAAAATATCGCTGTTGCAAAGGCAGCATACCTGACAGTGCAGCAGGAGTGGAGTAAGAGAGGGGAAGAATAGTAGGAGACGAGGTCAGAGATAATAGGGGGCAAAGAAGGCAAATCACGCAAGGCCTTGAATATCATCATTAAGTAAAAACTCTGTCTTTTACTCTGAGAGATATGTGAAGCTACTGCAGAGGTAAGTAGAGGTGTGGAGTGTGATCTGATTTAGATTTTAAAATAATCACTCTAGCTGCTGTGCTGAAGATAGACTGTAGGGGAGCATTTGTGAGCTATTGTCACAATAATGTACAACAAACCTTTCCATATCAAGCAGAGAAGAAACCATGAAGGAGCTAACAGTGAGGAAGAAGTAAAACCAAAAGAGTGTGGTATCTTGGAAAGTCAAGTGAAGACAGTGTATTAAGAACAGAGTGATCAACTGTGCCAAATGTGACTGATGAATGACGTAAGAATGCCTGAGAATTTACTACTAAATTTAACCAAGAGGAGATCTTTAGTGACCTCAGCAAGAGCAATTCTGGTAACGATGAGGGCAAAAGACAGAACAGAACAGGCTTAAGAAAGACTGGAAGGGCCATAGTGGTACCTGTGACTCTGCTCTCCCCCACAGCACACCCAAACCTGGCTCCTTCTCCCCATTCCCCCTTCCCTCACCGCTACAGCAGTGCCCACAACCCAGGCAACCCCACATATGGCAGAGGCACCCGCCATCTCAAGGCACCAGTAACCCCAGAGGAACAAGTAGTGATGATGAGGGCACTGACGACGTCTCTGGCAAAGGTGATGGAGGGTGGAAAGTGCCAATTCTCAAATATAGCCAGAAGCACTCAGGTAAGATAAACTGAGCTATAACTTATGCTATAGCGCCACCTACTGAAAAACAAAAGAAAGGACTCTAATTACCAACCTGTTGAACTGTTAGAATCAAAGTAAATAAAGGTTTACCTAAATAAGAAAGGTATTCACTACTTCAAACGCGCCAGCAAAGGAACAACTCACCAAGCACTATGAAAAAGCACAGTAACACAGTATCAGAAAAAGAAAATGACAGTTCTCCAGAAACTAAAGTCACAGAAGACTGTGGTCTAACTGACAGAGAATTCAAAACAGGTATCAGAAAGAAACTCAACAAGCTATATATAAGAAAACAGAAAAGACGGTTCAGTGAACTAAGGAATAAAATTAATGAACAGAAGGAATACTTTAACAAAGAGATTGAAACTCTAAAAAAGAACCAAACAGAAGTTATGGAGCTGAAGAACTCAATAAACAACATGAAGAACAGCATTAGAAAGCATTGGAAATAGAGTAGAACACATGGAAGAGAGAATTAGCGAACTCAAAGATAGAAATTGAGAAACGATTCAGGTAAAAGAGGAGAGAGCTAAGATTTTTGTTTTAACTGAAGAAACTCTACAAGAACTATCCAACTCCATTAGAAAGGCAACATAAGGACAATGCGTATCCCAGAAAGAAAAGAGAGGGAGAAGTGAACAGAGAGCCTATTTAAGGAAATAATAGCTGAGAACTTCCGAAATCTGGGAATGGAACTAGATATACAAGCCCATGAAGCTAATAGAACACCTACTTATCTCAAAACAGGAAGACCTTCTCCAAGACACATTATATTAAAATTGTCAAAAGTCAATGACAAAGAAAGAATTTTACAGGCAGCCAGGAAAAAAAGAAAAAGAAGAAGACAATAACGTACAAAGGTACCCACATGAGGCTATCAGCAGATTTCTCAGCAGAAACTCTACAGGCCAGAAGAGAGTTGAATGACAAAGTCAGAATATTGAAAGATTAAAATTGTCAACCAAGAATACTCTATACAGCAAAGGTATCATTCAGACAGAAAGGAGAAATAAAGGCATTCCCAGACAAACAAAAGTTGAGGAGTTTATCACCACTACACCTGCCTAACAAGAAATGTTGAAAGCAGCTCTTCTACCTGAAATGAAAAGGCAAAAGTACACAAAACATTGAGTAAGGTAATAAATAGACAGAATCAGAAAATTGCAACTGTATATCAGAATAGGTTGTTAAACACTTAATTACAGCAAAGGTTAAAGGGTGGGAAAAAAAGCACTAAAAATAACTACAGCTATGTCAATTTGGTAACAAACTCACAGCATTTTGTGTTGAGACATACTTGTGACAACAAAAACATAAAAGGAGAAGAGGAAAAGGATGAAACCTGTAGAGGCATATTAGGATAAGATACTACCAGCAGAAAAAGGACTATTTTAAATTTAAAACATTTATACAAACCTCATGATAACAAAACAAAAATCCAGTGCAGAGACAAAAAACATAAAAAAAGAGAAAACTAAGAAAAACATCATAGAAAACCACCAAACTAAAACAGCAGTCAGAAATGCAAGGAAAAAGAAACAATGGAACTATAGAACAACCAGAAGAGAAAAGATAAAATGTCAATACCAAGTCCTCATATATCAATAATCACACTAAATGGGGACTTTCCTGGTGGTCCAGTGGTTAAGACTCCACGTTTCCACTTCAGGGGGCATGGGTTTGATCCCAGGTTGGGGAACTAAGATCACACATGCTGCAGGGTGTGGCCAAAAAAAAAAAAAACAACACAATAAATGTAAATGGATTGAATTCACCAATCAAAAGACACAGAGTGGCTGGATGGATTAAAAAATAAGACCCAACTATATGCTGCCTCCAGGAGACACATCTCAGTTCTAAAGATAAATATAAGTGCAAAGTAAAGGGCTGTAAAATGATACTCTAAGCAAATGGCAGCCAAAAGAAAGCAGGTGTAGCCATACTCATATCAGACAAAACAGACTTCAAACCAAAAAAGTTAATAAGAGGCAAGGATGGACATTATATACTAATGATAAAGGGTACAACCCATCAAAAAGATGTAACATTTATTAACATATATGCACCTAACAAAATAGCACCAAAATATATATAAAGCGTTATTAACAGACCTATAGGGAGAAACTGACGGCAACAGAATAAGAACTTTAACACCCCCTGTACATCAACAGACAGATCATCTAGACAGAAAGAGAAGAAGGAAAAGTCGGTCTTAAATGAAACACTAGACCAAAGAGACTTAATAACAGATGTATGTATACAGAATATTCCATTCAAAATCTGCAGAATACACATACTTAAGTGCACACAGAATGTTCTCAAGGATAAACCATACGCTGGGACACAAAACAAGTCTCAATAAGTTTAAGAAAACTGAAATCATATCAAGCATCTTTTCTGACCACAATGGTATGAAACTAGAAATCAATTATAAGAAGAAAGCTGGAGAAATCACAAACATGTGGAAACTAAACAACATGCTACTGAATAACTAATGCATCAATGAAAAAAATTAAAGGAGAAATTTTAGAAGTACCTGAAGAGAAATGAAAATGAAAATATGACATACTGAAAATCTAAGGGAAACACACTGCAAAATCAGTACTAAGAGGACAGTTTATAGAAATACAGGTCTACCTCAAGAAACACCACAAATAATGTAACCATACACCTAAAATAACTAGAAAAAGGAGAAAAAACAAAGCCCAAAGTCAGCAGAAGGAAGGAAAACATAAAAATCAGAGTGGAAATAAATGAAATAGAGACTAAAAAGAAAATAGAAAAGATCAATGAAACTAAGAGCTGGTTCTCTGAAAAGATAAAGTTGACAAACCTTCAGCTAGACTCACAACAAAAAAAAAGACAACTCAGATAAATAAAATCAGAAATGAAAGAGAAGTTACAATGGATACCAAAGAAACATGAAGGATTATAAGTGACTACTATGAATGGCTGTATGCCAGTAAATTGGACAACTTAGAAGAAATGGATAAATTCTTAGAATCATACCACTTTCCAAGACTGAATCAGTAAGAAATAGAAAATCTGAATAGACCTATCACTAGTAAAGAGATGAAACATTAACCAAAAACCTCCCCCAAAACAAAAGTCCAGGACCAGATGGCTTCACTGGTGAATTCTACCAAACATTCAAAGATTTAATACCTATCTTTCTCAACCTCTTTCAAAAAACTGAAGAGGAGGGGATGCTTCCTAACTTATTTTGCAAAACCAGCATTACCAAAACCAGACAAGGACACCACAAGAGGAGAAAATTACAACCCAATATCTCTGATGAACATAGATGCAAACATCCCTAACAAAATATTAGTAAACCAAATACAACAATACATTAAAAGGATTATATGCCATAATCAAATGGGAGTTATTGCAGGGATGCAAGGATGATTCATCCACAAATCAATCAATGTGACACACCATATTAACAAAATGAATAAAAACCATATGATCACCTCAAAAGACTCAGAAAAACATTTGACAAGATTCAAAATCCATTTATGATAAAAACTTTCAATAAAATGAGTACAGAAGGAATGTACCTCTACATAGTAAAGGCCATATGTAACAAACCCACAGCTATCATCATATTCAACAGTGACAAATTGAAAGCTATCCCTTTAAGATCAGGAACAAGACAAGGATGCCCATTCTCATCACTCTTATTCAACATAATATTGGAAGTCCTAGACAGAGCAATTAGGCAAGAAAAAGAAATAAAAGGCAAGAAAGAAGTAAAACTGTCACTATTTGTGGATGACATAATTTTATATATAGAAAACCCTAAAGACTCCACCAAAAACTATTAGAAATAATAAGCAAATACAGTAAAACAGCAGGGTAAAAAAATCAATATACAAAAATCTGTTGTGTTTCTATACACCAACAAACTAGCAGAAAAAGAAATTAAGAAAACAATCCTATTTATAATTGCAACAAAAATAATAAAATACCTAGGAATAAGTTTAACCAAGGAGATGAAAGACCTGTATACTAAAAACTGTAAGACATTATTGAAATAAATTGAAGAAAACACAAAGAAATGTAAAAATATCCCATGCTCATGGATTGGAAGTAACATTGTTAAAATACACATTACCTAAAGCAATTTACAGATTCAGTGCAATTCCTATCATACAACTCAATAAAAACAAAACAAACAACCTGATTAAAAAATGGACAGAGGATCTAAACAGACATTTTTACATTTAAGACATGGCCAACAGGCACTTGAAAAGATGTTCAATCATCAGAGAGATGCAAATTAAAACCACAATGAGATATCACCTCACACATTAGAATGGCTATTATCATAAAAACGAGAAAAGACAAGATGTTGGAGAGGATGTGGAGAAAAGGGAACCCTCATATATTGTTGGTGGAAATGTAAATTAGAGCAGCCACTATGAAAAACAGTATGGATGGACTTCCCTGGTGGTGCAGTGGTTAAGAATCTGCCTGCCAATGCAGGGGACACAGGTTCGAGCCCTGGTCTGGGAAGATCCCACATGCTGCGGAGCAACTAAGCCCGTGTGCCACAACTACTGAGCCTGCACTCTAGAGCCTGCGAGCCACAACTACTGAGCCCGTGAGCCACAACTACTGAGCCCGCGTGCCACGACTACTGAAGCCCATGCACTTAGAGCCTGTGCTTCACAACAAGAGAAGCCACCGCAATGAGAAGCCCATGCACCGCAACGAAGAGTAGCCCCTGCTCGCCACAACTAGAAAAAGCCCGTGCAGCAATGAACACCCAACACAGCCAAAAATAAATAAATAAATAAATTTATTTATTTTAAAAAAAGAAAAGAAAAGAAAAACAGTATGGAGAAAACTACCATATGATCCAGCTATTCCACTTCTGGGTATTTATCCAAAGAATAAGAAAACACTAATTCAAAAAGATATATGCATCCCAATGTTCACTGCAGCATTATTAACAATAGCCAAGATATGGAAACAACCTAAGTGCCCACCAATGAATGAGTGGATAAAGAAGATATGGTGTGTATATATATACAAGAATACTAGTCAGCCATTAAAAAAAAAAAGACAAAAATCTTACTACTTGTGACAACATGCATAGATCTTGAGGTCTATGTGCTAAGTGCCATGTGCTAAGTGAAATAAGTCAGATGGAGAAAGACAAATATGACAAATACCATATGATTTCACTCATATGTGGAATATAAAAAAAAAGTAAATGAACAACAAAAAATAACAAAAACAAACACATGGAAACTGAGAACAGACTGGTAGACACAGAGGTGAAGGGAGTGGGAGGTAGGCGAAATGGGTAAAAGGGATCAACTGTATGATGATGGATGGAAACTAGATGTGGTGAGAAGCACCCTGCAGTGTATACAGAAGTTGAATTATAATGTACACATGAAACTATATGTTACAAACCTATGTTAACTCAATTAAAAAAAAAGGTTGGACAAAATTAAAGAAAAGAAGTATTAGATAACTCTTTCAAGGAGTTGCTGCAAAGAGGAGTAAAGAAATAAAAAGGTAGCTGGAGTTATCATTTTAAAGTCAAATCTGATTATTTCAGTCTCCTGCTTACGATCCTGTTTTTTGCATTGACTCACAATCAGGACATTTTCAGGGAGTTAGGGAAGATGGTAAACAACCCAGAGATTCTGTCTATGCATCTAATATTATAAGAACGTCAGATTTTACACTGAGGGCAGTAGTGCCCCTTCTACATTGCAATGGGTCACCAGACTAGAAGTAGAGAAATAAATTGGGAGACTTTGTAGAAACTCAAGCTATAACCTACTGGATAGTAGCAGTGGGAGAGAAAAGGAAACAAAATTAGGAAATACTAAGAAGGCAGAAGCAGCCAGAAGAAATGTGGGGAATGAGAGAATAGGAGAATGACTCCAAAAGTTTCTGCTTAAGAAACTGGGTAGAACAGCTGCATTCACTAATACAAAGAAGGAAATGATTTGAAGGAAAGGACCTTTATATAAAGATGGTGAGAGAAACCAAAGGGGTGGATGAATGAAGCAGAGAAAAGGACCAAGGACATAATCTTGGGAATATCAAGATTTAAGGAAGAAGGAAAGGAATAGGAATCAAAAGAAATAGAAGTGTGTTTTATACTGGAAGTTAAGGAAAGAAAGTATTTTAAGAAAAGGGAATGCCAAATGCTGTAGAAGGATTAAGATATGGACTATAAATATCCATTTGATATAGCAACAAAGATGGCTAGCGAATTTCAGTATGGCCAAAAGCCATACTGCATTAGACTGAAAAATTCATAAAAGATAAATATTATAGAAACAAGCCTCTCAAAAATCTTGGCTGGTAAGGGGAATGAAATCAGAAAAGCAGTTACCTACATAAATAAATCATCCTAAAGGATAACCTAAAAACTGGTGGTGTAGAAGAGATCTGTCTAATTGTTTACCAAATCATTTCTCTTTTTCTCATGTACATACAACGAAACAACAGGCAGACCTTGTTTGGTGTGCTTTGCATTATTGTGCTTTACAGATAAACTGTGTTTTTTACAAGTTGAAGGTTTGTGGCAACCCTGCATCAAGCAAGTCTATCGGCACCATTTTTCCAACAGCATTATTTTAAAATTAAGGTATGGTTTTCTTAGACACAATGCTATCGCACACTTAATAGACTACATATAGTATAAACATAACTTTTATGTACACAGGGGAACCAAATGATTCATGTGACTTGCTTTATTGCACTGGTCTGCAACCAAACTCACGATATCTCTGAGATATGCCTTTGTTTACTGTAGCTAACTTTGCAGTTAAGTGCAGCCATCACTTAGTTTTGGCCAACGGAATGAGGACAGAAGTGATGTATGCCATCATTTTATGTCTGGCCAATAAAACATTCCTGCAGGGGTTTTTTCTCCACTTTTCATCTGCTGGCTGAATGGAAAGGACTCTAAGGACAAGAGGAAGCAAAGCTACAAGATGAAAGCACAAGAGCCCGCATGACTGCATGGAGCAACTACCACTCCCTTCACCCCATCCAGACCCCCAAGGCAACACAAACTGGACTATGATGTGAGTGAGAAATAACTTTTACTGTGTTAAGTCACTGAAATTCTTAAGACATTTGTTACAACAGGCTGCTCCAACTAATGCAGATGGCCAGTATAAATAGGTGTGTGACTCAGTAACAAATCAGACATAGTTTAGACTTCAGTTGCTGAAGAATACATTATAGAATGGCTATATCTGCAATATTGAGATGGAGTTCTAGTCAAGTATCAATATTATAAAAGGATATGCCTACAGGAGAAGGAAAATATGTAAACTGGAAAAGCGACACTCAATGAATTAAGAATTTGTCAGTGAGTCTTTACTCAGTAGCTAACTAGCAGCTGGCTGTTTGGTAGGCATGTACTGAATATCCTGATAAAGGAAAGTGATATATCAGGTTATGTTACTTTTGTGACTTATTAAAATTATCCATCAATCTAACTCCCCTTGTTCTGATTCAGTGCTCATCAAGCAAATTCTATTTTGGAATTGTAGACTTTACTACAGGAGGGGAATAAGTTGGCCAGTAGACGTGGAGTATCTAGTTTCCTTGATAGTTATATTTCCTATCACAATTGAAATCAATGTCTTGTGAGCATGATTAGTACAGCTCAGTTGCATTGAGCCTAACTACTCAGAGACAGTAAAAGGAAAAGCAGAGTTGATTTGGAAATTAAGTGGCAGATCATTGTGGTGTGACCATTATAGGTAATATGAACCTGCAATGTCCAACCTGAATGGTTAGCTGTTCTTAATGGATGATTTTCTTAGTTGTTGTATTATAACCTTGGACCAACACTTAACAAATTATTTGTCATTTGGAAACATCAATCTATAAATCTAAAAACTGACTAAACCATATCTAAGTACTTTGGAAATAATTCCCTTTAACAATTTTTACTTTACTTATGAGCAATCTTGGAACCCAAGAAGCTTAAAGTGATTGGATTACACAGCAAGATAGAATCTAAAGCCCCTCATTAACTCAGTGAAGTAGGGTCAAAAAAAAAAAAAAAGACTCTAATAGTAATTTCTAAGAATTCTAATAGAACTTGCAGAAACAGTCAAATAGTGGTTGTTTTTTGATATAACTGCAAAATAGGTGCCATCATATAAAATGCAACAACGTACAGTAAAAGATAAAAATAGAATGCCAACAATTAACAAAAATGGGTAAAATTAAATCATGTTTTCAGGACAAAGCATTAACGTAAGAATAAACTGTTAGCTTTACTGGAGCAAAAATAAATAGCAAACTTAAAAGTCCTTTAAACAAACAATACTCCCAACAAAATAAAACCATTTGTCTTAATATACCAAACTAACTTTTGAATTCTGTTTAACATTACCATTTATCATCCAAACCTATTACAAATAATGAAACCAAGTTTCAAAATGCAAATGGTTACTAATTAGCATTTTTTTAATACTATAGGTACACAATCCCTTATTTGCACTCAAGAAAGCCCCCAAATTTTGAAAACAGAATTTTTTCATAAGCCATTTGGTAGCAAAAACTGGCTGAACTGACAAGGCATGAAGCCATTCATTCTATTTATCCCACATAGTGAACTACTGAGCTTTACTTGGTTGGTAAACTGCATATATATATATATATGTATATATGTATATATATATATAACGATATGCACACTTAAAATAGAGATTTTCTGACAAAAGCAAAAAGGTATAAATCATATTAGTGCAGGATTCTCCTTACAAATTAACTCTTTTCCTCTTCACTCCATTCAGTCAAGATACAACATAGGCAAGTAATCTGAAAATTTAGCTTCAGTAAGGTAGGTACTTACACATTTCGGCAAGATATGGGCTTGAGAAAACCAATTTCGTTTCCAGTAAAATGTGTTTCATTGCCACCAGAATCCTTACAAGTTATGTTAGGTGCTGGAAAACATGGAACTAAAGGCAGAAAAAAGCAAAAATCCATTATTTTTTTTCTTGTGGAAAAGTATGTAATTATGTTTTTTCCTAAGGCTAGCAATACACACAAGAAAATATAATGTTAAAACAAACCACCTCCCAATATAACATGATATACTTTAATTTAGATAGGAAAAGCTACATTTTATATACATATATATATATATATACACACACACACACGTATGTACAAGATACAGATAAAAAAATAAAAACAAAAAAAGATACAGATAATATGATAGAGTAGTCTGAACACAAAAGCATAACAATTGCCACACTGAGTTAGATGCATGACCCATCAAGTTCAATCTCCTGCCTCTGACAAAGGTAACAAGGGAAGAATTGCACATTACTATGCTTTACTTTATCTCTAGGATAAAGACTACTTCTCGAATTTTTGTTGGTATCTCATTAGGTAATTCATTAAATTTAACATAATCTGATTTTATATTTTCAGTTTATAAAGTTCTTATAGATGATGGCTACAATAAACTGATTCCTCTTTATTCTAAATAAATTACTTTCATTTATTCTAAATGTATAGAATTTGTTTTTTGTTTCTCTATTCCCTCTAGGATTTGATGTAGTATATTATCTCAGCATTTAGTAATTTTGATCTTTATTCATACCCCAAATGACATGATAATACGAGGCAGTAACACTTATAGAGCTTACTATGTGCTAGGCAGGCACTGTCCTGAAGTCTTTATGGCACATCATGTAAAGAGCTAGAACTCTGGGGACTTCCCTGGTGGCACAGTGGTTAAGAATCCTCCTGCCAATGCAGGGGACACGGGTTCAATCCCTGGTCCGGGAAGATCCCACATGCCGCAGAGCAACTAAGCCCACGCGCCACAACTACTGAGCCTGTGCTCTAGAGCCCGTGAGCCACAGCTGCTGGGCCCGCGTGCCACAACTACCGTAGCCCGTGTGCTGAGAGTCCATGCCCCGCAACAAGAGAAGCCACCGCAATGAGAAGCCCATGTATTGCAACGAAGAGTAGCCCCCGCTCACTGCAACTGAGAAAGCCCACGCGCAGCAACAAAGACCCGACGCAGACAAAAATAAACAAATTTATTTAAAAAAGAAAGAGCTAGAACTTTGGAATGAGAATGACCTATCTGTGCATTGGCTGTTTCAGAACCTTGGATTTCTTGTAGATAAAAATAGCACTAAGATCATAATAAGACTATTGTGGGGATTAAATGATACAAAATACCTAGTGTAAGGCCAGCATTTAGTAGGCATTCAATAAATGTTAGTGCCTTTTCCTCCGTCATTGTTTCTGACTAAAAGGTACTAATGTTTTTAGGCTAGTTTCAGTAAATGTTTATCTCTATGTTTAGCAACAATAATTACAGTGGGGTTTTTTTTGAGAAAATGAAAACAGAACTTGGTCTAATAGTCTAAAACAAACAAACAAAAAAACCCCCACAGACTCCAGAGTTTTATTATGAGAGAAAAATGGTATTTATTTTCTGTCTATAATTATCTTAAGATTTTCAACAAATCACTGTCCTTTTTTATGCCAGAGTAGTACACTGAGAGAATGAGGCCACGAAAAAAACTCTATAATGACTTTGCACCCTTCTGTGTGTTATTGATAGTTCAAACTATACCGTCCCATAAACTTTATTTATTTAATGTATTTACATTTCCAACACAAGGAGGTGCTTATGCTAAAAGGCATAGATAGGTTCAATACAACTGAGAACCATTTAAACAAGAAAAAAAGTAATAAGATTAAGGGAAGAGGGAGAGTGAAGAAATAATTATACTGGGAAACAACTAAGGGAAGACAGTATAACCGACCACCAATGTAGCTCAGAGGTTCCTGGTAGTTAAGGCAAAAAGCTTTACAGAGCTACTGTGATATAACTGAAAGAAAGCATACCAATTCACCTCTAAACCACTGCGGGAATTTGGTTTGGTTCATGACACAAGGGTAAGAGAATGTAATAGAGAAGGTCCTCAACTAGAACTTTACTAGAACAATAGAGAAAAGTTTTCCACATAGCCATTTCTCACACTGACTCCAGATATAAGCAAGAGCTTATAATGTTAAGATCTACAGAGATGGAGAAAAAGTTAACACATGATTTATATGTAGTTGTTTTGCCATCTGCCTTGATATAGGGATAAAACTTACTGACTTTTGGGAATGAATTATTATCATGTCCCTTAAGTTATATCTCTCAATCTGCCATCTTAGGTCATGCTTTTGACTGGAGCTATATAGTAGACAACTCAAAGCCGAGATTAACATACGTCTGAAATGCTAATATATATTCTATGTTACCAATTGAAAGGAGCTCAGTATGCTCTATTTCTATGATGAGGGAATGATGGAAAGTAATTTTGCTTTCCAGGGGATACTTGGCAACGTCTGGAAACATTTTTGGTTGTCACTACTAGGAAGCTGCTCCTGGCATCTAGTGGGTAGAG
The DNA here is from genome assembly GCF_011762595.2 of Tursiops truncatus. Taxonomy (NCBI): domain Eukaryota; kingdom Metazoa; phylum Chordata; class Mammalia; order Artiodactyla; family Delphinidae; genus Tursiops; species Tursiops truncatus. The sequence goes on along the minus strand of NC_047034.1, from coordinate 131,436,750 downwards.
GCCAGGGATGCTCCTAAACATCCTACAATGCACAAGACAGCCTTCTCACAATAAAGAATTATCTAGTCCCAAACATTAATAGTACTAAGGTTGAAAAACTGCTGTAGATCAGTGGTCTTCAAAAAATGTGGCTCACACGCTCCCTAAAATAACTTTTAAAACCATATACTCCCTCACACATTTTTAACTTGACTTCTAAAATTTTTCACCATGGGTTTAAATTGTTGGGAAAAATATTATTTCCAGCATACTGTAAATACTGCCCTTAGTATTGAAATATTATAGCATTCTTTAAAATGGAATCTAAATACCACAGCAATTTGATAGCCACTATGATCCAACCAAGAATATGAAAGGGCTCTTCTTTAAAATTCAGAAATTTTACATCAACTGTAGGAAAAAATACACATATAAAAACTGAGGATCTGGAAATTGATTATTTTAAAGACACATTGTGGGCTGAATTGTACCCTCCCAAAAAGATATGTTGAAGTCCTAACCCTCAGTACCTCAGAATGTGACCTTGCTTAGAAATAGTCTTTGCAAATTTAACCAAGTTAAGATGAGGTCATTAGGGTGGGCCCTAATGCAATAAGACTGGTATCCTTAAAAAAGGGAAAATTGAACATACACAGGGAGAAGATGATGTGAAGACATACAGGCAGAATGCAATGTGAAGACAGAAGCAGAGATTAGACTAATGTGGGGCATTCCCTGGTGGTCCAGTGGTTAGGACTCAAGGCTTTCACTGCTGAGGGCCCAGGTTCAATCACTGCTCGGGAACTAAGATCTCACAAGCTATGCAGCATGGCCAAAAAAAAAAAGAGAGAGAGAGAAACTAGGATTGATTAGGTTACAATCCGAGGATTGGCAAGGATTGCCGGCCACCCCTAGCAGCTCGAAAGAGGAAACAAAAAATTCTACCCAGAGTTTGAGAGGGAACATGGCCTTGCCAACACCTTGATTTCAGACTTCTAGCCTCCAGAGACAGTAAACATCTACTGTTTTAGGCCATCCAGTTTGTAACACTATTACTAACAGCCCTAGAAAACTAATTCATCTATAGCTGTTTACCTCTTGGAAAGCTTTGTCCACCCCCAGGAGTACATGTACTCCAGTTAAGGCATCAGGCATGTAAATACGTCAAAGCAATGTCTGGTTTAAAAAATTAAAAGTTTTTTGCCTTGGTGAGGACCACTCCACCTCCACAAAGAAGTGACCTGCAGGAAGATCTATAGATAGACGCAAGTTTTTCTTCAAATAACACCTTTAATTTTTTTTCAAATCCTCAAAGTAGTAAGTTCTGGATTGGAAAATTGTGCAATAAAACAGAATTCTATTACTAAATTTTGGGTAATTTCCCTCTAAATGTATTACTACCTTGTACTTGTTCAGTTTGAAGCTGTCACTTTCCTGCCTTATAGCCTTGTTAGATCTTCCTGCAGACTATCTAAAATTAGATCTTAAAGAGATAGTTGCAAATACAAAACACTATGATTCCCATTGGGGTTATTGTCCAATATACCTTGCCTAACAGAAATGTACTATTTTTTGAGATTACAGGTTCCTGTACAAAATTTGGAAGATCAAACATTTATAGGTGAGTTGTAAAAATGCTTTATAAAAATATTAAAAACTAAGAAATCATACCTATTTTTTGGTTGGATACTATTAATTGTTCAAACTCCTATATTTTGACAATTTTAGTTTTCAATGCTATTGTATCATTTCTAATATAAGAAATGATTTGTGTTCAATATGAGCTGCTTTGTATTTAATGAGACAGATAAAGGAGAGAAAAATGCCCAACGATCTAGGCTTAGAACCTCAGGAAAGATACAAATAGTGGAAGTACCAGAGTGAAGGGGAAACCACATTGCTACAATAATTCTGGAGAAGTTTGACAGAAGTATGAGCTAATTATTTCAAGGGATGAAAATTATGTACTTTAATGAAGATGGATGAGCTGCCGCTCCCAGTATAGTGAGATAACATGAGAAAATATTAAAGAGCAACATTGAGACTGATCTGATTTGTTTCAACTGATAGAAAACTCCAAAAAGCAATACTTTAGAATGGGACAAATCTGTGCTTAAGTCCAAACTCTGTCACTTAACTAGTATGTTCTTTTGGGCAAGTTACAAAATCTCATTGAACCTTGTTTTGTAATCTGTGAAATGGGAATAAGACCCTTGTAATGCTATTATACACATATTAAAAGCATATGGTATGTAAAGCATGATGCTTGGCTAGAGAAAGCGTTCAACTTCCTTACTCTAGGAAATTAGAGAACTTCAACACTGAGAAGACTAAGAGAATGAGCCTGACACGAGGAATGAATATAACACGTGAGTGGCTGTAAATTTAATAGATTTTGTGAAATGAAATTAATCTATTCAATAAATGCCTACAACCCTAGAATTTATTCATTTTTACATATTTTATAATGATTTCATTTGACCCTTATTTTATTTTATTTTTTTTAAAGGAGTCCTTCCTTCCTTCCCGGCTGCGTTGGGTCTTCGTTGCTGTGTGTGGGCTTTCTCTAGTTGCGGCGAGTAAGGGCTGCTCTTTGTTGTGGTGAGCGGGCTCTAGGTGGGCGCGGGCTTCAGTAATTGTGGCATGTGAGCTTAGTAGTTGTGGCTTGCAGGCTCTAGAGCACAGCCTCAGTAATTGTGGCACACGGACTTAGCTGCTCCGCGGCATGTGGGATCTTCCCGAACTAGGACTTGAACGCGTGTCCCCTGCATTGGCAGGCGGACTCTTAACCACTGCGCCACCAGGGAAGCCCGACCCTTATTTATTAAAAAAACTATTAAGTAGGCAGAACTAGTAATATGCTCCTTTTTCTTTTCTTCCTTCTGCAAACAGAAAAACTGAGGTTCCAAGAAATTAAATGAGCTCACCGAAGTGTCATAAATAGGTAATATTCTACAAGTCCTAGACTAACTCATCACTTTTAATCAGTACTCTTTTCATTACACCATGATAATGCCATGCTTACACTGATATCAGGAACAAGCAAAAATAAATCAATATGATGAGATTAAGGAAGCCAGTTACCAATAAATGTTAACTAGTTGACAAAATTAAGCAACATGCCAGAAGCTTGAAAACTATTCCATTTGCAGTTTTCTTGCAAAATGTTTGGCTCTGGCTAATGTCTAGGATTTAGATGGCATCAATTTAAGCATGGTACACTGTTATTTCTCAATTATAAAAAGAAGCACCGTTTTTTAAATACAAAAAAGCTAAACTAGAAATAAAATAATCAATGAAGTTTCATCACAGTAAAATGGACTGACCTAGAGAGAAGGTGGTTTGGGACCCTACTCCAGTTAACATCATGCCTCTGCACTCTGATCTGATCTGTCATATAAGAGGGTCAGACTCTTTTATTTATGATTTCTGTATAACAGGTTATACTGCATAATCACCGGATAATTAAATGTGTCAATCTAGAATTTGGGTGAAAGCAAAAGATAAAGTTGGTAAGAGCCAACCCTATCTTCATATTTCTACTGTTAAAAGACACCTCTCCTCTGGAAGTGCTGGAGTTGGAAAATCATCATTTTGCAACTATCACAGTAAAGAATGATTCGGAGGACTTCTTTGGCGGTCCAGTGGTTAAAACTCCGTGCTTCCACTGCAGGGGACATGGGTTCAACTCCTGGTCAGGGAAATAAGATCCTGCATGCCTTGCGGCGCAGCCAAAAAAAAAAAAAAAAAAAAAAAAAAAAGAATGATTCGGGCTAGAATCATCATGGATGCTAGTCTAGGGGAAAGTCTAGGGGAAATTTTTGATGAGGGATAGGATATTTGCATGGTCTAAATGAGTCTCCCCAAAGACTGTTTATTAGTTGCAAAGGAAAAAATATTTAACTGAAAAGACTGAGCGATCAACACTTAACATCATCAATGAGAGGCAGATGGATATCACGTCCCTCAGCTGTGAGATGCAGAGGACACGCCATCACTTATGTAATTTTCCATCCTGGGATGCAGAACCTAAATCTAGTTGTAAGGAAATATCAGACAATCCCAAATGAGGAATATTCTATTAAAATAAAGGGGACTGTAGTCTTCCAACTTGTCAGTATCATGAAAGACAAAGCTGTGGAAATATTCCAAGTTAAGGAAAACTAAAGGCAAAACCTGATCTTGGGATCCTGTACTGGGGGAAAATGCTATAAAGGCTTTATTTGGGTCATTTGACAAAATCAGAATGTGGATGGTAAAGTATGTGCATTAACACTGAATTTACTCAAGTTTTACAACTGAACTGTGGTTATGTCAGGAGAATATCTCTATTCTTAGAAAACACACACAAACATATTTAGGGACAAAACATATATACACAAATTCAGAGAGAGACAGAGAGCATGCATGAGTGCACAATGATAAAGCCAGAAGGATAATGTTTAACAACGGGTGAATCTGGGGAGAGGGTGTATGGGTGTTCTTTGTACTATTCTTGCAATTTTTCTGTAAGCTTGAAATTATCTCCAAATAAAAAGTTTAAAAATAACACACCCTTTGCATAACTAATTTATGCTATTAGAAGTTAGGATAATAATTATCATTAAGGCAGGGTAGTGGCTATAAGAGAGCATGGAGCAGAGTCCTAGCATGTTGATAAGGTTGTTTCTTAATCTGGAAGCATTCACAGGTGTGTTCAGTTTGTGAAAGTTTATTTGAGTTATATTTAAGTGTACTTTTCTGTATATATACTTCAATAACATCTAAGTGAAAAAGACCGTCTGCCAAAGGACCAGAGCAAAATTTCTGGAAATGGAGTTTAAATACTTTTGTATTTCACTACTCAGAAAATTAAAAACTCTTGCTTATGTATGTCTTTATGTATATATATGTTCTAGACAGAACACTCCTTGAGGGCAGAGATTGTCTTCTTTTATGTATCATCTATACCATTTAGCAGAAGCCTGCCATATAATAACTTCTCAATAAATAAATTTCTCAATAATAGTTTATAATACAAATGTTCACTGTTAGCTGTTTTGATCCATTTACTTATTTTAATTTAATTATTAAACTATTACAAATAATTTCTGAATAAATAAAGATGCGTGTTAACTGGTTGGGCTAACTGGTAACCATTTTAAGACCACACAGTTTATTGTCATAGTTGAATCTCCTTTGCCTTTGGTCCCAATTCTTACTCTCTACCTCCAAACTCCCCTCTCTGTAAAACATTCCACCCACTCATTCCTTACTAAAAAGTATAGTTTAAGAAAATTAAACTTAGTTTGAGGATTCTGCAATAGTCCTTCATATACTCAAAAAAACAGAAGAAAAATTTTGGCTCGAGAAACGAGAGAGATCACACTTTTCACAACTCTAATATATTCCTACGTCTACGTCAGGACCAAAAAGCATGTTTCAAGGGTCATTTTGATGTCTTCTCTGATCAGCACTCAGAAGTGACTCACCACAGCCACTCCACTAGTCTTGCATGTTCTAAAAAGGACAATTAAAAGAAGCATCCTGTGGACAGACATAGCCTCATGAGGGCTGGGCTGGTAGAACCTATCCCAGATCTTGGCTGAACACTTCTGGGTCATGCATAAATTATAATCCACATGCAGAAGCCCTGTAACTCATATTTGTCTCAGAAACTTTATTTTCTTTTTAAAGTCATCATAATAATCTAAAGTCATTTATTTATTAATTTATAACATTTTATGTGTGTTTCCAGATTGTTAGGCACTTATGGTTTATTCTCTCCAAATGAATAACTATACCATTCCTGTACATAGAAAGCCTTCCTTTTATTTTTCTGCAGCTCTCCACTTACATCATCTATGATAACTTACCTGACAGGTCACAATGTGACCATAACACCTCCAAGTCCTTTTATACTTCCTAGCAGTCTGATCATTTGATTTTGTAGTTGTTTATAAACTTATTTAGCAATAATTACTTAAGTGGATTCAAACTTATTTTACAAAAGAGACACCTAACTGGAGGGCAGAGCTCTTTTTGGTCAGAAACTATTCTTTTTAGTTGTATAATTTCCTTCAAAATCCTCATACGTACAAAGAATTCTGCAGACTAGAAAAGGCTTTTTTGAGATGGCTGGCTGCCTGATTCCTAGTTTAAAGTGACCTCAGTCACAATAGTATTCACAGATTTCCAACATATTTCATATACGTGGTTGAATATCTGAAAGCTCATTGTTCTTTGTGTGTGTTAACACTATTCTCTGTATTCTGAGAGCACAATATAAAAGACTGAACTGTAACACAGGCAAATCAGAATATACTTATAAAGCAATTTAAAAAGGAGGGGATTCCGTGCAAAGTTCCTTTAAGTCTAACACATCTAAATTAAATAAATGTACATATATTGAGCAATATTTACTATAAAAATCATATATATAACCTATTACTGTTTATATGATAAAATTTCATTACTCCAGAATAGTAGCAAAACGTCTGTTATAAAAGTTTAACACAATTTACTTTCAAATATCTCTGCTGAATAGAATGGGGCTAACAGTGTGTCAAAATATAAAGGAATAAAAAAGAGAATGGACATCTTTTAAAAATATATACAAATTCATAATCAAGAGGTCAGTTATTTGACTATAATTTTGAAAAACTGAAAGTTTTTGCAGTTAAAAAAAATCCCTTTAATCTGATTTCCAAAATGAATCTGTTTAGTAGCTTTCATTTATAAAGAAAACATCAATTATTGCCTTATTTCCTGTCTAAAGAATAAAACAATCAGTATATATTCAATAGGTGTTCTTTTCTCAAAATATTACTAGGTATTGACCATCATTATGTACCATGTCAAATAAGAATGCCAAATCCAAATAGCTCCAACTTACATCTATCTGCCTCCTTTCCAACATATAACCCTTTAGAAGGCTAAACAACTTATTAATTTTTATCTAGCATTACGTATTTTTTGGAATAACAGGAGCTCCCCCAAATCATTAGGTTGAGGGTGTTATCCATTACCAAAACGTCTAAGAAAAAACTGATGCACACTTCAAATCCTTACCGTATTCTTTTCACACTTAGGATGTACCTAAGTATATTTTACAAGTGCATGATATGGGTGATATAGCTCCTCACTGTACCTTATTGGACTAAAAGTCTCATTTCAAGTTCTCTTTGAGTAATTAAAAGTCTAAAGAAGCATCTTTGTAAAACATAACTTGATAAATAAAGGGCAACAAGAAAGCTATATAAATTATTCTAAAGGTTTTTTAAAAAAATGAATGAAAATAAAAAACTCAGTTTATATAATAGAATAAATTATTTTTTAAATTAAATATTAACAACCCCTAGCCAGTTCTCCAATATTAAGTTGTTCTGAAAACTGAATAATAATAATGTTGTAAATCAAGAAAAAACACATTAATTACTGTTAGCGATCACACATTCATCTATGAAATAATGTTTTAAAAATTATTTAAAATGTTTCTGCAAGTCTTACCATGAGCTGTGTAGTTTGTACAGTTAACTGGTTCTTGTGTAGCATCATTTATTTTTGGATCTTTACAAATATATGTAGAAAAGTTAAGGAAATATGAACTACATTCCAATACAAAACATTATCATCTTGTCTTTAACATGTCATCTTATATATTTATGATTATAGTCACATGTGAAAAGAGGCTGTTAGTTTGTCCAAGTCAACAAGCACAGGTATACTTTTAGTGTCACTAAATAATACCTGAATATTAACTTATTACAGGAAAATTGTATTAAAAACTCTAGCAGAGGGTGCTATGCTTATGGAACATCAGTCAGGGTTTAAGCACAAAGCACACAAAAAAAAGAAAATAAAAATCTTTACCAAATTATATACGAAAACTTCAAGTTAAAAAAATCAGTTTCCAGATATCTGACTGAAATTATTTACAGGCCCCAAGTATTACCATATACATAATTTCATGTAACACAAATAATCCTGTGATGTAGATACTATTATCCCCACATTACTGAAGCAAACTGATGCTCAAGGTTTGAGTGATTTATCCAAAGTGGTATGAGTGATAGGTAGTAAAATCAGATTTCCTGATTCCAAGCCGAGAGTGCTTTCCATCAGACTGCGAGGAAGATGGTTGTTTTAGGCGGGTCTACATGGTCTCCCCAACAGGATTTTAAGCTTTTGTAAATGGATATAATAATTATCTTCTCATAGATGTTCACAACACTTGGGGTCAGGGTTCTGTTTCCTAAAAATTTTATTGACACTAATATGAGATAAGTAAGGTACTCACAGGATGTCTCTGGAGACAGGGTCTGACACCTCTTTAGGGTTTCTGAATCACTACTGGACATCTCATCTTTATGCGAGGAAAAACATTTTCCAGTTAACATCATCTTGTATGCTCAGGCACTTCTAAGTTTCAAAAAGCATAGCTCTTCATACTGCTCAATTATTTTATTAGAAATAATCACCCCGACATTTTTTCCAAGAAAGGGGCTCAACTTACTAGGTCAGTGATTCTCAAACTCCTAGCATAATGGTAATCAGCAAATTAGAGCTATTCTGTAAAAATTTAATAATGGCGGCCTCTCCTCAACTCTTAAAAATACTATCGAATTTTCTTAATTTTAAGATTTCTTCTCATAGAATCTTTTTTATATCTCTGGCTTCTATTAATTTTTCTGTTCTACAACTTGTATAAAACTGTCTAATTTTGTACAAAATTACCTATTTTAATTTGAATATAACTCCCATTTCATATCCTCCTCCACTTATCAGAGCTGCTGCAATGAACAGATCTACTTAACTCCTCCAGCCTGTTTTCTCATCAGTAAACAAACAGCTAACACATATAGCCCCTACTATGTGCCAGGCATTGTTCTAAGTGACTTACCTGTACTAATTTATCACAACAGACCTTTAAGCTGGTAGCACTGTTATCTATATTTTTACTCATGATAAAACACAGTTCAAATAATTTGTCCACTGTTACAAAGTGGAGCAGGAATTTGCCCCCTTGCAGTCTGGGATCTCATGTAGGTCGAGATAGTATAAGGTAATCAATGTAAAGTTAACAATAAATGGGCAACATACATTGGCTATATCGTTATTAATTACTGTACTTGTCTTCCCCGAAGTCGGCAAATTTCCAGGGTAGGGTCCATCAACCTTTTAACTTAATTCCAATGCTTCCAAACATGGCCTAACTTCAGTATCAATGTGTTTGAACAAATAAACCCACCGGTTAAAAAAATGAATTTTTAAAAAAGAAAGGGGGATCACAAGAGGAAGCATCAACGATCAGTAAAATCCCAAGGAAATCACACAGGATAGCCTCTGTCCGTCCCAGCCCCACATCTCTCTTCACCGCCTGGGGTCCCTCGGTCATTAAAGGACACAGGTCACCTTTCCTTTCAGTAAAACCTTAGCCCGTGTTGAGAGCCGCGACCCACTCTCGACCCCGAATCTACCTCGCCCCATGGGGGGGGGGGCTCCTCACAGAGGATATTGTCCCACTCTGAGGTCCTCGCACTTAAGTGACTCTTCGCCACCGCCGGCGGCAGCTCCCCAAGGTCCCGTGGTTACTGACACGACCCACAGTACAGCCAGGAGCCGAGCAGCAGCAGTCTCAGAAGCAACCGGCCCGGAGGGCCGAGAAGCCGCCATGCTGGGGACCGGCGCATCCCCCATAACTTCCGGTTCCGCCTTCGCCTAGGCGAAGCTGGGAGTCTGGCGGCTGCGGGAGTGAGGCTCTTAAAGGGACCGTGCATCAGTTGGAGGCAGGTCATCTCTCTAGGCCTGCGGAATCACCTGGGAGAGCTTCGATTGGTCTTTGAGAATCTGAAGGAGGCAGCTCGCTTGGAGAATCAGCTGACCTACGTCCACGGCTTCCTCCCAAGCTAATCCTGCTGTGGCTTTTCCATCAGCAGAAGTGCCAGCGGCGCCCGGCAATTCGATAAACCCTTTGTAAACATTATCTCTGTTAGGCGGGTAGGATTTGGGTTTACAGATAACGAACCAGACTCAAAGACGCTAAAGAACGTGTTGGCCTTAGTTACTGAGTTGGAATAGAATTGATGTTTGCCCGATTTCAGAAACTGTGCTCTTACTATGATATGATGGCCTCCTTGTTGTCTTAGAGAACTTTTTGGAAGGCTGGTACAAATTGATCTTGAGGACTGTATCACAAAAATGAGCATTACACCTTTTTTCTTCTAATTTTTTTCTTTTAAAAAGTTATATATATATATTTTTTAATGTATTCATTTTTACACCTTTATTTTTAACAGTGAAAATTTAGGTGAAGGAAAGGGCCTAAAACAAGAGGAGACCAAAGAGTTTACGACTAAACTAAGTGAAAGGTTGGAGAGTTTTTCCTCCATCTCTTCTTTCTAAATTTCTATGTATTCTAAAGTAATGGGGGTATCTTTTATACGGAACAAAATGTGTACTATTTTTTAGTGAAATTTTAGTTGTTTTTCTCTAACGTAAAAATATTTGAGTTTGAGTGGTGCCTCTTCATCCACAGTAGGACTAATTTTGAACAATTGTGCTGTGCAGTGGTTCTCAAACTTTAGGGAGCATCAGTACCACCTGGAGTATTTGTTGAAACTCAGATGGTTGAGCCTCAGGTTCTGATTCTGAAGATCTAGGATAGGGCAGGATAATTTTCGTTTCTAATGAATTGCCAAGTGATGCTGATATTGCTGGTCCAGCGACCACACTTTGACAACCCTGAGATAATGTATTACAAGATGTATCATTTTTGAATGAGAAGACATGAAACTATTTGCAATAATATCTTAGTATTGTAACTACATTTAAAATTTTTCTTAAACCAATTTTGCAACATTAGTATGCTATTTTAAAATTAAAACATTTATGCTTAAAGACTTAAGTGATAAGAAATTTGAAATTTACTAGTTCAATTTTTAAACTTCCCGTTTCAATTGGACTTGCACCTTCTCTCCTTTTTCCCCTTTTTCCTCCCTCCCTTCCTCCCTCTCCCGCCCTCCTTTCCTTCCTTCCTCCCTCCTTTCCTTCATTTTCTTTTCTCTCTCTTTCCCTCCTTCCCTTCCATAAAGATATTTATCAAGCATTTACTTTGTACCCAACATAAGATGAGACCCTACAGCCTCAAAAAATAAAGAGGCAAGAACCCAGTAGTTAAACACTTTGTGTTTGCTGGGGGAAAAGACAAACTGTTAAAATACTGCTTGGTAATTGTCACAATAGAAGCATGTATTAGTTGCTAGTAGGACAAGGGTTTTGATAAGATAATACCCCAAACAGTATTTGGAACACAATATTTTGTCACTGACATCAAAATAATTCAAAATCCAGGCCAAACTGGAGGAACAGAGTTGGTTCTTCATAGGATGCATGACCGCCTGAAAATGTACAACCTAGAAAATTAACGATTAACTTTGAGTTTTAAAAATTACCAATAATGTGTATAACATACAGCTCAACACCATCCTTCATCCTCATCCTGAGATGAAATTTAGGAAAGGGGTTGGGACCAAGGATTAGGTAAAATCCAGGGATAAGGATTGGAATATCTGTTACACGTAGTATCTGGTGATAAAAGATAGTGACTTTGCATTTTGACTACCATTTTGGCACTTTCAAAAAGTTCTGGTTTGATTTTCAAAATACAATCTAAAGAAAATCAGAAGGTGAAAGGAAGCAACTTTCTAGTTTGAGTTTATTGAAATTATGACAAAATTAGGTATTTTCCTGCTGACTGCAGGAATATTGTTGATATTTGTGTCATTTTTCATATAGATTTTGAACAATTAACTATTTGAAAATGCTTGTGCTTTGCTGATTAATCGCACTACAAAATCTGTTTTTATGGTTCTACTGATTATCTTTGTTCTCTCCTACAATGTATAAACTGAAAAGAACAAGAGTCTTCCTGTGAAAGTAAAGAAATACAAAATATTTGACTCTTGAAGTGATTCAGGTTCACTTTCTCTTCTTACTGCCCCTTAATCTATTTTCTCATGGCTCAGTAACATATATTACTTTATATCTTTGCAATTATAGTCTCTGATAACAAGATACTACATTGTCTAATTTTAGTAAGAACGTTAAATCTCAATCTTAGGCATGTTTTCAATGCAAAGTTTCTTTGTCTCATAAAAATTCTATAGGATTCTATGCAAATTCTATAGAAAGTAAAGGATATGAATAGCACAGCCCAATACGGAAATTGCTATGTAGAAACATTAGAAAGAGGTTTGCCAGTGAAGCCTGAAGCAAAGCTTCCTCTGGGATTCAAAGGCTCTGAACATTGGATCTTTTCATTCCTAAAATTCTAGTATACACCTAATTACATTAATAGATAGTTTTGTCCTGAGCAATCTGATCCGTGTTTCCACGATTAGAACAGAATCATTAAGAGATAAAAGATGGTTACTCTCCCCAAATTTCTTTTTTATTTGAGACGGGCATTTTTTTTCCTCTGGTGGTAAATTCATAGTATCAGGTCCTGGTAAATCTTTATTATAGTCTTCTGCACATTGGGAATTTTTCTACATCCATGCTGTCTCTCAGGTATTTCTGTGTCCTCTCTTTGGTGCACCAGTCTAACTGCCATCCAATTCAATTGACTCATCACTTAATAAGGCCTACTCTATGCCAAGTATATTTCATCGTGAATGTCAAATGTAGGATCTAAAACTGACTTTATCAGAGTCCTACTTCTTAAAAAAACAAAACAGAATAAATTGGCTTTTTTAAGTTTCAACACCAACATCCATTTTATCAGTTTCAGAGCTTAGAATCATCTTTGCACTTCAGTTTTCTCCTTGTTCTTCTTTATCCCTTTTTCTAATCACTAAGCAACTGATATTTTTAAGTGCTCATTTTTAAAATCCTATATTTTCACCCTATTTCAGGTATATGTCATTTCCTAGGTACCTTGCTATAGCAACTTCTTACTTCCTCTTTCTGATTCTAGGCCTTCTCCCCAACTTTGTCAATCTATTTTTCACACTGCTTCCAGATTAATCTTTCATTTAGGAAAACATAAAACCTGTATCATATCCAAAATTTTATTCAAAATCCTATAAGCTCCTTGTATTTTACCCAAAGGAGTTTGTCCAGATAAAACCTGCACACATGGTCATAACAGCTTTATTCATAATTGACCAGACTGGGAAGCATAAGATGTCTTCTAGTAGGTGAACAGATAAGTAATCTGTGGTACATCCAGAAAATGGAATATTTTTCAGTGCTAAAAGAATTGAGCTCTTAAACCGTGAGAAGACATGGCGGAAGCTTAAATGCATCTTACTAAAAAGCCAATCTGAAAAAGCTACATACTGTATGATTCCAACTATCTGACCTTCTGGAAAAGATGAAAATATGGAGTTAACAAAACATAAGTGGTTGCCAGGAGTTGGGGAGGGAGGGCAGCAGCAGGGGGATGCATAGGCAGAGCACAGAGGGTTTTTAGGGCAGTGAAAGTATTCTGCATGATACTATAATGGTGAATACATGTCATTATACATTTATCCAAACCCATAGAATGTACAACACCAAGAGTGAACCATAATGTAAACCATGGACTTTGGGTGATTATGTGTCAATATAGGTTCATTAGTTGTAAGACATGTACCACTCTGGTGGGGGCTGTTGGTAAAGAGGGGGGCTATGAATATGTGGGAGAAGGGGTTACATAGGAAACCTGTAACTTCTGTTCAGTATAGACCCTAAAACTGCTCTAAAGAAATCAAGCATTTTTAAAAATAAACACCAATCATTGTTTTTTTAAAAAGCAAAAAATAAAAATCCTATTCAGAAATTTTCAGTGGCTCTTTAATTTCTTAGAGATAAAGGATAAAGTCTTATAACCTAAAGTTCTCCGTAGTATTTTCAGGTCCTCCACCATCTGCTCTGGCCTCACTTTATTTAGGACTACTCTTGGCTTTCTCTTTGCTGTCACAAGTATCTGTCATGTTCATGCCCATCTATGTGCTGCTTCATTTATTCAGTACTTTCTATGTGCCAGGTGTATGCAATACATGTAATTTCTTCATTTAACCTTAAAAACTACCATATGAAGTAATGTAAGTACTGGCACTGAAATTTCACTAATGGGAGTTAGAAGGTTTAAATAATTTGTCAAAGTTGCATATTTTAAGAAATGGTGGAATTAGAATTCAAGCTCAGACCTTCTGACTTCAGAGATGTGTTCTTAAAAACTGTGTTCATCTTCATCATTCTGTGAATAAAATACTCTTGAGGGTTCTCAGAGGTTGAGAAAACAAAAAACCAAAAAAACTCTGTGCCAGAAAATGTTTACCACAGAGTATGTGCCTTAAAAAATGTACTGAATAAGTCAAACATTTTTTAAAATTCCAGGTAAGAGCCAGAGGAAAGCAGAAATTAAAATAACCATACTAAAATATGGAGAAAATGGGATTAAATGTGGTGGAGAGGGATGTTTTCTGGGAATGATCATTGAGGCCCTGGGGGAAGGGTAGGGCTCATAGGACATTCCAAGCATGGAAAAGGGGATGAGTAACCAACGGAAAGGTCATGGTGTCGTCATTTCAAGGGCATAGAGTAGACCAGACCATTTGGCCAGCATCAGATCTTGGAGAGTGAAATGGAAGAGTAGGTTGAAGAGGCAGCAAGGAGAGAGTTTAGAGGGCCTTGGACACTAAGAAAAGGAGTTTGAACTTTGTTTCACAGTCAATTAAAAGTCACATTGTTCTTGTTGTTATTATTTTTACCCAAGCCACTTAGCCTGTGGGATCTTAGTTCCCCAACCAGGGATCAAACTAGGCCACTGCAGTGAAAGCGCCACTGGACCACCAGGGAATTCCCCAAAGTCACATTATTTTTTGAGAAAGGGGGAATATGTTCATGACCATCATCAAATGTTAGAGTAAGAAGAGACCTTACTCTATGTTTGCAAGGTGATGCTTTCAGATAATTGGTCTCCACCTGTATGCTGCCCCTCCCCCACCCCAATTTAGGAAGCATTTCCTTCTCCATTTTACCTTAAACAAATCCCAAACACCTGTTAGACCTGTTTAAATCCTAAGAGATGCTTTCAGCAAGCGTAATAGATCTCTTTATTTTCTGAAAGTTCTGGCTTCATTATACATATTTGGTAATTTAAGTTGTTGTATAAGTTTATTTCCTTCAATAGTTTGTTCATTCTTAAGAGGTAGAGTCCATGCTGAAATTTTGTATCCTGTGTATCCTTTTACCAGGCCTAACAAGTGATAATTTCTTAAAAACAAGCAAACAAAAAAACAACTAACGATAACACTAAGAGGTGTCAAGTGCATGATCTTACAACAGATGTCCTTACATTGCCCCTGTCTTGTACATACCATCTTCCTTGAGGACAGGTAACCCTCATGTTTAACATTTTACAAAGTCAATCACGGTGCTTAACAAATATTATATTTAATGAACACAAACCTGAAGATTGATTCTGTTTACCGTTAATGTGTGGACTGTATTAGACAAAATAAAACGCCTATCATCAAAATCCTATTTAGTTACATTAGAGCTGTTGTAGGTTCTACACAATCTTTCTCAAAGTCAAGTTATGATATCAAGAACAAAAATGTTAAAACATATACGGAAGTCAACACTGGACTTATAGTCAGAAGATCCCATCTGGGTCCCAAATTTTGGGCAAATTACTTAACCCTTAGGTGCGCAGTTTCTTCATCATTTTTTTCACAGGGCAAATGAGGTAATGTATATAAGCTAGCGCCCGGCATATCGCAGGCAAATACTGCTAGATTGGTTTCTTTCCTTTCCTCAACTAAATGAGCAAAAAATAACCCCCAGTTATACTTAGAATTTAATGTGGGGTCAGCGGATGAAGACGACACAAGGAGGGATGACAGAACGGGAAAGGCAAGGGACAAAGAGAGACCAAGCAGATTTGACGAAATCCTTTTATCAATATCCTCCTTCAATTTCCATGATTTCAGGTCTCCTCTCAGCCCAGCCATCCTACACCTGTCCAGCCGGATCTCCCCACCACTTGGCTTTTCTTCTGCCTAACTGGCCCTCAGATCCCACCTTCTTCTGCCTCTTTAACCTTCCCTCGCCCAGTAGAACTTTACCTGCAGAAAGTGGAGAAGCCCACCGCGCCCGCGCCCGCCCCCGCCCCGAGTCGGCCTCCCGCGGCCCCAGGCTCCCCCGCCCGCCCCTCCCGTGCCACCTCGGCGCCCCGCCCCGGCGGAGAGGGTGGGAGGGAGGGGAGGGCCTGCCAGGTGAGGCGCGGTCCTTCTGGGCCTCTCACTTCCGCCCAGGTGAGGGAGGGCTGACGCCGAGTCCGCCCGCCCGCTCCGGGCTCCCACCGGCGCCGCCGCCGGACCAGGTAAAGCAGGGGGCCGGGAGTGCGGGCGTGCGCTGCGCGGCGGGGACCCCTCGCCCCGCGTCCAGAGCCTCCGCCGCTGCCCCGGCGCGCTCTCCGCCCGCCCTCCGGGAGGAGTGGGCACGGGAGACCCAGGACGCCGCCGGGCGCTCGGCCGGGCCCGCGGAGGGTGCGGGGCGCCGTTCGTCTGCTTCGGGCCCGGTGACCCCACCGTGGTCCCCGCCCCTCGGTGCAGGGCTTGCCGGAGGCCGCGGGCCACGGAGCCGCTCCTCTTCGGCAGGCCCTGGCGGCACTCAAATCTCGGCCCGGGTCTGTACCAGGAGTGGCCGGGATCAAACTTTGCACCCAAGTGGGTGCCTGTGCTTCGCCCCCAGAGCTGGGCGGAGTCTTTCCCCAACTGGTGACGGTGAAAGGAGTGACCAGGTGGTGGCCTGTTCGAGGTCCCGGAGGAGGGGGTACTCAGATCCCAGTTGAGGGGCCACTTGGCTCCAACCCCATCTGGGAGCCTGGTGGTCACGTAGACGAGTTCCCAGGCCGACTATCAGGCCTGGGCTCTGCTAGCCTCACTTTATAGATGGGGACGACCAGGCGGAGAGTGCTCTGGCTCCAGGCTTTGGGGAAATCGCTGGATTCCTGCTTTATGTCACGCTCAGGAAAGCATTTTCAAATCCTTTCCCCCCACCCCCTCCAAAGCGCCTCAGCCCTCCTGGGACACCTAGAAGGCCGAATTAATCTCCCCCTGGAGTGTTCTCTTGGCAGTTTGACATTATCTCCAGATGGCTCTTATCACTTTGGAATCGAATTAGTTGTTTACTGGTTTGCGCGATTGAGAGGGTGGCCTTTAAAGGACCTTATTTCCCTAGGCTGCTTCTCAACTGCATTGAGAGTCTGGCCATGGGTAGGTGTGCAATAAACAAGTGTTTCTTAAAAGAACGAAGAAGCCTTCTGGAGACCTAGAAGAAAAATCTGTTACACCGAGTATGGTAATACTACTAGGCCGTCTAAGCTCCTATTGGTTGCCAGTTCATTTGCGCATAACTTTTTAAAAGTAAAGCTAGGGAGGAATGGAGGTAAAAACTCAAATTGGTTTTTGAGTTTGCCCTTTGCTAATTGAGGTCCTATTAACGGTCACATAAGGTGAGCTTGGTATATCAATAATAGTTGTGTTTAAGGTTGAAGGTAAATTGTATTAATCCCTCATTTGTGTTTAAAGATGCTTTAATAAGTTCAAGTCATGTATTCATATTTTTTATAACTATAAAACTAACATATTCATTGTAGAAAAATTGGAGAGAATTTCCAGAAAAGGAACTAAAAGCACACCCAGACCCACCTACCATTGAAAATAATCACTAATAAAATTATGGTATCTTGCCTTTCAGTTAGTATTCTTAAAAAGAAAATCCTGTATATTTTCCCATGATGAGTTCACTTTTAGAACCTTGTGATTGAACAGAGGCTCAGC
This sequence comes from Tursiops truncatus, assembly GCF_011762595.2. Taxonomy (NCBI): domain Eukaryota; kingdom Metazoa; phylum Chordata; class Mammalia; order Artiodactyla; family Delphinidae; genus Tursiops; species Tursiops truncatus. The sequence goes on along the minus strand of NC_047034.1, from coordinate 131,418,958 downwards.
ATTCAGTAATCCTTGTAATTGCATTTTTATTTAAAAGCACTTAATAATTATCCTTAAACTAAACAACCAAGCAGTCTGAATTTCCTTGCTTTGTTAAACTTTAACAAAAATACATTAGTTTGGGGAAACTAAAGTGGGGTTTAATTTGTTTACTTAAGGTTTTGCTCACCTTGGTAGTAGAGTAAAATTTTGAGAAACAGGACTATTCCACCTTAATTTTTGGGATCACTTGACCATTGCTCTGGTTTCTTTCCCGTACTCTGATGTTTTTTAGTAGACTTGGATGCCTTTTATCAAAGTATTCATTCTAGGTTCTGGTGCAAATGGAGAGAGAAGATGGAAAGCCTGCTTATTTTTTGCATTTGTACAACTGTGTAGCCTGTGGAGTTTGGAGACATGGGATTAGGTCCACCTACTGTGTAACTCTTGGCAAGTCACTTGACTCTGCTTCTGTTTTCCCATTTGTAAATGATCTACCTCACTGAGTTTGGGGAAGTCAAAACGAAATAATGTTCAAGGATGAGTCTTGTAAACTGTAAGCCACTCTTGGCGCACTTTTTGCTCGGTTCACTGAGATGTTTAATTCTGATAAAACTAAGGAGCTTTGCTGTTTTTATTGGGAAGAACTCAGATTTGGGAATGGTCTCATACTGATAGTTACTTTGATAAAAGGCATAGAGGCTGCATTAGCTGATAAACAGAAGTCTTTGCTAAAAACACTGTACGGGGCTCTTTCTGAAAAGGCCTAGGTTAAAACCACTGTCAACATGGTTAGCCAGTTGCCCCTGTGACTAGGCATTTGAAATAGGGCTAGTTGGGATTGAGATGTGCTGTAAATGTAAATACACATCAAATTTTGAAGATTTAGTTTAAAAACCTAAATACCTTGTTATTTTTTATGTTACTTACATATTGTAATGATAGTTTATATAAGGATAATTAAAATATATTAAATTAATTTTACTTGTTTCTTTTTACTTTTCATGTGGCTACTAGAAACATTTTAAATTACATATGTGGCTCACATTTTATTTCTATTGAATAGCACTGGGTTAGGATTCAGTGTATATTTATCCTTAAGAGGGTTTGGTTTACTGAAGCCCTTACATTTCTATTTATAAACCAATTGTTTTTTTTAAAACTCCCAGCTTTATGCCTCCCCACTCCCACCTCCCTTGTATTCATTGCACTGGTGAAATTTTTTGTTGTTCAGTCTTTTGAGAAGCAACCACTATTGATTACAAAGGGAAAATCTCTGCTAAAATAATTATTAGCTCTTTTGAAGCCCCCAAATATCTTAAATAATTTTGATTGAAAAGAGTTATTAATGATAATAGTAGCTACCATTTATTGAATGTTCACTGTATGCCAGGCTGCTTTATATCTTATTTAGTCCTTTCAACTGTAAATATTTAATATTTTTTATTAACTATTTTATAAATGAGGTAACTAAAATATAGGGAGATTTAAACAATTGACCGCAACAACACAGAGCTGGTCCCAGGAGTAGAACCCAGCTCTATGATTTCACAGCTTGTAAGCTATAGATTCTTCCATATTTCGAGAATTGGTTATTGAACCAACTGGAAAAATGTTGGTTATCAAAGTAGATATTTAGTTCTAATCCTGTTTTTGTGTTAGTGACCAATAGGAAATGCTCATCAACAGATTAGCTGTGTATGTCATCATGACTAAATCTTAAAAATGTAAAGTTGAGTTAAAAAAAATTGCTGAAGGATAAATATACAGTATAATTACCATTTATATAGTTTAAAAACCTGCCAAACAGTAATATTGTAAACAAAGATAGTGTGTTTTAAGAATTTCAGATTTGAATTCTGTCTATATTGATTGCATGCATTTGTGAAGCTGCCTTGTGATTGAATGAAGTTAGTAAAATCTCTGTGAAATGAGCATTCTCTAATGTTGCTCTTACTCTTAAAAGAACAAAACCAAACTGGTCTTGTTCTTTGCTTTGATGCTGTGCCCACGGTGTCTGGTTGGTAGATAGCTTTGAAGCCCAGATCTGCAGCCTTTCTGGGACTGTCCTGTTTTCATTTAGCTTTAGCCTTTAATTGATGGGCGTGACTTTGATAATTGGGGCTGGGTAAGGCTTCTGCCTTGAGAAAGGCAGTCCCTCTCCGTATTATTTTCTGAAACTTGAAGCTCCAGGGCAGAGTGTGGTAGAAGAGGAAGATGAGTTAAGTAGATGTTGACAGTCAGGTTTACAAACATTCATTCCCTCTCTATTGAAAATTTGTAATATCTGACTCTCATTTTTAAAGTAGTTACCTGCTAAAAATGTCTTTAACCGTTTACCGTCCCTCCCCCCAAGGTGAAATTAAATTTCACTCAGTTGCACTGTCTTCCTGTCATTACCATTTTCAAAGTGCTTTTGTTTTTTTTGAAATTGTAAGAAGTTTAATGCATTTGTGAAATGGAGATTAGACATTTGTTAAGAAGATAAATGAGATATTATACAGAATGATCCTGCAATGCTCACAGTAGACACCAAAAAACTAGTTACTTGAATTAGTGACAGATAAAATGGATTCTGGGAAAAGACCAAGAGAAGGAAGAATGGTGAACATTAGTGGGAAGGGTGTCCAAAGCAGAGTTTGGCCTATTTTGCAATTTGTTAGGATTGTTTTGAATATCACAAGCATGCCAAAAGTGGCATGACTCTATTTCTGGAGAGAAGCTAAGGGCACGCAGTCTGCAATGTGGGGAGAATTGAACAGAATATCTGAGGTGGAAACTGATTATTAGTGAGGAGTATGAATGCCTGGTTCTTTCAGTGAGTGACTGGCTACACATCAGAGATCCCTAAGTGTGAAAATTGCCCAGATTTGTATTTTTTGCTGATCATTGGAGAAAACTGCCACCAACAGGAAAACAAGAGCATATCATAAAACAGTTTAACTTTGTTCATACACAGTGGCCAAGTTACAGGCAGAAACTGATATGCACTGGTTAACTTTGAATAGTTCAATGAGAAAAATTAGTATTTAGCTAATTGGATTATTCTGGTGAAGTGACTCAATTTTCAGTTCTGATTCTGAGTTTAACATGGTGTCTTTCAGCTTTGATGTCCTAAATGTCCAACATTAAGTGGACTTAAAAGTTGCTTATGGCTTAGGCACATGGCCCCAAAATAGCAGGATGGTTTTGGAACTTATATATATCTTTTTCCAAAATTCCAGGAGTACAGTGTTTTGGCAGCAGCCAAAAATATAGTATTTTTCACATCTAAGGGGTTTAGAAAAGGCCTTGCCATTTGATAGGGACACAAGGCCAGGACACCTGTCTTGACTATACATTAGGATGACAGCAGATGTGTTTATGTGGAGTTTGAGTGAAGAGCCACCATTTACTCTCTGGCAAGGTGAGTCTGTGTTCCGTTTAATCAGTACCTCATAAATGCTGAGCTTTGAGGACAAAGCCATGGTTAGTAAACACAGTTTGAGCTTTGCACTCCAAAGGAAGCAAAAGAAATTTAAAGTTGGTCATGGACTTCGATTTTTGAATAACTTCTGAAGTCATGACTTCATCTACAGTTAATAGCATTTAGATTGTTCAGAGTCCCTAGTTCCCTTGAGCTCTGGGGAATTGCCCTTGAGGAGTTACATGTAGTCTAATTGTGATCTGCCCAATTCACACCTGCAGTTACAGGCTGACTACCTGTACTTCCCCAAACAGATTGCCAGTAATCTTTTCTCTCATTTTTTTAAGATAGAAGTATAAGATGTCTTGTTAAACCAAATTTTCAAGGTACAAGGTATCTTGTTCAGTTCAAGAAAGAAACATAAGATGTCTTAGGGAGTTACATTTTTGTGTGCTACTGGGAGTCTGAAGAGTGTGTTTCTCAGGGTCCTTAATTGGCCTACATTCTTGAACTGAGGAGGTTAATAAATCTTTTCAATAAGTTTCCTCCACCTAGAAATTTGAATCAAATTAAATTTCTAACTCTGCATCAGCTTTTCTCAAATATTGCCTTAATTGGTGATGGCTAAGGGCATGGTATTTTTTAAAAGCCACAATATTATAATAATTTCCTTCAATCAAATACCGCAGTGAACCAGACATGAAAAATTCATGGCACAAACTCTCTTGATCAATGATGGAGTGGAAGCTGTTAAACATAAAAAACTACTGGTTCTCTGGAGGCTGTGCAACTATGAGGACAGTGGCACACTGGCATTTTAATGTCTAGGCTCTGACTGATTGTAGGTAGCCTATCTATGACAAGGTAGACTGAGCTTTACCATGTTTAAACAAACTGGAAATTCCTTGCTGTAAGCCCTGTTAGTTTCTTAGCCAGGCCAAACAGGTCAAAATTGCTTGGTTGAAGATTTCCTATGACCATAAAATGAGTGAAACATAGGTTCCTTTTAGTGTACGTGTTACTTCCTGGATGTTCAGCTATAGAGTTAATTGCATTTCTTCTTCTGTCCTCATATACTCTGAAGGCCTTAGTGCCCTTCCCTAGATATTACCCAATGCCGTGAAATTGTAGTACTTTTCCAGGCCTGCTTTGTGGACATAGTTTAGCTTTTATTAAATATGAGTCATAGGGTTGGATGGCCAACCAGTTTCTAACCTTAACCCTTACTGAGAGACATCTACTACTATGGTTTCCAAAATGTGCAGGACAATCTACTGGGAGAGTAGGAGAATGACAATAAAATCTTGCTTTTTAGTTTTTACCTTACTCTCATGATGTTTCTATTTTATATATGTTTTAAAACACATATGACATATAAATATATTAATATGTTTATAGTTATAAAAAATAAGGTGAGTGGTCAACATACATTTTTACTGATAGGAATGTATGTTTAAAAATGTTTGAAGACCACTAATCTATCCTGTTACCAGAATCACCTTTTTATTTTTTTTAAACAATTTGCATTTTCTTTTTTTAATAAGCAGATATTCATTTAAAATTATTTATTTATTTATTTATTTTTTGTCTGTGTTGGGTCTTCGTTTCTGTACGAGGGCTTTCTCCAGTTGCGGCAAGCAGGGGCCACTCTTCCTCGCTGTGCGCGGGCCTCTCACGGTCGTGGCCTCTCGTTGCAGAGCACAGGCTCCAGACGTGCAAGCTCAGTAGTTGTGGCTCATGGGCCTAGCTGCTCCGCGGCATGTGGGATCTTCCCAGACTAGGGCTCGAACCCGTGTCCCCTGCATCGGCAGGCAGATTCTCAACCACTGTGCCACCAGGGAAGCCCCACCTTTTAAAATAGAAATCTGGACTCAATACTTCCCTACTTAAAAGCCTTTGATTACTTCCTGCTGCTTACAGGATAAAGACCAGTCTACTGAGCGTTGTCGATAAGAACCCTCTCAAAATAGTCTATCTAAACCAGTGTTTCTCAAACTGTTGGTGGTAAAAGATTATGGTTCCCCTCCCTCAGTCTTTCAAGGACTGACATTTTTATAAAATTATTAGAAAAATGAATTGCTGGAAAAATGAAATTACAAAAATAAGTACAATGTAGGTTGTGTTTTGTATTCCTAAATTTAATAGATCTACATGACTCTGCCGCATTCCACGATTTCTAAATGCTTATTCCCAGTTTTGGTACTTATCTCTTTGTGGGTCAAGCATCAGTCCAGTCCACACTTGTAGTAACACTGGTCTGAATTACTTTTTTGCCCTTTCTGTTGCTTTTAGAGACCTTACAACAGTTCATTTAGAGCTAGTTACTAGTTTCACTGACAGTCATGCACTTTTACACCTTTATGCAGCAGTTCTCAAATTGTGGTCTCTAGACTAGCTGCACCAGGATCACAGGGGAACTTTGTTAGAGATGAGGTTCTCAGGGTTCACCTTAGAAGTACAGAATCAGAAACATTGGGAGTGGGCCCTGCAATTTGTGTTTTAGCAAGTCCTCAAGGTGATTCTGATGCACACTAAAATTTGAGAAGCACTAACTTAGGGCAGCCCTATATGTCATTCAAACTAGAACACTTTTGAGAGTGAAGTGGAGCACTATTAATAAGGATGCTGGGTAATCTGAGACTATTTTAGGCAAATGAGGACAAATGGTCACTCTGCTTTTACACTCCATTCTTTTTCTTTTACGAGAGGTGTCTCTACTGTGTTCTCATTCCAGCATTCCCAAACTTCCCCAGGCAGGGGAGTCACTCTGCTTTTATGATTTCTCTGAGCACATGGTACACACCTTTGCCATGGTATGTACGTGCCTTACAATATAATTATCCTATTGTGTTGTCATTATCTTGCTGTTTATCTGTCTTGCTCTCTCATTAGGCCATCTTAGCCATTACCTTTTTGTCCCTTTTACCTTTCAAGTTATAAACATAATACATGCCTTTTAAATAAAATTCAAACACTAGTATCTACAAAGTAAAAGTCTAATTTTTTATTTCCCCATCCCCACTTCTACTTCCTGTAAGTTAGCAGTATTATTAAATTGACTATCTTTCTAAATCTAGAAACGTATGCACACACAAATATGTATTTTTTTCCTTGCAAAAAGGGGCAAATAATGCATATATCCTGAAACTTGCTGTCTTCCCTGTTTGGTTGTATATATTAGATAATGTCCCTGTATTAACACAAAGGTTTGGATTGCCAAAGCATCCTCCTGTAAATGAGAGCTCTTACCCAACACCAACCTTAGTCATTACTTGAATGTTACAGGCAGGAGGCTAACACAGGAGCTAGGCACCAACATTCCTTGCCGGAGGGGCCCCCAGCCAGTAGACACAGCTTCCAAAGAATGTCACTTTCTCATATAGGACATATTATCAGCATGCTTAAAATACCTACTTATATATAGACTGACGTTAAGTCACTTATAAACATATTCATAACAGACTTTTACTGTGATTTTTAGTGTGTTTACAGGAGCAAAATTCAACCTTGGGACACATTTTTGTTTGTTTGTTTCGGGTTATCAGACAAGTTGTGAACAATATATACAGAAACATTTTCTTAAAGGAAGCCTCTTCTGTTTGGGGAATCCCAAGGTTTGTACTCCATTAGTTACCCAAATAGAAAATGTCTTTGTGATTACCTCCCATGTTCCAGCCAGCCAAGCTCTATAAATCCATATGTTCTCAGATTATTTACAAAAGCAATTAAGATAGATCAGGTATTTCCTGACATTTTAAAATGAGGACTCTGTTATCTATTAAAAACCTTTAGCTTGTTTGCATGGAGGTCTGGTATCAAGCTGGGAATCGCCAGCTGAAGGATTGAGCCACAGGCTTGCTGTTAACCGTTTCCTACCCATTCCTGTTTCAGTACTTTCCGACCAACTTTATTATTTTAATGGCTGATTACATTTGATAGTTGAATTTTTCCAGGAGTTTTGTTATTAAAAACAATGCAGTAAATATGCTTGTACACACATCTGTGTACCTTTTTGCAAATACTTCTTTAGGAGAGACACTCAGAAGAGAGATTCTGGGCAGAAGAGAATATAAATTTAATATATTGGTAGATACTGCTCAGTTGCTCTCCTAAAAGAATGTGCAAATTTATATTCCCACCTGTTTTTCTGTGACATCTGGAGTACAGTCTATTATTAGAAAAAAATGCCAATCTAACAATAAAAAATAGCACCTCATAGTTTTAGCTTACCTTCTTTGATTTAGAGAGGCTGATGTATTAATGATCACAAAACTGCTCTTGTCAGTCCTTTTAGTCTAGTGCTGCTACAGAAAAGGACAGTGACATTGTGACTGCCCTTCCATTATTCACAGTTACCTGTCAATGGGTAGTTTTAAGGGTTTCACAGTTGAGATGCTGAGCACATCAGAAGTGTTTCTGTGATGCTCTATTCAGCAGTTCTTTTGGTAGTTCTCATGGAATCCCGTGAATATTTTGATGGAATACATGAACCTTTTATCAACGCCAAAGGCATTCCTTACTGGTTTTTAATATGCTTTCTTACTTAATGACCTTGAATTAGAAGGTAAAGATTGTGTTTAGCAACTGTATCCAGAGATGATGTAAGTACATTTTGACTGTACAGTGCTCATATTTCTTAGATGGTTTATTATAACAGTGTACCACTAGTGAAAATGACCACTGTGAAAGTGCCATTTTTGACACAGCAAAGGGTTTGCTAGCTTTTTGAGTTTTTTTTTTAATGAATTTATTTATTTATATATTTTTGGCTGTGTTCTGTCTTTGTTGCTGCACGCAAGCTTTAGCTGCGGTGAGCGGGGGCTACTCTTCATGGTGGTGTGCAGGCTTCTCATTGCAGTGGCTTCTCTTGTTGTGGAGCACGGCTGTAGGCACGTTAGCTCAAGTGCAGGCTCAGCAGTTGTGGTGCACGGGCTTAGTTGCTCCGTGGCATGTGGGATCTTCCTGGACCAGGGCTTGAACCTGTGTCCCCTGCATTGGCAGGTGGATTCTTAACCACTGGATCACCAGGGAAGTCGCAGCTTTTTGAGTCTTGATTACATTTTAGGCTAGTTTTCAGCAAATCACTGGAATTAAAAAAAAATTATCCATGGAAAATGCCATATTGGGTGATTACCTTTTGGAGACTCTCTCAGATGACTATTTTGGAGACTCTCTCAGATGACTAGTTTGAGGGTTTTTTTTTCCCCTAATCTCTCTAATATCTTCTTGATCCCTTATTTGTATATTCCTTTCCAGTCTAGAATCTTTTTTTAAAAAAATTAACTTTATTAAAGTATAACTTACATACGATAAAACAATTAAAAATATACAGTTCAATGAAGTACAAATGTGTACATCTGTGTAAACGATACTCCTTTCAAAACATAGTTCCCATCACCCCAAAAATCTCCCTCAAATGTCTTCCCAGTCAACTCCTTTCCACCCTGCCCAGGTAAACTAATCTATAACTGTATATTCAACTTCATATGAATGGAATCATACAACTTACATCCATTTTGTCTTTTCTTTCCCTCAACATAGTTTTTGAGATTCACCCATGTTCTGTGTGTCAGTAATGTTTTCCCTTTTTATTTCTGGGTATTTTATTATGTTTACATACCATAACTGATTTATCCATTCATCTATTATTAGACATTTGGGTTTTTCTAGTTTTGGGCTTTTATAAATAAAAATTCTGTGAAGATTCTTTTTTTTTTTTTTTTTTTTTTTTTTTTTGCTGTACGCGGGCCTCTCACTGCTGTGGCCTCTCCCGTTGTGGAGCACAGGCTCCGGACGCGCAGGCTCAGCGGCCATGGCTCACAGGCCTAGCCGCTTCGCGGCATGTGCGATCTACCCAGACCGGGGCACGAACCCACGTCCCCTGAGTCGTCAGACGGACTCTCAACCACTGCGCCACCAGGGAAGCCCACTCTTTTGTTTTTTTTTTGTTCCTTTTATTTTTTTGGCCAAACCCTGTGGCTTACTGGATCTTAGTTCCCTGACCAGAGATTGAACTCAGGCTCTCGGCAGTGAAAGCTCCAAGTCCTAACCACTGGACTTCCAGTGAATTCCCTGAGCATTCTTTTATAAGTCTTTTGCAGGCATATATTTTCATTTCTCTTGGGTAAGTATGTAGGAGTGGAAGTGCTGGGTCATATAGTAAGTGTAGTTTTAACTTTCAAAAAACTGCCAAACAATTATTCAAAGTGTTTGTGCCATTTTACATTCCTACTAGCAGCGTATCAGAATTCCAGTTGCTTCACATCTTGGTCAACGCCTAGTATTAGATGTTGTTTTGGTTTTTAGCCATCTTAGTGGCTGTGTAGTGGCTTTTAATCTGAATTTCCTGAATGAAGTTTTTTTTTTTTTTTTTTGGGTGGCTGCGTTGGGTCCTCGTTGCTGTGCCTGGGCTTTCTCTGGTTGCAGTGAGCGGAGGCAACTCTTTGTTGTGGTGCAGGGGCTTCTCATTGCAGTGGCTTCTCGTTGCAGAGCACGGGCTCTAGGCGCACGGGCTTCAGTAGTTGCAGCACGTGGGTTTCAGTAGTTGTGGCTCACAGGCTCTAGAGCGTAGGCTTGGTAGTTGTGGCGCACAGGCTTAGTTGCTCTGCGGCATGTGGGATCTTCCCGGATCAGGGCTCAAACCCATGTCCCCTGTATTGGCAGGTGGATTCTTAACCACTATGGCACCAGGGAAGCCCTGAGTGAAGTCTTTTGATGGAGAATGTTCTTGAGGTTTTCTTTAATTTTTCTATAGGGCTATAGACTTGTATACACTAATGGGAAATCTTTTCTTTTTTAATTTAAAATTTTTTCTTTAGGTTTCTTTAAAAGTGATTGAAGACAGTAATTCAAAATGCCTGAAAATCCTGCTACAGGTAAACTAGTTATATACTTCTATCAGTAAATTAATTATTCAAAAATGGAATATAAGATGGGATTTAACTTGTACTCTTATTATCCTTCTTCAAACAAGATAAATTGCAGGTCCTGCAAGTTCTTGATCGTTTGAAAATAAAATTGCAGGAGAAGGGTGACACTTCGCAGAATGAGAAGCTCTCTATGTTTTATGAGACACTAAAGAGCCCTCTTTTCAACCAGATACTCACTCTTCAACAGTCCATCAAGCAACTGAAGGGGCAAGTAAGTTACCCATCAGGGTTTTACATGTTGATATATTCAAACCAGCAAAGAAATATAGAAGGAGATAGGTGCAAACTGTCTACTCTTTTTTTTTTTTTCTTTTTATTTGCGGTACGCGGGCCTCTCACTGTTGTGGCCTTTCCTGCTGTGGAGCACAGGCTCCGGACGCGCAGGCTCAGCGGCCATGGCTCATGGGCCCTGCCGCTCTGCGGCATGTGCGATCTTCCCGGACCAGGGCACGAACCTGCGTCCCCTGAGTCGGCAGACGGACTCTCAACCACTGCGCCACCAGGGAAGCCCCGTCTACTCATAATTCAGCAAAGAGACTGTATTGGGACTTGTGACCTGTGGGTAGCATTGGCATGGATAGTTTAAAAATTTTGGTAATAAATTTTGTGTTTGGCTTTGGAATATGGTTTTTGTACTTATTTATGTAAAGGTCAGATGCTTTGAGAATTCTCAACATTTTCTTCAAAATTACAGGACTCATAGCACCTCTGCTTAGAGTGACCTAAATTAAGAGTTTTAACTGTCCTCTTGGTTGTTCTCTTTTGGGGTCAGGGCTGGCAAATTGATTTTAAATCGTCTATTCTAGAAGCTGAACTTGAATAGTAGCTATCTTATAGATTAAATTTGGTCAGAATTTTAAATGTAATTGAAGATAATGTAGCAGAGTTGTTATGTGAAAATTAAAATTTGGAAAAAATGCTTTTTGCCGATAAACCAAAATGCCTATCCATAAATATTTAGCAAGTGATTTTTGTATAACTAACTAAGGATTAAATTCTGCACAGATGTCTTACTGTGAATTTCTGTCTTTAGATCAAAATTTATACCAGAATTTTAGCACTCCCCATATTGAAGGTTAGATTTCTGTATTCTCTGACCATGGAATGAGTACATCACAGCAATGAATGCTGTTGGTAGGAATAGAAATTGGGAAAGATCACTACAAATCAATCACTGTTACTGGACTAAGAGTGGACTTAACCAGCCTCTTCATGATAATAACAATCATTTATATAGTTTGCAATTGTTATGTAAATAATCATATCGTATTCATTCAATTATAAAATCTCCGTGATTTTTTTCCTGTCATTGTTTTCGTAGAGTTTCTACGGGTGTTGATTTTTTCTATGAAGTCCTGTTGACATTTGTTCTTGATGTTACCTTTGTTCCATTGTGTTGGCACTTGTTTCAGCCAATGATATTTTAAAAATTAACTTCTGTTTTCCTTTTTCCATAATTACTGGATTCTCCTCCCATTTTTTTTTTTTTTAATTAGTGTTTAAGTGGCTCTGAAATTCATCTACTAATCTTGGGCAAGTTACTTAATCCCTGTGTGCCTCAGTTCTCATGTTCACAAAATGAAATAATATCTCCTAGGGCTATTGTAAGGATTAAATGAGATATTACGTAAGAAAGAGTTTTGGTATAGTACTTTGCTTATAGCAAGCACTTAATAAATACTGAGTTATTTTTGTTATATACCACCTGAAGATCTTTTGTGCCTCTCCACATGGAAATGTATAGATGAATGCAAAAGGGCTCAGTGTCTTACATGCATGTTTATATGACTGAATGTGTCTGTGTATCTGAAGTGTAATAAGCTGTTGAACGTGCTATTAACTTGAGGTAATCGTAGAAGGCAGGAAATGAGAACAAATTAAACATTTTGTGTAATACTAAATAAAAAATTTATAGCCTTATAAACACAGATTCATGTATCTGTATCTTATTTCTTTCGTGTGTATGTATTTAGCATGCCATTATTCATGTGATGAACAAAAATAATATTTAATAAATAGAAATATTTTTTGTCTGTAGGTTTCTGTTGATAATTTTCTCTCTCTTTTTTTTCTCCAACAGCTCAGCCATCTACCCTCAGATTGTTCAGCCAACTTTGATTTTTCTAGGAAAGGTTTATTGGTGTTCACGGATGGTGCCATTACTAATGGGAATGCCCATAGGTCCTCTAATAACTTGACTGTATCTGGGTTGTTTCCTTGGACCCCAATGTTGGGAAATGAAGATTTTAACTTAGTCATGCAACAGATGGCTCAGGTAAAGTTATATCTTGTCATGGGAATATTTAGTTTTATTTCTCCTATTATAGGTTAAAAAAGAAAACTACACTCACTCTTTTTGCCTTTAAAATGTGTTAGTCTGTGTTTTGTTTGCTTGTGGTTTTATATTGTTAGGAGGAATTGATACTATTTTCTAATATGTGTGTTGGAAATTTATTTGTTTAAAATTACATAAGGAAAATATCCATGTGTGTGTTGAGGAGAGTTTTCAAGACACGGACTCCAATTTGACACATCTGTACACTTGTAAGGAAAAAGATTCTTACGGTTTTGCTCATAGGAGGAAAATTAATGTCTACCAGAAGAGGTGTAACTCCTTTGAAACTATTTTAAATTTTATGTAAAAAAGAATTAATGGGAGTTAGAACTAACATAATTTGGAAAATCTGGGGAAACATTTGAAAGAGTAATCCATTTTATTCTTAATACCTATTAAAAATTAAATAATAGTTGAATTTTTGGATGTTTTTCTATTTGTTCACCATACCTTCTAACAAGTATCCAAAAAAATGAAACTTGAGTTTGAAAGTTAAAAAGAATCTGTTTAAGGTGTAATAGTTAAATAATGTTCTATACCTAATTCCTTTTTTGATCTTACTGCTCTATACCCTTAATTTGACTAATAATTATTTTTATGTGATGCTTTTATTAGTTGATAACATTTATGATGTTTTCATGTCATAAGTGCAATTATTAGCCAAAGTAATAAAATACTTGTTTGTCACAGGTAAACCCATTTGAATGGTGGCCTTTCCATAATCTTTTGAATTAACCTAATAAAATGGAATATTAATTTATTATGATAGAATTAAAAACAGAACCCTAAAAAATGCATCTTCTTCTGACTTAGGGATCAACACTAGTATATTTTTGATAAATCTAATTTATTTTCCTCGTTTAAAAATTTATTTTGCTTCAAGAGAATTTGAGAAGTTCCGTGTACAAAGTAATTTAGAATTTACTGTGGGAAAAGACATTTTTCTCAGGAATTTTCATCCAGCTAGGAATTCATCTCATACTGTGAATGAAGTGTGAAAATACCTCTCCAATTCCCTGAGGTTGCAGAACACTGCCCATGCCCTCTTATGTTCTCCTGAAAATAATCAAGTGAGAGGATTTCCATAAATAATTTATTACTGAAATGCTGAGTTTATTTGGTTTTCTAGAAATGACTTAGGAGAAGTTATTTTGGGGCTATTCACAAAATAGAAACTTCAGTTCTTCAGAAAAAGTGTGTTGGTTAAATGTAAACTTCTCTGACTTTTATTTTTTTTAAATCCCCCTTCATTAGGGCCGGCAAGTTGAATATATAGATATAGAACGGCCCTCAACTGGAGGCCTTGGATTCAGTGTGGTGGCCTTCAGAGGTCAAAATCTGGGAGAAGTCGACATTTTCGTGAAGGAAGTGCAGCCAGGGAGTATAGCTAGCAGGTGAGGAAGGATGTTCATTTTGTGTTTTGCTAATTTTTTTCTGACAATTCTGAAAACATTCTTATAAAGAGAATAAGAAACAAGTCATACAAAACAGTTAACAATAGCAGCTAACATTTTCTCTTCCTATGCAGTTTTTAGGCCTTTTGTAGGTATTCTCACATATACTTGTGGCAGCAGTCTAGCTAGTAGTATCATTAGTCCATTTTATGGATGAGAATGCCGAGTTTCAGAGTTTCAGCGGTTTACCTGTAGTCACAGAGCTATTAATGCTGGAACCATGATGTGATTCCAAGACTGTCCAATGGCAAAGCTAGTGTTCTTTCTACTCCATCACACACTCTCACAATTGAACATGATATTTTACCTATGGTCTGATCAATAAGATAGGCATATTGAAATTCACGTTCTGCATACTATATTATTTATTTATTAAAATTTTTTAAAAAATTTATTATTTATTTATTTTTGGCTGTGTTGGGTCTTCATTGCTGCGCACGGGCTTTCTCTAGTTGCAGCAAGCGGGGACTACTCTTCATTGCAGTGCGCGGGCTTCTCGTTGTGGTGGCTTCTCTTGTTGCGGAGCATGGGCTCTAGGCCCGCGGGTTTCAGTAGTTGTGGTGCATGGGCTCAGCAGTTGTGGCTTGCGGGCTCTAGAGCGCAGGCTCAGTAGTTGTGGCGCACGGGCTTTGTTGCTCCGCAGCATGTGGAATCTTCCCGGACTAGGGCTTGAAGCCATGTCCCTGGCACTGGCAGGTGGATTATTAATCACCGTGCCACCAGAGAAGTCCTATATTGTTTATTAAACTTGATATTACAACAGTTTTTTGGTGGTCATAACACACTGTTGATTATTTCACTTATTGTCAATGAAAATCCCTCTCAAGTCTATGTGACACCCCCCCCCCCCCCATCTCCACCCCCAGCCCATTGCACTTGTGTCTGGGCTGTATTTTTTAAGGGTTGTGTGCAAGACTTGTATTTTGTTTCTATTTGATTTCAGATCTTTAGTTTATTACTCATTTAAAAAGCATAGTATTCATTATATTACTGTTACCTGTTAGAAAACTAGCAGCAGTAGCATAACTATTACAAAAAATTTCTCAGTTAATAATATATTTTTGAATTCACATTATCCATTCATGGGGATCAGAGTTATAGTCTCCCCAACTGGATGTTCAGAAATAATGGATTTCCATGACTTTGTATTACTCTACCATCTAATGTAGCATTTCCTCAAGTTTGTTCTGAGGAGCCATAGCAATGGTCAACTATATCTGAGAAACTCCTGTTCTTGGAGATTGGTTATGCATACTTAGGGTAATCATATAATTTATTGTCCAAGTTGGGACAGTTTTGGGGTGAGAGGGTGTGCCATTAATAATGACACTAAGACAGCAGGTATAAACTAGGACTATTCTGGCAAACCTAGACAATTCAGGGTAAACCTGGACTTAGAGACACTTATTAGCTTCTTTAAGACTATGAAGTCCCTTGACAAAAAGCCTGTTTGACTCTGATTGGCCCAAATTTTCTTTTTAATTTTTTTACCTTAAAAATCATTATTGGGATATAATTCACATGACATAAATGTCACCATTTTAAGGTGTACAATTCAGTAGTTTTTAGTGTATTTTCAATGTTTCAACCTTTTTGTGGTCCATTCTTATGTCTCAGTTACTCTGTACTAATTGTTCTGTAAGTACAAATTGAGATGAGCACTTCCAAAAAGAGGAGTTTCATATTTGAGTATGTAAAGATCCTTGACCAAGGCTAAGGACTCAGGTGGCTTCCCATAGGCAGTGGTGCTTGAAGGGAAATTTGAGAGGTGATAGTGGAGTCCGCAGAGGGCAGAAGGTGTCAGGGAGAGGAATAGACGCTTTACTGGTAGCCCTGGTAAACTCCATCTTAGGAGTATGTCTGGTATTTACCTGGTGTGGGAGCTTAGTGCAAGGCAGTACAAGAAGGGGCTGGAGAGAGGAAGGGGCCAGCCATGCAGGACCTTCCAGATCATCTTAAATGGTCTTCCTTTCTTCTGAGGACTTTCCACATAGAACTGTGTTATTTTATGAGCTTGCCTAACCCCTGTTGGCTCTCAAAGTCATGGAAATCCATCATTTCTGAATGTTGCAATGGAGAGATGAGCTGTTTTCCCCTTGAATGGAAAGTGTGAATTCAATTATATATATAGTATGAGAGAGTTAAATTAGAAGTAATAGTAGCAGTAAAATGAATACTATTCAACTTTAGAATGCATCAAAATCATATTTTCCAGGAGACTTCTCCTCTGCAGCTTGTTTATTTTGGGTTGAGTTTATATTTTCTAGGCAGATACTAACTGGAAAGAAATTAGATGTTCTGGAAGTCTACTGGGTAGAGGGAAAGGTAGATTAAAATAGATTGATTCCCAGAAAATAGAAAATTTGAGTGTGAGTAAATTAAGGTGAGTAAATTAAGGTCTGACTTATGCAAAATGAGTTATATCAAGGTTAAAAAGTTTTAAGAGTAACTTATTCATTTTTGATTAATTAAGAAATTTCCCTTAATGAACAAGCTGTGAATAGGAATTTAGGTGATGAAGTTAGAGAAAGGACAATGTAGGAGATGGGAAAATGGAAGGTATTCCTGGATATTGTCCTGTAGTGGTCACATTTAAAAATAAATGTTTCTGGGCTTCCCTGGTGGCGCAGTGGTTGAGAGTCTGCCTGCCGATGCAGGGGACACAGGTTCGTGCCCCGGTCCGCGAAGATTCCACATGCTGTGGAGTGGCTGGGCCTGTGAACCATGGCCACTGAGCCTGCGCGTCCGGAGCCTGTGCTCCACAACAGTAGAGGCCACAACAGTGAGAGGCCCGCGTAACGCAAAAACAAAAAAGCAAAACAAAACAAAAAAAATGTTTCTTGGCACAGTTTTTGAAGGCGCTAGCCTCCTGTGTTCCCTCTTTGCCTGGCAAAGAATACAGCTACTCTTTCTCTTTCCTCCTTTAAAAAAATAATGTTTCTTAAAAAAAAAAAAAAAAGCAGTTTCTTTAGGACTAGGGAAAAGTTCACAAGCAACATTTGCAATTTTAAAAATATATATTTCAAAATGATGAAAATCATTATGAAAATAATACATGCCTATAATATAAAATACAGAATACAATTACCCTGCCCCCCCACCCAAAAAAAAAAGCTCTTGGACTTTGACCACCCTGAGACAACTATAGGAAATACATTAGAAAGTTTCTTTGTTTGTTTATTTGGTTGCATCAGGTCTTAGTCGCGGCAGGTGGGTTCCTTAGTTGTGGCATGTGAACTCTTAGTTGCGGCATGCATGTGGGATCTAGTTCCCATGCCAGGGATCGAACCTGGGCCCCCTGCATTGGGAGTGTGGTGTCTTAACCACTGTGCCACCAGGGAAGTCCCTAGAAAGTTTTCTTTTCTTTTCTTCTCTTCTTTTTTTTTTTTTGGCCGTGCCGTGCAGCTTGTGGGATCTTAATTCCCCAACCAGGAGCTGAACCTGGACCACAGCAGTGAAAGCGCGGAGTCCTAAGCACTAGACAGCCAGGGAATTCCCTAGAATGTTTTCTTTTCATAAAGACAACATCTTAGAATATATGCAATTTTATATCATTCTTATTTTCTTGTATAACGTAAGCCTTTCCTAATAGTCATAAAAAGATATATAAGCAACATTTTTAATGCAACATGATCTATTGTGAGAGCCACCCACAATTTTGGCATAAAAAATTGAAATATCCAACTTGTTAGTTCCAAAGGAGAATCTAAAATGTCTGAATCCCTGTCCTCAGAAAACTTAAAATCTAACAGTGAAGGATATAGTTAGCTCTGTGGACAGCATACTTAGTATAAATGGATGTTCAGTGAGTGATAAACAAGTGGCTCAGCACCATGATAATGAGGTAAGTGATGAAGGGAGAGAGAGACAGACGAGACACTCAGTTGCAACGTGGAGGGTGGATTGAATTTGGCTGAGCAGAGTGGAAGGGCATTAGAGATGGAGAAAACCATGTACACAAAAGCAGGAAATACCAGACATGTTTGAGAGGGAAAGAGTAAATCAGGATAGTTGGAAAAGAGGTTTATATAGGGAGGAAGCCAAGTTGGAAGAGTACTTTGGGGCCAAATGTAGAGACCTTTGAATACCAACCAAGTTTACATTGTGTCCTAGAGGTCAGAAGTTAACCAAATTCTGGTCCATGATAAAGTTTTGCTGAATCTGCTGTGACCTGAGAAAAAATAAGGGCAATATAATGGAATTTTCATAATTCTAAATTTATGAGTTAGGCTGTTCTGAGATGAATCCCTTCTCAGGGAGATTTTTTTATATTGAAGGTTAAAGATATTCTTTTATAAAATAGTCATGACAAGAGTTTGTTTACTTCCCTTTGACTCTTTCCTTATTGGTCAACAACTATAGATAATCATTTTATACTTTCGAGTTGGGGGATACTAGCATGAAGAGAGCCTAGAAAAATAAACCTTGAGGAATTTTACAAGTTAGGTTTGAGGTATTCGATAAGGATCTCAGTTGGATGGTTGACATTGGGAATAGAAAGGAGGAGATGTGTGGTGCAAGAGAGATAAAGAAAGATAAGAAAGAATTGTGATAATGAAGAAACAGGAAGAGCAGGAGGGGTGTATAGGAGATAATGAAGTCAAATACAGCAAACCAGAGTAAATCCTACTCTTAGTATGCACTTTAAGAAGTTAAAGAGTATGGTTTAGAGTCAGACTACTTAGATAAGATGCTAAGCTTGCTTTAATTTCTTGCAGGTCAAATTTAACTAAGTACTTTATTTATTTTTTTCGGAGGTACGCGCAGGCCTCTCACTGTTGTGGCCTCTCCCGTTGCGGAGGCTCCGGACGCGCAGGCTCAGCGACCATGGCTCAGGAGCCCAGCCGCTCCGCGGCATGTGGGATCTTCCCATACCAGGGCACGAACCCGTGTCCCCTGCATCGAACCCGTGTCCCCTGCATCGGCAGGCGGACTCGCAACCACTGTGCCACCAGGGAAGCCCTTAACTAAGTACTTTAAAAGGTGATTGTGAGGAATAAAGGAGATAATGCCTATAAAGCATTTAGCACAGTTCCTAGCTCATAATAAGTGCTCAGTAAATATTAACTATAATAGTACTTTTTTTCTGAAGATTTTGCTAATTTCTTTAAAAAATCCTTTTTACATTGGTTAGCAGTTGGGAAATTTGTGACTGGGACAGAGAGAAGGGCTCAGATACAGATTTGGAAATAATCTCTATTGATTTCCATGGATTGTTCGGCCTCTGTTGACAAATGTTGGAGAAGTAAAGGACAATGGGGATGGGATGAATCTGTTAGAGAGGAGATTATTGGTGAACATATAGCCCTGTATGGTCCATGCAGAAGTCAGATTGGAAGGGGTTCAGGAGTACAGGGTTTGGTGCCACAATGAGGACAATGTCCATACTTGCAAAACCTTAGCAGTGGGGCCCTATACATTGTTTTTGCTTATTTTTCTAACCATATGGCTTTTAAAATGTGTGTGTGGGGCTTCCCTGGTGGCGCAGTGGTTGAGAGTCCGCCTGCCGATGCAGGGGACACGGGTTCGTGCCCCGGTCCGGGAAGATCCCACATGCCACGGAGCGGCTGGGCCCGTGAGCCATGGCCGCTGAGCCTGCGCGTCCGGAGCCTGTGCTCCGCAATGGGAGAGGCCACAACAGCGAGAGGCCCGCGTAACGCAAAAAAAAAAAAAAAAAAAAAAGTTAAAAAAAAAATGTGTGTGTGTAGGGATGCACTACTTAATTGGTTAATTAGTTAATAAGTGCTTTAATGAAAAGAAGTCTGAAGAGCTCTTTTATATTATACAATTAAATATTTCAATAAATGTACTAAGTGAAATAATACCATAATATATAAGCTACCTGAATAGTAGATTTTAAGAATCAGGCTATTATGTCACTTAAAATTTTCTTATTTCATCAAGGGATCAAAGGTTAAAGGAAAATGACCAAATATTGGCTATTAATCACACACCACTGGATCAGAACATTTCCCACCAGCAAGCAATTGCATTGTTACAACAAACCACTGGATCTTTGCATCTGGTTGTGGCCAGGGAACCAGTCCACACAAAAAGCAGCACTTCTACCGGCCTAACTGATGCAAGTCTGCCTGAAACAGTGAGTTGCAAATTTGGAAAAACACTTAATTTTGAATTATGCCTTTGATTTTAAGAAGTGTAAAGATATTTAGAAAATGTCGTTTTATTTGTTGTAGTTCAAGAAAGATGATTATACCTCCAAATGCAGCATTAGCATGTTAAACAAGATACTTCATGGGGGTTTTTGTTTTGTTTTTTCAATGTCCTATGATTCTCCTTGTTTAAGATTATTATTTAATATAGAGGGCAAATTGTAGTCTTGGGTATAATTTGGTGAAGGAAGGAATTCCTTGGTGATGTAACCACTTAATTAAGCTGGGAGTTTTTATTAGAGATTTACTATTGAGTTTTTAAATTAAGATTTGGTTATTTGTTTCAAAAACATTTTTTTAAATTATATTGGGTGTTTATGACTAGATTATGGATACTGCACAATTATAGAAGTTTTTCTTTTCATGTAAGGATGTATACTGAACAATTTAAAAGAGTAAAAGTTTATGTTCCTTTGGGAGTCTTTAAACTTGCTTTGTAACATTTTACAGATTTTGGCCTGCATTTCAAAATGCAAGCTAATAAATCTTATTTTCTTATAACACTAAGTGGTAGCTGATTTATTTAATTTCCATTCATTGGACAAAAGAAAAAATAGACTGGGTACAGTACAAGGTCACAACACTAATGTATAGACATTTTCCCTGTTGTAATCAGTAATATTTATATAGCACAATTTATATAATAAATAGAATGAACAAAGTGGGAAGTTGCTTAGCATAGTGGTTCAGAACAAGGGCTCTGGAGTCAGGCTAAGGTGGGTTCAGGTCCACTTCTTACTTCGTAGGTGAGTCTTACTGGGCAGATGCCTTGACTTCTCCATACCTCAGTTTTCTCATCTGTTGCTTGGAACTAATAACAGTTTCTAGTTCACAGAGATGTTGTGAGGATTGAGAATGCATGTGAAGAGCTAAACACAGTGCCTAGGGCAGAATAAATACTCTGTGAATATTAATTGCTGTCCCTAATTTAGGCATTTTTAGCAAACGTTGCTTCCTGGATACTAGGTATTGTTCCAGGTGTGAATTTATTAAATAGTCCCAATATCTCTGGTTATTTTAACATTGCATAGTAACTTTCCAATTTAGTGTAATAGAAGAACTAAGTAATAAGTATGCCCTAATGTCTTGAGGGGGAGACTTTTGCTCTGCAGGCGCATTATGTGAATTTAATGCATACTTCTGATGGAGCCTGCTATTAGAGGAAAAATGCTTATGTCTCTTAGTCTGATTTGTATAATCCTATTGCTAATATCTTCAGTTAGGCCTACCTTTCCTCTCCTTCATCAGAGTCTCTTCATTTATTCTGGTCACTCTGTGTCCTCACAATCGCATGCTTCACATTGCCGCTAGATTAATCTTTCTAAACCACTGCTTTGTTCCTGTCGTTCCCTCTTCTAAAACCTTCAGTTATTCCCACTTATCTGAGCCTAGCTTTGCTCTTAAATTTCCCTTTTGCTTGAATGTCTTTTTTCTCTGTAGAGCAATTAAAATGCTACCTTTTCCTTGAAGCTTTCCATAAGTTTTCATTGGATTTGACCTCTTGTCTCTACATTCCTCCCATCTTTATAATATTTTATGATTCTCTTTTAATTCAGATAAACACATATTTATTGTTTCCTACTAGGTGCTTGGCACTGTGCTAGGTATCAGGCATAGACTGGGGAATGAGACAGTGTGTTTCTGTCCTCTTAGAGCTACAGTGTCCTATGGTCCAATATTTTGTCTTATATTTTAATTGTTTTAGTTTATTTCTCTACCGGATTATAAAATCTGTAAAGGCAGGGACCATATGATCATCTTACGTATTTCTGAGCCTCTAGAAAGTTGACTTGATTAATTGTATGAATATTAAATATTTTGTCTACCTGTTACCTTAGTAATTTCTGTATTGGTAAGTGATGAATGTATATGCTTTGCTAACACTTTGCTTCTTACTTGCTATTAATTTATAGGTTAGTTGGGGCCATATTGAAGATGTTGAGCTTATTAATGATGGCTCTGGATTAGGTTTTGGAATAGTTGGAGGAAAATCGAGTGGTGTAGTTGTGAGGACTATAGTTCCTGGAGGATTAGCAGATCGAGTAAGTTGACCTTCTTTGATTTAATTTTGGTTTTATACAATTTAAATTGTATGGCTTGAAATGTAATTTTATAACATGGGTTACTAGGATATATGTTTCCATGACCAGAATTTAAGTATAGCTAAAAATGTTTTTTTCTATAACTGTTAATATACACTAACTCTGCTTTATTTTAAAAAGCTCCTAAATCAACGTTTTTTGGGGTGGTTTTCTTTGGCCTGTGATTGACAGTCATCTTGATTCTATCAAAAGACAATTTTTTTTTTTTTTTTTTTTTCCGGTATGCGGGCCTCTCACTGTTGTGGCCTCTCCCGTTGTGGAGCACAGGGTCCGGACGCGCAGGCTCAGCGGCCCAGCCGCTCACGGGCCCAGCCGCTCCGCGGCATGTGGGATCTTCCCGGACCGGGGCACGAACCCGTGTCCCCTGCATCGGCAGGCGGACTCTCAACCACTGCGCCACCAGGGAAGCCCGACAATATTTTTTATTGAAAGGAATCATTAATGGGTATTGTATTCTGAATATCTATATTATTTTCTCCCAGTGTATCTTTCAAGGTCCTAAATGTTAAAATCAGATGGTACAGCGATTACAAACTTTTATCTCAATATTGTTTGTGGTAAATTTCACTAGAATTACAAATTTCTGGCATTATAAATAAAAATACTACCCTTCATTATTTAGCAGTGTTCAAACTGAAAGTGGGCCATTTTAAAACTTATCAACTGTTTCTGCTTAGTTTTACATTGAAGAAAATGTTAAATACTACATTGAGTTTTTAAAAAGTAGTTTAGAAATTTGAAGCTACTTAATACAGTAATGAGTTCATATTATATAGACTGTCCATGATAATCAGAATGATTTGTAAATTTTACTGATTAATGTCTAGTCACATGTAAAAATTTATCCCTTCTAAAAAACATATAAAGTAAAAATGAACTTGCTGTGCACATGCAGCTTTGAGGCAAGTTCCTCAGCTCTCTATTTCTAGTCAAGATTGCTCCACCTTGGGTTAGGACTCCGTGCTTCCATTGCAGGGAGCACAGGTTCGATCCCTGGTCAGGGAACTAAGATTCCTCAAGCCATGCGGCCAGGCCAAGAAAAAAAGAAAAAAAAAGGTTGCTCTACCTTATACGAATGGAGCTATTAATATTCCTATTATCCTTTCAGCAGCTAAGTGTATTTATTTAGCATAATGCCTCTCAGAGTTTTGTCTGTGGGTCCCTGAGTCTTTTGCAGGGGGTGTACAAGATCAAAACAACTTACATAATAATACTAAGATGTATTAGCCCTTTCACCATGTTGGCGTTTGCACTGATGACATGCAAGCAGTGGTAGGCTAAACCTGCTGGTGCCTTCATGTGAAACAGGGCAGTGGCACACAACTGTACTAGTAGTCATTGCATTCTTCTCCACATGTGCTTGCCACTGCAACAGCAACAATGCCAGTCTCACTTAAGAAAGTGCAATAAAAACAAATTTAAGTAAGTGCATGTCTTTTTAATACCATGTGACAAAATCAGATGTACTGTATAGCACTTCTGTCATGTACGGAAGTATGGCGGTTTTCTTGAGGGGAAACATTTGTGAGACAAACTAGCCACATTGTAATATGGAACAGCATTTTAATTTTTTTAATTTATTTTTTAATTTTTTGCTTTTTTCCCCAAAATTTCTGAGACCTAATTTTTTGGAAATGCATTATTTTAGTTTCAGGATTACAGAATAATGATTTGATATTTCCATATATTATGAAATGATCACCACAATGTGTCTAGTTAACATCTATTACCTCATAGTTAGAAATTTTGTTTTCTTGTGATAAGAACTTTTGAGATCTCTCTTAGCAACTTTCAGGTATACAGTACAGTACTGTTAACTACAGTCACCATGCTGTGGTTTATATCCCTATGATTTACTATTTTATAGCTGAAAATTTGTACCTTTTGATCTTCTTCACCCATTTTGCCCACCCGCCACACCCCTGCCTCTGGCAGCCACCAATCTAGAATACCATTTTTATTTTTGAAAGGATAACTGACAGAAAAATTATGATTATTCAGACTTGGTTATTTGGTAGACAGTTCCTTGAAATGAATGAAGTGAACCTGTTACCTCAAGGAAAAACAACTGACAGCATTTGTTGCTGATGATAAAGTTTGAACTTTCAAGCAAAAATTAGAATTTTGGAAAATTTTGTGTTTTACCATAAGCTTGAAATTTTCCAATATTTAAATACTTCTCTGATTAGATTGTTGGTGATGTTAATATGATTTTTTTAATATTATATAATGTTATATGTAAATATTTAGAAAATCTGCATAACTCTAGGAATCAGTATTTTCTGAAGATCAATGTGTAGTGTGGCAAAATAATATATAGTAAAAAATCCATTCAGAATTCAAGATTGATCAATAGATTTTAATGAAACAGTATCTGAAAGTTTATTGATGTTGTTTCAGATTCCACGTTGCAACTGATCTTTAAGAAATCACCACTTGTCAAGTTTCGGTGTGTTATCAAAGAATGGGCTGAAAGGGCTATTAAAATACTCCCCCATTTTCCAAATATATATCTGATTAAGACCAGATTTTCTTTATATACTTCAACCAAAGCAACATATTGCAATACACTGAATGCTGAAGCAGATATGAAAATTCAGCTGTCTTCTTTTAAGTCAGATATTAAAGAGATTTGTAACAATTTCTTTAAGAATACAACTCTTCTCACAATTTTTTTGTTTTAGAAAACATAACTTTTTAAAATAAAAAAATATCAATATGTAAAAAGTATATATTAATATATTACATACCTTAAATATTTAAAAAGTTTCTCAGTATTGTTTCCCAATTCAGTTGATATCAGCAGATAACAACAGAGAGAACTACATAAACAAAAACTCTGTGATCTCAGTAATTTTTGAGATATAATTGACAGACAATAAATTGCACATATGTAAAGAATACAATTTGACGTGTTTGCTGGCGAGTCTGAAATCTGTAGGGCAGACCAGCAGGCTGGAAACTCAGGCAAGAGTTGACATTAAAGTCTGGACTCTGGGCTTCCCTGGTGGTGCAGTGGTTGAGAGTCCGCCTGCCGATGCAGGGGACACGGGTTCGTGCCCCGGTCCGGGAAGATCCCACATGCCGCGGAGCCTGTGCGTCCAGAGCCTGTGCTCTGCAACGGGAGAGGCCACAACAGTGAGAGGCCCGCATACCGCAAAAAAAAAAAAAAAAAAAAAAAGAAAAAAAAAAGTCTGGACTCTGAAATTTGTATGGCAAGTTGGCAGGGTTTCTGTTATAGTTTTAAGGCAGAATTCCTTTTCCAGGAAACCTCAGTTTTTGCTCATAAAGTCTTCAGCTGATTAGATGGAGCCTATCCATGTTATCAAGGGTAACATTCTTAAAGTCAACTGATTGTAGATATTAATTACATCGACAAAATACCTTCACAGTAACATCTAAACTAGTGTTTGACCAAACAACTGGGCACCAGAGCTTAGCCAAGGTGACACATAAAATTTAACCATGATACCATCTATCACTACAGTCAAGAACATATTCATGACCCACAAAGATTTTCTGTGCCCTTTTGTAATCCCTATTCCTCCATCCTCAATTATTTTTAAGAATGTAAAGGAGTTCTGAGACCAAAAAGGCTGAGAATGCTCGTTATAGGTTCTTCAAAAGACATCTTCAGCACAAAACAAGTAATAATCTTTAAGGATTTTTTTGAAAAATTTTGAAACCTGGAAAGGGATGAGATATTGTGGAGTATTTTGGTGTTTTTTCTCACCCCAACCCGCCTCCTTTAGCAATTTTAATAGACTTATTTGCTATAGTAGCATTTTTCAAGATGCAAAGTGGTGTAGTTATTATGAAGAACAAAGGGTCAAATAAATTTGGAAAGCACCAAGTTAAACAAAATCAAATAGATTACTGTACATTAACGTACATTATGAATTTTCACAAGAAGAATATGATGTGCAGAGTTTCCCTTTGTGACACTGTTGGTAAAAGCCCATGTCTGATTTTCACCCTTTCCTGGAAGGGATTGTCACTCTTTCAGGTCTTCAGGATGGGGGGCATGTGCCTGTCAGAGTCATAATGGAGAAGCGAGTGTTTATGCCAGATATGGTCATCTGCCTAATACACATTATTCTCGTGTAATCCTCAGAACAGTCATAAATTTTATTCACAAATCATAGGTATGGAAACTTAAGAAATTGCCCAAGGCTATGCAACTAAGAAACGACAAAGTCAGGATTGAGCCTACATCTGTTAGATGTACTGCTTAAATCTACTTATACAAAGTTGATCCTGATGTTTTCATTTTCCTGGTGTACACCTGTCCAGGGTTGGTCAAGCCTATGAGGGAATTGCCAGCTCTAACAGCAACATTGCTATTGGTCCTTTCCTGTAGGGAATATGATGAGACCTAAACATAGGGGACAGAGCAGTATTCACTTCTCTCTTCCCCTCATCCAGCCAAATGGCAGATAAAATCTCTTCAGCTAACTCTGCTTTGTTGCTAAATCTTTAGAGTTGTTGCTCACGTAGCCTGATCATAGCTTTAAAATTATTAAAGGGAATATTGCTTTTCATTAAAATGTACTCATATTTTGACTGTTAATGCTCACTGTTGACCATGGCAATCTTCATGGTAAGGGAATATGGATGTCTTAGGTCATTAGTTAGATGTGATTTAGATTGATCATAAAGTGATACCTACATTCTGCTAAAGGGGTTAACTAATACTACTTTCTCTAAAGACTATAAAATTGTATAACAGAAAGTTAGAAAAGCAAGTCAGTATTTCTTATTTAAAAGGGTTTCATAAAATAGCCCCTTGTATTTTCTTTTGTGTACAGATAAGTCAATATGGGGTAGAGTTGAGGGGGCAAAGAATACCTAACTGAGCCTAAAGAAGTATCAGAAATGGATGCATTTGAGGACTTGCTGTAAGGAAGGCACTAGGCTAAAGCTTTTACATATAGTATTTTTTTAAGCTATTTATTTATTTATTATATTTATGGACTTTATTTTTGACTGCATTCGGTCTTTGTTGCTGCACGTGGGCTTTCTCTAGTTGTGGCGAGCAGGGGCTACTCTTCCTTGCAGTGCGTGGGCTTCTCATTGCGGTGGCTTCTCTTGTGGAGCATGGGCTCTAGGTGCGTGGGCTTCAGTAGTTGTGGCTCGCAGGCTTCAGTAGTTGTGGCTTGCGGGCTCTAGAGCACAGGCTCAGTAGTTTTGGCGCACGGGCTTAGTTGCTTCGCAGTCTGTGGGATCTTCCCGGACCAGGGATCAAAGCTGTGTCCCCTGCATTGGCAGGTGGATTCTTAACCACCGTGCCACCAGGGAAGTACCAAACATATAGTATTGAGTTTAGTGCTCACAACTCAATGAGAGAGGAATTTATCCCCATCTTACTTAAGAGGGATCTGAGATTTAGGTAGGATCAGTAACTGACCTGTGGCCCTACAGCTTGATCAAAGTAGTGCCAGCATTTGAACTTGGGTGTGTCTGACTCCAAAGCCTTGTCATTCTGCTGTCTACTGCCTCTACTGTTGTAAAGTAAATGAAGTGGAAAAATATTGACGTATACGGGTTTTTTAGAAATGTTTATTGAGACCTAATTACAGTGAGCAATCAGTAAATGTAATCAGGGCCAATTCCCTGAATAGGGAAATTATATGGTATCGTGTAAGGGGAGCTAAAAGACCTATCTACCTGTAATCCTTAGGTACTCTCCAAAATTCACAGTGCCTGAAACATCTTCTGAGAATTCTGTTCAGCTATGGAAAAAATTTGAGAATTTTTCAGCAGTTAGAAGTTTTGTTTTTTGTTTTGTTTTGATTTTTTGTTTGTTTGTTTTTAAATAAATTGATATGGGCAGTGTAAAACTTTTTTGTTTTGCAGAAATCTCTTTTATGTGGTCTGGAGGAATTCTAGGGAAATCAGGTACATTGAGTTACCCCGTTGTCTCCCAAAGGTGATTATTAAAGCACAACCTACTTAAAAGTTGTCATGAATTATTGACTTTTTGGTATCAGGCAATTGTAATATGAGTCCTATTACCTATCTAGTAACCTTTAATACTAAGAAGGAATGGAACCAACCAAGGATTGGAGAAGTAGGTGTGGACTATGAGGAATTTTTAGTCTAGAATAATAAAGGCCCAGCTTGAGGACACTGAACAGTTCGTTATTCCCAGTAATTTTGCTTTGAGTGTGTCTGGAAACTGGTAGTTTCCTTATCCTTAAAAATCATTGATGAGGGCTCTAGAAATATGAGAAGGATAGGATAGATGTACTTACACTTAGTACCTTTAATTCCTTGAGGGAAAGAGCATTTTTTTATGGTTCTAGTAATATAAATTATATCTTTATAAAAGCCTTGCAATATTCTTACTAGAAGTCAAGATAAAAGAATACCAAATCTAAAAAAAAAATAAAAAAAATAAAATAAAAAAAGAATACCAAATCAAACTAGCCAAGGATCTAAGTTATCCATCTACTGATTTTTGGTCAAAATACAGGATTAGGATTATTTTCCTTTGGAGATTCAAACCTGAGACACTTGCCATGAGGTTGACATTTATTTATTTTTTTCTTTTCTTTTTTTTAATGTGCATTCTTATTATTTGTTTATTTATTTAACATCTTTATTGGAGTATAATTGCTTTACAGTGTTAGTTTCTGCTGTATAACAAAGTGAATCAGCTATACATAGGCATACATCCCCATATCTCCTCCCTCTTGCATCTTCCTCCCACCCTCCCTATCCCACCCCTCTAGGTGGTCACAAAGCACCGAGCTGATCTCCCCCTGCAATGCAGCTGCTTCCCACTAGCTATCTATTTTACACTGGTAGTGTATATATGTCAGTGCTACTCTCTCACTTCGTCCCAGCTTACCCTTCCCCCTCCCATGTCCTCAAGTCCATTCTCTACATCTGAGTCTTTATTCCTGTCCTGCCCCTAGGTTCATTAGAACCATTTTTTAATTTTTAATTTTTTTTTTAGATTCCATATATATGTGTTAGCATACGGTATTTGTTTTTCTCTTTTGCCTTTTGATTAAAGACCAATGATAGAAATGTCCTGGAATCAGAAGTGGTAATAATTTCATTTTCTGAGTTGTGGAAGTATTTGGTACCATTTTTTAATTTTCAGAGAAACAAACTTGATTTCTTTCTTTTGTAGCTCAGGCCTGAAATCCTTTAGGTTTTCAAATATCTTTTGAATTGAAATTATCATCTACAACAGCCTATCAGAGAACTTAAAAGTGCAGAGTACTAAATGTTTTTTTAGCCAATAACTGCTAACTTGGATTAAAGTATTTTTTCTTTAAAAAAAAACTATATGAATGATACTGTTAGTGTTTTCACTGTAACAGTGTGTTACCCTGTTACATCAGCTATTTTAATTTTTTGCCTTCCATACTATCTTTTCCTGTATGCATAATTTTTTCTCTCTTTTGAAAGACTCTATGGGTTAATAAACTTTTATATTTCACTGTTAGATTAGCATGCCATGACTTTGAATCTTGACATAGCTATTTGTTGGCTATCATTGACTTATGATTTCTGTTAAAGAACAAAAAGGACTCTATACCTTTTAGTTTCCTTCCACAGTAGACCGGTTATGAAAGGAGAATATTGATCAGAAAGTATCAGTAAAATGCAATGTTTGGGGCTGCTGGACTTGTAAAAGCTAGCTGTCATTTTGGTATCTTTCCTATCAATCTGATTATGGTTGTTTTGCACTTATGAATTCCTTAGAACACCTGTTTATCTGGAACAAGAAAATGTTTGACTTTCAGTGACAGGTGCAAATTATCTACATCATTTAAAATCGAGTTCAGGTAATATAGGAAAACAATAGTGCTTAGGAGGTGACTGTACTTACAGTGAAATGTCCTTTGTCCAAGCCAAGTGTGAAAACACTCACCATATTCTTTATTCTGTGGTCAGGCCAAAATTCTGTTCAAGAATGGTTTATTCACAGAGGCATCTTACCCTTATTTTTCATCATGAACACTTGACTGTCTCTTAAGTAGTTGCTTGTTTTGTTTCAAGTTTGTTGCATTGCTAAAAAATAGAACATCAAATTATCAGTGCTTAAAGTAGAAATCCAGCAATTCTTTGTTCCTTTTTCCACAGTAATTTCTTCCTTGCATCTATTTCTTTTCTAAGTCTTTCCAAACGTTTCTGACTTGAATTGCATTTCTGTTTCACGGCTCCTCTTTGCTTGCAGTAGCTTCTAGTGCCTTCTGCAGAATTCACAACAAAGCATATAGTTTTCTACTCACTGTTTTGATCTAACACCTTCTTTCATACAGGTTTCTGCAAAATTGGAGAAAAGGAAGGATGGGGAATAGACTTTTAGTTTTAAGGCCCTCTCTTTTTTGCTCTTTTCCATCCCTCCCTCCCTCCCTTCCTTCCTTTCCACTTTTTTTCTTCTGAGTTCCATCTGGAACTTACAGATGGTGCCTCCCGGAGCCAGGAGTATGAAGCTTAGAACTGTACTAGCCCAGTGGTCATGGCTCTATTCTCAGGTTGTCCTTCTGTCCCAGGTGCAAAATATCTATTTTCATCTTCATTTTATTTCAAGCTTTTTGACAGTTATAGGAAATTTCTTGGAGAATAGGAAACAGTATATTTATTATCTACTGATATTACTTTGGAGATATCAAAGTATAAGACAAATGATTAATAAGAACAGGTCTTCAGTGAGACAACTTGGGTTGAACTTTGGCCCTGCCACTTATTAGCTTTGTGATCTTGGTCAATTCAGTCAACCTTTTTGAATCTCGGTTTTCTCATTTTAAAGCTGTTCTTCACTGAAAGAGATGATATATGGAAAGTGATTTTTTTCATCCTGTAAAGTGCTCTGGTGGTGTAATTTTTCATAACTGGTTCTGTTTACATTTTGGAATCTTTAATATATTGTAGTAAAGATAAGTAAAGAGAATTCAGACTTTCTGATGAAACAAATTTAGTGAAAATGAAGTGGATCAACTATTCAAAAATTTCACAAACGAAGGTAGAATGGAACTGATATACTTTGAAAAAAATTTCTTTTATTTTTAAAATTAATTAATTAATTTATTTATTTATTGTTGGCTCTGTTGGGTCTTCGTTTCTGTGCGAGGGCTTTCTCTAGTTGCGGCAAGTGGGGGCCACTCTTCATCGTGGTGCGCGGGCCTCTCACTGTCGTGGCCTCACTTGTTGCGGAGCACAAGCTCCAGACGCGCAGGCTCAGTAGTTGTGGCTCACGGGACTAGTTGCTCCGCGGCATGTGGGATCTTCCCAGACCAGGGCTTGAATCCGTGTCCCCTGCATTGTCAGGCAGACTCTCAACCACTGCGCCACCAGGGAAGCCCTGATATACTTTTTTTTTGCTTTATGGTGGTGTGTTAGTTTCTGCTTTATAACAAAGTGAATCAGTTATACATATACATATGATCCCATATCTCTTCCATCTTGCGTCTCCCTCCCTCCCACCCCTCTAGGTGGTCACAAAGCACCGAGCTGATCTCCCTGTGCTATGCAGCTGCTTCCCACTAGGTATTTTACATTTGGTAGTGTATATATGTCCATGCCACTCTCTCACTTTGTCACAGCTTATCCTTCCCCCTCCCCATATCCTCAAGTCCATTCTCTAGTAGGTCTGTGTCTTTATTCCTGTCTTACCCCTAGGTTCTTCATGACCTTTTTTTTCCCCTTAGATTCCATATATATGTGTTAGCATACGGTATTTGTTTTTCTCTTTCTGACTTACTTCACTCTGTATGACAGACTCTGGGTCCATCCAGCTCACTACAAATAACTCAATTTCGTTTCTTTTTATGGCTGAATAATATTCCATTGTATATATGTGCCACATCTTCTTTATCCATTTATCCGATGATGGACACTTGGGTTGCTTCCATCTCCTGGCTATTGTAAATAGAGCTGCAATGAACATTTTGGTACATGACTCTTTTTTTTTTTAACATCTTTATTGGGGTATAATTGCTTTACAATGGTGTGTTAGTTTCTGCTTTATAACAAAGTGAATCAGTTATACATATACATATGTTCCCATATGTCTTCCCTCTTGCGTCTCCCTCCCTCCCACCCTCCCTATCCCACCCCTCCAGGCTGTCACAAAGCACCGAGCCAATATCCCTGTGCCATGCGGCTGCTTCCCACTAGCTATCTACCTTACTACGTTTGTTAGTGTGTATATGTCCATGACTCTCTCTCGCCTTGTCACAGCTCACCCTTCCCCCTCCCCATAGCCTCAAGTCGGTTCTCTAGTAGATCTGCGTCTTTATTCCTGCCTTACCCCTAGGTTCTTCATGACATTTTTTTTTTCTTAAATTCCATATATATGTGTTAGCATACGGTATTTGTCTTTTTCTTTCTGACTTACTTCACTCTGTATGACAGACTCTAGGTCTATCCACCCCATTACAAATAGCTCAATTTCGTTTCTTTTTATGGCTGAGTAATATTCCATTGTATATATGTGCCACATCTTCTTTATCCATTCATCCGATGATGGGCACTTAGGTTGTTTCCATCTCCAGGCTATTGTAAATAGAGCTGCAATGAACATTTTGGTACATGACTCTTTTTGAATTTTGATTTTCTCAGGGTATATGCCCAGTAGTGGGATTGCTGGGTCATATGGTAGTTCTATTTGTGGTTTTTTAA
The DNA here is from genome assembly GCF_011762595.2 of Tursiops truncatus. Taxonomy (NCBI): domain Eukaryota; kingdom Metazoa; phylum Chordata; class Mammalia; order Artiodactyla; family Delphinidae; genus Tursiops; species Tursiops truncatus. The sequence continues at coordinate 131,385,939 of NC_047034.1, read as the reverse complement.
GGAACCTCCATACTGTTCTCCATAGTGGCTGTACCAATTCACATTCCCACCAGCAGTGCAAGAGGGTTCCCTTTTCTCCACACCCTCTCCAGCATTTACTGTTTCTAGATTTTTTGATGATGGCCATTCTGTCCGGTGTGAGATGATATCTCATAGTAGTTTGATTTGCATTTCTCTAATGGTTAATGATGTTGAGAATTCTTTCATGTGTTTGTTGGCAAACTGTATATCTTCTTTGGAGAAACATCTGTTTGGGTCTTCTGCCCATTTTTGGATTGGGTTTTTTGTTTTTTTGTTATTGTGCTGCATGAGCTGCTTGTAAATTCTGGAGATTAATCCTTTGTCAGTTTCTTCACTTGCAAATATTTTCTCCCATTCTGAGGGTTGTCTTTTGGTCTTGTTTATGGTTTCCTTTGCTGTGCAAAAGCTTTGAAGTTTCATTAGGTCTCATTTGTTTATTTTTGTTTTTATTTCCATTTCTCTAGGAGGTGGGTCAAAAAGGACCTTGCTGTGATTTATGTCATAGAGTGTTCTGCCTATGTTTTCCTATAACAGTTTGATAGTTTCTGGCCTTACATTTAAGTCTTTAATCTATTCTGAGCTTACTATTGTGTATGGTGTTAGGGAGTGTTCTAATCTCATACTTTTACATGTACCTGTCCAGTTTTCCCAGCACCACTTATTGAAGAGGCTGTCCTTTCTCCACTGTACATTCCTGCCTCCTCTATCAAAGATAAGGTGACCATATGTGCGTGGGTTTATCTCTGGGCTTTCTATCCTGTTCCATTGATCTGTGTTTCTGTTTTTGTGCCAGTACCATACTGTCTTGATTACTGTAGCTTTGTAGAATAGTCTGAAGTCAGGGAGCCTGATTCCTCCAGCTCCGTTTCTTGTTCTCAAGTTTGCTTTGGCTATTCAGCGTCTTTTGTGTTTCCATACAAATTGTGAAATTTTTTGTTTTAGTTGTGTGAAAAATGCCAGTGGTAGTTTGATAGGGATTGCATTGAATCTGTAGATTGCTTTGTGTAGTAGAGTCATTTTCATAATGTTGATTCTTCCAATCCAAGAACATGGTATATCTCTCCATCTATTTGTATCATCTTTAATTTCTTTCATCAGTGTCTTATAGTTTTCTGCATATGTGTCTTTTGTCTCCTTAGGTAGGTTTATTCCTAGATATTTTATTCTTTTTGTTGCAGTGGTAAATGGGAGTGTTTTCTTAATTTCACTTTCAGATTTTTCATCGTTAGCGTATAGGAAAGCCAGAGATTTCTGTGCGTTAGTTTTGTATCTTGCTACTTTACCAAATTCATTGATTAGCTCTAGTAATTTTCTGGTAGCATCTTTAGGATTCTCTATGTACAGTATCATGTCATCTGCAAACAGTGACAGCTTTACTTCTTTTCTGATTTGGATTCCTTTTATTTCCTTTTCTTCTCTGATTGCTGTGGCTAAAACTTCCAAAACTATGTTGAATAAGAGTGGTGAGAGTGTGCAACCTTGTCGTGTTCCTGTTCTTAGTGGAAATGCTTTCAGTTTTTCACCATTGAGGACAATGTTGGCTGTGAGTTTGTCATATATGGCCTTTATTATTATGTTGAGGACAGTTCCCTCTATGCCTACTTTCTGCAGGGTTTTTATCATAAATGGGTGCTGAATTTTGTCGAAAGCTTTCTCTGCATCTATTGAGATGATCATATGGTTTTTCTCCTTCAGTTTGTTAATATGGTGTATCACGTTGATTGATTTGTGTATATTGAAGAATCCTTGCATTCCTGGAATAAACCCCACTTGATCATGGTGTATGATCCTCTTAATGTGCTGCTGGATTCTGTTTGCTAGTATTTTGTTGAGGATTTTTGCATCTATGTTCATCAGTGATATTGGCCTGTAGTTTTCTTTCTTTGTGACATCCTTGTCTGTTTTGTTATCAGGGTAATGGTGGCCTCGTAGAATGAGTTTGAGAGTGTTCCTCCCTCTGCTATATTTTGGAAGTTTGCGAAGGATAGGTGTTAGCTCTTCTCTAAATGTTTGATAGAATTCGCCTGTGAAGCCATCTGGTCCTGGGCTTTTGTTTGTTGGAAGATTTTTAATCCCAGTTTCAATTTCAGTGCTTGTGATTGGTCTGCTCATAATTTCTATTTCTTCCTGATTTAGTCTTGGCAGGTTGGCCAGACTTGGCAATTTCTAAGAATTTGTCCATGTCTTCCAGGTTGTCCCTTTTATTGGCATAGAGTTCCTTGTAGTAATCTCTCATGATCTTTTGTGTTTCTGCAGTGTCAGTTGTTACTTCTCCTTTTTCATTTCTAATTCTATTGATTTGAGTCTTCTTCCTTTTTTTCTTGATGAGTCTGGCTAATGGTTTATCAATTTTATCTTCTCAAAGAACCAGCTTTTAGTTTTATTGATCTTTGCTATCGTTTCCTTCATTTCTTTTTCATTTTTTTCTGATCTGATCTTTATGATTTCTTTCCTTCTGCTAATTTTGGGGTTTTTTGGTTCTTCTTTCTGTAATTGCTTTAGGTGCAAGGTTAGGTTGTTTATTCGAGATGTTTCCTGTTTCTTAAGGTAGGAATGTATTGCTGTAACCTTCCCTATTAGAACTGCTTTTGCTGCATCCCATAGGTTTTGGGTCGTCGTGTCTCCATTGTCATTTGTTTCTAGGTATTTTTTTGATTTCCTCTTTGATTTCTTCAGTGATTACTTCATTATTAAGTAGTGTATTGTTTAGCCTCCATGTGTTTGTATTTTTTACAGATCTTTTCCTGTAATTGACATCTAGTCTCATAGCGTTGTGGTTGGAAAAGATACTTGACACAATTTCAATTTTCTTAAATTTACCAAGGCTTGATTTGTGACCCAAGATATGATTTATCCTGGAGAATGTTCCATGAGCACTTGAGAAAAATGTGTATTCTGTTGTTTTTGGATGGAATGTCCTATAAATATCAATTAAGTCCATCTTGTTTAATGTATCATTTAAAGCTTGTGTTTCCTTATTTATTTTCATTTTGGATGGTCTGTCCATTGGTGAAAGTGGGATGTTAATGTCCCCTACTATGAATGTGTTACTGTTGATTTCCCCTTTTATGGCTGTTAGTATTTGCCTTATATATTGAGGTACTCCTATGTTGGTTGCATAAATATTTACAATTGTTATATCTTCTTCTAGGATCGATCCCTTGATCATTATGTAGTGTCCTTCTTTGTCTCTTGTAATAGTCTTTATTTTAAAGTCTATTTTGTCTGATATGAGAATTGATACTCCACCTTTCTTTCTTCTGATTTTCATTTGCAAGGAATATCTTCTTCCATCCCCTTACTTTCAGTCTGTATGTGTCCCTAGGTCTGAAGTGGGTCTCTTGTAGACAGCATATATATGGGTCTTGTTTTTGTATCCATTCAGCCAGTCTGTGTCCTTTGGTGGGAGCATTTAATCCATTTACATTTAAGGTAATTATCGATATGTAGTTCCTATTCCCATTTTCTTAATTGTTTTGGGTTTGTTATTGTAGGTCTTTTCCTTCTGTTGTTTTTCTTGGCTAGAGAAGTTCCTTTACCATTTGTTGTAAAGCTGGTTTGGTGGTGCTGAATTCTCTCAGCTTTTGCTTGTCTGTAAAGGTTTTAATTTCTCCATCAAATCTGAATGAGATCCTTGCTGTGTAGAGTAATGTTGGTTGTAGGTTTTTCTCCTTCATCACTTTAAATATGTCCTGCCAGTCCCTTCTGGCTTGCAGAGTTTCTGCTGATAGATCAGCTGTTAACCTTATGGGGATTCCCTTGTGTGTTATTTGTTGTTTTTCCCTTGCTGCTTTTAATATGTTTTCTTTGTATTTAATTTTTGACAGTTTGATTAATATGTGTCTTGGCGTGTTTCTCCTTGGATTTATCATGTATGGGACTCTCTGTGGTTCCTGTACTTGATTAACTATTTCCTTTTCCATATTAGGGAAGTTTTCAAGTATAATCTCTTCACATATTTTCCAGTCCCTTTCTTTTTCTCTTGTTCCTCTTGGACCACTGTAATTCGAATGTTGGTGCATTTAATATTGTCCCAGAGGTCTCTGAGACTGTCCTCAGTTCTTCCCATTGTTTTTTCTTTATTCTGCTCTGCAGTAGTTCTTTCCACTATTTTATCTTCCAGGTCACTTATCCGTTCTTCTGCCTCAGTTATTCTGCTATTTATCCCTTCTATAGTATTTTTAATTTCATTTATTGTGTTGTTCATCATTGCTTGTTTCAACTTTAGTTCTTCTAGGTCCTTGTTAAATGTTTCTTGCATTTTATCTATTCTATTTCCAAGATTTTGAATCATCTTTACTATCATTATTCTGAATTCTTTTTCAGGTAGACTGCCTATTTCCTCTTCATTTTTTTAGGTCTGGTGGGTTTTTATCTTGCTCCTTCATGTGCTGTGTGTTTTTCTGTCTTTTCATTTTGCTTATCTTACTGTGTTTGGGGTCTCCTTTTTGCAGGCTGCAGCTTCGTAGTTCCTGTTGTTTTTGGTGTCTCTCCCCAGTGGCTAAGGTTGGTTCAGTGAGTTATGTAGGCTTCCTGGTGGAGGGGAGTAGTGCCTGTGTTCTGGTGGATGAGGCTGGATCTTGTCTTTCTGGTGGGCAGGTCCACGTGTTGTGGTGTGTTTTGGGGTGTCTGTGGACTTATCATTTTAGGCAGCCTCTCTGCTAATGGGTGGGGTTGTGTTCCTGTCTTGCTGGTTATTTGGCATAGGTTGTCCAGCAGTGTAGCTTGCTGGTCGTTGAGTGAAGCTGGGTGTTGGTGTTGAGATGGAGATCTCTGGGAGATTTTCTCCGTTTGATATTACGTGGAGCTAGGAGGTCTGTTGTGGACCTGTGTCCTAAAGTTGGCTCTCCCACCTCAGAGGTACAGCACTGACTCCTGGCTGCAGCACCAAGAGCCTTTCATCCACACGGCTCAGAATAAAAGGGAGAAAAAGTAGAAAGAAAGGAAGAGGATAAAATAAAATAAAGTAAAATAAAATAAATTTATTAAAAAATAACTATTAAGAAAAAAAAATTTTTAAGTAAAAAAACAAACAAAAAAAACACGGACGGACAGAACCCTTGGACAAATGGTGAAAGCAAAGCTATACAGACAAAATCTCACACAGAAGCATACACATACTCACAGAAAGAGGAAAAGGGGAAAAAATAATAAATCTTGCTCTCAAGGTCGACCTCCTCAATTTGGGATGATTCGTTGTCTATTCAGGCATTCCACCGATGCAGGGTACATCAAGTTGATTGTGGAGATATAGTCTGCTGCTTCTGAGGCTGCTGGGAGGGATTTCCCTTTCTGTCTTTGTTCACACAGCTCCCGCGGCTCAGCTTTGGATTTGGCCCCGCCTCTGCGTGTAGGTCGCCGGAGGGCGTCTGTTCTTCACTCAGACAGGATGGATTAAAGGAGCCACTGCTTCGGTGGCTCTTGTTCACTCAGGCTGGGGGTAGGGAGGGGTGCGGATATGGGGCAAGGCTGCGGCGGCAGACGTCGGCGTGACTTTGCACCAGCCTGAGGCGCGCCATGCGTTCTCCTGGGGAAGTTGTCCCTGGATCACGGGACCCTGGCAGTGGCGGGCTGCACAGTCTCCCGGAAGGGAGGTGTGGATAGTGACCTGTGCTCGCACACAGGTTTCTTGATGGCGGCAGCAGCGGACTTAGCGTCTCATGCTCGTCTCTGGCGTTCGCGCTTTTAGCTGCAGCTCGCGCCCGTCTCTGGAATTCCTTTAAGCAGCACTCTTAATGCCCTCTCCTCGCGCACCAGGAAGCAGAGGGAAGAAAAAGTCTCTTGCCTCTTCGGCAGGTCCAGACTTTTCCCCAGACTCCCTCCCGGCTCGCCGTGGTGCACCAACCCCTTCGGGCTGTGTTCACGCCGCCAACCCCAGTCCGCCAACCCCAGTCCTCTCCCTGCGCTCTGACAGAAGCCTGAGCCTCAGCTCCCAGCCCCGCCCGCCCCTCCCGGTGGGCAGACAAGCCTCTCAGGCTGGTGAGTGCCGGTCGGCACCGATCCTCTGTGCGGGAATCTCTCCGCTTTGCCCTCTGCACCCCTGTTGCTGCGCTCTCATCCGCAGCTCCGAAGCTCCACTCCTCCGCCACCTGCAGTCTCCACCCGCGAAGGGGCTTCTAGTGTGTGGAAACCTTTCCTCCTTCACGGCTCCTTCCCATTGGTGCAGGTCCCGTCCCTATTCTTTTGTCTCTGTTTATTCTTTTTTCTTTTGCCCTACCCAGGTACGTGTGGAGTTTCTTGCCTTTTGGGAGGTCTGAGATCTTCTGCCAGCGTTCAGTAGGTGTTCTGTAGGAGTTGTTCCACGTGTAGATGTATTTCTGGTGTATCTGTGGGGAGGAAGGTGATCTCCGCGTTTTACTCTTCCGCCATCTTCTTCCTCCTCCCTGATATACTTTTTGATGTATTATGTTTTAAACTTTACAATGAGTGAAATATACAAACATATAAAAGTATACATAGTGTCTGTGCACATTTTAAATAATAATCACCAATGTACCTATAATCCAGTTTATGAAATAGATCGTGTTAAATAGTAATAATGATTACCCATATATATATATATATCACCAGCTTAAGAAGCAGGAGATTGCACATCCTTCCTCTAAACTCATCCAGAGTCATGATGTTAAATACCTTCTATATGCTCATGACTCCCAAATTTAAATGTGTAGTCTGGACTTCTCTGCTGACCTCCAGACTTGTATATCCAGCTGCGTATCTGATATGTCCACTTGCAGTGTCTAATGGGCATCTCAGACTAGACATCTCTAAAACTGAACTCCTGATTTCTGTTCCCACACACCTGTTCCTCTGTAATTTTTTTTTTTTTCAATCTCAATAGCAACTCTATCTTTCCAGCTGCTTAGGCTAAAACCTTAGAGTTTTGATTCCATTTTCCCCTCACACCCCATGTAGAAGCTATCAGCAGAGTCTGTTGACAGTTCATTAGAAATACATCTAGAATCTCACTTCTCAACACCCCAACTGCTAACCTAGTCCAGGCTCTTGTTGTCTCTTTGTAGATTATTGCATTAGCCTCCCAACTGGTATCTCTGCTTCTATTGTTTTCTCCTTTAGTCTATTTTCAGCTTAAAGGCTGGAGTGATCTTGTTAAAAATAAGTCAGATCATGTCACTCCACTGCCAAAAACCCTCCAATGACTTCCCTTCCCCCTGGCTCAGAGCAGATGCTGTATACTGCTGACCCCCTGGTAATGCTCCCATCGGTTCTTTTTTTTAAAATAAATTTATTTATTTATTTTTGGCTGTGTTGGCTCTTTGTTGCTGTGTGCGGGCTTTCTCTGAGGTGAGTGGGGGCTACTCTTCATTGCAGTGCATGGGCTTCTCATTGTCGTGGCTTCTCTTGTTGCGGAGCACGGGCTCTAGGCGCGCAGGCTTCAGTAGTTGTGGCTCGCAGGCTCTAGAGCTCAAGCTTAGTAGTTTTGATGCATGGGCTTAGTTGCTCCGAGGCATGTGGGATCTTCCCGGGACAGGGCACGAATCTGTGTCCCTTGCCTTGGCAGGCAGATTCTTAACCACTGTGCCACTAGGGAAGCCCTCCCATCGGTTCTTGACTACTCTCCTCTTTGCTCATTCTCTTCCAGCCACACTGACATCTTGCTGTTCCTCAAATGTGTCACTGGGCTTGTTGGCCCTTAGGGTTCTTCACTTTTTGTCGGTGGCCTCTGATCTGACTTTCTTCCTTTCCTAATGCCCAGGGCTTTCAGGTCACTTCCTTACGTATGTGGCTATTTTTACCTGGTTCTAGGCCATTAGGCATGAAGTGATATCCTCAAGCAAATGGCCATTTTAAAAATCTGGTTGCTCTTTTCCTTTTGAACTCTCCTCCTGTGCCCCCTCCCCTTCTTTTTTTGTTTTACAAGGACTTCCTTTTCTCTATTGCCAATTCAGCTGTTCATTAAAAGTATTATATTTTATTCAGCATTTTTAGATGGCTTCTTTATCAGCCATTTTGCCACGAGTCAAGGTCTGATGAATTGTTATTAACTAGTGAAGTTAGACCAATGATTTCTCATAATAATTTTTTTTTTCCTTGGATTAAAGGATGGAAGACTCCAGACAGGGGATCACATCTTGAAGATTGGTAGCACAAATGTGCAGGGAATGACCAGTGAGCAAGTTGCACAAGTGCTGAGGAACTGTGGGAATTCTGTCAGGATGCTTGTTGCAAGAGACCCAGTTGGTGAAATTTCCATAGCCCCTCCTGCCCCTGCAGCCTTACCTGTTGCCCTGCCTGCTGTAGCCAACAGGAGCCCTAGTTCTGTGAGTATACAAATTACTCTTTCATGGTAAATTCAGTACTGGGTGTGATTTACTGCAGGATTAGAAATGTTTTCCACTCCAAGTGTCGCATGCGTGTGAGTTGTGTCTCAGTGCTCAACAGGGAAGCAGAGGAGAGCCCAATTTGTAGACACTAGACAAGTTTGATTTTCTTTTTTTGCCATTTCTCAGGGTTAAGTCATTCAACTTCCCTGAGCCTCAGCTACTCATCTGTAAATTGGAGAATAATAATACCTGCATTTCTATTTCATAAGATTGGTGAACAGATATCCAGATAGTGGAGGGGAAAGTGTAACTACTGGTCAGCGTATGTGTGTTATCACTGATAAGAACAGACTGGCCAAAGGGAATAGACATTAATAATAATAATTTTTATTTTGCTTATTAACAATCATTACAGTTATATAATCATTACCATTAATCATTATCAAGCACCTGGAATTGTCTAAGTCATCTGAATTTTTCATAAGAATTCTGCAAGATAGGTCTTATCATCCACTTAATAGATGAGGAAATGGAAGTCCAAATAACTTGTTTTAAAGGTCATACAGGTAGTAATTTGCAAAGCTGGGGTTTGAATTTAGATCCTTCTGGTCCATTCCAAGTTCTTTTCTTGGTTTTTGTCTTTCAGTCTTATTAAGATAAAATCGACATACAGCACTTTATAAGTTTAAGGTGTACAGCCTAGTGATTTAATTTACATACATCATGAAGTGATTATCAGAATAAGTTTAGTGAACATCCATCACCTCATATACAATTAAAGAAATAGAAAAAAAATTTTTCTTGTGATGAGAACCCAGGATTTATTCTCTTAACTTTCATACATAACATACAGTGCTAATTATATTTATCATGTTGTATATTACATCTCTAGTACATATTCATCTTATAATACAAGGTACAAATGGAAGTTTGTACCTTTTGACTGCCTCAATCTGGTCCCCCCATCCCGCAGTCCCAAGTTCTTTCCATCCATCTCACAGGCTCTGAATCAAGAGATAATAAGGCAAAAGGAAAGAAATAGTTTTTAAAAGGACAAGCCAGGAAGAAGAAAAGAGAAGTGATTATGGTGAGAAGGGGGTGGGAAGCCACCTTTCACATTCATTTGAGGAGCCATTTGGTGTCTTCTGAAAAGCCTTTCCCTACTTGGAACCATGTGAGTGGAAGTTTTCTGTCGGAGATATTAGAATCATTTTTCTTCTCCAAACTAGTGAGAACCATTTTCTTTTCCATCCATTCTTCTGGTTTGCTGAAGCCTTCTACTTTGTAGTGAGGAACCAGTGTAGCTATGTGATAAGTGAGAATTTGATGCAATCGGTTATTTACTTTCTATTATTAATGTTTTGAATTGAAAGCAAGGTATTATGTTTTTAGACACCTTACTCTTTTTTTTTTTTTTTTTTTTTTTTTTTTGCGGTACACGGGCCTCTCACTGTTGTGGCCTCTCCCATTGCGGGGCACAGGCTCCGGACGCGCAGGCTCAGCGGCCATGGCTCACGGGCCCAGCCGCTCCGCGGCATGTGGGATCTTCCCGGACCGGGGCATGAACCCGTATCCCCTGCATCGGCAGGCGGACTCTCAACCGCTGCGCCACCAGGGAAGCCCGACACCTTACTCTTTTACAGAAATATTTTAAATTAGAAGACAAGAATGATAATCAGTTTTAGGTCAATATTTTTTGCTTACAATGGTTAGGCTTACCATTTGTTTCTAACTTTTTCTTTAAATTCTTTCAGATACAAATTTACGCTGAGTTTTTTCTAAGTGGCTGTATTAGTTTTCTCTTGTTGTATAACAAATGATCACAAACGTTGTGGCTTGAAGCAGTACCCTTTGTTGGTCCACAGCTCTGTAGGTCTGAAGTCTGGGTGAGCTCTGTTGGGCTCTTCTTAGAGTCTTACAAAGCCTAAATCAAGGTGTTGGTCTGGCTGGGCTCTTATCTGGATGCTCTGGGAACAGTCCATTTCCAAGCTCTATCATATTGTTGGCAGAATAGTTTCTTGTAGCCATAGGACTGAAGTCTCTGTATTAATGGCTGTCAGCTAAGGACCTCTTTCAGCTCCTTAAGTCCCCCTGTGTTCCTTCTCACATGACCCCTCCTTCTTCAAACCACAAGTCCAGTCCTTATGCTTCAAATCTTTTTCACTTCCCTTTCTGCCATCAATAGGAGAAAACTCTCTGCTTTTGAAGGGTGCCTGCTTAGATTAGGCTTACCTGGATAATCTCCCTTTTCCATGATATAAACACAGGAATGGCACCAGGGATCAAAAGTCAGAGACAATCTTAAACTTCTGCGTAGCACAGGCGCTCAGAAAATACTTGACAAACCATGCACAAATTGACTATGTACACAAGCTAGATAACTAAACGTTATATTTAATTAAAATTATTTTTTTCCTTTCAGGACAATTCTACTCTTTTTGAAACTTATGATGTTGAACTCATTAAAAAAGATGGACAAAGTCTTGGAATTAGAATTGTTGGTTATGTTGGAACCGCTCAGACAGGTAAATGAATCATTTCTATTTTACATTTGGAAATAATTGTAAAGGATGTTAAGGTTTCTAGAGAGTAAAATTAAATATCTGCAGATCTTAATCTAAACATTGAACAATAAAACCATGAATCTGTAATAGCAACCAATTACAAAAAATGATTAGAGAATCACAGTTTTATCTCAGTAGTTTTATAGCTGGCTCAATAGTCATTAACAAAGGAATTTAATTTATCCAACATAGTGTATAACATTTGAATTGTACTTCCTCGTTTCTAAGATAGATATATTTTGAATATTGAGACTGTTGCATATTATGACATTTTACATGTGATAAAGTAAAATGATTACTGCGTATATTTCATATTGTGAATGTCAAAAAAGTATTATTATTATGTTTAATTATCAAAAGAAGATAAAACAAATGCTTTAATTAGAATTATTTTTCTTTCATATAAAGGGAATACATTGTAAGAATAAATGCATGGCCCAAGTATCTCTGAATAATACTCCCTGAACTCCAACATGCAAAGCTTTGGTAACTTTCACTGTAAGAGTTACTCTATTATGATAAGAAATCACTATCACTAGTAAAGAAAGATAAATCTTTTTCACAAATATTTGCTAGTAAGATGAAAAGTTAAAGTTATGAAATGTTCTAGTTTTTTAAAAATTGCAAGGTTACAGAGTTAATTTTTTTTAAGTTATTATTTTGCATATTTACAGCAGGTGGAAAGATTAAAAGTGCTAATATATTCAAAGTCCTGAATGAAATTCATGTCAGACCACCTTGTGCTATTTTAGCCTAATGAAATAACTGTTTTCCCTTTAGATTTTTCTAAGTGCCACCATTTTTAGGTTCAGAATTTAAATGAGTTCTAAAGAGCTAAGTATGGATTGTATAATAATGTTGCAAAAAAAATGTACTGAGTAGCTCTTAATATGCTGTCTGGTTAGAGAAATCATAAACTTGTGGTTTATGAACCTTTATTACGTTAAGTTTTCAAGTTGTAAACCTAGTGATATACATGCAGAGTAAAATGAAGTGAATGATAGATAACAGAAAATTTGATGTTTATGTTACTGAATAAGAAAAGAATCATTTTACTTCTTTACCCTCAAAAGAAGCTTTTGGGACTGGAGCAAGGGCTGGGGGAGCAGTGTTGAATCCAAACACTAGAACATTTTATACCTCAATATACTTTTTAAACATGTAATCTTTCAAAATAGTTTTTGCTTTATTCCATTCATTGGAACTTTTGAGCAGTTGCTTTGCTTAGTTTTAGAGGGAGTAGAAAAATGAATATAAGAAAAGTCTATTCAGGGAGATAAACATGTAAATAACTGTCAGTTGTTTGAGGATAAATGAAACGTATGTGTTATCAGAAATGCAAGCAAACTATCATCATATAGCAGATGAAAGACTCATTATGACAGAGGGAAATGGAGAATTCACAAAGAAAGAGGCATTTGTACTAAGCATGGAAAAGGAGACGGATTTAGATAGAAGGGTTGAGATCGACAGGAATAAAAAATGAGAAAAGGGATAGAATATAGAAAATCCTTGGTGTTTTGGTGGAACATCATGAATCTTGTGTGTCTGGACTTTTGTCTTATTGGAGCAGTAGTTGGAAGATGAAGTAAATCAAGAAGTTTGGGGCAAATTATGGAGGTCCTTGAATGTGATTCTATGAAATTTACATTTTATCATGTAGGCTGTAGGAATCCATTGTTGTTTATATTCCTTCTACAGACAATATTTTAAGTTCATTTGAAATTGAGATAAAAATATAAAATCTTCCAGAGCTATGGTCTTTCTTTTTCTAACTTTTCTTCCAGCCCTTGCCCATAGGCATGCATACTTTTTATATAGTTGTAATTTTTATATACATTTTATGATATATATAGAAGCTAACATGAGCAGTGAACTAAATGTAGGAAGACCTGTTAGGGCCCTCTTTTCTTAGTGCTGCTGAGAAATGATGAAGGTTTATGGCAAGTCAGCAGTGAGAAGGGAGATGGACCAAGAGAAGAGAGTAAGACTTAACCTGAGCTCTCCTGAATTCCAGCTGATACTGGAATGCATTTCATCAAGGTTCCATTACTGATTATTTTTCCAAAAATAGGCATCAATCAAATCATTTCAAATTTGGGTCACTTGTTATGGTGACAGTTTGAAATAATCCATCAGTTTCTCTGCTTGCATTCAGAATAGTATTTATCAAGCCTTCAGTCAGCCCCTTTAGCTAATTAACCTCTTGATATGAATTTTGCAATCAAGGCCTAATTAGAGCTTTCTTCCTTTTTCCATATGTTTTGTGCACCGTAGGAGAAGCTTCAGGGATTTATGTGAAAAGTATAATACCTGGCAGCGCTGCATACCACAATGGTCAAATTCAAGTGAATGACCAAATAGTTGCTGTAAGTAACTGCCCTCTGTTTTAGAACTGAATCAAGTTGGGGGAAAAAGTTATCATTATTATAATATATATGCAATGGGAATGGCTTAATATAGTCTCATAATGTTTTTAAAAAATTAAGATTGTTAGTGCAGTGAAATCTCATTAATTTGGACTCTCATGGTCCTAAATTTTTTTTAATTAAAAAGAAATTTTTTTAATTGAAATATAAGTTGATTTACAACATTGTGCCAATCTCTGCTGTACGGTAAAGTGACTCAGTTTTACACGTATATACCTTCATTTTTTAGTATTCTTTTCCATTATGGTTTATCCCAGGAGATTGGATATAGTTCCCTGTGCCATGCAGCAGGACCTTGTTGTTTGTCCATTCTAATTTTTTTTTTTAACTGCCTGTGAAAAAAGGAGTCACTAATGATATTGGCAGGAAAAAAAATACTGTATACATATGTATATTATAATATACATACACATATATTTGAAAGATGCTCTAGCATTCTCTTATAAAACATTTCAAGCACCTCTTTGTGTTCTTTAAATTCATCAATTTTATATGCAATTAATAGGCCATTTACTAGAGCTATTTATCTCTTTGTGAAAGTAGTTTTTCTATTAATAGTAATTTTGAGTATATACAAAATTGAGATTTTTTTGTTTTTGAGAATGCCATCATTGCCTTTTATTAATTTGGATTGTAATTGGTATTTCCTCCATTTAGTAGAAATTAGTTAAATTTTGCAGTTTATTTTCTTTTTCTTTTATAAATTTATTTTATTTATTTTATTTTTGGCTCCATTGGGTCTTCGTTGCTGTGCACGGGCTTTTCTCTGGTTGCGGCGAGTGGGGGCTGCTGTTTGTTGCGGTGGCTTCTCTTGTTGCGGAGCATGGGCTCTAGGTGTGTGGGCTTCAGTAGTTGTGGCTCGCAGGCTCAGTAGTTGTGGCGTGCAGGCTCTAGAGCGCAGGCTCAGTAGTTGTGGTGCATGGGCTTAGTTGCTCTGCGGCATGTGGGATCTTCCCGGGCCAGGGCTCGAACCCGTGTCCCCTGCATTGGCAGGCGGATTCTTAACCAACCACTGCACCAGCAGGGAAGCCCTACAGTTTATTTTCATAATAATTTTGAAGCATGTATACACACACATTTAATTTATTGATTTATACAGAAACAAATGTTTGTTGGTATAATTTGAATGTCCTTCAGGTCCATCTAAGGAAGCACCTTTCATGACCCTTGGCTTTTCTGTTATTGGGCTTAGGAAATATCTTGTGACTGGCAGTTTGGAGATGAGTGATAACATTTTGGAGAAGGTATTGGGGGAAAGCTATAGCAGTGGTTTGGCTAGCTTGAAGAAGATTGAGCGAGGAAGCCTGTTGGTCATGATGGACTTAATAAGAATGTGTGATTGGACTTGACTGAGATTAGCAAATACCTTTCTTGCATGTGCTTTTTCAGAATACTAGAAAACCTAATGGAGGGAGATCAGTTTCTTCTGGAAAATATCACATAATGATATATAGTAGAGGGGTGAAGTATTGGATGGCCTGTTCACTTTTAGTAATAATGGCTTCTAGTAATACGTCTTGAGAGCTCTGTATAACAACTGACCACCTTTTATGGCACTTTGAATTTTGAATAGCATCAGAGATTAAGACCCTCTACCTTTCTCAGGCTATAAGTTAAGTGTATGACTTAGGAATACAAGTTTCAGTTTGCTTTCTCGTTTCTCAGAAAATTTGTCAGCATGTTTTACTACTAATTTTTCATCCTTATTCAAAAATACTTTCTTAGGTCTAATACAAATTATTTTGGGGATGAAATGAATTGCCTAACTTTATACTGCCTTGCCAGAATTAAAAGTGGTAGCTAACTTGGAACTTCTGTTTAATGTATCTTTTAATGTTTTAGGTCGATGGTGTGAATATTCAGGGTTTTGCCAACCAGGATGTTGTTGAAGTGTTAAGAAATGCAGGGCAAGTGGTACACCTAACCCTAGTTCGAAGGAAAACATCCTCATCTGCTTCTCCACATGAAGGGCCCTCTGACAGAGGTAATTAATTCCTCTGTCCCTCCGCCTACCTTGTCTGGGTTTGGAAGATCAACTCATTTGGAAGATCAACTCATTGTTCTATAAGTCTGGGAAGGAAAAACTGCCCACCTTGTGAAAAGTAGCAGTGGAGAAGTGAAATCAATTCATTTATGCCTTGAAGAGTTTCCTTTGCCTATTGTAACGTGCCAGTCCAAATGTTAGAATGTGAACACTGACATGCATTAAGCTCTGAGAGCTTCTCTAAATGGAGATGGAAATCATTTTCCCAAAAACCTTCCAAATTTCATTTATTTCTTATATTTGAATAATAAAGCTTTGCCACATTTTGTTCCAGGGGCTCTCAGTTGTCTAATGCTTTGACACTTTGCAAACTTCAGGTTTCATATTACCTCTAATGATGTATTTGATTCTAATATTTCTTGATTTACTTTGTGAACTATAGCAAGAGAAAATAAAATATGGATTTCTATTAAGGACACTTTTATTTATAAAATAATATTTGTTACTTTGATTATAAGAATAGTAAATTTTCATTATGGAACAAATGCAAAATTGTATGCATGACAATTTTTAATTATCAACTTACAAATGTAGATAGATCAACAAAATTTGGCAATCATGGGAACACATTCAATTTAAAATGAATGACTGGGGCTTCCCTGGTGGCGCAGTGGTTAAGAATCCGCCTGCCAATGCAGGTAACATGGGTTTGAGCCCTGGTCCGGGAAGATCCCACATGCCACGGAGCGGCTGGGCCCGTGTGCCACAACTACTGAGCCTGCACTCTAGAGCCCTTGAGCCACAATTACTGATCCCATGTGCCACAACTACTGAGGCCCGTGAACCTGGAGCCCATGCTCCACAACAAGAGAAGCCACCTTAATGAGAGGCCTGCACACCGTGGTGAAGAGTAGCTCCCGCTTGCCGCAACTAAAAAGAAAGCCCGTGCACAGCAACGAGGACCCAACACAGCCAAAAATAAATAAATAAATTTATTAAAAAAAAAAAAAAGAATGACTGGCAGGTCTGGGGCCCCGCCCCTTACACTTCTCAGGACTGACCTTCTGGCAGCTGGGCTGCACGCTGAGCCAACATTGACAGGTCCTCGTGATGTGGCCGGACGTGCCCCCTCTCGTGAAATCATGGTGGCATACTGGCGACAAGCTGGACTCAGCTACATCCGATACTCCCAGATCTGTACAAAAGCAGTGAGGGATGCATTGAAGACAGGATTCAAAGCAAATGCCAAGAAGACTTCTGGCAGCAGCATAAAAATTGTGAAAGCGTAAAAGGAGTAATTTACTCTGACTACAGCTTGAAATGTTGCATGTTCAAGGTGAAGATGTGTGGGCACGTGTTATGGCAGATTGAAAACGATCTCCCTTCATGGAAAGAAAAAAAACCTGTCTTGTTCATAGATTGACAATGCCAATAAATTAAAGTACGGTTCAAAAAAAATTAAAATGAATGACTAATTATATAACTAGTGGGTAAGAAATAATTCCATTAGAATTTGTCAAACGTTGAGTACCTATTTTTTCCCCTCCTCTGAAGATATAATGAGCCTAGAAATGTTTGCTTTCAACTGATATTAAATTGTATTTACATTGGAACTTTTTTAATTTTATTTTTCATTTATTTATTTATTTGGTTGCACAGGGTCTTAGTTGTGGCAGGTGGGCTCCTCAGTTGCAGCTTGTGGGCTCCTTAGTTACGGCTCATCAGTTCCTTAGTTGTGGTATGCGAACTCTTAGTCACGGCATTCATGTGGGATCTAGTTCCCCAACCAGGGATCAAACCCGGGCCCCCTGCATTGGGAGCACGGAGTCTTAACAACCTCGCCACCAGGGAAGTCCCTATGTTGGAACTTTTTAAGTTTTATGTGGTGGTGGAAATTCTGCTGCTGAAAGATAGATGCCCTGTCAACTGCATTGTGTGTATGAAATTTAAAATTGCCTAAATAGTACAGAATGTACAAATGCTGTATTGACCTTAAAGGTTTACATACATATTTATACCATTATAATGGTTTTTAGTAGCTGTGATAGAGCCTTTGGCTTTAGTCTGCTGTATCAGATGAACTATGTCATCGGCGAATTAGCAATTCTTTACTGGGCGTGCCTACATTTTAAATTTGTATTGGGATAGGTTTTGACTCTAAATCTGCACTTCTTCCATGGTTTGGGTGTCCCTCCTGTGTGTTTCACTAGCACCCTTTGAAGAGCACTCTACTGTAGCATTTTTCACACCGTGTTGTAATCACCTGTTTTGTGTGTGGCCACTATAATGTAGGGGAGTGGTTATGCCTGTGTCCCCTGCCCCATTGAACACATCTCTGTGCGCCTTCCTCATAGTCAGCATTTAAGTTTGTTTTACTGAAACAAACTGCATGGCTTCTAGCTCTTGTGCAATACCTTCCTCTGCCATTCAAAATCTTACTGTCTTTTTCTCCTCTAAACTCTTATTTGCATACCTTGTATATACTTATTTGTGTACCAATTTGTATACTACTTGTAGCGTACAACCAATCATGTATTGCTTTGTACTCTGCACACTGTTTAGTGTGTAACTCTTCTCCCCAAGCTACATTAGCAGCTTCTGGCTGGCATTTGTCTTGCTGGCACTGGGCTGTGCATTTAGTGTGTATCAAGAGATTAATGTTCTAAAAAATCCTGTGTGGTTTAAAATGTCATGTGAAGATCATAGGAACTTTTAACTGGTTATATTTTTAAACTTTTTATTATAAAATTTTTTGAACATACAGGAAAATTGAAAACTAATGTAACAGATACCCAAAAACCCACCATTTAGATCAGCAGTTAACATTTTGCCATGTTTGCATCATCTGTTTACCTTTTTCTGAACCATTTAAGAGTGAGTAGTAGATATCATGACAATTTAGCCCTACATCAGTTATAGCTTCTAAAAATAGTCATGATATCATTATCACACCAAAGAAAATTAATAGTAAGTCCCTAATATCAAATACCCAACACATACTTAATTTTTCCCAATTGCTCCCAAATGTCTTTTGTAGCTCCTTTTTCCACTTCCCTTTCTTCCCCTCGAAAGCCTCATAAAATCAAGATCATTGATTTTTATGCATTGAGCCTATTGCATTGTATTATGCTTCTTTGGTTTCTTAATCTAGAAGAATCCCTTGCTCCTGCCTCCATGGCATAGACTTTTTGAAGGGATTTGGCCATTTGTCACTAGAATGGTACATTGAGAATTTGATTGTTTCCTTGTGGTGTCATTTGACTTGTTCCTCCATCCCCTATGTTTCTTGTGAGCTAGGAGCTAGAGCCTTAAATTCAGGTTCAGTATTTTTTTTTTTTTTTTTTTTTTTTTTTGCGGTACGCGGGCCTCTCACTGCTGTGGCCTCTCCCGTTGCGGAGCACAGGCTCCGGACGTGCAGGCCCAGCGGCCACGGCTCACGGGCCCAGCCACTCCGCTGCATGTGGGATCTTCCCAGACCGGGGCACGAACCCGTGTCCCCTGCATCAGCAGGCGGACTCTCAACCACTGCGCCACCAGGGAAGCCCAGGTTCAATATTTTTGATAAGAATACTTTATAAGTTACATGTGGTTATTTAAAAATAACGTAAAATGATTGTTGTTCAACCTTTCTTGTGTTTAAGAGATACATAATGACTGGCATGCTTGAGATTGAATGCTTACTTAACTCAGTTTAGCTAAGGAAGGAAACTCTGCAACCAGGAGAATACTCTCCCCTTTTCTTCCCATTCACAAGGTTACTTATGTAGAGTTGTTTGTGAAACTCATGATGATGTCATGCCAGAACCTAGGATTGCCCAGAGCAACGGAACTGGCTTCTTCTGCATATCTTGCTCCCTGCCCACCACAGCAGCAAGAACATATGGCCCCCAGTGTTCTCCTCCTTCCCCCCACCCCCCAAGGCTATATTGAAAAGCATCTCCTCCTGCTTTGTCATTGACTTTACCTTGCTTTTCTCTTCCCATTGCCTAGTTCCTTATTCTTTTCAATAATACTACAAGTGTATTTTTTAATGAATTGAGTGGTTATCACAAGTGGCATTTTAACTAAAGGAATCATATGTGTAAGTTACCTGAAGAGTTTATAAGGAGGTTGTGAAATGGGACAATAGAGTGGAATAAGCTTACTTAAATATGGCCTTCATCTGATAGTGATTCAAATTAACAATTCTTATTTTAGGAACTGTGGTAGAACCACCAAAAACACCAGCCCTCTTTCTGACTGGAGCAGTGGAAAAGGAAACTAATTTCAGTGAAGATGAGGAAACTGAAGGAAGAATGGATAATCTAAAAAATGACAATATACAAGCCTTAGAAAAACTGGGTAGGCACGAAGCATTCAATTCAAAGCTTTCTCTCTTTATAGTTAATATAATATGAGGAATTTTAGAGGCATTTTTAGAGATATAAAATAAGATATTCTTAATATCAACATCTTAACACTTGTGGCAGTTGAGAATCGAGCATACTGTGGCTTAATCATTGTTTAATTATGTTGATTTTTTTGCGGTACACGGGCCTCTCACTGTTGTGGCCTCTCCCGTTGCGGAGCACAGGCTCCGGACGCACAGGCTTAGTGGCCATGGCTCACGGGCCCAGCCGCTCCGCGGCATGTGGGATCCTCCCGGACTGGGGCACGAACCCATGTCCCCTGCATTGGCAGGTGGACTCTCAACCACTGCACCACCAGGGAAGCCCAATTATGTTGATTTTGAATACATTTTATTAGTGTGATAACTTTTAATCTTGTCGGCATTTTTAATTACTGCATACTTTAGCTTGTATTATTACCATCGATATAGCTATAGATATACAGCTGTCTGTATACATATAGCAGTATTTCCTTTTCACCATAACAATAATGTATACATTTTTATATATTTTATCAAATTTCCAGGTTGCTATATATTTATTGTTTAATTTTCTTTTTAATTGATGTGCAGCTTTGTCCTTGTGCTTTGTTCTTTGATACCTTGTCTACTCTAGTTGACTGTATTCTGTAAGCATGTTGAGTAACAGTCTCACACAGTTTCCTATACAAAGGCACTCAGGGAAGCCTTGCCAGTTGGATGAAATGGACTAAAACTTCATCCATGTCCACGTTGGCTTTTGGCTTTGATTGCCTTCTCTTGGGAAAGAATGGCCTGAAGGAAGGAGTAAACCCCTCATTCAAGTTTTAAAATTTCCTATAGTTTGGAAATTTAACTTGGTCTTTTTGACCCAAGTAGATTGCAGTTAATTTTTGCTCTTTAAATTCATGTGAACCCAGAGAGATGTACAATGAACTATCAGGTGAAAATCAAATACATTCTAAAGTTAGAAATATTTTTAGAAATATCTGATCTTTTTGGATCAACTTCACTACCTTTTTTTTTTTTTCTCCCTGAGTATATATAATTTCAGCTAGAGAGTTAGACCAAATTCTTCGAAATGTTACGAAGTTAACTCTCTTTTTGCTGTAGGGGCAGAACTGTTTTCCCTTCTTCTCGTCTAGTTCTTTTGGCTGGTCTAATGATTAAATCGACATAAGACAGATTAACACAGGAGAAAAACTAATTTCCTATGTGTAAGAGTCCCATAAAAATATGAGCCCCAAGGGCAAGTTGGGCAACTGAAGCTTCTGTGCTATCCTGAGTTAAGGAATGGGGTAGGGGCCTGGGCCTTCCAAGGGGAAGAGAGTAATTTACAGGAGGATAAGAAGAGCAGATGTTTGGTAATTAGAAGTTTGCCCAGCCATGCAGATAGGTCTTTCAAATAAAAAAGTTATCTCTGGTAATAACTGTCTTTCTGGTACAGGTTCCCTATCTAAATTCTTTTAGGTAGTTAAGGAAGAGGTGAAAGTTTTTCCTGAGTCTGCTGGGTCTTGATTGCCTTCAGCTGAAAATAATCCACATGCCAAAGTGGCAATATTTGGGGGTGGCATATTCTGCTCCCCTTCATTGCCATTGGAATAATCGTTTCAGAGCATCATAACATTCATTTTTGTGTGTGATCATTTTGTGTAGCCAAGGATTTATTGAGCTGCTTAAAATAAATCTCTTTCCTCTGGTACTTAGGCCTTTGTGCTGTGCTTTAAAACTCATGACTGTGATTTCACTGTATGACTGAAAGGTAAAAATGTAGTCAAAAGAATTGTAGGTGAAATATCGACATTATTTTATATGTGTATAAAATATCTTTAAATATCATGTTTTTAAGCTTACAGTTCAACCAATACATTGCAAATTTTATTCAAATTAGCCTACCACATAGGAAACTGCTGCCTGTAAGAAATTTAATAGAACTCTTAATGTAATTTCTTACAGAAATGTTAACAGAGTAGGAACAAAGGTGCAGAGCCTACCTGAATGATATTTTGTTTTTAATAGGATCTTCAGTTAGTTATCCTCGAAATGTAATCTAGCATATCAGTTAATATAGTTACTTTATGGATATGCTTTTGTAAATCTAGTAATTTTAAGTCCTTTAGTGTTCATTAGTCTTCGTCTCTGATTTTTGAGGTTAGCCTGTTTTACTTAATGATTTGTATTCTGTAATTAAGCATGATATGCATCTGAGATTAGATGTCTGCTGAAGGCTTGAAAAAACTGATATTGCAAGTTATGTTTGATTTTAGGCAGGTGGTTATATCAGTTGTGGTGTTTTGTGACTTGTCCAATCTCATGACAAAATTGAGTTTTTCTTAAAGAAAAAAGGTGGAGGTTTGTTTATTTTCTGCCGCTACTGTGGATCTAAATTGAAATTACAGTTTTAGTACTTTGATTTTTGTCTATTAGGCATCATTCAGACTACAGACTTCTGGCTAAGATCATACGGAGGACAGGCAGGACACTTAAAATCTGTCTGCGCTCTTTAAAATCATCTGACCCATGCAAAAAAGGCAATATTACCCTTAAGTAAGACAGTTATAAAGATATGATAGGGCTTCCCTGGTGGCGCAGTGGTTGAGGGTCCGCCTGCCCATGCAGGGGACGCGAGTTCGTGACCCGGTCCAGGAAGATCCCACGTGCCGCGGAGCGGCTGGGCCCGTGAGCCATGGCCGCTGAGCCTGTGCGTCCGGAGCCTGTGCTCTGCAACGGGAAAGGCCACAGCAGTGAGAGGCCCTCGTACCGCAAAAAGTAAAAAAAAAAAAAAAAAAGATAACCACGTAGCCACAAAAGACCCAAGTAAAACAAAATTTCTATTGTATTAAAGCTCATGCAACTCACTGGTTGAATTAAACCAGAAAAGCTTTTATATCTGCCCAAGTGAAAATTTGATTGGGTCATGTTGATATGCCTTGTTTATAGTAAAGATATTTTGATAAGTTTTTACTTTTCCTGTGGATGAGTGGAAGGTACTACTCTGAAGTGATTAACATTCACCTTAAATCCTTGTTTGTCCTAACATAGCATAAACCAAAGCCAGATGCATTTTACTTGTAAGCCACAGGATGTTTGTATACAAACTATATAATTCAAATTTCATTTATAACTCATCATTTCCTCTTCCCTTTAAAATATTCCTTAACAGCAAAAGCCCCATCATAATTTGGTCACAGACCAAATTTACATTTTACATTAGTAAAATGTAAAATTTTACATTCTACATTAGTCTTTCAAGTCACCTCTGATTTACTTTACCTAATAGACCTAAGTTAATGCACTTTCCTTTTTATTTATTTCCCTTTTACTTACTGAAGCTGTGCTGTTATGGAAGAATTTAGTAGTTTAGTGTGTTTAGCTCACAGTAGTTTCAATGTTTTGTTTATTGATTTTTTTAATCCAGAAGGAGTCCCAGCCTCTTTAGAAAATGAGCTGAAATCCAGATGGGAAAACCTACTGGGCCCTGATTATGAAGTAATGGTATGTTAAAATCTTTTAATAAAAAACACTCATGTCTCATCTCATGTCAATGAAATGTAGCTCTGAAGGCTACAATTGAAAGAAATGGGAGAGTCGAAGAATAGCCGGCCCGGCCTTTATTTTTTCCTCCTGTGTTTCTTCCGTACTGGATCAATTAATTGATTTTTTTTTTTTTTTTTTCATTTTAAGCTGCAAGGACAGTTAAGGACTGCAGATAAGTTTCAGTTACAATTAGCAGACACTCAGTTCATGTGGAAACAATTTAAGTCAACAATAGGCAGAAAAATGTTAGGAGAGAAAGGACTTGCCTTTAAATTTATAACCTGTATCAGCTGCTTAAAATTGTTGGCATTTTTATGATTGCTTTTATGATCTGTTTGTTTTATTATACACTGAAAGGGTTGTGGATATTAGTCCTGTGTTTCATGAAGAATCTTACAGTTTTATGAGAAAAATGAAAGAATGCTTATCAAATGTATTTGGGAGAACAGGAAGTAATTTAGGTTAGTTATAAGTTTATATGCCAGTGGTCCATTAGGCTTCCTTTCACCTGTTATTAGATTCACTGAGTAAGGGATTGATTACATTTCCCCATATGAATCCGCATGAAAACAGAAAGCTGCACTTAGAAAAGCCTCTACAGTGTTCACTAAATGTGTTAGTAATAAAGTATTCTATTAAATTTCTTTTGTCTTTCACGTTTTCTTACATATGTTTGTCATTAGTACTTGTTGGCTGGTTGGAGATTTTTTTTTTTTTCTCTTCTAGCCACTATCTATTGTTAGACATTTTCCAGTGTCATTAAGATGAGTCAAAACAGTGCATACTTCCTCTTCTTACTTGTTTTGTACTTGCATGTCGGTCCTCATGAACTGCTGCTTCTTTACTTCATAGATTTCAAAGCTGTTTTTTCATTAGGTTATCACCTAGCAAGTGACCTTTTCTGCTATCCTGAGTGGTTGATATTTAAAGTAGTTTGGTGTACCAGTATTTTTAAATGGTCAGTTTTGCGATGATCTCTTTTCGGTTAAAAATTTATCCTCTTTATAAGCACCTTTCCAAATTTTATTTATCATGCGGTGAGGTCATAACAGAGGGGCTAGAAAGAGGAGACAGAATTTGAAGTTGGAAATTTAAAGTGACAGTTTATTCATTAAGAGTTGTAACATGTTCTGAGGGATGAGGCGGCGAAAGGAGAAGCCAGGCAAGACGGATGAATGAATGCATACATGCAAATATGCGTATATACATTCATGCATGTGCTCCAGTGTTTCTTACTTTATTTTCTTCCAGAATCTACTTATCTGAAGTGCAGTACTTTTAGAAGCCTTAGTTGGACCACTGTTTAACTTATCCCCTCCCTCCAGATGCACCATATTCTATTAACAACTTACAGATGCAAATCATCAGTGCAGTATTTTGCTTGCACGGAATTCACTTCTGTGGGTGTTCACCATTGAAGCTCAGAACAATAGTTTTAGGCCAGGATTAAAAGCTTTCAGTATTCCACGATCTTTCCACCAGTCCAGGTCTTTTGTTTGTGTCCTTGCCAGCTCTTTCTCCTAGGGAAATGGTTTGAGCTTGCTGTAGAAAGTCAGATGCTTCAGTTTTGCCAAACTTCTCTGATTTTTCTGACCTTGAAAAGTTTGTTTCAAGGCCGGGGTTTAGAAGTAAAAATGACCATACTCTTGGTTTTGTCAAAAGAATAAAATTTTTATGGCTTTAATACAATGGAGGATTATATTAAAATTTTAGGGGCTATGGATTTTTAAAAATAGTACATGTATTTGTCCATCATCTTCTAGTTCAACTTTTGCATAATTTATGAAAAAAGATTGCTGTGGAGAACAATAACAACACAAAAGCGAATATACTCTGAAATTTTACATTATGTGTTATGGATTTCAGAAACGTGGAAAAGAGTTTAGATGGAGTTATCAACGTATAGGTTTTATACAGATTTTTTTCAGAAAGCCTAGGAAGAAATAAAGTTATGCTTTTACAAATATTGGAAATATTCTTTCTTGTGAATTTAGATTGCTACTTTGGACACACAGATTGCAGACGATGCTGAGTTACAGAAATATTCAAAGGTAAGCATTATTTTTTATTTTTTATAAATTTATTTATTTATTTTTGGCTGCGTTGGGTCTTTGTTGCTGCACGCGGGCTTCTCTAGTTGCAGCGAGCGGGGGCTAGTCTTCCTTGTGCTGCGCATGCTTCTGATTGCGGTGGCTTTTCTTGCTGTGGAGCACGGGCTCTAGGCGCACGGGCTTCAGTCGTTGTGGCACCTGAGCTCAGTAGTTGTAGCTCATGGGCTCTAGAGAACAGGCTCAGTAGTTGTGGCACATGGGCTTAGTTGCTCTGAAGCACGTGGTATCTTCCCGGACCAGGGCCCCAAGCCGTGTCCCCTGCATTGGCAGGCGGATCCTTAACCACTGCGCCACCAGGGAAGTCCCTGTTTTTTAAACTGTTGCCAGTTTTTTGTTGTTTGAAGAACTTTCTCTAAGTTCTTGTCAAAGAAGCTAGATTAGTGCTATGATCTAAAGTTTTCAGAATTTAGTTTTAGAGGTTTTCTGGAAATGTAGTAGGTTCTGACTGTTATGAAATGTGATGGTTAGATATGCCTGGGAAGAACGTGGGCCACTTCCAGAAGCCAAAATCCCTGGTGTGACTGCTTTGCCAACCTTAAAGGTAGTATGCAGAGCGGGCTTGTGCAGAGCATGTTAGCTTTTCAGATATTGTAAGTCCTTTTAAAATGTTTCCTAAAATTCAAGACCATGATATAGACTTAAAAAAAAAAATCTTCCCGGTCCAGATGTTTAAGAACAAAAAAAGTGGCTTATCTTTTGAGATAGGCAATGCTTTTTCTTGGACTTAAAAAATTTTGTATTGAGACCTTTATTTCTAATGGCAAAATGCCAGAAGGTAACTTTTACAGTTTTTCCTAACATTTTTAGTGACCTCTCACTGCAAATTAATTTCATAGTCCCCACTCTGGATAATCAAAGGCCAGGGTAATTGAAACTTAGAGAAGCCTTCCAGGTGGCTTTCTCAATAAATGATGAGAAAGGAAAGGTTTTCGTGTCCGAATAGTTTCAGAAATTATACCGTAATCCCACCTGAGGTATATGAGCTAAGCCCAGCTTAAACTCTGCTGTCATATGCAGTATTCAGAATGAGTTTTCTGTGTCCCATGTGGGTTTGGTAAGAAGTCCTCTCTTTAGATAGTTCTACCATTTCCTTCTTTGGGTATTTGTGATGAATATTTTCCTTCTAAAATTTTATGTTACATGTGCTGTTATTTTTAGGTTGGAATTTTCACAGCCGATGCTGTGGGGAGTATTTCTTTCCTTGTAAGCTAGCCTGCATTTGGAGTCACTTCCTTGCTGGGCTGTGTGGGCCAACTGACCAGGCTTTCCTCAGATGTGCAATATGAAGGAACACGCACAGCTTGTACTTAAAACTATTTACAATATCATATTTAGGTTAGATTAGTCACTGATTACTAATTCCATCTAAATTTGTTGAGAGGAGTTTAATTCAAAATAAGAGTAAGAAATATAAATCCCTCATCAAACTTCACATGTTATTAATTACCGCAGTATAGTTTACTGGTGACATGGACTCTGGCGTCAAACTGCCTGGGTTCAGATTCTGGCTTATCCATTTACTAGCTTGTAAAATTATCTAGACTCTATGTTTCAGTTTTGTTGTCTGTAAAAGGAAGATATTAATAGATTAGTACCTATCTCATGGGTTGTATAGGAATTAAATTTAATGTGCCTAGAGTAGTTGCAAGCACATAGGATATTGTTAATATTTTTACTGTCATTCATAAAAACCAATGATGCTTTTCCTGAAAATTGTTCTTTAATTTACACTAAACTCTTAGATAGTAGATATTTTCTATTTACCAGTCTTCCACTTAACTGAATTTCCTGTGCCTAATCTGCCCGTCTATTGAGTCCTTAATTTTAGTTGTTATATTTTTCTATTCTAGAATTTAATTTATCCCTTTTTAGATCATAATTCTTTTGGAGGAGTTCTCAATTTTAAAAAATCTGTAGTTGCCATCTTTTTCTCTATTTCTTGAACATATGAACCATAGCTTATAAGGACTTAAAATAATTAATTCCAATATGTGGATCAACTTTAGATGTGTTTCTGTGGTTTGATGTTTTTCTCTCGTTATAGTTATTTGGTTGTATATCTCGTCATGCCATAATTTGACTGAATGTTCGATATTAGGTACGCCAGCTACGCAAGGCATCAGGTCATGTCTTCTCCATCCAGAAGAGTCACTGTTTCTTCTAATAAGGAGATACACTGTGTGTGTGTGGGGGGGGGTACAGGTGGGCGATCATCTCTGAGGCGAGGCAGAGGTACCTTTCGGGTAAGGTTCAGACTCTCTTGTTGCCTTTGCTCCTAACACATGGCCTTCCAGGTATTCCAGTGAGCCTGCGGTGTTTACCAATCCCTTCTCCCTGGTGGGACCTGAACTCCAATTCTCCCTTAGTACTTTGGGACTGTAGAAATCTTTGCTTAGCTCTTCAGAGGTTTCCTGAGGAACTTTTAGCCTCCTTGCCCGTTAGAACTCCAGAGACGTCCTTGGAGGAAAACATGCCCTTGCTCAGGCTCAGTTCATCGTGCAGTTCAGCTTTAGTTGTCCTTACATGTTCAAAGCCGTAAGACCCTGTATCATCAGATTCTATAATGAGAAAAAAGGATCATAACCCCACACGGTACATCTTAAAGAATATCATTGTTTTTCTCCAGGCAGAACATGTTCTCTTTCACCTTCATCCCTAGTTCCTTGCCACCAGTCTAACTTTATCTTCTTCCTGATCAGCTTCTATGAATTATGTCTACTTGTACTCAGTTACACTGGTGTAATGATGTGGAAAGTCTTCGAGTCAAACAGACTTTCAGAACCACCTCACCAGTACATTCAACTGTTCATTCATTCATCAATTATTTATTGATATCTACTCAGTGCCAAGTCCTCTACTGGGTGCTGGGGTTTCAGAAGAGAACAGGAAAAAAAAAATCGCAGTCCTGTAGAACTTACATTTTGGTAGGGAGAGATACAAAATAAGTCGTAATTTCTGTAGTACAGATGATGTGTGCCATGCAGGGAAAATGGATAAGGAATTCAGGAGAGAGTGTGGGTTTGCAATTTTAGATAGGTTGACCAGGAAAAGCCTCCTTAAGAAGGTAACATTTGAGGAAGTACTTTAGGAGGTGAAATAAGCAGCCTAATTTTTCTTCTACATAATAGGAACAATAGTACCTATGTTGTAGAAGGTTAAATATAAATATATTTAATACATGCCCTAATTAATATAGCTCAATGCCAACATGTAAGAACCGTTTGATAAATGGTGGTTTTGTTTCCCAGTTGTATACTTCTAGTACTTTTAGTCTCTGACCTTCTAAAGGCTCCTTTAAAAAAAAAAAAGCTATTTTAAAACATTTAATTGAAATTTTGTTGTAGCAAAAGTTTTTTTTTTAATTTTTTACACTAGAAGAGTCAGCCATGATTGCACTATTCTCTTTTCATATTTAGTTGTTGCCTGTATATGTTTACATATCTGTAGTTGGTATACCCATTCTTTTGTGTAACATACATGTCAGAGAAGGGATGTATGCTTTTTCTATGTAAAATTATCACACTTATTTACTCTTTTTTTTTTTTTTGCGGTACGCAGGCCTCTCACTGTTGTGGCCTCTCCCGTTGTGGAGCACAGGCTCCGGACACGCAGGCTCAGCGGCCATGGCTCATGGGCCCAGCTGCTCCATGGCATGTGGGATCTTCCCGGACTGGGGCATGAATCCGTGTCCCCTGCATCAGCAGGCGGACTCTCAACCACTGCGCCACCGGGGAAGCCCCATATTTACTCTTTTGTACATTGATTTCTTAATTACAAATGTCCACAGATTGATTTGTTGTTGATGTTTTTTGAGCCATGCTGTGCAGCTTGTGGGATCTTAGTTCCCCAACCAGGGATTGAACCCGGGTCATGGCAGTGAAAGTGCCGAGTCCTAACCACTGGACTGCACAGATTGATTATTTTGATGAACTATAATTTTTAAAAATCCTCTTAAAATTGGAAGTTTAGTTCTTAATTCAGTAGCTTCTAATTTCTCTCTACAATATGTAAAGAAGACTGGCCTGTCCAAACCCATTTCACACGTGAGGATGCTGAAGTGTGCATAGGTCGAATGAATCACCTTAAATTACACAACTGGACAGTAGCAGAGGCAGCTTGCAGATTAGAGAGCTTTCTTTCCTTCCTGAAATATTTACAGAGCTCCTACTCTACGCCAGACACTGCGCTACCAACTGTGGGAAGCAAAATAGAAAAGGTCCTTGCTCTCCTACAGTCTGGGTTTTGGGCTTTGGTCAGGGCATGATAATAAACAAGTAAAAAATAACCTGAGAAGATAGTTATAAACTGTAAAAAGTGATGCAAAGAAGTGCTTGTAAGAAGTGATGATGATTCAAGAAGCATAAACAGGGTGATGAGAATATAACTGGGGGGCACCTTAGAGAGAGAGCTGGGGAAAGCCTTTCCGAGTTTAGGCTTGAAGGATAAGAATGTGGTGAACGGCAGGTACAGGTGGAAAAGAGCTGTCCTGTGGGAGGAATGGAAGTTGTTTGTTCAGAGTGTCTCAGTCAAACTAAATGAGGAGTAGGATGTTGTTAGGTGAGGAAGACCAGGTGCTTATAGGGCCTCGAGATCCATACTGGTAAGCCTGGGTTTTATTCTCAGTGCCAGGTAATACTGGTGGAAGGTTCTAAGCAGGGTAGTGTCATGCTCTGAGGTCAAGGATGTAGGGTTTTTGTTTGTTTGTTTGCCTTAAAATATTTATCTATTTGGTTGTGCCAGGTCTTAGCTGTGGCTTCTGGGCTCCTTGGTTGCGGCATGCACGTGGGATCTAGTTCCCTGACCACGGATCAAACCGGGGCCCCCAGCATTGGGAGCGTGGAGTCTTAACCACTGCACCACCAGGGAAGTCCCAAGGCTGTAGGTTTTTCCTCTGTCCCGACACATTTCTGATTAGGAAAATCATGTTTCACAGCTATAGCTGGTGTTTCTAAGGATTTAACTGTCTCTAGTTGGTCACTCCAGTTCCCACCTCATAGCCGCTTCTCTTGAAGAGATGCTGATTCAAGAAGCATCTTCCTATATGACAAGCCAGTGTTAATAGACAAGATTTTCTTTTGAGGTGGATGCAGTTGTACGGAAAGAGAGAGGTGAAAGCAATTTACAGTGGTTTGAACATCAGCTGCACTGCTTCTAGGAAGCTGTTAATCATGACACAAGAAGTTTCCCCGCATCTGGGGAGACTTGCACTTTGAGGGGTGGCTTTCTTGGCAAGTGTTTACTGTTAAGATAACCAAGACACTATGAGGGAGAAGCACTGTGCTCATGCCAGTGACCTTTCTGCTGGCCGTCAACTGTAATATGAAGAGCATTAGTAAGATCGGTGGTGTGGGAAACAAAAGACCAGGCCCTGTTCTCTGGTTTTGACAAGACAGACTGACAAATTTCACTTTATTTCCTTCCTTAATTACATTCTCTGAGCCAAAGGGCATTAAGATGTGAGTTCGCCTCTCACTCTGTTTCAGCAAGTAGAATTGTGAAGGCAGTGGGATGTACTGGGCCCCCACTCAGCGACCAGGGTCAGTGCTTTGCGTTAAAGACATTTTCTCCTTTATTTCCCACAATAACCCTATTGGTCAGCAGCTACTTCCAACTCTCCATTTTTAATATGTGAAAACTGAGTGTCAGATAGCTAAAGTGACTTGCCCAAGATCATACACAGCTAGTAAGTGACAAAATTTAGGAAGCAAATCAGGGTTATCTGACTCTTAAGTCTGTGCCATTCTTTATGTTTTTATTCCTTTTGAATAGATAATACATGGACAAGACACAAAATTTAAAAGTTACAAAAGGAAGTACTGCAAAAAATAAGTTTCCCTCCCACCCCAGTCCCTTTGTTCTCCTCCCCAGTGGCAACCAACCACAGTCACCAATTCTTCAGTGTATAATTTTATACTTTTCTGGTCTCTCTTTTGAGTGGAGAATATAAGATACAGAATCAAATAACTGTAGTGACAGTGGTTATCCACTAGGGCAGATGGCTTTTCAGAAATATCAGAGGAGCCTTTTCAAAATACACAGGCCCTATTTTGTTCCTCCTGACTAATATTCTGATTTTGTAGGTTTGGGGTGAGGTCTCTAAAGGAAACTGTGGTTGCTTCCTTGCCTCGCTTCATTGAGAATTACTGTTCTGGTATTGCTAACATGCCTTATATGTACAGTTGACCCTTGAACAACATGGGTTTGGACTGCATGGGTGCACTTATACACAGATTTTTTTCAGTAGTAAATACTACAGTACTACACCATCCTCAGATACGGAGGAACCTCAGATATGGAGGGCTGACTATAAGTTATACCCAGATTTTTGACTGTGGAGGGTCAGTGCCTCTAACCCTGAATTATAAATGGTCAACTGTATTCAAGGAGGGAGCGGTTCCTTCCTCAAGACAGATGAAGGAGGCTTATTGGGAGGATGAACTATATACTCTTATTGGAGAAATAAGAACAGTGGTTATTCCAGGTGGAGGAAATACAATGAGCAAAGGTAGAGAAAGAGTCATAAGTGCAAAGTGTTAGGTTAGGTGTCAGAAGCTCAAGTAGGGATCTAAGGAGCTCTCAGGAAGCCGGCAGGGGAATCCTGGAAAGAGAAAGTCAGGGCTGCTGTCGCTGCCCACATCCTGGGGTCTCAGAGTTCTCTGTGACGAGTGTGGCTCACGTCACCTATCAAGCAAACCTCAAACCTCCTCAGTGTGACACCAGTCCCCCTACCTGCCCTGCTCAGAGTCACAGTGAAGCGGTGCCTAGCTCCAGAGGCCTGGCCAGGTTGGGGAATGGAGCTCTGGTCCAACGGCTGTGCAGGGGTGTGATGTCTTGAACCTTAAGGTAGTTTATTCTGATTTCTGCCTGAAGGCTCTTTCATCAGCCACCTGCCAAAGATTGAGAATCGCACAAAGAAGACTGTCTCAGAGCCCCACGGAAAAGGACTGTACGAGGATGTTTCCTTAGCAATACCTGAAGATGCTTCTGTGTAGAAACAAGAGACCTGAAGTGATCCCAAAAGTTGTTATTATTTTTCATTTGTTGGAGATAATGCCCACCTTTGTGAATGAAGAGGATAGAATTTTAATGGGAAGAATGAGAAAATGAAAATGCTGTACTCAGATAAACCTGAGGATTATGCAACAGGTTTGTAAAGTGCCTCTGCTTCAGTAATCCTTGCAGTGCTATACTTCTGTGATGATGCTAGAGGCTTGCATCAGCTTCTCTTAAAGGACTGTTGTTATCATACCCAGCTCTCTCCATTCCTTTTCTCCTCATTCTCAGGTTGACTCCTAAAATTTGTGAACATCTCCCATGCCGTGTGGCTGACAGGATCTTGGTGCTCCAGCCAGGTGTCAGGCCTGAGCCTCTAAGGTGGGAGAGCTCAGTTCAGGACATTGCTCCACCAGAGACTTCCCAGCCTCACATAATATCACATGGTGAAAGCTCACCCAGAGATCTCCATCTCAATGCTAAGACCTAGCTCCTCTCAATGACCAGCAAGCCACAGTGCTGGACACGCTATGCCAAACAACTAGCAAGACAGGAACACAACCCCACCCATTAGCAGAGAGGCTGCCTAAAATCATAGTAAGTTCACAGACACTCCAAAACACACCACTGGCCGTGGTCCTGCCCACCAGAAAGACAAGATCCAGCCTCATCCAGAACACAGGCACCAGTCCTCTCCACCAGGAAGCCTACACACCCAGTGAACCAACCTTACCCACTGGGGGCAGACACCAAAAACAATAGGAACTATGAACCTGCAGCCTGTGAAAAGGAGACCCCAGATACAGTAACTCAAGCAAAATGAGAAGACAGAGAAACAAACAGCAGATGAAGGAGCAAGGTAAAAACCCACCAGACCAAACAAATGAAGAGGAAATAGGCAGTCTACCTGAAAAAGAATTCAGAGTAATCATAGTAAAGATGATCCAAAATCTTGGAAATAGAATGGAGAAAACACAAGAAATGTTTAACAAGGACCTAGAAGAACTAAAGAGCAAACAAACAATGATGAACAACACAATAATGAAATTAAAAATTCTCTAGAAGGAATCAATAGCAGAATACCTGAGGCGGAAGAACGGATAAGTGACCTGGAAGATAAAATAGTGGAAATAGCAACCGCAGAGCAGAATAAAGAAAAAAGAATGAAAAGAATTGAGAACAATCTTAGAGAACTCAGGGACAACATTAAAAGCACCCACATTCGAACTATAGGAGTCCCAGAAGAAGAAGAGAAAAAAAAAGGACTGAGAAAATATTTGAAGAGATTATAATTGAAAACATCCCTGATATGGGAGAGGAAATAGTCAATCAAGTCCAGGAAGCTCAGAGAGTCCCATACAGGATAAATCCAAGGGGAAACACGCCAAGACACATATTAATCAAACTATCAAAAATTAAATACAAAGAAAAAATATTAAAAGCAGCAAGGGAAAAGCAAAAAAATAACATACAAGGGAATCCCCGTAGGTTAACAGCTGATCTTTCAGCAGAAACTCTGCAAGCCAGAAGGGAGTGGCAGGACATATTTAAAGTGATGAAAGTGAAAAACCTGCAACCAAGATTACTCTATCCGGCAAGGATCTCATTCAGATTCGACAGAGAAATTAAAACCTTTACAGACAAGGAAAAGCTAAGAGAATTCAGCACCACTAAACCAGCTTTACAACAAATGCTAAAGGAACTTCTCTAGGCAGGAAACACAAGAGAAGGAAAAACACACCCGAAACAATTAAGCAAATGGTAATATGAACATACATATTGATAACTACCTTAAGTGTAAATGGATTAAATGCTCCAACCAAAAGACATAGACTGACTGAATGGATACAAAAATAAGACCCGTATATATGCTGTCCGCAGGAGACCCACTTCAGACCTAGGGACACATACAGACTGAAAGTGAGGGGATGGAAAAACATATTCCATGCAAATGGAAATCAAAAGAAAGCTGGAGTAGCAAGTCTCATATCGGACAAAATAGACTTTAAAATAAAGTCTATTACAAGAGACAAAGAAGGACACTACATAATGATCAAGGGATTAATCCAAGAGGAAGATATAACAATTGTAAATATTTATGCACCCAACATAGGAGTACCTCAATATATAAGGTAGATGCTAAAAGCCATAAAAGGGGAAATTGACAGTAACAATCATAGTAGGGGACTTTAACACCCCACTTTCACCAATGGACAGATCATCCAAAATGAAAATAAATAAGGAAACACAAGCTTTAAATGACACATTAAACAGATGGACTTAATTGATATTTAAATGACATTCCGTCCAGAACCAACAGAACACACTTTCTTCACAAGTGCTCATGGAACATTCTCCAGGATAGACCATATCTTGGGTCACAAATCAAGCTTTGGTAAATTTTTTTTTTCTTTTTTTTTTTAAGCTTTGGTAAATTTAAGATAATTGAAATTGTATCAAGTATTTGTTCCGACCACAATGCTGTGAGACTAGATATCAATTACAGGAGAAACACTGTAAAAAATACAAACACATGGAGGTTAAATAATGCACTAATAACCAAGAGATCACTGAAGAAATCAAAGAGGAAACAAAAAAATACCTAGAAACAAATGACAATGAAAACACAACGACCCAAAACCTATGGGATGGACCAAAAGCAGTTCTAAGAGGGAAGTTTATAGCAATACAATCCTACCTCAAGAAACAAGAAACATCTCAAACAAACAACCTAACCTTACACCTAAAGCAAGTTGAGAAAGAACAACAAAAAATCCCAAAGTTAACAGAAGAATTCATAAAGATCAGATCAGAAATAAATGAAAAATAAATGAAGGAAACGATAGCAAAGATCAATAAAACTAAAAGC
Source organism: Tursiops truncatus (assembly GCF_011762595.2). NCBI lineage: Eukaryota > Metazoa > Chordata > Mammalia > Artiodactyla > Delphinidae > Tursiops > Tursiops truncatus. Next base: position 131,350,780 of record NC_047034.1, on the reverse strand, counting down.
TGATTCTTTGAGAAGATAAACAAAATTGATAAACCATTAGCCAGACTCATCAAGAAGAAAAGGGAGAAGACTCAACTCAATAGAATTAGAAATGAAAAAGGAGAAGTAACAAATGACACTGCAGAAATACAAAAGATCATGAGTCATTACTACAAGCAACTACATGCTTATTGGACAACCAGGAAGAAATGGACAAATTCTTAGGAAAGCACAACCTTCTGAGGCTGAACCAGGAAGACATAGAAAATATAAACAGACCAATCACAAGCACTGAAATTGAAACTGGGATTAAAAATCTTCCAACAAACAAAAGCCCAGGACCAGATGGCTTCACAGGCAAATTCTATCAAACATTTACAGAAGAGCTGACACCTATCCTTCTCAAACTCTTCCAAAATATAGCAGAAGGAGGAACACTCCCAAACTCAACCTACGAGGCCATCATCACCCTGATACCAAAACCAGACAAAGATGTCACAAAAAAAGAAAACTACAGGCCACTATCTCTGATGAACATAGATGCAAAAATCCTCAACAAAATACTAGCAAACAGATTCCAACAGCACATTAAAAGGATCATACACCATGATCAAATGGGGTTTATCCCAGGAATGCAAGGATTCTTCAATATATGCAAATCAATCAATGTGATACACCATATTAACAAATTGAAGGAGAAAAAGCATATGATCATCTCAATAGATGCAGAAAAAGCTTTTGACAAAATTCAACACCATGTATGATAAAAACCCTCCAGAAAGTAGACATAGAGGGAACTTACCTCAACATAATAAAGGCCATATGTGAGAAACCCACAGCCAACATCATTCTCAATGGTGAAAAACTGAAATCATTTCCAGTAAGATCAGGAACAAGACAAGGTTGCCCACTCTCACCACTGTTACGCAAGATAGATTTGGAAGTTTTATCCACAGCAATCAGAGAAGAAAAGAAATAAAAGGAATGCAAACAGGGAAAGAAGAAGTAAAACTGTCACTGTTTGCAGATGACATGACACTATACATAGAGAATCCTAAAGATGCTACCAGAAAACTACTAGAGCTGAACAATGAATTTGGTAAAGTAGCAGGATACAAAAGTAATGCACAGAAATCTCTTGCATTCCTATACACTCATGTTGAAAAATCTGAAAAAGAAATTAAGGAAACACTCCCATTTACCATTGCAACAAAAGGAATAAAATACCTAGGAATAAACCTATCTAAGGAGACAAAAGACCTGTATGCAGAAAACTATAAGACAGTGATGAAAGAATTAAAGATGATACAAACAGGTGGAACGATATACCATGTTCTTGGATTGGAAGAATGAACATTGTAAAAATGACTATACTACCCAAAGCAATCTACAGATTCAATGCAATCCCTATCAAACTACCAATGGCATTTTTCGCAGAACTAGAACAAAAAAATTGCCCAGTTTGTATGGAGACAGACCCAAAAGACCCCGAATAGCCAAAGCAATCTTGAGAAAGGAAATTGGAGCTGGAGGAATCAGGCTCCCTGACTTCAGACTATACTACAAAGCTATAGTAATTAAGACAGTATGGTATTGGCATAAAAACAGAACTATAGATCAGTGGAACAGGATAGAAAGCCCATAGATAAATGCATGCACCTATGGTTACCTAATCTTTGAGAAAGGAGGCAAGAATATACAATGGAGAAAAGACAGCCTCTTCAATAAGTGATGCTGAGAAAACTGGACAGCTCCATGTAAAAGAATGAAATTAGAACACCATACACAAAAGTAAACTCAAAATGGATTAAAGACCTAAATGTAAGGCCAGAGACTATAAAACTCTTAGAGGAAAACATAGGCAGAACACTCTATGACATAAATCACAGCAAGATCCTTTTTGACCCACCTCCTAGAGAAGTGGAAGTAAAAACAAAAATAAACAAATGGGACCTAATGAAACTTAAAAGTTTTTGCATAGCAAAGTAAACCATAAACAAGATGAAAAGACAGCCCTCAGAATGAGAGAAAATACTTGCAAACAGAGCCACTGACAAAGTATTAGTCTCTAAAATATACAAGCAGCTCATGCAGCTCAATATCAAAGAAACAAACAACCCAATCCAAAAATGGGCAGAAGACCTAAATAGACATTTCTCCAAAGAAGATATGCAGATTGTCAACAAACACATGAAAAGGTGCTCAACATCACTAATCACTAGAGAAATGCAAATCAAAACTACAATGAGGTATCACCTCGAGCTTCCCTGGTGGAGCAGTGGTTAAGAATCTGCCTGCCAATCCAGGGGAAACAGGTTCGAGCCCTGGTCTGGGAAGATCCCACATGCCTCGGATCAACTAAGCCCGTTCACCACAACTACTGAGCCTGTGCTCTAGAGCCTGCGAGCCACAACTGCTGAGCCGGCATGCCAGAACTACTGAAGCCCGTGCACCTAGAACCCGTGATCTGCAACAAGAGAAGCCACAGCAGTGAGAAGCCCATGCACTGCAACGAAGAGTAGACCCCGCTCGCTGCAACTAGAGAAAGCCTGCGTGAAGCAGTGAAGACCCGATGCAGCAAAAAATGAATAAATTAAATAAATTCAAAAAAAGAATGAGGTATCACCTCACACCAGTCAGAATGGGTATCATCAAGAAATATACAAACAGTAAATGCTGGAGAGGGTGTGGGGGAATCCTCTTGCACTGTTGGTGGGAATGTAAATTGCTATAGTCACTGTGGAGAACAGTATGGAGGTTCCTTAAGAAACTAAAAATAGAGCTACCATATGACTCAGCATTCCCACTACCGGGCATATACCCTGAGAAAACCATAATTCAAAAAGAGTTATGTAACACAGTGTTCATTGCAGCACTATTTACATTATCCAGGACATGGAAGCAACCTAGGTGTCCATCGACAGATGAATGGATAAAAGGATATGGCACATATATACAATGGAATATTACTCAGCCATAAAAAGAAACTAAATTGAATTATTTGTAGTGTGGTGGATGGACCTAGAGACTGTTATACAGAGTGAAGTAAGTCAGAAAAAGAACAAATACCCTATGGTAACACATATGTATGGAATCTAAAAGAAAAAAAAAAGATTCTGAGGAACGTAGGGGTAGGACAGGAATAAAGATGCAGACACAGAGAATGGACTTGAAGACACAGGAAGGGGGAAGGGTAAGCTGGGACGAAGTGAGAGAGTGGCATGGGCATAATATACACTCTCAAATGTAAAATAGACAGCGAGTGGGAAGCAGCCGCATGGCACAGGGAGATCAGCTGGGTGATTTGTGACCACCTAGAGGGATGGGATAGGGAGGGTGGGAGGGAGACGCAAGAGGGAGGAGACATGGGGATATATGTATACGTATAGCTGATGCACTTCGTTATACAGTAGCAACTAACACACCATTGTAAAGCAATTATATTCCAATAAAGATGTTAAAAAAGCTCAAGTATCACATGGGCCAGACAGGTAACATCAATGATATCTGAAATGAAAAAATGACAACTGATGCTTGACCTTGGTGTTAGGTAGCTGAAGCGATCCTTCAAGATATTTCTGTACAACGGAGTGTGTAATGTGTGTTTTATTTTTTTTTTAGTTTTTTGCGGTACGCAGACCTCTCACTGTTGTGGCCTCTCCCGTTGCGGAGCACAGGCTCCAGACGCACAGGCTAAGTGGCCATAGCTCACGGGCCCAGCCACTCCACGGTATGTGGGATCTTCCCGGACCGGGGCACGAACCTGTGTCCCCTGCATCGGCAGGCGGACTCTCAACCACTGTGCCACCAGGGAAGCCCATAATGTGTGTTTTTTAAACATTCAGAATTAAAATTTTATTTTTATTTTTTTTGGATGTGCCTTGAGGCTTGTGGGATCTGGTTCCGCCACCAGGAACTGGACCTGGGCCCTCAGCAGTGAAAGTGTGGAGTCCTAACCACTGGACCACCAGGGAATTTCCCAGAAATAAAATTTTAGTTGGGTGAGAAAAACTAATATAAATCAAGCTTTACTAGATTGTTTGATTGTCTTGCATAACCTCTGCGTGAACATACCTAACTTTTGAGGGTACTATCCTGTGTTTCACCGTTAGTTTAAAAGTTGTAGCCTCATTCTTGAAAAGTTTGTTTTTTATTTGTGGTAAATGTAGTAACTCTTTGTACCTAATCTTTAAACTTAAATGATTATTTAATATCTCCATTGACAGAGAGAGAGAGACAGAGAGGATATGTGTGTGTGTGTGTGTGTGTGTGTGTGTGTGTGTGTGTGTGTGTGTGTGTGTGTGTGTTTTAAGAACCAGTTATAGGGTTCTTTCTGCTGTGTTTTATATTTTGTTCAGATTTTTTGGAAGCATCCTCCCCATTCCCACTGACATAGCTATTCCTCTCCGGAAGTTTTTTTTCCCCCGGAGCAACATCATTTATATTCCTACTTGAGCGTTTTGATATCTTGTTTGAGGGACCTAAAAGTAGAGCTTCTAGTGAAATGAATGAGCTGCAGCTTGTTTCCTGACAGGTCTCTCCACTCATAGGTTCAAGGCCTCTAGCGTTCTTTATTTTTTAAAAAAATAAATGAATAAATTTATTTATTTTGGCTGCGTTGAGTCTTTGTTGCTGCATGTGGGCCCTCTCTAGTTGTGGCGAACGAGGGCTACTCTTCCTTGCACTGTGCGTGCTTCTCATTGCAGTGGCCTCTCATTGCAGAGCACGGGCTCTAGGTGCATGGGCTTCAGTAGTTGTGGCGCTCGGGCTTAGTTGCTCCACGGCATGTGGGATCTTCCCGAACCAGGGCTCGAACCTGTGTTGCCTGCATTGGCAGGCAGATTTTTAACCACTGTGCTGTCAGGGAAGTCCTCCTCTAGCTTTCTTGATCTCATTTGATCTTCATCATTTTAGTGCTGATAGTAAATCACACAGTGGTCACACTTTCCTTGGATATATTTCCTTGTATCCTTTACTTGTCACATCAGGATCATGAAAATCCCGCTTCTCATTAACTTTGTAGATTTAAATAGGACCCCTTGCAAAGCATATTGAATAAGCATCTAAAAGCATAACGTGCTCTGTGTGTGAAGGCATCAATCATCTGTCTGTTGCACCCACTCCTGTGATTTTAGCCCTTTCTGCTCTCAGAATTCCGAAAGGGTGGAAAACCGAAAGAGACAGATGAAACGGTTGATTTGCTTAGTTGCAAAATGCAGCTGGGACAGGTAATTAAACAGTCCTGCTCCCACAGAGAAACCTGCAGCCATGTAACATGAAGTCTCAGAAACCCAGCTGTATTCAGATTTAGATGCAGAATGAATATTAGGTAGGCGTCTTTTAGATTGACAGATTTTGTAAACATCATTTCTGGTTTATTTGTTCAGTGTGATTGAAGATGGGGCATATGTGTTCCGTTCATGGCGCACATTTCTAGGGAGTATGTGGTGTTTTAGATATCGGGGGGAATAGCCTAGAAGGGCATCCTGTATCTGGTGGGCAAGGGATTCCATGGGTGAGCCTCTGCTGCTCTTCAGTGCTCCAACCTGTTCCTGACATCAGCTGTTCCATAGATGTGGGGAACAGAGCAGGATTGATTAGTAAGGGGCTGGCAGGGGAGACTGGAATCAGTTCCCTCCTTAATCCTTTTATTTTTTTATGAGGACATGCTATTATGTAAGTAGCAAATTGTGTGTACAGCAATGTCTTTTAATTTGGGCACTTATTTCGATGCAGAAATTGCTACCATCTACTCAGTTGCTCAAACCAAAAATTTTGCAATTACTTTTTTCACTAACCTCCCACAAGCAGTCCCCAAGCAGGCTCTTTGTAGGGCTGACTCATTCTTTTTTTTTTTTATCTTTGTTCACTTTATATCAGTTGAGATGAACTTTTTCCCCTTAATTAAAAAAAAAATTTTAATTATTATTTTTCATATGCTTATTTTCCATCTGCATCTTTTTTTAACATCTTTATTGGAGTATAATTTTTTTTAAAGGGCTTCAAATACTTGGCTTTTTATTTATTTACTTATTTATTTTTGGCTGTGTTGGGTCTTCATTTCTGTGCGAGGGCTTTCTCTAGTTGTGGCAAGCGGGCGCCACTCTTCATCGCGGTGCGCGGGCCTCTCACTATCACGGCCTCTCTTGTTGCGGGGCACAGGCTCCAGACGCGCAGGCTCAGTAGTTGTGGCTCACGGGCCTAGTTGCTCCATGGTATGTGGGATCTTCCCAGACCAGGGCTCGAACCCGTGTCCCCTGCATTAGCAGGCGGATTCTCAACCACTGCGCCACCAGGGGAGCCCTATTGGAGTATAATTGCTTTACAATGGTGTGTTACTTTCTGCTTTATAACAAAGTGAATCACTTATACATATGTTTCCATATCTCTTCCCTCTTGCGTCTCCCTCCCTCCCACCCTCCCTATCCCACCCCTCTAGGTGGTCACAAAGCACCGAGCTGATCTCCCTGTGCTATGCGGCTGCTTCCCACTAGCTATCTATTTTACATTTGGTAGTGTATATATGTCCATGCCACTCTCTCACTTCGTCCCAGCTTACCCTTCCCCCTCCCTGTATCCTCAAGTCCATTCTCTAGTAGGTCTGCATCTTTATTCCCGTGTTGCCCCTACGTTCTTCATGACCATGTTTTTTTCTTTTATATTCCATATATATATGTTCTCACCTTAAATGTCCCCATCTCTGTGAAACCTACTCTGACCAACTTTTCAAACAGCCTCCACAGTTGTGTCTGATGTCCTGACCCTGATTAGCTCCTTCATAGCACTTATCACAGTTGGTAACTTGGGGTTTATCTTTCACTTGTTTGTTGGTGCATTGTTTATTGGCTTACTTGTTTTGCTTGTCTCTTCTCGCTCTCTTGCTTGTTTATATTGTCTGTCTTCCATCCTAGATGTTACTTCCGGAGGGTAGAAACTGTTTCTTTTTTTCATCCTGTAATTCCAGCCCAAAGCTCAAATCCTTGCACATAGTTTTACACTCTATAAATATATGCTGGGTATCATGTCCAAACTAGATTGTAGATCAGTGATATGCTGGGAAATGTCTAGCCCTCAAAAAAAAGAAAAAAAGGCAACCCTAATTTGTAGCATTTACCAATACCTGTGGTATAAATAGTTCCACCGTGGCAGATTTCAAGCAACCAAAATGACAGCAGTGAACACTGAGTTAGGTAATGATTCACAGTTGCACTTCATTGATGCAGGTTTCTCCATGGGAGCAGGACTATATTGTTACCTGACCTACCTGCATTTAGCGCTAGACAAATCAACCATTTCATCTGTCTTTTTCAGTTGTTCATCCCTTTGGTATTCCCTAAATTCTTAGATAGAGAGTGTTTCCACCATACATGTATAACAGATAAAAGTCACTTCAAGAACATAGATAAAATGCGGTCAAAATAATTAGGAAGTGATGGATTTTCGGTACTTACTACATTTATTTTTTTATTATTATTATTATTTTTTGTGAAACGCGGGCCTCTCACTGTTGTGGCCTCTCCCGTAGCGGAGCACAGGCTCCGGACGCGCAGGCTCAGCGGCCATGGCTCACGGGCCCAGCCGCTCCACGGCATGTGGGATCTTCCCGGACCAGGGCACAAACCCATGTCCCCTGCATCGGCAGGTGGACTCTCAACCACCGCGCCACCAGGGAAGCCCACTACATTTATTTTTAATATTATTTATTTAATTGTAATCTTATAATTTCATATTTAATAATGGCTGTCATTAACAACTGGCTTGCAGAATTCCTGAAAATTGAAAAATCTGCTCTTGCAAGCATACTTTAGCACAGCACTGGGGATGACCCACAGGTGGACCCACGGACCACTCCCTGCCCTAGTGTTTGGCTCATAAACAAAGGAAGGAAGAGAGTTGGCAGAGATGGATGGGTAAAGTGTTACTACAGAAACATTTCTCAGAGTTTTTATTCACCTTTTAGTGCTAAAGAAACTGACCCTAATGTCTCCTAGCTTGATATACAGGATTTGGTACAATGACTAAACAGAATGAGGTGGCAACAGTGAGAAATAAAGAGATCACAGAGAGGCAACAAGAGTAAAAGCAGTCTTACCCTCGCGTTGCTAGAATATCTTATTGCCAGAGATGGCTGTAGATCCTGAAGTGCTTGGTGGTCAAGAGCACTTACTTTTCAGAAAATTAGCCCAAGGCCGGGAATCCCTCCTGCCTGTTTTAAGCCATTGAGGCCTTAGTCAGCTGGATGCCTTGCCACTTCACATTTGTCTATTTGTCTGGAGTGGGATGGAAATGAGCCCCAGGTGGTGTCTGAAGCAAGGCCTGTGGAACTCTGAGGGCTCAGAGCAGATGACTAAGGGGAGGTGATAAGCTCCAGGATAAGTGATCGCAGAGGAAAGGAAATAGGGAAAGAGCCATGTTGTGGATGCATTGCCACCTTGTGTAGGGTTTTCTCCTTAGCAAATATACAGTTAGAGATGGGCCTGGTATTTTGGATAAACAGACTATTGTAGTATCATTTACCATGTTTGAGTTTATACCACAATGAGAAATCATTAATTCCAATTTTGAAAATCAGGGGAATGGAGTTTGGTGAACGCCTTTGACTTTTAGAGCCAACAACACTAAGACACTCATCTTTTTACCTTGACATTGGCTGGAATTTCTTAATGCTTGGCTCATACCTGAACCTATATGAATCCTTCTAAGTCAACAGAACCAATCCTAGAGTGGAATAATGATTGCCTTTCTTATTATACACCCATACCTCCCCCAAATCAGAAATTGTTCTCTCTTAAGCTGGTGAGATGGAAAAAGACATCTTGAAAGAGGTACCATCTTTCATGGATTAGTTCAGATAACATGTAATGAGCCCGTGTTCAGATGCTGGGTACTATTTAGGGCCTGAGGCTATAGAGAGAAAACATACCGTCAAGCAGTCGGGGGGCAGTTAAGAAAATAGGAATTTTTGTGTGTGTGTGTGTGGTACGCGGTCCTCTCACTGTTGTGGCCTCTCCCGTTGAGGAGCACAGGCTCCGGACGCGCAGGTCCAGCGGCCATGGCTTATGGGCCCAGCCGCTCCGCGGCATGTGGGATCTTCCGGACTGGGCCACGAACCCGTGTCCCCTGCATCGGCAGGCGGACTCCCAACCACTGCACCACCAGGGAAACCCAGAAAATAGGAATTTTAAAAGCAGTGTATTGTGAGCTGTGATGGGGATATGTACAGTGTGATATTGGACCCCAGATGGAAGCAGATTAGCTCAGATATCAGGAAGGGCTTCCTGGAAGTGATACTGCTTTAGTATTGAAGTGTGAGTGAAACTTAGGTAATATAAAGGAACTAGATGTCCTGAGGGATGGGAAGCCCTGCAGAAAAGTGAAACACAGAATACATACTGGGAACTATAGGAAGTTTGGAGCTTAGAACTGGAGACTTTGTACGTCTGTCTCTCCATTCCCAAGGAATCTGAGTGGACAAGAGTGAGAACAAGATGACAAATGACTTCATGTTTTACTTGAGGCTAGTTTTCCCCTTATTGTCTCTTTTGGGATTTTGGTGATCTGATTCAGGGGATGGGGCTTCTGTGTCAAAAAAATACTTGATAGAGGATTAACAGCCAGATGTGTCCTTGTTGTGTTTATATTACTGTTCTGTGTTTTGTTGCAGCTGCTGCCCATTCACACTCTGAGGCTTGGTATGGAGGTGGATTCCTTTGATGGGCACCATTATATCTCTTCGATTGCTCCAGGTGGTCCTCTTGATACACTGAACCTCCTACAGCCAGAAGATGAGCTTCTTGAGGTAAAATTTTTGAGGGGAAAAAGACACAGGGCAGGAATTTTTAAGTTGTAGGAGAATGTGTTCTCACCAGAAATCCACAGAGTTACATCATCAATACCAATGAAATGTGAGCTACTTATATTGGAAAATAATTGGTGACTGTACTTAACAAAACTGTGTTGTGTACTTGAAAGTTGCTGAAAGAGTAGATCTTAAGTGTTCTTACCACACACATAAACAGACACACACACACACAAACTATGGTAACTATGTGAGGTGATAGAAGTGTTAACTAACCTCATTGTGGTAATGATTTCACAATATATATATCAAATCATCACACTGTACACCTTAAACTTTTACATGTTATATGTCAATTATATTTCAGTAAAACTGGGAAAAATAAAGATGAGGAAAAATACTAACAACTTATGTAATGATAAGTGAAGTAGATAACGTACTTTCAGTTCATTTTCCCCATCTTTTGGGACTCCTGAGATGTCCTTTTGAGTGCTTATTTAAATGATTAACTGAGAAAGAAGCTAATGTCCTGTTTTAGTTTGATATCATAATTAGTATTTTTTTCTTCAAAATTCTTTTTAAGAATCTAACCCCTGACCCTTGTTCGGAACATGTAGTCATATTTATTTGCAGGTTTTGTTGGTTATTTCTAGTAAGGATTAGAGCTGGATAACCTCAGGCTTATGTGTTACTGACTAACATTCAGATTGTCTCCTTGGGACTCCCTCCCCGCCATGATGGCAGCCTCTACCGGGCTCACTCAGGCTTCTCAGCCTCTCTGCAGTCAGAGCAATTCTAGAGCACTTCTGCTGTGACATGACTGCCTTGAGAGATTTTGTTAGATTGGAAAGTTCTATAGCCAACACAGCAGACAAACCAAGCAACAACCCTTAACTTTACAGATACGAAAACAAGGCATTGATTTCCCCTAACTTTATACACTGGTAGAGTGATGACTTTAGTTCATGTTTTCTAACTCCCATTTCACTGGTTTTTCAATACATCACACTACTTTCTAAGCTTCTAAAAATGATACACGGAATGGTCAAACTTTGAGAAGGCTGTGTAGAAGAGGGTTCTCTCAAGTTTAGATCCACAGGAAGTCCTAGGTTGGGTTTAATAGAGTCAACCTAGTTGCTTGAGCCAAGATTAGAATCCCATGGGCCTTGAAGTAGAGATTTCTTTCTAAAATTTATATTTGCTTAAAGTGGGATGGCAAGAATAGCAAATAGGTTTCTTGTTGGGTTTTTTAAGTAGCGTTCAGTCACCTGGAGGAGTATGTTGAGAATTCCGAGTTGAATTTTGAGGTCGGAGAGAAAAATGCTGTGACTATTGGCAAATTTTATCATAAGCATGGGAGGCCAGGTCCTGTTTTAAGATGTAGTAAATGGCTTATTTTTAGAGGTGTTCAAGTAATGATACTGGAATGCTTATTGTGGATTAATGCCCTAGAATTTACACTGTCACTTACGGGTTTTTTGGTGCCGAATCATGTCTTTCTCTTCTTATTTGCAGAGTATATGACATAACTTTGTGGTGTCACACATGATAATCTGCAGATTGGAGACCATTTGGAAAACATTGCCATAACATGTAGCTATTACGTATTGAGAAATGAGATATATTTATTTGAGAGATATGGAAATATGAGTAAAAACCAGTTTAGTTTACTTTTTTGTGGTAAATAAACATAAACTGTATCATTTAAAGCATTTTTAGTCTACAACTCAGTAGCATTAAGTATAATTCACTACTGGTACCTGGTAGGTGATAAAGAAATGTTGGCTGGATCTGAGTAGAGCAAGTGTAGGTGATCTCAGCCATCAACTGAGTCCTTTGTGCCTTAGCCGAGATTGGAATTCCATGGGCCTTCTCCCTTGTAATAGAATGCGATGTAATGAGGTAGCATGAAGACTGGTTGAATTCACAAGTATAGATTTCTAGTGAAAGAACTTGGGATAGGGAAAGAAGCACAGGTTTGCAAGTCAGAGCTGCTTTTGGTTCTGAGTTTGCCACAGCTGAACTGTATGTCCTAGCATGTCACTTTTTTTGAGAATCATTTTCTTCATCAGTAAATGCCTATTTACTCTTACTATTCACTCTATGTTTGTGAGGATCTAATGGAATATTGTCCATGTAAAGATAATGCTTTACACATTATCTCACTGTGAGATACTGGCAACATGACCATCATGAAAAGACATAAGCAACCTTTATAGGATAGAATTGAATGGGGATTGAATGAAGTAGTGGGACAATACTTGTCCAGTATTATGTACTTTGCAGATGAATACATGTGTATGAGTTTTCTAGTCACAAAGTCTGAATAATTGAGACTTGACAGTACTTAAGAGGTTTGAAGAGTCTAGAAAAATATTGTGAACTCTAAAATAAAAATTGGCTTCTTCCAGCCACATAGCACAGGGAGATCAGCATGGTGCTTTGTGACCACCTAGAGGGGTGGCATAGGGAGGGAGGGAGGGAGACGCAAGTGGGAGGGGATATGGGGATATATGTATACGCATAGCTGATTCACTTTGTTATACAGCAGAAACTAACACAACAATGTAAAGCAATTATATTCCAATAAAGATGTTAAAAAAAAATTGACTGCTTCTGAGCAACTGAATACAGAAATTAAAAAGTCTCTGTAAAGTTAGCCAAATAAACTCCTGAACTGTATGTGTGTGTGTGTGTGTGTGTGTGTCTGTCTGTCTGTCTGTCTGTCTAATGTACTCCTTAGAGCTTAAAACTAGGAACACAAATATGCTTCAGGGTTAGAACATTGTGCCAAGTCTCAGCCCAGAGCAGCTATTTACAGCAGCCATAAATCCCCTTAGATAGGAGTTGCTAATGGGAAATGTGACCAATCCCTTTAGCCATATAGAGTGGTGAGGAGGACTACCAGGCATTGCTATAATAATTGGAGACAATTCAAATGAATAAATAATGAGCTAAATAAATATTTAAATGTACACCGAGATAAAAACCTGAAAAGTGATTTTCAAATTTGTTGAAGTAATGTGAAACAGAAGCTAAAATACTTGTGCATGAGTAGCATTCCTGCTTTGATTGTATCTATCCGCTTGCTTTATTTTCAGTATGTCACTCCCCATTTGGTTGATTTTAGAACTTTCTGTGCTCATGGCACTGGTTGGCACCATGGACATGGTGTGACCAGTGGCAAGTACCTCCCTCCCCATTTTTGTGTGAAGATTGACTTGCAGTTCTTCCAGGAAGAACCTTTCATGTGCTGCTGAACTTGCTATCTGCTGGACCCCTTCCTCAGTCATAAAGTCCTGGGAGACAATGTTTACTTTTTAGGACTAGCTCCCTGAAACACATGTGGGCCTCTTTACTATGTGGTGATTTCTTTGTAAATAATTAAAAGGCAGGCAGATTATGTCTGGTCTGATGGCTAAGTGCTGGGTATGTTACAGGTGAGAGTGGTTCCAAGGGATGAATGACTCTGGGCTCAGACCACTGTTGATGGGATGCTTCCAAAAACCCACTGTGCTCTTATTCTCTGAGCAATTTTGACAGATTTAGTGGAAACGTTCCTCCCAGGAAAGTCAACCCTGCCAGTTGTCTGGACATTAGCATTGCACCTGTCAGAAATTAAGGCCAGACCGGAAATACTTTTAAAACGAATAATGCTGCTGAACCCTGCCGGGAAGGTAGGAGTCAGAAGTGAAAAGATTATATGTTGCCTGGATTGTGTTTATGCCTCAGCTTTTTGGGAGTGGCAGACAGATGAGAGAGCTCCTTGAGCTAAAGTCATATATATAAAAAATTAGAATAGACATGTTTCTAAATCATCTTTGGTGCAAAGAATTGTTACTATGCACTATATATAATATGAAATTTAGATAATCTTTTGGTGATAAGCATTAATCGTTAATAAGGAATAGTTGATTATCTTTTTGTTTTTCTAAACATGTGGGAACCTTGTATAAAACAATTTGAAAATCTGACACACTTCTTACACTTGATGGCTGTGTCAGCAGAGTATGTAAGAATGGATCTGAGGCAAAGTTATGTGTATTTCTTTTCTACAGAGGTGATTTTTCTAGGATGGTATTAAGAGTTTATGGGATGTGAAAGAAAATTGTGAACTGATGCTAAATTTTGACGGCCAAGTATCCTAGATTTTGTTACCTACACATTGTAAGTTGAGCAGTTTTTAACAGCCTTAAAAATTAGTGTTAATATCTCTATTGATATGCTTACAAAATGAAAAGCAAAAGGAAGCGGTCTTAAGAAGGCTATCATTGATATTTAGTGTGTTTAAGGAGAGATGGGGAGTAGATGAGAGAATAACAACATTGTGGTATAGAAAGGACAAAGCAGGGAGGTGTGAAAAATTAGGCAAATCACATACCCAGTAATAGTTGTACTCTGAGCACATTTTATACTTTATTCACCCAATTTCAGTAAAACTTTAGCCTTAATTTTTATAAATTTTAGGGATTTCTGTTTTTTTGTACTACTAAAATGATTAAATTTAGGCCCTTTGTTTACAGGGAAAATAAAACGATTATCCTGTTTTCACTTTGATAGATTGACGTAAGCAAGAGATTTTTGTTTTTTTTTTCATTTGGGGCCTCCTCAATTCTGACTTATCCCTTATCTTTCTAGGTCAATGGAGTGCAGCTCTACGGGAAATCTCGACGAGAAGCAGTCTCCTTTCTTAAAGAAGTGCCGCCCCCCTTTACCTTGGTTTGCTGTCGACGGTTGTTTGATGATGAAGCCTCTGTAGATGAACCAAGGACCACTGAAACCTCTCTTCCTGAAATGGAGGTACTAAATGAATACTCGCACTGTGGTTCCCATAGGCATGCCCCTTCATCAGGGATGTCCTGAGAGTGTATTGTGATATGAAGGGGGAGGGAAAAACCTTCCTCTTTTGTTTGACAACAGTAGCTCTCAAAGGCAACAATGCATAGCTTTTCAAATTGTTACTATTCTTTAATGTCATGAAACTTTACTCTTTTTTTTGGTAACTTGAAAGGTTGGTAACATTAATGTGCATGCACTTTGATTTTAGAAAACCTTTTTTTAGTAATTACCTGAGCTCCTTACTTTTGGCTCCCAGTTCAACTCAGTTCATCTTAACAAGTTTAAGATGTTGGTAAGTATTGAATAGCTAATGGACTTCCCTTTTTCAGAGCTTAAAAAACATGAAGATCTATGACCAATTTTGAAATGAGTAAAAATTGCTGTAAGAGCCTTCAGAAGGTCAGAGAATAAAATAACACTTTCTGTGCTCCCGGTAGTTTTTTTTTTTTTTTTTTAAAGAGCATTGTAATTATGAAAACAGATTTAAGCACATGATTTTCTAAATTATGTTTTTGTAACTTTTATATCACTCTTCCCCTTTCCAGACTCTTTTAGATTATAATTCCATTAACACCAGTTTTGATACACAGGGGCTTCCCTTTTGCTTACCTACGGTCTGATTTTCAAGGTACATAGACCCTAATGTTGCCTCTGCCACTTAATGATTTGAATGATTGAGCAAATAACTTGATTTTCTGTTGATCTTCTTCCTCTGAAAAATGAAGATACTTATTGTACTTACCTCATCTGTGGTGAGAGAAGGAAATGAAGTAATGTGTGCAAAGTTCTTAGCACAATGCCTTGCGTAAGGACGGTGCTCAGTAAAAATTAGCTGTGGCTGTTCTCAACTCCTCCTGTCCACCTGTCCTTTTTTGTGATTTCCTAAAATACAAGAGTGTAGCACTGTCCTGTAGTCACAGATACTTTAGTGTATATTAAGTTTGTTTTTCCAAGAGGACTGTCCGCTCCTGTGGGCAGAGGCCAAATCTTAGAATTATTTTGTATCTCTTGGTGTTTTTATTCTTTACTGCACATATACAAAGTGCTTAGTAAATTATTGATTGTTGATTGATAATTTTTTTTAATGCTTATCTTTGGTAAACATGTTTCAAGGAAGGGACTCAAATGCCACACTTTTATGATTCTTGCAATCTTTACTAAAATTAAATGTGGGTGATAGCTTACCTCTATTGATAAAAATGCCGTTAATCTAATCTTACAGGGTGTGTAAATCACCAACTCCGCTTGCTGACTCTGTGCTCCCATCTGTCATACTTTACCACAATGGGTAAACAACAGCTTTGAATTATGCTCAATGTCATCCTTGCTGCCCATTAGTTGATTGCTTTCTATTCTGTAAATACAGGATTTATGCAGAATTGATTGTATCAAAGTGATATATTTCTGGTTGGAGTATAATATCTTATATATGTTGGATGCCTTGAAATTTCTATAAACTTGGGTTTTAAAATTATATGTGGTTTCTTAAAATCCTGGCTCTCTTTTCTGTCTTTTTTCATTTATCTCAATATGATCTTAGGTTCTTAGACCCTATATTGTTAAGCAGCTCAGACAAAATTCTAATGCTTATTAATCAGTAAAGGTATTAAATGCCTCAGTAGAACATCAATCGTATTGTATTACCATTGTAACTTTACTTTTTATTGGAAAGTATGTGTTTTCTTTTTAAATCTATCAGTTCCTCACATCAGACTGATATAAACAGATGTTTATTGATCCAGAACGTTCCCACTAATTTCAAGTTCTGTAATTCAAGAACCAGGAAATCGTTCCCATGTTTAGATTTAATCCACCATGTCCTGCAGGGACAGTTTGAGATCGGGTCCAGCCCTCATTTCAAGATGTTTTTGTATTAGCTATGGTGCCTTACTCTTCCATAATAGAGGGGTCCCTCTGCCTGCCACATCTGCCAGCTTTGATTCCGTTAAATGGGTTTTCTTATACAGGTCACTCAAAATTATATTCATAGGAAGTACATCATTTTATTTTATTTACTTCCATTTTATTTACTAAGATCGTTCAAAGTTTTTAGAAGTAGACTTCTTAAAGACTATTATTTAGTCTATAGCTTAATTTAAAAGAGTTTCAAGGGAAGGCCTCTCAAAGGTGGGTGATTGATTCATTATGTATTGAACAAACATTTATGAGCGCCTACTGTAAGCTGCGCACTGTTGCGGGTTGAGGGGATAACCATGGTAAACTCTATGACAGCCCACACCATTCTAGCCTAGAAGCCAGGCATTTTGTTAATTGTTAGGGCCACAAAGAAAAAGAAGATAATTCTTGAGCCTCAGATAGAAGTTCAGAGTATTTGGGGAAGATAAATCACATGAATATAATCCAACACTATAAATAGTATAAAAGCAGAAGGTTGGAGCAACTATTCTCCTTCTGCGTAGTCGACTCATTGACCGTCTGTCGTTTAGCTTCCTAGAATTCCATGCGTCAGTGACTCTTTTCCCTGAAAGGAGGGAGCTTGGAATAGGGGATGTGCGGGTGTGGAGTCAGGGAAAGCAGCTGAGGATCTGTGTACTGAGTAGTTGTGTTGACCTCCTTCCTCCAAGATCAGGTTTTCATTATTTCAACTCTGATTTTTACCTGTTTTTAGACTTACATGATTTCCAAAGACTTGGATTTTTTTTCACCTTCTTTTTCTAGTAAAGTTTTTCTTGAAAACTAGGAGCCAACAGAAGTGGTATCTCTCTGTCCTGTCCTGGCCTCTGTGTCGGTGTCTTTCTCTCTGTCTCTCACTGTAATTATGAATTCAGGTATTGCTACTTAAATATCTTAAAAGCTTTGATTTTGTGTGATGTTTTCATATCTTCTTAAATTGCATATTTTTCCTTTTATGCTTCTACTGGGATGACAGAACTCATTTTAGTATAAGAGGTCAGTGTTAATACTTTGAATGAAACAGACACTTGAACGTAAAAAAAAAAAAAACAAAAACTGTATGAACAACTTGTTTTTTTAAGTGCTTGAATTTTCATGAAGGTTTTATACTAAAGTATATGTGCCCCAGTGCATGCCCCTTTTAAAAAGATTAAAAAGAAAAACTATGCATGCCAAAGAGTATCCTCATTTTGAGAAGAAACTATGAGATTCCTGATACGTTAGTTTTTTTCAAACTTGAAAGGACAGTGTATTGAAGCATTTATGTTCTTTGGTATTTCAGGCTGACCACAATATAGATGTCAATACTGAAGAAGATGATGATGGGGAATTAGCCCTGTGGTCTCCTGAAGTCAAGATTGTTGAACTAGTAAAAGATCATAAAGGCTTGGGATTCAGCATTTTGGATTACCAGGTATAAGAGCCTGTTCAGAGCTTTTTGGAGCAATTAGTTTGTATTATAGTTATATGAAGTAGTAATTGTTTAAGACATCCACTGACTTAGGCAAAACTGAATTATTTGATGTATAATGCTACTGTCCAAAGGTGGGGTGTTATAATTTCTGTTGTTACCATTACAATTGATAGCTCCCTTAGTGAATAAAATGATAGATGATGTAATAAGTGGACATAAGGGAAGGAATAGTTTTATACCCATGGATGCTTTTAGAGACTGGAACTTGATGAATTTTTTTATATGGAGGATTTTTTCCTCCAGCTTTATTGAGGTATATTTCACATACCATAAAGTTCACTCATTTAAAGCATACAGTTCGGTTGTTTTTAGTATATTTGGAGTTGTGCAACCATCACCACAGTCTAATTTAAGAACATTTTCATCACCCCAAAAAAGAAACCCCATACATATTAGCAGTCATTCCCAATTCTCACTCTCTTCTCCCTTCCCTTAACGTGAAGGTTTTTATAGTTTTGCTTACCTATTAATCTCAATGAGTGTAACTGAGTAGAAATGTTCTTGGTGAAGTTTATATTTAATATAGAACCTATAATATTTCTGTATTTATATGTACCCCAATTATAACTACCGTAAAGTTGCTGATGCATTTGGTTTGGGGGTGGCAATGTGAAAGGTCACAGCAAGACATCTATATGTTATACCAGTTTACCAGTTAAAGTATTTTTAGACCATCTGACTATCATGGGGAATTAAAACTGTTGGCAAGAAATCTCTTCACTTTTAAGATGCATATTTTAATACATTAGTGCTGCCTAAAGACACTGTGGTTTAATAAAGCAAAATGTACTCTATCAAAGCACATAAAATGCCAAGTGATATAAAAATCAATTTTTTTAATAAGGCAATCAGGAATAGATTGAAAGAAAAATACTTTGAGCATTATGTAAGAACATTAAATTCCATATTTTGGCAGTGTGCTTTAAGATTACTGAAATAGATTATATCTATTTTATTTTTGCTGGCATATTTCTGTGCCAGATAACCCTCTTCGTTATTGGAAGTTCTCTTTGGAATATTATTGAATTATGAGTTGTTGATTCCAAAAAATGCATATTTTGGGAAATATCTTTTTCAAGAAATATTAATACTGTAAGATTCTGGAAGTTTATGTATTGGTTAATTATTAGGGCATATAATTATAAAGCAAATGGCACGTATTGATACTTTTTTTTCCCTCTCCAGTGTTGCTGTATTACCTAGCACATAGTAGGTGATTGATAAACATTTGCAGAATGATTGAATAAAGTTTAGGTTAGCCAAAATTAATTGGGACTAAATGAACATATTCAGTGGGTTTTTTTTGTTAACATGTTGAAAACTGGGATTTAGTTTAGAAAACACTTTCAGATGTGGTTTTAGATATTCAGCTACATTTTCATTATCATTGGAATCTATATGTTTTTGCATTCTTATAAATATATCATAATGATTGCTCTTACCCTCTTAAAAAAACATTATCTGCAAGTTTTGTATTTTGAATATTGCACATGTTAGAGAAGTGCTTCAGAAATTAAAAAGATAAACAAAAAGTTCAGTAAAAGATGGAAAGAAAAACTTGATAGTCTTTAACAGTGTAATCCCTGCTTACGAGAAAAATTCCTTTATCAGTTCTGAGTTTTACACTTAAAAAAATATATATATATGCATTGTAACATACCTTTGGTTTTTTTTGGATTTTATTTTTATTTGTAAAATTCTAGATGTCCCCCTATCCCATCTTCCTCATAATCACCATCACACATACTGATGTTTATTTCTGCACAGATTATATGAAGTAATTTTGCTGCAAAAGAAGTGTTAGATATTCTTCTTGCTTTTGTGCTTATTGGAGAACTGATAGAAAAAAACTTCATTTTCTAAATGCTACTTTGATTCACATTAAAGGACTCAGCTTATTTATTTCTACAGCTAAATCTTGGAAGGAAAAACATTCAGTCTTAAACTGAATGTTCTTCTTAAGTCAATCTTAAATACACTTATAGTTGTACACAGCACGTTTTCACCATTTGTCAGTGGTATGTAGAAATGTTATCCCCGTGACATTTAGATGACACGTAAACACAATTTAAAATTTGGTTTTGGGCAAGTTAATTAATTGGTTATACCACCTCTTGTTGTAATTAGGTAATAAATTCTAAAGTTCAGAAATATTTTTTTCAAGGCCAGGTGAAGTTTTAGCAGAAGCCATGAAAGGCCACGTTCCTGGTTATTATTGAATTTGATGCTTCTTGTATGAATTTATTAGGCATCTGAATAGGACTGATGCAGAGCTTCACGCTCACTCCCAAGCTTAGAATAGTTTGTATAAGAAGTGCTGTAGAAACTTCTTAGCCACAGTGAAAAGATTTTAGTGTAGTGGGAGAGTTTCCAGGTTATAAAGGACCTGTATTAGCAGTATTGAAGAGATTGAAAATCTACTTTGGTATTTTAATTTCAGTTAACCACTTTTCTCACTACTGAGTTTTTCTCTAGAAAAATAAGAACTCTGTCAAGAGCCTGACAAAATTATATACAATATATATTTTGTAGGTGCTTTTAGAATTTCTTCATCTATAAAATGGGGATAATAATGTTTAGCTCAAAGGATTATTATGGTTTAAGTAAATTAACATGGAAAGAAGTGGGAAATGTTAGATTATTATGGAAATGTATTATTAGTAATAATCTAATTTAGAAAATAAACACAAAAAGTCTTGATATTGTCCTCAAAGATGGAGCCATACTACAATATGTTTGTGTTCTATCAATTTTTAACTAGTTAGATTAGGAAAATTAATAAGTAGATGCTTTTAATTAGTAGATGTTTAGTGAAGTCTAAATTTAATTGTAAAATTACGCTCTAAAATGCAGCCAACTCTTGATGAGCCATATGTGAATTACCCATTTGTGGATTATTGGCCAGAAATTTGCTTTTTACGTAAATTGAGCCAAGCTTTAGGAAGAGATGAGTGAGAACATAAAGGATCTTGAATTGGCCACGGAACGATGGGATGGCAGTCTGGATAGGGGATTCAGTGATCCACCAGTGATGGAAATTGTGTAGTTGAGCAGAGAAAATAAGCAGGTCTCTGTACCTGCAATGAAAGAGCTGAATCTGATATACAGTTCTACAGCTCAGTCGTATGGCCAAAGAGGAATGTGTGGCAATTCATTTTCATGAAAGGCATTTTAAATAAACTGGGGGAAAGGAAGAGGAGAAAGCAACAGGGAAGACTTAGTAAATATGATTCAGGTTGTTAGTCTCATTAAATTTTAGGGTGAAGTGATTGTAGCTTTTTTGGCTGTGATTTGAAAGGAGGTAGGATATTTGTTAGTCTCAACTGTGCCTAGGCATTGCTTCATGTCATGGCTCGTTAAAATCTGGCCCTGTAAGTATACCATATTAGAAGAGTCCTTGGTCACTGTAACGTCATGCCTTATAAGATCATATCATAGAAAACAGAGGTGTGCATAGTTTGTCAAAAGCATGAATATTATGGCTTAATTGTGTACTCTGTTTCTAAGCAATATAGAACTCTTCAGAAATTTGGTTATAACTTTTATTAGTATAGTTTTTTGCCAGTTTCTAGGTATGATTACATACTGTGCCCTAGTTATCTTTGTCTTGATTCCCCATTATTTATGTGTAATGTCTTTATTCCTTGGAATATCACTAATGCTCATATTGATACTAATCCTAATATTAATCCAAATAATTAATACAAATCCAATAATAGCTAACATATAGTGAGTGTCTGCTGTTTGCTAGGCACTCTTCTAATTACTTAATGTTTTCCTCACAAGAACCATATGAAATATGTACTATCATTATCCTCATTTTAGAAGTGAGGAACCTGAGGCACAGAGAGGTTAATTAACTCATCCAAATTCACACAGCTAGTATATGGCAGAAATAGAGTTTGAACTCAAGCAGTCAGCTGCCAGAATCTAGGCTTTTAACCACCACACATACTGCTTCTTTACTTATGAGTGGTATTTCCTTGGGTATTTTATTACAGTGAGTCCCTGTAATAAATTTATTGCAGCAGATCTTCCTGTTTTGTCAGCTTGCAGAACAATTTCATATCTTAAAGACAAGCTGCTAGATACTATCTCATTTTCAAATGCTTATATGAAAGTTTAGTAAGTATTAAAAATTAATATAGTTTGCTTATATGCACTGTGTAAGAGCTAGTGTTTATTGCTTTAAATGAAAATAATTACAAATTTGAGTCCTAAATTAGTGCAAGTAATTTGTTGTGGGCTAATGTTCAGTAATGAAGCAATTATTAGGTAGTCTGATAGTCTGTAATTTTTAATTCCTACCAAAAAGCTTGAAATAAATTTTTAACTATGTGGATTTTACCTTCATTTGACCTTTTAAGTCAAACATCGCAAGTGGATATTTTCTGGTGTTTTGATTTATGTTGAACTTTGAATAACCCCTCATGATTATAATTCACTGGAAATGTTTAACGTTATCCAGTTTTTGAACATTAGCCATGATATTGCCATTCTTGATACTTTTGAATTTCAGTGATTTAGCAGGTAAAATTTATTCTCCTCCCTCCCACATCCCATTCCTCAGTTCTCTCCCTTCCCGATATGGGGACTGAACTCAATTTTTGTCAAAGCAGATATTTTTGAAAGGCTTTGGGTTTATCTCAGACACTGAGAGAGATAAAAATAGAAAGCATAATAGCACAGCCATTGAGAGGTGATTCATATATAAATACTCTTAGTAACACTTTAAAAAGCTGTTTGAAAGACCAAAGGCAAAAGATGGCTGATTAAAAATAATAGTGAAAATATTCCTCCCTATAAAAATTAACAGTGATGAATTTTTCTTGGAAGAAATGGGTTATAAAACTTAAATAGTATGAATATAAAAAATTGCAGTATTGCTGAGTCTTGGATATGTTATGCCTCAGTATTTGTGAGAAGAACCTAGTGTGCAGTTTCTGCCTGACTACTCTGTTAAATGGAATTCTCCTTAAAAGATTTTTAAACATCATATGAAGGGAGTGTATACGTTTCATGCATGTGGTTTGAGTTGACTTTTTTCTTATCATGTGCAACAGAATGACTTTCTGTGCACATTAGAAATGCTTTAAAAATAAGTAATATATACATAGGGCATAAAAATTCAAAGGTACATAATGGTATCCTGTGATGAGTATATCTACCTCTGACCATAATCCCTCATTTTTTATCTCCCAGATAAAAACTCCTGTTTTTCTTGTCTATCATCCCAGAGATATTTTATACAGACATGATTGTATAAGTGGTAGTTTGCTGGTTGTTTATTTTTTAATACATAAATGGAATATGTCATACACGCTTTCAGCATATTGCTTTTTTCCCCTCAATTATATGTTCTTTCATTGTGGTATTTATAGAGCTAGCTAGTTCTTTTTAATGACTGCATAGTATATTATTGTTGTTGCACAATAATTTATTTAACCAAGCTCCTGTACCCAGTTGGTGGGTATTTCAAATGAGGCTGTATTGGATATCCTTGTCATACTCTTTTATAAAAAGGTACGAATAAATCTTGTGATAACTTCCTAGAAGAGGAATTGCTCATCAAAAGAGCATTTATCTTTGAAATTTTGGTACATTTTTACCAAACTGCTTGCACATAAATGTTTGTGAGACTCATGTATTTAGACTACTTAAAATTGTTGCCTTCTTATGTAATTTCCTTGTTTAGATACTTCTCCTGAAAAATAAAGTGTAAGTAAGTGCATAATTCATGGATTTGCTAATGGTTTTCCATGATATAGACAGATTAAGTGATAGCAATATACAACTATCAACTTTGTTTCAACTTTATATTGTCAGTAATTAATTTATGACCTTTATAGTTAAGAGAGGGCATAAACTATTTATATTGAGACTATGATATTAGTGCCCCAAAATCTATTCCTATTTTTTCCACCAGTTTTAATCTTCTTTATCAGAAGATTGAGTTTAAAAATGGAAGAAATTAAGGACTCTAATTTTGCCACAAGATTTGAGATTTTGGGTGAATGCTACTATCATTATATAGTCTTTAGTAACTTGTGGAAGCCCAGTATCTTTACGTTCATGCCAACTGATTAGTTTATAGAATCTGGGATATAGAATTTGATAGGTATTGATATAATTTTAACATGTGGTAGTACCTATATTATTAACATTATTAAGTTGGGTTCAGAATCTAAGATCTACAGGACAGTAATATATTGTAAGTTATGATATAGTTCCACTTTAATGCTCATGGAATCTCATAACATGGCCACCAGTATCTGTTCTTTGGGTTTTTTTCTTTTGTTGCTGCTTTTATCTTCTTCTTTTTCTTCTTTTTTGTTTTAAAGGAGCTCTGGTTCTAGTTCATCCGTGTATGATTAAGATATCGGTACTGAGCAAAATGTAGTCAGTCTGCTACTAATGGCAGTATCCGTGTTCTTGGAAATATATTCTGTACAAACCACACAGCTGCATTTAAAGGTCACTTTTGTTTAATGGAACTTGGGACTGATAAAGTCTCAATCTTTGCCCATCCCTGAATCCTATCCACATTTATTTTTATTAACATCAAAGTACTGTAAGCTCCAGTGCCAACTGGGCTGAAGATTTCTTTTCACAGAGGATTTGCTTCCTTTCCCTCTATGGGAAAGTTCTGTATCCTTTAAATCATTTTAAGCTGCTTCATTTGAAAAATAATTCTTAGTAGTGTGTTCATGGACTGGATTGATTGTGGCTACTGGGGAAATTCTCTCATGGCTTAAAGGTTGCTTTTCAAGCCTGCGAAGTGGGTGAATGAAGGGGGCCCGCTCCTGGTGTGTGGAGCTTGTAGGATGATGACTGACTTCCAAACACCGCGGTGCAGCAAGACTAAAGGCATCAGGAGACCAGAAGCCACTTAATAAGAGATCAAAGAGGCTGTGTGTATATCAGCTTGAAATCCAGATAGTACAGATCAAAAGCTCTCCTTAGCGAGGCAGCTGCAGGGGAATGATATTAGCTGGAGGCCTCAGAGATCTTAAGTCAGGCCTGATGTTGAACTTTGAGGGAATTTCATGGCTCCTCTGGAATACGAATTTGGCAAAAAAATCCCATTGTGTCTAATGGAGGGAGAGAGAGAATAGAGGGCAAGCGGCAAATGCTTGTCAGCCGGGTGGTGCTTTCTCCTAGGGTAGCTCTCCTTTTCACAAATGTTTCATAAGGACTGTTTCTGCATCACACTAGAAGGCATTGCTGAGGAGGAGAGTCTGAAAATGATATATTTGTTATATTACCTTTAGTGAGTATTCCAGAGCTGGCCAAACAGTATATACTAGTGTTTGTGAAACGACCATGGAGAGCTAAAATATAGGCATAAAGGTGCTCAGGTTTACTGCAATACCGGTACTTCTGTCTCTCCTATGAAATGCTCAAGATACAGGAAGTTAGTGAATGTCAGGCCGGCTATGCATCTGTCTCCCATGTAAGGAAAAACAGAACAATAACTTTTTTTTTTTTTTTTAATAAAAGGAGTCGGTCTAAAGAGGAAACAGTCTCCAGAGGTGTTTCATCACCAGTGTTCCTCTATCTCTAGGTGTGGGTGTGTTTTGAAAGTTCCCACTGGATTCTGGTGTCAGCGTTGAGAACCGTGCTAGTAAATGAAAGTCATAGCCCTTCCTGGAGTATGGCAGAAAGATGGAATCAGATCCACCGACAGGTATTGAGAGCCTGTTTTCCTAAGGCGTGTTTTTTTGTACGGCTCTGACCTGTTTGTGGGTGTCATTTGGAGCCAGGCAGTGATCCAGAGGGGCCCTGCTTTCCCCAGTGAGCGCCAGGAAGTGGTGTTGCCTCCTTCTGGTACCAAAGGCCTAATTTGTTAACGATGCATGAAAGGAGATTGGCTGCCTGATCTGGACACACCACTTTCTAGGGCTTAGGTTCCCCTTTCAGCTCTTCCCTCTGTTTTATTTTAATCAGATATTTTGTTCACCAATATGGCACTTTGAACATAGAGTCAGAAAGGACCAGGATTTGCCTTCTGGCTGTGACACCCTACTAGGACTTTGGACAAGCCTATTAGTCTTTCTTATATAATAATCTCTAAAATAGAAATAATATTTTCCTTATAAAGTTATAAAGACTAAATAAAAGATGTATATAAATGCCCTTTTCTGGGCATAAAATAATGTGTTACTAGTTACTGAAAAATGATGATGGTGATGATGATGATGATTTTTAAAAATAGAATCTGAGCACAGACTTGCTATACCTGTTATTCATTATTTCCTTCCAAAAAATGATTGTTCACTTACGAGCTAGTATGCGGGATAAAGATGAAAAGATATACTACCTTTCGAGTGTATATTTAACAAATGTATATTGGGCATCTTCTGTGTCAGGCACTGTTCCAGACACTGGGAATATAGCAATAAACAAAACAGACAATAGACCCTGTGTCCTCATGGAATATAAATTCAATTCGGAGTAGAGAGACAGTGGATAAATAAGCATATGTTAAAATATAATAGATGAAACAGACTTGGGAACAACTCTCTATAATACATTATGATTTTAGCGGTGGTAGAAGTAAGACTACGAGATTTCGTGTTGATTGTTTCTTAAGACCCAGAGAGTCCTGATGGGGAACTGAGGCATGACTTGCACACAAACAGGTAGTGGACATTCCAGGAACGGAAGTGTCCTGGAATTGATAACTTGGCCCTGATTTTATGTCTTGACTTTCTTTAGTAGCTGTGAACTGTTTAATATTAATCTATCTAAGCTTTCATATTTTATCCCTTTTAATGAAAAATCCTTTGAGAAATTTTCGGTTCTAACATTTATAAAATATGACCACCATTTCCCATGATAATAATAGCTAGTAATTATGTACTGCTCACACACACTGGCTTAATTATCTCTGCAACCTCATGAGGTAGGTCCTATAATCATCTTCATTTTATAGATGAGGAACCTGATGATAAGAGGTTAAGGAATTTGCTCAGGATTATCCAGTTGTTAAGTAGTGGAACTGGGCTCCTAAGTCTGTGGTCACGTAGAGTGAAAGTACAGTCTTTAGACCAGAAACAACACTGATTCTTCATAATTGTGGCTCTAGTGAAAGAGGATAAAAATTTCTGATTATCTTTCCAGAGAGAAACACTTACTACAGTTCTAAAAAATTTACTTCATGTTTTCCTGAATCCTTATGGTCCCTTGCCTTAACCCCTCCCACCTAGTCAAAGCTCTTTAGAGACCTGATGGCCTTTTCGCTGCCAGAGAGTAGAAACTATGTGTATTTTACCTTACATTTCCCAGCAGGACTCCTTAGCCTTTTTCCTGTGCAGTTTCAAAGCTGGAAAAGTTTTGTTCTGCATTTTGTGTGCTACGTATCACAGAGTATTGCTTGCCCTTTCAAGGATTGGAAAAAAAAAAAAAAGTCACAGAATCTTTTCAGAAGAATGCAGCACGTCCTATGTCCTTGATACGGCAGTGCTTGTCAGAGGAGTTTCTGGTGGAGAGGTGGCTCCTGTCCCTTAGTGTCGGCTTTAAGGGGGAGTGAGAACTGAGGACACCATGCTGCTCTGAGCCTCTCTTCAGGTGCAGAGGCACGTGTCTGGAGAGCAGAGGGTCAGCACTTCATTGTCATGTGTTAACACTTCTGTGTAATATCAGGGATGGTTTAGCAATTGATAGCACTGTTGGTCTAAATTACACATGCTCAGTTGAATTAACTCCTCAAA
The DNA here is from genome assembly GCF_011762595.2 of Tursiops truncatus. Lineage (NCBI taxonomy): Eukaryota > Metazoa > Chordata > Mammalia > Artiodactyla > Delphinidae > Tursiops > Tursiops truncatus. Next base: position 131,323,062 of record NC_047034.1, on the reverse strand, counting down.
CACATATGTCCTATCAAATTCTTTTCCATTATCTTCATAGTAACAGAAACAGAAGGAGTAATAGCAAGAATAAGAGTAAAAACACTTACGGAGTCATTACTATGGGCTTTCCAAGCACTTATCATGCCTTATCTCATTTAATGCTTTTAACAACTTTACAAAATCTGTATTATTGTTATTTCCACTTATAATGAGAAACTCGAGTCTCAGAGATTAAACAACTTGAACAGTACCACTCAGCTGGTTTTTTTTTTTTTAATTCATTTTTGGCTGCATTGGGTCTTGGTTGCTGCACGCGGGCTTTCTCTAGTTGCGGTGAGCAGGGGCTACTCTTTATTACGATGCACGTGCTTATTGCGGTGGCTTCTCTTGTTGTGGAGCATGGGTTCTAGGCACGCAGGCTTCAGTAGTTGTGGCACAAGGGCTCGGTAGCTGTGGCTCACAGGCTCTAGAGCACAGGCTCAGGAGCTGTGGCACACCGGCTCAGTTGCTCCGTGGCTTGTGGGATCTTCCCGGACCAGGGCTTGAACCCGTGTCCCCTGCGTTGGCAGGCGGATTCTCAACCACTGCGCCACCAGGGAACTCGCTCAGCTGGTATTTGTAACTGTTTAGCTTAAGTTGAGAGAGATTTCTTTGGAAAATTAAAATAAATTCCAGAACTAATATTTAAAAAGCTTTTAAAAGTTTTGTGTGTCTATACTTTCCTTGCATCATCATAATAACTTTCAACTAATATAGTTTTTTTCTGGAAGATAATGGGATATTTCTTATTTATAAATTCATTTTCTTCTTACAATTTTTTTGGGTAAAATACACATAACACAAAATTTACCATCTTAATTTTTAAGTGCATAGTTTGGTCGTGTTGGGTATATTCACATTTCAACTAATGTAATTTTAATAGAGAGTGTGACTTTGTCCTTGAGTACTACCATCAGCCTGATGGAACCCCAGCCATTTCAGCCAGGTGATGGGACTTTGAGATAAAGGACAGTTGTGTGGTTTGTTTTGTTTTCCTCAAAACTAGCGAAAGTCCTGGGCCAGGAGTGAACAGTAAGTATGTAAACAATTACAGCATGACATAAAATTTTCAGGAGATGAAACATCCAAAGATAATGTTTAGTATCCAAGGAGAATGTCAACTAGGAGACTAGAAGGGGATGAGAGAAAGTCGTGGGCCTCTGCTTGAACCAATTAAATTATTATGATGTTTAAAATAGATTTTTAAAGTATGAAATTATACAGAATAAAATTATGTGCAAGCTTATGTATTTTTTCCTCCATTTTAGACTATATTTTGATCTTTTAGCAAGTTTCTCTGTGCACCTTTTTTTCCATTGTACTTTTAAAATTTTATTTGTTTAAATTTATTTACTTTTGGCTGTGTTGGGTCTTCATTGCTGTGCATGGGCTTTTCTAGTTGCGGCGAGTGGGGGCTACTCTGTTGTGGTGTGCAGGCTTCTCATTGTAGTGGCTTCTCTTGTTGTGGAGCACGGGCTCTAGGCATGCAGGCTTCAGTAGTTGTGGCATGTGGGCTCAGTAGTTGTGGCTCGTGGGCTCTAAAGCACAGGCTCAGTAGTTGTGGCGTGGGCTTAGTTGCTCCATGGCATGTGGGATCTTCCCGGACCAGGGCTCGAGCCCGTGTCCCCTGCATTGGCAGGTGGATTCTTAACCACTGTGCCACCAGGGAAGCCCTCCATTGCACCTTTAATTGTCTTGTGTGCTGTACTTACTGTGCCACTCAGAGACTGTTTCGTTCTATGTATGATGTGTGGAAAAATCTATTCTTAATGTCTGATAGTATTAAGGAAGTAATAAGACACAAGGAGCCAGGAACCATATCAGTTCAATTTATCTTGAGTGCACTGAAAGTATTTTGTGGGCACTTACTTTGAACGTGATGGTGTTGTGGTAATTGGTATGATTTGTGTAAAACTTGGCTATATTATAAAATAGTAAAAAATGGGGTTAGATTCTGATAAGATAGCTTAGTCATTATTCATTAGAATCATTTACTTATTGCTTTGCATTCACTATAAATACATTTATTTCTCTTTCCTAAAAGTAAATGCTTAGCTTGTTGGTCAAATCAGAAGATGCTCTTTTAGTATAAATAATTACATCCTGCATTCTTAAACCAGAACTATTCTAGTGATTTAAATTCAAGTAATAGTCTCTGACTTGTCTTTGCTGCTGTCTAAAAATGGCAAAAAAATTGTTTTAATATTCCTTTCATGAAAAAGAGTACATGTATATATTTTGTTATATCTTTTGTTTTGATGGTAGAATACTCAGAAGTTAGATACTGCGTAGTTAGTGGCATTTTTATGAGTTCTTAAAAGACATCACTAACTAAAATTATACCATGTTTGTGACCAAAGTGTAGTCTTTTTCATTGCTGATGCTGTGTTTTGAATTAACTTCTGTCATTCCCTACTTTTTATAGTGGTTTTGTGAATGTTTTGGTAGAAATTAATGACAAATTTGACTCAAGATATTCTGTCAAATTTAGTTACAGAATTTTGGAGTTAGGGGAACAGATCACAACTGTCATGTATCCAACTTTCTCATTTTACAATTGAAGAAACTGACTCAGAAAAATGAAGAACTTGTGAAACTGTACAGAGTCAGGCTGGGGGCTCAAAACTTGTTCCTTGACTTCTAATCGACACCCATCCTACCACTAGCGGATTGAATGGCTGTCTTCCTAGTCTCTCTCTCTTATGTATATTTTCTTCTTTTTAGAAAAATCTTTGGATTCCTGTTTTCTGACTGACATCGTTCACAGTGGACATTTTAATTCATGCCAGCTGTGCATCAGTCCTTCTGCAGATCATTGTTTTTTCCTTAAGATGTGTACGTCTGTGTGTGTGTGTGTGTGTGTGTGTGTGTAAAAGAACATTTGCTTTGCCCTTCTTTGTACTCAATTCCTTCTTCTGCCTACCTCCAGGATGAAATAGCTAGCTGTCTCCCTTTTAAACTTAATGGTTTCTTTCTGTGTTCTCCATTTCAGTAACTTCCTCGGGATCTTATTTTAAAAATTATTTAGCTGTTAATTCATTTAGATTTTAACTTACTACTCTTTAGTTCAAAAAGTAATTGCCATATTTAAGAGTATACTCTTCAAACCTAGAACAAATTCATAGAGACAGAAAGCAAAATAGTCGTTGGGGGGAAATGGGGACTCACTTAATGGATATAGAGTTTCAGTATGGGAGGATGAAAAATTTCTGGAGATGAATAGTGAAATAGGGGAATTCCCTGGCAGTCCAGCAGTTAGGACTTGGAGCTTTCTCTGCGGTGGCCTGGGTTCAATCCCTGGTCGGGGAACTAAGATCCTGCGAGCTGTGCAGCGCAGGCAAAAAAAAAAAAAAAAAAAAAGTGGTGACGGTAGTACAACAATGTGAATGTACTTGCCACTGAACTGTATGCTTAAAAATGGTTAAAATGTAATAAGAACCTGCTGTATAAAAAATAAAATAAAAATTATCAATTAGTATGTGCTAGCTGCCTCATGTTATCCAGAAGTTTATGTAGATCTTTCAAATTATCTTTGAAACATAATTCCTCACACTAATGTGAATAACTGTTTGTGGAGTGAAGCTCAGTAGCCCAGTTCTGTAATAATGTCACCACAACATTGAATTCATTGGTTAGGAGATCTGATTTGTAGAGCGCTTTCTGTTTCACAGTTGTTTGAAGTTGTTTTTCTAGTCATTCTTTGGAATCATTTCATTTTGGGGAAGGACTCCTGCAATACAGGAGAGCAGGTATTTTGGTGTGGTGAGCTGTCTAACAGCACAGAACTTTAATGACATAGAATTAAGGCTGTATGAATGAACCGTATTTCCTCTCACGAGTTTACTGTAGGCCAGCTTTGTTTTATTGTACTCACTTGTCAATAAGTGTCAACATTATCAAAGGTAAATAATTTGTACCCAAGTTTTTATCTGAAATAAACTATTGTCTATCTCTTTGCCATCCTATTGTGGTCACTACATTCTTATTCCATTATTTTTTTTTAAAGTGAAAATAAGCCTTTTTAAAAATTTAATTAATTTATTAAAAATTTTTTTTTGGCTGCATTGGGTCTTCATTGTTGCATGTGGGCTTTCTCTAGTTGCTGCAGGCAGGGACTTCTCTTCGTTGTGGTGCACGGGTTTCTCATTGTGGTGGCTTCTCTTGTTGCGGAGCACGGGCTCTTGGCACTTGGGCTTCAGTAGTTGTGGCTTGTGGACTCTAGAGTGCAGGCTCAGTAGTTGTGGCGCACGGGCTTAGTTGCTCCGAGGCATGTGGGATCTTCCTGGACCAGGGATCGAACCCGTGTCCCCTGCGTTGGCAGGTGGATTCTTAACCACTGCGCCACCAGGGAAGTCCTCTTATTCCATTATTTAATGTTTTTAAAAGTTTGGGTGATAGAATAGATTTTTAAAACAAGAACAACCCCGAAGTTATCCTTTATTTTATTTTTTGTTTGTATTTTTTTAAATTTTAGTTTTTAAAATTTTTTATCTTTATTTTTATTTTTTGGCTGTGTCATGCAGCATGCGGGATCTTAGTTCCCTGACCAGGGATCGAACCCACACCCCCTGTAGTGGAAGCGTGGAGTCTTAACCACCGGACCGCCAGGGAAGTCCCAGTTATCCTTTATTTTGAATCCATGTGGTCAAGTCCTTGTAACACCTTGATTTTTGTTTTCCTTTATTGGAGTAATACTGCAAACATATAAATGTTGAATGTCAGAATTGTCCTTGGTGTATGTCTCATATTCCTCTTATTTTAAAGAATGCCTTTTACTGAGGCATTGGCCAGTTTATTAAATGTGAGCACTTCATGTTCATTTCCTCTGTCTCTCTTTATGTAACATTTTCGGCTTCATGCCTTTCCACTGAGTTTGCCATGGTTGCTTACCTGTATTTGTAGTTTTAGTTTTGGAGCAGCTTTGAGACTAGAGCTCTCTACATCTTCTGGTTGATATCCTTGCCTCTGAGAGAGTCCAGTTTCAATTGAACCACCTCTCTGCCCCAGGTGACACCGCTGTACCGTGCTTTAGTTTATGTGAACCCTCGTCTCTTTGGTCTGTGGGAATGTACACAAATATTCATATAATACATTTTATAGACACTTCTGAACTTTGAATTCCATCCATTTGGGAATAAGGATTGTCATATGCTTGTATGTGTTCATGTGAAGGTGTCTAAAGGACACCAAAGGAATGGATTCTTGAGAACGTTAAGTGTAAATTAAAACCTGGCAAACAAATGCATGTTTTAGCTGTCCATGGAGGCACGCTGCACATTCTGTTCTAACTTTCATCAACTAGGTACCAACATATAAACCTCTAGTGGCCAAGTGTGGTACTTTAGGCACTCAGTTTTATACACTTTGGCAAGGTAATAAATATATATTCTAACAATTTGCCTTCTTTCAATATTCATTCATTTAGCAAATACCTTAAGAAGCTGCATGACATAGTGGCTAACAGCATGAACTCTGGGGCTTAACTGGCTGGTTTAAATTCTGGTTCTACTACTTATCAACTGTGTGTTTTGGTTAAGTTATTTAATTTTCCTCTGCCTTAGTTTTCTCATCTGGAAATTAGGGATAATAATGGAACCTACCTCATGTTGGTGTGAGGATTAATTAAATAGGTTCAATGAAGTAAGATATTTAGATCATGCCTGGCATGGCAAGACCTCAGTAAGTGTTAACAGTTGTTGTTGTCATTCACATATGACGGGATGTAGCCTTGCCTTATAGCTGTACTTACAGTCCAGCAAGGAGAGAGAACCTAAATAGATTCAGTCATTTGATATTTCAGCTATTATTCAGTCCCTTCTCTGTGGCAGGCATTGTAGTCGGCCCTGGAAATAAAGTAGCAAATAAGCAAACGTATCCTTGCTCTCATGAAGCTTAGTTTTAGTAGGGAAGATGGTTAAAATAATTTCAGTAGAATGTCAAAAGAGTTGTAATAGGAAAAATGCAACATTGCTGTGTATACATCTAGCAGGAGGGCCTAACTTATTCTAAAAGGTCAAGGACAGTGAGGAAACTATATTATGACAAATGCTATAATGGAAGGTCTTTTTTTAGGTTTAGAGATAACCACAGAGTAGGAAGTGCTTGAGCCTTCTTCGGGAAGTGAGGGAAAACTTCTCATTGGAGGAAACATGTGAGTTGACTCTGGTGGCAAAGATACAGATAAGTGGCAGGAAGAACATTCCTGGCAGATGGAATGGTTTGTAGAATATCGTGAAGCATACCAAAGCCTTGCACAGTCCTGAACTTCACTGGTTCTGGATTGTTGGGACAATGTGTGGGGCAGATTGGGGGTGAGCAGTGGTACATGTGGGAAGAGCAAGGGGAGATGAGACTAAACTGCAGATCTGAAGGAATTTTTCTGCCGAAGAGCACTTTATCGTGAAGGCAGTGGGTGTCACTGAAATATTTTATGCAGGGGAGGAATTGCAATCCCATTTTTATCTTTAAAAATCATTATTTTCTCTCTGTAGACAATAGACTGAAGAGGGTAAGATTGGAGACAGGTAGACCTTTGGGAAGACTGAAGCAGTTGCATAGGAGAGAAATAATGAGGCAGGAATGGAGAGAAAGGATCGGATAGAAGAGACAGAAGGGCAGTTGACATGCCTTAGCCAGCAACCCAGTGAAAAGGTGAGAGAGAGCGAGTGAGTGCTTGGGTGTATGGCAGTGCCGCTCAGGGACTATGGGAGGAGAGAAGTCTGTTTGTCACCTTGGATTTCCCCCAACATTGAAACTTCCTGTGTTTATAATAACTATCAAACATTAGTATCACTTCAAGAGACCTCAAAAATCCTCATATGAGCTTTTCTTCAGGCACTTTATTCACCTGTGAGACAGAGCAGTTCGATTGGTTCCCTTCGGATTTCATAGCTAAGTAGCGAGGAGAATTCAGGTTTAGAGCTCCTGTCTTCCCATGTAGCATTCTGATGAAAGTTGGCTGTGCCTAATGGATTGTAGGAGTTTTTAAGAGCTATAGGGAATGACTTTCATAAATGGTTGAGTTAAAGCAGACATACAGGATACTGTTAGAACATGTGTAAGAATATAAGGATTTTGAATAAATAGGAAAAAACATCTTTCAGAAGAGGAGAATGGCTTGAATAGTAAAAGACGATATATCTTGTGTTCTGTGGTTGGTACTTAGTACCCCCTGTTGGCTGTTTGAGTCTAAAACAACATCTTGATTCTTGAATACAATGTTCCTTACAGTGTTGTTTACCAAAACAAGAAAAATTAGAGATTTTAAAATTATGGTAAAAGTTGGTAAAAACTGATGGGGACTTGAAAAAATCTGGATAGGGTCTAGAAGTTGGGTAGAGGTCTTGAGAAATATCTTTGTAACATTTTGTTGGATTTAACATGGGTATGATATTATAGACTACATTTTCAGAAAACAGACTTTTCTGATGAGAAGCAGCCTGGTTTTTAAGCAGGTCGTATGTGGCAAGCCTCAAGAATAGTAGCCGCCCTGGTAGGCAGTAGCAGCTGCTGTTCTTCCATAGGGTGGCTACTACATGTGATGACCATGAAAGGAAATGACTGTTACTCATTAAAGCAACTCCATTTAGCTACGTGAGAGATTACCTGGTCAGAAAAGTCATCATAGAAAATGCAGTGGTAATTATCCATAATGGGGTATCTTCAGTAGTGGGTGGTTTGTCTTTTTTTAAGTGCCAAAGAAGCTGCCGTTGGCTTCTTTCCTCCAGGAAAAGGGATGGTAGATTGGATTTAGTGTTTAGAATAACTAGGAAGCCCAAGCCTGAATAAATTTTAGTAAGCAGGCACACCTGGTACTAGTTTGCGGTCTAAAGAAGGTTGCATTTTGTATAAATAAATGCTCACCATGATTTTTCTATAATAAGGGAAATCTATTAATCTGTTTTCTATTTCCATTATTTCCTGGTAATCTTTCTTTGAAATGTTTCTAATTATCATTTCAACTGGTTGCATTTTGAAAACCAATTCACTATTTATTTGGGCAAAAAATCGTACTTTTTGCTTAGGTGTTATATGAAACTGCAGAGATGGCTCACACCCACCCAGTGAAATCATTTATTTGCTTTTGGTGTATTTCACTGTTGCAGTTTTCTCTAAGAAAGTTTAGTGATTACTAATATGAAGTAATGCTAGCTGCTTTCTGTGCATTTCATGAAGGGAATAAGCTATTTTATAGTTTCCCTTCCCCCCCAATAAAAAAGCCTTCCATCAGAAACTGACAGCCTAAATGAAGGACATAATTGTACAGCTTATTTATTAGTGTGTCAAACTTCAAATGTAATGGTTTCATATTTCAGAATGAAAAAGTGTGTTGTGATTCATGGTTGCTGGTGACAAAATGGACAGCTCTTTTATATTACTGCACTGATCGCTGCTGATATCCCACTGTACTCTTTTTTTTGGGGGGGGGGCGTCCCTTATTGTTCTCTTCCTATGCAATAGCTCCCTCTACTTGAAAATATTGGTGTAATTATAGTTTAACACGGTACTTTATTAGTGAGTTCCCATGACTATTTTTACTTTCAATCCTCTTTATTAGTATGTGGTGTTATTACAACAGAGCATGTTAGAAATTTACCAAGAATCTCTTGACTTGGTAGTGGAAAAGCAAGATTTAGTTAAGGAAAGTAAAATAAGTTGTTTGAAGGCATTTTTCAAGGAATTTGCTCTATAGCCTTTGTTGATTTAAATATGGTATATTTGGTTAAGATTCCATGCAGTATTGAAAATAAGCCTGGATGTCTACAACATAGAGGTACAGAAAACTGCAGCAGAAACCTTCAAAAGAACCATCAGCCACTTCAAACAGACATAGCCTGGAACTTGGCAAATTCTCACTTTACTAATTCCAAAGTCTTACCATTCTAACACAAAACGTGGTAGTTTCTACTTTCTCAGGAAGGGTTTAATAGAAACTAACAGTAGTAGAATCTCATGCTACTACATTTTGCCTCTATAGAACAGTAGGTACATAATGAAACAGTAGGAGCAAAATAGACAAACCAAGCGAGTGATGTTAAGGGTGAGATTTATTTTTTCTGTCTCCCTTACAAAGTTTGAGGTTCAGTAATTGTATCATATACCTCCACCATTAGGACAAATAAGAGATTCTACTCAACCATAAGATTTCCACATGGATGTTTCTTTTCCATTCATAACTCTTTATTTCCAATTTGTTCTGATTATTATTATGGTGCAGAGCACAATGGTTAAGAGAAGGGCTTAGGAGCCAGACTGAGTTTGAATCCTGGCTCTGCCACTCACCAGCTGGGTGATCTTGGCAAGTTTCCTTAACTTTCTGACCTTCAGCTTCCTCATTTGTAAAATACAGACAATAAATCTACCCACATCCTGGAATTTGTTGTAAGGATTAGCTGAATTACTGATTGTCAAGCACTTAGAACAGAGCCTGACACATAGTAAGTGCTATATATCAGAGTTTGGTGAATAAAATAAAAAATAATAGTGTGGCTATAAATTGGTTTTTATTAGCCAAATGTATTTATAGAGTGTCAGTGTTATCTTCTGTGCTTAATGAAAAGAAATATGGGGCCCTCCCAGTGGATGAGACGGATTTGCACAATGATTTTGTTCATGAATTGATATTCAGTTCCTCTGTATTAGAATAATTCTCACCTAGGGGTACCTATACCATGTCATAATTTTAGGTTATGTTATTTTTAAACATACTTTTTAAAGGCAGTGGTCTATGCCATGGTTTCCATGTCTTTTTGGAACTTAAGTGATTCAGCAAGAAGATTTTATACTGGTGAAGTGCCTAAGAAGGCAGTATCATTTCCCATAGTACACTGCTTTTGGAGCCTACTTATTGCCCAAGAGCAATAATAGATGGGCTTGTCTTTGGTCCATAGTATGACTATGCTTAAGGATGTCAGAGATTCTTTTCCAACTCTCCCCAGATCTCTTGTGGTCCAACAAAATATCGATCATCAAAACTTTAAAAAAGAAATTTATGTGTATTGAGCACTCAGACATGCAACTGAAGTTGTTAAGGTTATGTCTTTATCTTGATACAAGCTGATATTTGTGTGGATGTATAGAGTAATTTTTTTTTTTTTTTTTTTTGCGGTACGCGGGCCTCTCACTGTTATGGCCTCTCCCATTGCGGAGCACAGGCTCCGGACGCGCAGGTTCAGCGGCCATGGCTCACGGGCCCAGCCGCTCCGCGGCATGTGGGATCTTCCCGGACCGGGGCACGAACCCGTGTCCGCTGCATCGGCAGGCGGACTCTCAACCACTGCGCCACCAGGGAAGCCCTAGAGTGATATTTTAATAGATTTTGTTTTTGGAAGAATACTACCAGAATACTGGACACATAAATAGTCAAATGAGATTCATGAGTCAGACATACCCTTTTCTATTGTGCTTAGCTTTATTTGCACTTTGCAGATATTGCATTTTTTACAGATTGAAGGTTTGCAGCAACCCTGTGTTATTAGATGATGGTTAGCATTTTTTAGTAATAATGTATTTTTAAATTAAGGTATGACATTGTTTTTTTAGACATAATGTTATTGCACACTTTGTAGACTACAGTATAGTGTAAACATAACTGTTATATGCACTGGGGAAACCAAAAAACATGTGACTCACTTTATTGTGATATTCGCTTTATTGTAGTTGTCTGGAACCAAACCCACAATATCGCTGAGGTGTGACTGTCCACATACTTGTCTTAAGGCTATATATTTGTTTTTAGGGAACTGACTCATCTTTCTTTTTTGCTTGATCCTTAGGACCCCTTAGATCCCACAAGATCAGTGATTGTGATTCGCTCCCTGGTGGCAGATGGTGTGGCAGAAAGAGGCAGAGAACTATTACCTGGAGACCGCCTGGTCTCAGTCAATGAATACTGTTTGGACAACACCACACTTGCTGAAGCTGTGGAAGTGTTGAAAGCTGTGCCACCAGGCATTGTACACCTTGGCATCTGTAAGCCTTTGGTGGTAAGTGTCGAATTTTGTTAATATAGGAAATGATAATACTATATCATTATAGGATATTGATAATATCAGTAGTTAAGAACATGGATTTTGCAGACAAATACACCTGGCTTCGAATCCCTGTTCCACTGCTTACTATACATGTGTCTGTGCAAGTTTCTTAACGTCCTTGACTTAATTTTCAGAAAAAAATGTCTACCCCATAGGATTTTGAGGATTAAAGATGATATTTGTTAAGTGCTTATTAGCACATTACTACATCAGTGCTAGCTGCCAACATTACTAGTCCTACTGCTACTACTTTTATCTTTATACTTTTAACACAGACTTCTAAGTTCTCATTACATTCCTTATGTTATAAATTAAAATAAGTATGTTTATGTGTTTTAACTTTCATTTGGGCATGATGTCGAGATGGCTTGCTAAGTTGAAATCTAGTTAACCGTATCTCAGTAAGATTTTAATATGCTTTTCTGACCATCAATGTGCCTTGTAACCCCTAGCATCTAAACTCCGATATGGTCAAGCCATCCTGAAGTCATCTTATTGTTTAATCTCATGTGCTATGTCAGATCACTGTTTGTTTTTCTTTTTCTTTTTCTTTTTTCCTGCAACTTCCCTAGATCACTCTTTCTGACTAAAGTATTATTAGTTATGGTGCTATTGAGGTTCCCCAATGTAAAAAAAATACTTGATGATAATTTTCAAGTGGCATTAAAGTATTATTGAGTGCTTATATATGTCACTCAGTATTTTAAGCTCTTTACATGCACTAATTTAGTCATCACAGGAACTTTAAGAGGAGGTAATCCTCTTATTACCACTACTATGTATTGAGTTAGTCAAGACACAGAGCTGAGTAACTTATGCAAGGTAATATAAGTAGTAAGGGGGAGAGTTGGAATATAAACTCAGCAGAGTGGCTTCAGACCCTGTACTCTTAGCCACAATGCTATATGTTCCTATTCTAATTTGTTGTCACAAATTTAGTTTCATGCCGCATGTCTGAAACAGATAGCATGGTTGTAGTAGAGTGTTGGACTGGATTTCAAGAAATCTGGGCTCTGTTTCTAACTTTGCTACAAGTTAGCCCAGTGGGTCTCAAATTCAATGATATGTGATAGACGTAAGGATCACCTTGGAGATGGTTAAAATGCAGTTTCCCAGGTCCTACTCTCGGAGATTCTGACTTAGTGATTCTCGTGTGCTGTTCAGGAATCTGCCTCTTCAGTGAGTCACTGGCGTAGTTCTGATGCAGAAGTTTTGCCCTTTGAGAAGCACTATACCAGTAATTCGATCATAGGTACAGCACTTTTCTGAGCCTACTTTTTCATTTCTGAAAAGACTAAAAAAGACTAGAGAATTCATAAGATCTTTCTTAACTCTAAAATTCTTTTATTCTGTGAAATATATTAGCACACTACAAGTGTTCATATAGATAAATAGGTATATAGATAGAGATCTGTCTATGTAGATATTGTTACATATGTTCATTTATAGACATAGATAGAGTCATGTATTACACATAGTATTTTTGCATTGGGGAACCTCATGTGACCTTCATCTATTACTTTATTATTCTTCACATATTATACATCAAGATGCCTATATATTACACCTATCAGATACTTTAAACATTTTGAAATGGAATATAGCACATAGCTAAGTCAAGTTCTTGACTTTATACTGTGTATTTGGGGTGTGAGTGTTGCCATAGTCAGTATATACCATGAGATACCCAGTTTGATTTTTGGACAAATTAAGGAGGGGAAACTTAATATTTTTATGGGACCTCATCTTGGTATTTTGGATTGTGGCAAGAGCTTTGTCTAGATTTTCCCTGATGATTATTTGCCTGATTATTTGGGTTACCAGAGAAAGTCCCAACTATTTATGATCTATAGGACCTAAGCAGTGTGACTTTACTTTGAAGCAATTGAAGGAAGTCTCAGGCATTGTAAAGAACAGAACTTAGTAACAACTGGCTGTGGATTCCTGTGCTATTTCTGGCAGAGGTAGAGCTGCACAAACCTCGGGACCTTGGAGCCTTGCTCTGAGAGGATTTTGGAACGCAGTAATTGTGAGGTGGACCTTTGCCTAGGCTTCCCTCAGTGAGTAGAAGGCTGCCAGGATGCTGGGGAGTTGGGAGGCCAGTGAAGGAATTCGAGAAAAGGTCACTTTCAAGACTAGTGATGATTCCACTGAAAATTTCTAAGTAATTCCTTCTTTAACATCTGGGTTCTTTTAGCAAAACTGTCTGTGAGCTGTAAATAGTGATGCATGGATATTCTCTGAGGTCTCTCTATTTCTCTGTCTCTCTCTCTCTCTCATGGTCCAGTTGGTGGCCACTTATCTCATCACTTAATGTTTGCTGAGCATTTGCTCAGTCCTCAGGAGAACCGGAGAGAGAGTATGAATAAGAAGGTCCAAAGTCAAGTTGGAGCAAAAAGACTATGAATATGTAACAGGAGAATAGAATTATTTATTTATTTATTTATTTATTTTGTGGTACGCGGGCCTCTCACTGTTGTGGCCTCTTCCGCCGCGTAGCACAGGCTCCGGACGCGCAGGCTCAGCGGGCCCATGGGCCCAGCCGCTCCACGGCACGCGGGATCCTCCCAGACCAGGGCACGAACCCGTATCCCCTGCATTGGCAGGCGGACTCCCAACCACTGCGCCACCAGGGAAGCCCGAATTATTTTTTATTAAGTCTTGTACCATATAGATATATACTATCTATATAATATAGGTATTCTATAATCTTGCATTATAGTCTTATGTAGAAAGTTATTATCTGTATAGTTTCATGTTAACCAGAAATGTGACTTAACTTTCTCTTTTCCACAAACTCACCTCAGATGTCACAGATAAAAAATGAGTGAACTGACTTTAAAAAGTACATTGTATCTTCAGAACCCACAGGACAGAGCTGGCAATGGAGTTCTTGAGCCAGACATCTGTGGGATTTTGCTTCGTTGTGTGATTTGCAAAGCTGTGTGTCCTTGGGCCAGTTATTTAACCTCACCAGCGCCCACTTGGGATCACAAATCATGGTAGCCGAGATCACAGGCTCTAGAGCCAGACAGCCAGGGCTCACATTCTGGGTGTGTAACTGACTAGTTATGTACCTTTGAGCAAATTACTGTGCCTGTGTTACTCATCTGTAAAATGAGGTTAATAAGAGTACCTACTTCTTAGAATATGTATTAATATATGAATAAATATATTAAATGAATTGATATATTTAAAGTGCTAAAACCTGTGCCTGTGAGATATATATCTATTTGATGTTATTTTCATGTAAATATAAAAATCCTGACCTAATAGAATTGCTGTAAAGATTAAGCTGAGACAAAGCACGTAAAAGTGTTTACCATAGATTTTGATATATAGCTAGGACTTGATAAATTGTAGCTGTGTTATTACCTGGGACTGATGCTGAGCTGGTAGGAACCGTGATGATTGTCCCTCTTCTGACGGAGAGTGGCTACCCTGTACCATTGTTAAATATTTTGAGTATCACCCTGTATAAACTTAGGTGTTTCTTAATATTAAGATCTCTTCCTGGGAAAGTGATTTTTTCTTTAAGGAATACCTAAAAAGAATAAAAAGTTTGAGAAGCTTTGACCTGAACATGGCTTTTTTTGGTTATTAAAGAAAAATTTGGTCTAATAAAACAATTTACATAAATTTTATTGTGTACTTGCATTTAATGGAAAGATAAGAATTAATCTGAAAAGCGTTTGAAACTAAGATATTTTCTTCATTACAAAAGTACTTCTTTGGTTGCCAGAGTTGGGGGCTGGGGGTGGGCAAAATAGGTGAAGGTGGTCAAAAGATACAAATCTCCAGTTATAAGTCCTAAGGATGTAAGGTATAGCATGGTGACTATAGTTAACAACACTGTATTGTGTATTTGAAATTTGAGTTATTAACTAAACTTATCGTGGTGATTATTTTGCAACATATACATCTACCAAATCATTATGTTGTACACTTAAAACTAATATAATGTTTTATGTCAATTAGAACTCAATAAAAAAAAAGTTTCATGGTTGACAAAAACAGTTCTTCAGTCATGCTAAAATAATTAAAAATTAAAAGTGCTTCTATTTTCAGGAAGGTGATAAAGAGGAAGAAAATCATATTTTACATTCAAACAATAATGAAGACAAGACTGACATTTCAGGAACAGTTCATGATATAAATTCATCTTTAATACTTGAAGCACCCAAGGTATTTAGTACATTTATTTCCCAAGTAAACAGTTGCTATTATAAAGAAGACAAAAGCTTGTTCTCACTCTCATTTCTTGGCTAAATAGATACAAATCAAATAATCCCCCCCCTTATTAATTTTTTTAATCGCAGATATTTATTTATTTATTTATTTATGGCTGCAGTGCGTGACACGCTGGATCTTAGATCCCTGACCGGGGTCAAACCCATGTCCCCTGCAGTGGAAGTGCAGATTCTTAACCCCTGGACCACCAGGGAAGTCCCTATTAATTTTTTTTAAACTGAAATCTTTTCTATCTTGTATCACATTGCCTCCATAAATGACATAGCCCAGGTATAAGGCATTTTCAAAGAACAAACGTACCTCATTTTATATCACTAATATACTCTTAAAATTTTGAGGGTAGAACATATTTTTGAAAATAGACCTGCATTAAAAAAAAATGCTGTAGAATAAGAGCTATACAGAGCTTCTTATTGAATACTTTCTAAAGAAAAGAGTTATTTAGTCAAACCTTACTTTATGCTTTAATATTAGAAAGTATATTTTGAAGCTTTTCCCTTTTTATTCTTAAAATGAATTGTGTTTATTTTGCTTCTTGCAGTTAGAGTATGGTTTTGCTTTACTTGATAACAACTGTCTTTTGATATTCTTTACATAGTTTGTTGACAGTGTCTAAAACTGATATGTAGTCCTATAATGTCCATTATATTTTTGTAGTTTAAACATTTTTTGTTACAGTTTCATAACTGTGTGACATGTTTAAATATGCCTTCTAAATGCAGTTTTTTTTCTTTTTTTGAAATAACTAGATTACAGTATTTGGTATAGTATATTAATTTAAAAGTGTCACTGCAATGATGTCTAGCTGCAAGTGAGGAAGCAATGGGAAGGAGTAGATTCATTTCAGGAATTTGCATTTATTGATACTTAATGAATAGGACTTAAAATAGGAAATGTCATTGATCCCTTAGAGGGAATTGGGCCTCATTGTGCCCAGCACCCTAAGGTGCCTTGGAGTTAGGTCAAAGGCTCAGCAGATCCATATATTCCTCAAGCGTTACCTAGGAACTCAACAGAGTTTCTGCTCATGCATGACTGTCTAGCTTCAGTTTTATGTACTTGCTTTTTTGATTAGTGAAGTATGAATTAATTGAAGAGCATACTGTATTCATTCCTTTTGTTTTATATTATTAATGCAGATGGGAAAATAAATTTCTATTAAGTGGTATATTATAAAAGAGTCATACTCAAAGTAGTTGAGACATATTCCCCATATCTTCAGTTTATAGAGAATGTTTTGTAAACATTCAAATAACCATTAATTTCTTTTTAGTTACATAAACCTGAAAATCCTGACCTTTTAAGTCTTTGCTTTCTTAAGTGATAGTAGGAAGCGCATCCATGTTTATGTATTAGTTTTTATATGAGATGCAGGAGTTAAATATTCAATGTAGCAATTTAACAAAATTCCTATTTCTGACTGAAAATTTTAAGGCAGTTGATGTATAGTGAACCTTTCAGACTAGTCAGTCACCTTGCCAAAGGCAGATTTTTGCCTCTTGTTGTTTGTTTCTTTTCAGGGTTGAGGCTTGAGGCTTGCGTGGCAGTGAGATTGTATTTCTTCTCATTTGTAATGGAGAGCTGTCAGGTTAACCATGCATTGTCATGTAATACCGTCATTGCAGTTATGTCAGCGGTTAATTTTCCAGTTAATGTGTAGGGTGCAGCTTTAATACAGACGTAGTTTAAAGTTTTTTTTTACAATTTTTATTCACAGGGATTTAGAGATGAGCCCTATTTTAAAGAAGAGCTTGTGGATGAGCCATTTCTAGATTTGGGAAAGGCTTTCCAGTCCCAACAAAAAGAGATAGACGATAGTAAGGAGGCCTGGGAAATGCTTGAATTTATGGCGCCTAGATTGCAGGAAATGGGTGAAGAAAGAGAAATGCTTGTTGATGAAGAATATGAGCTCTATCAAAACCACTTTCAGTCCATGGAATCGTATCCCTCATCTCACATTCAAGAGGCTGCTCCTGTTCCATCCATGAAGGAGCTTCACTTTGGTACACAGTGGTACCAGGATTGTGAACTGCCTGAGCCTCAAGAAGCCAGGTCCATGATGAGCGTGTATTCCCAGGAGATGCAGCAGTGTGGCTATAGCACTGAAAAGATGGTAAGGGATTAGAACACATCTTCCACATCCTCCCTGACTCCCCCTGAACAAAATTCAATGGATCTTTTCATCACTAATCATTTTTTCCAAAATGTACCATACAGTGTGTTGCTTTAAGTAAACCTCATCATTTCTGCATTATGTAACTTCTGGCTGGAGTCAATAAACTGTAGTTGCCTTGCTTTTTTTTTTTTTGCGAGTTGCCTTGCTTTTATGGTAGGTTTTATTTTTTTTACCTTGATGTTTTAGTGATGTTTTTCTCCTAATTACCGATTTCAAGGAAGAGTTCTTTTGCCATTTGTGATTTTTTAAAAAAAAATTCTCTCAGGGAGACACAGCTCTGTATTTCTCACATCACATATTTGTCAAGGAAAATCAAGGCAAAATTGATTAAAGATTTATTGTTGTTTCTGTCTTGCTTATCCACACTGCTCTCTGTATTATATATGATACTAAATAGAAAGTCACTGAACTCTAGAAGATTATCTTTACATTTGTGATACTACCTGTTGACAACTTTGCAGGAAAGCATTATATTTTAATAGGTTTGCCCTTGCTATTAAATCACCAAGAAGTTTTTTTAAAAATCAAATTAGAGTTAACTGGTCACCAGTTGGAATCATTCATTAGGGATATTTTTAATGTTTTATTTTTGTTTGTTTATTTCTTTCCCCAAATTAACTTCCAAGCAAATGAAAAGAAAGTTTTTGTATGGGGTACATAGCAGTGTGTTCAGGTGCAGTACGGTGCCCTCCTCACTGAGTCAGCAACTTCCCTGCAGTGATGTGCAAAGTAGCCTTCATTTGCTCTCTCACAGGCAGATAGAGCTGGGTTTTTTCCTTGCCTCCCTTAGATCTTCCTACATTTATCCTTTTTGCAAATGCCTATGGGTCCCTCTGCTATGCAAGATGCTGTATTTATATATTTAAGGAACCCCAGAGGATTACCCCTGGTAGTGGACTCTGGGCAGTCTACAAGTGAACAGATATTTGGGATTATGTGACTAATGTGGGAAGAGGTGACATCGAATCACCTGGTATGTTGCCACTGACATTTGTTCTTTCTACTTCTGCCAGTCCCACTCCTATGTCTGTAAGTGCTTGACCTCAAACAATAGTCAGTTATATGGAGCAAGTTAGTAATTGCAGATTATTGAATATTCATAAATACTGCCTTGTTATGGTGTTTTCTTCCATAAAAATGAATTTTTCTATTTACCCCAATATAAGGCAACCTAAAATATAGGCCCTTTTTTTTTTTTTTTTTTTTTTGCGGTACGCGGGCCTCTCACTGTTGTGGCCTCTCCCTTTGTGAAGCACAGGCTTCGGACGCACAGGCCCAGCAGCCATGGCTCACGGGCCCAGCCGCTCTGCGGCATGTGGGATCTTCCCGGACCGGGGCACGAACCCGCATCCCCTGCATTGGCAGACGGACTCTCAACCATTGCGCCACCAGGGAAGCCCATATACACATTTTTTAAATATTCTTTTCCATTATGGAAAAGAATATAAAATATCATAAGATATTGACTCTAGTTCTCTGTGCTATACAGTGGGACCTTGTTGTTTACCCATTCTATATATAAAAGCTTATGTCTGCTAACCCCCGCCTTCTACTCCATCTCTCCCCCAAACCCCTCCCCTTTGGCAACCACGAGTCTGTTCTCTATGTCCGTGATTCTGTTTCTGTTTCATAGATAGGTTCATTTGTGTCATATTTTAGATTCCACATATAAGTGATATCATACGGTATTTGTCTTTCTCTTTCTGACTTAGTTCACTTAGTATGATAATCTCTAGGTCCATCCATGTTGCTGCAGATGGCATTATTTCATTCTTTTTTATGGCTGACTAACATTCCATTGTATATATATGCCACATCTTCTCTATCCATTCATCTGTTGATAGACATTTAGGTTGTTTCCATGTCTTGGCTACTGTGAATAGTGCTGCTGTGAACATAGGGGTTCATGTATCTTTTTGAATTAGAGTTTTGCCCGAATATATGGGCATTAGCTCTTTCCCTCCCTTCCCCACACCCAGCAGTGATGACAGTGTATGGGAGGAAAAACCCTTTTTCCTCTACCCTCCTAGGTTCTTCTGGCTGAGGCCCTGGAAATTAAACTGACAAAAGACAGATTAAGAAAAGAAAAACCATTTATTAACACCTGCATCATGCATATACACAGGAGAAACTCAGTGATGATTCACTGAAAGGAGGAGTTAGAACTTGGGCTTATACAGCATCTTAACAAAGAACAGTGAACTTGTAGAGAAGTAACAAGACAAAGGAAAAGGGATTTGGGCTTTTAGGGTCAGCAGACTGTGGGAAGGGAAATATATGGGGGGGAATTGATGGAAGATAAGAATTGTTGTAGTAAGGTTTGTCATGTACATCTCTCTTAGTGCCATCTCTGAGCTGAAGAGTCTAGAGTTGTCTCTGGTGATTGAGAATCAGGGGAGGATAGGAAGCTTTTCTGAGTTCACTCTTTTTCTTCAGTCCAAAATAATCCTTATGCCAAAGTGGCATATTTCTGGGTGGAATATTCTGATCCCCTGTAACAGTTGTACCCACATGATCAGGATGGGCTTGGATCTTTATTTGCCTTTCTCTCATTATGGTGGATCCAGTGACGATACTTTATTATCTAATATAATAAGCCCTGAGTGGGTGGATTTTAAAAACACAGTGAAATACCTTACAATATGTAATTCCCAATGCTCTTCTATTTAGAGGGTGCCCTCCAAAAAGGTAGAGGAACATTATCACTTCTGTCTTCATTGTAATATCCATTTTGGGTTACAGATATAGCTATATTTGTGGAGTGGAAATAGTACCCAACGACTTATAAGTTTATCATTCTCTACCACCCTGTTACTCCACTTTAGTCGAAGGGTGAAGCCATCAAGATTTATAGATCTGGTTCTTTATTTTTAATTGTGATAAAATACACATTACATAAAGTTGACCTTTTAAGCATTTTTAGGCTTATAGTTCCTGTGGCATTAATGCACTCACATTATTGTACAACCATTGCCACCATCCATCTCCAGAACTTTTTCATCTTCCCAAATTGAAACTCTGTACACACTAAGCAATAACTTCTCATTCTCACCTTCCCTCCTCCTCTGGCAACCAACCACAATTCTACTTTCTGTCTCTCAAAATTTGACTACTCAAAGCACCTCATGTAAGTGGAATCATACAATATTTATCCTTTTGTGTCTGGCTTATTTCACTTAGCATGATGTCTTCAAGGTTCATACATATATCGTGTCAGCGTTTTCTCACTTTTTGAGGCTGAATAACATTCCACTGAAGGTATTATATACCACCTTTTGTTTACTCATTCATCAGCTGATGGACATCTGGACTGTTTCTATCTTTGGCTATTGTGAACAATGCTGCTGTGGACACTGGTATACAAATATTTGTTCAAAAACCAGATTTTGGGTGCTTTACACCCAGAAGTGAAATTGCAAGATCATATGTAATTCTGTTTAATTTTTTTAGGAATCATTGTACTGTTTTCCATAGAAACTGTACCATTTTCATTTCTGCTGGCAATGTACAAGTTTTCTAATTTCTCTACATGCTCACCAACACTTGTTTTCTGTTTTTTAAATAGGTGTGAAGTGATAGCTCACTGTGGTTTTGATTTGTATTTCTCTATTAGTGACCTTGAGCAGCTTTTCATATGCTTATTGGCGATCTTCAAATATCCTTTGGAGAAATGTCTAAGTCCTTTGCCCTTTTTAAAAATATCTGATTCTTTTTGCCTGAGGATTAGTTACCTGAGAATAATTTTATGTTTTTATTTTTTTCTCTATTTAGAAAAAAACTGAATTGATTTTTCTAAAGATTTAACCTTTCATACCCGCTGTATTGAAATCTCAGATTTAGGCATCAATTCTTATTCCTCAATTCCATAATTGCCATTCACTTAAAAAAAAAATCCAGACAGTTCAAAAATTGTTGTAAAATTTCTTCTTTTTAAGTAGTCAGTGGCTGCCATCTCCTCCTGACTCCCTTCTCTAATAAGTTCTTCTTATTTTATTCTAGGCAACTAAGTAGTCATATTTCCTTTCTCACCTCTTTTTTAATATTTGAGTTGAATTCTTTGTACTGTAACCTTCTTTGGGTATCTGATACAGTTATATACTCAATTATATTCATAATCTATTTGATAAAACCTAGCAGTATTTGGTACATCAGTTTATGAGAGGTCCTTTTCTTATCATTGAAGTATGACCAGTATAACCATGAAAAAACATGGACTGTTGTAAAAAATATAATTCATTTTTTTGTTTCGAACAACCTAAATTTCCAACAATAGAGAATAACATAGTGTTATTCACCTTAAATGAGTTAAGGTAAATGCCTACGGTGACCATAATGTTGTCATTTAATTTCATGCATATAAATGCTTTTTAAATATCATAATAAAATACATCAATGAAAATTGTATGTTCTGGAAGATTGTAACTTTGGAAAACCGTAAAAGACGTGTGTAAAAGGAAGACAAGGAAAGTGTAATAACTTTTGACTGTGCTTACCTGTAGGTTTTAGGTTTGGGGAACAGGTTGTTCACTAGGCAGATAAGAGTGTCAGGGAGGGCAGAGCAAAGGCTTAGAGCTATGAAAATTCACTAGGTGTTTCCAGATCAGCAATGAAGCTATTTAAGTTGTGATCCAGCATGATCCAGGACATAATGAGTATCAACTGTTGACCTTGCTTAACTTGATAGATCTTTTATTCCTCTGCCTTGGTGAATGTTTATTTAAATCTACTTATTAATGTTTATAAAACAATTTTTTTTTTTGGTAAAAAATCCACTGTTTGGAAAAAACAGATTTTACTAGCCTATACTCTTACAGATATTAAGTTACTAACATTTGTTACTGCTTACCACAGTATAAACCGTTACTTGAGAAGGCTTGTTTGCAGGGCCAGTTTTCCGCTATCATTATGATCTGGATTGAACAACATTATGGTGTTCCACATTTTGTCATAAAGTACTAATGCATTTCTGTTTTCTTCCTCTTGAGATGAAAGAAAACTTTGGCATCGATTCCCTATCCTCCATACCCTCAGCTGAAGGAAACAGTCAACAAAGCAGATTTGATGATCTGGAAAATCTTAATTCGTTAACGGAAAGTAGTCTGGATTTAGGTTTGTGATTTTCGTTTCTCATAAACACAAATTACATTATTTTGCAATCTTTCAGTTTTATTGGTATATATGATGAATTTTACTGTCACATTTTCATTCATTATAATGTTTTGAATTGAAATCTGCTTATTAATTAATCTGCTTCAAAATATCTGGAAAAATAACGTGAGTCATATTTCAACTTAGAGCTTTCAGATTCTGTTTTCTGAGAGAGCTGCATTTTCCCTGCCTCATTTTGCTTTTTATTAGCTTCATGGATTAAAACTAAAGCTACTGCCTTATGCCAAATCTGAAATAAGTCTCTAGTAATATATATTAAAATCTCTGATGCTATTAAGTGATACTGTTAGCTCATTGAATGGGGTTGTTAAATATTAATAAAGAGAGACATATTTTAAACATTTATGAAACATTTTTATAGCCATATATTACAGTCAATTTTGGTACATTAATAACTTAGTTTCCATTAAAGAATCCTAAAAGTATAGTGCTTCTCCTTGCCTCTTCCCATATTGATTCTTATATATTTTTGAAAACTTGACTTTAAAAAATAATCTTTCCTCATCTAACACTGCAATATTTAATGTCGTAATATTAAGATCCTTAGGTGAACCTGGTAAGTTCTTTCATAGCATTGGGATTTATAGAGCCATTGTTCAGGATTTATGCTGTCCTTCACCTGTTTTGACTCTACTTATAGGAAAAGTCTTTCTCTGTGGGCAGTTCTTGTGTTGTATGGTAATATGCTATTAGGAGAGACAGATAGCTATAGAAAAGTTATGTAACCGTTTTTTATGAATTTAACATTCTGTCAGGTAAAAATCTAAAGGATGGAATTCTTAATGTGGTTAAAGATTGAAGGCATCTATGAGATGATAACAGTTGCCAGTTCCCTGCAGGTCAGAACACATCATGAATTTAAATTTAATTTAATTTAATTTAAAAAGAAAATTAGGATAGTCAATTTTGAGTATCTAAGATTAAATGAGTCTATTCAATTTTTCATAATGTATAACTGATTGTGACTAGGAGAAAAATGGGATTTTTCACCAAAACTCTCTTGGTATACTATTTTTTTTTTTAATTCACCACATTTCTGTATCCTCTGACTATTAAATACTTAGAGATTTATGGCACAAATGAATTCATAAATGAATTAATGGTCCATATCTGTTTGATTACAGTTGATACTTTATAGCCATATAAGCACTATTTTGGGCCACATAATTCTGTTGTAGAGGGCTTACCTGTGCATTGTAAGATGTTCGCAGCCTCCCTGCCTTCTAACCCTAGATTCAGTGGTATTCCCAGTCATGATCAAAATCAAAATGTCTTCAGACATTGGCAAATGTCCCTTGGGAGACAAAATTGCCCTGGTTGAGAACCATTCACTGTTTTATACTATCAGGATTGAAAGGAATAGACTAGAAATATGGGGTGGGTGTTTGTGAGGAAGGGCAGTGGAGTTGGGAAAAAGATAGGGAAAGGGATTTTGTCCTCATGGGATGATCTAGTCTTCCTTTGAGCCCTGCTCTGGATATCATCTAAGTGACTCCGAAGTTATTTCCTCTGCCTTCTGCTGCCTGTATGAGTTTCCTAGGGCTGTTGTCACAAAGAGCCATAAACTTGGTGGCTTAAACAGCAGAAGTCAATTCTCTCACTGTTCTGGAGTCCAGAAGTCCTAAATTAAGATTCTGTGCTCCTTCTGAGAGCTCTAGGGAAGAATCTGTTCTTTTCCTTGTCCAGCTTCAGGTGGCTCCAGCGTCCTTTGGCTTGCGGCTGCATCATTCTAATTTCTGCCTCCGTCCTCACGTGGCCCTCTCCCCTTCTCCCTATCCATGTCTTCTCTTCTTCTCTCTCTTATAAGGACACCTGCTGTTGGATTTAGGGCCCACTTGGATAATCAGGATGGTCTCATTTCAAGATACTTAATTTAATTACATCTGCAAAGCCCTTTTTTCCATATAAGTTCTCATTTATAGGTTCTGTGGCAGAGATATACATATTTTAGTTGGGCCACCATTCAACCCACCATACTGCCTTAATCTAATATTTGACAAGGCCCTGGGAATTTATTTTTGGAGATTATAGCTTTAGGAATTAAGCTACACTTGTATACCTTAGGCCTGTCCTCACTAGAAGAGTGTTCATAACGACATGGTGTTTGGAAAAACTTTTGAGAGCTGCCGGAATGCTGTGTGGCAGGTGTGAGTACTTGGGTTAGTGCTAACCATGGGCGGACTAAGAAATTATTGGTACAGAGTCAGTATAATTTCAGTCCCAGGCCCCTGAGTACTAAGCCATTAACCTGCTGTGTCACCAGGCGAGCCTCCCGCTTCTCCAAGCCCCTCCACTTCTTCAGCTGTAAAATGATGGAATTGGGCTAAGTGTTCTGTGAGGCCTCTTTCACATCTGTAGCCCTTTGACCACTCTGTTAGTAACAGACAATTTTAGATTTACTTATGAGCAATTACATTAAAAATTATTTTTGAGAACCTATGTGTAAAGGGCTATTTTTGACCCTGTACTTAATCTAAAAGTAGGTTTCCTCTAAGAGCCTATGCTCTTCACGGGCTGTGAAACTAAACCTAGAAATTAGCATAATTAATAATGTAAAGCATACAAGATAAATGTCAAATCAGTAATACATTTAGTGTTAAGAGATTTCAGAAGATTTCAGACAGAAAGTAGTTCTGTTTCCCAGTCTTTGACTGGCCCAGCCTGGAATGGGCCTCCAGTGAACCTGGATGAATTTCTGTCATTGCACACAGCGCCAGGCACACTCGCGTATTTGCATGCCTGTCTATAACCATAAGCTTCTGGAGGTCAAGGCTTATGCCTGATTATGTTACCATAGTGGGTGCTCAAGAAATATTTCTTGAATGAGAAGGTGATGTGCTGCTCCTCTGTGGTGATTTAACAGCATACCGATTCCCTACTTGTTTTTTTCCAGTTGCTTAGTTGTGCCGTCACGCCCTCTCTTCTCTACTTGCATTCTTCTTGCCTTTATTTTGTTTATCTTTCTATTCCTGCACCTCACTAAGTAGAAACCTTTTGGAAATTTCCCCCATTTCTCTCCTATAAGCTTTAACTTCCATTTGTCTAGGAACCTTTTTTTTAAACTTCCCTGGGGATTTCTTTCGTGGTCCAGTGGTTAAGAATCCGCTTTCCAAAGCAGGGGATGCAGGTTCGATCCCTGGTTGGGGAACTAAGATCTCACGTGCCGTGAGGCAACTAAGCCTGCACGCTCTAGAGCCCGCGCACCACAACTAGAAAGGAACCCATGTGCCGCAATGAAAGATTGCGCATACCGCAATGAAGATCCCGTAGCTAAGACCCGATGCCGTCAAATAAATAAATAAATATTAAAAAAAGTAAATAAGTAAACTTCCCTGTTTACCTAACCTGTGTGCTTCTGTTGTGGCTGTTACCTAACAACTGCATAGGCCCCGAAGGATGCGATTTATTTTATGGGCTCCCGGGTACCGTGGTACACTTGATGAACAGCTCTGTAAGTCTGCCTGTGTCAAGCACGGTGAGAGAGGAGAGATGTGTATCTGAGCACTGCCAAGGTGTCCGTGGAGGAGGAGTGGGCAAAGGGTATGGGCAGCCTTGTGGGGAGCAGGTAATGAAACGTTTTAAAGAAACTGAAGCAACCTATGAAACCCAGTGCTGCAATTTAATATCCAGCAGCGTAGCTGGATGGGAAATAGCTCTGCAAATAGAGCCGGTTCTCTGTTCTTTCAACTCCTGTGTTAGGCCATTTGTGCCAGAATTTCCATCCCATCCCTGGCCCCTTCTCAAGGGGGAGAAGGTAGACACAGGCAAAGCTAGAGCAGTGCGGCACTGGTATGGATTTGACTGTGCAGGAATGTAGGCCCAGGGGATGGGAGTGAAGCATGTCTGAGGTACCGGAGACTTCCTTTAATACCACCTGAGCATTACAGTTACTTTCACCCCCTCTTCAGATTCTCTGCTGATTAGATCCTGATTCCAGTGTGTCTAGACAAGACAAAAAGCAGAAGTAGAAGTGAGTTTACTAGAAAATTTGTTCAATATGAAGAAATGGAAAGTTTAGGTGATGCTTATAGGAAAAGGTTTAGAAGAGTGTCTATATCTCTTAGTGATCATTTCCAATATTCTGATGAGCCAAGTCTCAAAAATATACCATAAATGTATGGATTTAAGGGAGGCATTTGATTCACTATTCATCATATTTGTATAACATGATGAAGAAAGATTGGCTGGGAATTTATAATGGATGAGATATAATGGATACTGAGGTATATCTTAAGAGTAATTAATGGGTTTATGCCAGTCTGGGTGCAGGTCTCTAAACATGTGCTGTAGGACTGCATGCACAGCTCTGCTCTTTTTACTCCTTTTTTCAGTAAATGGGAAAATGACACAGGTGATGTGTCAGGTAAATTTGTACATTCTTTTTTGTTTTGGCTGTGCCACGTGGCATGCGGGATCTTAGTTCCCTGACCGGGGATCAGACCCATGCCCCCTACAGTGGAAGCACGGAGTCTTAACCATTGGACCTCCAGGGAAGTCCCAATTTGTTCATTCTAATTAGTGAAAATTCCTTGACCTGGAATTCCCCACCTATAAACTATGGTTGCTATTATCTTTTCTAACTCATAGTTTAATGTGAGAATTAAATAAGGTAACAAATGTAAAAGAATCCTGGAATTTATAAACAAAGCCCCTTTAAAAATGTAAGTGTTTTTATTTGGTTATTTGTTATTCTGTGGAATTATTTTTTTTAATCAGTGAAATGTCAGTATGCCTGTAATTGAGACAGCCTAGGTTGATAAAGGGAAAATTTAGTAAAGTAAGAATACCATTGTAGAGGGGATTCTTAATTGAATGAAAGATTCTTTAAATTCTGCAGTGCTTTATGATTTTCAGACGTTTCACATACATGATTTCATATAAGCCCATAATAACTTTTTTTTCTCCCTACCCCTATATTACCCTTCCCCACTTCCCTCTCCCCACTGGTAACCACTAGATTGTTCTCTGTATCTGTAAGTCTGTTTCTTTTTTGTTTTATTCACTAGTTTGTTGTATTTTTTAGATTCCACATATAAGTGATATCATATAGTATTTGTCTTTCTCTTTCTGACTTATAAGGGGGATTCTTTTGATAAAAGATTCATATTGCTAAAATAACATCTTTTCAGTGAGACCATGCTTAAAATTGTAACCCTCTTTCACTGAGCAACCCCTATCCCCCTTCCTTGCAGAATTTTTTTTACCATAGTACTGTCACCATCTGACATATTAAATGTTTTACTTATTTAGTTTAGTATAAATAAGTCTTCTCTCTGGAAAGGGCCTGCCTGTAGTAGATATCCATGACTATTTATTGAATTAATGAAGAATGAATGAGTATAATGAAGAATGAATGAGTATATCGTGTGCTCACTGTCATCTGGGTTTACTCTTTAGGCATGATGATTCCAAATGACGTTCAAGGTCCTGGCTTGCTTGTTGAACTTCCTGCTGTGGCTCAAACAAGGGAGCAAGAAGACTTGCCTCTATACCAGCTCCCCAGGGCTCTAGCTGTTTCCAAGGCCTCGGCATACATAGGAATGTTGTCTTCTAGACATGCCACTGATGCATGGTATGATATTATTTCTCTTTGTTTTCGCATTATAAAATAGCTTTCTTTTTGCTTCTATTAAAAGAAAAGCATTGTAAAGCAATTATACTCCAATAAAGATGTTTAAAAAAAAAACGGAAACAACCGGGCATGATTATGGTGGAACATTTGGAAAATGCAAGGAAATATTATGAATAAAACCCACCATACAAAACAATTACTGTGAGAATTTCACATACTTAAAATTGTACCATATATATAATTTCTTTTATATATATACAATTTTGTATTCTTGCAGTTGTCTGCAAAATAGATTATGGGAGTATTTACTTAGAGAATGGAAGGTTAATTAAGAATTTAACAACTCAAGCAAGAAGTACTCGAGGACAAATTAGGGAGGGACTGGACTTACGAGTTAGAGCAGCTGTAGGAATTGGTGACTGATAACATGCTGGGAGTGAGAAGGAGTAGGAGGACGACCTGTGTGTCTGAATGGGGCAACTAGATGGATAGTGGGACCATTAATTCCTTGGCATAAGATTATAAGAGCATGAACAGGTTGAAGAGGAAAATGATGAGCTCTGTTTGGGACATGTTGAGGGTTCAGGTATCCATAGGACAATAAAGTGAAATGGAGTTAATTAAATACATGACTCTGGGGACTAGTGTTGAGGTCTATCCTGATATGGATATTTGGGAACGAGATCAAGTGTAGGTGAAACTTCTGGATTTGAATAGTCATCCAGGGGAGGCTCAAGTGATAAAAGAACAGGGCCAAAATTGGAGTCCTGCAAAGCAGCAATATTAAGGGCATGAACTGAGGAAGAAAATAATGAAGTGGAATGAACAAAAGGTAGAAGGAAATTGATGAACTAGAGGTTGATATAGAAACCAGGGGAAGAGAGCATTTTAACAAAAGGATCATTGCAGACTATTGTTACATGCTACGGAGAGGTCAAGGTAGATAAAATGGAAGAGTTTTCGTGGGGCTTGATCACATGGTTGCCCTTGGTAAGCTTAGAACAGTTTCATTAGAGTGGAAATCAGAGAGTAGTGAGTTGAGAATTGAACAGGTCAGATATTGGACAAAGTAAGAGCAGACTAATGTTTTGAGGAACCTGATCATGAAAAGAGGCAGAAAGAACACATGTTACCTAGACAACTGAAGGGCACTGTGGAAATGGGACAAGGGGGCAGATATATATATATACATCTACATATGCATCTATATATGCATCTACATATATATATACACACATACACACACACACATAGATTGTGAAAGATCCAGAAAAGGAATATGTAGATGCTAGAAAGTGGGTGATTAAGTGTAGTCCCTGGAGAAGGTGGAGGGGGAGGACACTGCACACCTAGAGAGATTAGCTTCTAATAGTTTGATAGGAGGAAGCTCATCTCCTCCATGGACACAGGTGCCAGGAATGAAAGGAAGCTACAAATGCAGTACTATTAGTACCTTGAGGGCTGGAATCCAAGGAGGTTCTTGTCCAATGACCTTGATTTTTTTTTTCTGTCATTTAGGAGAAAGGTTATTTACTCAGAATGATGGGGTGCTAGTCAAGTGGGCCATAAAAGGAGAGGTGTGAGAGTAGAGTTTAGCTTTAGAAACAAGGGTAGGAGAGTAATGGCCTAGTGGTGGGAAGGAATTTAGAAAAATATTGACTCCGTTTTCCCAGCTTGGCAGGGAGTGAGAGAGTGAGTGTCATCCACTCAAGTGTGGCATCCATGGCAGAGAAGCGGAAGCTGTTGAGAGAACAGAGGAGGTTGAGAGAACACTGAGGGAAGAAGTTAGCATGTGGGGTGGCTTCTTTACAATTCAAGGAGATTCCTTGGAGTGTGACAGGTAGTTTGGCTGGGGGGGGGGGCTTGGGGGGGTATAGGAACAGAAGCACCTCTGAAAGAAACACCAGAACCGTGTAGCACTGTGAGTACAGGACAGGAGAGGCGAACGAAGGAGTTGGAGGTGTTGCAAAGCATAACAGAGATGAGAAAGGGGTGGGATTAATTGGCCTTATTGCTTTATTTATTTTTATTGGAGTATAGTTCACTTACAATGTTGTGTTAGTTTCAGGTGTACAACAGGTGAATCAGTTATACATATATAGATATATATCATCCTAAGTGAAGTAAGTCAGACAGAGAAAGACAAATATCTTAGGATATCACTTATTTGTGGAATCTAATTTAAAAAATGATACAAATGAACCTACTTACAAAACAGAAACAGACTCACGGATCTTGAAATCAAACTTATGGTTACCAAAGGGGAAACGTGGTGGGGGGGAGTGGTAAATTGGGAGACTGGGATTAACATATGCATAGAATAGATAACTAATAGGGACCTACTGTATAGCCCAGGAAACTCTACTCAATGTTCTGTAATAACCTATATGGGAAAAGAATCTTAATACTTTTATTGAAACCTTAGTCCAAGAAAGATTTTGTGTTATATGAAGTGTCTCAGACTTATATCACTTCTCTGTTCAGCGACCTGTGGCCTTTGCCTAGAGTTTTAGATAGAACTTTAGTAAAAAGTTGTCTGGCTTCTGTGTAGCTCATCTCTGAGTGGAAAGGGAAGACCCATAGGCCCAACTAGTTGGAGGAATCTGGTGGCTTTTCACTCAGCAGACCTGGATCAGGGTATAGAGGGGAGGAGCTGACAGGCCCAGGGTCCTCGTGCGAGGGATCTAAGCAGCTCCCAGAGGAATGGAACGCAGTGTCAAACAGCCAGGATTTGTTTTTAATACTTTTTTTTTTAATTAAGGGTACTTTAATTAATTAATTAATTTATTTATTTTTGGCTGTGTTGGATCTTCGTTTCTGTGCGAGGGCTTTCTCTAGTTGTGGCAAGTGGGGGCCACTCTTTATCGCGGTGCGTGGGCCTCTCACTATCGCGGCTTCTCTTGTTGCGGAGCACAGGCTCCAGACGCGCAGGCTCAGTAGTTGTGGCTTACGGGCCTAGTTGCTACGCGGCATGTGGGATCTTCCCAGGCCAGGGCTCGAACCCATGTGCCCTGCATTAGCAGGCAGATTCTCAACCACTGCGCCACCAGGGAAGCCCCAGGGTTTTTTTGTTTTGTTTTGTTTTTTTGGTTTTTGCGGTATGCGGGCTTCCCACCGCTGCGGCCTCTCCCGCTGCGCAGCACAGGCCCCAGACGCGCAGGCCCAGCGGCCACGGCCCACGGGCCCAGCCGCTCTGCGGCACGTGGGATCCTTCCGGACCGGGGCACGAACCCGCGTCCCCTGCATCGGCAGGCGGACTCTCAACCACTGCGCCACCAGAGAAGATCGGGAAGCCCCTAGGGTTTGTTTTTTTAAGAGAAAGGCTTGGCAGTGGAAGTGCTGGAGGAGTTAGCGACATGTTTCCACTTTTTTTTTTTTTTTTTTTGCGGTACGCGGGCCTCTCACTGCTGCGGCCTCTCCCGTTGCGGAGCACAGGCTCCGGACGCGCAGGCTCAGCGGCCATGGCTCACGGGCACAGCCGCTCCGCGGTATGTGGGATCTTCCCGGACCGGGGCACGAACCCATGTCCCCTGCATGGGCAGGCGGACTCCCAACCACTGCGCCACCAGGGAAGCCCATGTTTCCACTTTTTTATGTGATCAAATTACTTTTCAAACGAGACACTTTTATTTTTTAAATTTCTCTTGTGCTGAGTGTTAATAATTGAATCTGGCCAAAGAATTCAGAAATGAGGCTGCTTTTCAGGCTATAGAACTGTAACTGTAGATTGGAAAAGATTTAAACAAATTTCCAAGCCCACCCCCTCCTTCCTTCTGCAGAAAGTGAAACATTCTATCAGTGGTGTCTTACTCAATTCTCCCAGCTTCAGAGAGAGCAGATAACACTTAACTCTTGAAGTGAGTACTTTGACAGGCTGTTTTCTTGTGCTGGCGCAGACATTTAAGGGCTCCAGCCTAATCTTTGTCTTGGGAGATCGTCTTGCATTTGAATGCTGTTTTTTTGGCTTGCTGTCATAGATGTAGGATATATTTAAATCTCAGCAGGCTTCAGAAGAGTTCCTGTAAATCATACTCCCCATTTTAATCTTTCAGGGTATGCCCCATGGAGTTAGGTTCATAGGTGAATATTTATTGCTACTCAGGAGACTTCCTGAGTAATGCATAGATTCTTTTCAGAATATAGTCTTTCAGATCATCAGGGTGTCATCTAGTGCTAAATGCTATATGTTCTTTTACAGTTTCTTCTTTGCATTAATTTTTGTGTAGGGCCCAGCAGAGTTATTCAGTGTGCACTGTGCTTTTGCATCAAGACAATTTCTCCTTACCTTTGGAGGCAGGACTGATGTTAAGAGGTTAGATGCACCCTGAAACTGGGGATCTCTAGGAAGGGAGGACGGTGGGCAGGCAGAGCATGATAACTCTGAGAGGAATCTAAGTGATCTTGTTCTGAGTATCCTTCCTTCTTCATAACGTCACTTGAGATCAAGTTTTCAGAATTCACCTTGTTTTAGTCTTTTTCTAACTCACTTCTGTCATCACCTGCTGCCTGAAGACATGGGTGTGCCCATCAGTGGGGGGCATGGCATTTCTCAAACTAATAGGAGATTTGCAGTATAGATATATTTTGGTGCTGTTCAAATATGCTCTTTTTTATTTATGACTTTGTGAGGCTGAGAGGGTTTCCCTTGTGTCTGTATTTCCTCACTTGTGAAGTAGGTAGTTCTAAGGTTCAGTTAGAGTGAATATAAAGGGCTTCGTATAATGCTTGAACATAGTAAATGTTTAATGGAAGGCGGCTGGCAGTGATGCTGGATGACAGTGATAGGATCATGGGCCCTGAGGTGTATCTAGGGTATTATTCATTGTTGCTGAGTTTATTAAAACACTCAAGGAGATTGTAGAGGTTTGTTTTTTTTTTTAAAGAAATAAAATAGAATCAAGTCACAGTAAGTAAAACAAGGAAGGTGTGAGAGGCTAAAGCCTTGCAGGATGATGAACTTGAGGTGAAAGGTGAAAAAAAAATTCTAAATTGAAAAAAAAAATCATGTTGTAGGTATAATACAATGCAAATGAAAAGAAATACTTTCAGGTATTGGATACTTTGTTTTGAATAGTGGGAGGTGAAATAGGAGGCAGAGCGTCATAGCTGGGGAAAGGATTTAGTGAGTTAATGTGATATTTTAAGTCCCCAGCGCTGCCTGGCATTTAGTGCCTTCTAAGTAAACGGTGAGTATCTAATAGTTTTACCTTTGAGTTCTACTGCCAAAAACTATGTGTAAATTCAGAATACTGGTAGAAGACTGGGAGTAAGGGAGAGAATAAATGTGTTCATTTGAGAGAGGACTACTCTGGAATGTTTGAGTTGGGAGTAAAAAGGGGAAGTTTCCAAGGAGTTTTTGGCCTCACGTATGTGACACTTTCCTGTTTTTACCATGCTGTTGCATGCTGTTGCAGACGCCAGTCACTGCAGGTGAAGATGAATGTGAGAAATTAGCACAAGAGGCACATAGGAATATTACATTAATGCCTATGAAAATATAATTAGATATTTGATTGCTCACCCAGGCTCTACAGGTCAGAAGAGAAAAGGGAGAGACCTAAGGAAGTAACTTACCCTTTATGGCTTAAACTTCTATTTCTTTTTTAAATTTTTTATTTATTTTATTTATTTATTTTTGGCTGCGTTGGGTCTTCGCTGCTGTGCGCGGGCTTTCTCCAGTTGTGGCGAGCGGGGGCCACTCTTCACTGCGGCGCACAGGCTTCTCCCTGCGGTGGCTTCTCTTGTAGCGGAGCACAGGCTCCAGGCTCAAGAGCTTCAGTAGTTGCAGCTCGTGGGCTCCAGAATGCAGGCTCAGCAGTTGTGGCACACAGGCTTAGTTGCTCCGCGGCATGCGGGATCTTCCCGGACCAGGGCTTGAACCCATGTCCCCTGCATTGGTAGGCAGATTCCCAATCACTGCGCCACCAGGGAAGCCCTAAACTTCTATTTCTTAACAAATGTCTTAAATGCAATTTTACAGGACAATTTTTTAAATTGTGATAAATGTATACATTCATGTTACCAACACCCCAATCAAGATATTGAACATTTCCATCCACCCAGAAAGTTCCCCCTTGCCCCTGACTTCTAATACTGTAAATTATTTTTTCTGTTCTAGAACTCATGTAAATGTTATCATGCAGTAGGTACTTTTTTGTATATGGCTTCTTTTATTGAGCACCATGTCTGTGTCATTTTAAACTTTCATGTACAAGAATGCCTAATTTTTTATGTATGCTGGTATCAGGTAATAATTTGCTTTGTAATTTCAAAGTCATAGTGTAACATTTGTATAACTAGCCCTACTAGTTTGGAAAACACTAGTGCCTATTCTGCCTGGTTCCAAATGCTCACATTCCCTGTGGTGTGTCATAGAAAATTGCCATATAGAATCTATATTTTAAGAGGAGAAAGAAATCTTGAGATAGGTACAACCATAACCCTTCCTGCTTACATCATTTTGGGGTGCCAAGATTGCTTGACCCTCATGGTTTAGTGTATGGAAGTTTCACATGAAAAAAAGGTATATTCTTGCCATCATTTTGAAATTGTTAAACTGGGCATAGTTCAGAAAGCAAACCTGATGCCTTTATGGGAGGTGGAGCCACATTCGTGCTCTGGGTGGGATCACCTCTGCAGGAGAACAGTACATTTTCTCATAAAGGCAAAATGCTTGTAGGTTTTGCCTCTTTACTTTTAAAGTTGCACTTGTTCACCTACCAGTGTTTACGAAATCCTGTATTTGGGATGCTTTTTCTACAATAAAATATTATCATTTGTGGAAAAATAAAGTAAAGGTCACCTTGGCCATCTAGATTCATCTGATTTTTTTTCTTTTTTTTTTTGTTTTTTTTTTTTTTTTGTTACGCGGGCCTCTCACTGTTGTGGCCTCTCCCGTTGCGGAGCACAGGCTGCGGACGCGCAGGCTCAGTGGCCATGGCTCACGGGTCCAGCTGCTCCGCGGCATGTGGGATTTTCCCGGATCGGGGCACGAACCCGTGTCCCCTGCATCGGCAGGCGGACTCTCAACCACTGCGCCACCAGGGAAGCCCTCATCTGATTTTTGTATGATGTTGAAAATTTTATTCTCAAAGACATTGTATATTATGATGAAGTCTTACTATTAATATCCACTTGTTCATTAATGGGGCACTCCATCTTTCCTCCCAAATCTGTAATGAATTATAACTTTGGGCATTTGTTATAAAGGACTGAACTAAAAATAAAAAGCATTGTTTCTATTAGATGGTTAATTTCTTTAGGGAAAAAGTGGTTATAAAACTCTGGTTAAATGTAAAAGGCAAAAGTTCAGTTATTTTAAGATTTGAGATTCTAACTGATTGAGCTATTGACCATGTCTAATCAAAGTGCAAATTATAAAATTAGAGGTTAGAATTCTCTTGTGAAAGATTCAAGTACATTTGTGCAAATTTACACCTTAATATGTGCAGTAAAAGTATTTTACTTTCTCCGTTAAATTTTAATTTGGGTTGAAAGGTATATGCATTTATCAGTGTAAAGTGACTACATTATTTTGTATAGTTGCTTGCCTCCTGTGACTTTATTTCTAAAACTAATCACACTATATTTTTGAAAGTTTTATCCCTCTTTAGGTGTGAAGTAATGTAAACAAAATATGTGTTTATCAATTTCCTGAAAAAGGATAATACGCTTTGAAAAAGTCTCTTCTAACAGAATAACTCCTTTTGTCATACATTTTCTTAAAGAAAACTAAAATTATCCATATTTTAGACAAAATTTTTCCCCCTTTGCTTAATATTGTATGTGAAAGCCAGCAGTTTAGGATATTTTTTATTTTAATTTTTTTTTAATAGAAAAGCATATAGCCCATACTAACGTTAAAGCTTGGTTTCCATTCTATTTTAGGTAATTTTAAATTTAAGAATTTAATTCTTATAATGATATTATACATGTGCCATAATAATAATACTTTTTTTTTCTTAATACCTATCATGAACTCTCTTCGTTCACAAACTGCTGACACCAAATGTATGAGTTTTTTCCTCCACCCAACAACCAATTCTCTGATTCTCTGGACACTGTGTACCCTAAAATTCATTTCAATTCTGACATAACTACCTGGAGTTAGTACAGTCCCCGCAGGTGAAGGGCTCAGTCCCGTAAGACTGCCCCAACCTCAGATGCCAGTCACAAATTCCAGGTTGCCAACTCTACTTCTGACCAACTGGCTATAAATTGAGGGTTCCCATAACACCTTCCTAAGGTTTGAGAATTTGCTAGGATGGCTCACAGAACTCAGGAAAGTGCTTCACTATTACTGGTTTATTACAAAGGGTGCAACTCTGGAATAGCCAAGTGGAAGAGATGCATAAGCCAGGGAAGGGGGTGTGTGGGATGCAAGAGCTTCCATGCTCTCTTGGGTCACATCACCCTCCCAGCACTTTAATGTGTCCTCCAACCTGTAGGCTCTCTCAACCCTGTTGTTTGGAGGGGCCGGGGTGGTGGGGTGGGGGGTGGTTTATGGCGGCTCCATTATGCAGGCATGATTGATTACATCATTGGCCATTGGTGACTGAGCTCCATCTCTAGCCCCTTTCCCCTTCCCAGAGGTGGGGATAGGGCTGAAAGTTCTAACTCTAATCACACAACTGCTTCTCTGGCAATCAACCCCCATCCTGAAACTGTCTGTAGTCCTACCTAGAGACACCTTATTAACATCAACTCAGGTATGGTTGAGAGGGGCTTGTTATGAATAGCAAAAAATGCTCCTGTCACCCCTATCGTTTGGAAAACTCCAAGGGTTTTAGAAGCTCTGTGGCAGGAACCAGGGACAAGGACCAAATATTTATTTCATATTATCACACCTGTCGCAATTAGGGTACAGGAAAGTGGAAAATGGAGAGGAGGAAGGTTTCAGTGTTGGTTTGGTTTTTAGCTTTCAATCTTACTTCAATTAATATCTACGTAAAGGAGAATATTAAAATACAGCAGAGCATGAAGATATTCCTTGCATTAATGTATATATTCCATATAAACAAGACATAATCTAAGTGCATTATATTTTGGGATAGCAGACAAATTACATCAATACCATGGACTATTAAGATGCTATTAAATAAGAAATGATGAAGATTATGATAATCTTGGGGAAAATTTTGATTTAAATGAAGTGAAAAAATTGTTAAGGAAATACGTATTGGTTGAGCCTCAGTTAAATGCCAGTCATATCTCATTTAATCCTTGTTACTATTATAAGATAATCAAAATATGAAAGTTTATGCTACGATTACAATTATCCAATGAACATATATGCATACATGCCAAGAATAATAATGTGATATGATAAAGTGAAGACTTCACTTAAATTGGTGGAATCATGTGTGTATCATTTAACGATGGCATTTAGCTGCTTATAAACTGAATCCCCTGCCCCCATCTCCCCACACACACTTTTAGTATGGCTTAACTCAACTAGGGCTTAATTTTTTTCATGTAAAAAAGTCCTGAAGAAGCCCTGTCAGGGTCTTAGACATCTTCTTTCTGCTCTGCTGTTGTCAATGTATTGCTTTAGCCCTCATGGTTTCTTCATGATTTTAAGGTGATGCTTCATCACCAATAATCACCTCTGCCTTCTAGGCAAGAAGAAGGGGAAGAGCATAGAGCAAAAGGCTCCCTGTCAGATTCTCCCTCCATTTAGTGAGTTTTCCTGGAAATCTCATCTGGGGACTTTTGCTTCCTTGTTGCTGATCAGAGCTATGGCACACAGTTATCATTAGCTGAAGGGAAGTCCAGAAAATTTATTTTTTTAAAGCTGGGCATAGTGCCACCTGGAATAAAGGGGGGTTATGTTGTTGGGTAAGGAAGATGGGGAGAGAAGACATTAGATAAGTAACTGGCAAGTATCTGCCAAGTTGTTTTTCCTTGAATTCTATGATGCTTTTAATCATAAAAAATAGACTGGCTAAGGCAAGAAGGCTGTCTGCAGTGGGTGAGATGTCAGTGATCCCTAATGATCTCAATTCCTTAACTGATTTTTAGATTGTCCAAATTTTTTCACTTTCTCCTTTTCACACAGCCTTAAACCATTATATCCTGGAAAGTTGTAGAGTGGCAAGTAGCTGGAGTTTTATACTTTTTATAGGACTTACTTGAGAGTTCAGAGGAGAATGGAGCATTGAAACTTCATGCTGAAAGAGAGATTTGGATACTGTGGAGAGATTGTGTAGTACATCTGAGCCTCATGGGGAAAATATAGTAATATGACCTGTTGTGCTTACTTCACAGGGTTTTTGTGACAATGAAATGGAAGAGGTATTCCCTACATTTTTGTGGAGAGTAATACAACTGACAGTATCACATAAGCCATTTCATTTGGTGGTCCAAAGGCACACACCTATTTTGTGGTACAGGTTAGACTGGAGCTTAGAAATCCTGACTCCTCTTCCAGATAATAGATGGTAGTGTCTCTACCCTATTAGATAACATTACTTTTATAACTACTCTGTAATTCAGCATTTTACAGTATCCCGCTAGGCAGTTCCATATTAACATAATTTGATGGGTGAAAGTATGGTGGTGGTAGGTGGGAGAATCACATTGTTTAAGAAATCTCTGTAAACTGAAAAGTGCTGTGTAGCTACACAAAATATTTATGGAATACAGATGACAGGGAAATTATTTAGGGTTAGAGAGACAGAAAAATCTAGAAAGAATGATCATGTTTACTGACTGTTTAATCATTTCAGCAGTTTGTGTAAGTTTATACTGGACTGTTAGCTGGTCAATCACACCAATTTTTAAAAAATATATTTTATAATATTTAAATGCTGTTATAGAAACAAATGTGAAATCATACAAATTCAAACACAGATTTTTAGAAAATAACATCTAGAGTGTCACCAATAAAAGTGTTTATAATCAATGATTTTCTGGTGCTGGGTAGATATTTGTTAAGTTGAATGCTAAAGCAATATATCTTTGTATGGATAGTTAATTATTGATGTAAATTTTTTTTTTTTTTTGCCGTACGCGGGCCTCTCACTGCTGTGGCCTCTCCCATTGCGGAGCACAGGCTCCAGATGTGCAGGCTCAGCGGCCATGGCTCACGGGCCCAGCCGCTCCGCGGCATGTGGGATCTTCCCGGACCGGGGCACAAACCCGTGTCCCCTGCATCGGCAGGCGAACTCCCAACCACTGCGCCACCAGGGAAGCCCTGATGTAAATATTTTTAAAGCTTAGAAATTATGAACAATTTAACTACATATAGATTGTGTAATGTAAAACTTTTCAAGAACCTTTAATAATAAGAAGTGTGTTGTAAGTTATATGTGTGTGTGTTTTTTCCTTTCTTTCTCTTCAGTGAATTACCTGAGAGAGAAGAAGGTGAAGGAGAAGAAACTCCAAACTTCAGCCACTGGGGACCACCAAGAATGTATGTTGATGACATTATTGACTTTCTCAATAGGACAAAGCAATTAGTTGCTCTTTTCTTTAACTTCATAGTGTCATTCAGTCATTCTCTAATGATTGCCATAGTTCACATGTACGCTGGCCTAAATTTTAGTTTCATTTTGTCTTATCTAGAGATTTTTAGCCAGGCAAAATGACCGAAACCAATATTAGGAAAATCTTTGTCGTACTCTTTCAGAAAAACAACTTACAAATGTCCATCTGTGATGGATTAGGTATACTTTCTCACTGTATCACTAAGCAAAGCAGGTAGGCCTGCCTTGAATGCAGTAAAGAAGCTCTTTTTTTCAAAAAACAACAATAGTTAAGGCTTCTATCACATAGCACCCTCCTCCTCTTGTGTTAGTCCAAGTTTATGCCTCGTTTGCACTAACAGAGTGTGTTGGGCCCATGCTCCCTTGGATACTCCCATGGTTTTAGGTAGTCACCAGGGCTGCACTTTATTAAGGTTATAAAAGTCTTCCTTTAGCTGCTGTCTCTATCTTCATGCATTATTAATTCCACCATGCCACCCAAATTGTTCTTTTCTTGCACTTTTGAGTTTTGTCTTAAAAACTCTTGGGAGCTGTTTTCTGAGTTACTTTTTGGAATTAATTATTGGCCATGTCTGTGCAGTTTGAACAAAATTCATAATATTTTGAGGGGCAAGTTTTATTCTATACTTTATGAAAATGATGTGGATGTAGGAAGAAGAGAAAACCTTTCCAGCCTTTGGAACTATTAAATCTGTCCTCCACGTAGAGAACCACAGGTTAAAACGGGTGACTGGGAAAAGCAGTATGGGCAGTGAGCCTGTCAGTGGCAAGTTTATTTTTTTCTGAAGGTTTCTACTTTTTGCCAAAATGATACATGTAACTTTCTTGATTTTTTTTTCCACCCATTAGTTATTTCCTTAATTCATTCTTTGCTAATGTTATGATATAGATGAAAGGGACTCATCACAGAAAATATATGGTGGTGGGAGATGAGAACATTAAGTCCTTGTTAAATCTCTCAATGTTAAGAGTTGTATTTGTTGTTTTGGAAATCTTTTTCAGAATTTACACTTTCACATATGCCATGAATTATTGATAGAACCTTATAATTTTGGAGCTAGGTATAACTTCTATAACATTTGTGAAAATATATTTATATAGGATATGAGTCACAAGGCTATGGTACACATAAAACACAGTGACAGTACAACAGATTACCTTGTTCATGAGTGAATTTTGTTTTTTTGTTTTTACAGTGTTGAGATTTTTAGAGAACCAGATGTATCTCTTGGTATTAGTATTGTTGGTGGACAAACTGTTATAAAACGCCTGAAGAATGGAGAGGAGCTTAAGGGTATATTTATCAAACAAGTTTTGGAAGACAGTCCAGCAGGAAAAACAAATGCTCTTAAAACTGGAGATAAAATACTTGAGGTAAATAGTGTTAAAATTTTGTTTTTGTTTGAAATGTACTGTAAGACAGTAAAATGATCATTTAGCCGGAAGTCCTTCCTTTATGTGTTGGGGTATATGTGTGTACAATTGGTGTATTTTATTCAGATGCTTTAGTTTGCATGTTTGCACAATTTAATGAGATTCTAAAGCTGAGCTGATAGCCTATAAAATGATAAAACAAAAAGCCTCAGCTGACTGAAAAAACACAATTTGACAGAATGAGGCAGATGGGGGACATCATGCTTCTCCCACAGTCTTTAACAGACTCTGAATTGTATATGTCAGTGGGATAGCCGTGCTGTCCTCCCAGAGTTGACCCTGAAAGTGGAAGACTGTATTGGGGGAGAGGTGAATCCATCCTTTATACATGGCAGGCTTTGCAGAGTGGAGTTTTAAGGGCACATCAAGGCACTAAGAGGTCTGAATCTGATACATTTCTTTGCATTAGGTTTATTGGATGACGTCATATTGAATATTTTAAATCCCAGATTCTGCTTGGTGATTCATGCTTTATGATGCTAAACATCAGCTGTGGTGTTTTAGCTCTGAAAGAATGAAAAGAGCTCTGGAGATCATGGGTTAAAGTCTAGATTGTCCTGTTTGTTTTTTCCTTGTTCTTGGACAAATTATGAAACCTATTTTCAGTTTCCAAATAAAATGGAAATGAGATTTCAAAATCCATAGAATCATTGTGAGGATTAAATCAAAGAATTGCATAAAACTACTCTGTGTATACAAACTTGAGGTTATATTTATGTTTGTGAAATTTAAAAAAAATTTTTAAACATACTAGGGATATGGCAATGAAGCAAATGACCAAAAATCCCTTCCCTTATGGCGTTTATATGATAGCGGGGGAGATAGACAATGCACAAAATAAGTAATATATAGAATGTTAGATTGTTATAAGTAACTATGGAGAAAAATGACAGGGAGGAGGATAAGGAATGATGTGTGGTGACGGCAGTAGTTGCAATGCATAGATTTGTTATGGAAGATGATATTGGGACAAATATAAGAAATGAGAGACTGAGCAATATGGACACATGGGGGAAGAGGGCTCCAGACAGAGTGAACTGAAGTGTGAAAGCTCTGAGGTGGGAGCTTGCCTGGATGTGTTGAAGGAACAGAAAGAAATCCAGCACTGCTAATATAGGTAGAGTGAACAAGAGAGAGGGTGAAAGAGAAAAGGTCTGAGAGGTAATGGGAAGCCACATCATATAGAGATTAGAAGGTTGTCTACTCTGAACGGATGAGAGTCCATTAGAGAATTCTGAACGCGTACATTTTTGAAAAGGATTATTCTGGCTTCTGGGGCAGGTGTGGTTTCTTTTACTTAACATTTGCATGGTACATTGTTTTTTTTTTCTTTCCTTCTTTTTCACCCTTATTTGTGATTTTGTTTTAGTTGTATTTTAAGCAAATAATAACTGGATACTGCCTTTTAAAAATCTAAATTGATTATCTTCTTCTAATAAATAAGAATCATTTAATTTTTATTTTGATTACTGATACATTTGAAACTTAGAACAAAAGACATATTTAAAATTATATATTTTTCTTTATATTTTGAAATAGCTGTGGGTTCATAGGACGTTGCAAACAAATGTACAAGGAAGTCCCGCTTACCCTTCCCTCAGCCTCACCCAGTGTTAACATCTTATACAACTGTAGTTCAATAGCAAAATCAAAATACTGATATTGGCACAATTCATAGACCTTATTAAGATTTCACGAGTTATACATGTGCCATTTGTGTGTGTGTGATTATAGCTCTACAGTTTTATCACATGTGTAGCCTTGCATAACCCACACAGCAATCGAGAAACGCAATTGAATCATCACCACAAGACTCCCTTGTCTGACCCCTTTATAGCCACTCCTCTCCCATCCCCTCCACCCCCATCCCTAGCCTCTGGCCACCACTATTCTGTTTCTCCATATTTATACTTATGTTATTTTACAAATTGTTACATAAATGGAATTATGCATTTTGTATCTTTTTTTTTGCGGTATGCGGGCCTCTTACTGTTGTGGCCTCTCCCGTTGCGGAGCACAGGCTCCGGACGCGCAGGCTCAGCGGCCATGGCTCACGGGCCCAGCTGCTCCTCGGCATGTGGGATCTTCCCGGACCGGGGCATGAACCCACATCCCCTGCATCGGCAGGCGGACTCTCAACCACTGCACCACCAGGGAAGCCCTGTATCTTTTTTGACATTGGTTTTCTTCACTCAGCGTAATTTCATTGAAGTTCATTCAATTTCTTGTGTCTATCAATAGTTCATCGCTTTTAAAAACTTTATTTATTCTTAACATCTTTATTGGAGTATAATTGCTTTAAAATGGTGTGTTAGTTTCTGCTGTATGACAAAGTGAATCAGCTATATATATACATATATCCCCATATCTCCTCCCTCTTGCGTATCCCTCCCACCCTCCCTATCCCACCCCTCTAGGTGGTCACAAGCACCGAGCTGATCTCCCTGTGCTATGCGGCTGCTTCCCACTAGCTACCTATTTTACATTTGAAAGTGTATATATGTCCCTGCCACTCTCTCATTTTGTCCCAGCTTACCGTTCCCCCTCCTTGTGTCCTGAAGTCCATTCTATATGTCCGTGTCTTTATTCCTGTCCTGCCCCTAAATTCTTCAGAACCATTGTTTGTTTTTTTAGATTCCATATATATGTGTTAGCATACAGTATTTGTTTTTCTCTTTCTGACTTACTTCACTCTGTATGACAGTCTCTAGGTCCATCCACCTCACTACAAATAACTCAATTTCGATTCTTTATGGCTGAGTAATATTCCATTGTATATATGTGCCACATCTTCTTTATCCATTCATCTCTCGATGGACACTTAGGTTGCTTCCATGTTCTGGCTATTGTAAATAGTGTTGCAATGGACATAGTGTACATGACTCTTTTTGACGTATGGTTTGCTCAGGGTATATGCCAGGTAGTGGGATTGCTGGGTCATATGGTAGTTATACTTTTTATTTTTTATTTATTTTAAAAAAATTTTTTTTGCGGTACGCGGGCCTCTCACTGTTGTGG
Organism: Tursiops truncatus; assembly: GCF_011762595.2. Classification (NCBI taxonomy): domain Eukaryota; kingdom Metazoa; phylum Chordata; class Mammalia; order Artiodactyla; family Delphinidae; genus Tursiops; species Tursiops truncatus. Next base: position 131,278,902 of record NC_047034.1, on the reverse strand, counting down.
CCTCTCCCGTTGCGGAGCACAGGCTCCGGGCGCGCAGGCTCAGTGACCATGGCTCACGGGCCTAGCCGCTCCGCGGCATGTGGGATCTTCCCAGACTGGGGCACGAACCCGTGTCCCTTGCATTGGCAGGCGGACTCTCAACCAGTGCGCCACCAGGGAAGCCCTATACTTTTTATTTTTAAATTAATTAATTTTATTTATTTTTGGCTGGGTTGGCTCTTTGTTGCTGCACGTGGGCTTTCTCTAGTTGCAGTGAGAGGGGGCTACTCTTCATTGCAGTGCGCAGGTGTCTCATTGCAGTGGCTTCTCTTGTTGCAGAGCACAGACTCTGTGGCCCACAGGCTTCAGTAGTTGTGGCACATGGGCTCAGTAGTTGTGGGTACGGGCTCTAGATCGCAGGCTCATTAGTTGTGGCACATGGGCTTAGTTGCTCCGCGGCATGTGGGATCTTCCCAGACCAGGTCTCGAACCCGTGTCTCCTGCATTGCAAGTGGATTCTTAACCACTGTGCCACCAGGGAAGCCCTATTTTTAGTTTTTTAAAGAACCTCCATACTGTTCTCCATAGTGGCTATATCAATTTACATTCCCACCAACAGTGCAAGAGGTTTCTGTTTTCTCCACACACTCTCCAGCATTTATTGTTTGTAGATTTTTTGATGATGGCCATTCTGACCAGTGTGAGGTGATACCTCATTGTAGTTTTGAATTGCATTTCTCTAATGATTAGTAATGTTGAGCATCCTTTCATGTGTTTCTTTGCAATCTATATCTTCTTTGGAGAAATGTCTATTTAGGTCTTCTGCCCATTTTTGAATTGGGTTGTTTGTTTATTTGATATTGAGCTGCATGAGCTGCTTGTATATTTTGGAGACTAATCCTTTGTCAGTGGCTCCATTCGCAAATATTTTCTCTCATTCTGAGGGTTGTGTTTTGGTCTTGTTTATGGTTTCCTTTGCTGTGCAAAAGCTTTTAAGTTTCATTAGGTCCTATTTGTTTACTTTTATTTTTACTTCCACTCCTCTAGGAGGTAGGTCAAAAAGGATCTTGCTGTTATTTATGTCAGAGTGTTCTGCCTATGTTTTCCTCTAAGAGTTTTACAGTGTCTGGCCTTAGATTTAGGTCTTTAATCCATTTTGAGTTTATTTTTCTATATGGTGTTAAGGAGTGTTCTAATCTCATACTTTTACATGTACCTGTCCAGTTTTCCCAGCACCACTTATTGAAGAGGCTGTCCTTTCTCCACTGTACATTCCTGCCTCCTCTATCAAAGATAAGGTGACCATATGTGCATGGGTTTTTCTCTGGGCTCTGTATCCTGTTCCATTGATCTATATTTCTGTTTTTGTGCCAGCACAATGCTGTCTTGATTACTGTAGCTTTGTAGTGTAGTCTGAAGTCAGGAAGCCTGATTCCTCCAGCTCCATTTTTCTTTCTCAAGATTGCTTTGGCTATTCGGGGTCTTTTGTGTTTCGATACAAATTGTGAAATTTTTCGTTCTAGTTTTGGGAAAATTACATTGGTAGTTTGATAGGGATTGCATTGAATCTGTAAATTGCTTTGGGTAGTATAGTCATTTTCAGAATGTTGATTCTTCCAATCCAAGAACATGGTATATCTCTCCATCTGTCTATATCATCTTTAATTTCTTTCATCAGTGTCTTATAGTTTTCTGCATACAGATCTTTTGTCTCCTTAGGTAGATTTATTCCTAAGTATTTTATTCTTTCTGTTGCACTAGTTAATGGGACTGTTTCCTTAGTTTCTCTTTAAGATTTTTCATCATTAGTGTATAGGAATGCAAGAGATTTCTGTGCATTAATTTTGTATCCTGCTACTTTACCAAATTCATTGATTAGCTCTAGTAGTTTTCTGGTAGAGTCTTTAGGATTCTCTATGTATAGTATCATGTCATCTGCAAACAGTGACAGTTTTACTTCTTTTCCAATTTGGATTACTTTTATTTCTTTTCTTCTCTGATTGCTGTGCTTAAAACTTCCAAATCTATTTTGCATAACAGTGGAGAGAGTGGGCAACCTTGTCTTGTTCGTGATCTTAATGGAAATGGTTTCAGTTTTTCACAATTGAGAATGATGTTGGCTGTAGGTTTCACATATATGGCCTTTATTATGTTGAGGTAAGTTCCCTCTATGCCTACTTTCTAGAGGGTTTTTATCATAAATGGGTGTTGAATTTTGTGAAAAGCTTTTTCTGCATCTATTGAGATGATCATACGGTTTTTATCCTTCAATTTGTTAATATGGTGTATCACATTGATTAATTTTCATATATTGAAGAATCCTTGCATTCCTGGGATAAACCTCACTTGATCGTGGTGTATGATCCTTTTATTGTGCTGTTGGATTCCGTTTGCCAGTATTTTGTTGAGGATTTTTGCATCTATGTTCATCAGTGATACTGGCTTATAGTTTTCTTGTTTTGTGACGTCTTTGTCTGGTTTTGGTATCAGGGTGATGGTGGCCTCGTAGGTTGAGTTTGGGAGTTTTCCTTCCTCTGTTATATTTTGGAAGAGTTTCAGAAGGATAGGTGTTAGTTCTTCTGTAAATGTTTGATAGAATTTGCCTGTGAAGCCATCTGGTCCTGGGCTTTTGTTTGTTGGAAGATTTTTAATTCCAGTTTCAATTTCAGTGCTTGCGATTGGTCTGCTTATATTTTCTATTTCTTCCTTCCAGTCTCAGAAGGTTGTGCTTTCCTAAGAATTTGTGCATTTTTTCTTGGTTGTCCAATAAGCATATAGTTGCTTGTAGTAATTGCTCATGATCCTTTGTATTTCTGCAGTCAGTTGTTACTTCTTTTTCAGTTCTAATTCTATTTATGCGAGTCTTCTCCCTTTTTTTCTTGATGAGTCTGGCTAATGGTATTTCAATTTTGTTTATCTTCTCAAAGAACCAGCTTTTACTTTTATTGATCTTTGCTATCATTTCCTTCATTTCTTTTTCATTTATTTCTGATCTGATTTTTATGATTTCTTTCCTTCTGCTAACAATGGGTTTTTTGTTCTCCTTTCTCAAATTGCTTTAGGTGTAAGGTTAGGTTGTTTATTTGAGATGTTTCTTGTTTCTTGAGGTTGGATTGTATTGCTGTAAACTTCCCTGTTAGAACTGCTTTTGCTGCTTCCCGTAAGTTTTGGGTCTTTGTGTTTTCATTTTCATTTGTTTCTAGGTATTTTTTGATTTCCTCTTTGATTTCTTCAATGATCCCTTGGTTATTTTGTAGTGTATTGTTTAGCCTCTATGTGTTTGTATTTTATACAGATTTTTTCCTGTAATTATATCTACTCTCATAGCATTGTGGTCCGTAAAGATACTTGATACGATTTCAGTTTCCTTAAATTTGCCAAGGCTTGATTTATGACCCAAGATATGATCTGTCCTGAAGAATGTTCCATGAGCACTTGAGAAGAAAGTGTATTCTGTTGTTTTTGGATGGAATGTCCTGTAAATATCAATTAAGTCCATCTTGTTTAATGTATCATTTAAATCTTGTGTTTCCTTATTTATTTTCATTTTGGTCGATCTGTCTATTGGTGAAAGTGGGGTGTTAAAGTCCGCTACTATGACTGTGTTACTGTTGATTTCCCCTTTTATGGCTGTTAGCATTTGCCTTATGTATTGAGGTGCTCCTATGCTGGGTGCATAAATATTTACAATTGTTATACCTTCTTCTTGGATTGATCCCTTCATCATTATGTAGTGTCCTTCTTTGTCTGTTGTAATAGTCCTTATTTTGAAGTCTATTTTGTCTGATATTTGAATTGCTGCTCCAGCTTTCTTTTGATTTTCATTTGCATGGAATATCTTTTTCCATCCCCTCACTTTCAGTCTGTATGTGTCCCTAGGTCTGAAGTGGGTCTCTTGTAGACAGCATATATATGGGTCTTGTTTTAGTATCCATTCAGCCAGTCTGTGTCATTTGGTTGGAGTATTTAATTCATTTACATTTAAGGCAGTTATCAATATGTATGTTCCTTTTACCATTTTCTTAATTGTTTTGGGTTTGTTATTGTAGATCTTTTCCTCCTTTTGTGTTTCCTGCCTAGAGAAGTTCCTTTAGCATTTGTTGTAAAGCTCATTTGGTGGTGCTGGATTCTCGTAGTTTTTGCTTGTCTGTAAATGTTTTAATTTCTCTGGCAAGTCTGAATGAGATCCTTGCTGGGTCAAGTGGTTATAGGTTTTTCCCTTTTATGACTTTAAATATGTCCTGCCACTCCCTTCTGGCTTGGAGAGTTTCTGCTGAAAGATCAGCTGTTAACATTATGGGGATTCCCTTGTGTGTTATTTGTTGCTTTTCCCTTGCTGCTTTTAATATTTTTTCTTGGTATTTAATTTTTGATAGTTTGATTAATATGTGTCTTGGCATGTTTCTCCTTGGATTTATTATGTATGGGACTCTCTGTGCTTCCTGGACTTGAGTATTTCCTTTCCCATATTAGAGTAATTTTCAACTCTAATCTCTTCATATATTTTCTCAGTCCCTTTTTTTTCTCTTCTTCTTCTGGGAGCCCTGTAATTCGAATGTTGGTGAGTTTAATGTTGTCCCAGCCGTCTCCGAGACTGTCCTCAATTCTTTTCATTCTTTTTTCTTTATTCTGCTCTGCAGTATTTATTTTCACTATTTTATCTTCCAGGTCACTTATCCATTCTTATGCCTCAGTTATTCTGCTATTGATTCCTTCCAGAGAATTTTTAATTTCATTTTTTGTGTTGTTCATCATTGTTCGTTTGCTCTTTAGTTCTTCGAGGTCTTTGTAAACATTTCTTTTATTTTCTCCATTATGTTTCCAAGGTTTTTGATCATCTTTACTATGATTACTCTGAATGCTTTTTCAGGTCGACTGCGTCTTTCCTCTTCATTTGTTTGGTCCAGTGGGTTTTCCCCTTGCTCCTTCATCTGCTGTGTATTTCTCTGCCTTCTCATTTTTCTTAACTTACTGTGTTTGGGGTCTCCTTTTCACAGGCTGCAGGTTTGTAGTTCCTGTTGTTTTTGGTGTTCTCACAGTGGGTAAGGTTGGTTTAGTGGGTTGTGTAGGTTTCCTGGTGGAGGGTACTTGTGCCTGTTTTCTGGTGGATAAGGTTGGATCTTGTCTTTCTGGTGGGCAGGACCACGTCTGGTGGTGTGTTTTGGGGTGTCTATGACCTTAGTATGATTTTAGCTGCCTCTCTGCTAATGGGTGGGGTTGTGTTCCTGTCTTGCTAGTTGTTTGACATAGGATGTCCAGCACTGTAGCTTGCTGGTCGTTGAGTGGAGCTGGGTCTTAGCATTGAGATGGAGATCTCTGGGAGCGCGTTTGCCATTTAATATTATGTGGGGCCGGGAGGTCTGTGGTGGACCAGTGTCCTCAACTCGGCTCTCCCACCTCAGAGGCTCAGGCTTGACACCTGGCCAGAGCACCAAGACCCTGTCAGCCACATGGCTCAGAAGAAAAGGGAGAAAAAAAAGAAAGAAAGAAAAGAAAATATAGTAATTAAAATAAAAATTACTAACAATTTAAAAAATTAAAAGTAATTAAGAAAGAGAGAGAGCAACCAAACCAAGAAACAAATCTACCAATGATAACAAGCGCTAAACACTATACTAACAAAAAAAACAAAAAACCAAAAACACGTACAGACAGAACCCTAGGCAAATGGGAAAAGCAAAGCTATACAGACTAAATCACACAAAGAAGCATACACATATACACTCACAAAAAGAGAAAAAGGAAAAAGAAAAATATATATATATAAAAAAAGGAAGAGAGCAGCCCAATCAATAAAAGAAATCTACTATTGGAAATTAGCTGTAAATACTAAACCAAGATAAACGTAAAACCAGAAACAAATTAGACGCAGAAAGCAAACCCTAAGGCTACAGTTGCTCCTAACGTCCACTGCCTGAATTTTGGGATGATTCGTTGTCTATTCAGGTATTCCAGAGATGAAGGGTACATCACGTTTATTGTGGAGATTTAATCTGCTGCTCCTGAGGCTGCTGGGAGAGATTTCCCTTACCCTTCTTTGTTTGCATAGCTCCTGGGGTTCAGCTTTGGATTTGACCCCGCCTCTGTGTGTAGGTCGCCTGAGGGCATCTGTTCCCCGCCCAGACAGGACAGGGTTAAAGTAGCAGTTGATTGGGGAACTCTGGCTCACTCAGTCGGGGGGACGGAGGGGTACAGAATGCGGGGTGAGCCTGCCGTGGCAGAGGCCGATGTGATGTTGCAACAGCCTGCGGCGTTCCATATGTTCTCCCGTGGAAGTTGTCCCTGGATCTCAGGACCCTGGCAGTGGTGGGCGGCACAGGCTCCCAGGAGGGGAGGTGTGGATAGTGACCTGTGCTTGCACACAGGATTCTTGCTGGCTGCAGGAGCAGCTTTAGCGTCTCATGCCCATCTCTGGGGTCCACGCTGATAGCCACAGCTCATGCCCGTCTCTGGAGCTCATTTAGGCGGTGCTCTGAATCCCGTCTCCTTGTGCACCCCGAAAAAAATTGCCTCTTGCCTCTTAGGCAGTTCCAGACTTTTTCCCGGACTCCCTCCCGTCTAGCTGTGGCGCACTAGCCCCCTTCAGGCCGTGTTCACTCAGCCAACCCCAGTCCTCTCCCTGGGATCCGACCTCCGAAACCCGAGCCTCAGCTCCCAGCCCCCGCCCGCCCCGGCGGCTGAGCAGACAAGCCTCTCGGGCTGGTGAGTGCCTGTCAGCACCGATCCTCTGTACGGGAATCTCTCTGCTTTTCCCTCTGCACCCCTGTTCCTGCGCTCTCCTCCTTGGCTCTGAAGCTTCCCCTCTGCCCAGCCCCCATCTCCACCGGTGAAGGAGCTTCCCAGTGTGTGGAAACTTTTCCTCCTTCACAGCTCCCTCCCACTGGTGCAGGTCCCATCCCTATTCTTTTGTCTCTGTTTATTCTTTTTTCTTTTGCCCTACCCAGGTACGTGGGGAGTTTCTTGCCTTTTGGGAAGTCTGAGGTTTTCTGCCAGTGTTCAGTAGGTGTTCTGTAAGGGTTGTTTCACATGTAGATGTAGTTTTGATATATTTGTGGGGAGGAAGGTGATCTCCACGTCTTACTCCTCTCCCAACTTGAAGGCGCCTCCTCGTTCATCCCTTTTTATGGATGAGTAGTATTCCATGGTATGGAGGTACCACCGTTTAACCATTCACCCATTGAAAGACACTTTGGTAGTTTCCAGTTCTTGGCTATTATGAATAAAGCTCCTATAAACATTTGTATACAAGTTCCTGAGTGAAAATAAGTCTTTGTGTCTCTGGGATAGATGCCCAAGAGTGTAATTGCTGGGTTGTATGTTAAGTTCATTTTTAGTTTTAAGAAACTGTCAAACTATTTTCCAGAATGGCTGTACTAGTTTGTATTTCCACCAGCAATGTATGAGTGATTCAGTTTCTCTGCATCCTCATCAACATTTGGTGTTGTCACTGTTTTTCATTTTAGCCATTCTTGATAGGTATATAGTGATATCATTGTTGTTTTAATTTGCGGTTCCCTAATGGCTAATGAGAAAGAACTTTTCATGTACTTGATTGCCATCCAATACCCTCTTTGGTGAAATGTTTGTTTGTGTTTTTGCCTGTTTTCTAATTGGATTGTTTACTTTTTAAACCTTTTTGAATTTTGTTTCTTTTTCTCATCTTTCTCTGTGCTCAGTTGAATATAAAGTATTCTCTCATTTAATCATCATCACTCATACACATACTAATAAGAGTCCACTGTTTTATCTCATATTTAATAATTTATATTTCTTCAAATTCACAACAGCCCTGAAATGTTACACTCTAATACATATTTTGTGAAGCATAATGAGTCATTGTTTACTTTTTTCTATGAAAAGCATTACTTGTTTGTTTTGTTAGTGAAGTTTAATAATCATTTCTCTTTGTCTTGAAACAATTGCATGAAAGGTTTAGGTCCGTATAAAGAAGAGTTTTTTAAACTAGGAAGTTAGAATTTAATGTAATTTTTAGAAATGGGTCTTCATCTGTGTGAATGAACATACTCTTAAGTTATAATTTTAAAGCTGAGAAAAACTAAGATTATTTTTGTGTTGTAATATGACAGAATACTGTTTTTTTCCTACCTACCCGACTTCGGTGATTCGCATTTAGCAATGTGGAAATCTCTGTTAGGGAAACAAAAACTGATTATTACTAGAGGAGGAAGTAGTTCTCATATAGCCTCTACTTCTCTTACTGTGGAATATTTTGGGGATCAGGTTATTTGAAAGAAGCTTCATCAAACTGTTGTGACAGCTTTTATGTGTCACTTTAATTTTTGTCTGTATTTTTTTCATTTACTATTATTTGTATCCTTCCTCAACTCATATGGGAAAAGAGCTTTCACAGAGCATTAAAATCTTCATTGATACCTATTAGAATAAAAAGCCAAAGTTCTTGCCATGGCCTTTTGGATTTTGCAGGTGGCTTCGGCTGCCTCCCTGGCCTCACCTCTTTCCGCTCTCTCCTCTTTCTCTGTACTTTAGACTCAACCTGGCTTTAAACCCCTCTAACACACTGGGCTCGTATCTCCTACCTTAGGACCCTCGCTTCTGTCTCTCGGCTTCTGGCATGCTCACTTTCTTCCTCACTCTGCTCAAATTCAGTGACTTATCATCCTATCACTCCCTTGCATATACTTCCAACTCCTTTGATCCTCTTTACTTTCACTGAACTTGCCTGGGAGAACCAACCACATCCTAGTTAAGTGCAACTTTTTGCTTATTTCAGATCTCTAGCACGGCTGGAGAAAATAACCACCCATGCTATCTGGTCTCATTTTAAATTCATGACCACCCCCTCAAGTGGGTCTTTAATTCTGCCCTGTAGCCCTGTAATATTTCCCGAGTTGTTCCATTCTTCTACTTTCAGAGGTAACTACTTCAAACCTCCTATACCTCCTGCCACAGTCTTAATCTCTAAGTTCCTTGTTTCTTATTTCATTGAGAAAATAGAAGCAGTCAAAAGAGAGTTTCCCCTTGCTCCCACTGCATACCAAAGCTTTTTTCTGACTGTATTTGGCACAGCAAATGAACTATTTATGTTTCTTCTATCCAGAGCCAGTCTAACTTGTACAGTGGAAGTCATTCCCTCTTCACTGTCCAAGGATTTGCTTCCATGGTCATCACTCCTCTCTACCCTTCATTTTTCCTCTCCACTGCATCATTATTACTGTAATCTATCCCATCTTAAAAACAAAAACCAAACTTGATCCCACATCCCTCTTCACTTACATTCCTATTTCTTTGATCCCCTAAGGCAAAACAATATTCACCAATTGTCGCTATCAACTGACTGTAAACCACCTCAACTTTTACCAAGGCTTCCTTACATTATCAGTTTCAAAAGTTGGTTCTTGTAAATATGTTTGATAAATACGGAATGCTCTTTGAGATTATGGGCATGTTCACAAGTTATGTTCTCCCAGATTTATATAATAAGGAGATGTTTACACTTGCCCCAGTTTTTAAAATTAATTTTTATTGGAGTATAGTTGCTTTACAATGTTGGTTAGTTTCTTGCTGTACAGCAAAGTGAATCAGTTATATGTATACATATATCCACTCTTTTTTAGATTTCCTTCCCATTTAGATCACCACAGAGCATTGAGTAGAGTTCCCTGTGCTATACAGTAGGTTCTCATTAGTTATCTATTTTATGCATAGTAGTGTATATATGTCAGTCCCAATATCCCAATTCATCCAACGCCCCTCCCTTCCCCCCTTGGTAACTGTAAATTTGTTCTCTACATCTGTGACTCGATTTCTGCTTTGCAAATAAGTTCATCTCTACCATTTTTCTAGATTCCACATACTCAAATTTGTTGAACACAGAACTCTTTTAGAAAGAACCTATGGGTGTTTTCATACTTCTTTTTTGATATAATTTGAGAAATGTTCAGCTTCTCAACTGTGATAATGGGCAATTTGCTTAAAATGTCATCTCAGTTTACTTGAGAGAAGGTGAGTCCAGAGAGATCCCCACCCCCTGCCCTCACTCAGAATTGTGTACTGTGATAGTGGCAGAGGTGACATTACAAGTTCAGAAGCTTTTTAAGGTTCTGTTACTGACTGAGCTACCTATTTTGGATAATTATATTTAGTCAGGGCCATTGTTATTAAGATATCTACCTTATTTACTTTTCTTGAAGGTGAAACATTAATATCCTTAAACATGATCTCCTAAAACAGCAAAGCTTGTTTGGGTCAATCTTATTTTTTTCTGGCTTTGGTATAATTCATTCGACTCTGGCTCTTCTTGTAACTAGATAATACGCATGAACTTTGAATTAACCTATCCACGAGATCTGCTGCCCTTCTAATTGAAATAAATTGCTTCTGTGCTTTTAGGTGTCTGGAGTAGATTTGCAGAATGCCTCTCACAGAGAAGCGGTTGAGGCCATTAAGAATGCAGGAAACCCTGTGGTGTTTGTTGTTCAGAGCTTGTCATCCACTCCAAGAGTAAGCTACTTAAAAAATATTCTCTATATCTGTGGACCAAGGTTTTGCCTCGAAGTATGTTTCAATATATTTTTACTGTTATTCTACTATTACGTAAAGGAAGCATTAACTTCATTAAAATTTAGTTATTAACCTCAATTTTCCCTTTTTTCCTCTGATTTTGATTTCCTGGTCAAATTTGAGTTACTCCAGTGTGCAGTGGAGTCTAACAGACCCATTTTTGATTCCTTGATTGCCTGTTTACCATTTTTGCTAATTTGGAGGCAAGTTACCTAACCTTTCTGAACCAGTTACTTTGTTTATAAAATACTTTGGATACAGAGTAGGTCAGGGTTAAAAACATTCTAGAGGGACCACCAAATGGTATTTTTACAGGTATGTAAAAATTCAGACGTGTTACATTGTTGTATGTTCTGTCAAAGATTCTGAATTCGCAAAGAGCAGTATTTAATCATAGAATTTTTTTCTATAATAAATTACTTATTTGGTATGGAATTAGAACTCTGATACACAGATGTTAGTGGCAGGATGTGTATTTTATATTGCAATATGCAGCCCCGTAAGCCCTGTACCTGGAAGCAATGTTTATTTTTCTTTATTTTGTAATGGAAGACAGCTGTTCAAAACATAGACACTTATGAACAGTAGAAAAACTGCATGTTTTTTAAAAATTTGCTTTTCAACTCGCTAATGCAGTGCCTTTCAACCTTTTTTTATGTCAGGGAATACAGAAAATAATATTTGTATGGCAGACTGTGTAAACAGATGTCTGGCTGTCCCAAGGGCGAAGGCATCAACATGCTATTTCAGCACGCTTGTAGCCTGCCTGCACACAGTGGGTTGCAGCTTCACCCCACCTGGGCAGCTCTGCTGTGGTGCACTGCACTGCAGCACAGTCCCTTCTAGTCTTAGTGCTCCATTTATACCATCAAGACTAATTGAGAGAGGTAAACTGAATAAGGTCTTCACATTTTTATACAACTTGAAATTCTAGATTTCTTGGAATCCACCTTTTAACTCTTATAATATTGAGAAAGTCATTGAGGCCATCACTTGTATTTCTGGAAACTGAATTCTGTAGGAAAATTGGCCAGATTATTCCCTGCCAAATGACACTTCCAAAGAAATAGTTTTGAGCGAGAATGAACCAATCAGATTATACATTTATGTGGCCACTTGCAAATGCCCCTCTGAAAAATATTCAAAGCATTTTAATAGGTTATAAAGTCAGCCAAAATGGCCAAGATTTTAATCCAGCCTTTGTTGGTGAGCTGAGGTTGAAATTTTCATTTGGAGGACATAAACAGTACAATTTCTTTCAACTGTTCAAAAAAGGGAAAATGTCTTCAGCATCGCCCGATGTTCAAGTTACTTAACCCTCAGGCAGCATCACAGACTGTTACATTGTGCATTGGGTTCATCAAGCACTGAACTATCTGTGATTCTAGCCAAGGGATGGAGATGATACTAATGTCCATGATTTGTTCCTTTTTTTTTTTTTTTTTTAAGAACAAAGTGATTCCAGTTGAATAAGGAAATGAAAGGAATCAAATTTCAAATCTTTGCCAAATGGTGCTCTCTTCGGCTTACTTATTCTTGCAAGTTATATTGGTCATCACAGGAATAGAAAATATAGCCAAATTCTTAATTATTCTTGATCAATTTACATTAAACTTTGAGACTTTCTTCAAAACCCCCAAATAAGTCATTTCCATCAAGGCTCTGTGTCTAAACATGCCTTGGTTACATGGAAATTCTCATCAGCACCATGAATTGAGCAGTGGTGTTTATATTTGTACCTTTTTTTTGAGTTGTATTTTATTTTTTTATATTTGTGCTTTTAGCAGGTGGTTTAGGAGGATCAACAACACATTACTTTTTTAAGCTTTTCCTCCTGAATTTCTCAACTATTTTTTCAGCCTGCTAGAAAGAAATGTGTGTATCTGCTTAGATTTACTTGGTAAATGCTTATTTGAGAGCAAAATTCATGATTTATACTGTACACCTCTATAGAAAGTTTTTATGCCAAGGTAACTTTTTCCAGTTAAAATTGCATTTCACAGTAGCATTAGGGTTTTTTTTTTATATATTAAAAAACAAACCCTTTTGAAATTGGCATCATGCCTTCAGTTCATTAAATTTATTATCATGTGTCGTTTTATTTTTTCCTGTATTCCATTTGTATTTCCCTAATGTCATTGTTTCATAATGGCACCTAAATTTTTTGGACACGTGTACATTTTGTGTATTAGTCGTATAGAAATATATTTTTTACTTTCATAAGAAACATGTGCTGTCCTACTTTTCTTAAAGATATAGTCTTTTTGGTGGGCCTTTTGTCTTCCAAATTTTGCTAATGGTATGCATACAGAAAGATATTTCTCTGCTCTTTGAAAAGCAAACATTGCAAACTTTGTGAATGGCAGCTAACATTTTGTCCCATCACGAAGCTTCTGCCATTCAGTTTCAGCTGTTTTTTTCAGAGGAGAAAGTAGGTCCAGTGTAGGCAGATATTATAACTTTCTAGAGAGACAAAGTATTTGTTTTAAAAATTCTATTTATTTATTTATCTATGGCTGCGTTGGGTCTTCGTTGCTGCGTGTGGGCTTGCTCTAGTTGCTGTGAGCGGGGGCTCCTCTTTGTTGCGGTGCATGGGCTTCTCATCGCAGTGGCTTCTCTTGTTGCAGAGCACAGGCTCTAGGCGCGTGGGCTTCAGTAGTTGTGGCACGCGGGCTCAGTAGTTGTGGCTCGTGGCCTCTAGAGCGCAGGCTCAGTAGTTGTGGTGCACGGGCTTAGTTGCTCCACAGCACGTGGGATCTTCCCGGACCAGGGCTCGAACCCATGTACCCTGCATTGGCAGGCGGATTCTTAACCACTGCGCCACAAGGGAAGCTCCTGTTTTAAAATTCTTTAGGACAAGAAACATATACCTGTAGACCCACTAGTTTTTGAACTCTGACTTAGGTTGTTGTATATATTAAGCAGAGAACTTCCCTGATGGTCCAGTGGCTAAGACTCCACACTCCCAGTGCAGGGGGCCCAGGTTCGATCCCTGGTCGGGAAACGAGATCTGTCTTGCTGCAACTAAAGGAGTCCGCATGCCACAACTGATCCCGCATGCTGCATAGAACATCCTGTGTGCCGCAACTAAGACCTGGCGCAGCCAAATAAATATTAAAAATAAATAAATAGAGAAATAAATATTAAGTACAGTGTCTATTTACATAGGAAGCACCAAAAACATGTTGCTTTATCACTACTGTTGGTTTTTACTTAAGTGAAACATTCCTGAGACTTTATTTATTCCAAAATTAATTTCCTTAGACTCTAAGTTAAAAGTAAAGAAGAATTAATCTTAAATTGCCTTTATTTTTTATTTTTTTAAAGATTTTTTTTGATGTGGACCATATTTAAAGTCTTTATTGAATTTGTTACAATATTGCTTCTGTTTTTTGTTTTGATTTTTTGGCCATGAAGCATGTTGGATCTTAGCTCCCTGACCAGGGATTGAACCCGCACCCCCTGCATTGGAAGGTGAAGTCTTAACCACTGGACTGCCAGGGAAGTCCCTTAAATTGCCTTTAGAGAGAAGTGTTTTTTTTTTGGTTTTGTTTTCTAAATTATCCCTAGGCAGGAAGTTCCTTTAATTTTCTGAGAAAGAATATTTATTTTTCCTTTTAATTTGCATGTCTGTCATCAGATTTCATGCCAACATTATTTGTGTTAACTATTTAAGGATCCTTTTAAAAAAATCACTAACAGTTTTGTATTTTCCTAAGATGTTTTATAGATAGTTTTACAAAAAGAAATGAGTCAAAAAGTAATCTATGATGTTGGCACCATTAAGAATTAAAATTATTTCTATGAAATTGAACTGTTTGACTCATTTATAAACATTTATTCAACACTACTATGTATTAGGCTTTTTCTGAGCAACAGAGTTATAGTGATAAATAACACTAAATTCCAGCTCTCATTGACCTTTTATCCAGGAGTGTAAATAGCTTTGTAATTTATTTATATGCTAGCAGTGATAGTGAAATATTTATTGAATGTGCACAGTGTGCTAGATATCATACTTGAACTGGGGTACAGTGATGAATAAGGTAGATCTATGAAATAAATGTTGGATTCAGCGTTCTAGGAATTAACTTTGCTTACCCTTAAAAGTGTATTTCGCAAAATGAGATGTTTGGATGACAGTAAGTATTGTGACCTTCTTAGTCTTCATCTTCACTTTCTGGATCTACACAAGCCTGGGAATTTATTGCCCCTGGATGCTACACACACACACACACACACACACACGCACGCACGCACGCACGCACATTTTGGGTTTTATAGCTTGTTAGATTTCCCAAGTAGTATTGCTTGCCTTGAATTGTACTTCTCGTGTCTTTACTTTTAGGTGAAGTTAGAGAGTTAAGTAGGATTTTAATTGTTTTTTAAAAAAATTAAAGCCACGTAATGATTGTGACATTTAAATGTTTTCCTTTTCCCCCTTCCTTGTTTTTGTGGTGGTAGGTCATTCCTAGTGCACATAACAAGGCCAAAAAGATCACTAATAACGAGGACCAAGACACCCAAGAAAAAAAAGAAAAGGTAACCTAACCTCACAAGCTTTTAAAAAATGTTTCTGGTTTCTTTTTGCATATCTGAGCTGCAATTAGTAAGTGTTTTTTTGATGAGTATCAGGATAGAAGTACTGTAGTTATAGTATTTCCCTTCTGTGAACATGACTGATTCTGGCCTGGATGAAGGCCTAGTGGAGTATAGGTGTAAAAGTGTCATGACGCACCAGTAAGCCATCATCATCTTTCTCTGTCTTTCCTGTTCAGCTGGGCTGGTTGTCTGTCTATTCCCAGAAAGTTTCTCAGACTTTGATCTTGCTGCTCCCTCAGCCTGGAAGTCCATTTTCCACATTGCTCTTCCTTTTCATTCTCGAAGGAGCAGGTCAAAGGTCATCTCTCCTGAGAAAACGTTTCTTACTGTCAATCACAGTTAATCCTCCACTCCTGTTTCCCCACCTCTATTCTAGTAGAATTAGTTGATATAAAGTTTATCTTAGGGTATGGTGTCAGGTAGGATGGATTTTCATTTTTCCCCATAAAGCTAAATAATTATCCCACTCTTTTAAATAGGCCCTCCTTTGCACCACAACCTCTATCATATCTCAGGTTATCAGGGGAAGATTGTTTCTGAGCTTTCTCTTTGTTCCATTTGTTTATCACAGCACAAATGCTGCCCTGCCTAAATTATTAAAGTCTAATAATAAATCTTGTTTTCTAGTAGAGCAATCTCCTTTACATATTTCTTTTTCTTTAGAAGTGTATTACCTATTTGTGTCCTTTTTCTTTTCCACTTAATTTTATAATTAGCTTGTCAAATTCTACCAAAAAATCTCTTTGACAATTTTGACTGGAGTTGTGTCAGATCTATAAATTGTAAAGAATTTACATCTTTATGATATTGAGCCTTCTTAACCATTAACCTGGTATGTCTTTCTATTTATTAACTTCCTCTTTTATTTCTTACAATTAATTGTTATCATTTTCTTCAGAAAGGCATTGTAAATCTTTGGTTTATTCCTAGAAATCCTTATATTTTGTGTTGCTTTTAAATATTTTTAAATTGCATTTTCTGTTGCTAGTATGTAGATATGAAATTGAATTTTATATATCTTTTGACATCTTGTAACATTATTCTCTTATTCTTTTACAAAATAATCTGGTTCAGGACACTGGGAAAACCAAAATGCTAAAATAAAAAAGTTAAAATCTCTCATAAACCCACCACCTAAAGATAAACTTATTAAATATTTTATGTAGAAGCTTTTAGTGTCTTGGTGTATGTACTTCACATATACATATATATATATATATATATATATATATATATATATATATATAATTTTTAATAAGAATATGAATCCCAAACTCTAGTACTATGTAGATTTTCATTTCTGAATTTTCTATATGGATAATAATAACCACTTTGGATAAAGGCAGTTTTCTTCTTCCCTTTCCAGTATTTTATCCCTTGCTTTATTATATCTGCTAACACCTCTGTGGTGTTTAATGGAGGTAATAAGAGCTAACATTCTTATTGTTTTACCTCCTGGTAGTTAGGAAATTGCTTTCAATATTTAACCATTAAATATGATGTGTGCTGTAAGTTTTTATAGATTATCCTTTGGTTATGGAAGTATTCCCTTTCATTCTTATTTTGCTAAGAATTTTTATCACGAATGGGATTGACATTGAATTTTATCAAATGTATTATCTACATTCACTGAAATAATTTGTATGTGATTTTTTTTTCTCCTTGAATTCCTTAATGTGGTGAATTATATTAATAGATTCTGTAATGTTAAACCAATCTTAAATTAATTTGGTCATGATCTTTTTTGCCCGTTTGCTAGTATTATTCCTTTTAGAATTTTTACATCTGTGATTTTGAACAAGTTTGGCCTGGAATTTTCCGTTTATATACTATCCTGTCTGGTTTTGGTTATAGAAGACTACTAAAATGAATAGTAGGAGTACTTCTTCTTTTCAGTTCTCTGAGAGTTTGTGTAAGATACTGATTATCCATGCCTTACATGTTTGGTCAGATTAGCTTATGAAGCCATCAAGGCCCTGTGTTACTGAGCTATTCAGATTTTATGTTCCTTTTAGAGTCAGTTGTGATTACTGACTCTTTTCTAGGAATATTGATATCACCTAATTTTTGCATTTGTTGGTATAAAGTTGTTTATTCTCTTAATGTGTATTATCTGTGTTCTCTTCAAAGTAGTTCTTTTTCATTATGAATATAGTTTATTTTTTATTAATCTTGAAAGTAATTTTTCATTTAATTCCTCATTTTGAAGAATTAAGTTTTGAGCTGTTAGTCTTCTCTGTTATATCTTTATTCTGCTTAATTAATTATGTTCTCATTTTTATATTGTCTTATTTGGGTTTATTTCCTTCCCCCCACCTAATAATCTTTAGATAGTTGTAAAATTTATTAATTTTTAACCATTCTTTTTTTCTAAAATAGTCATTTCAGACCATAAATTTCCTTCTAAGGTCCTCTTTTTTTTTTGGCCATACACGGGCCTCTCACTGTTGTGGCCTCTCCCGTTGCAGAGCACAGGCTCCGGACGTGCAGGCTCTGTGGCCATGGCTCACGGGCCCAGCCGCTCCGCGGCATGT
The DNA here is from genome assembly GCF_011762595.2 of Tursiops truncatus. Lineage (NCBI taxonomy): Eukaryota > Metazoa > Chordata > Mammalia > Artiodactyla > Delphinidae > Tursiops > Tursiops truncatus. The sequence continues at coordinate 131,261,245 of NC_047034.1, read as the reverse complement.
GGGATCTTCCCGGACCGGGGCACGAACCCGTGTCCCCTGCAACGGCAGATGGACTCTCAACCACTGCGCCACCAGGGAAGCCCTCTTAATACTATTTTAAAAGCTGGCTGTCCTTGTTCTGAGCATTGTCTTTCACTTAGAATGATCTGGTCTGAGGAAAAGGTTTGCTGAAAATTCATTTGCCTTTATTATTCTTCATTTAACTCACTTTTAAGTTTTTTCAAACAAGAATTAAAGAGACACCATGATCACATTTCTGAATTCTTTTGTTGCTTAACAAGTACTTTGTATTTGGCATCTTCTCTTCCTTCATCACTCTTGCATTTTATTGATTTTTGGATTTTCTATAAATGTACAAAGTACTGTTTTGGTTAGACATTATCTTAAATAAATTTGAGTGTGTGTTTTTCTTTATGGATCCCAAATATTGTTTTCTATTTTGGAGGAATTTATTACATGCCTGCTTTCTGTAATGGACCAGTCATTGTCCATTTACTGAAGTGTATCCTGCCATTAGTGGCTTTGTCCTATAAAGAATAATTGCTTTATTGAAATCCTGTAGCAAAACAAATCTTAATCTGGTTATTTTGGCTTTTGTGGAGTGCTTGTGTGTATCGGCTCCCATTCTTTCCAGCAGCTTGGATCTCTCCATAGTTGGGCATGTTTTATTTTTCCCAGTGTTCAAGAAAATGTCAACATTCTGTGAAGGTAATCTGATCATAAAGTCTACTTTAATTAAGCCTATTTGAACCAAATATTGATGTGCTGTATCATTTGGTGTGTAAATTTAAAGAATACTTATACAGAAATACAAAAAATATTCATCATAAAGCTTTCTCTTTCTTTTTTAAAACATTAAAATGTGTGTTGACTCTTTATAAGTTGTAGATGAATACCTCTTTGGTTAGAAAATCTTGGTATTTCAAGTAGTTTTTAAAGAATGAAATCTGTACCTTCTACAGTTGAATAAAAAGTTTAAATAATTGTAGGATTAACACGTTAGGTAGTTTTTACATTTAGACTTAATTTTGAAATGTTTTTCATTTGAGTTATTTGGTCAGAAATAAAGAAAACTAAGCCTCAACAGTGTAAAGAAAGTACATATAATTGACTTTCTCACTGGAGAAAGGAACTCATTCTTCTGGGTAGGTTAACAGTCTTAAAAGCTGTGCCTTTGAATTCCTGTTTTCTGTATTGGTGTGTTTACATCACAGAGTCACTTTTACATAATAACATAAACATAAGAGAATGAATTGTATTTATTTTACAATCCTAGTGATGTGATGGAAGTTGGATAGAGTCAAAATATTTACAGATGATCTTTTTTATCCTGTTTGTCATTGAGGAAGAGGTTATACAAAGAAAAAGAGGTTATATAAAACCTCTTTGTATAAGAGGTTATACAAAGAAAAACGCTTCTCTCAAATTTTGCATCTTCAGAGGCGAGGAACTGCTCCACCTCCAATGAAACTGCCGCCTCCTTATAAAGCTCCATCTGATGACAGTGATGAAACTGAAGAAGAATATGCATTTACCAACAGTGAGTTCCTTTTCATTATTTGGGGTGGATGCAGAATTTATTATATTACGCTTTAATGATTGTTGTAAATTGTCAAATACAGTGGTATAGCTTCTTAGAAAATGTGCATGAACATATCTTGCTGAAAAAGAAAGTTTACGTCTCCAAAACTTCTGTGACTTTATTTTCCTAAGTTTTTGTCTTTGACACTAATATAACAGAGTGAGTATCAAAGGCAGCTGGGTGGTAAACTTTTATGTACATTCCCTCCTAGTCTTCTATTTGGTTATGATTACACAAATGCTAAGAAGTCCTTGAAATTGGAGTTTGACCCATAATAATAAGAGTTGAATGTAGATTTTAGGCCTTGATTACGTGCCCTACTCAAGTGGATGGTGATATTGCCAATGCAAAATTACAGAGGGCCAACGAAGTCATAATTTTTCCTTTAGATGTCATTTCATGACGTCCTTTTACATTAGTTGTATCAAATATACATTCACACATATATTTAATGGAGGCTTTATTTAAAATAATTTACATATCTTTTATGTATGTAAAGTATATGTAGTTTAGATCTGATTGCTGTTGTGTATGGAATTTATTTTGGGGATGATGAAAATGTTCTAAAATTAGATTGTGATGATGGTTGCACAATTTGTGGCTATACTGAAACCTACAGGATTATACATTTGAATGGGTGAATTTCATGGTTTTTGAAATTTACATATTTTAAAATAATATTTTTCTTTCTATAATATAGAAAAGGAGTCTGATACAGAAATTGAAAGAGTTAAAATTCTGGCTCCACTACTTCCTAATGTGTGACCTTAAGCATGCCCTCTTCTATGAAAATAATGGTACCTACTTCAAAGGGGTTGTGATGAAGATTAAAATAAGGCGATAAGGCCTTTAGCCTGGCGTATTGTGAATCTTCAACAAGTATTATAAAGTTGACTATAACTTTATATTTTTCTAAATATAGTAATAGATAAATGAAATATAAAAATAAATATAACTATATAACAATTAAGTTGACTTTATAAAAACTTGGTTTGTACTTTGTGATTTTACAGAATGCTTTCTCATGCATTTTTATTTGTTCAACAATCTCTGTTGAAAACCAACTGCTTTTCACTAACAGTGCCAAGTGAGTCTTTTGTGAGATAAATGAAACATAGCTCCTTGTTTTCTCTGTGGGGTCACCAGCCTGGAAGGGAGGATACAAAGGCATGGAAACAAAATTTCATAAAGGTACTTGCAGTGCCTTGGTTCTCAACCTCTTTGGAAGAGCAACACGTGATGGATACGATTGATACATGTGTGTGTTTGTGTAATGTAATCCCTTGTTTTGATATAGTTATTAGGGCAGCTGCAGCAGAGTGGAAATAGCTTGTTGATTATTCATAATTTCTGGGATACTAGAATGCCTATATTTGCATGGTTGTTAGGAAACCTGGTTTAAGCATGTGACTAAGATTACATTCTAATCCTAGCTCTACCACTTAGTTATGAATACATGGATAAGTTTCTTAACCTCTTCATGGCTCACACTTTCCTATCAATATGGAGGAGAGGGGATGTCTTATAATAATCTGCCTCACAGGATCGCTATGAGCATTAGAGGAGAAAGCATTTAAAGAACTTAGTATAAAGATTGTGATACCTAGTAAACACTCTGGTTTACCATGTGCCAGGTCTTCATATGTGTTAATAACTCTATCAACGTAATAACTTTGTGAGGTCTCTAAATGTACAAATAAAGAAACAGGCTCAGAGAAATTAAGGAATATGTCAAAAATTACACAGCTAATAAATAGTGGACATGGAGTTTAAATCCAGGCACTCTGACTCCAGAGTTGGTACTGTCTGTCATCTACTCTTCCCATTACTTAAAACATTACTATCCCAGAAATAGGAACAAAGTGACTTGGGGTTATCTAGTGAATATCACTTTGATACCATTAGATAAGCAGAGCAGTTCCCCGGAGTTCCAAGACCATGTGTACATGTGTGTTCACAGCACACATTCACAGCGTTAGAGGGGTTCAGGAAGGACATTGATTTACACTGAAAGCTGATACAGTAAGTCCCCTACATACAAATGAGTTCCATTCTCAGAGCACATTCGTTAAGTCCAATTTGTTCGTTAAGTACAGCAAAGTTAGCCTAGGTACCCAACTAAAACAATCAGCTTATAAAGTACTGTACTGTAATAGGTTTATAATACTTTTCACACAAATAATACATAAAAAACAAACACAAAAAATAAACATTTTTAATCTTACAGTACAGTACCTTGAAAAGTACAGTAGTACAGTACAACAGCCGGCATACAGGGGCTGGCATCGAGTGAACAGGCAAGAAGAGTTACTGACTGGAGGAGGGAGAAGAGGTGGGAGATGGTAGAGCTGAAGGATCGTCAGCGATAGGAGACAGAGGGCAAGCTGCAATTTCACTCAGCCCTTACGTTGACGGCACAGGTTCTGGTTCCTTGCTGGATTCAATTCTATCTAGCCTCTTGAAAAAAGATCCAGCCTTGCTGGATTCAATTCTATCTAACCTCTTGAAAAAAGATCCAGTGATGTCTGGGTAGTAGCTCTTTTTTCCTCGTCATAGATGACACAGTAGCACTGGATTGCATTCTGAACGACTGTTGCAACCTTCGTGTACCATTCTACGTTCGGGTCCTGTGCCTCAAAACTAACAGTGCCTCCTCAAATAAAGAAAATCCCCTTGCCATTTCCTGCGTCGTGAATCTCTTCGGTTCTTCAGTTACTTCTTCCTCTTGTCTCTCTTCATCCTTTCTCTGGGCCTCCAATTCCATCAGGTCTTCATTAGTGAACTCCTTGTGTTTCACAGCAAGGAATTCAAAGAAGTCGTCCTCTTACAGATCTAGTTTAAAATACAGATACTGTACTACTGTAGTCTATACAGTACCTTTCAGTAAAGTACACAAAAGCACAACCACTTGTGGAGGATGCACACACGTGACAGTGTACACAACACACGTGAACTAACTTACGTGATTGGACATGCAAATGCACGTTCACATCTTTGAAAGCTGGCAGCTTGAAGGTTCATATGTAGGGGACTTACTGTATAGACTTCTAGTATCAAATTCATCTCCTAACTATGACATTTCACAAATTCTCCAGCAAATCTGGGCTGTGAATATGACTTTCCATTCATTTTGCTCCCTATTTTTTCCCTTCCCATTGAATTTTCTGTTAACCTTCTCCGGAAGGGTTTGAACCGTATGGAGCTATGAGATGGTTCACATTTAAAATGTAGGTGAACCTAAAGCCTCTAGCTTTCCTGTATTTCTCCTGATATGGATCTGGTGAATTTTTCTTTGCTCCTAAACTCTTATTAAATGAATACTCCGCTCATCTTTCCAAAACTAAAAGCAAATTGGTTCACTGTTTTATCAGATTCTTATTGTCCCAAAACTAAGCATTTATTTTTACAGTGGTGAAAGTATGATTACATAACTTTCCCATGGTCCAGGACTAGGAAGTGGAAGGCTGGAATCCAAGCTGTAGGCCTACCGGGAAGTGATGATTATGTTAGAGAGATCACCGACGTGAGATACTCATGATTCTAAAGTGTAGTTTAGTCTAACTTAGGTGAGCTTTGGCAAGTTACTCATTTACAAAGTTCATCTGGTCAAGAAATATTTATTGAGTGGGTATTTTAGGTGGGCAGACACTGTTTTAGGTGTCGGGAACAAGATCTCTCATTAACTTATATTCTAGAGGGGGAGAAAGCTTATAAACAATACGATAGTTTAAATATTGATAAGTACTGTAAATAACTAAATAAAGCAAGGTAGTGTGAGAATAAATCCCTTGGAGGAGGCAACATTAAGTGGAATGGGTAAGGAAGGCCAAGCAAGGTAGGACCCAAATGACAAGAAGGAACCACAGAGCTGACTTTTTAGTCATCATATCGATCAGATTGTTTTTCAGACTGTGATCCACAGTAACATATATTTTATTTAACAACCGAATATAGATGTGCACGTACACACGGACACACACACTAACATGCATATATAACTGAAACAAAAGTTTCATGAAATATAACTTACCTTTATAACATATGAAGAAATTATTCTTTTTCTATACTATTTTTTTTTTTGGCCGCACCACGTGGCTTGTCGGATCTTAGTTCCCTGACCAGGGATTAGAACCTGGGCCCACGGCGTTGAAAGCGCTGAGTCCTAACCACTGGACCACCAGGGAATTCCCTCTGTACTATTTTATTTCACTTTTTAAAATGCTGTTTGCAACTCGTTTTTTTTCTTGATCGACTAATGAGTCACAACCTGCTGTATGAAAACCACAAATCTGTGGTTTTCAAACTTCAGTGTACCTCAGAAGCACCTGTTGAGCTTGTTCAAACACTAATTGCTGACCCCTACCCCCAGTTTCTAAGTTCTTACATCTGGGAGCACCCAGTAATTTGCATTTCTAGGTGACGCTGATACTTCTGATTCAGGTCCGACCTTCTGAAAACTGCTGATCTGGATGGTGTTAAACTCACGGGAGCAGGTGAGGTAGAGAAGTGTGTGTAGACAGCAGCAAGAAGGGAACCCAGCACATGCCTAGCATAAGAGCATCCTAGCATAAGAACACTCTGAGGAGATTGTAGAATTAAGTAGTTTAAGAGAATGTGTTTCAAGAAAGGTTCTGTCACTGAACCTCAGTGGTCAACTGTGGAATGATTCCGAGAGGTTGGAGACAGAATAGTAACCGTTGAACTTAGCAACATGGGGTTGCTGAGGAAGAACAGAAAGAGGATACTTGGTAAAATAACCAAGGGAGTTATTGTTCAGGTTGTTGTGAGAATTCAGTGTTACAGCCAATGCAGACATGCCTCCTTTTATTGTGATTCGCTTGACTGCCCTTCACAAATGATTGTGTCTCTTACTAATTGGTTTGTGGCAGCCCTGCATTGTCAGATGATAGTTAGCATTTTTTAGCAATAAAGTGTTTTTTAATTAAAGTATGTACATTGCTTTTTAGACATAATGCTATTGCTTACTTCGTAGATTGCGGTGGAGTGTAAACATAACTTTTATATGCATTGGAAAACCAAAAGATTGGTGTGACTCACTTTATTGCGGTGATCTGGAACTGAACACGCGACGTCTCCCACGTATACCCGTATAGACAGGGTGTTACATAACAGGCATTTATATTATAGATCACTCATCTTGCATAGTTGAACATATGACATTCTAATGTCTAATTTCCATGAGAAGTCTTACAACCATCTTAATAATGAAAATTTCTTGAACTTTAATTAAGAATTATGAAACAGTTAAAAATTAAGAAACAATATCCACATAAATGCTTAGCTGTTGACCAAACTACTATTGTCAGACCTGCAGGATTTGTCAAAGGGAGGTATCAGTGGTGCAGAACTTTTTACTTTATGGTATAGTCTTTAATACCTAAATTTAAAGCTTGATTGCCCTGTCAGAGGTTTAAGATCATTGAGTGCATGAAATGATCACTCAGTTCACTATCACATGGTGACTTTCTAATCTTTGTTTCTGGCCTTAAACTCACTCTGATATCCTGACCCAAATTTTCAGTTGGCTGTTGGAAAGATGCCGTATCTTTATTATCGTTCTTTCTACAATGGATCAACAAATGTAGATGAATCTTCTTTCCCAATCTCTTCTCACATTCGTAGTTTCCTTTGTATTTTTATTACCACAATTTTAGTAACTATATGGTAGTAGTTACTAAATTCTCCATAAGTTCTCCCCAGATCTTTAAGTGCATTCTCAGAAGAGCCTTTGAAAGGAAATATCTCTTCTGCTGATTTCAGCTTCATGTCGCATTATTTGGAAAACCTTGCCCGACTCCTTCTACTAATACTTATTCCTGTATTTTTCTTTCATCGTATTAACAAAATGTAATTATTTATATATTTATTAGATTAATCCGTCTCCCCCACCAAATCTCTAAGTTCCATGAGGCTAGTTACCCTCTGTTTTGGCCTGGCACATTATAGAAATTCAGTATTTGGGGCAAGTTAATGAAAGAAGGTAGGTGACTCACATAGTTACATGGGGGTGCACTGAAAACCCGGGTGTGCTCCTGGTGCCTCGGAGGTACCCTTTCTCCTGAACTGTACCATCACAGTTTCAGAGCATTCTGTCCGGAGCAGCTTGACATCTCTTTCTCAATATGCCACCCATTACTTTATCAAAAAGTTTCGATCCCCAGGGGGATTTGCCACAGTCTCCAGAAAGTCTTGCTTTGTTCACCTTCGATCCCAGAAGTTAAATGCTTTTATGTCACTTGGGTGATTCTAACCTGTTGGCGTTCACTCTTTCAATTATGGTTTTAAACTGCAGGGAGCAGAAGGTTTGGAATGACTTTCTGTAACATAAGAGAGTGAAGCAATGAGAATCATACAATAGATATGTCTCTTTTTTTTTTTGCGGTATGCGGGCCTCTCACTGTTGTGGCCTCTCCCGCTGCGGAGCACAGGCTCCGGACGCGCGGGTTCCGGACGCGCAGGCTCAGCGGCCATGGCTCACGGGCCCAGCCGCTCCACGGCATGTGGGATCTTCCCGGACCGGGACACGAACCCGTGTCCCCTGCATCGGCAGGCAGACTCTCAACCACTGCGCCACCAGGGAAGCCCAGACATGTCTCTTAATGTCTATTAAAAAAAATCCTCGGAATTCAGAATATAATTGACTTATTTGACACCTGGCTTTTTAGTGCTGTAACAGAGATGTGAATGGAACCTCATGTGGACGGTCTCTTAAAGCCCTTTTTTTTATCCTTTAATTCCAGAATAGCATACTCTCCTGAGGTATTTTGTTTTTCCACCTTTTTTTTTTCCTCAATAAGGATCTGGTTTAATTATGACAGTGATACATCTTTATGGCATTTTGCTCAGATTCCTCCCTCCCCCCAATTATATGTCATAATATAATATTTGGTATAAGAAATATATTTGGGTTATGAAGCATAATAAAATTAGCCCATGAACCACACCATGCAGATAAAAATTAGATTACAGATACCTTGCATCTTTGTGTTTTACTTTAATTCTTTTTGTTTTTATTTCAGTTGTTTTTAAGGATAGGATACTAGCTAAGACCTTCTGAAATGTGATTTATTAGCAAATCGCTCAGAGTCACACTATGTGTAAGTTTAGAGCTTTTTAAAAAACAGCAACTTTATTGAGATATAATCCACATTACCATACATCTACTTAAAGTGTCCAATTCAGTAGCTTGTCGTATATTTAGAGTTGTTGAACCATCACCACTATCAGCCACCCCCCAAACCCTGCTCATTGGACGTCACTCTTCTTTACCATATTTATTCAAAAATTCCTTACATTCATGTATAAAATACACAAACTCATATTTTAATTTTTTAAAAAGACTTCATAAATAATCTTCCTGTGTCCCCATGGAGTGGTCTGGGGAACCTGTCCCAAACCTCTCTTCCTCTTACAAAAAATGCCCCCAAAACTGCATTTAAATTTGGAAGAAGACAAAGCTGCCTGCTAGTCCCACTGTCCTCAAGAATCTAGCAGTGCAGTAAGATCACCTCTTCTTCCCAGCTCAATAAACAAACAAAAAAACAAAACCAGAAAGAGAAAAACAATATTATTCACAGATAATACAGTTGTCAATCTCAAAAATTCAAAACCTAAAATAATCTTTTAGCAAGAGTAAGTCAGGCTATATATTAATTGTGCATATGAAAAAAATCTTCTAATCAGTATTATCTACTTAGGAAATGTGATAGAAATTTCCTAATAGAAATAACAGAGAAACTTTTTAAAAACCCAGTAATAATACAATTAGAAATGCAAATCATGGCAATGACCCATAACTTTTGAGTCATTTACTGTTTGGCAATGTGATAAAAGCTATAAACCTACCCTCAAGAAATATGTATGCAGATACACAGAAACACTGTCACCCACAACCCCTCCCCGCCCCCCCCGCCCTGCACACACAATTTTAAATAGGCATCATTTTGCCTATTTAGTGCAAGTCCTGAAGCCCATTTAAGGTAATTCGAATCTAAATCCTAAGAGTGTATAGGCATTTTTTTTAAATATGAGAATTTCATTGAACACTGATTTGGAAATGAAATGCTAGTCAATTTTGGAAAAGAAAAATATTGAGAGGAGGGGGACACATACTTCCCTAGTATCTGAATATATTCTAAACTGGTGTTTTTCAAACTCAATCTGGAGCTTTTAGAAATGAGTGGGAGAGTTTTGACCTGTCTGAAACAGTTTTTCTCAACCTTGATTACTGACATTTTAACCTTTAATTCTTTGCTGTGGGGGACTGACCCTTGCCTTGTAGGATGTTTAACAGCATCCTTGATCTCTACTCACTAGACGCTAGTAGCCTCTTCCTCCCACCCCAGTTGTGACAACCAAAAATGCCTTCACACATTGCCAAGTGTCCCCTGGTCTAAATGGATGGGATATTCTACTGTTATTTATTAGTTGAGGTGCCAAGGGCACTGCATTGTATGGGATAATCTTGTACAGTAAAGAATTCTCCTGCTCAGAGTACCAGTAGCACTTCAGATTAGAAATATTCTTTAAAACTACAGTAATTAAATCAGTTTAGTATTTGCATTTGAAATAATCCTGAAATAGACCCAGGTGTCTTATAGAAAGTCTAAGATTTTAAAAAATATACTCTTGGTACAGGGAAAGGGTTTCCATATTATTATAATAACACTGTAAAAGAAAATAGTAAGCTGGCTTATATAAAAATTAAAATATATACACCCATATTTTTGTATACATATATATTCAGAGGACAATAGAACAACAATAGAAATAGAAAATAATAGAAACAATAGAACAACAATAGAAAAACAACAGAAAAACAAGCAAATATCAACCATTGTGTAATAGATTTGAGCAACAAGTACAAAAAGTGTTCAGCCTCACTAACAATGAGGGATATGAAAATTAATAAAAAATCAGATTTTTTATCCCATCAAATTACTTAAGATTTTAAAAATTACTGTTGCTCATTGTTGGAGAGGTTGTAGAAAAAAGGAGTTCTTTTATGCTGTTGATAGGAATTTGAATTCATGTTATTTCTTTCTAGAGACTCATTTGGCGGCACATATAAAAAATTTAAATGTGCATATTCTTTGAATAATCTAACTTCCAGTGATATATCTTAAGGAATTTGTTGCCCATGTGAATGTGTGTCTGTGTGTACATATACCTACAAAGAAGTTTGCTGCTGCAATTTTCACTAGTAGCAATTAGATCAGTACATGTTATATGAAATTAATACATACTATAAAATCTCTAAGCATTTCTAGCCATTTGACCTGGAACAAGTTGCATATCTTTCCCTTAGTTTCCTCATTCGTAAGATGGGGATGATAATAGTACTCCTTTCACTGGGTGCTTGTGAGAGACTGGAAGAAATGATGTATATAACATGCTTATATGGGAAGTGACACATACATAGGAGGTACTGCAGAATGTTAGCTGCTACCTTTTATTATTATCAATACAACATTCTTCAGTGTTTGCCAAATATTGCCATTACAGAATGAAATTCTGGCATAAGTATATATTAAAAATTTTATCCAGAAGTTTTTATAATTTTTTTTAATTTTAGAAATCAGTCTTTTGAAGTTTAACATTATTATGTCGGAACATTACTTTATTAACACTGTCTACTACTGACGGTGCCTTGATCACTGTTGACCATTGTGACATGTTATACTTTCACTTTCAATGGAGGTCATTAGAAGAGAAAGATATTTTGGAGTACTTCATTTTTCTTTGATACTTTTTGTCATCTTATTCTTTATTTTCCCTGGACCAAAGGTGGAATTATCATAGAAGTATTTATTTCTGATTTTGTAATTTTTCCTTCCCATGGAATTTCAATGTGGTAAGGTTGGCATTTTACTTTCATTTCATTCCTCACAGTGTGGGAAGAATACACAGGAGAAATTTTTGAGAAAAATTCATGGTCCAAAATGAATGAATATAACAAAACAGAAACAGACTCACAGATACAGAGAACAAACTAGTGGTTCCAAGTGGGGAGAGGAAAGATAAGGGTAGGGGATTAAGAGGTACAAACTAATAGATATAAAATAAATAAGCTGTTACAAGGATATACTGTACAGCACAGGGAATATAGCCAGTATTTTTATTAACTTTAAGTAGAGTATAATCTATAAGAATATTGAATCACTATGTAGTACACCTGAAACTAATAGAATATTGTAAATCAACTATACTTCAATAAATTTTTTTTAAAATTCATGGTCAAATAGAATTTAAAAACTAAAAATACAACTTTTATTTATTTATTTTTAAAATAAATTTATTTATTTATTTTTGGCTGCATTGGGTCTTTCGTTGCTGCGTGCGGACTTTCTCTAGTTGCGGCGATCAGGGGCTACTCTTCCTTGAGGTGCGCGAGCTTCTCATTGCGGAGGCTTTTCTTGTTGCGGAGCATGGGCTCTAGGCACATGGGCTTCAGTAGTTGTCACACATGGGCTCAGTAGTTGTGGCTCTCGAGCTCTAGAGTGCAGGCTCAGTAGTTGTGGCGCACAGGCTTAGTTGCTCCGCGGCATGTGGGATCTTCCTGGACCAGGGATCGAATCCGTGTCCTCTGCATCGGCAGGCAGATTCTTAACCAGTGCGCCACCAGGGAAGTCCCTAAAAATACAGTTTTAAAGGTTACTTTGTTTAATATGAGTGCTAGTTTGCTGAACAATCCTACAAAGTTTATGACATAATTTAATCTCATGCTTTGTAGTATTTAAATATTTTAAAAATCAACAAAATCAACATTTGTGGATTCACAAAGGTTATAATCTTTGTAGAGGTAATTCTCAATATTCATATAACTGTCAATATATTTTTCTACTTAACCTTTTAAAAAATCAATAATTTTAATACAAAAATCAGCTTTTATCCTTATCTTTATTTGTGGTATTTTACTCTTGTAATAGTAAACAAACATTTATACTTTGGTAAGCTGATAAAATTTCAACATGTCAAGCATATAAAGAAATTTTTCATTCCAACTTACATCAAGAATGCTAACCTAGCATTTCTATTCTAGTGAATAGCCTTGTTTGAATCACTGCCATTAATACACAGTTTTTTATTGTTAATCCATGTTTCCCCAGGATTATTGATCTATCACTGGTTCAGAGGTGCCTGAATGATACCCAAGTGTCTCTCAGATCTTTGGCCTTCTGGAAGCAAAGCCAAATCGCAGATTTCAGTCAAATTCTAAGGCCAAAGCTGAATTTTATAGTATCCCTAGTATTTTTTCATCGAAAAAAGTCCAGAAGCATGCAGGTCAAACTGCTTCGAGAGGGGAGTTTTGAGAAGAAGCTTCTACTATTTATTTGATCCACTTGAATTTTGTATAACAAAATATGTTTATTTGGAAGAAAAAAAGCATTTTGTCTTACAGCTCAATAATAAGAAAACAAGCAACCCAATTTTTTTAAATGGGCAAAATGTGAAATGACATTTCACCAAGGAAGACATATAAATGGCTAATAAGCACTCGAAAAGGTGCTCAGCATCATTAATTTATTAGGGAAATGCAAGTTAAGCCACTACACATCCACCAGAAGGATTTTAGTTAAAAAAACAGACATACAGCTATAACCCTCATACACTGCTGGTGGAAATGTAAATTGATACAGCCACTTTGGAAAATGGTTTGACACTTTCTTAAAAAGTTGAACATAAGTTTACCATAGAACCCAGCAATTCTGCTTCCAGGTATACACCTAAGAGAAATGAAAACCTATGTCCACGCAAAGACTCCTACATGAATGTTCACAGCAACATCATTCATAGAAGCCAAGAACTGCAAATAGCCAAATGCCCGTCAACTGGTGAATGGATAAACAAAATGTTGTATATCCATACCGTGGAATATACTCTTCAGTAATAAAAAGGAGCAAAATACTGATACATGCTCATTATCCTAAGTAAAGGAAGCCTGATGCAGAAGACTACATACTATATGATTACATTTCTATAAAATAAACAAATTTTTAGGACAGAAAGCAGGCCAGTGGTTGCCTAGAGTTTGAGTTGTGTTTGGGCTTGAAGGAATTTTTTAGTAGAATGTTCTGAAACTGGATTGTGGTGATGGTTGCACAGCTCTATAAGTTTACTAAAAACATTGAATTGTGTGCTTGAGTGAATTTTATGTTGTGTAAATTATACTAAATAAAGCCGTTAAAATTATTTCAAAGTTAAGCATCATCTTACACTAAAGAACCACGTCTGTAAAGGATAGTTAAAACTTAGTAATTATAAAAAGGTCTCTGTTAAAGGAAGAGGGCAAACAAATAGCAAATTACTATAAAGAAGGGAGCAGAGGTATCTTAATCAGTGGGTTCCTTGATGGTGATGGCATTTAAGAACCATCAAGTTCAACTGGTCTAACTAATTTTACAGTCCAGAATCCTAAGACCCAGAGCAATTAATTTGCCCCGGGTCACAGAATTAGTTATTGTTGAGGTCAGTACTGGAATCTAGGTCTTATTTCTGGGCCACATTTAGGCTCTCCCTTCAGTGCCTTCCTATGTGCACCATGCTAATTTTTAAAATTATTTATTTATTTGTTGTTATTATTTTGGCTGTGCTGGGTCTTCATTGCTGTGCGCGGGCTTTCTCTAGCTGCGGCGAGCAGCGGCTACTCTTTGCTGTGGTGTGTGGGCTTCTCATTGCGGTGGCTTCTCTTGTTGCAGAGCACAGGCTTTAGGCACGTGGGCTTCAGTAGTTGTGGCTCGTGGGTTCTAGAGCGCGGGCTCAGTAGTTGTGGCGCATGGACTTAGTTGCTCTGCGGCATGTGGCATCTTCCTGGACCAAGGCTCGAACCCACGTCCCCTGCATTGGTAGGCAGATTCTTAACCGCTGTGCCACCAGGGAAGTCCCCATGCTAATTTTTAACATGAAGTATACTCATGATTAATGAAGATTTGTTGATCAACTAGTCATTCTTTCTGTTTAAAAAAATTTTTTTGTTTGTTTCCTTGTGGGCTCTGTAGTTGATCTCTACCTGGCCTATAGATGTCACTACAGTCAACAGCAGTTATTACCAAGGATTTAAAGAATGTTAAGAATACTCACCTCATAAGCAAACAGCGTTCATTAGTGGCTTCTAGTGGTCTTTCTATGTTCATTTTACTGCTAAATATATGAATGTATTTGCTCTCTCTTTTTTTTTTGACACTGCAAAGTAGGATGGGAAAGATTAAGACATAAAAGCTAAAATTTAATTTTTCTGTTTTCTATAAATTATTTTTCTCATTTCCTATAATTAATTATCCTTTTCTGGACCCTCCTCTTTATAATTAAGTAAAATAAGTAGAATTCTTATTCTAGCCCCATAATTGGAGACTGGTGAATACTGCTTTCTATTTCAGTTGATTTTTTATTCTGAAAACTTCTGAAGCTTCAGTCCTTGAAATAATTTGGATGCATTTATGGGAACTATAATTAAAGAAATGTATTGTTTTAAGATCTCTTGAAAACCATTTAAATTATGTTCAGGTGTTCTTGACCTTATATTACCCATCCATTTATTTAATCAGTGATCAGATAGATGACTTCTTGTTCCACATTTTACAAAGAAAGGTCAGAAGATACTGTAGTGATTGATAGAAAGGTAATCCTGAAGCAATTGCGGTTGGTTATATGATTATATTAAGGTCTGCTGGAGTTGGGGTGGGACAGGCGATGCAGTGTAGCATTTTAAGTGAAGTTGAAGAAACCTCAACCATTTCTCTAGTGATTTCTCTGAAGCTTCTGGGTTTTTTTTTTCCCCCATAATTTTTTTTTTTCCTCAGAAAGCTAACTTGAAGACTTGACTGCTTAAATAGAATCTTTACTGCACGTTTAGAATGTTACTGAGACACAAATGAATCTCGCTAGGGGATATGCGTGTTCAATGTGGTTCACCAGTTCCTTTGTTATAAAAATGATTCGGTGCTGTGAGCAATAGGAGAAAGTTGATGACCGACTCTTCCCTTCACTTCAGAAAGGCTAAATCGACTGCTGTTTCCTTTTAATCTGCATTAGAAAGATGCAACTAATGTGAAGAACTATTTCTCAGCAGGAAAACCGGGTCATTAAAATTATATTAATTGAAGCTGGCCACAAAATAAATGGTTGCGTTTATATTGCCTCCTGCTCTGGAATAGAGCTATCATCCTGATGCGAACAGGGTAACCGAGTGCCACAGTCGACAGCGTGAAGCATCCGAGGGTCAGATGTTGGAAACCCGGGATTTTGCTTCTCCCGGCAGACTTTCCTAGGCAGCTCACCTGCTTGACAGATGTGACTGTTAGCTTGAGGGGTAGCTGGAAATTAGCTTAATTGATTGCTTCTCCTGATAGAAATAGACTGACAACTTGCCCTGAAGGAGAATAAAATCTGAGGGGGAAAAGAAAATAGGCCCAAGGTCGACAGAAGAGAGAGCACAGAGTCCGTGGTGAGGATTTGAGCTGCTTCCAGCACTGAATGTTTATCAGGAATGCAGATACCCTGAAGGGAACACGGGTGCAGCAATGGTCCAAGGGGGTTTCCCAGGTAAGAGATCTGTGCCTCTGTGATCTGGGGTCTTTTGGAATGCAGTCTTCAGCCGTTTTGGTGTTGATGCAGAATGTTGTTTTAAAGGTTTGAACAACCGCAAGCTAAGGCATTTATCTTCAGTCAGAGAGTGAGGGTACATATGCATGTGCAAAGCAATTGTATATTAGAAACAAACCTTTAAAAATTTCCTTTCATGTGTGTTGTAACTGGAATCGTCCCTATAATGTTTTTGAAAAGTGGAACAATTTGTCAGACTGTCAGGAATATACTAGTAGTTTCAGTGCCAAAATTCTTAACACTGTGTTCATGCAGTATCCTCTCAGAATTGTAACTGAGAAGTAGATCTTGTGGACATTTATTATTGTTGTTATTTGTGACTTCACCATAATCAGAGGGGATGCTTTACATTAGAACAAGGTTATTCTGATTAATTTTTAAAAAGCTGATCATTCAGCATTTTGTTATAGATAAAAGCAAAATATCATTAAGAAATCCCAGTAGTAAACAAAAGGCTGCTTTTTCTTAATTGTAAGCTAGCACCTTAAATAAGTATTATTTGCTAATTGTGATTGAGGTCCCATTCATCGAAACGTACAAATTCAAATTCATAGGGGTGGGGGCTTAGCACTTGGAAGTATTATCAGGAACTTCCTTGTTAGCATATGGTTCTTGGAGTCATTGCTAGGTTGGTAATATAATTACATGCAGTAACATGCTCTCTTTAGTGTATGCTTTTGTCCTGACTTTTGAAAATTAATTTATTAACATCAGAGCTCCTTTTTTTATCCAAGTAAGATATGGACTGTTTAGACATAATAGGGGTCTTCTTGTCTAAGCATTTATCGCCTAAGGGAGGCAGTTGTAAACTCGAAACATTAGACATCACATTGTAGCCTTTTTCTTTTCAGCAGTGCACACGCAAATTAGGTTATTTCTACTGCAACAGCAGGATACGTGCTATATTCCTGATGTAAGCTAGCAAGCCTTATTCCTGGCTATGCTCTCAGAATAACTGAGCCATAACTTTTCTTTTGTCTAAAATATAATGTAGTGTTGAAGTCCTGAGCTACTTAGTATCCAGTTTTGTGATTTTGGTTTAGAGGCAAGGTTATAGCTCTTAAATGGATGCGTCACAGATTCCTTGTAGTGACAACTGTCCATAGTGTGTTTCTTCCCATTCTATAGTTGGAATTCCTTTCAGGTATCTAAATGTCATCTTTTTAATACTATTTCTCAAACTTGTATTGACAAGGCAGCTGTAGGAATGATCCTGAATATCTGTGGACCCTCCCTGCTTTTCATCAGAGTCCCTAGAGCAGTTTGTTCATTTTCCTTTTGTTTTAGGATGTTTCTTTATTTTATTTTTAAAAAATTTTTATTTTATATTGGAGTACAGTTGACTCACAATGTTGTGTTAATTTCAGGTATACAGCAAAGTGATTCAGTTATACATATACATATATCTGTTCCTTTTCAAATTTTTTTCCCATTTAGGTTATTATGGAATATTGAGTAGAGTTCCCTGTGCTATGCAGTAGGTCCTTGTTGATGATCTATTTTATATATAGTAGTGTGTATATGTTAATCCCAAACTCTTGTTTCTCCAGATTGAAAATACATGAGTGCTTTAGTTTTCTCAGTGTAACCTGCTATCCCTGATAATTTCCTTAATTTCTATCTCATCATTGTGAAGTTGCCACAGTCCAGGCTTCATAAACCCCAGTAGAACCCTCAGGATTCCCCACAGTGGGATTTCCAGAAATCGAATAGAATACATCTAGTCAGTAGGAATTTCTGTGTCTTTTGCATTTTATTCAAAAAATATATAACTCAATTTTTAAAGAATGTTATTCACTATAAATATGTCTTATAAATAGACATATGTTTGTGTTATATGTGTTACTTTTCCAGGGTTCCTGCCCAGGATTAACTGTTCTTGATTTTCATAATAAATATATTCAGCATTTATTAAAGGTTCCTATTTCTGTATACACTTTTAACTCCAAAGTATTTTACTGCTTTGTAATAGTCTTTATATTACTTTCACTGCTCAGCATTCAGTTAATTTCAAAAGCATCTTTCTATTTCATGTCTCTTTTGACATGTTCTACAAAAAGTTATACCTAGGATGATAAATAAAGGATGAGGCCTCAGTCTGTAGAGAATTTACTTTTTCTTTTGTACTTACGTAGAAACGTTATTTTAAATGGGTTTGTGCTGCTTTGATATCAGTGGTTTCATGTTGCTTTAAAATATTTCAAGTTTGCATATATGAATTTAGGTTATACACTCATCCTTTTAATCGATCCAGTGTTGAACAAAGAAAGTATTATAATTTTAATTAGAGAGAGAGTGTGTCAAAAATTAAGTAGTATTTAAAGTTATTTCCTTGAGAGACTGCCTCTGTTTTGGTGAATATAATGGGGAGGGAAGCTAAGAAATATTACTCTTAGGTTTCTATTATATTCTCTTTAGATAGTTATGTTATGTGTGTTTTTTTTAATGTCACATTTATCTCTTTTCCTTTACATTTACGATATGTCAAGACTCTTAAGATACTTACATAGTGTGAAGGATTCATTTTGTATATTCTGAACATATCCCAAGTCAGTTAGTCTTATTATTCCCATTTTATAGATAGTAAAACTCTTTTTAAAAGAAGGCTTGGAGTGGTTTATCCATGGGTTGGTAGAAGTATGACATAACCTCAGTTACTATGATGATATAACATTAAAAAATTTTGGAGCCCAATTCAGTCCTAAGCCTATGGGGAGAAACACACTAATCTGATCTCTGCCCTCAAGAAGTTTATGATCTTCCTAAAAAAAGAAAATGTGGATAGGTGCAGAAGCAGGTGTATTGGAAGGCCCTCAGGAAGAGACTGAGCTTGAGAAGTGGGTAGGATTGGCAGGAGTGTGGCAGCTGCAGACTTGAGAGTCCACTAAAAGGCGAAGAAGTATTCCAAGCCAGGTGCGTAGGAGGGAGAGGGCAAAGACGATCCGTACCAAGAGGGGATACACGCAGGAAAGCAGAATGGGTGAATCAAGATCAGATGTTAGAGGAATAAGAGTGCTAAAACTTAAAGCACAAGAATTTGCTGTTTCTGAAGTGTGAATTATAGTGATAGCTAACCCATGGAGACTACATTTCAGAATGGTGACATAAAATTTCATTTTATTTATTTACTTTTTTTTGCATACTTAAGTTCTAGGCACTGTTCTGAATGCTTTACATATATTATTTTCTTCAATCCATATACTTTTATGAGTTTCTTTTTCGAAGTCTCATTTTATAGATGAAGTGCAAATCCTGTACTTTTAACAAGTTTTTGTTTGTTTGTTTTTTTGTTGTTTTTTTTCTTTGTGGTACGCGGGCCTCTCACTGTTGTGGCCTCTCCCGTTGCGGAGCACAGGCTCCAGACGCGCAGGCTCAGTGGCCATGGCTCACGGGCCCAGCCGCTCCACGGCATGTGGGATCTTCCCGGACCGGGGCACGAACCTGTGTCCTCTGCATCAGCAGGCGGACTCTCAACCACTGCGCCACCAGGGAAGCCCAACAAGTTTTAATTTTACATATTTTCTAGGATCTTCTCAAGTAATCCATTGCATTGGCAAAGACAAATTGATTACTATCATTCTTTTCAGTGATTGGGCAAAAGACATGTAATTAGAATTCCAAAAAAAATAAAAAAGAAGTTCCAAATTCTTAAAAATGTTTATTGTATTCTTCAGCAAACCACATTTTAATGTTGAAAGTTCCAATTTAAAAGAAAAAGTCACAAACCAAATGAAGCTGAATTGGGGAAAAATACAGTTATGGAGGCGTGCCATTAGTCTTCAGGGTTTACCTCACCATGGTATCACACACAGCACGGCATGAATCAGGCTTCTCAGCGTAAACAAATTTCTTTTCCATTACTGAAAAATTTCTACATTTGGAGAAGAAATAGCAAGTCTCCTGATGCTGACAAGAAGGGAATGGCTAAGTATCTAAGGTTAATCAGATGTTTAGATGAAATTTTAAAAAATTTATGAGTCGTTCAGTATTTTCATGTTCATCCTAGGTGAGATGGGAATGTATTAGCATTTTGGTAAATGTTTTGAATTGCATTTAGGTTTTGGTTCAGTGTTGCCTGTACCTGTTTCAGGTTTTCAATATTTGCTCTCTCAAGTCTTTCAAAAGCCAATACAGATATAAGAGCGTGCTGGGAATGAGAGGGTAGCAGTTTTTAGCTTCATGAAGCAAAATATCATGAGGTTTAAAAGGTTAAAAAAAAAAAATTTACATTTAATGGACAGTTTACGCGCTTCCCATCTAGGTGTTTCCTTGAATATATCTGATGTTTCTTGGAAACATTTTGATTATACCTGCAGGGATAAAACACGTACATAGTGATAGTCTAATAACAAACAAAATTATATTGGTTATGGCTGTTCATCCATGCCATGCGAAATCTCTGACAATAGCTCTCTGCTTCTGTGCAAAATTAAGTTAAATGCTTTGGTTCCTCAAATGACAGACGTTGCATTTGATTGATTGCCAAGGCACATTTATATAATACTTTGCAAGTTGTTTAGTCTCCTGTTTTGATTGTTCTTCAAGAAGACTTTTTTTTGGCAGATAGATAATCTGTGTTTTCACAGATCACAGAACCTACAAAAACTAGCTTCCAACTCTTCAGTTCCTATGGAGTCTATAACCTTCATAATATGTGTGTGCTCTTATTTCATTCAGTTTGTGCTTAAATAATATCACTTGCCCCATATGAATATGGCTCTTAATGCATTTACAGTGCTGTGTTGAGATTAGGTGTTTAGGTGTTAATCTCCTCCATAGCCAATGCTTAGGTCATTGTTGATGTTCAGTAAATGCTTTTCGAACTGATGTAGAAAAGCCATTTTTGCATGAAACCTAATGAATATGCATGAAAGAATGGCCAGATCCATGCAATTTGTGAAGTGGACATTCTCCTGGAACCGTGAATCACTAAAGAAAATGAAATAATTCTACCATCTACATGTATTACTAGAAGGTTCTTTTTATGGGCCGCATAGTGCAATGATAGTATATAAGAAAAGGACATTTTCACCCAGTGGAACAATGGATTTTCTTGAAAAAATTTTTTCAATAATCATAAAGAAGTTCTTAGGATGGGCACAAGAGTCATGAGCGGACCAGTTTATTTTCCTACTGTCAGTCTTTTTTTCTTTTAATTGATCAATCCATCATGTTTGCTTCTTCAGTGGTTTCTGAATAAATCGGTAATATGATTTATGCATTGTAATGTGTTCAGGGCAAGTAACAGAATAGTTTCCTGGTCAAGCAGGAAAAAGTAGCAACTTTTCCATTTTGTAACCAGCAAAGCTTTGGTGCAGGGTGAGCTAATTTTAAATTAATCATTTATTCCAGGATTCAGCAAACTATAGCCTTGCGCCAGATTTGGCCTGCTGCATTTTTCTGTAAATAAAGTTTTATTGGAACACAGACGTACCCATTTATTTACATACTGTCTCTAGCACTTTCGAAATACAAAACGCAGCAGAGTTGATCAGTTGTAACAGAGACACATGGCCCACAAAGCATAAAATTTTTACTGTCTAGCTCTTTCCAGAAAGTTTGCCAAACTTCAACTTACTCCATAGAAGTTAAAGCTTTGAATCAGGTGTGGATTCAAATCCTGCCTTACAGCTTGCTACCTGTGTAGCCTTGAGCAAATTACTTATTACAAAATTGTTTGAGCTTTGATTTCCTTTTTTATAAACGAGGATGATAACACCCACCCCATATGTTTTTCCTGGTGATTTTATGGCATAAAATATATAAAGTTTTTAATGTGCTGATTTTTAACCGGTAAGCACTCTGAAAAAGTTAGCTACATATAAAAAATATGTATTTGTACATTATTTTTCCTTTGTGCCAGACTGAAAGTTAACTTTACTGTGGTACACTCTTACTGTGAAAAAATTGTTTACATGCTTATTGTGTTATATTTTTATCTTATAGATACAATTGGTGATATACTCACTATTTCTAACTCTCTGTACTTGATGGCATAAATTTTGTCAACCAAGTTAGTTATTTAGATTTTTCCCATGCTGTAAAAAAGTCAACTGTACAAACCTTAAATTAACTTGCAGTTAAAACATGGCCCTAATTCTTCTGGTAAATGGTGCTTCTGTCATTAGGGTCCCAACATAGTCCTTTGCACGTAATAATTGCTTAATGTTCTGTGAAATAATAGTGTTTTGAAGTTATTTATTCAATATCAATGTTAGTTGTATATTGTTATGAAAGTCTAATATCTTCGACCATATATAATTTTATATAACCCGTAAGTTAGTGGTTGAGAGCCTGGGATTTGGAGCGTCATAATTTTAGTCCCAACTCATTATTAATCTCTCTGAAACTCTTTCCTTAACTATAAACTGAAGACAAATGCACCTACCTCATTGGATTGTTTATAAGACTAAGGGACATCATGTACATAAAATGCATAGCATCCTGCCTGCATGGAGCAGATATCCTGCACATGGTAGTTTTTATCATCATGTCATCCTTTCCCTTGTGCCATCCTATTATATAAATCTAAGCTCATCATAAAAAATTGTTTTAGTATAATTTTTATGGAGAACATTTCACATACCTCTTGATTCTTTAAAAATGTCTCCAAATCTTGATGCCAATTAGTACTCTAGAAAAGGTAATTTTATGGAGCATTTTTCTCAGTGTTCTTGGTTTCATTCACAGTTCCAGATGGGGGAGACACTGATTTCTGATGTTTTGGTTTTAACAGGATGGATCTTCACTGAAGGGGGCAGAGTTAAAGATGGAAGCATTGATATCTTGTTAGCAATACCTAAACATTCAGATGAAAAAAGATGGAAAGATAAATGAGGGTCCAAGGATATGGCTAAGCTCTCAAAATGGGCCTGAAAAGAAGACTAAAGTTCTCTTTCCTGTCATGTGGAACATCTAGAACTCTGTATGCCTTTGTGTGAATTGGGAATAGCCCTTCCTTTTGGGAAAACACTGGCTTAGAAGCAGGCAGATGACTTAGCAAGGTGAAGGCCTTTGAGCAAAGGAAAAAGGAACCCCTTAATACTTTGTATACAATCTCTCACAGGATGGGAACTCCATGAGTGGTGCACGGATCAGAAATCAGCCTCTACTTACTATCTTAGGCACTCTTGTGCAGTGCACATACTGTACAATGAAACATGGATGGTTCTGTCACTAAAGTTTCTGAAACTTAGCTTTCTGGCATCCTGATGATTCCTAGCCTAAGCACAAAGCCATGAAAGAAATGATTAGAAGTGGTTTCCAGAGGCCAAAATGAATATGAGTACATTTGCACTCAGCTCATTTTCTGTACTCAAAAATGAATCCGTGACTTGAAGATCTTGTTAGCTACCAATTTGCAGATAAAATTTTTACTTACAACCTATCATATTTTGCATTCATATAGAATGAGACAAAAACTACTTGGCAAAGAGACTTTAGACAGGCCTGCTGATTTCAGGATTCACAAATAAAAAGTATCAACCTGACAGCAAAAGAGGTAGAAAAACTAAAGATCCAAGAAATATGAATACAGCAGACTCTATTTAATTGGACAGCAAGCAGCCTTTCACACCAAAGCTCAAACCCTACTTACTGTCTTTTCTTCTTGTTGGGAAACCTTTCCTGATCGTCTCTGCTGAAAGTGTTGTCTTCTATAGCTATTTCTATTGGTTCTTCTCTTATTTCACTTTTATTTTCACAACCTACAGCGATATTATAGTTATTCATATATGGTTATTCATTGTATTTATAGCTTCAAGAAAATAGCATGTCTTGATGTACATTTAATTCAGGATGTCTTGTCCATGCCTTGGACAAAGGACACTCTCAATAAATCTTAACTGAACGAGTGAATGGGTAAACATCAGAATATGTAAAATTATTCAGAAGGCATGTGAATGGAAAGGGTTTGGGCATTAACTATATTCTATTTTTTTAATATTTTTCTCTTCTTGAAATATTCATTTCAAATACCCTGTCTGGAGTTTAGTTTTGAGTTACTGGTACAAAACAATTTTACAGTTGACAAAGCAGTTACAAGGCAAATCAACCTGCATGTGTAGAGGAATTGGATAAGGTTTGTGGTGTGATGCTGCAGGGCTTGGGATGAGGAGAGACTTGTGCTTATAGTCAGGAGAGGACTGTTAAAGCTATTAAGGCCGAGAAAAAATCTTCTGACCATAATGTTAAAGGAGAATTAACTTGATAGTTTACAATGAAAGAAGATAGAGAACTACTTAGAAGATACATTAGTCTGTATGAAGTTCCAACTGTGAGCAAAGAAACCCCCCAAATAACAGTTATTCTAGAGGAAAGAAGTTTATTTTTCTCACAGGTCTGCATCTGGAAATGGGCACTGCCTGGTGTCTTGGACCCAAGCTCCTTTCCTGTTGTTGCTCTTCAATGTGGGAGCTCCATTCCGTGCATCACTTCAGGGCTTGGGGGACACTAACTTCATCTATCAGAGCTTATTCCAGCTGCCAGGAAGGAGAAAAGAGAAGGGAAGGGCAACCTTCTTCCTTTTAATAATAATTTCTAGAAAGTTACACTCACAGCTTATATTTCATTATCCAGAGCTTAGTAGTACAACTAGCTACAAATGAGGCTGAGAAATGTTATTTTTATTCTAGACAAATAGCTAAAAGTATTTGCTTCTGTTATTCAAAAAGAAAGGAATAATGGATATCAGACCTTATTAACAGAGTTTTTAATGGTGAGGGGTTTTTAATATTCTAGGAAATATGGAGAGAAAGCCATAAGCTAGTGTAAGTAGAACTCTTCTTAGAAGGTAAGTGATGCATGCATTCAGTTATTCAACAAGCATTTATTGAGAGTTGTCCTGAGAGCCTAGAGTAGTTCAAGGTGTAAAGGGAGTTATCGGTGTGAGTCAGTGATCAAAGCTGTGAGATCAGCTGTGATGGTCAGGGAGCGAGTGTAAAGGCCTGGCACAAGACCCCTGAGGACCATCAGAAGGAACCTTTAAGAGCAGTGCCCAGGCAGTGCGGGAGAGGTGGAGCGTTTAACCTTAGGTGAAAAGCACCTCTTTCAGTTTCACAAGAGAAACTAAAGACCTTAGGCCTGTGGACACCTCAGAGAGAGCCCAGCACCTTCACTCTTCTGCCCCATCAGCCTTATAATAACTTCTTTTCTGTTCCATTCTGGCCTTAACCATCATTTTATGTGTATGTTATAGATTTAAAACTTTGGAAATAAGAGTAGGGAAGAGTCTACAGTATAATATTATGTTTCCTCTGCACACTTTCATATTTGTAGAATGCAACCCAAATATACTTTCTACATAGTACTTGAAGAGCTTTAAGAATAGAATGAAAAGCAGCATACCTTATCCCTTTTTAAAATGTGTTTATTTGCTTGCTTGTACTTATCTATACAAACTAGAAGAGAGTGAAAATTTTGGCCTGTATAGTATGTTTTTTAAAGCTTTCATTTTTGTGGTTCTATAATTTATTTTATAATCAGGTGTTAGTCCTCATCCACATTGGCTGTAGATTTTTTTCTTTTTTGGCCATGCTGCACACAGCCTGTGGGATCTTAGTCCCCCAACTATGGATTGAACCCGTGCCCCCTGCATTGGAAGCACGGAGTCTTAACCACTGCACTGCTAGGGAAGTCCCTGGCCTGTATAGTATTTTATATCTCTTGGAGCTATTTCTAAAGGTTTATGATTTTAGTTGAATGTTGTTTATTCTAATATAATGATTTCTAAAGGTAATATGTATTTCATTATTGTTTATTATAGTTTATATTAAGGTATATTAAAAAGCAATATGATTTCTTATGTGTTCTTGACTATTCTTAAAATAGCCAGTAATATAAAAATGTGATATATTGGCTGATTGAAACTTACAGAGATTTCTTTGACATATAGAAAAGGTATTTAAATTCTGCCTAAGTTGTAATTTGAAAAGAAAATAAGGTAGCATTTACTCTTAAGGGAGTTTGTAAGTTAGAGCTAAAAGCAAATCCTGTATAAACCCCCTACTTACATACACTACCTGATCATCTGATTGTATATCCTTAGAATCCTATAAAAATGAATAGGATATTAGAAAACTTAGTTTTATAATTAAAAAAATTTAAAAACCTCTACTCTGTGGTTATATGTATAAATAGGGTTTTATATCTTTCCCTGAGTATTAAAACGTGCTGTGCTGGTGAATTCTTTTTTCCTTTTTTCTTCTTCCGTTCGTTTGTTTGTTGTTGTTTGTTTGTTTTTTGTCTGCTGCAAAATCTACATTTGCCTGCTTCTTTGGAAATTAACGTTATAGTGTTTTTTATATTTAATTTAACTGTAGTCTTTAAGAAAGCTTTCACTTTCACTTATGACATGGTTCTTCATTTGGATACCTTCGTAGATAAGTCATTCATCCTGTTTGGCTGACAATCCCTGCCCCCAGTTCGGTGACTTCCCATTGTAATTGTCTAAGGGTTCTCATGGTCTTGCCCTGATCTCTTTACACATCCCCCTGATGTCTTCTGTGCCCCTTACCCTCTGGGTTCCCCCTGTAGTGGTAGTTCCTCCAGAACGCCATCCTCTTCCTTGCCTCAGAACCTTTGCACACAGTTTTCCCCTGCCTAATAATACTTTCTCCATTCTCTTAACTCAGACCTTACTTCCTTAAGGAAGACCTCCTTGATGTCCAGTTCAGATACAGATACTTTTACTATACATGCCCTGTGATGCTTTTTCTTTATACCTTTTACCTGAGTTTGTCTTATGATTATTAGATTAATTCTTTCTCTTCCACTAGGTGATAACTTTCCAGGCCGGGTCTCCACGGTCCATCAGCACCTAGCACCATGCTTGTCAAGTAATAAGTATCACTGAAAACTTTTTCGAGTGAGTGAATGAGTAAGCATAATTTTCAGCCTTTATACTTCGTACTGGAGACCTAAGCAAAGTTCACTTTTATATTACTGATTCTAATCAAGAAAAATACATAAATTTAACTCACTCTTATCTTTGGAATTAAAAAACCCATATAGTGTAATCAAAAGCACCTTTTTATATAGAGTCAGAAGATCTGTATTCAAATTTGATCTCAATCCCTCTCTAGTTGTGCTGTCTCAGTCAAGCCACTTAAACTTTCTGGACTTCAGGTTATTCTTCTTCAATATACACAGCTAATGCCTACCTTGAATATTAGTTTGAGGATTAAATGAATAAAACATATATGAAGGAGCCTGTTTCAGTGCCTAATATAAAACTCATTCTCAGTAAATATTATTTGCATTGGAGTATAATTAGTCGTTATTATTGTCTGTGTTCATCATAACTGTTTTTGATAGCTCTAAGCTAAAAGTCACATAATTATTTAAGTGAACCCAGTGGTTCTGAGAGTGCAACCCCCCACCGCCACCCCCTCTGCATGTCAGTCAATGGAAACTTTTTTTTTCTATTCTTCTATCTCATGGGATAGAATTGGGGACCTGGGAGTTAAGGAGTTCAGTTGACCAGGGGCAGAGTAAACTAGTGACAAGGGCAGAAATTGAGGAGTAGAAAGGGCACAGCAGTCTGTGGGCTATAGGTAGCCTTATTTTCATGTGGAAAAATTGCAGATGTGGGACGCTCTGGGATTCTGCAAAGTAAAGAAAGTGGAGTGAAAGTGGGAAGTAGGACCAGGTGTTGTGTTATGCTTCAAATGCATTATCTTACATAGTCCCCCAAACGGCTCAAACACGTGGTTACCATAATTATTTTCACTTTATGCATGAGGTGACTGAGAGAAGTAGGAGGTTAAGCAGCCCAAGGTTTCCCAACTGCAAGTGACAGAAGCAGGATCGGAATGCACAATCTGATTCCAGAGCCCACACTCTTAGTCACTAGGTTTTATTGCCCAATTTACTGAGGAGGCATTGCTTTGCATAGTCAGAGTACCAGGGATTTGTACCAGGAGAGTTTGGGAGAGTGACACAGGAAGATGCAAGCTCCCCTGGAGCGCTCACTTGAGAATTCACCCAGGAAACTGTTTTATAGAGTTTAAAGTGCATTTTCCGTGCCCTTTGTACCAGGTCGCTTGGATTTTCTCCTGCCAGTGCCCCATTGTCTTTATTTATTTATTTATTTATTTATTTTGCGGTACGCGAGCCTCTCACTGTTGTGGCCTCTCCGTTGCATAGCACAGGCTCCGGACGCGCAGGCTCAGCGGCCATGGCTCACGGGTCCAGCCTCTCCGCGGCATGTGGGATCTTCCCGGACCGGGGCACGAACCCGTGTCCCCTGCATCGGCAGGCGGACTCGCAACCACTGTGCCACCAGGGAAGCCCTGTCTTTATTTTTGAATGATAATCTCTTAGGGCCAAAGAACTCCATCAAGATTTAAGCAAAAGTGAATTGCCAGGAAAGACAAACCTGAGAAAATACTCAGTCTCTCATCCTTAAGTTCTTTGAGGCTGAAAGTCAAGTATTAATCATTTAACTGAGTGCTATGTGTCAGATTCCATGATAGGTGTTGGGTACAAAAATGAGTCAAACACAGGTCTGGTTCTCAAGGAGCCCCAGTCCTATGAGGAAGATGAAGTCAGTCAGTTTTCACAGTGGAGGGAGAGCTTTGATAGAGGAAGGCTCAAAGTACCTTGGAAATAAGAAAAGGAAATCCTGCCTGAGGAGTCATAGAATGCTTCTCTGAGCATTGTGCAAAGTCCCTAAGGCATGGAAAGACAGAGGAGCCATGATTAGGGTGCATCCTGCAAGGGAGCATGGCAGAAAATGGAGCTCCACAGGAGTATTTACTGAGCTTTTTCATGTGTTGTGGACTACCCTGTGTTAATAAGGCTATCGAAAATATAAGGGGTCATTTTATTTTTAGCTGGCTATACTAAATTAAGAACTCTCCTTTTAGTCCTAAAATCTATTTTTTTAGAATTTTTTTCTAAACTTTTGATATTTTTTGTATTACTAATTTTACCTTAAATTATCTCTGAAGAGTTGAACTTCCTGTTCAAGGAAAGAAACTTTAACAAGCATTCAGTACCTGCTCTTTATAGGGTTGACTTGACTACACATTAGAAAAAAGTTGAGTATTAGATACAGTTTCATATTACCTTTTAAAGAAACATGGTGGTTTATAATTTATAAAAGAGATAGTGATTTATGTTAAAATATTGACTCTGCCCTTTGCTAGCTAAT
Organism: Tursiops truncatus; assembly: GCF_011762595.2. Classification (NCBI taxonomy): domain Eukaryota; kingdom Metazoa; phylum Chordata; class Mammalia; order Artiodactyla; family Delphinidae; genus Tursiops; species Tursiops truncatus. Next base: position 131,231,888 of record NC_047034.1, on the reverse strand, counting down.
GTTTTTGGGCAGTTCAATTAATCCCCCCAAGTTTCAGTGCCTCTTATTTCTAGAAAGGACAATCAAAGTGTTAAACAAGACCATTTATTTGGAGGTAACTGTCCCTCAAAGGGCAGCGTTTGTTATTGTTATAAATTTGAGTTCAGAATTGCTCTTAAGAGATTTTAGATTAGTCTTCAGCAGATGTTTCCTTGCTTGCTTTCCTCCTGTGCCATTGCTTTTGCTTTTCTATTATTCTTGTTTCTTACTCGCAGGTCTGTCCCCTCTCATTTATCTTTTATCTTGTGAGAAGGCAATTGCTCAGTGACGTGCAAGATCCCATCCAGGTTCTGTCAGCTGCTTTCAGAGTGTGATCAGTCTAAAGACGAGACACATGGGAACAGACTGGCTACAATGCTTGAAACAGTTCCTTTTTCATGTTATCATCTTCACTGCCTGAAAAAGAGCCAAAAAGATATCAAAGCCCAAGGGGTAAAGTATAAAATGGTGCAGAAATACCAGCACCAGAGAAAGAAACAGGTATCAATTCCTCTGTGGGAAGGAGATGAATGGCAAATGTTGTCAGTTTATTTTGACAGTCTCTGGTATCTTTCCTGTATTTTTTATAATCATCTTAGCTACCAGTTTTTTAGAACTTAATCTTTTTGGTTTTAAATTTATTTATTTGTTTATTTATTTATTTACTTATGGCTGTGTTGGGTCTTCATTGCTGTGCGCAGGCTTTCTCTAATTGCGGCGAGTGGGGGCTGCTCTTCCTTGCGGTGCGCGGGCTTCTTACTGCAGTGGCTTCTCTTATTGTGGCTCGCAGGCTTTAGGGCTCAGGCTCAGTAGTTGTGGCGCACGGGCTTAGTTGTTCTGTGGCATGTGGGAACTTCCCAGACTAGGGATCACACCTGTGTCCCCTGCATTGGCAGGCGGATTCTTAACCACTGCAACACCGGGGAAATCCTAGAACTTAAACTTTTTTGTTGGCGTCTTCAGGTATGTGGAATACATGCTTCCTTTCATCAGCAGCTTTCCTACAGAATATTTATGTGGTTTCCTTCCTAAATCTCAGGTGTTGTTTTGGCAAATGCAGATCTCGATCACAACATAACCTTGAATAAATTTTCACAGGCTAACTTTTTTTAAAAAATAGACTATCTTATTTATTTATTTTTTATTGTGGTAAAAAAGTATTGTGTATAGTGCTGCTATGAACATGGGTATACAAATATCTCTTCAGTACTCTAGTTTAAATCCTTCTGGCAGGAGTGGGATTGTTGGATCATATGGTAGTTTTATTTTTAAGTTTTTGAAGAAGCTCTGTACTGTTTTCCATATCGGTAGCTCCATTTTACAGTCCCACCGACAGTGGACAGGCTTCCAACTTATTCACATCCTTGCTGACGCTTCTTATTTGTGGTTTTTGATAGTAACCATCCTAACGGGTGTGAAGTGATATTTCATTGTAGGTTTGATTTTCAGTTCTCTGAGATGATTGGTGATGTCGAACATCTTTTCATATGCTCGTTGGCCATTTGTGTATCATCTTTGGAGAAAAGTCTATTCAAGTCCTTTGTCCATTTTTAAACTGGGTTATTTAATTTCTTGTTGTTGGGTTGTAGGAGTTCTTTATATATTCTGGATATGAATCCCTTATCAGATTTATGATTTGCAAATATTTTCTCCCATTTCATAACTTGCCTTTCCAGATTGTTGATTGTGTCCTTTGATGCACAAAAGTTTTAAATTTTGATGCAGTGCCATTTGTCTATTTTTGTTTCTGTTACCTGTGCTTTTGGTGTTATATCCAAGAAGTCATTGACAAATCCAAAGTCATGAAGCTTTCCCTTGTGTTTTCTTCTAGAACTTTTGTAGTTTTTGATAAAATACTTTTGTATGTATTTGTTTAAGACTTTTTAATTCAGAGCAGTTTTAGGTTCACAGCATAATTGAGCAGGAAGTTAACAGTTACCATATGCTTCCTGCATGACCCATGCCCCCCCTCCATGTACAACTTCCTGCACTATCAACATCCTCCACCAGAGTGATACATTTGTTACAATTGATGGACCTACACTGACATGTCATTATCACACAAAGTCTGTAATTTACATTAGGGTTCACTCCTGGAGTTGTGCATTCTCTGGCTTTGGGCAAATGTATGATGACATGTATCCATCATTATAGTATCATACAGAATAGTTTCACTTCCCTAAAAATTCTCTGTGCTCTACACATTTATCTCACCCTCCCCAGTAAGGAGTTACCTTTTAATCAGGAAAATTTTGAACTGTTCAGAAGATACCACCATCAAAGTATTCATTGTCCAAACTGCAGAACTACAAGACACTGATGAAATTTTCAGTCACCTGGTTTAGTAGTCATTGAAGTAAGAATTTAATCAGGACAGTGTTCCCTTTTTGTCAATAAATCTTTATTAACAAAAGCTTCAAAGCTAAAAACTTTAAGAGCTAAAACTTCTTTACATTATTTTAGAGGATGACACTTTTTTAGGGTAGTTTCACAAGTACTCTTTATTTGATCATTTTGAAGATACTGTGAGACAGTTAAGGCAGGCAAGATTATTTTCATTTAACTCATGACCAGACTGAGGCTGGACAAAGGTAAGTGATTCGCCCAAGATTTCATGGTTAGAAAGTAGAGTCCTGGGAATTCCCTGGCAGTCCAGTGGTTAGGACTCCTCGCTTTTGCTGCCAAGGGCCTGGGTTCGATCCCTGGTCAGGGAACTAAGTCCCACAAGCTGTGCGGCACAGCCAAAGGGAAAAAAAAAAAAGAAAGAAAGCAGAGTCCATGTTCTTAACCCCAGGTCTGATTTTTCTCTCCACTACACCATGTTGCCTCTCCTCTTGGACTTGGAAACGAATGTGAATATGCTATCAGCCTATTGCAGAAGTAAGTGAAATCTTTCTAGTGACTCGTTTCTTTGCCTAAACTCTGTTTAAAACATCACAGCATCTGACATGCTCTGGGATGAAATTTTTAAACAAAAGTTTTGCTATTGTTTAAAATTACATGAGCAAAATTAATTATGTGTAAATCATTTTGACAAATTATAGAATTAGTCTTCTTTCTCATAAAACCTCTGAAAGTGTCATGGGATACTATCTTGTCATTATTTAAAAATTAAATATTAAAATATACAATGTACTTTGCAACCTTATGCCTGTTACTTAAACTCTCTTAGCCTGTTTCTTTATTTTTAAAATAAAGACAATGATAATAATTTTAGAAAGCAATGCTATGTAATTAAAACTGGTTTGTGTGGTACTTTAAGGAGCTCTCCAACTGCAAGAGCTAAGGGAGGAAAGTTGTAGCTGGTTAGGGAACAAAGGTACAATTCCTACTATTACATTAAGCTAGCCACTTTATATGTACTCTTTAACCTTCTCAAATTCATGGGACAAGTGATTGTTCTTTTTTTAAAGATGGGAATGTGAAGTTGAGTGACTTGCAGAAGGTCAACAGATGCAATGTGGCATTAGTGGAATTCGAACAGTACTTCTTTTTTGACTTCACCATGTGAAGATCTTTCTAAAGCTTGTGTACTTGTTTTTTGATTGACTCTGGCTCCATATACCTAAAAGATAGTGTTTCTAATAATATTAAAACATGAATTACCCAAAAAAGTTGTTCTCAGCTTAATTTTGGAGTCTTTTATTACAGTTTAATTCTTAGGGAAAATAAAACTGTGTTTATTAGAAATTTTGATTAACCTAAATAACCTGTTTCTTGACTAATTCAGATAATGAAGAATTTGTAAGTTTGTGTTTCCATAATTTATTCATACGTTTATGCTGCACCTCCTCTGGGCCAGTAACTCTAACTCGACAAAGCAGGTAGTTTCTCCCCTTATGATAGCAGAGGGCACAAACAATAAACAACTGAAGACACCTACACAAAATACTGTCAAATCTCAGCTAGAATTCCACTTCTTCCCTGAATCTTGCTCTGATGGTTATTGGAACTAATATGTATGTACAGGGCCTTGGGCAAACATAACCAGATGGTTTCCTAAGCAGGTAAGCAGAGGGAAATTTGCTTCCAAAGTATCAGTTCCTAAGGGGGCCAGGTAAACTTGGCAAATACTATGTTATATCCCTTTTTCTGCATTCTACTACAGTTTGCTTTAATTATTGGAAACCCATTTCCCCCCCTGCAGAAAATATTATTAAACACTTTAATGCTGTCAGTGCCACTGCTGATCACCGTGATCTGTTGTCAGTGTGGAGCTTTTGTTGAGCATTATTGCATGACTAGGTAACGACCAAGAAGCAAAATCAGCCCAACTCTAACACAGTTCTACCATGCTCTAACCATAATGAACTTGCAACTCTGAGCTTTTATAGTGATTAAAGAACCATATTCTATGTTCTCTTGATATTTAAAATGTACAACAAATGATTGTAAAGAGTGCTTTTTTTTTTTTTTTTTTTTTTTTGCTGTACGCAGGCCTCTCACTGTTGTGGTCTCTCCCGTTGCGGAGCACAGGCTCCGGACGCGCAGGCTCAGCGGCCATGGCTCACGGGCCCAGCCGCTCCGCGGCATGTGGGATCTTCCCGGACCGGGGCACGAACCCATGTCCCCTGCATCGGCAGGTGGACTCTCAACCACTGCGCCACCAGGGAAGCCCAAGAGTGCTTTTTTAAAATTAATTTTTATTGGAGTATAGTTGCTTTACAATGTTGTGTTAGTTTTTACTGTACAGCAAAGTGAATCAGCTATACATATACATTTATCCCCTCTTTTTTGGATTTCCTTCCCATTTAGGTCGCCACAGAGCAATGAGTAGAGTTCCCTGTGCTATACAGTAGGTTCTCATTAGTTATCTATTTTTTACATAGTATCAGTGTATATATGTCAATCCCAATCTCCCAATTCATCCCACCCTTCTTTCCCCCGTGTATCCATACGTTTGTTCTCTGTCTCTGTCTCTATTTCTGCTTTGCAAATAAAATCATCTATACCATTTTTCTAGATTCCACCTATATGCGTTAATATTTGTTTTTCTCTTTCTGACTTACTTCACTCTGTATGGCAGTCTCTAGGTCCATCCACATCTCTACAAATGAACCAATTTCGTTCCTTTTTATGGCTGAGTAATAGTCCACTGCATATATGTACCACATCTTCTTTATCCATTCCTCTGTTGATGGGCATTTAGATTGCTTCCCTGTCCTGGCTATTGTAAATAGTGCTGCAGTGAACATTTGGGTGCATGTGTCTCTTTGAATTATGTTTTTCTCTGGGTATATGTCCAGTAGTGGGATTGCTGGGTAATATGGTAGTTCTGTTTTTAGTTTTTTAAGGAACCTCCATACTGTTCTCCCTAGTGGCTGTATCAATTTACATTCCCACAAACAGAGCAAGAGGGTTTCCCTTTTCTCCACACCCTCTCCAGAATTTATTGTTTGCAGACTTATTTTTAAATTACTTTTGGCTTTTCTCAGTGCTGTTTTCAAAATCAAAACATTACTGATTTGTCTCAAGACTTAGTAAAAATCTGAGGTCAGTAACAAACTCTTTTTATACCTTGTTTTCCAGCATCTCTAAGGGTCATTAAGGCGTTTTGAGCTTGGTTGGAGACTTCTCTTGGTTTTTAGACATTTTAATGTGTTTAAGAATTACATAGAGATATGCTTATAAAAAAAAAAGTGATGACTCCTTGGCTGTATCACAAGATTTAGATTTTGTAGATGTGACATGGAGCCCAGTCAACTGCATTTTATACACAGCTACCTTGGGTGATCTGTGGACCACACTTTGGGAAACACTGGTTTGGGTGTAATGGTGCTGTTGCAGAAAGGTCTCACTGGGCACATCCATCAAGACTGATGATGTGTGGTACAGCCACTATGGAGAACAGTATGGAGGTTCCTTAAAAAACTACAAATAGAACTACCATATGACCCAGCAATCCCACTACTGGGCATATACCCTGAGAAAACCATAATTCAAAAGAGTCATATACCAAAATGTTCATCACAGCACTGTTTACAATAGCCAGGACATGGAAGCAACCTAAGTGCCCATCATCGGATGAATGGATAAAGAAGATGTGGCACATATATACAATGGAATATTACTCAGCCATAAAAAGGAACGAAACAGTTATTTGTAGTGAGGTGAATGGACCTAGAGACTGTCATACAGTGTGAAGTAAGTCAGAAAGAGAAAAACAAATACCGTATGCTAACACATATATATGGACTCTAAAAAAAAAAAAAGAAAGAAAAAAAATGGTCAGAAGAACCTAGGGGCAAGATGGGAATAAAGATGCAGACCTACTAGAGATTGGACTTGAGGATATGGGGAGGGGGAAGGGTAAGCTGGGACAAAGTGAGAGAGTAGCATGGACATATATACACTACCAAATGTAAAATAGATAGCTAATGGGAAGCAGCCGCATAGCACAGGGAGATCAGCTCAGTGCTTTGTGACCACCTAGAAGGGTGGGATAGGAAGGGTGGGAGGGAAACGCAAGAGGGAGGAGATATGGGGACATATGTATATGTATAACTGATTCACTTTGTTATAAAGCAGAAACTGACACACTGTTATAAAACAATTATACTCTAATAAAGATGTTAAAAAAAAAAAGACTGATGATGTGAACCTATATGTTTGAGCATGGGTGCAAATGTAACCATCTTCCTTAATTAGGGTGTATTAACTTTCCTGCATGCTAATTTCATTTTATATTTTAAGCCTAAAGGTAGTCAGTGAGCTTGCACCTTGCCTTTGTAGATAGATCATTTGTCAACTGCATCTGCCTCCCTGAATGATTGCCTTGCCCCACATCCCTCATTATCAGAGGGATTTAGCAGACTGGTCAGTTTTATCATAGCATGAAATAAGGAATTGGGATGAGATTTGTGAAAATGAGAGGCAAAGATAGCCCACCTACAACTTCAGTTTAAACCTGGACTAATTGCCCCAGTATCTGAGACTTAGAATAGAGTATCTGGCCTAATTAATGAGGACTTTGGATTCCATTCCTGGTTTTGCTGTTTGTTTCCAATTGACCTCTCTCATCCTTGGTGTCCTTGATCATGAATGCCCTGGACTGGTTTGTTTCCTTCTCCAAACTGAATGTGTTTCTTAAGAGTTTAGATAGCAATTACAGGATCTTTCTTTGCCTGCTGTTAAGTGACGGAAAGAAACAGCCCAGTCATATTTGGAATTTCTTATGCTTTTGATAGTACCTAATTCAGTCTTTATTCCTTTCTCTTTTAATTCACCCTTATATCCTTAGCAGGTAGCCTAAGGCCTGGCCCAGAGCAGGCATTCAATATTTTTTTTTCTTTAGGAATGAATAGAGTGGAGTTGCTCCTTTCTCTGATTCCTTAAGTTCCCTTTTCTATTCCAGCTGGCACCTTAACCCAGTTTATATCCATTTCCTATCACTCTTGGGTTGCATAGTAATGGCCTCCTAAATGGTCAGGTTCCCCATTCCTCTCCTCTGAGCCATCCTCCCCAGAGTTGAGTGCTAATTCATCCTCAAAGAGCGCTCAAAGTGTTTCGTCCCTCTCTGCCTTATCTAGCAGCAGTTCCAGGCTTACTTCCCATTCATTCTTGAGCTCCAGGCCGAATTCAGCTGCTCTCTGTTGTTGATACCACAAACCAGCCCATTTAAACTAAATCGTCACCTCCTTGTGCCTCACTCCTTGTCTTCAAGGATCGGACCTTAGTTTCCTTGTTCCTCTTAACCTTCCTTTACCTCCGATATCCAAACAGTTCATAAGCCTTATTGATTTTTTCTTTCGAATTATTTCCTACCACCACATGCGAGCTGAATTCTAATTTTTTCTCCACCATTTTTTTTTAATAGTCTTTCTCTTTTCTCATCTCTCCTCTTCAAGTTGTCCTATGTGTACTGCTGCAAATTAATCTTCCAAAGGCTAGACTATGGGGATTGCCTGTGTGTGTTCTAGGTCTCCCCCTAACTCATGAATTCCAAAAGGACTGAGGCAGGTTTCAGAGTTCACTTCTGCCACTGTACCACATGTGGACACAACATGCTTCTCGATCTTTCTTATGTCGTGGGTAAGCGTATGGGATTTGGAGTGAGGCAGACCTGAATCTGAACTCTAGGTCTGCCAATCCCTAAATGCGAGTTTGGGCAAGTTCCATAACCTCCATGATCCTCAGTTTCATCATCTGTAAGATGGGATGATTATACCTTATAGGATTGTTAGGAGGGTTTTATTTTGCTTTTCTTGTAGTTGTGAAAATTTTCAAACATTTGCAAACCTGAAGGAGAACAGTGAGTGAATTCCCATATATTGTTCTCCTGGACTTAGTAATTAACCAAGTTTTGCTGTAGTATTTGTTTTGCCTATCATTTATTTTTCTTTTATTTTTCTTTATTGAAATAGTTTAAAACCATTCTCAGACTTGTCATTTCATTCACACATATACATCTCTAAAAGTACAACTATAATATTGTGCAATGTATATTATACAATATGTATAATTGTGTATATATACAATACATATACACACAGTATAACCCAGTACTTGTTTGGTTTTATCTAATATATAATCCATAATCATATTTCTTTATTGTCTCAAAATGTAGTTGGCTTGTTCAAATCAGAATTCAAACAAGATTCTCACATTACATTATTTTATTAAGTCTCTTTTTAAAAAATAAGTTTATTGAAATATATACAAACAAAACTGTACCACAGTTTGATGAATTTCCACCCACCAAACAGAACATTACTACCACCCAGAATCACTTCATGCCCCCCTTTGATTCACTGTTTCTTCTCTCTTCCCCAAAGGTCAACGCTGGCACTGTCTTGACTTCTAAAACCATAGATTAGCTTTGCCTGTTTTTAAATTTGATAAAAATGGAATCGTGTGGTGTATACACTTTCCTTTCTTGGTTTCTTTCACTCAACAGTATGTTTCTAATATTCAAACATGTTGTTGCCTATAGCAGTACTTGTTTGTTTTCATTATTGAATAAAGTTCCACTGTATGGATATGCCACAATTTGTTTATCCAATTTACTGAGAATGGATGTCTTGAGGACTATATTTCATAATACCAAATACACAAAGGGATCAACATAGTGTCTAACAGAGAAAGTTCAATTGATATTAATACAGTGCCTTATGTTTAAAATTTGCTCATTGCATATTGCTTCATTTGAATTTTGTTTCATCTAATGGGAACATTTTCGATTTTCACTATTGAGTATTTTTTTTCTCACACTATGGTCTCTTAAGGAAATAATTGTAATGATTCTTGTTCCAATTGACAGCCTGAATTATGTCACTTTAAAATTATGGTTGCTTTCCTTTTCCATTCTTGTATCTAAAATGGATTGAATTTTTGTGAATGAAAGGAAGGAAATGACTTAACTTCTCTGTTTTCCTTCCGAGTTCTGTATATACTTTTTGTTTAATTCTAGCCCTGACTCTTACCTGAGATTATTGACTCCAGAGCCGAAGTCTTTAGTTTCAGATCCCTATTTTACCACTCACTAGCGTGTTACTGTGCAGGTTACCTATCCTCTCTGTGCCTTTGTTTCCTCATCTGTAAATTTGGGGATAATAATACCTATATTACAGGGTTTTCATAAAAATTAAATGAGTTAAACTATAGTAAAGTGCTTAGAACAATGTCTAGCTGTTATTTTCATACTTAACTGTAGTTCTCATGTTTTGTGTCTCAATTATTAATTTCTAAGTGTAGGTCCACATGATATTATCAAATTTATATACTGGCAAAAACATCTATATTTAAGAGGAAAGTTTGTTTATTTGTCACGTCAAATATGGTTTCTTTACACTGACACATTTTCATTATTTTCTTTATTTGGTCTGGAATTTCACTTGAGATTTGCTCCTTCCTGCTAGAGTTCACGTGCTGTTTCTTCTGATTGGTTATGAGTTTTTTTCCATATGTTTTTACTTCTTAAATCTGCATGTACTAACAGAGAACTGAAAGTTGGTTACTGTGTAAGAAAATTAGATTAAGAGATGCTTCTCATAACCTGATTATTTAAAAGTGGAAAGGTTGTATTTAATGTATAAGAAACATATTTAAGTATTTTCTCTGTATTAAATTATTTTGTGTTGTTTGGAAACAGACCAGGTAACTAAATGCTTCTAAAATTGTATTGGGTCATTATTCTGGTGCGTTGAACATTTGTTATTAAAACACTGGGCATTGACTTGAATTGTTTCTTTCTTGGGAGAAAGGCTCCGTTACTTAGCAACACCTGATATCCTATGATGATACGAAAACACCCTGAGACCATACTGGAGAAATCTTATTGGCTTTTGTGGACAAGGAAAAACACTGATGCTTTGATACAGAATTATGAGCAAATTGGGATTCCTTTCTTCAGATAGCATTGTCACAGGGCTGGAAAATCCATGTTTAAAGCAAGTGTGCCTATTCAGCTGAGTCAAAAGACTGTTCTCCCTCTCTAGTTATTCTAGTCTGATGTTCATTCAGAGGTACTTGAGTAAAGCCTGGTGCCAAAAGAAGTGGGTTACTTATCTCCTAATCTCTGTATTTGGAAATGGAAGGCATCTAGGTTATTTGGGATAGGAACTACTACCACGTGACTAACACACTGTGGAAGTCAATGAAAGTCAATATAAAGGTTGGCTGTTTGTTACAAATATTCCTAGGAAATACCGGTAACAGGTATGTTACTAAAAGCTAGTACTTACATGATTTGTGTGTGTGTGTGGAGGGGGGCGGGTGTTTGTGTATAGGAAACAAAGTATGGGTTCTTTGTATTTTTTTTTTCTTAATTTTAGAGAAGAAACTCATTGGCTTCAAATATTATTTTATTATTTTTAATAGTAGTATTATTTTACTCTTTACCCCACCTCTTCAATTTTTTTTAGTGAAATCAAAATAAGTTTTAGGAAAATTGTTCTCTTTATACCTTTTCCCCCCACATATCCTTTTCCTCACTCACTGGTTGCCATGGAAACAACTCCCTGCAGCTCTTAGAGCAAATGCCAGGCAGTGTGGGTTTCCCCTGTAGTGGGATCACATGTCTGAGGCTGTAGAGCAGTTTGTGCTGACTCAGGCATGCACAGGATGACCTCAGCTATGATTTCTCTCTTAAATGCTGAGTGAGCAAACTTGCTTGTGGTGTCTTGATTTTTCCAAAGATGAGAATTCAGGTCTGCTTTCCCCGCACACACTAATTTTGTTTTCCTTCTCCCCTTTTGAAATTCTAGATCACCTTTTTTTTTATACCCACAGAGTAGAAGCAATTGGTAATGGAAGTTACGGAAAACATCTGAAATTGGAGAAGGAGAGGTGCAGCCTAGGAGGAAGGGAGATAGAGGGAGAAAGACTGAGATTGAGATTTCAAAGTAATCTATTGTATAGTCAAGATAAATCTCTTATTTAATCCTGAGGTATGATTATGGAGCCAGATATAATCTCCATATCAGATTAGTTTTGTGTCAGGCATATTTAAAGGCTGCCTTAAATTTGGTATCTGTGAACTTTATGGTTGACTGTCATGTCCGCTGTAGAAAAAAGTTTTTGCATTGCATGGGAGATTAGTCTGTTATTTACAGACCCAGCTGCCCGTGAGAATAATCTAAGGACCTTGTTACAAAGAAAACTTTACCCTGTTTCTAAATTTTTCCCCAGACTTACTGGCTCAGGATCTGCTGGTGGAGCCCAGTCATGATTCTGTTTTATAGGCTCTAAGGGTAATTTTTAGGTAGCCAGCCTGGCAGGTGATCTAAGGAGACTAAGCCTGGGAACCACTGTTTTGAGTTCCCCTAAGTGAACTTATTATTTAAAATTCTACCAGTCTAAGAGATAGCTGTGATGTGAGAGTACAAAGCTCTTAGGTTCAGCAGACCTGGCCCAAACACTGGCCAATCACCTTAACTCTCTGTCAGTCCACTCACCTGCAAAAGGAGGTGTTTACAAAGATGTGGGAAGGATTCAATGACATGATGAACTGCGAAATGTTTTTTTTCATGTAAGGAGATAAACGATAATATGAGTATTCTAAAGATAGCTTCTTTTACTGAGGGAAAAATTGGAAATCATTTTTGTTCTTTGAGGTGTTATTGGGGAAATTTAACATGATTTGGTAAAGAAAAATTGAACTACAAACTAGAAGACCTTAGTTTCTAGCTATAAATTAGCATTATAGCATTATATTCATTTCTTCAGTCTTATTTTTGTTTATAAATTGGGGAGGCGGTGCGTGCTGTAAGAGAAGGTAGCTTTACACGATACCTTAGTTTCTTTCGCTTGATTTAAAAGTCTCTGGTTTTATGATATGGTGAAAACATGGCATTTCATTTATCTGAAGAGCTGGACCTGTCATCTTTCAAGTCCCTTGTAGTTATGGGTTTGAATCAACATTGTAGGATAAATCAGATTCTGAGGCCTGAAAATCATAATACAAATTTAACTGAAAATTAATGATCATATGTGTTACAGAGCATTTGGCATTTTTTGTGTGTGAATGACCACAATCTCCTTTGTTATACTTACAAATAAAATACTTGTCCACAACATTTTCTTAAGACTTCATTTTTTTAGAGTAGTTTAGTTTCATAGCAAAATTGAAAAGGAGGTACAGAATTTTCCATATACCCCCTGCCCTACACATACATAGCCTCCACTGTTATAAAAATCTCCCACCAAAGCGGTACATTTGTCACAATTGATTAACCCAGATTGACGCATCATATTCACCCAAAGTCAGTAGTTTACCTTAGCATTCACTCTTGGTGTTGTATATTCTAAGAGTTTGGAAAAATGTATAATGACATGTATGTATCATTATAGTATCACACAGAGTACTTTCGCTGTTCTAAAAATCCTCTGCACTCTGCTTCTACATCATATTGAAACTGGAATGCAAAGTTGTCTTCATTACTAACATATATTATTATTATTTTTTAACATCTTTATTGGGGTATAATTGCTTTACAATGCTGTGTTAGTTTCTGCTGTATGACAAAGTGAATCAGCTATACGTATACATATATCCCCATATACCCTCCCTCTTGCGTCTCCCTCCCACCCTCCCTATCCCACCCCTCTAGGTGGTCACAAAGCACCAAGCTGATCTCCCTGTGCTATGCGGCTGCTTCCCACTAGCTATCTATTTTACATTTGGTAGTGTATATATGTCCATGCCACTCTCACTTCGTCCCAGCTTATGCTTCCCTCTCTCTGTGTCCTCAAGTCCATTCTCTAGGTCTGCGTCTTTATTCCTGTCTTGCCCCTAGGTTCTTCAGAACCCTTTTTTTTTTTTTAGATTCCATATATGTGTTAGCATACAGTATTTGTTTTTCTCTTTCTGACTTACTTCACTCTGTATGACAGACTCTCGGTCCATCCACCTCACTGCAAATAACTCAATTTCATTTCTTTTTATGGCTGAGTAATATTCCATTGTATATATGTGGTATCTGGCATTTTTATTGTCTTACTGCTCTTCCTGTTTCATGATGCACCAAAAAAAAAAGAGAGAGAGAAAGAAAGAAAAGATAAAGTATCAATCTCTTTGCTTTTCAAGTTTCTTCAGTTTAATAGAGTTGATTTTTAAAATATATTGTATACATAGTCCTAATGGATTTTGTTACTTTTGAATACAAATCCAAAGAAGAAACAAACCATTTTTCTACTTCCTTTAACTGAAAGAATGCATTGTCTTTGAAACAAATTGCATGTGTCTAATGGTTTTAGGTCTCAGATGGCTTTTATGTAGCATTGTTTGGGGTTTTGGCAGAAATGTAGGCAGAGCAATTGAAGAAGACCTTAGAAATCATCTGTCTATGCTTCCAACAGGCGTATATTGTATATATTAACCACCTAATATATGTCAGGCACTGTTAAGTGCAGAAGACAGCAGTGTGCTACATGTACAAGGAACTTCGTGGAGTTTATATTATAGGATAGGGCAATAGAAAGAAAGCAGAAATCTAAAAAGATACTTTCAGATAGTACTGTGAAGACAGACAAAACTGGGTTTGCATCCTTATGATATTAGTTTCTAGCTGGGTGACCTTTGGCAAGGTCAGAGTCTTATTTCCCACATCTAGATGCAGTGATGATAATTTCTACCTGATAGGGTGGATTTTTAGCATAAATGGAGAAAATTTATTGGACGATTTTAGTGCAGTTTCTGCAACTTAGCAGGTCCCCAATAAATTATTACTGAAACTTCATAACTATTCAAGGATACTCAGCTCTTAGTTGTTCTAGGATTTGCTTCTTTGCTGAGCTCTGTTCTGTTGAGCTTACCCCCTTCTCTTATTTTTTAAAAAAAAAAAAAAAGATAATTTTAAAAGTCAAGGAAAGCTGAATAACCCATGTTTAGGTAAATAAAGTTGGAAGAAGTTGGATGCAGGATTATTGGAAATGTCAGCTAAAATGAGTTTTGAGCATTATGCAGGAGAAGTTATATATGACCAGTAGAATGAGAGTTGGCTAGAATATCTATGATATTCAGTGTAGTTTGCAGACATTAATTGGTTTTCCTGACGACACAGTGAAATGGATGGGTGACTTCAGCTGCTGGTATTTTTCTCATAGTTTTTCTCTCTCTGAATTAGAATTATTGATATGTATGCTTGTCTTCAGTGATAGATTTTAAGGTCCTTGAAAACAAATTCAGTAGTGTGCCCTTCACATCACAAGCCTGACATGCATTTGGATTCAGTCAATATTTGTTAATTGAAAAAATGGGAATATGCCATTGTCATAACAAAACAATTGGCCAGAAAAATAGGGCTGGAGGTTTCAAAAGTTTGGGGTAACAAATCTACAACTTAGTCCCTTGGTGGAATGTTGATAAGGGAACCAATTTTTTGAAGGGTCTTTTAAGCCTATAGATAGGGTCTTGTTTTTGTTTTTTTTTAAATAATTGTCATAAAATATACATAACAAATACACCATTTTAACTACTTTTTTTTTTTTTTCCGTTTTGCGGGCCTCTCACTGTTGTGGCCTCTCCCGTTGCGGAGCACAGGCTCCAGACGCGCAGGCTTAGCTGCCATGGCTCACGGGCCCAGCCACTCCGCGGCATGTGGGATCTTCCCGGACCGGGGCACGTACATGTGTCCCCTGCATCGGCAGGCGGACTCTCAACCACTGCGCCACCAGGGAAGCCCCTTAACTACTTTTAAGCGTACAGTTCAGTGGCATTAAGTACGTTCACATTGTTGTGCAACTGTGACCACCATCCACCTCCAAAACTTTTTCATCTTCCCAAACTGAAACTGTGGAAAGGGTTTTAATTCCACACTTGGCTGGCACACAATTTTAAAGCCACCTCAATGACCTATGAACCATGGGACAATCACTTGAAACAGTGTTGTTGTTCCTTTGCTCCTCAAGAAGTTGTCCTTGGGACTCCTCAATATAAGTAACTCAAAGAAGGGAATCCGGGGAATAATGATGCTAGAGCCCCTTCCTCTCCTGATTCCCACTGGAGGACTGTGTGCCTGCTTCCTTCATGCCATCATGGGGAACCACTGTTTCCTTTCACAAGTCTCAGTTTTCCTCAAGATAGACAAGGTTAAAGAAGAAAAAAGTAGCTTTGTCACCAATTTTAACTTAAAACCTCAATATAACTAAATGATGAAAATGAAATCATGGTTGTGTTGTTCCCCTAACATTTGGACCCTATGTCCTAGGAATTTTTAGTTAACATCCATTTTAAGGTAACAACCTTATTTTACAAATAAGTTAGTAGAGGTTCAGTATTTGGTCCAAGGAACCAGTGGTGTTAAGTGCCTCAGCTAGGACTTGAACCAAATTCTGACCCTTTAGCCCTTGCTGTTTCTATTCAGCCACAAGAATGCATTGATAGAGATTCACCTTTGGTAGCACAGTTTGAGTTGTTCATCATTTGTGATAGAGCCACATTTTACCAAAGGAGGATCCCTCGTGTCATTAATCACTTACATGTCTAAACAGTTGAATGTATAGTTAATGGCCATAAAGGTTATTTTTTTTCTCTGAAGGTTGAACAAGTCAGACACATTTTGGAACCTGGAAGTCTTTTTATATTAATTTAACACTAAAACCTTTCTCAGCTCATTCTTTTTTTCAGTCCCCAGGGGCAGAAGATTGCACTAAATATAATCCTTCATAGCATGTTACCATCACTGGCCATCTGAGAGTCCTTGTTTGGTTTTCTTTGCTCCCTTGTATTCCTGTCTGTTTACACCCAGTATAATTAACCATACTAATGTGTTAAATATTTGTGTTTTTGTATGTGCACTTGCAAAATATGTGTTGTGGTTTTTGTGCAGAATGTTAATTCGCATAAATATTATTACATAATGATGTTGACCCCATACTGTTTTTTCCCCATTTCATTCAGCACTATTTTGAAAATATCTTTATGTTAATACTAACATTAATTTATTATTAACTATTAATTTATGTCAAACACAAGAGAGCTTTAAAGTTATTTTATTTTATTTATTTTTGCGGTACGCGGGCCTCTCACTGTTGCGGCCTCTCCCGCCACGGAGCACAAGCTCTGGACGCGCAGGCTCAGCGGCCATGGCTCACGGGCCCAGCCGCTCCACGGCACGCGGGATCCTCCCGGACTGGGGCACGAACTATGCCCACTGCATCGGCAGGTGGACTCCCAACCACTATGCCACCAGGGAAGCCCTAAAGTTATTTTTTGTCATTATAGTTTTTCATAGTTTTATTGCACTATGTCCAAAGGCACAGCCTGTATGATATTGATTTTTTTGAGACATATTGAAGTTTCTTTTATGATCCAATACACAGTCTGTTTCTGTAATTGTTCTGTGTGTGCCTCCCCCAAAATGTGTACTTTCTGTCTGTCATATGTCACAGTCTCTTACATATAATACCTTGAGCTTATTATGTTGTTAGTCTTCAGTTTCTTTTTTTTTTAATCTTTTGCTGCTTTATTATTTTCTGAGAAGTATGCGTTAAAATTTTGTTTTATTTGTTTCATTAACTGTGGTATCATTTCTTAACCATCTTACCCTATAAATCCTGTAAACAATACAGGTGAAAGTATAACTGCTCTGGTTGAATCTGGGAGAACAGGTCTTAAATCGAGTGTCCCCCCAAGGCCCCATCCCCAGAGTACCTCAAGACACTTCTGCAGAGTCCATAAACTGGAATATTATTTCTTTTTTTTAAAATTTATTTATTTTTGGCTTCATTGGGTCTTTGTTGCTGCATGCGGGCTTTCTCTAGTAGCAGCAAGCGGAGGCTACTCTTCATTGTGTGGGCTTCTCACTGCTGTGGCTTTTCTTGTTGTGGAGCACGGGCTCTAGGTGCGCGGGCTTCAGTAGTTGTGGCACACGGGCTCAGTAGTTGTGGCTCACGGGCTCTAGAGCACAGTCTCAGTAGTTGTGGTGCACAGGCTTAGTTGCTCCATGGCATGTGGGATCTTCCCGGACCAGGGCTCAAACCCATGTCCCCTGCATTGGCAGGCGGATTCTTAACCACTGCACCACCAGGGAAGCCCTGGAATATTATTTCTGTAAACAAACTGTCAATTAATCTTTTAACCTTGTACTCTTATTTCTTGTCACCCACCCACTAACCCAAACAATTTTCCGTTCAAAGCCAGATGGGCTTTCACGTTCTCTTCCTCACCCACCTGCATAGATGCTTTTCCCCTTGTCATTACATCTACCAGGACTCTTCTTCACATAACCAAACTCTGTACCTTATTCAAAACCCTTCTTGTTTATGTAAACAATGAAAACAGTAACTCGAAAAGATATACACAACCCAGTGTTCATAGAAGCATTATTTACAATAGCCAAACAACCTAAGTGTCCATCCATAGATGAATGGGTAAAAGAGGTGTGGTATATATATACACAGTGGAATACTACTCAGCCATAAAAAAGAAGATCTTGCCATTTGTGACAACACAGGTGGACCTGGAAGGTATTACACCAAGTCAGATAGAGAAAGATAAATACTGTATGATTTCCCATAAACGTGGAATCTAAAAAATAAAACAAATGAACAAACTAAATAAAACAGAAGCAGACTCATAGATACAGAGAATAAACTGGTGGTTGCCAGAGGTGGGTGGTGGTTGGGCAAAATAGGTGAAGGGGATTAAGAGGTACAAACTTCCAGTTATAAGTAAGTCATGGGACGCAATGTACAGCATAGGGAATATGGTCAATAATATTGTAATATCTTTGTGTGGTGACAGGTGGTTACCAGACTTATTATGGTGATCAATTTGTAATGTATATAAATGTTGAATCACTGTGTTGTACACCTGAAGCTAATATAATATTGTATGTCAACTATACTTTAATTTAAAAAATAAGAGAAAAAAACATTCTCAAATTCTGCTTCTTCCATAAAATCTCTTCTAGCCATATCAATTCTTAGAACTCTAAAAGCAATTATTTCTAGTGCAATTAATTTAATGTTTATTCACTGACCTAATTCACTAATCATTTAGTATTTATTCAGTGACCAGCACTTGTAGTGGTTGGAATTTCTATTTACATAACTGTAGTTGTTTAATATTTGTTGTATTTGTTTGCTTCCCCTATTTTGCTGTAAAAGCATCTTGAGGGTACCATGTGTTTTGTATGCTCTGTTAAGGTACCCACATAGTGGCTTGTTCTTAGTAGTTGACCAACAAAAATACTTTGAGTTTATTTACTTCAGTGTTGATATGAATAATTTTATTTCTAATTAGAGGACAGTTTTATTACATTGCAAGTTCTTTGTTTTATTGTATTTTGCTAAATGTGTTCTTTATTATTAATAATAAGCATTATCAGTGAAAGTTCTTTAAGCTTCTCTTCAAAATCCTTGTAAAGCCGGCAGATTTAACCTCTTTATAAAATAAGCAGTCATTAAAAAATAAATAAATGAATAAATAAGCAGTCATTTATCATTCTTTCAATATAAATTTATGCATAAAATAGCTTTTATGGGTTTAAATTTATCTCCTCTTATAAGGCATATCTGTTATATCTGGTTATATAAGGTTATATCTGGTAAAGTGATGAAATGGACTAGGCTGTCTTCCTTCCCCTACCCCTTAACACTAATTATTCAAATTAAGTTTTCAACTTGGAAGGTTCCTTCTAAGGACAACGAACTTAAGTCAAGTGTTAGAGCGTAGAGAGTTTCAGGATAGTCACAAGCTACTGCTTGGTTATTCAGCTGATAAGATGATTACATCACACGATGGATTAGTCAGCAAACCTCTGAGCCCTGGCAGCACACCTGGCCTGAGCTGGTGCTGTGTGGGGTACAAGGCATGTCTAAAGCAGTATCATTCCCAACACTGACCTGCCAGTGTGGTTTCGTTGCACAGAATCGACACAAGTGAAGTATAACCAGCCAAATCCTAAAATAGGTAATTTAGAGCATAAAGTGGAGATTGCAAGGTGAGACAGAAGATCAAATAAAAGAATTATAAAATACCTGTAAGTCATGAGCCGTTAAGTTCTTTAACGTGTATTTTATTTAATTTACCCAACTTCCATGAAGTGGGTATTATCATACCCATTTTAAAGAGGAAAAAGTGGAATTCCATAGAGGTAATATAATGTATTAATTATTGGACATTGAGTAAGTGGTAGATTTGTGTATTGAATTCAGATCTGACAAGAAAATCAACATCCTTAGTTCCCCTTGTTTTTACTCACATAACACCCAATATTGTTTTGTACCCTTTGTATACTTTAAAGAAATGTAATTATTTAGAATTAATTGTTGATTTTCTTTCCTACTGGACTGCAAGTCCATGAGAATAGAACCATGTCTGTTTTGTTCAGCACGATATCTCCAAGACCAAACACTTTGCTTGTTAACACAGCTGGTGATCAGTATATATTCTTTGTTTCCCTTTTTCTTTTTTTGGAAGTTGGGGGGTGGCGGGGTAGTGCAGGGAGGCTAGGGTTTCCACCACATTGTGTTGACTCTCTTAGGTAAGAAAATAATATGTAGAAAGTCTAGGCCAGTGTGAACCTGAACAATCAGGGAAGGTTTTATGGGTGAGCCAACCTTGTTAGATGGAGATAAAATAATTTTTAACTGTAACCTATATATAAGACTTTGAATGACCTCAAGTACTTCGCTCTCAAGAAGGGACGGTTCTTTGTAGAGGCATCATCAAAGATGGGGAAATGCCAGTATCTTGCTAATATAGATTCAAGTGCTCTATTTAAATTTTTTTTACCTTTTTTTTTTTTTAAATAGAAAAAATCAGGCAAAGATATGCAGACCTGCCTGGAGAATTGCACATTATTGAACTTGAAAAGGATAAGAATGGACTTGGACTCAGCCTTGCTGGTAACAAAGACAGGTCACGCATGAGCATATTTGTGGTGGGAATTAACCCCGAAGGACCCGCTGCCACGGACGGGCGAATGCATATTGGAGATGAACTGTTGGAGGTGAGGGGCATATATTCTTTTCTTTTTTTTTTTCCTATTAGGCTCATTTGATTCTTCTAATAAAACCTGTCCAGTTACTTTCATTATAATGATCACATAAGGGCAAAATCCATCCATATATTTATATATTCTGTATCTAATATATCCATCCATCTAGGGGCATATATCCTGAGTTTCTGTTCTGGTGAGATGAAGGGGTATAGAGGATATTGTATAGGAAAATGAAGTGAAGGGGAAGAATGTTATAAATTACATTTTCGTCAACTATTTATTATCATTTTCCTAAGCGAGAACAGAAATCATATTGTTGCTTACAGTTGCTGTTTGCTGCTTGAGTAAAAACTAATCTCACAGGGACTTGCCTGGCAGTCCAGTGGTTAAGACTTAATGCTTCCACTGCAGGGAGCACAGGTTCGATCCCTGGTCAGGGAACTGCATGCTGTGTGGCATGGCCAAAAACCAACACAAAACCAAAACAAACAAAAACAAAAAAACTAATCTCACAAAATAATTTAGGGGTCCTTAAGTAAAATCTCATGGAAACACATTAAAAGAATAGGGTTTGTTTTTAAATATAAATTCCAAAAGGTTCAAAACTAATTTGTGATTAATCTGATGTTATTAGTGTTTATCAAAATCCTCTTCAGCTTCTGAATTAACCGTAAGTATGACATTTCTTTTTGTTATTGTTGTCAGTTAGTTTTTTGTGAAGGTGTTATAGCCGACAAAACTTTATGAACTGGTTGTCAAGGATTGGTTAATATCTGTGAAGTTGGTGATGTGGTTAAGGCCACAGGTTAAGGAATAAGATTTCTTGTTTAGGAATAGGAGAAAGATAAGAGAAGTTCAGAAGATGACTGATCCTCTGCTACTGCTCTGGATGAGTTCATCAATAGTCTGAAAAGGTTATCCTCATTTTCTAAGCTTAAAGTCAGGGTTTCTGCTCTGAATTTATCTTAGTTTGATATTTGTTTGCCTGTTCCTCATTCAGCTAACAGTTTTTTGAGCGTCTCTTAAGACTGGACACAAAGAGATGAATACATCCAGTCCCTTCATTCAAATAGCTCACATTCTCGAGGAAGAAAAGAGACATAAAAAGATTGTCGCATAACAAAAATGAAAAAAAAATTATAACAACAATCGTAACAAGAGCAATCTGTACTTGGCACCAGACGTAGCTTTACTGCTGAAGTCACAAAGTAAATGAGGTGCTGGGATTCAGTATCAGGCAGTTTGACTTCTTAGCTCCTTGTTAACCAGTGTGCTCTAAGGCCTCTTGGATAAAATGCTCCAACACTTGGACATTTGGGGGAGCTGAATCACAGAGGTACCGAGTGTCAGACTGCTTAATTAAAATGAGGGCTTTACTAATTTTTCATTTTACAGTTTCCTCTTCAGACTCAGAATAGAATTCATAGTCATCCACAGTGTGACTTGCCTAATAATATCTACAGCTAAAGCTGATCGGACACAACTGTGGCGACACTAGTATCGCCCTCTGTCTTCTAAGCCCCAGTAGTTTCTCCCCATCTAAAACCTGTTTTCACAAAGAAGTCACTTCTGGAATTACTTTTCTTTGCTTGTTCTTTTGTAATATAGCATCATGAAAGGGACCCACATCGGGTAGTAGCACTGATTAGCATAATCATTATGTAAATAAAAATCAAAGGTGACAGTGTGTATTAACCAATATAATTCATTGCTTCACGTTCATTTCCTTTGGCTCATGTTTAGAGATTTCTTCATAAACGAAACTGAAGTGATAGTGGTGGTAATAAGATGAAAGTAGAAGCTAATTTACTGGGTTACTCCTAGCATTTTACCTATGTGCTCGCACATTTGTATTCAGTATTCTTAAGAGCCCTATATGGTATGCACTGTTGTTATCCCCATTCTGTGGATAAGAAAACTGCATAAGTAACTTACAGAAATAAGTTACTAAGAACCCAGGCTTGCCAGGCTCCAAGAACCATGCTCTAGCCACTGAAGTATACCGCGTTCCCCATGGTGCTTCAACCAAACCCAATCTGTTTAGATCCACGAGAATCCTGATTTATGATGCCCTAGGCTTTAGGAAATCATGTATATTAAATCATTCTGTTGTATTATATGTACCTAAACACATACTTCCTGTCTCATGTGGTACATGGAAATGTTCCAAAAGCTATACTTTGGAACATGAAGATTCTAGTTCTATTCTCTCTCTAGTTCTATTCTCTCAAGACTCAAGATGGAATGGCCGATGTGATTCAGACCAACAGGAGAGCTGGTATTTTATTTCTCTGTCTGACATTTTATTAGATAGAGGTAACAGATGAGCTGTGGCTGCACTGAGAGTGTTTTACAGGCCGTACAGAAAAGTCCACACTCTGCAGGGCAGTAAGCACTGGACTAGGAAGACCTACTTTATCTTTTTTTTTTTTCTTTTTGCGGTACGCGGGCCTCTCACTGTTGTGTTGTGGCTTCTCCCACTGCGGAGCACAGGCTCCGGACGCGCAGGCTCAGCGGCCATGGCTCACGGGCCCAGCCGCTCCGCGGCATGTGGGATCCTCCCGGACCGGGGCACGAACCCGTGTCCCCTGCATCGGCAGGCGGACTCTCAACCACTGCGCCACCAGGGAAGCCCCCTACTTTATCTTATCCCAGTTCTTTCAGTTATTAGTTGCATTTCAGAAGGGGCTTAAAGTACATGGCACGTGGTTGACTGTTAATTAGATCACATTTCCTTCCTTAAAGACAGAAACTTTAGGTATTTGTTTTCTAGGCTAGAGGCTAGAAGAGCTCTCCTGACTGAAAAAGAATATTAACATCTTGCTATTTCAGGGCCCTCCTATTCCTTCCTTTGACTTTCTGGATTTGGTCTTTTGTTGCTATTCAGTAACTTCATCTTCGTTCAGAGATGAAAAGAACAAGATTAAATATGGTAATAAGTTAATCGCCCTGCACTCTCCACTGAGTCTCTTATTTAAATAAAATAAAATAAAATATGTTGGAACACAGATTCTAGCATCACAGACCTTTGGCTAGTTATTTATTTTCTCTAACCCTCAGTTACCTCCTTTATCAATTGGACATTTTTCATTTATTCAGCAAGAACTTTACTGTGCATCTGTTGTATAGGAAGAAGTATGTGAACACTGTGCGATTTTTTCATTGGTGAACGAAATCCATGGTCCTTTTCTCATAGAGCTTACAGTCTAGTGATGGTATAGCCTCAACCTCAGAGGGTGTTATGAGAATTAATGAGAGAAGATATGTCAAGTTTTGCCACAGTATCTGGCACCTGGTAATACCATAATGAATTTCAGATGATAATATTTATAAAATAATAAATATTTATTTATATAAATATTTATATAAATATATATATTTATAAAATAATAAATATATATT
The DNA here is from genome assembly GCF_011762595.2 of Tursiops truncatus. Taxonomy (NCBI): domain Eukaryota; kingdom Metazoa; phylum Chordata; class Mammalia; order Artiodactyla; family Delphinidae; genus Tursiops; species Tursiops truncatus. Next base: position 131,208,081 of record NC_047034.1, on the reverse strand, counting down.
TATTATATATATAATAAATATAAAAATAAATATAATATATTATATTTATTTATAAATATATATAAATATATATTTATAAAATAATAAATAATTTTCATGTGGATTTGTGTATTTTGGTTCCTTTTAGCTTGTTTATATTAATACATTTGTCTATGAAGGTATGTTCCAGAGGGAAGCCACCTTCTTTTTCTTCCATAGCTCCATGCAGCATCTTGAAAAGCTGAGAGAGTAGAACAGTGCACATACTGAATTCTTATGGAGTTATAAGTCATCTTCTCATATGCTTCTGGCTCTAGGTCAGGGATGAAAGGAAAAAATTCATGTGGGAAATATTTTTCTGGTTTATTTTTAGGGCTGAGAAAAACTTTCAATCATTTCTCTATGATATGTGAAGAATTTGTATATAGCATAATATCAAATCCAGTGTGCTTCTGAACTGAGAATAAGACATTGATTTAACGATGAGTACCAGGAAAGCTGGAAGCAGTGTTACAATAGCTGTTCTTTGGATAAGCAGTGTATTAGATTGCAGAAGGACACTGCATCACGAAGGAGGCATTTACAATGGGCTTTTAGATTATGCTTACGAGATTTCTGGGCTAGAGCAAACCTTTTGTATTTGCTTACCCATTCACACTCCATTTAATTTTGTCAAATGAGGTAAAGTTATCCATGTCTTCATTATTCTTCCAACTCCACCATTTGCTCATGTTGTTTCTCATAATTGCTTTGTTTTTATCATTATGTTATTACTTGCTCACAGCTTCTTTTATTTATAGTTGATCTAACTTCTTTTAGACCCTCAGATGAGGCTAATTTATAGAAAGTAGAAACGAGAATGGTCAAACATACACTGTAGCTTCTCTGAAGTGAGAAACTCTGCATCTCTACTCGAGCCCCATCCGTGACTGATTTTTGGCATGACACCCGCCAGCAGTTTTGTTGCTGTGGGACTGCATCGTTACAGTGCTAGAGCAGTCCGCGAGTTCTGTCGATTTATGGCTCATGTATAAAAGAAATCTTACATTGAGCTCCCAGAAGACAATGTGATTAAATCTCAGCTTCTTTCCCCTTTAGTGTGATGCTGGTGTAGGGGTTCAGAATTAATTTCAAAAGGCATTAGCATATAATTACCATGTAGACTGGAATGATACTTTCAGTAGATTATTGGCTTTCCCTCAGCAATTAGTCCCAGAAAATACACAGGCCTGGGCATGGTGCTTTCATATGAATATAGGATTTATTTATAGTCTTCCCTACAGTGAAAGTGTGGGGATAGAGAGCTGATGGTGCCCTGTGGGGAATTGGTGTGACTTGTCAGGTGACAGAGGCAGCCAGAAGGAACAGTGTGGTGGCACAAGAAGTGCACAGTGGATGGGGCTAGCATGTCTGGCTCCCACACTCTTCAAGACAGAGGAGGAAGTTCGTTCCCTTTATAACATTTACCTGCGGCATAGTCTAAATTAAATCTTGTTAATTTTGCACGTGTATAATAGGTTTATTTAAGAACCATTAAAAATTAAAAGTATGAATACTTTCCATATTTGCCAGGGATAAAGACCTAGAACTACAGGTGAACTCAGATCTTTTTGTCTAGTAATACTTATTTTATAAGAGGAAAAAACTGAAACTGTAAAAATTAAATGACTGACCCAGGTAGCTGTAGCTGCTTTAAGACAAAACTCCTGTCTGAGGGTCCCTACCACCACACCAGTCCCAAAGGTTGAGCCTTCACTCTCTGCTTGTTGCCAGTGAATTATATTTGGAAGACTTAGATGCGATTTAGAAGTACACTACAGTAGTGAATAAATCACCAGCTCTTAGGCATCCATAGATAAGATTCTAATTTACAGTCAAACGTTTCTATCATCTTAGATTGGCTCTTTTAGATTACCAAACATGGATGTAATTTTATAAAGTACGCTTCTTAATGAAGTAATTATTCCCCAAGAGACCTCATGGAATAAAATATTCCATTGTGGAAACACTAGTTTGAGGAGAAGAAAGAACAGTAAAGGATTTCAAAATTGCAATAAAATTATTTTTCCTCTGTTTTATTAACAAAATAGGTTTATAATAGCTAAAAGTGCAAAAATAAATTGATTGACCAAATTTTTTTATTGTGTCCGTGGTGTCAAAACATATCAAATTTTACATTTTAAATAAGTGATTTATTGTATGTCTATTATATCTCAATAAAGCTGCTAAAAAATGAGTTGATCAAACCTGACAAAAACCGTGAGCAGGTCCTGAATATGACCTTCCTATATACAAAGCTAAAGTCACCCCATTTTCTGACTCTCAAAATAGTCTCCAGCCTAATTCACAGCTCTGAAAGTCAAAAGAAGAATGTGGTGCTGGCTGAGTGGTCAGCCTCACACAGAAAACTGTCCTGGGACCCCTGATGTGTATACATTTTTCCTTTCTTCCAAGTGCAGTCTCCCTGGTCATTACAGCATTATAACCAATAGCTGTCTGCATTTTGCTGAATCATCTTCCCTAAGTAATCCATTGCATTACATTCAATTTGAGTTACAAAAAGATGAGATTATTAAAAGAAATCACGGGTAGGGGAGCTCTATTGGGAATTGAGCTAACATTGAACACTTACTATTTGCTAGGCAGTGCTAAATTCTTTACATGCATTCTCTTTTATAACAAAAGTAGGTGCTATTTTAATACCCATTTTACAGATAAGGAAACTGAAACATGAGGGGCAGAATCAACATGTAGACACTGGCTTTTCTGGCTCTAAAGGCTATGTTCTTGAGTTTAGTTCTGGATTGATAATGATTCTCGACAATAACCAGTGAATTTCTCATCATTTTGTAGTTTTGGTAGATTTAGATTAATGTAGTTAATCCAATGCCAGTTTAAAATATCTGAGATAGGACTTGGTGGTGCGGCGGTTAAGACTCCACGTTTCTACTGCAGGGGGCGCGGGTTCGATCCCTGGTCTGGGGAACTAGGATCCCACCTGCCGTGCAGCGCGGCCAAAAGAAAAAAAAGATAAAATAAACAAATAAATTTTCTATTAAAAACTAAAAAAAAAAAAAATCTGAGATCGTTTCTCACAGTGCAATACCCTGTTAGTCTTTTTATCTTCAAATTTAATGCCACTTGGATTCATTAAAAGAAGAATGCAGTCAGTGAAGTTATAGGCATCTCTTAAGAACCAAAGAAGAAGAAGAATGTTTTTTTTGTTTTGAGATTGTTCTTGCCCAAGTTGAGAGCTTTCTCCTTCAGTGCCATTATAGAGTTCAGATTTTATTTCAGGCCGTAGGAAATATTATGGAAAATCTTGCTCATATAGTTTGGCCTGATTCTTTTCTGTGTTTCCCGGAGTGAAGTCTTTGAGCTCTACTCTTGGCCATTTCTGTTTCTGTCTTTGGCTTGTCGGGGGAAGTGTTTTGAATTATTCGGTCACATGTCATTATCTTTATGCTGCTGAAATATTTAGGCTAAAAATCTATTTTTTTACTGATCTTTTGGAGGAATGGCAATCACTTAATTTTTATTATTGCAGTCCTCGTTATTGCTCCCCAAAAGCTTTGTATGGGATCGCTACAGTGAACCACGTTGTCTTAAAATCATGGCGAGAAAGTGGCATGAAAGAGAAAGTAAAAATGAGAATATTCGAAGGAACTCAATTACGGTGGAAGATTATAAAAAAATAGGCATAGGAATGTATGCAGGGGAAGAAACATGCCATTTGGAAGGAATCAGTGGATTTCAGCAGTGCCTCTCAAGACTCTCCTTAATGCAGTTTTCCCTCGGACCCTTACATGACATATTGGGATAGTTGTCCAGGCCTCTGGTCTCTCCTTTTTCCAATTTCTTGCCCACTCCCTTCCAGCCCCACTCATTGTCATACTGAAATGCAGGCTGGAAAGACATGCTCTTCGGTTATGGAAGAGTGTTTCCTTATGTCAGCCTCATCATATAATTTATTTCTGTATTTTGCTTTATTTGCACAATAGAAATTTCTTACAGTCACCATGCAATCTTAAGACACAAAGCCTGAAAGAAAAGTGTTAATGAAATTCTTATTCCAAGTTTGACTTACTAACAGTATCAAACACCTGCTTGAACTCATCACAAACATGGGTCCTGTATGTATGTTTTAATTATAGTTTTTAAGAGACAGGCCTAAAATCAGTAATCCAACCAGAAAAGCAGGTGTTCCACCCAAAGCAGTAAGCATATGCCAATTTCTCATTAAGTCAGGAAAAATTATGCATTACATGTCAACCCCAGACCACACATCAGTTTCCTAAAATGCAACTAAGACACAGCAAAGATATTGTATATAGGTAACACATAATTATGTTAAGATGTAAAGTGTCTAATATTGCTTCAGAATCACAAAATAATATGATGCTAACACACAGTTGCTTTGTATGCAGTAACATGGCTTCTGTTAACTCTGCCAGCATCTAAGCTGGACATCCTCCTTGTTGACACTGAGTTTGTGTCTCAAAATATCTTCCTGTGATCCTGTACTTGAAATACAGCTCTGACCTTTTCCCTCACAATGTTTTGTTTAAAATCTTTTGCTTTGTATTGGGAGTATAGATATAAATTTTTCCTTTATAAGCATTTATTGAAAAATATTGTATTGAGAGAGATGTAGATTCTATGAAGTTTGAGTATTAAAAATCAAAAGGTATGGGAAAATGTTAACTGGGGAGGTATACCCTTATATGTTTTCTGCCCTTTTAAAAAAGCTTTATTATGGAGTTTTTTTTTTAATCTACAAAATAAACAGAATAACATAATGAAATTCTCTTGTTAGCCATCACATTGATCAACAATTACCAATACTGTCATTTGTGTATCACCTGTACCTCCATATACCCACCCCTACTCAGAAAATATTATTTTTATAGTCCTGTGTGTATATGTATGTGTGTTATAATTTACATAAAATGAAATGCACAGATTTTATCTGTACAATTTTGACAACTGTGTACACCTCTATAACCCAAACACCTATCATTTCCATCTCCCCAGAAACTTTTGTGGAGTATCAATTCTTCTCCTCATTTTTAATTATTTGTCTTTTTATAATTGAATTGAATGTAGGAGTTCCTTATATATTCTGGAATATATTCTGGATACTAGTTCTTTATCAGATATATGGTTTATGGATCTTTTCTCAATCTGTGGCTTGCCTACTTATATTCTTAATGGTATCTTTATATGTATAGAAGTTCTTAGTTTTGATAAAATCTTTATTCATTTTTTTCTTTTATAGTTGTTGTCTTAGCTAAGAATCTTTGCCATCCTTCAGGTTGCAACACTATTGTCCTATATAGGCTTTATAATTTTAGCTTTTATATTTAGTTCTATGATTCATCTTGAGTTACTCTGTGTATGTGGTGTGAGATAGGGGATGGGGCTTATTTTTTCCTCAGCTGAATATCCAGTTGTTTCGGCACCATTTGTGAAAGACTTTTCTTTCCCATCGAATTCCTTTGCACCTTTGTCAAGAATGAGATGACCATGTAACTATACGTATATTTTCAGGCTCTTAGTTCTCTTCTATTAATCTGTTTATCATTTATGCCATTACTGCATTGCCTTGATTAAAATGTATCTTTATAGCAAGTCTTTAATTCAGGTTGTGCTAAGTCCTTTGTTCTTTTTTAAAATTTTTTATAGTTGATGTAAAATTATAGTCGATTATAAAATATTACATACGTACAGGTGTACAATATAATGATTCACAGTTTTAAAGGTTATACTCTATAGTTATTATATAAAGTACTGGCTATATTCACTGTGCTGTGTAATATATACTGGTAGCTTATTTTATTTTATTTTTAATTTTTGGCTGCGTTGGGTCCTTGTTGCGCGCAGGCTTTCTCCGGTTGAGGTGAGCAGGGGCTACTCTTCGTTGTGGTGCGCGGGCTTCTCATTACGGTGGCTTCTCTTGTTGCAGAGAACAGGCTCCAGGCACGTGGGCTTCAGTAGTTGTGGCACATAAGCTCTAGAGCGCAGGCTCAGTAGTTGTGGCGCACAGGCTTAGTTGCTCTGCAGCATGTGGGATCCTCCCGGGCCAGGGCTTGAACCCATGTCCCCTGCATCAGCAGGCGGATTCTCAACCACTGCGCCACCAGGGGAGCCCGGTAGCTTATTTTATACCTAATAGTTTGTACCTCTTAATCCCCTATCTCCATATCACCCCTCCCCCTTTCCCTCTCCCCACTGGTAACCACTGGTTTGTTTTCTATATCTGTGAGTGCACTTCTTTTTTGTTATATTTACTAGTTTGTTGTATCCTTTAGATTCCACGTATAAGTGATATCATACCATATTTGTCTCTCTGACTTATTTCACTTAGCATGATACCATCCACATCCATCCATGTTGCTGCAAATGGCAAAATTTCTTTTTTTTATGGTTGAATAGTATTCCATTGTGTATATATACCACATCTTCTTTTCCATTCATCTGTTGATGGACACTTAGGTTGCTTCCATATCTTGGCAATTGTAAATAGTGCTACTATGAACATTCGGGTGTATGTATCTTTTCAGATTAGTGTTGTGTTTCTTTCAGGTATATACCCAGGAGTGGAATTGCTGGGTCATATGGTAATTCTATTTTAAGTTTTTCGAGAAATCTACGTATGATTTTCCATGGTGGCTGCACCAGTTTACATTCCCAACCACGGTATTTGAGGGTTCCATTTTCTCCACATCCTTGCCAGTGTTTGTTATTTGTGTTCTTTTTGATGATAGCCATTCTGACAGATTTGAGGTGATACTTGACTTTGTTGTTTTCTTTTAAATTATTTATTTATTGAATTATTTTTATTGAAGTGTAGTTGATTTACAATATTATGCCAATCTCTGCTGTACAGCAGAGTGACTCAGTTTTACACATAGGTACATTCTTTTTTAAATATTCCTTTCCATTATGGTTTATCCCAAGAGAATGGATATAGTTCCCTGTGCTGTACAGTAGGACAAATGTTGTTTATCCATTTATTATTCTAAATGTAAGAGTTTGCATGTAACAACCCCAAATTCTCAGTCCATCCCTCTCCCTCCCCCACTCCCCTTGGCAACTACAAGTCTGATCTCTATGTCTGTGACTCTGTTTCTGTTTTGTAGATAGGTTCATTCATGTCATATTTTAGATTCCACATTTAAGTGATATCATATGGTATTTGTCTTTCTGTTTCTGACTTACTTTACTTAGTATGATAATCTCTTGTTGCATCCATGTTGCTGCAAATGGCATTACTTTGTAATTTTTTATGGCTGAGTAGTATTCCATTTTATATATATGTGCCACATCTTCTTTATCCATTCATCTGTTGATGGACATTTAGGTTGTTTCCATGTTTTGGCTATTGTGAATAGTACTGCTATGAACATAGGGGTGCATGTGTCTTTTTGAATTATTTCAATAATTTTGTCCATACTTCACTTTGTTCTTATTCATCAAAATTGATTTTGGCTACTCTAGGTCATTTGAATTTCCATATGAATCCTAGAGCCAACTTGTAAATTTTTATTTAAAAAAAAAAGCCAACTAGAATTTTTATTGAGATTATATTGAATCTATAGTTTAATTTAGGAGCACTAGACATCTTAACAATACTGAGTCTTCCAAATTATGAACGTGATATCTCTCCATTTAATTACTTATCTGCAGTGTTGCATAACTTTTGGTGTAGAACCTTTCTATTTTCAGTTAAGTGTATTCTTATGTATTTTATATTCTCCAGTTCTCTTATTGCTAGTACATATATAGAAATACAATTGATTTTCATATATCCGTATATTGACCTTGTATCCTATAATCATGCTTAACTAACTTATTGTAGTAGTTTTTATTGCTATCTTAGCATTTTCTAGAGGTAAACAATCGTGCCATCTGTGTATAGGGAGTGTTATTTCTTCCTTTTCAATCTTTATGATCTTTTATTTTTCCTTCTTTCCTTCCTGCCTGCCTTCATTCCTTTCCCTCCTCCTTCCCCAACCCTTCCTCCTCTTTTTCCTTTTTAAATCACAATTTGACATTTTTTTTTGTCAATTACTTTTTCTGCACCTATTTAACTTATTTGTGCATGTTTTAAAATGATATTTAAATATAACACAAAAGGACACACTTGTGGGATAGTCAAAACTCTTTACCATAATATTCAAAGTCTTTCAAAAGATATCTTTAGGGCTTCCCTGGTGGCGCAGTGGTTGAGAGTCTGCCTGCTGATGCAGGGGGCATGGGTTCGTGCCCCGGTCCGGGAGGATCCCACATGCCGTGGAGCGGCTGGGCCCGTGAGCCATGGCCGCTGAGCCTGCGTGTCCGGAGCCTGTGCTCCGTAACGGGAGAGGCCTGCATACCACAAAAAAAAAAAAAAAAAAAAAGATATCTTTAACCTACCTTTCCAGCTTCTGCCACTACTTCATCATTCTATGATCCCACTACATTGAACCATTTAAATAAGTTCTCAGTACAGATGTGCATTTCTCTCATTCCATTCTTTTGCCCATGTATTTTATTCAGTATACTTTGGCATTTTTAAGACCTAGCTCAACTGTTTTAGCATAAGCTTACAAAATTATTTTTGTTATTATCCTAAATAAAAATCGCCTGCCAATGCAGGGGACACGGGTTCGAGCCCTGGTCCGGAAAGATCCCACATGCCGCGGAGCAACTAAGCCTGCGTGCCACAACTACTGAGCCTGCACTCTAGAGCCCGCGAGCTACAACTATGGAGCCCACGTGCCACAACTACTGAAGCCTGTGCGCCTAGAGCCCATGCTCCACAACAAGAGAAGCCACCACAATGAGAAGCCCGCATACTGCAACAAAGAGTAGCCCCTGCTTGCCACAGCTAGAGGAATCCCGCGCGCAGCAATGAAGACCCAACTCAGCCAAAAATAAATAAATAAAATTTTTAAAAAGAAAAAAAACACCTTTAGATCTGATATCTCTTCTTAATATAGAGGGTTTTTCTTTTAATATTTTTTAACTTTAGGTAATTGGCTTGAAATTCAATGGTAAAGATTACAGAATGGAGAAACAGATATTATTAGTTATTATTTGTTGAAAATGTACTTTTTTTTAAATGAGAGATGGCTTCTAGTACTAGATATATTTTTAAGTAACTCTCTTTCTTGTATAAGTCCCTTAATCTCTGATCATCACTTAACTAGAAGGAGAGTCAATAATATCATCGAGAAACTTTCAAACTTAATGTTTTGTGATTCTGGGATCTAAATTTTTGCTTCTCAAATTTCAGCATATAATTTAGCCTAAGGTATTTCTTATCTCTATTCTGGGGAACATAAAAGCTGTAAATCAAAAAAAAAAAGAAAGCTGTAAATCCCTTCTCAAAAGGTTTGCAAAATAAATCTCCTTAACTATATAAGTTGCTCTCAACTGAGGTTGTGTATCAGAATCATGGGACAGTTTCACCTAAATAACAACCCTTCACCCCAGCCTACTAGATGAGAATCTCTGATGTTGAAGGCCTAGGTGTGCTTTTTGTAAGTTACCTAATTGATATATGGTATAAATGTAATCAGGAGTCTAGATGTGAATTTTTGCTCTTCTTATAGAACACTGACAAAATACCAGGAACCTCTGTAACCTCACTGTAGAAAATATAACCATTTGCTCCTCAGTTCAGATTCCGTACCAGTTGCATGAAATAAAATGGTGTACTCAGTGATGGGACTAGCAATTTCGACAACCAATTCAAGTAGCATTGAATGTGTCCTTGAATCTGCAAAGGACAAAGGAGAGATCCCTACATGGTCCATAGTACTTCCTGCCCTTCATTTTGAGTCTCTGTCTCCATCCATTTACTCTAAATGCCAGGAGAAGCAGGACTGATCTAGACATAGGGGCTGTGGCTGGAAAAATGAAGGCAGGAGAGCTGAAGGCTCAAAATTTTGCACAATATTTAAATATAATTTAAAATTATTTTGACTAAATTTTATTGCCCATCTTTGTTTCTGGCTATGAGTCAAAAGTATTAGGTTAGCAAATATTAAAAAATAGAAAAAACTCTAATGGATTCCCTAACATACTGAGTTGTTGTAAAGGTTTTGCTTCTTATTGTTGTCTTTCTCTTTTTTAACTTATAGAAACTTAACTTTTTGACATGTTTTTAAAGTAACGTGTAATCATAAAAAATTGTAGTTGTACAGGTAAAAGTAATAATCTTCCCTCTTTTTCCTCTGTAATACTACTCCTCCAGAAGAAACCACTGTCAGTTTACCATCCTTCCTACTGGTCTCATGCATGGTCATACACATTTGTGCAAATATAGATTTTATAGTTAATAACCACAAATAGAATCATATTGTACATACCTTTTTTTTTTTTTTTTTTTTTGGCGGTACGCGGCCTCTCACTGTTGTGGCCTCTCCCGTTGCGGAGCACAGGCTCCGGACGCGCAGGCTCAGCGGCCATGGCTCACAGGCCTAGCTGCTCTGCGGCATGTGGGATCTTCCCGGACCGGGGCACGAACCTGTGTCCCCTGCATTGGCAGGCGGACTCTCAACCACCAGGGAAGCCCTACATACCTTTTTTAATGAATGATGTAGCATTTTCCATATCAGTACAAATAATACTATAACATACTGGTGTATATGTCTTTGTGCAATTCCTGTGGCATAAATATATCAAATCATCTTTCTTTAGTGTTATACAAATTTTCCACCCCACTACCAGTATGTGAGAGAGTGTTTCCCACCCCCCAAATCTGGCAAAACATTGAATATAATCAGACCTTAGCCAACCTGCCAGGTGCAGTTTTTTTCATTGAAAAAATTCTTCACACATATATCATACACATAAGGAAGTGACTGAGAAGATAGTCCTATACTCTGGTGAGACAGAGTTTTTAAAGTTGACACTTGAACTGGATTTTTCTAGGCCTTCACCACTGTACAGAGTTTGGAATGAGAATTGGGTGCTGGGAATTATTTTGGACAAGGAGGGAGGTGGTTGGGGATGGCATATGGGTGATTAAGATGAGTATTAAGTAAAGTAGCAGGAGTCCCATGGCATCAAGTTGAATGTACATTTCACCCATACCAAAGGCTGCATCCTCACTAGAAAGAGGCTTTGGGATCGGAAGACTTGAGTTTGGATTCTGAACTCTGCCACTACCTCACCTAGAACCCTTGCACTAGTTACTGAGCTTGTGAGTCTCAGTGTCCTCGTTAAAAAAGTACAGGAGCACCTGTCTTGCCTACCTGTCACACTGAGCAGTGTGACAGTGCTGGACTCTGTATGAGGTATGCTTCAAAAGCGATAAAATGTGTATGATGGAATCCTGCCTCTACAACACTGATTTGCTGATGAGACTTGTGTTTAAAAAACGAAAAAAAAAAAAAAAAGAGACAGAAACTGTGGCTTGAAAGAGGAGAGTTGGGGAGTTTGATAAGGTCCTTTGATGACTGATTTTGTGGCTGTAGACACAGCAAGAAAAATGTTTTGAAGTCAAGAGAAAAAAATTCTGGTAGCAGAGGGAATTGGAGTAGCGTGCTAATCAGATCATTTGTTTGAAAGAAGCAACTATTAATCTGGGTCTTACTAGTCTGGGGGGAAGTCTTGACTCCTAGTATGTATCGATGTTCTTAGAAGAGGAATTCCAGGTCACTATTCACCTGAGATCCTATTTACTTATTTGAGTAACAATACCATTAATAGAGGTAGGCTGTAATGCCTCAACCTCCTAGGAAAGCATGATTCCTCTGCAATATTAATGAGCTGTTCAGAGGTAGATTATACTTATGACTCCATTCACTTATTCCTTTCTATTCCCTGCATGTAATAGGAAACTCCACAGACACCCTATTTCATTTGGCCAAGTGAACCAACCTATAGCAGTTGGGGCTATTTCCACAGAAACACTAAGAATCAGAGCAACATAAGAACATATTTCTCTGCTCACTTCCTTGAAGTTGATATTTTTCAATAGTGTCAGGGTTTAGAATTCAAAGGAATATCTTACTATTTTCCTAATATATCAAATTTGGAGAGATGTGAGCTGCATACTCATACTTTGCCTTCAGAAGGTATTTCAGTTTAATTCATTTTGTTTGAGAGAAAATACATCCCTCACGCTTAAACCTTGTAAATTAATGTGTTCCTTTGGGAACAATGTATTTCACAAGAAATAAATGAAGTTGCAGAAGACCTTATTTCAACACTGTTTATTAAATTTAGTTCTTAAAACCTCTTTTACACAACTATTAAATTATTAGAGGTTGAAGTATATTATTTTGTCTTTCGAGAAAAAAATTAATGTGAAAATTTATCCAGAAATACCTTTTTGTTATAGTGAAATTTTGTTTTCATGTGAGTTTCAGTCATCTTCCCTGTTCCATCTCTGCCTTGGTGCCTCTTTCTTCCCTTCATTTCTCCGATGTGCAGAACTGAAGGCAGAGGTTTGGAAAGTGAGGATTGTTTTTCATGGGGGCTGGTGCCCAAGATATTTGGAAAGGGAAAACATTCTACAAAGTCTTCTTTGAACAGGATCTGGGTATCTTTATTCTGTTAGTCTATACTCTGCCCCCCAAAGCTATACCTGTGGCTCCTAGGAAGAGAGTTGCAGTTTCCTACCTACATATCTTTTTTTTTTAATTTAATTTTATTTATTTTTTTATACAGCAGGTTCTTATTAGTTATCCATTTTATACGTATTAGTGTACACATGTCAATCCCAATCTCCCAGTTCACCACACACACACACACACACACACACACACACACACACACACACCCCACCACTTCCCCCCACCTTGGTGTCCATACGTTTGTTCTCTACATCTGTATCTCAATTTCTGACCTGCAAACCGGTTCATCTGTACTATTTTTCTAGGTTCCACATGTATGCGTTAATATACGATATTTGTTTTTCTCTATCTGACTTACTTCACTCTGTATGACAGTCTCTAGATCCATTCACGTCTCTACAAATGACTCAATTTCATTCCTTTTTATGGCTGAGTAATATTTCATTATATATATGTACCACATCTTCTTTATCCATTCATCTCTCGATGGGCATTTAGGTTGCTTCCATGACCTGGCTATTGTAAATAGTGCTGCAATGAAAATAGGGTGCATGTGTATTTTTGAATTATGGTTTTCTCTGGGTATATGCCCAGTAGTGGGATTGCTGGGTCATATGGTAGTTCTATTTCTAGTTTTTTAAGGAACCTCCGTACTGTTCTCCATAGTGGCTGTATCAATTTACATTCCTACCAACAGTGCAAGAGGGTTCCATTTTCTCCATACCCTCTCCAGTATTTGTTGTCTGTAGATTTTCTGGTGATGCCCATTCTAACTGGTGTGAGGTGATACCTCATTGTAGTTTTGATTTGCATTTCTCTAATAATTAGTGATGTTGAGCAGCTTTTCATGTGCTTCATCACCATCTGTATGTCTTCTTTGGAGAAATGTCTATTTAGGTCTTCTGCCCACTTTTGGATTGGGTTGTTTGTTTTTTTAATATTGAGCTGCATGAACTGTTTATATATTTTGAAGATTACCCCTTTGTTGGTTGATTCATTCGCAAATATTTTCTCCCATTCTGAGGGTTGTCCTTTCGTCTTGTTTATGGTTTCCTTTGCTGTGCAAAAGCTTTGAAGTTTCATTAGGAACCATTTGTTTATTTTTGTTTTTATTTCCATTACTCTAGGAGGTGGATCAGAAAAGATCTTGCTGTCATTTGTGGCAAAGAGTGTTCTTCCTATGTTTTCCTCTAAGAGTTTTATAGTGTCCGGTCTTACATTTAGGTCTCTAATCCATTTTGGGTTTATTTTCGTGTATGGAGTTAGGGAGTGTTCTAATTTCATTCTTTTACATTTAGCTGTCCAGTTTTCCCAGTACCACTTATTGAAGAGACTATCTTTTCTCCATTGTATATCCTTGCCTCCTTTGTCATAGATGAGTTGACCATAGGTGCATGGGTTTATCTCTGGGCTTTCTGTCCTGTTCTTTTGATCTATATTTCTGTTTTTGTGCCAGTACCATATTGTCTTGATTACTGTAGCTTTGTACTATAGTCTGAAGTCAGGGAGTCTGATTCCTCCAGCTCCATTTTTTTCTCTCAAGACCACTTTGGCTATTCAGGGTCTTTTGTGTCTCCATACAAATTTTAAGATTTTTTGTTCTAGTTCTGTAAAAAATGCCATTGGTAATTTGATAGGGATTGCATTGAACGTATTGATGGCTTTGCATAGTATAGTCATTTTCACAATATTGTTTCTTCCAACCCAAGAACATGGTATATCTCTCCATCTGTTGGTATCATCTTTAATTTCTTTCATCAGTGTCTTATAGTTTTCTGCATACAGGTCTTTTGTCTCCCTAGGTAGGTTAATTCCTAAGTATTTTATTCTTTTTGTTGCAGTGGTAAATGGGAGTGTTTCCTTAATTTCTCTTTCAGATTTTTCATTATTAGTCTATAGGAATGCAAGAGATTTCTGTGCATTAATTTTGTATCCTGAAACTTTACCAAATTCATTGATTAGCTCTAGTTTTCTGGTGACATCTTTAGGATTCTCTATGTATAGTATCATGTCATCTGCAAGCAGTGACAGTTTTACTACTTCTTTTCCAGTTTGTATTCCTTTTATTTCTTCTCTGATTGTTGTGGCTAGGACTTCCAAAACTATGTTGAATAAGAGTGGTGAGAGTGGACACCCTTGTCTTGTTCCTGATCTTAGAGGAAATGGTTTCAGTTTTTCACCATTGAGAATGATGTTGACTGTGGGTTTGTCATATATAGCCTTATTATGTTGAGGTAGTTTCCCTCTATGCCCACCTTCTGGAGAGTTTTTATCATAAATGGGTGTAGAATTTTGTCAAAAGCTTTTTCTGCCTCTATTGAGATGATCATATGGTTTTTCTTCTTCAGTTTGTTAATATGGTGTGTCACATTGATTGGTTTGCATATATTGAAGAATCCCTACATCCCTGGCATAAATCCCACTTGATCATGGTGTATGATCCTTTTAGTGTGTTGTTGGATTCTGTTTGCTAGTATTTTGTTGAGGATTTTTGCATCTATATTCATCAGTGATATTGGTCTGTAATTTTCTTTTTTTGTAGTTTCTTTGTCTGGTTTTGGTATCAGGGTGATGGTGGCCTTGTAGAATGAGTTTGGGAATGTTCCTTCCTCTGCAATATTTTGGAAGAGTTTGAGAAGGATGGGTGTTAGCTCTTCTCTAAATGTTTGATTGAATTCGCCTGTGAAGCCACCTGGTCCTGGACTTTTGTTTGTTGGAAGATTTTTAATCATAGTTTCAATTTCATTACTTGTTATTGTTCTGTTCATATTTCCCACTTCTTCCTGGTTCAGTCTTGGAAGTTTATACCTTTCTAAGAATTTGTCCATTTCTTCCAGGTTGTGTCTATTTTATTGGCATAGAGTTGCTTGTAGTAGTCTTAGGATGTTTTGTATTTCTGCAGTGTCTCTTGTAACTTCTCCTTTTTCACTTCTAATTTTATTGATTTGAGTCCTCTCCCTCTTTTTCTTGATAAGTGTGGCTAATGGTTTATCAATTTTATCTTCTCAAAGAACCAGCTTTTACTTTTATTGATCTTTGCTATGTTTTCTTTGTTTCTATTTCATTGTTTTGTGCTCTGATCTTTATGATTTCTTTCCTTCTGCTAACTTAGGTTTTTGTTTGTTCTTCTTTCTCTAGCTCCTTTAGGTGTAAGGTTAGATTGTTTATTTGGGATTTTTCTTGTTTCTTGAGGTAGGCTTGTATAGCTATAAACTTCCCTCTTATGACTGCTATGGCTGCGTCCCATAGGTTTTGGATCACCATATTTTCATTGTCATTTGCCTCTAGGTATTTTTTGATTTCCTCTTTGATTTCTTCCATGATCTCTTGGTTATTAGTAACGTATTGTTTAGCCTCCATGTGTATGTGTTTTTTACTTTTTTTCCCCTGTGGTTGATTTCTAATGTCATAGCGTTGCGGTCAGAAGAGATGCTTGATATGATTTCAGTTTTCTTAAATTTACTGAGGCTTGATTTGTGACCCAAGATGTGATCTATCCTGGAGAATGTCCTGTGCGCACTTGAGAAGAAAGTGTAATCTGCTGTTTTTGGATGGAATGTCCTATAAATATCAATTAAATCTATCTGGTCTATTGTGTCATTTAAAGCTTCTGTTTCCTTAGGAATTTTCTGTTTGGATGGTCTGTCCATTGATGTAAGTGAGGTGTTAAAGTCCCCCAATATCATTGTGTTATTGTCGATATCCTCTTTTATAGCTGTTAGCAGCTGCCTTATGTATTGAGGTTCTCCTGTGTTGGGTGCTTTTATATTTATAATTGTTATATCTTCTTCTTGGATTGATCCCTTGATCATTATGTAGTGTCCTTCCTTGTCTCTTGTAACATTCTTTATTTTAAAGTCTATTTTATCTGATATGAGTATTGCTACTCCAGCTTTCTTTTGATTTCCATTTGAATGGAATATCTTTTTCCATCCCCTCACTTTCAGTGTGCATGTGTCCCTGGGTCTGAAGTGGGTCTCCTGTAGACAGCATATATATGGGTCTTGTTTTTGTATCCATTCAGTGAGTCTGTGTCTTTTGGTTGGAGCATTTAATCCATTCACATTTAAGGTAATTATCAATATGTATGTTCCTGTTACCATTTTCTTAGTTGTTTTGGGTTTGTTTTTGTAGGTCCTTTTCTTCTCTTGTGCTTCCCACTTAGAGAAGTTCCTTTAGCATTTGTTGTAGAGCTGGTTTGGTGGTGCTGAATTCTTTTAGCTTTTGCCTGTCTGTAAAGCTTTTGATTTCTCCATCGAATCTGGATGAGATCTTTGCTGGTTAGAGTAATCTTGGTTGCAGGTTCTTCCCTTTCATCACTTTAAATATGTCATGCCACTCCCTTCTGGCTTGTAGAGTTTCAGCTGAGAAATCAGCTGTTAACCTTATGAGAGTTCCCTTGTATGTTACTTGTCATTTTTCCCTTGCTGCTTTCAATTATTTTTCTTTGTCTTTAATTTTTGCCAATTTGATTACTATATGTCTTGGCCTGTTTCTCCTTGGGTTTATCCTGTATGGGACTCTCTGCGCTTCCTGGATTTGGGTGGCTATTTCCTTTCCCATGTTAGGGAAGTTTTCAACTATAATCTCTTCCAATGGTTACCTGGGTCCTTTCTCTCTCTTCTCCTTCTGCGACCACTATATTGCAAATGTTGTTGCATTTAATGTTGTCTGAGAGCTCTCTTCGGCTGTCTTCATTTCTTTTCATTCTTTTTTCTTTATTCTGTTCCGCAGCAGTGAATTCCACCGTTCTGTCTTCTAGGTCATTTATCCATCCTTCTGCCTCAGTTATTCTGCTATTGATTCCTCTAGGGTAGTTTTCATTTCAGTTATTGTATTGTTCATCTCTGTTTGTTTGTTCTTTAATTCTTCTAGGTCTTTTTTAAACATTTCTTGCATCTTCTTTTTTTAAATTTATTTATTTATTTATTTTTGGCTGTGTTGGGTCTTCGTTTCTGTTCGAGGGCTTTCTCTAGTTGTGGCAAGCGGGGGCCACTCTTCATTGTGGTGTGCAGGCCTCTCACTGTCACGGCCTCTCTTGTTGTGGAGCACAAGCTCCAGACACACAGCCTCAGTAGTTGTGGCTCATGGGCCTAGTTGCTTCGCGGCATGTGGGATCCTCACAGACCAGGCCCAAATCCGTGTTCCCTGCATTGGCAGGCAGATTCTCAACCACTGTGCCACCAGGGAAGCCCTCTTGCATCTTCTTGATCTTTGTCTCCATTCTTTTTCCGAGGTCCTGGATCATCTTCACTGTCGTTATTCTGAATTCTTTTTCTGGAAGGTTGCCTATCTCCACTTCATTTAGTTGTTTTTCTGGGGTTTTATCTTGTTCCTTCATCTGGTACATAGCCCTCTGCCTTGTCATCTTGTCTGTCCTTCTGTGAATGTGGTTTTCGTTCCATGGGCTGCAGGATTGTAGTTCTTGCTTCTGCTGTCTGACCTCTGGTGGATGAGGCTATCTAAGAGTCTTGTACAAGTTTCTTTTTTTCTTGCGGTACCCGGGCCTCTCACTGTTTGGCCTCTCCCGTTGCAGAGCACAAGCTCCGGATGCGCAGGCTCAGCGGCCATGGCTCATGGGCCCAGCCGCTCCATGGCGTGTGGGATCTTCCTAGACTGGGGCACGAACCCGTGTCCCCTGCATCGGCAGGCGGACTCTCAACCACTGCGCCACCAGGGAAGCCCTTGTACAAGTTTCTTGATGGGAGGGACTGGTGGTGGGTAGAGCTGGCTGTTGCTCTGTACATATCTTTTCATATATGAAAATAACTTTTCCCCAGTGCCAGTGCCCTTCCTGCCACTCAGTTAAATCTGTGCCTGCTAAGCTTCTGTCTACTCCTCTAGACCCACCCACCCATCTCCAAGAAGAGATGATCACGTTTTGCTTTATGCCTACATCCATCATACAGCAATGCGGTTATTTGTTTCCAAGACTATGTCACTTATTAGAGTTCCATGTGCTTGAGTGCAGGAGCCAAATCTGACTAAATAAAAATAATACTAGTAAAGTGACTTTCAGAGAATGGGTATCTGGAACATAGTTGGTGCTCAGTACATGGCAGCTGTGGTGATGATGGTAATGAAAATTCCTGTCTCCTCATCAGTTGCACAATGACTGCTGAATAAGTGAATAAATTGATAGATATAACACATAGCTATTATACTTTTACTGGAGTAGTTCTTGGTCTGGGGATTCTATTTTGTGAAGCCCTGTTAATTGGATTTAAAATTGCATAGGATCAAAAATAAGTTACTTACCCTATGGCTTTCCCCCTACATCCCCATATCCTTAATAATGGTTTCTAATTATTAATAGGACAGGCTTTTGGACTTAAACAGATTTGGTTATAAATACTGGCTGTAAATATATTGGTCAAATTCCTTAAACTCATTAATCCCCAGTTTCTCCATCTGTATAATGAGGTAATAATGCATTCCTCTACTGATTTGTGTGAAATAATGTATTTAAGGCATATATGTATGTTTGTGTGTAGTGTATATGCCTTGTATGTTGTGAACATTTATAAATGGTATTGTTACAAAGTAGTTATAAAATATCAATATAAAAAAAACAAAATGGAAATCACCTTAAATCCCACCAAAGATACCATCATTGTTGATATTTAGTAGAGATACTCATAGAGCTTTCTTTAGACTCAGAAGCTTTTACATAAATGAAAACAATGTGAAAAATAGATTACATTGTATTTTGTCACTTACTTTTTGCACTCAATAATGTTATCTTTTTATGGCAGTGGATTTAGATCTGTATCATCCTCCACCTTTTTTTTTTTTTTTTTTTTTGCAGTACGCGGGCCTCTCACTGTTGTGGCCTCTCCCATTGTGGAGCACAGGCTCTGGACACGCAGGCTCAGCGGCCATGGCTCACGGGCCCAGCCGCTCTGCGGCATGTGGGACCCTCCCGGACCGGGGCACGAACCCGTGTCCCCTGCATCGGCAGGCAGACTGTCAACCACTGCGCTACCAGGGAAGCCCTCCTTCACCTTTTAATAGCACAGTTTTCCATTTATTGATGTATTAAGACAACTATAATAAACGTTTTGTTGATAAATGTATAGTTTTTTCTATTTTTTTCCATTATAAGTTATAGCCACGATAGGCATTTTGACACCTTGATTTCTTTCTTTTTTTTTTTTTTTTTGCGGTACGCTGGCCTGTCACTGTTGTGACCTCTCCCACTGTGGAGCATAGGCCCCGGACGCACAGGCTCAGCGGCCATGGTTCATGGGCCCAGCCGCTCCGTGACATGTGGGATCTTCCCAGACCGGGGCACGAACCTGTGTCCCCTGCATCGGCAGGCAGACTCTCAACCACTGTGCCACCAGGGAAGCCCACACCTTGATTTTTAATCTTTTTAGGATAAATTCTTAGAAGTGGAATTGTAATTAAATTTTTTTTTTTTTGGTTGCATTGGGTCTTTGTTGCTGCTCGTGGGCTTTCTCTAGTTGCAGTGAGTGGGGGCTACTCTTTGTTGAGGTGTGCAGGCTTCTCATTGTGGTGGCTTCTCATTGTGGTGGCTTCTCTTGTTGCGAAGCATGGGCTCTAGGCACGTGGGCTCAGTAGTTGTGGGCCGCAGGCTCAGTAGTTGTGGCACACGGGCTTGGTTCCATGGCATGTGGGATCTTCCTGGACCAGGGCTCGAACCCACGTCCCCTGCATTGGCAGGAGGATTCTTAACCACTGCACCACCAGGGAAGTCCTTGGAATTTTTAGATTAAAAAATAAAGTGTAAGAAGATCCATCAAGTTATAAAACTTATGATTTGTTTTTTTTTTCTCTACATGTGTGTTGTAGTCAGTGAGAGTTAATTTAAGAAAAACGTTAACCTGTAGATTCTAATGTCTTGAAATGTAAAGTTTAGAATATATTTACAAGTGAATTAGGGAGGACTCTCAGATTTCATCAGCAATTTCAGTTACCTGAATTCTAACTCAATTTTTTTAATAATAATTTATTACTGTTCATAATAAATCATCCTATTTAATAAAAGCATGGGCCAAGGGTGTGTTTTTGAGCATAATATATTTTAACATATTCAAACCTTAGGCAAATCTGTTGCTTGAACTAAATTTTAATTTTTGTAGAATTAATATTTCTAATTTAAGCTTAAGTTAATTATCTTTTACTTCCAATTTGGTACATTTTTGAGTAGATTTAATTGAGCTGCTCTCCAGCATAAATTTATATTCATGTTCAGTTTAACTATGGAAAATTAAGAATAGTTGAAAAGCTACCTCTTCATGATATTTTTGAATAATTAATTTTATTGAAACAAATCTCATTAAGGACTTCTAAAGTGAAAGTTTATGTAGTATAACAAAAGGATTTATATCTGTTTACTTTTGCTGAATCATTGCTGGATTAACCTAATTCTACTTCTTCTACAAACTATAAAATATTGCAATTAAATATTCCATCTCTGTACCTGAATATAGAGGGTTTACCTCAAATCAGTGTTTTTTGTTTTTTGTTGCCCCCCCTGCCCTGAGTAGCAGAAACCAACCCCTGAGGGGAAATATGGATCAAAGTGAAAACCCATTATAATATGATGTAAGTTTTCCAAATACAGATGTTTCTTATTTGGAGCTATTGTCTTCAGTATGTAGAACTGCTATAAGTTGCTCCTGAATGACATTTCATTCAGTTGGAAATTCAGAACTTAGGAAAAGATGAGCTAACTTACCCATGATAAAATATTAGTGTCATTCGGGACCAGAGATCATAGAGCTGAGATAGAAGTTACTGACCTTGTGGAGGATCTCAGAAAGGCCTTTTTTTGTCAGTAATCAGAAGAGGAAGCCAAACACAGATAAGAAAACCAGAATTGTAGATCAAGAGTATAAAAAGCTCCTTCATACAGAAAGTATATAAAGTATATAAAGCTCCTTTAAACCCCCAGAAAAGAGAGAATCTTGATGGTCCCAGTCTGTGTCATATGTCCTCCAGCTTCAGCCTGGAGTGGCACGACAAACAATACTAACTTGGCTGTCAACCATTATGGATGGCGTTTGTGATGGGAAGGTTGGAAGGACCATCCCTGGCAAAGGAAGTGGTTGTGTGCTAGCAACCATCCCCAAAGTCTCTACTACATCTTTTCTCATTTAGTAATATGGAAATCAAGGTGGAGTATCATAAAATACACCTCCCATAGTCATGGCTGGGTGAACGTGGGAAAAGATATTATTTATCACCCAAACTTGGTTACTTTTGAGAGGGAGCGTTATAAATAATGGGAACAACGTGCATAAACTGGACTGTCCCAGACTTAGAATATATGGTTACCCTTTAATGGAAGAGTTGTACATCTCAGATTTTAAGATAATAAATAGACTATTTGGGGTGAGTTGGAATAACAAGTCAGGACTAAGGATAGTTCTTCTTGCAATTATTAGATAGTATCAAAGATAAGGATATACCTAAATAATTTATTATTTTTTCTGTATATCATTGAGTTGCCTTTGAAAGGAGAAGCTTTGGGCAAGCACTTAGTTTCTCTACTTCTCAGTTTACTGGAAGTATATGGAAAATAATAATGTGTTTTCCAATCTCTAGATAATCTGAGTGATCACATATTCTGAAAGGATGAAATATTTTAACTGTTTTCCTTTGGCTTGGGTCAGAAAAAAACTTAAAAGTTAGTCAATCTTTGTCTATTTGTATAATGAAGAAAAAGTGAAATAAGTATATATTACTGTTCAGGGTGTAGCTTGTTTGCTCAAAAGGAAAGGTGCAGTCTTACAGAACTGCATACTGCATTAGGGATTTCAAAAGCCTATCAGGTCTTGCCTCTATGCATTGTGGTAAAATGCTTGATTCTGACTTGTGTATCTCAAAATTCCAGGACCTAAGATGGTAAGTGTTCAGCTCAGAGTTTATTTAATAGACACCTTTACAAAGATGACTTTAGAAATCAGCTGATTTTTTTTTTTTTTTTTTTTTTGTGATACGCGGCCCTCTCACTGTTGTGGCCTCTCCCGTTGCGTAGCACAGGCTCCGGACACGCAGGCTCAGCGGCCATGGCTCACGGGCCCAGTGGCTCCGCGGCATGTGGGATCTTCCTGGACCGGGGCACGAACCTGTGTCCCCTGCATCGGCAGGCGGACTCTCAACCACTGCACCACCAGGGAAGCCCGAAATCAGCTGATTTTTATGTGCACCATACGGATGATAATACCTCTAGGTGTGCCTTAGGAAAACAGGGTTTTCAACTAATAGCTAAATCACCTTGGGCAAATTACTCAAGGTCTTGGAGTACCAGTTTCATAATCTGCTGAAAGTACATAACACCTGGTTATTCTGAGATTTAACTGAGATCCTATGCGTCAAGAGCTTTGCAGAGTGTTTGGCATGGAGAAAGCACTCAGTGGCTGGTAGTTATTATTAATTAGAATTAACCTGAAAAACTTCCAGGAGGTACAATATGCTTTCTTTCTGTCTATGCTATACTTAGAAGACGTCCTCCATCTGTTGTTTAAACAATAGTGCCCTCAGAAAACAGCACCTTCTCAGAAATAGGAAAAGTGACAGTCTGAAGTTAATTTGCATAAAATGCATCATATTCTTTCTAATTACTTACTGAATTTTCTCTGGAATGGGTGTCCTTAGAAATGAAGAAATATAAAAAACCTGCTTATGTCATTGGAAGCTATATACCTTTTGTTTAAATAGTGAAATTGTTTTGTATACAATAAGATCTAAGAAAACACAGAAGAGATCTTCCTCTCCTGAAACTCAGAGGGCTACTAATGTGACATTTCTGAAGCCAGAAAAGAGACTTTGTCTTGGATTATTTTTATCCGGAGATCTGCATTTTTCCTTTTAGATTTAATCCAGTAAAATAAGGTTTCACTCTATCTTGAGTTTCCTGTTCTGTTCCCAGTTTTCCACTGAGTAGCAGAGTCTCTCTAGAGGCCCCTGATCATTGGCAGGGAGCAGCTGCCTTAGCAGTAAATGCCACAGTTGTTGGCACTGGAAAAAACATTGCCAGCAAGCAAGCTGCCTCGCCTTTCTACTGCCAGGGCCTCTGAATATTCAGAAACAGCACCAGGAAAGACTTATAACTTTAGCTTTACTCTTAGGTAAATTGAAATTAATGACTTGCTTTCTTCATTTGGGCTATGATTTTTTTCCTCTTAGAATAATACTGCCATGGATTCTATTCTATCAAAATGGAGCATCACAGCTAAAAGACAGGCATATCCATAAACATGAAACAGCTCAATTTTCTATATGCTCAAGCTTTTGCTAACCAAAAAAACTTTTTTTTTTTTTTTAAACTTCAATCACTTTGAAAGCTGGAGCCCACCTCAGAGAAAGCATACCAGCAGTTGATTAATGGAAGTGTTACTTCCATTCAGGGCTCTGTGATTCAGTGCATCCTCACTGAGCACCATTGTATGCAAGCTGTGTATGAAGGGTGGGGAATACCAAGAAAAGGACACCAGTTCCTGCCCTCAAGGAGTTTAGCTCTGTTCAATAAATGTTATATGCCTGCATGGGTGCTTTCCACCTGACAGGGGTTGACTTTACCATGCAGGTGAGGTGCAAATGGAATAAGAGGAATTTTTTTAAACCTAGTGCCATAGAATTCAAAGACAAGAAGGTTTGATAGGTCGTGGTTTAGGAAAGACTTTCTTAAAGCAGAGGCCAGGCACTGTGGGGAAGATATTCACACATAATCACCTGAGTGCCAGGCGTTGGATCAAGCATAGTCCATGCATCGTCTCATTTTAAAATTGTGATTTAAACTTTCTGATTTGCAGTTCATTATCCGTTAAAGAGATTGAAAACTATGGTTAGCAAAAAAGGTGATCATGCTAGACATACTATGTTGTAGCCAGGCTTTGTCACTTAATACATTTTTGATATTTCTTATGTCATTAAGTATGCTTTTTCACATCACTCTTAATGACTACATGACTAACTATTTCCCTTATAACTAAATTAGGTAAGAAGATGTAAATATAAGAAAAATAAAACCATAAAAGTATTAGGAGAAAATATGTTATCTAGAGGGTGGGCGCTTAAAAAATGATTTTTTTTTTAGAGCAGGAAAATTGAGAGGAAGGTAAAGAGATTTCCTAGGGACCCCCCTATCCCCAAACATGCACAGCCTCCCTCATTACCAACATCCGCTTCCAGAGTGGTGCATTCGTTACAACTGATGAACCTATATTGACCCATCGTAATCACTCGAAGTCCGTAAGTTTACATTAGCTCTCACTCTGGGTGTTGTACATTCTGTAGGTTTGGACAAATGTATAATGGCATGTATCCATCATCATAGTACCGTACAGAGGGTGGGCACATTTTTAAATACATCATGTTAAAAAGGCAGAAATCTTAACAGAAAAATGAGTAGTTTTAACACATAAAAATTAAAAATCATTTGGGTATCAAGATTACTGTAAATAAAATTTAAAGACATTATTTAATTCTCACAATAGTTTTATGAAATAGGTGCTTAGATTCCTTTTAAAGAAGAAGAAACTGAGACGCAGAGAAATGACAGTGTGGAGATCAGTGGATTTCTGGGAGATTGATTATCTTGGTGAAGAACAAAAGCTGATAAAATGAGAGGCATAGTGAAGCAGTGGTTCAAATTTAGTCTTTGCAGTAGCCTGTGATATGAGTACCAGCTTTATCACTTTGAGGTGGTGGATGAGCTTCATTTTAGACAGTTAAAAATATTATATTTTCATTCCATCCTTTGAAGTGTTTATTTCCAAATACTTTCTCATTATAGCTGTTATGACAAAAATGATACCTTTTCCAGATGTCTTCAAATGCAAAAGTTCAGAGACATCAAGGACAGACAAATTAGATGCTAATTGCATAAAGCATAAATTCCTTTTTACTATTCCTTATATAGTGTTCTATACTATCCCTTAAATAATAGAAATTATCAAGGCCTCAGTTAAAAAGGGACAGTATGACATAGATCATTACTTATTGAAGAGACAAGAGAGAAAAAGCCAAAACTGTGTGAGCTCTTATCAAATGGCTGAAATAAAATAAAAGATTGATTATGACTATCATCATACTTTAGCAGTGGGAAAATCTGGAGTGAAAAAATTTAGAATATAAATGTTTTTAGGTCATATTTAGGTGAATTCAATCAAATTAAAAATCCCACCACATCTTGGATAAGAGTGGATGCCTCATTGATTGGGTACAGTAAAATGTTTCAGTGCAATTGCTCTAATATTTGACTTAAAATGGGGATGTAATATTTACATCCTCTGGAGTAACAAAATTTATGCTATGTAATAACCTTGACACGTTTACAGAATCATATGTAATGGACACTCCAGAGCTCTGATGAATACCACAGTTTGGTCTGTTTTCTGCATTTTTTAGGAGTCTGGAAAAGCTGTAGGAAATGAAATATCTATCATAAGGTTTTTGCATCTAGCTCAACTGCTGCTGTCAAGTTTAGCAAAAGGGTCAAAAACTGTATGTTCTTTATTAACTGCATTCAAATTAGAATTTAAGAGATTTTAGCAGCTGCTTAGAATTAGTGTTTGAATCTATACTGTGAAGAATGTTAAGACTTTTAGCATTAAAGAGTCCTACATCTACCTACTTAAAAATGAATGAACTTCATTTTTTAATTCCAAGTACATACACATATACTTGTATACATGTATATATACATATATATTTTCATACAAAATATATATATATTACAATTTTACAAGTGCATTTGATTTTTTACCCCACAGATAAACAATCAGATCCTGTATGGAAGAAGTCATCAAAATGCATCTGCCATTATTAAGACTGCCCCGTCAAAGGTCAAGCTTGTTTTCATCAGGTAGGATAGATACATCTGGTTTTCTAAAACTTAAGATCACCTCTTGAGATGTTATCATTTGTGTAAGACTATTTCATCTTTCGTTTGTTTAACAAAATCACTGTATTCTAAAAATATATTTCCCTCTTGTGACTGTCACTTCGAGAAAAGTATAGATCGTTTCGATTGTGATGTGTTCTTGTTACTTACGTTTCACATGATAGAAGTGGTCATTGAGGCTTGTACTTTTATTTCCATTTAAAAAAAATTCTTCCTGATTATCCTCTTTATAAATATGATAGAATATTCTAGCTTCTCATCCTACTGTCACCATCATTTGGTACTTTGCTGAATCATTAATGCCTTCATCAAAGAATATGCAGGGAAAAAAGAACCCAGGAAAATTTTAGAAGCTTCATATTAAGAGTGCTGGTGAGAAATACAGAGGGGAGGAGATGTGAGCTCTGCTGTCTGGAGTCGTGTGGTCCGTTTGGGGCTCCACATTTGCCCGCACCTCATCTGCTAGGTGACTGAGCCCTTTTGGCTTAATTGAGTCAGAATTGGGACTCCTCATTGGTGGTGGCCATCACCAGCAGTGGAAGGAAACTTGATTCCCTGTTATTGGACTGAAATGACAGATGAGTCTGAATTATTCTTGGGGATGTAACTAACCCTGTATGTTAACTGTCATGCTGTTTCTTTTTGCTTTGGGCCTCAGTTATTATCTGTAAAATGGGGGCTATAAAGCACTTACCTCACTCATTGTGGTGTTCCAAAAATTAGAAATGCTTACCACAGTATCCAGCATGGAGTAAAGGCTTGAAAAAATGTTAGCTGGTCCTTTATGATGGTGATGATCATTGTTTTTCTCCCCCTTCTCTATAGTTACCTGTTAGTAAGACCCGTCCACTCCCAGGAGATGGCTGGGATTAAGGGGGAGTTTTATTCCCATATATGGGCACTAATGTAGGTGATTGAAATATTCCTTTCCATGCCATCACTTCAACCTCACAGGCGTTGGTGCTTTGCTCCTGAAGAAATCCTACATCGATGCCCTTTTCTCTTGCTCAGTAACACTTTCTGGATTTCCAGGGGTTTTTACCCTTTTTTCTAGGGGGAGAAACCTTCCTCCTCTCATCTGTCTTTATGTATTTATTAAGACGACCACCTCTGGCTTACTCACCTTGAAGTCCTCTGTCAGACACCAATCTCTCTTTTGGGGTTTCTTGGCCCTTGCTGTTGCCAGAGGTTACAAAATTAGAGTTAGATGATGAAAACATGAACAGACTTGAGGAAAGGTCAGCCCCTCAAAAATTTAAGATGTCCATCAAGAGAAGTGCATACAAGTAAAGAGGTGAAGCCATTTAGGCTTTAGAACTTTGTGTGAAGCTGTGTGAGGATCACATGAGAAGACGTTACATAGCACTCAGTAGAGTTTGCACATCAGTGCTCGGCACATGGTGGCAACTGCTGCAAGGGACATTATTAATGATAAACATTACTGTTACCTCTTCAGCATTTGTGGGGCCTTTATTACTCATGCCGCGTCATCCCATTTTAAAGAGAGCAAAAGAAAATTGAGTAGGATCCAAAGGAAATCATTTAATGCAATTAAGTAGTTGGGAAATAGAACCCCCCTCCTTCAAGAAAGAAAGGTTAAACGAACTGAAATTATTTAGAGTACAGAAGAGAAAGCTGAGTAGAATTTTAATAATAGTAATATACTCCCATTAATTTAGTGTCTGGTGGTTTCAATTTTGATTGTTCAGAATCAAGAAAAAAATTTGTTCAAGAAATTAATGGTGTAAGCGTGATTGAGGATGCTGCTGAATACTTATTTACTGGAAGTGATTTTAAGAAATTTAGAAGGATCAAACTACATTCAAAATATGTCATCTAATTATGAGCCTTTCTTACATGGTCATTACATTATAGTGCCTAGCCCATAGTGGGCATTCAGAAAGCTTTATTGAATAAATTTCCTTTCAGCTCCTACTGAGCAATCCAGATTATTTATTCTCCAAAGGCAACAATCATAGTAAGTTAGTTTGACTTATTTTGTGGATTCAAAAATGCATATAGACATATAACTCATATTTTACAAAATTCCTCATACTTTAGTCCCTCTCCCTACTACTTTCTCAAATAATCTAACTTAGGGATATTTTCTATATCTTCTTCTATAGGGGGGAAAATGATGTGGGCTTGATTCTGAACAATCTATCATATCCACTTTTCGACTATCTAAAGGGAAATGAGCTTGAATTGTATCAAGAGAGATGTACACACTGCTTACAACCTTTTGTTTTATTCAATAGATATGTATCTGATAATTTGTGTGCCAGCATTTTATTAATTAATTCATGCTTCAGTTTCCATAGGGAAGGAACTAGTCATTTGACTAAGAACTCTTACCTTGTTTTCTAAAACAAGACTGAACTCTAAGGCTTAGTGATTAAAAAAAGAAACCGCAGTTCACCCTGCCTGGGCTTGAAACCTACTCTGTGATATCCCAGATTTGTGAGCTTGGTCCATTTCCTGAGCTTTAGTATGGGGATAATATAGCTATCTCTATATTTATAATGTATTTATACATGTCTAATGTATTTATACATGTAAATTGCCTGGCAATATGGACTCAACAATGGTGGCTGCTATAGTGATGAAGATGCTGGAGATGATGTTGATGGCAGAAGAAGGTGGGGAGGGAGGGAGGACAGAGGTAAAAGAGAAGGAAAGAAGCAGTTAGGGAGAAGGGAAGAGGAGGGGTGAAAAGAAGAACCACTTCTCATATATACTTTGTCTCATTCCAGAATCTTGACCAATTTTTGAGTGAAGCGCATTCACAGTTTTAGAATGCTTTAATTCACATCATAATGATTAAGCCCTGGAAGAGATAGGTACGGACATTATATACAACCATTTCTGCAAATGTTAGAATAAGAGACAAGGACACAGCCTGCCTAAAATGTTTTTTATTTCCCTGTCTTCTGTTGTTGAGCTGCTGCTGCTTCTGCTTCTGTTTCTTCTCCGTGGTCTTCTTTTTTAAATGATGACCTGATCCTCCAACAAGGAGTGGAACACTCTTTAATTGAGGACTGTATAAAGAGAAATCTAATTAACATCAATTAATCCCCATGTCAATAAAATGTATTATAATAGATTTTACTGAGGTAAGTGATATCAAGTAGGGTCGGAATTTAAAGCACTTAAGGAAATCAAAAAAGAAAATACTTTATTGCTCATCAGCTCTTTACATCACCAATAAGGGTATCATGGTAGATTGGTGTCCTATTCATGTGTAGTAACCTGTGCATTTGAGGTGCTATCCAACACATCGTCCTCGCTTCTTCAGGCTGATTGTCTATTCATTACTCATTTAGATACATCTTTCAGCCTCTGCCTATAAAGTACCTCTTTCAGGCTGTTGTTACAAGAACTCTAATTTTGCCTAGTTTGGAACCAAATCCTGAAACAATTAAATACTGATTTGTTACCAAGTTTCAGGAATTTAGCACTTAAATCATCTCAGTACAACAGACGCAATTGTACTTTTCCTTAAAACGGCATAACTGCTTTGTGTGATATAATATTACTTTAAAAACTGATTTTTATAAATCGTATTTCTTTGATTAGTGCTTCTCTTTGGCAGTATTTCCTTCCTTAGTTGAAATTAGTGATTCCCTGTGCATTTCCATTGTACGGAAAATTTTGGCTTTTATACCTGAGCAACTCTTTTTCAAATTTATTGACAATTGAGATAAAAATGGGAACTGGCCACAGGTTTGGGAGAATGATTAGTAGTAATCACAGAAAGCTGTTAAAATATGCTGCAGGCAACATTTTAATTAACTAGGGTCTTTAGTCTGTAGTGATGTACATTTGTGTGATCACGTCCTTATATTCTTTTAACACTTGTCTTTATTCATATACTAATTGATCTGTAATTCACAAAAGGGGTGTGTGAGTCATCAAGGAAAATTAGCAAGTTGCTGCTGTGTATATATGACTTACATAATCACTTTTTGCCCTTATCTCCCTACATTGCTAGATTTTGGACAATCCTGTAATCATGTAATTGTGCCCAATGGCACATATAGACTCTGGTATACTAAATTATTCTACTCTAGATCATCTAGATGTATATTACAATCTGGGGGCTTACTGGGTACCATACATTCAATTCTGTGAGTTTTCCTGTTCCACATGAGCCCCTCTACACAAGCGCTCCGATTTCAGTACGGGAGGAACACTGTATTAATACGATCAAGAATGAATTGCTGTATTTGGCAGTGCAGGGATCCAAGAAGATTAATGATCTTGCCTGCAGCTCTTGTCATACCTTCCCCCACTATCGAAAATTAAATGTCATGTATAACAACTCACTCTCCATTACTTAATTACATGTGGAAAATGTGTCCTGTTAAAAACTGCTGGGGCTAAAGGAGGCCAAATGAAACTGAAACCCTTGGAAAGATTTAGTGCTGGCTGTCAAGCCCTAACAAGTGAAGGTGGACTCGCCATGGGATCCACCTTACTGTATCCACTGAACGTGTCTTGTTTTTATAATTAAAAATATGGTGTGGCCTGTTATCCTCTAGCCATGTCCCTAAAAGATGAAGTTGATTTGAAATTAATGTGAATGTCAGAGTAAGTCCATCTGAATAAGCAAATTGAATGCCTGTTTTTAAGACCTTTATTGTGCTCTTGATTCTTTGCATCTAGTTTTGATCAATAGGAGGGAAAAAAGATTGTGGGAACAAGTATGAATTTGACTTAAGAAACATTCATGCGTTTGTTTGACAAGTATTTGCACAGTGCCTACTTGTGCAAGTGTTGTGGAGCGAGTGACACAGAGAACACAGTCTCTGCTCTAAGAGAGGACACAGAGAGTAAAACAGTCCAGTACCTTATCCAGTGGTGTAAGTGCTGTGATACTATAGGAACATATAAGAGACACACCTAACCTGGTCTTTGAAGCCTGTGGGAGGGTGTCACAGAGAAAGACGTTTAACCTCAGACCAGAAGGATAAGTAAGCAAAGTCGTAGCATGTATAGAAACCCAAAGATTTCTAGAATTGGATGTTATGCCCAATATACGTGAACATTACTTCTAGAAGAAAAGCGGTCCTTCTTTAGGAAAGTATCATTGGATGAACACAGCTATGTGTGTCATTTGATTTGATTTCTGTAAGCAAGCCTCTTTCTCACTCTCATAGACCATTAAAGAATGCAAGGCCCCTTTTCAAGTGCACAATAAAATATCATCCATGGCATATATGACAAGAAGTTTTGAGGAGGAGGCCTGTCATTAGCACTGAACCATGTTAGCAGTTGTAGGAAGTAGAGACTCTCCTGTAGTTTCAAGGCTCTTCTGTTTCTTTGTTTAGTTGGACCGTGTGGTAGAGCCATATAAGTCTCTCAGGTGCTCTGAAATGCTGACTCTTGCTTATTTCTTCCATACTTGTTTCCTGTACTATCCATTTTAAATAGTAATTTTAAATTCATAAGTAGAATTTATAAGACTTTTGGTTCAAGAACAAGGTGAAATTAGAGTGTTTTGTGTTTTGATCTTTTGTCAAAAACATTGGAATTTATATATTGCTCCCTTTGACAGACTGTGGTAACCTTGGGAAGCTGTATGTTTAATCCAGTTATCATTCCATCGGGGCATACATTTCTGGAAACATCTTGACAGCCTATGACATATTCTTTTGCATATCCACAGTAGCCGTAAATTTTTCTCTTTTGAGGGTGGCTGTAGCTAGGTAGTCTGAAGTAACCAAATATTTTACAGGGCCATTCGTGAATTCAGATGAATTTAGTCAATTAGGTAAAGTGCTGCTACCAAACAAGACCATCTTTCTTGTATGACTTGTAAAGTATCTTTGAAAACCACTGTTATTATTGCATGAATAGAATTGCTAACTTTTTCTTTGCTGCTCCTATTTCTTAACACCAGCTTGTGGGAATCATGACTATATTTGTTTCACTTCTTTTGGCACTCAGAAACAGCTAGTTGTGATAGTCACAGGGATGATGGGATTTATTTTTTTTTTTTTGGCAGTATTTTTACACCTGTCTACACAGTAGAATGCCTGTTTCCTTTGATAGACTCCTCTCCCCCAAACACACACACACATGCACACAATGTATATAGTATGATGGAACGGTAAAAACAGTAAATCTAGATACCTGTCTCCCTCTGTAGAAGCTGAAATAGATCTCTCTTTCACTGCCAAGGTGTGGCCAGTGGGTGGTCATGCAACCTAAGTTTGGGCAGTATGATACCTTAGGCTTAGAACAGGAAGCAAGTAATGTGAGTGACTTTATATGTATGGTGTTTATTCATGGAGCCACAGGGCCTTGATCAGAGACTCCTGCTATGACATCATTCTGCATCCTGCTTCCTTGTCCTCTGGAAGTCTCTTAGTTCCTGGTCTGTTCCAAGTCTGATCATATAGCCTGCCTATGTTTTGTAAGATTCCAATATCCCTCTAATAAATTACCTTTTGCTTCAGGTGGCCTAAATTCATTTCTATTGCTTGCTGCCAAAGAATCCTAATGAATGGGAAGGATGCTAAAAGTAGAGCTCTCTGAACAAATCATGAGCAACCAGAGCGAGTTCTCTCTGCACATATGCTTGTCACATGTAGGCTCTAAGCCTTGATCCTGAGAAGGTTTTATTTTTCAGACTTCTTTAGCAGAGCACAAGACCTCTGAACAAGTCTCTACTGAGGATCTCCAGTATGACAGGTTTCCGTTGCCATTGGCTCTTGAAATGAGATTACCACGATGATTTCAGAGAAATCAGGCAAGATTTTTCCCAGACTTATACCTGCAGGAAGAGTCACCTTTCCTAGCACATGGCCTTCCGGTGAGGGCTGGATACCTGAACAACATTTGGGCTTTGCCAGCTGGAATAAAGAGGAGAATGGCTGTGGATATCTACTGTACTAGCTTTAGAAAGAGTCTCTATGAGAAACTTGGTAGGCTGTCATCTATCCCATCCAGTCCTAAAGCTCCCCATATTAACTCTCCTGCCAACCTTCACTGCCAAATATTTTATGAGTCAACTTTTCCTCTGTACAAATGGCAGCCATTATTTAGAACTTACCTGGGGCCACCTTTGTAAAATGTGGGTCTAGATGCTGAGTTACTCCCAGCAGCCCTCAGTTAGTGATTGACATTGTTAGGAATGCCATAAATGGAGTTCATAATTCCACTCACTAGGCATTTATTTCAGATTCAGCATATTTAGCTATTTTGGTGTTTTTTCCAGTTGGAAATTGGAAACTATTTAGTGTATTCATATAGTTAGAAATACCTCCTGGAATCTTTTCAGAAAGGAGTTTTGCTCCCACTGAGATATAATGATTTGCTTTGTTTTATATGTTACTTCTGGTTCATTTACATGGAGGTTTCCTGGCTGAATGTTAATTCAATGTCATGTTCCAATTAATATAGCAAATGTAGAGTTTATTTTCAAGTGTCTCACATCACTGTATTTATTGATAATGCAGTCAGAAAAATTATCTAGGCCTGTTTAGTTGTGTTCATGTGTTCATTTATTCAGCTTTTTGTATGTGCACACCTAAACAATGTGCTAGCCACTAGATTGTAGTTATAATCATTTTAGAACAGGTTGCAAAAAATTAAATCAACGTACTCAGTACTCCTGGTTGAATTCAGGCACATAACTTCTACTTTTGATATAATGCTGTTTTGTGGACATAAAATAAGATTTATGGGTTTAGTGAAAGTGA
Source organism: Tursiops truncatus (assembly GCF_011762595.2). Classification (NCBI taxonomy): domain Eukaryota; kingdom Metazoa; phylum Chordata; class Mammalia; order Artiodactyla; family Delphinidae; genus Tursiops; species Tursiops truncatus. Next base: position 131,173,948 of record NC_047034.1, on the reverse strand, counting down.
ATTTCCAAGTGGTAAGACCAGAGCAGTCCTGAAGACAAAATGGTTTTAAGTGATATTCTAAATAATTCAAATGTATTCTCATCACACTTGTACTTTGTTTGGTCTTAGTTAATTTTTTAAATTGTGGTAAAATATGCATAACATAAAATCTACCTTATTAACCATTTTTAAGTGTACAGTTAAAGTAGAATTAAGTATATTCACATTGTTGTACAGCCATCACCACCATCTATCTCCAAAACTTTTTACATCTTGCAGAACTGCAACTCTATACCCATTGACAAATAATACCGCATTCTGTCCTCTCCGCACCCACCTCCAAGCTCCTGGCAACTATCTTTCTACTTTCTCTCTCTCAATTTAACTACACTAGGTATCTCATAAAAGTGGACTCATACAGTATTTGTCCTTTTGTTACTGGCTTATTTCGCTTACCATAATGTTTTCAAGGTTCATCCATGTTGTAGCATGTGTCAGAATTGCCTTCCTTTTTAAAACTGAATGATATTCCATTGTATGTTTATCCATTCATCTGTTGAGAAAAACTTGGGTTGCTTCTACCTTTTGACTATTGTGAATAATGTTAGTATGAACATGAGTGTACAAATGTCTGTTTGAGACTCTCAATTCTTTTCCATATATACCCGGAAGTGGAATTGCTGAATTATATGGCAATTCTATTTTCAGTTTTTTGAAGAACCACTGTAGTTTCCATAGCAGCTACACCATATTACATTCCTACCAACAGTGGACAAGGGTTCCAGTTTCTCTACAACCTCACCAGCTCTTATTGTTTTCCATTTTTTTGATAGTACTTATCCTATTGGGTATGAGATGGTATCTCATTGTGGTTTTGATGTGCATTTCTCTGATGATTAGTGATATTGAGCATTTTTTGATGTGTTTATTGGCCATTTGTGTCTTTTCAAGTCTTTTTCCTGTTTTTTAATCAGGTTGTTTGTTTTGTTGTTGAGTGGCAGGAATTCTTTATGTATTCTGGATATTAACTCATTATCAGATATACGATTTGCAGAAGTTTTCTCCCATTCCATAGGTTGCCTTTCACTCTGTTGATTGTGTCCTTTGATCCACTGAAGTTTTTCATTTTAATATAGTCCAATTTATCTATTTGTTGTTGCTTGGGCTTTTGGTGTCAAATCCAAGATATCATTGCCAAATCCAATGTCATGAAGTTTGTCCCCTATGTTTTCTTTAACAGTTTTATAGTTTTAGCTCTTATGTTCAAGTCTTTGATCTATTTTGAGTTAATTTCTGTATATGGTATAGGAGAAGGATCCAACTTCATTCTTTTGCATGTGGATATCCAGGTTTCCCTGTACAATTTGTTGAAAAGATCATCCTTTCCCCCATTGAATGGTCTTGGCACCCTTGTTGAAATCATTTGACCCTACACTGAGGGTTTATTTCAGGGCTTTCTATTCTATTCCATTGGTCTATATGTCTGTTCTTAAGCTAATACAACATTGTTTTGATTGCTATAGCATTGTAGTACATTGCGAAATCAGGAAGGGTGAGACCTCCAACTTTGTTCTTCTTTTTCAAGATTGTTTTGGCTATTCTGTATAAATTTTAGGATGAAACACACTTTCACTTTTAAAAGAAGGAGAAATTCTCCTTGGAGATATCTCAGACCCTGATAAATGAAAAATTGTGGAATTCTACAAATACACACACACACACATACACACAGCCCATTACATCAGATGTCTTTTTTTTTTCCTCATTCAGAAACTGTTGTCATGGGCTCAGTGTGCTTTCCTGAAGATAAGTTTGTTCTCCTCATATCTCACTAATCTTTATTTTAACCACAATTTGTAGCATTCTTTTAGAGTTTACATCAGAGAGAGAATCTCATATTTAATCCTAAGGAATTAGTCAATGATTATTGGACTGATGCTTTAAATAACATGTTATTGAAATCTCTTACTACAACTTAATTATGGTTACAACTTTGATGGGTAAGGAATAAACATAAAGGGTTTTATCAACAAATCCCTGTATGTGACATGTATGTGCTTCTAAGAATGCAGTGAAGTATTCTTAGAAGAATAGAAAGAAGTTTCTGAGAAAAGCCATGTTAGTAGTTTAGAAATTCAGAAGAGAGAGAGATTGCTGTTGTGACAGTGGTACAGCAAGAGCTAGTTAATGCTACCTGGGTAGATCTACATAGGAAAAAATTAAGTCTAAACTGCATGAACAAATTTAATTCAAGTATTTATTGAGTACCTACTGTATCTCAGATACTATATAAGACCACGGAGTTAAGTAAGAAGTTATTCAAGAACTTCCAATACATGCAGATAAATAACTATACATCAGGCAAAACTAACACCCGTAGAGGGAACTCTATGATGTTGGGTTATTCAGAGTGCATTTGCAGGCTTGGTCACAGAGAGGGGATTTCACAGTTGAGACGGGAGTGATTTGGATTGACTGAGACACAGAGAAAGCTGTTGTCACAGTATAGACGATGTGAAAAGTGCATGAATTAGGATGGGGACATTGAACTAGAAGAAAAGAGAAAAAAGAATGAAATCTTTAGAATGAGACCTTTAGACTGAATGCTTTCTTTGGGTCTAAGAGTTGATGGGTGAATGAATCAAGAGTAACTGAGGACTTAGCACCTGAAAATGTAAGCATCTGAGACTGAACATCATAAAACATTAAATGTTAACTATTGTTCCTATGCTTTAGTATTATGACATTTATGTTATCTCTCAATTCTGTTAGAAGATATTATCCTAATTTTATAGATTAAGAAGCAAGACTTTTTAAAAGTTGCGTAGTATCTTGCTTACATCTTACTGGTAGAACTGCAGATGGAACTGTACATTTACCTAGGTCTGCTTAGGACTGGATTTCTTTCCAGAAGAGCACATAGACGTCTTACACATTATATAATCATGAATTCATTTTTAAACTGGGGTATGATTTATACTCAATGCAATAGATTTTAAGTGTTCAGTTTGTTGAGTTTTGATAATACAAAGCATACACCTGTGTAGCCATCACCCAAAACAAAAATGTAAGAAATTCATTCACCCGGAAAGCTTCCTGGTGCTCCTTTCCAGTCAGTCCCTCCCTGCAGAGCCAACACGTCTGATTTCTGTCACCACAGATTAGTTTTAACTATTCTTGAGCTTCGTGTAAATAGAATCAAGCAAGATCTATCATTCTGTGCCTGGTTTCTTTCATTTTACATATTTTTTTTGAGATTTATCCTTGTTGTCCTATATATCAATAGTTCCTTTAATTACTGAGGAATATTCCAATCTATGAAGATACCACAATTTTTTGATCCATTCTCCTGAAGGTGGACATTTGGGTTGTTTCCAGTTTTTAGCTATTCTGATTAAGGTACAAGCATGACTTTTCGGAAAAAAATTATTATAGAATAAACTTGTTTAGAACATCTTTGAGTCAGGATAGACTCAATAATCCTTCAAATGTTAACTAACAGCCCAAATGTCAGTCGCTTAAAACGACACAGGGTTTCTTTCTTTCTCATTTTACAGGTCTACCGGGGCTCAGCAAGGGGGCCTCTCTGCTCCCTATGGTCAGTTAGGTACCCAGGCAACAGAGGTTCCATCTCAGCCTGTGTTTCCATGATCACCAAGGCAGAAAAGGAAACGTAGTTAATCGAGAACTGGCTCAACTTTAAAGGTGAAGAAAACTGCCAGCCAGAGGATTTAGGAACAGCCCTACTCACTGTCAGAGAAGAGTACTGAGGGAATTACACCCCATCATACTATTCACCATCCTACCTGCACTATCAAGCACAATGAGTATTTTAAAGCATTTTACAGTCATTATATTTATTTGAGGGATGAGTAATGTAGCTGTGATACTCCGAACTTAATTATGAAGAGTTGATCGAGTCAGAGTGCGCACACTTAGAACCCTGCATGCATCTTTACCCTGAGGAAAATTGTGAAATAGCTTTAAGAGTAAATTGTGACAGGGCTTCCCTGGTGGCGCAGTGGTTGAGAGTCCGCCTGCCGATGCAGGGGACGCGGGTTCGTGCCCCGGTTTGGGAGGATCCCACATGCCGCGGAGCGGCTGGGCCCGTGAGCCATGGCCGCTGAGCCTGCGTGTCCGGAGCCTGTGCTCCGCAACGGGAGACGCCACAACAGTGAGAAGCCCGCGTACTGCAAAAAAAAAAAAAAAAAGAGTAAATTGTGACCTAGTAGAACTTTTCCCCAAGATGGATCTGGGGATATTAGCTTGCATATATGAGATAAGATATGTGTGGCTTTGGGTCAGGCTATTGAAATGGAAAACACTGTAATATAATAGTTAAAAGAGTAGGTTTTGAAGCCAGATGGCTGGATTTTAATCTGAGCTGGCTATTTATTAGCTTTGTGACTTTGGTCAGGTAGCTTAACCTCTGTGTAAAATGAAGAAAATAATTATAACTACTACGTAGAATTGTTATGAAGGTTAAATGAGTTAACACATAAAAAGCATCAAAACAGCAATACATGGTAAGAACTCAAAAGTTATGTTTCTGGTGATCGTGTTTTCCAAATCAAAAAGTTTTGTTAGGTATTACTTTTCTCTTGCTGTGTAACAAACTACCACAAATATAATGGCTTAGAACAACACCCGTGTATTAGCTGACAGTTCTGTAGGTCAGAAGTCTGGCACAGAGGGGCTGGGCTCTCTGCTTAGGATATCATGAGACAGAAATCAAGATGTTGGCCAGGCTGAGCGCTTTTCTGGAGCCTTGGGTAAAAATCTACTTCCAAGCTCATTCTTGTTAAAGTCTATTTCCTTGTTGGTTCTTAGATGGAGACTTTTCTTAGCTTTTAGAGGCCATTCACATCCTTTACCATGAGGCCCCTTTCATGCTCAAGCCAGAGATGGTACTTCTAATCTCTGACTTTCTATCTCTGACCTCCAGGCATTCCTTAAAATTCATGTAGGTCAACCTACTAATTTCAGAGATCAGGACAATGAGGCTCTAAGAAGTGAAATCTCCAGATTTAAAGGGCCCGTGTGATTAGGTCTTGCCCAAACTGGTAATCTGCCTTTATCTTAAGGTCAGCTATGCTGTATAATTTAACCTAATCATGGAAGGGAATTCATCCTACTCACAACCTGTAAACCAGGGAGCAGGAATCTTGGGAGCCTTCTTAGAATTCTGCCTAACACATGTTTTGCACGATTTTTACCAATATGAATATATTTTTATAACAAGATTGAATTGAAATGTGGATCCAGAGTGTGTCTTTGTCATAAATATAAATATTCTACAAACAAAAAAACTGAATTGGGTGTGTTCTAGCATCCTTTTGGAGAAAAACTAAATTGACAGTCCCTAGATAGAAATTCCACTATTGTGATTGTCTGTTTACCCTAGCTGTGTTCCTCACTAATTGCTAATATCATCAAAGGCAGAAATCATGTTTTATTCATTTTTGTATTCATAGTATAAATATTTGTTAAACAAATGAATATATTCAAAATGAAATCAGAGCTATATTATTGAAGTAAACTCTAATTGAAGTAATTAGAAGTTACTTCAATTACCAATTGAAGTAAACTCTAGCCAGCTTAAATTAAAAGGAGAATGTATTGTAAGAATACAGGGATATCTTGTGGACTCTTAAGAAGAAGCCATACAGCTAAGACTCTGAAGAGAAGGAAGTAGGGTGACTTCAGAGACGTCAGCAGAAGGGAGTTCTGAAGCCCCTGTTTAGCCTTGAGCATTTCCGTTAGTATTGTCTAGATACCACACTCTTGATCTCTATGAGTCTGTTCTAGATTTTGAGTCCCTGGGAGAGAGAACTGATGGGCTCAAAATGTGGCTGGCATCTGCCCCCTACATCCACTGGGGTTGAGGCCAGCTGTCGGTGTTACACAGTATAGCCCATCCATGGAATCACTGTGAGCTGGGCAGACACTCCGAGGAATGTCCATTAATGTGGTAAATACCAATAGCTGGCTGACTGCAGGCAGCACATCTTCTCTAACTCGTGAAGTAGCTTGGAAAGCATAGAGCACACTCTTGATAGTTCTACTTCATATCTTTTTCCTGCTTTGTTAAGACCCCTTTCACTCAACAGACATTTATAGTACACCTACTCTCGCTGAGGTATCCTGCTACAAGCTGGGGATATAAAGAAATAAGATCCCATCTCTGTGTTTAGAGAGGGAGAAAGAGCAGCACAAATAATCCTTTTTTTTTTTTTTTTTTTTTTTTTTGGGGTACGCGGGCCTCTCGCTGTCGTGGCCTCTCCCGTTGCGGAGCACAGGCTCCGGACGCGCAGGCTCAGCGGCCATGGCTCACGGGCCCAGCCGCTCCGCGGCATGTGGGATCTTCCCGGACCGGGGCATGAACCCGTGTCCCCTGCACTGGCAGGCGGACTCTCAACCACTGCGCCACCAGGGGAGCCCACAAATAATCTTAATAGAGCACAGCAAGTCCAGTGATAAGGACATACCTATACAGTGTTCCAAGGTACCCTGGAAACCTCACATTTATCCATGGTAGAATTCCACTCTCTCTCTCCCAACAGCTGTTAAAAAGAATTACAAAAACACCAACAAACAATTACAATTCCTGATTGTATACCGTGTGGGGCACCAGGACCTAAGAAACTTATGTTGATTATACTGGGAAGAAAAGGTTAATTATGAAGCGAACAGATTTCACTCCTTATGAGAATCATGGACTCTGAGGGGTCAGAGGGTCCCCAGAAGTCTTTCAGGTTAACTGTTTGTGTGAAGTGTAATTATCTTCTCTCCTTTGGTTTCCCTCTTCCCATTTCTTTCTCTTTAAAATTGCTGCCCTGTCAGGTCTCCACTTGCTTAATGCCGAGGTGTGTGAACACTCACTCACTAGTGGAGTATAACGGATTATGAACTGTAAATTTTTATAGCAGCTTTCTTCACTCCACTGAGGTTTTCTGTACTGTTCTGTTTTTAAAAAATTAATATGGACTTTAAAGGCCAGTAAAGTCATACTAATTTGGGGAAAATTGTTAAATTATGAAGGGATAACTTGGTCCAGCTAATCATAATTTCTCAATAAGAATTTACGTGTAGCTATGTTTTTTAATGCCGGTAACCTTTGAAAGAGATATGAAAAGCCATCTGCTTAATTACTGCCAAATATGCTCTGCCCCACGGGCTCTGAATCTGGAGCAGATATGTCCTATTGGCTTTCAGCTCTAAGCTAGAGCTGAGCTCTATTGTGTTATTCCATGGGGGAGATTGAATGGGAAAGGGAATTACCACTGGGAAGATGCTGTTACTTACCCATGGGTAATTGATTACTTCTTCTGTGTATGAGCAAATTGCTGAGGAATGGATTGTACTCCCTGAAAAACTGTAGCCATCTCTTAACATAATAGTGCATGCTCAGGGAATCTATAATAATGTCAGAAGAAACAGACATGCTCTTCATGCTCTGTGTCACTTTGTGATTTTAGTTTTTCTCCCTTTGCTTTGGTTTGGCTGGCGTGCTAGATAATCTAAGGATTTAAGAAGGTTAGAGCAAGAAATGGTACCTAGACTTCATCTCTTAATTTATACTCTTCCTTATTCCACAAGAATTTTTATCAACTTAGAATTCTTACAGTTCAACCTACTTATTACTTAAGAGATCAGGAGATGGATTCTCTTGGAAGTGATTTCCCCCAAATCCCACAGCTAGTTTAATGGTAGTTCTAGAACTGAAACTGCCTCTGTCTCTTTAATGAAGTGAGTGATCATTACATTTTTAAAAATAACTATGTTAAGTACAGACTATTTTCCAGGCAATGTGTTTGCCCTAGATGATGTAATAGAGAGTAGGAAGGACATGAGTTCTGTCCTTGGAGTGCTTACATTTGAGGGGAAGACAGATTTGAAGCAGGTGTGCATACAAATCAGGTACATTTTGAAAGAAAACAGATTTATGATCATTGACAGGTGCTGTGAGCATATAGTAGAGGTCCTGGAAAGCTTGTTTCAGGAAATGACATTTATGGTAAGCTATGAAGGAGAAATAGGAAAAAATCAGACAAAAGATTTGGGCATGAAGCATGCAGAGCAGAAGAGAAGATGAGAGAAGGCCATGAGGTGGATGGAGCTTGGCTCAGCTGAGAAATGGAGAGGAGGCCTGTGTAATTGGGTTGGATCAGAGTGAGGAAGAGAAGGGGGAACAAGAAAAGGCCAGAGGTGGGAGCTGGGGCCAGATTGCTCAAGGCCTTATAGCCTCCCTAACAATTTTGAACTTGATCCTAAGTGCAGTAAGGAGCCATAGGAGGATTTTAAGCAGGAGAAAGAAATATAATCAGATTTATGTTTTAGAACCATAATAACTGCTGGGTGAAGAATGGATTGAACAGAGGATGAAGAGTGTAAGTAGGGAGACCAAATAGGATGTTCTTAAATATATTAATTCAGGTGAGAAATGATGATCACTTGTACTAGGATAGGAAGGAAAGAAGTGCAAAGATTCAAGATACGTTTTGAAGATGGGATCAATAAGACTTCTTGATGGATTAGGTATACAATTGAGCAGTGAGAGGTTTCAAGAATGACTTTTAGGTTCCTGGTTAAACAACTGGGTGAATACTGTTGATATTTACTAAGGTGGAGAGGAAGTTGACTGTGGAACCCTCTGGGAACTGAGCGGGATAAAGAGCTTTATTTTATTTGAGATGCATCTAAGACATCTAGTGGAGATGTAAAGTGGGAGTTGGATATGCAGATCCTAGGCTCAGAAAAAGATCCAGGCTAACTGTGAATTTGGAAGACATCAGTATATAGTCTTTGAACTCAAGGGAATAATTCATGTAGTTGAGGTTATTGAACTCACACTGGAGGAGAAGGATGGGTGGGGTATAAATTTTAAAAAGAAAGGCATTTCAGGTAAAGGCAGTGATATGATTAAAGCCTCAAAGTAGGAAAGACATCGACTGATGGATCTTTTTCCAATTGGTGAGACATAAAAAATAAAACGGGATGAAATGGATTTGAGTGCCCTCCTAAGTCAGGTAGTGGCTATCCTATGTACACCGGACAAGAGATCTGTGAACAGTCTTAAATCTTTGCACACCAGTAAGAAGCTTCTTTGGTTTATATTGTGAAACCTAAAGTCAAACTTCACATAAATCTTGAGATAACTATTTTGGTTGTGTGTCACGAATGAACAGTAAAGGATAGATTTCCCACAGAACCACTGCTTACCTACCATTTGCTAGTAACATAGTGGAAATAGCCCAAATCACCAGAACTGGTATTCTAGGAGCTGTTCTGTGCCTGTCTTCCTGGTAATGAAGTTTTAGCTTCCACCTCCTCTGCTCCAATTAGACTCCTTCTCACACAGTCCGCCCATGCGGGGACTGTCATATACATCCCATCATCCTTCATCTGGCAGAACAAATTTAGAAGCCAAACGAGGAGGCTGGGAACCTTTCCAGTTCAAAGAACAAAATGCTCCAGACATTAATGGGGCCTAGAGGTTGCACCCTCCATATGAAAAATTTATACTCCTCGGTGTTGAAAGAGTTGATGCCTTTCCAAAAGTATCCTCTGCAGCACCTGACTTACTAAGCAGAAGTTGGCCAACTTCTAGCATCATCACTCTTTGTCACTAATAATTGTATCTTGGTATCCCCTGAGTAATACATCTGTTTTTGTACCTAATGGCTTTGCATGCTCAAAACCAGTGTATATTTACATTTTTTTTTTAATTCTGTGGTGCTGTGAGTGCATTTTCAACTGAGAACTGAGGAAGTGATTCTAATTTGAGCCAAGAACTTAGTATTTACCGTGTACTGATACTGCCTTTTACTGTGTACTGATTCTGCCTATTTTAACATCCACAGAAATGAAGATGCGGTCAATCAGATGGCCGTTACTCCCTTTCCATTACCATCAAGTTCCCCATCTTCTACTGAGGTAAGATGACTGCTAATTAGCTTAGTGAATGAATTACGTGGATTTTCAGTATCTGGTATTCCAAACTCAGAATTTAATAGCTAGGGTATTTCCCTAATTAAAATAGGAAGTATTTGAGGCACTGATTATAAAGTAATATAACAATGTTTAACAAACACATTAGAACTTAACCATATGAGTACTGCCTTTTTCAAAGTTCCTTAAGGTTCATTCTAGATATGAAATTTGTCCTAACTAGGCATTTCAGAATTTATTAGAAAATTCTCTTTTTTAATGACTGAATCGTACCTTTCTTTATGGTTTAAAAACACTTTAATACTATGATTGCTGGTGTCTTTAAATATTTTCATCTATTGATGAAGAAATTACTAGTACAACAAGATTGCTAACATAGTAATATGCTTCTAGAGATGGATGGATAGATAGATAGGTAGCTGGCTCTATAAATAATCAGCTGAGGGATTCCCAGCTGAGGAACGTTACATTCTCTTCTCATTTTTTACTTATTAAATTATTTTTAATTCCCTAAAATACGCATTTATTATAACTAATCAAACAATGCAGTTATTAGAAAATTTTATTTTCCTTTCCGTACCTCCTCAAGGAAGTTAAGTTTTATTGTTTAGTATCTTTCTATACTTTTTCCTTTGCTTCTATAACAAAAATAAACTATTTGAATAGTGTCTCTTTTAGTAAATATTTGATCATATGATACGTATTCTTTCCATTCAACAAGTATTCGATGAATGCATATTACGCGCCAGGTACTATTTTGGGTATTTAAAGAAATAGGCATGAATAAAACAGATAAGTCTCGCTGACATGGTTCAGCTTACCTTCTAATGAGGAAATTAACTAGCAAATGCATAAATAAACTAAGAGAATTATCAATAGTGTTCAGTGTCTTACAGATAATTAAAATAGGGAATGTGGCTTGTGACTACTTTGATTGGTTATAGGGAAAGCCTCTTGGACAAGGTGAAATTTAAACAAGATCAAAATGATAAGAAGGAGCCAGACATGCAAAAATAAGGGGGAAGAGCTTTCTCTGCAGAGAGGACAAAAATAGCTCTCAAGCAAGAATAAGCTGGGGGCGCATATTGGGAGCCCTGGAGAGTAGTGGGATAAAATGCAAGAGAGAGGGAGGGAATGTGACGTGGGAGGGAGAGAGGAGCTTTGTGAGTCAGAGTGAGAAGTTCAGGTTTTAGTCTGTGTGCAGTAGAAGCCACTGGAAGGTTTTTAACAGGGGAGTGAGGGTGACCTGATAATATAGTCTACCAGGTGGAGAATGGACTAAAGGAAGGTAAAAGTAATACACTAGACGGCAGAAGCCCAGGCAAGACCTGATTGTGGTTAGATGAGGTTTTGGGGTTGGAAGCAAAGAAAAGTGAGCTGATGATTCTTGATGTTTTGGATGTTGAATCAGACTTGATTAAATGTGGGAACCGAAGGGAACTAGAGAATCGTGGATAGACCTAGATTTTTGGCTTGAGCAACTAGGTAGATGGTGGTACCATTTACATTTAGGCAGAAATTAAGAGGTCATTGTAGACTGGTTAAGTTTGAGGTGCATATTCTGCATTCTTCTGGAATAGATTCTATACATTAAAAAGAGAAAAGGTGCTTTATTTTGCTTAATCTAATAGTCATATTTAATATGCTGTATTATATATTTTTTCCAATTGACAGACATTCAGATTACTTTCCAATTTTTTGCCAGTAAAAGAATACCAAAATAAACATACATGTGTGATGTGCACACCTGCACACATGTGTATGTCAATCATTTGGTACTGGTGCTTTTATTTCTATAGCGTAGATTTCCCCAATGTACAATTGCTGAGGCAAAAAGTACACAAGTTCAAAATTTTAATCTGTATTTACTAGTTACTATCAGAAAAGATTGTAGTGATGTTGACTCCCCACTGATAGCCATTTAGCCACAGCTTTGCTGGCACTGGGTATTTTCATTCTAACTGAGACCAGAGTAGGCAGTTAGCAGTGGTGGAAATGAGGGGCCCCAGAGGGGTGCTACTTCAGTTCAAATCCTAGCACAGCCATACACCAGACATGTGAACTTGGATAGTTACAGTAACTTCTGTCCCCACGTATCTGTAGGGAGATAACAATAATTCCTACTGTAGGGAGATAACAATAGTTCCTACTTCGTAAGGTTGTTAAGATTAAATGAGAGAGGGAGAGGAGAAGATATCTATATCTATCTATCTAGATCTAGCTATCTTGTGCCAGGCACATGGTAGCTACCCAATAAGTGTTAGTACTTAATTCCTAATTCTTTTGCGTTTATAGAATGTCATATAAATCCTTTTTGTTTTGGATGGGTGGGGGTCAGTATTTTAGAATAATTTTTTCTATAGTACTGTTAGTTATGAATGTTCCCATCAAAATAGCATCCACTTGGAACTGAATTTTTCTTTCATTGCCCATATTTTTTCTCAGTGCAGTGAGCAACAAAACTAGCCTGGCATCGAATTGTAAATCTGCTATGAGATCCCGCTTTTGTGTTTTAGAGTGAGTAAAGGTATAGTGTTGGTGTCAACATTTAGTTTGAGAAGACCATTTCTGGGGTCCTGTTTGGTTTCTTTTGTTTACTTTCTGTCAGGAGTGACTTCTAGTATTAACCGTGTATTTTCTCTAGTTTATACCCAGCCAGCTGGTTTCTGCTGCCTTTCTGCTGACAGGACAGCAACTTAGAAAAGGATGATTGAATACAGTATCTACTGTGTCCACTATCTTGGATGCATTGTCCCAAGTCCTATTTACATCCATACCTCTGAGAGACAGTATTTTTATTTCCACTTTACAGAAGAGACCGGGGTCTAGAGCGGCTATGTAGCATACACATATGCCCAGAGGCAGCTGTGTTATTCAGCATTACAGTGTATTAACGTGCTGTGCGCTCCACATACATCTGTTGATTTTCCCCCTTATACCTTTGTTCCTATTGTTTCTTCCACTTGGGTTGCCTCCCCACTTCCTCTTTGTTAATTCATAACCACTAAGTCCATGGAGAATTGCTTTTTGGAAGCCTCCTCCAAGTTTTCTATGACTCAAAATGAATAAAATAATTAACAGATTAATAAGCATAGCGCCTGAAATATAAGTGCTCAAAAATGTGAGATACTATTCTTATGACCAACTTCATCCTACACTGTTCCCTTTAATAATCTTTACTCTCTTCATAGTTAAATAATACTCATGATTCATTTAAAAAGTGAAAATTGCCCTTTGTCCTTTATGTGATATCACTTGGGCCTTATAGAAAAAGAGGGACCCATTTCTAAATGGGGTTATCAACTAGGATTCTGTCACTTTTCCTTCCCTCGTTATCTCCATGTTTTAATAATGTAGGACTGTGAACACCACACTAAATTGTATGCTTTTATAGGGCCAGACTTACTGTCCTCCTGACCACTGAGTCCTCAGTGCTTAGCATATAGTACTTGCTTAATAAATACTTGTGGAATAAGTGAATGGCTTTCCTGCTGTATCCTTGATGCTTCATTTTACGGTTGCATACTTACTTCTTATTGATTCAGTTCATTCTGCCATTATTTACCAAATACCTGCTTTGCAAAACGTAAAAAGATTAATTGCACATAGTCTTTACCCTCAAGAGCTTGTAGTCTTATAGGGGAAATAAGACATGTATGTTACTAAAACAAGGTGTCCTAAGAGATAAAGCTTTAGGAGGAGTTCACAGAAGGTGAATAGTATTTCCTAGTAGGAGAACAGCTATTTCTGATGGATATATTGTATTTTAAAATATGAATACGGTTAGATAAGAATGTAGGAATAGCACAAACAAAAGCACAGAAGTAAGAAAAATCTGGGTGTGGGATGGGGAGAAGAATATAATGGGTATGTGAAAGAGAGTAATAGAAGATGGCGTTGGAAAAATAAATTGAGGTCAAATGAGAGAGTCTTGAATTTAAATCTCGGAAGGTTTGGATGTCACGCATTAGGCACTTGGAGCTGTTGAAGGCATTTTGAATAATGAAATTGTGTGAGCAGGGCTCTACTTCACGTAGATTAGTGTAATAGCAAAGTCAAAAATGTCTTGAAGTTGGAAACCCAATTAGGAAGTTACTGCTATGGTATCTCCTGAGAGGTATGAGGGCTCAAGTATACTTGGGAGGCAAGATATTTATTCCATTACTCGAGAAGGCAGGCTGAATCTTTTAGAATATCTTTATAGAAGTAAGAACGTTCATTTTTTTCTTTTTTCAGAAGTTGTGCTTTTTTGAATACTAAGTGAAATGGAGCAGGCCTCATACAGAATGGAGAGGTTGATTACCCAAGGATTCCTATTAGCATAATTTCCATTTTATCTTTAATTGTGCATTGCCTTTCTGGAATTCTGAATAGCCTTGAAGATATGCTGATAATTGGGAGTAGGAGAAAGAAATTTAATTTGTCACATCAAGTAAACATGACTTTGCAGAAAGAAATATTTGTGAACTTAGGCTGGCAATGAAACTAATAAATCATTTTGTGATTTTTTTTTTTTCTTTTGCGGGGGGGTGGTTACGCCGGCCTCTCACTGTTGTGGCCTCTCCCGTTGCGGAGCACAGGCTCCGGACGCGCAGGCTCAGTGGCCATGGCTCACGGGCCCAGCCGCTCCGTGGCATGTGGGATCTTCCCGTACCGGGGCACGAACCCGTGTCCCCTGCATCGGCAGGCGGACTCTCAACCACTGCGCCACCAGGGAAGCCCCATTTTGTGGTTTTTTGAAGAGAGTGTTGGTTTTACGACATATGGGGATGACAAAATTTAAACCAACATAAGTTTTATTTTGAAAAAGAATTTTCAATTATGTCAGAGAGGTAGAGTTGCTGGGGTTTTTTTGTTATTAATTTTGCTTAGTAAAATCTTAAAAGGAAAACAGTTGTATTTACTCTTTTGTCATGTTAAATGAGGAGAGAGGGTAGGGAACAACACTATGGAATGTTTTTCTGATCAGAAGTGTTTTTCCAAACCACAATAACATCCTTAACTAATTTAACTTTTATTGATAGCCTACTCTCGAGTAAAACATAAATTCCTACTGTCAACGTTCTCACTGTCTAGTTGGAGAAAACTGTAGACAAATACTGGGTATGAAAAAAATAAAGTAGTACAAAAATAAAATAAAATTTATTACCACTTTATGTTGAAGATGTTAGAGAAACCCAGCAGAGGAAGTTTAAAACTTTCAGAGGGTTTGGAAGAGACTTCTCAGTAGGGATTGAGTAGCATTTCTTATCAGTCCTTTTGTGGGGGAGAAGGCAGTAAAGTCTGTGTTCAATGTACAATCATGAGCCATGCCTTTTCCTTTCATTCATCTGTAAAGCGTAATTCACTGTGGAATGTACTGACCACAGTCTTCATGAGGAAAGGTCATTCTCTTTGAGCAGCCTTGGCTGAGCTGGCAGCTTTGGACAGGTGGTTTGAAGATCAGCAACAGAGGAAGGGAACCCAGCCATCCAGATTAGCTGAATCATCTTGGGTGTCAGTGGGCCACCGTCCATCAGCCAGATGGTCTTCAAACCACCATGATGCAATTGTGCTTTGGAAATCATGCCTGCTGACCTGTTTTTCCCTTTCCATCTGACTGATTCCTGTTTTTTAAGCTTCTAGTCAGCAGGGTATTTTATATATATGAGCCATTCTGTTCTCAGAACAGAACCCACATTGTTTTTGTTCAGTGCTTCATTTAAGCATGAAAACTCTTTTATAAACGTTGGCTCTCCTAGGAAAGTAAATACTTTATCGCTAACCTCTTTCAAGTCCAGCTTCCTTTTTACCTGACTCTTCTCTCCATCTAGATTTTGACTTTAAACCCTCCTTATGGAGCTATCTCAGACTAAACAAGTAACTAAAAACAGAAGAAATGCTTTAGAAGGGTCTCAAGGTACAGTTAAAAAGAGCATCAACTTTGAAATGAGACAGACCTAGGATGAATATAAAAATGAATCAGACCAAGGAGATGAATGAGGCTCAGATGGCAGTGTCAGGCATCTTTCCATCTCATCACGGAGATCAATTCTGTACATACATAATTAGGATACAAATGAGATGATGTATGTGACATAAGGAATTCAGGTAAACTGTTAGGTAAGCTTAGAGGAAGAAGAGACATCTTTCAGCTAAGAAGGAAAGGATTTATGGAGTAAGGGGCATTTGAGACATGGCTTTGTATGATAAATTCTGTGGATGTAGATGTAAAGGGTATTCTTTTTTTGTTTTTATTCAAATCTTAAAGGATCTGTAGATCATGTGTAACCTAGACTGCCTTCCCCATGTTTTCTTAAATTTTCTAAGTTAAAGCATCAAACAGCTCTTTTCTTTCCCTCTTTTGTATTCATTTTATAAAGACCAAGAAGATCTCATCTCTTTTACTCACTTTGCTGAGAACTGTAACGACTTCTCTGATTTTTTAAACATCACTTTCCTTTCCCCAAGGAGACATATATTTAATTAGATGAATGGCATCAGCTAACCACCATCCTGGTGAAAAAGCTCCTCTCATCTGGGACAGAGGAGTTGGCCATTTGCAGTGTTACTAGAGAAGCCACCTGTGGATTTGTTTTACAATCCAGTGCTACAGTTACAAGCATTGTTTCCATTATATCCTCCCGTTAGATAGCATAGCCTCCCCAGGGCCTCTTCAGGGCTTCCCACAGCTTACAGAACTAGACACACTAAGTAATCAAGGCATTAAAGGTTTTTCATCTATTATATACTGATTTTTAAAAGTATAATTTGTTTCTTCAGAATTTTTCTGTCTCTAGAACTTACCCACTGTCTAAAACACTGAAAATCTATATATTTTCAAGCTTTGTTTTTTAACTTCGGCATGTTTATATTATATGGTAATTTCTTGATTACCCAAAATTCATGGAGAGGAGGATGTATCTACTGAAATTTTCTGGTTAACAAATGCTAAAATGCTTTTTGTTAAAACCATGGTCTAATGACAGTGATTTTTTTTTTGTTAAGATTATGAATCCTGTCTTCCATAAGATTAGTTACCAACACTGAGTACTGAAAAGAAAGAATAAGAGAGAAACAAGAGAATCATTTACTTAGGACCTGGAGCATAGTTACCAAGAGCATGGCCTTTGATGGTACTCTTACCTAGCTGTGAATCCTGGATCCGCCTCTTACTGGCTAGGAGTTCTTTAACAGGTTATTTTAAATGTATCATTTTTATCATCCTTGAATTGGGATCACAGTGGTACACACTTATTTAGCCTTTTTATGGTGACTACATGAAACAGGTCATGGACAAAGAACCTGTCTCAACAAAAAGCTAGAAACAAAATTAACTGTACCTAGTGTGCTGATAGACATTTTACATGTTAGTGCATTAATCTTCAAGGCAACCTGATGGGGTAGTATTTTTAATTTGATATTTTTATCTGTACTTTAGAAACAAGCACAAGTTGACCCTTGTAAAACATGGTTTAAACTGTATGGATCCACCTATATGCAGATTTCTTTCGATAGTAAATACTACAGTACTACCCAATCTGCGGTTGGATGCCAAGGGACCACAGATACAGAGGGCCAACTATAAATTATACACAGATTTTCAACTGTGGGGAGGATCTGTGCCCCTAATCCTCACATTAGGGTCAACTGTACCCAGATTTAGAAAGTAATTTGCAGAAAATCTCATAATTCTAATTCTAATGTCAAAGTTGAGATTTGAGTTCAGATCTGACCAATTCTAAAGCCCATGCTACTTACTTTCTTGGATTTTTTTCCTTCTAGATATTTCTCATGTCTCTCCTTTATTGTTTTTAACATGCAGTAATACACACTAACTCTTCTATAATTGAACACTGTAGAAATAACTAACGCAAAAATTCCCTAATCCCTCGTCCTACTCTCCAGAAGTATGCAACTTAAAAAGTTTGTTCTATGTGCTTGCACGTATTTTCCCTGCATTTATATCTACATAATGTATGGGGCTTTTTTCTGAAAAGATTGTGCTAATTTACATTTTTCAATGGTGTGTGAAAATTCCTGTTTCCCTACAACGTTATCAATACTGAATGTTCTCTTTCTATTCTCTTGTCCATTTGATAGATGAAAAAATGCTGTATCTTTGCTTTAATTTGCATTTCTTAAATTACCAGATTGAACGTCTCAAAATCAAAACCATTTCTCTACTAACAACCCCACCTGAATTTGTACTAATCCCAGATGGTGGTGTTTTAAAATAAAAATCCATATAAATACAATGCAAATACTCCATTTATTATCCTTATTCTCCTCTATGTGTCCTCAGAAAGCAAAGAAAGTAACTATAATATATAATATATCATAATTCAATTGAGGAGATGCCTAATGTGTTTTGGAATTTTAATGTGGCTTATTATTACCAGATGTCTCATTTACATTAAATAAATATTTTTAGGAATCCGCAGGAAAAAAGTCATCAAGAAAGCAAGTACTGCATTTATTGGTTCGGCCAGTATTTATCAAGTGTTTTCCATGTGCCAGGCAGGGTGCTAGGTACCTGAGTTTCACAAATAAACAAGATAAACATAGTCTCCCATCAAACAGTTTAACCTTGTGCAGAAGATAAACAAACGTCTGAGAAAGTTTTGGCTGGAGGGAACAGAGCAGCTAACTCAGACTGACTGAAAAAATAAGTAAGTAGATGAGCTCTCCTTAGAAGATTGCTAAGGATAAGGCTGGGCTTCAGGTTTGGTTGGTCCAGTGGCCCCATTTTGTCATCAGAGAACCAGTTCTTCCATCTCTGCCTCTGCTCTGTCATTCACAGGCTGCTTTCCTTCTGGTTGTGGAATGGCTGCCCATGGCTATTTGCACTTCATGCTCTCTTGTTAACTTGGGAGGTATGGGGACTTCTTGTGGTTCTTTTAAGATCTACGAAGGACCTTTCCAGAAGTCTCCAACAAACCTCTCTTGGTGTCTCATTGACCAGAACTGGATCACGTACCCATTCCTGACAAAATCATTGGCAAAAAGCATAAGATTAGCCTTAAGGCAATCAGGCCTTCTCTTGGGGCAGAGAGTAGCAATCAGCTTTCTCTAAGGTGTATCTCTGAGCAACAGGTTATTGTAGATACCATGGGAAAAAAAAAAGAAAAAGTCCTACTGGAAAGGAAGAAAAGAAGAAACAATATCCACTACAACAATAAAACAAGCAACTATGATTGAGTATCTGTACTACAGTTCAAGTCAGTGCGAGTGAAGAATGACATCTTTGCCATTTTCTTTTTAATGTCTCATAGGATCAGAGTGGCACCAGTGAGGAAGACAGCAGTCTCGAAGCTTGTATCAAACAGTTGCCTAAAAGTGAAAGCTCCAAACTGGTGAGAATACTGGGTGTCTCATCCAATGTTCTTTTTAGGGATGAACTGTATATATTTTGGATCAGTTGTGTTTGCTTCTCTAGGAATGGGATCTTCTAGGATCCTTCTCTAGGATCCTTCTCTAGGATCCTTCTCTAGGATCTCTGAGACAGGGGAAGCTATTCCATATAGCAAATGACCCAAAGAACAGTGTACTCTCCTACTTTCTTCATATTTGAATTGTGCTGTCTGGGACTAAAGAAGCAATCTCTTTTAAATCTTGTTTAATATTGGGTTTCTTTAAGGCTAGGGTGGTGCTGAATTAGTTCTAGAGGCACGAAAAGAGATGTTAAATGGATTCCTGTGTTCATAATAAAAGATACTTAAACTTACCCAAGGGCTAGAGCATTAGGAGAGAGGCAGTTTTAGGGAACTCTTCCTCCTTATGTGTCCTAACGTTTCATATCTTGTTATTTAATATTTATGGAACTTTCACTGGGTACCGCGTGCTATCCTGTGTTCTACATTCATTTTCTGATCCTCACAGCTGTGGGTGGCGATATTTTTCTTTTACGTGTGTGGAAACTGAAGGCTTGCTTAGAGATGTTAACTAACTTGCGAAAAGCCACTCACTAGTATGTTCTAGACCTGGAGATTGATCTCATTCGGTCTGACTCCCAAGCCTTTGCTCATAATCTACCTTTCTGTTTTGCAGCCTAGCACTTCCAGGGTTAGACTGCAAGTTCTAGAAAGAAATGTGGGCTTTTTTTTCCCCTCTGTTTCAAAATATCTTATGAGTCTCAATTAATCACTTAGGTGGGTCACTGTGATTTTATGACACCACAGAGTTGTTCATTTTACTTCAGGGAGTTTGAAAAATCATCCATTTATCTTCTTTCAACTTTTATATATATCAGGACTGGCTTAGATTCCATATCCTAGAAAATGAACTGATTCTTTCAGGCTGAAGGAAAAGGACATTTAGGCAAGAGTGGAAATTATAATGGTCCGCTCTTACACAAACCCTATGTGAGGCATCAAGAATAGTGGGACCAACAGATTATGACCATTGTTCTTGAACAAGACGTGCCAAAGTTACACTGTTCCCTTTCCAAAAGACAAACTGCATCTTTGCACTGAAGAGGAATGAGGAACATCAACGAATTTCAAACTCCAGCTCCTTCGTTCATTTAAAAATACTACTGAGACTTCCCTGTTGGTGCAGTGGTTAAGAATCCGCCTGCCAATGCCGTGGACGCGGGTTCGAGCCCTGGTCCGGGAAGATCCCACAAGCCGCGGAGCAACTAAGCCCGTGCGCCACAACTACTGAGCCTGCGCTCTAGAGCCCACGAGCCACAACTACTGAGCCCACGTGCCGCAACTACTGAAGCCCACACGCCTAGAGCCCGTGCTCCGCAACAAGGGATGCCACCGCAATGAGAAGCCCGCACACTGTAACGAAGAGTAGCCCCCGCTCACCGCAACTAGAAAAGCCCGAGCGCAGCAATGAAGACCCAACGCAGCCAAAAATAAATTAATTAATTAATTAAAAAAAAAAATTTTAAAAACCCTACTAACTGGTTCTTTTTGGCACTGTTTCTCCAAAGATAGATTAAGGAAAAATCTTTTAAAGCAACAGGACTTTGCAAGTAGAGGCCCCTGATTTCATCCACAGAGGAAATGGTAAAAAGAGTGAGAACGCTCCCTTGCTTGTTGGGAGAGGCAGGTAGTCCCACAGAGGCTCACTTACAGGCTGCAGGCAAAAGCCACCCGTCATCCACCCTCTGTTCCCAAGAAGGCAACACCAGTGATGGGGCTCCAAGTGCCAAAATAATTGAAGAGCCCTACCCTCAGGCAGAGGACCTGAAAGACTAAGGATAATGTTTAGATTCTTTCATACTGCATTTTAATAAGAATAAAAGCTTCCCCAAACCCATTGACTGGTATTTTTCTTTCTCCCCTCCACCCCCCACCTCCTTCTCTTTTTGGTATTCTACAATTTCTTTGTCACCATTTCCAATAGAATATCCATGGTCTAGTCAACTGAGGAAAGATAGCCAAATTTGAACAACTTTTATAGCATAAATATAAATATAAGTGGCCTAGCATTGCTTAAGGGTGTGTCTAACTTGAGCAAGTTAGACCTCACCAAGCCTCAGTTTACTCATCTGAAGGATGGGAGTGACCAGGATGTTATGAGAAACAAATAGGCAATAAAGTATAAACATGTAGTAGAGTATAAGGTACATAGTTGGTGCTTAGCAAGTTCATGCATTAATTCAGAAAATATTTGCCAAATGCCACTATGTTCCAGGCACTGGAGATACAAAAGGGAACAAAATGTACCAGAACGCGTGCCTTCATGGAGACTCATTCATGGGTAGATGGGGGAAGGGAGATAGATAATGCATAAATTAGCAAATTATATTAAATCATGAAATTGCTGTTCTTGAGGGTAAAAATTTCATCTGGCTCAACCTAACATATTCATTATTGTCTCATCATAAAGTACAGTTGACCCTTGAAAAATGCATTGGTTAGGGATGCTGACCTGCACAGTGGAAAATCCATGTATAGCTTATAAGGCCCCCTGTGTTCTGGGTTCCTCCACATCCACGGCTCCAACCAACCTCAGATGGCGGATTGTGTAGTATTATTGTATTTACTATTGAAAAAAATCCGTGTGTAAGTGGACCCACATGGTTCAAACCAATGTAGTTTAAGGGTCAACTGTATTAATAACAGTTCCTCATCACTAGTCGTCATTTGCTTGTTTCTGTTATGAGTTTGGCACCAGCTCCCCTGCTTTGCTGCACCGTTCTAGGATGGTTGCTGATGCACCTCGTCAGAGGACAGCATGTGATCTGTATGGGCCTTGACTCCTGTTACCTTAGTTTATGTCCGTTGGAAACAGTAAGCTCTAACCCTTTAAAGGTTGAATTTCTTGCTTCCTGTGGGAGCATATATCTCATCAGACACTGCTGGCCCCTACAGGAGAGACCAGGAGAAAAGCACAGGTCTTGCTCTTAAGCAGCTTACCCTCAAGCATCAGTGAGGATAACAGAATTTGTACCTGGAAAATCAGACCAGGCAGAAGTGTATTAAAGAGAGAGAGAAAAAATGTTACAGGAGTTCAAAAGTGAAAGGAAAACCGTCTCGTTCAGGGATTAAGGACGGTTTCTTAGACTCTTGGCCTTTAAGGTGAACCTTTAAAGATGAGACAGCGATTGACTACTGAGGGGTTCACCAGGTGAATCAAACAGTGTGGGTGATGTACAGTGTGCAAAGTTGAACAGTAGCATCAGATAGAAGTTGAACAGTAGAATCACAGAACTGAAGAGACTATATGCTTTGAATTATAGATTAACATATTCATCTTTTTATGTTCAGTGCTCAATAAATGTCTCCTTAACTACATGGATACACATATATACAAGGTGCTACCTATGAGAAACTATACTCCAAAGGGCTATTAAAGTGCTTCTCCAAGATTACCTGTTTTCCGAGCTAGACTAAGCCATGAGTCTACATATATTCCAGTGCTTATTTCCACTATCCAGTGATGATTGGCTTTCGTCCATATCTCAGGAGTCCCCAGATTCACAGCCAAGGAGTTTATAATAACTTCAGTAGATATTAGATTTCTCTAAAATATTTTTTAAAAGGAGAATGACTTGTTTTTAGACAACGGATCAGGTGATGGTTGGTGAAGCATAGATTCCAATTGTGAGAGACTGGAGACAGGGAAGTGTCTGGAATCTATTTCAGAAGTCTAGGTGAGAGCCTGTTAAGACTGTTTTTTAAACCTTTCGAAAGGAACTTAAAAAAATTTTTTTGCACAGAGCTTTGCAATTTGCAAAACTGCCTCATCTATTATCTCGTTAGCTTAAATATTTTAATATCTATTTTTGCTAACATGATATTAGTTCGTAATTTTATTCAATTTTATCCCCAAAATAACCCTATGTAAGAAGTAGGGCAGGAGTTATTTAATCACTGACTTACAGATGAGATCTTAAGCTGCTTAGTGAAAGACCACAAAACTAGAAATTAGAAGAGCTGCACCTCATCCTGAAGGGTCCTTGTCTCCCTGGTATCTTGACATAGAAGAGCATGAATCCCTAAAATAAGTATTTTAATCTTTTGGGTATAAACCTATGTTTTTATCATGTTGGGGATATCTGTGTTAATATAATACACTCTTTTGGGGCAGTATAGCTAAATTATTAAGAGTGCAAAGATTGGAGCCATTCTACTTAGATTCAAATCCTGGTTCCACCATTTACTAGCCATACAACCTTAGGCAAACAGCTTAACCTCTCTGTGCCTCAATTTTTGCACCTATAAAATGGGAGAAAGAAACACAAGGTTATTGTGAGAGAAAGGAGTTAATAACTATAAAGTACTAGGTAGAACCATGCCAGAGTGCTCGGAATGACTGTGTAAGGGGGAGTTGTTGTTAATGATGATGATGATGATGTTATGCTGATTAAAGCATTAGGCGTCAGCCAGATGAGGATTAGCTGTTCTGAGTGAAGCATTACGTGTGACTTGGAAAACTGAAGTGAATTTTTTCAAACCCCAAAATGCAACTGCTGATAATAGGTAGCATCTATTGAATGCCTGTGTGCCAGGCATTATTCTAACATCATTCACATAACAATCCTATGAAGTTAGTACTAGTATTATCTCCATTTAAGAGATGAGGAAACTGAGATACTGAAATGTTAAGTAAGTTGCCTAACTAATCACCTGGTGAAGCCAGGATCCAGGTCCATGCACTGTGAGGCTGGAGGCTGCGCTCTAAACCACTATGCAGTACTGCTTCTCGGAGAGATACAGATATAGAACAAAACTGAAGTCAAGGGACAGCAAGAGAGTTACACTGGGATCTGAACTTTGTGATTTTCATTCCCTAAACCTTGAACTCCAATATAGAAAATTATAACATAGAAACAGGTAGATACTGAAATTTACCTTTCACATTGGTAAATGAAGTGATATAGACCTCCAAACCGATGTTTCATAAAATGAAGGAAACTAAAACATTTCAAGAAGCTAAGCTGTGCCAGGCATTTTCATACTGGTTGTCTTATTTAACCCAATGATGCACATGTTTTTAGCCCTACTTTACTGGTAAGGTACTGAGGCTAAGAGATGTCAAGTCTGTTCCTAAGGTCTCACAGCTGGTGGGTGCTATGGCTGGGACTCAAACCCAGTTCTCTTTGCCTCTAAACCCCATCTTCTCTTCATTGTGCAGTTCACATAGACAGCCTTTCTTGGAATATCAGAAGTATCACCGTGTGATCTATTTGTTCAAACAACAGATATTAATTGAGTATCTCTTGCATGTCAGACAACGTTATGTACAGGGGATTCAGTGATGAGCAAAACTATTAGCACTTCTTAAAGGGCTTGAGATGTTCAAGGACAGGTGTTCACATCAGCTTGCTGTCTTTAGAAGCTCAGTATTTAGGTGAGGAGGAAGGAGCAAGAGAAGGAAAGGAAGAGATAGTACTGTGTTGTTCCTTTTTTTTTTTTTTTTTTTCCCGGTACGCGGGCCTCTCACTGTTGTGGCCTCTCCTGTTGCGGAGCACAGGCTCCGGACACGCAGGCTCAGCGGCCATGGCCCACGGGCCCAGCCGCTCCGTGGCATGTGGGATCTTCCCGGACCGGGGCACGAACCCGTGTCCCCTGCATTGGCAGGCGGACTCTCAACCACTGCGCCACCAGGGAAGCCCCTGTGTTGTTCTTATAAATATCTAACCTCTGTTCTTGCTACCACCTTTGGATCTCTAACCTTGTCTGATTCTATAGTTTTCTGCCTTGATGTAAAACCAATTTATGTTTTCTTTGGTTCTTGTCTGTCTCCTCCTCCATGTTGTTATAGATACTAATAGCCAGTAAAATAATTTCAGAGCTACTAGCTTACAACAAAATAATAAAAGGACAAATAACTCAATTAAAAGATGGGTAGGGATCTGAACAGGCATTTCTCCATACAAATGGCCAATAAGCACATAAAAAGATGGTCAACCTCATTAACCATTAGAGAAATGCACATCAAAACCACAATGAGGTACCACTTCATACCTGCTAGGAGATTATAATCAAATACACAGATAATGTAAGTGCTGACAAGGATATGGAGAGATTGGAACTCTCATACATTGCTGCTACAGCCAGTTTGGAAAACAGTTTGCAGTTCCTCAAAATATTAACAGAATTACCATATGACCTAGCAGTTTTACTCCTAGGTATATACCCAAGAGAAGTGAAAATACACATCACACAAAAACTTGTAAACAATTGTTTACAGAAGCATTATTAATAATAGGCCCCAAATGGAAACAACCTAAATGTCCACCAATGGATGAATGAATAAATAAAATATGGTCTATCCATACAGTAGAATATTATTTAGCAATGAAAGATAAAGAAGTACCGATACATGATGCTATAAGAATCAAAATCTGCAGCATGGCTTCACTCCTATTAATAGGGCTATTATTAATAATGCTGCTGTAAACAGTTGTGCACAAGTTTTCATTTCTTGTGTATTTTCATTTCTCTTGGGTATGTACCTAGGAGTAAAACTGCTGGGTCATACGGTAATTCTGTTAATATGGGCACACTTGCCCAGTTTTACTTCAAATTCTTACATTTAAGCACCATTATTTATAGGGGAAACTGAGAGCCAAATATGGTAATGGAGGTTCCAAATGATTATGTGCACTTTGCACTAGAAGACTTGTTAGGAAATTACTAATAAGCTTGCCACAGACTTAACAGCAGAAGTGCTTCAGCCACTCACGTGTGTTCTTGTGATTTTAGGTTGCTGTAGATTGTTTAAGACAGCTTATTTTAAAAGTAGAAAAACAGATTTTGTAAGTGCTTGCCATTAACTTGCTACTAAATTCCCAATTGATTGAATCAATAAAAAGCCAGATGTTACCCCCCCCCAAAAAAAAAACAGAACCAAAATCTATAGAGACAGAAAGTAAATTAGTGGTTGCCTATGACTGGGGGATAGAAAGTGACCCTAATGGGTACAAGCTTTCTTTCAGAGATTATGAAATGCTCTAAACTTCAATTGTGATGACACTTGTATAATTCTGAATGGTAAAACCATTGTATTGTACACTTTAGATGGATGGATGTTATGATATGTTAATTATATCTCAGTAAAGATGTTTTAAAAAATTACAGGAGGAAGAAGAAAGAGGGGAAGACAGAATATAGACAATCCACAAACTGAAACCAAATCAGAAATTTGATTCTAGGTAACCTCTACACTGGAAATTCTGTGATTCTGTTAAAGAACTATAATATGATCCTATGCGAGGAACTTTTAATGTAGTCTCTCCACATTTTGGAATCTTTTTGCAAGTGTTTAATATAATCTGCACTCAAGAAAAAAAGCCCCACTTCTTTGTCCATCACAATTAAAGCTTGACTTTACCTTATAAATTCCTGTGTTCAGCCTGTTGCTACACTCTGTGCTAGTTCCTGGGAAGATGCTACCAAAGGTAAACAGACATAGTCTCTCTTCTTGTGTTGCTTACAGTCTTCATGGGAGAGTGACATCGTGTAATGTTACATATAGCTTGAAATCTCAACTTTGATAAAAGCTAAGAACTAGAGGCGCTTGGTGCTAAGAGAGCACAGAATAGGGGGCTTTGACCTTATCAGGGAGGGCTCTCCCAGTGAAAACTGAACTGAGATCTGAAGAAGCTGGCGCTACCAGGCAGTGGGGCAAAGAAGAAACAAAGGAGGGAGCTGGGCAACCTTAGAGCCTCCGGGAGTTTGGGGAACTGAAATTCTGAATGTTCACGGTCGCCAGAACTGGTGAGATGGGAACTAAACTGGAGTGGTTGACAGGGGCCAGGCCACGCTGATGAGATGGACTCTATGCTAACGGTAGTGGGAAGCCATGGAGGGCTTTCGGAGGTGACTCTAAACTGTAGCTGTAATGTAGCGATCAGGTTGGACAGGGGCCAGAGTGGATACTGATGGGCTCCCTGGGAGTTTACTGCGGCAGAGGCAACAGCAGTCTGCAAGAGATGGCGGTGGCAGGATATATTCTCATATTCTGTCTTTGCAAAAATTATAATAAAATAAACAGCAAGGTAATATATGCGTTTACCTGGTAAGTTCCACAGACAGTTGCCAGTCAGAGAATTTACCTTTCTTGCTCCCAGTATGCAAACCTTCTGCTGGACACGTGCTTTAAAGCTTTCCTCTGAACGCAGGTGTGGAGCTATTAAAATGGCAGTTGTTACACCATCTGGGTCTTGAGAACAAGCATCATCCCAAGGCTTGGCCAGCAGCCCAAGGTAACCTTGCTAGGAAATGCCCCCAGCAGATGTGCCCGTCATTCTAGCCCCACTCTATGACACTGCTTAGCAACAGTGCATGCAGTCTGTGTATCGAGTGATCCCTGTCATTACAGACCTACTTCGTGTGCAGCAGCCTCAAGAACATTTAGACTTTTCAAAATGTTTAGGTTTTTTCACACGGTCTGCCGTGTTTGTCTTTACTGTTGTCTTTCATTATGAAACGTAATTTCTGACCCTTAGGGCAACAATAGAAAAATGAGAGTATTCCAGTCAGCTCGAGGTGGCATTCAACCTGTAGTTTCTTTGTGGAGATTTTAGAATTTACAGGGTAGCAAGATGCCTGGGGAAGCATGAATTGTTTCTGAATTAACTATCATTAACTTAAACGGGCTGTGACATGGAAATTCACGCGGCAGCTGACAGTGCGTTTTACCATTTGAGTCCCCACCAGCCAGAATAGCAACATTTTAGGAACACTTTTTACTCTTTCCCTTCATACACTTGATCCACATAAAGTTTTCAAACGTACTTACTGAAAAATCAGTGTTAAGTGTTACAAATAATACCTGTATCTCCAAATGGTCTGATAGTACTTGCTTTCTCAGATGAAAAAGGTTGTCAGATATAAATCGTGGGCTCTGATATCTGAATGGACATAAACATCCCCCCTGCCGTCACTAGCTCCGACCTAGAAAGTGACTTATCCTGTCTGCCTTCATTTCTCCACCCAAAAATGGGGGAGGAGGAGACCCTCCTATTTTCTGTGAAGATGAAGTGTGATTTTGCACGTGAAACTCTTAATAGTGCTTGGAATGCAGTAAGGGCTCAGTAACTGTAGCTATTGTTAACACCAGATTTTGTCTATATAAAATCAGCGTGTGCTAGAACTCTCGTTATTCAGTACACATTTCCCGAGAACTTGTGATGTATCAAGCTCTAGGAATGTAAAGATAAATAAGACATCTTTCATCTAGGAGTTCACCACATTAGGTCTAATGCAAAGGTTACAAACTGGTTGTCAGGAGATTTTTACATTAAAAATCCTGGTTTCTATTTCCTACTGAAAACAGACCAGCATTCCAAGCTGCCCCTTTCATCAATTATGTACTTATAGTTTATTTCAGTCCCTACCTTTCCACCATTCTCTAACCCCTGCTTAGAGAATGCCTGCTTCCCCGTCACCTGTAAGTACTTGAGTACCTACATCATCCCCATCACCTGTGAGTACCTGAGGCTGCATCCCAGGTCTACTAGCTGTGGCCATGCAGGTGGGCCTGGCAGAAGGTGAAAGCCGAGCAGTAGACAGGAACTGGGTGGTGGAGGGCCTTGTGGACCAGGAGAAAGGTCTTTATACCAACAGAAGCCTTTGGAATGGTTTTGAAAGGGGGATTATAATGATGAGATTAGCTTGTTGATAAATCCTTTTGAGCTCCCTGTGAAGAATCTGCTACCAGATGTCAAAACTGAAGGCAGGGAGTTTAAAAAGCTGCTAGAGGAAATGAGATGAAAGTTGACAGTGACCTAAACTAGGGGGTCTGTCAGTGAGTGCAGATTTTCAATAGATACAGGAGTTAGAATTGGTAGACTTGATGATTGTGTGAATGTCAAAGTTGAAGAAGAGGCAGGGTGAGGCAAGGATTCTCGGATTACATCGTGGGTAGCTGGCTGACTGCCTGGTTGGTTGATGCCATTCACTGATAAAATAATGAGGAGGAAGGGAATTCCCCAGTGGTCCAATGGTTAGGACTTGGCGCTTTCACTGCTGCAGACCCGGGTTCAGTCCCTGGCCAGGGAACTGAGATCCCGCAAGCCACTTGGAGTGGCCAAAACAAAACAAAAAACAAACAAAAAAAAAAAAAACAGGAGGAAAAGCAGATTTGTGGGGAAAGATGATTTGTTCCTTCTTGTCTACTGAGTTTTAGGTGTCTCTGGAAGAGAGGAAACTGTTATTTATTTATTTTATTTTATTTATTTATTTATTTTTTTGCGGTACGTGGTGCTCTCACTGTTGTGGCCTCTCCCGTTGCGGAGCACAGGCTCCGGACGCGCAGGCTCAGCGGCCATGGCTCACGGGCCCAGCCGCTCCGCGGCACGTGGGATCTTCCCGGACCGGGGCACGAAGCCACATCCCCTGCATCGGCAGGCGGACTCTCAACCACTGAGCCACCAGGGAAGCCTGAAACCGTTATTTAATGACTACTTATTAGGTACCTGTTCCTGTAGTAGGCACTTTAAAAGATTATCTTATTTATCCCAACAAAAACAGTAGTAGTAATAATAGTAATAATAATACCATCCACCATTTATTGAGCACTTATCATTTGTTAGGAACTGAACACAGTGTATTATCTCCATCCTCCCCATCGTGGAGCATTATTCCCTCCATTTGGCAGATGAGGGACCTGAGTATTCCAGTTGATGCACTTGCTCAAAGGCTTAGGGGCAGTAAGTGCCACAGTAAGGATTCAAAACCTTATGTTTGACTCATAACCTTACATGCCTGACTCGTGCCAGACTGCCTCTCCAAGAGGTATTTGGTATTAACCCATAAAGAAGCTGAAGTTTAGGAAGTCTAATTTGTCATAGAGCTTGTAACCTATAAGTAGAAAAACCAGGACATGACCACTGTCAGACACCAAAGTCCAAGCTTTCTTCTTTGTCCAGATAATACTAAAGAGTTATTAATTAGACCCATGTGGATCTGTGACGGTTCTCACTGGTCAGTGGGAAATATGAAAAATAATAACCATGTGGAGAGTTCTTCATAAAGCTAAGTTTATTCAATTTAAAAGACTGTCCTTTAAGAGTGTGTCCTACCTAACTTTTTAGTGTTAAAATGGCTCTTCCTACATGACATTGTGGTGGTAATATATGGTGATAGTTGTGGGGAGAGGACTCTAATAGGTTGACCCCTCTTAAATCACTGATATTTGACCATTTCTTGACTCATAAATTAGCAAATTCATATACTCCAACCTAATATTCCCTTGCTCTCAATTACCTGGCCAAAAAAAAAAGGTAACTCTATAACCTCAAAGTCCTTTTGAAAAATTTCTGGTCTTTGAAATCCCAAAGTCTAAGAAAAATCTATTTTGCTTCATGTTGTGATCCTGGAATCAGGAGTACTTTGGAAATGATTAGATGAAAGCAGGCAAAGACAGAGATTAATAAAGGCTGGCTGTGGTTTTATTTATTTATTTATTAAGTAATTTATTTATTTTTGGCTGTGTTGGGTCTTTGTTGCTGCGTGTGGGTTTTCTCTAGTTGCGGCGAGCGGGGGCTATTCTTTGTTGTCATGCGAGGGCTGCTCATTGCGGTGACTTCTCTTGTTGCGGAGCATGGACTCTAGGTGAGCAGGCTTCGGTAGTTGCAGCACGCGGGCTCAGTAGTTGTGACACACGGGTTTAATTGCTCCACAGCATGTGGGATCTTCCCAGACCAGGGCTCAAACACATGTCCCCTGCATTGGCAGGTGGATTCTTAACCAATGCGCCACCAGGGAAGTCCCTGGCTGTGATTTTAAACCTGTTAACTGGGAGGCTGATACTGTCACTAATTTAAAAAAAGAGAGAGAAAAAAAAACATCTATGGGAGAAGATAATGAGTTCAGTGTAGAATTTTAAAGGAATAATATACCACATGACTTCTGATACAGGTTCAGTTTATCAATTTTGACTGCTGTGCTTGATTAAAAATTATTCCTAAGTGTTTTTAAAGTGCTGGGATCCAAGTTTGGGGAAAAAAATAGTTTAAAATGTGTTTCTGATGATTATAGGCTTCTTGTTAAGTCTTACATCCAGGCTGGAATTCTCAGGTGTAATATCCTGCTCTTTTTTTTTTTATTTATTTTTTCGGTACGCAGGCCTCTCACTGCTGTGGCCTCTCCCGTTGCGGAGCACAGGCTCCGGACGCGCAGGCTCAGCGGCCATGGCTCACGGGCCCAGCCGCTCCGCGGCACGTGGGATCTTCCCGGACCGGGGCACGAACCCGTGTGCCCTGCATCGGCAGGCAGACTCTCAATCACTGCGCCACCAGGGAAGCCCTCCTGCTCATTTTTAAAACAAGGTCCTGAACTGTGTGCTTAAAATCCATTTTTATCCCCAGTTTGCTGTCCATCAAGAACTGTAGGATTTCTGGTTCAGCTACGGAAGCCGATGCCACTGTGTGAATATTATTTTCTATTTCAGATCCAATATGAAAATAGCATCTATAGCAGGAGTGTAGGCGTTCCCTACGGAAGAATGTATCTGAGTCAGCGCTGGCCTCTCTTTTGTGACAGTATGCACATTGCCAATGGCAGAGTTCAATTACATTGAAATATGTGCCATTTTTCACAGCTCATTGTACTTTATGTCTTGTATTTCTGAAAATCACTTGAGATTTGCCTACATGATAAATTTCCCTTTCCCAGTCATAAAAAAAGACAGTAGATCTACAGTCAAGTCTACTTCCTTCACAGAAGTCACGAGAGAAAAGCTTTTGGCTTTTCCTTCCATTCTCTTCCCCTCTGCATCATAATGAAGATAATATAGAGATGTGAGGGTAGCCAGTAAAGTAACCTCATGAACTCAAAGACAGCAGAAATACAGGTACACATTTTTAATACAAATTCACATCTTGGACGCCTGCTAGCTTTCTTTCACTCCCAACCAATTTAATGGCCTGCCGTGGAGACTTGTTATTCAACTTGGAATTTCATCTTGCCTAGAAGGAAGCTGTTGCTTACCAGATAGTTCTAACTTGAGAAAGTAATCTTATAATTATTCAGCAAGCAGGATGGGCCCAGAGAAGCCCTTAGTTGTGACAGCTCAGAGCCCTGAACTCATACTTTCTTACCTATGTTTGGTGCCCCATGATCTGAATCCCAGAGCTTCTCAGAAATGTTACGATGTTCTTTGCATCTGTAAAGTTTTCACTTCTCTGGGAAGGGCTTATTTGCTGACATAATTTTAAGATCATATAACCTAAAACCTATGTTGATTATCTTATCTTTCAAAGAAAGCAGAAAATAAGTGAGTTTATATTGAAGGCCTGTTATATCCCCAGCACTGTGCAAGCCACAGTGAGCATGACACATAAGTCTTCCCTTCAGAAAGCTTCCAGAACTGCTGAGAATAATGGCAGCTAACTCTGTCACTGCATTTACTATGTGCTCCAAAAGGCATCATTCTAAGTGTATTAATTCATATTTTATATGAGATCAAGCCTATTATTATCCTCATTTTATGGATTAGGAAACTGAGGCACAGAGACGCTCAACTAATAAGTGTCACAGCCTGGATTTGAATCTGACTTTAAATAAATGACTTAGTGTTGATGAGTACTGTTGAAGGGAAAGTAAAGATGCTGTGGGAGCTTTTGCTAATGTGATTTCACCTGATCCAGGTGGGTAGATGAGTGGGTAAGAATTAGGGTGGGGGCTTCCCTGGTGGCGCAGTGGTTGAGAGTCCGCCTGCCGATGCAGGGGACACGGGTTCGTGCCCCGGTCCGGGAGGATCCCACATGCCGCGGAGCGGCTGGGCCCGTGAGCCAAGGCCGCTGAGCCTGCAATGGGAGAGGCCACAGCAGTGAGAGGCCCGCGTACCACACAAAAAAAAAAAGAATTAGGGTGGGACTGATCTAGGCAAAAGTTGTCCTTTGACTACTCTTAGGCTGAGCAGCTTTCTTTAGTTTGTTGTCTTGTACTCAGTTCACTTCATCTCTATTTACAGACTCAACTCCAGTGAGTTTGTTGTTCTGATCGTTTCTGGGCTCCACCTCATTTTAATTAGAAGTCTCTTGGTGGCAAGCGATAAAACCTCAACTTGATCTTATAGACAGAAGGGGAAATTCACTGATAGGCCACAGGTTCTTCTTACGTAATTGCAGGAAGGGACAGTCGGAACCAGAGACCTGGTGCTGGCAGAGGCGACTCTGCACATTTCTCTGACTCTCTTCTACTTCACACTGGTTTCCTCAGCACGGTATGAGCATGGCTGTCCATGGCTCCTAAGCCTCTCTGCCAGAAAGGGGCTGGCTCTCTGCCCTTGGGTCCACTTTGGAAAATCTATAGGATGTTCTTGTGCGGTTCGGGTGTCCACACTTGGACCAGTTACCGTGGCCAGACACAGAGACATGTTGAGTACCCAGCCTTGGGACAGAAGTCAGCCAGCTTTGGTGATTGTAAGCTGGATATCAATCCATTATTATCTATTATAAAGAACATTCCCAGTGTTGCCTTTTATGTCCAGCCCTCTGAATCTCCTTCTCTTGATCAGAGTAATTTGCCTGGCCCACCAAGCATTTTCTTTCAGCGGCTCATAGTGCTGCGCTGAGGATTATAACATAATGCACACAGAATGTGTCATATCAGTATGTTTCATGAAATGAGAAGATCTTTCCACACTCCTTCCTCAGTCTTCTAATTTAGAGGTCCCCTGTGCAAAGTCAATACCTTAAACTGTCCCAGAACCTCATCTTTGAAGGCACTAAGAGCTCCCTTGGAGCAATAGCTGAGAGATTAGTAAGTTCTAAATTTAATTGTAAACACGAAGGAAAGTGACTCACCCAAGGTCACTGCAGTGTCAAGTGCCATGAATTTTGTTTTTCCTGCCCAGGCTCGAAATAAGCAGGCATGCCTTGTTCCGACTTGTTGAATCTAAAAATGGAATCATTATGTTGAGGCCAACTCCTGGGAATCTTGTATGAATTGTTGGGAGGAAGTGAGCCTTTCCCTGCCCCTGTGGTTTACCCCTCGGTTAAGGGCAGGGACTTTGGAACAAGATGTGTCTGTGTTAAGTTCTGGCCTGGCATATACTTTGTTTTGGTTTTTTTTTAAATTTTATTTTAATTTTATTTATTTTTACTTTTGGCCGTGTTGGGTCTTCGTTGCTGCGTGTGGGCTTTCTCTAGTTGAGGCGAGCGGGGGCTACTCTTCATTGCGGTGCGCAGGCTTCTCATTGTGGTGGCTTCTCTTGTTGGGAGCATGGGCTCTAGGCACATGGGCTTCAGTAGTTGTGGCACACAGGCTCAATACTTGTGGCACATGGGCTCAGTACTTGTGGCTCACGGGCTCTAGAGTTCAGGCTCAGTAGTGTGGTGTACGGGCTTAGTTGCTCCATGGCATGTGGGATCTTCCCGGACCAGGGCTCAAACCCATGTCCCCTGCATTGGCAGGTGGATTCTTAACCACTGCGCCACCAGAGAAGCGCCCTGGCATATACTTTGGATTCTCTGTACCTCCGTTACTTCAACTCTAAAATGAGAATGATAGAAGTACCTAACACATAGGTCTGTAGTGTACATCGATATCTAAAATATGTAACCTGGGCTTCCCTGGTGGTGCAGTGGTTTGGAATCTGCCTGCCAATGCAGGGGATATGGGTTCGAGCCCTGGTCTGGGAAGGCCCCACATGCCGCGGAGCAACTAAGCCCATGTGCCACAACTACTGAAGCCCGCGCGTCTAGAGCCCATGCTCCGCAACAAGAGAAGCCACCGCAATGAGAAGACTGCGCACCGCAACGAAGAGTAGAGCCCGCTCGCTGCAACTAGAGAAAGCCCGCATGCAGCAATGAAGATCCAACGCAGCCAAAAATAAATAAATTTTTAAAAAAATCCCCAGAAAATTGGAAAAAAAAAAGTGTAACCTACCTGGCTTGGTAACTGGCAACCATGCTCCGTAAGTTCTAGCGATTGTTTTATCACCATCATGTACTGGCTCCGTCCCTTGGACCAGAGGTTTAAGGGTAATCAGTATAAGAGATGGGACATTGTGGTGGGCCAGATGCTTTTCAGAGCTCTGATTTCATCCTTCCACATTTTTGAGGACAAGATAAGAGAAAGGGAAGGAAATTAATACCTCTTGGGCACCTGCTCTCTGCCACATACCTTCACACATATATCATTCAGTTGTAGTTCAATATTTCCATAATTATTTCTCTAGTTTCTGTCTCACCAGATATGTACATGTCATAAGTGCAAGGCTCCATTAGTCTTTTCTCACAGCACAGAGCAGGTGCTCAGCAAGCGTATGTTGAACTCAACTTTGATGGCAACGCTTCATTCAGGTAGCGGTTACTGCGTTCTCACTGTTGGGAGAAATGAAGGTTTCTAAGCACTACTGCTGCTAGTAAGTAGTGGAACCAATCTGAACCCAGATTTTTCTCGCTGCTATTCCAGTGCTCTTTCTTTTCATTTACAAGTGCAAATGATGAGGACAAATTCTACAATTAGTAGTACCCTGTGTCATATGCAAATTGGGTTTTAAAGTGTTTAGCTGGGGAAGTCAGCTCTTCTGTCACATTGCTGGTTAATCTGGTTTAAACAAAGGTAGAATTGCAGACCTCTGCAGTATCATTTTCAAATAGAGGCACTTTTTGCTCTTCCTAAGGCCATTTGATCCACACTAGAGGGAACAACACCAGTGGTTTCCGTTTATAAGGTAGTTTAGAGCTTATTCTGAAAATTCCCATGAGCACCATTTACTGACTTTCCCATGTCTTTCTTCTCTGTTTTCAGCTGTGATCCTTTAAAATAGAGGCCACAGGGTCACCTTCACTGTGTGCCCTTCCTTTCATGGCTGGCTCTGAAATCCATCCAGGTGCATTTAAGATTTAAGTTCCCGAACTTTGATTCATTTAGCACTAGCCCTTTATCAAGCTTATATTCTATTCTGCCATATGTTTAAGAAACAAATAAGACAAAATCAATGATATTAGTATATGAGAGACAAACACATAAGATTTTTAAATATATATAATGTTACAAAAAATAGCGATAAAATAAATTGGTCATGCTGTGAAGGGGCACCACCCAGGGGCTCAGGGAAGAATTAAGGGAAGAGGTAATTTTAAAATTCTTTTTATGTCACATAATCTGTTTAGGAGCAAAGTTAAAAAAAAGAAAAAGAAAAAGCTAGGAATGAGGGAGAGGAGTTCTAGGATCTTCCTTCCATATGGGGGAAATAAGAGAGAATCTAAATGAGAGATAGTTCTGGTCCTAAAAAATGTTACAAGTAAGCAGCTAGGGGTACTAACAGTCATCCAGGGATCCTAGGCTGTAGTCTCAGGACATTACGTGGTGGGGTTAAATCTCTCAGGTTAGAAACTAATAGGGAATTGAGGAGACAAAAATGAAATTATAACCTAATCTAGTAATAATGAATGGCTGGGCATAGTCTGATCATTATCTATTGTATTGTTGCAAATCTGATGGGAGCCTGTTGAAGAAAGAGTATATCAGGGCTTCCCTGGTGGAGCAGTGGTTAAGAATCTGCCTGTCAATGCAGGGGACACGAGTTCGAGCCCTGGTCCGGGAAGATCCCACATGCCACGGAGCAACTAAGCCCGTGCGCCACAACTACTGAAGCCCGCGCACCGCAACGAAGAGTAGCCCCTGCTCGCTGCAACTACAGAAAAGCCCGCGTGCAGTAGCAAAGACCCAATGCAGCCAAAAAAAAAAGAGTATATCAATATGCCCAGAAACGAAACCAGGGTGGGGGTGGGAGTGGTGGTGTCAAATAGTACACCAGTGTTCCCCAAAGGAGAAAGTGTCCTGTGCAGGTAATTGTTTTCACCAACCCTATAGCAGAGTTAGGAACGTAGGTTTATCATAGGTTGATTTCATCTATCATCATTAGCATCTTTATTAAATACCTGCTATTTGCCAGGTACCATGCTTAGTGCTTTTCATGTATTGCTCCACTTAATCCTTTCAACATCCCTAGTGTATAACTGCTCTTATTTTTTTCCCATTTTATATACGAAGAAACTCAGGCTTGGAAAGGTCAGATAACCTGCTCAGGATTTCAGAGCTTTTAAGTTGAGGAGCTAGGGTCACAAACTCCTAACACTCTACTATACAAGTCACACCTTTCCTCTCACCTTGAGATAGATTACCTATCTGCCAACTGTGTACTAGACCCTCTGCCTGGGTGTCTCTCAGACATTTACCAATGGCCAAGTAAACCCATCCTTTCTCCTATCCAGATCAGTCTCTCTCTGTGTTCCCTGCCTTGTCCAAGTAAAATGCATGAGTTCATGCCTTAGAGTAAACCATCATATAATAATTTCCCCTGTAAATTGCCTGTAAAAAAGGATGGGATATGGTGGAAGGCAGACAAGCGTTCTGGTCAATTTATCACTGTCATCATTTATTTCAACTAACTGTCCTTTAACTATGCATCAGTTTCACATGTGTTTTGATAGTTTGCGTCTCTCCTAAGTCTGAAGTCTGCACTTCTCCATGGAGTTCAGCCTAACTTTTATCTCCCAGTGTCTTTAGTGAGTGTACATTTTTGCCTCTAATTGGATATTTTAAGGGGAAAGAAATTCTAATATCAGGACTTGAACCCTGAAAGGGTTCAAGAAGAAAAAACTCTGGCTGAAATGACCATCAAAAGATATCTGATAGGCTTAAAGCCTGACAGACCTGAAAGGGCAAAAAAGCATTTGGAAATGACAAGCCTGTGTTCATTTCTGAGAGTTAGTCCAGGTGGATGAATAGAACTCTCCTGCCTGCTGTGTTGGTCATTTATGTAGTAGCTTCAAGCCCCATTAAATGGTGCTTGACTGCTGAATTTGGAGAGTACAGTTGAGCCTACAGTTGTAATACCGATAACTGGCTGTATCTTTTACATTTTAGGAAGACATCTCCCAAGTGGTTGGTCAAGGTGTGGTGGCAGGTCAGCAGAAGGCACTGGAATGTCCAACTGACAGCGTATGTAACTGACCCTTTATGTTTGCTCTACTCGGATGGTGTGTGTTATAAATGGGTTTCAGAAAAAAAGGAGATGGTTGCAATGAATTCTGATCCTTTATTACTTGGCAGGAAGTTAAGGTATGTCTTTCAACCTGAAGTCAACCCACAACTGTATCACCGATCCTGTGCAGGATGTGTGGAAATATCCTTTGTATGTCTTCCTGTACCAACACCCTAAGCAGGTGTTTAAAAGTGAGGCATCTCTGAAAACACACTTGCACCTAAATTCTGAGAGCCCCATGCCTTACATAATGTCATGAATAAAAATTTTAAGAAGGAGAGTTTGTAGTTTTATAGAATTATAAATGCAATAACAAGTGTTCCTTGTATTTATATAGTTTTTCTTCTTAAAAAACTATAAATTTCTATCTGTCAAATTTTTGTCCTATTTTTGCCGTTGAACTTTTTTTGTGCTGCTAAAATTTATATTATTACTATATTAACTATTTTTATGTTTAAGGAACTATAGATTACTAGAGCTTACAGGAAATATATATTTCAAACATTGCCAAAGAAAATGCCTTTGTAATTAATTTCCAAAATTTACAAGCAGCTCATGCAGCTCAATAACAAAAAAACAAACAACCCAATCCAAAAATGGGCAGAAGACCTAAATAGACATTTCTCCAAAGAAGATATACAGACTGCCAACAGACACATGAAAGAATTCTCAACATCATTAATCATTAGAGAAATGCAAATCAAAACCACAATGAGATATCATCTCACACCAGTCAGAGTGGCCATCATCAAAAAATCTAGAAACAATAAATGCTAGAGAGGGTGTGGAGAAAAGGGAACACTCCTGCACTGCTTGTGGGAATGTGAATTGGTACAGCCACTATGGAGAACAGTATGGAGGTTCCTTAAAAAACTACAAATAGAACTACCATATGACCCAGCAATCCCACTACTGGGCATATACCCTGAGAAAACCATAATTCAAAAAGAGTCATGTACCAAAATGTTCATTGCAGCTCTATTTACAATAGCCCGGAGATGGAAGCAACCTAAGTGTCCATCATCGGATGAATGGATAACGAAGATGTGGCACATATATACAATGGAATATTACTCAGCCATAAAAAGAAATGAAATTGAGCTATTTGTAATGAGGTGGATAGACCTAGAGTCTGTCATACAGAGTGAAGTAAGTCAGAAAGAGAAAGACAAATACCATATGCTAACACATATATATGGAATTTAAGGAAAAAAAATGTCATGAAGAACCTAGGGGTAAGACAGGAATAAAGACACAGACCTACTAGAGAATGGACTTGAGGATATGGGGAGGTGGAAGGGTAAGCTGTGATGAGGCGAGAGAGAGGCATGGACATATATACACTACCAAACGTAAGGTAGATAGCTAGTGGGAAGTAGTCGCATAGCACAGGAATATCAGCTCGGTGCTTTGTGACCGCCTGGAGGGGTGGGATAGGGAGGGTGGGAGGGAGGGAGACGCAAGAGGGAAGAGATATGGGAACATATGTATATGTATGACTGATTCACTTTGTTATAAAGCAGAAACTAACACACCATTGTAAAGCAATTATACCCCAATAAAGATGTTAAAAAAAAAAAAGAAAATGCCTTTGTAAAGTATCCAAAATTATATGCTAAAAACCTAAATAAAAACAAGTAGGTGTAGAAAGAACCTTAAAAATAAGGTTCAACTGAAAACAATTCACTTCAACTGAAAGTTGTAAGCAATTTTTAAAAATTTAGAACCATATTTTTTTTTACTTTATGTAATATATTTGCAAATAGTATTAATGTGCTAGTACTTTACATACTGCCACTTATCTCAAGACATATATCAAACATCTCTAAAATTTTATAACCATAGAATTTTAGAACTGGGGTGAATCCAAACATTCTCTGGCCTTTCTTTTCCCTGCTGAAAAGTGAGCACTTAAATATCTAACTCATTCTCCTTTCAGAAAGTGATTATTACCCTTTTCTATAGCTGCAGAAGAGAAATGACCCGGAGATCATTGGGCAACATCTGCAGTGAAGCTGTGTCAGCTCATCATAAACAACTTCCCAACCATTTGAGCTATGACAAAAGGAATGAGATTCCTTGTGGAAATGGAATTTTTCATCCCTGAAGGTTTTCAGTCAGAAGCTAGCTGATCATTTATTAATATGTTATCAAAGGACATAAAAACATTAGTAGAGGTATCACCACCAGTTTACAGATGAGGACATTTAGGAGGTTGAGTGGCTTGCCTGTGATCACACAGCTAATTAGTAATAGAAAACTCAGTCTGTCTTCTTTTGAGTAGTGATTTTTTTTTCTTACCATGAAGATCTGATGAAGTGTAGACTCTTTCCCCAGAAAAACACTGGTAAGTATAACTTTGATACAACCGCAGCGGTTTTATAGTTCCTGGAATTCCCTCTATAAATCTCTTAGAAACCCATTTATCTTGTGTTAAGAATCCATGATTTAACTAAAAAATAAGTTTCAACTTAAAAAAACAAACACCCCCCCCCAAAAGAAAAACACACTTGACTGAGCTCCACACCCCTAGTGCCAATTTCTTTGGTCTAGAATGGGG
Source organism: Tursiops truncatus (assembly GCF_011762595.2). NCBI lineage: Eukaryota > Metazoa > Chordata > Mammalia > Artiodactyla > Delphinidae > Tursiops > Tursiops truncatus. The sequence continues at coordinate 131,133,066 of NC_047034.1, read as the reverse complement.
GTTCCAGCATTCATAAATTTTAAAGGCTCCCTAGCAGTTTCTGTTATGAAGACAGGGTTGAGAACCCCTGGTTTACTTAGGCTGGATGACTTATAAAGTCCACTCCAACTCTGATGTTCAAATACAGTAAAATTCAACAGCAAATCCAAACTGTCTTCTTTTTAAAAAAAATTTTTTTTGAATTTTATTTTATTTACTTTTTTATACAGCAGGTTCTTATTAGTTATCTATTTTAATATTTATTTAATGTTTTTTTTATACAGCAGGTTCTTATTAGTTATCCATTTTATACACATCAGTGTATACATGTCAATCCCAATTGCCCAATTCATCACATCACCACCCCCAACCCCTGCCGCTTTCCCCCCTTGGTGTCCATACGTTTGTTCTCTACATCTGTGTCTCAATTTCTGCCCTGCAAACTGGTTCATCTGTACCATTTTTCTAGGTTCCACATATATGCGTTAATATATGACATTTGTTTTTCTCTTTCTGACTTACTTCATTCAGTATGATAGTCTCTAGATCCATCCACGTCTTTACAAATGACCCAATTAAAAAAAATTTTTTTACATAATTTTTAAAGGTTACAGTCCACAAATCCAAGTTTTCTAATCTTTCATACTTGGTAGTTTGGTTTTATGTCAATGGATGAGTCGTGGGAGCTATGTTCCTCCATCACCACATCTACCAACAAGTGGTCTGCCTCTAAACATGTTTGTTTCACTTGGTTTCTATGGACTACTCCCGTATTTTTTCAACCCATATCTGTTAGAAACCTACCTAGTATGCACAATGAAATGGATGCTACATGAACTGGGAAATAAAGATGAGCAACAAACATTCTCTGCTGTTAATAAAAGTCATGATGTAGTGATGACTGTCTCTTGTGCTTTTCTGTTTTAAAATTCACACCATTTTTCATAAAAGAGCTCTGTAGCTGGCGTTTAGCTTTATTATCAATTTTCTTTCTTGAGATTATACAAAGGAAAGGTGACATAAGTACTGTGAGTTAAGATTATGTTCAGTTGCTGCAAGAAGTTTCTCTTTTACCTAACGGTGTGGCTGTGATCAGTTTGAGGATGACATGGTATCTCCATGGTGTCACGGGCCCAAGCACCTCTTATCTGATTACTGTACCATTATTTGATTACTCTACCATCCTCAAACTGTAGCATCCATTTTTTTGGTCTAAGACTGCTGCTCCAGTTATTACCATTGCATCCACATTTCGTCTAAAGAAGGGGAAGGCAAGATTGTTCTCCTTAAGAAAATGACCTGAAAATTGTACAGTTCATGTTTGTTTACATACCATTGATCATAGACTAGTCTGTGGTCATGTCTGGCTTCAAGGAGGCTGGGAAGTGTGGTCTTTAGAGTAATTGGATATTTAGGTGGTTCCATTGTTCAGTTTTCTCGTAGTAACCCCTAGTTTGTCATTGTTTCACTTTCTTCTTTTTAAAATCACTGAAAATATATATTCAAAAAAGTCTTTTTAAATAAGTGAACGGTCATTATTAAATGATGGTGATAGAAAAACTGCAGAGAAAAAAAAAGAACATCAGTAGAATCATAACCTAGCAACTGTTTGATAAACACTTTAAACTTGCAACATTCTTCAAATGCCGACTTTTAGTCCTACTTCTTCCTCTAATTAGCTGTATGATTTCAGATGTCACTTGACGTTTGTGTCTTGGTTTCTTTATCTGTATCTTCCAGCTGGGGATGGGTTTCCTGGCTAACTACAGATCCAGAAGGCAGGCCAGGTCACTACCTATATTTCTTAACTGCCTGTTAAGCAAGCATGGAGTCCTTTTGGTTTTTCTTAGTTTTCTAATACTAATATTCATTAGAGATATTATCAACAAAAATTCAGAATTACAAGTTAATTTTCCAAAGCTTGCACAGCAAAGGTCTCTGTACCTTCAATGAATTACAGATTTATTTCCTACTCTGAGTTTCCATGTCTTCAGTTTTTCTCTCTGCATTCATTCATTCATTCATCAAACATTTATTGAGGCCCTACTATGTTCCAGGCACTGGGAATCAAAGGTGAATAAGCATTCTTTTAGGTGAATTGAAGTGTAATGATGTACCTGGGTTTGTTGTCTCTTCCTAACCCTAATGCTCAATTAACCTACCTCAGGCATCTTTGACTATGTTAATATGTCCAGGAAAGTTGGGCAGTGTCATGTGCTGAGAACATCTGCAGCACAGATGTTTTTCACTAAGCACAGCACAGATATACAGACTTCACACTGATTTCATCATGTAAAAATGCTTCCTGGCCCCAGCTTCATACACAAACCACAAAGATAGCTTCTATCCTTCTTCCCTTCCTTGATCCATCCTTCACCGAAGCATTTTAGATATAAAGTTAAATAGGGAAGCATGGGGAATGGGACAAAAATCATCCTAACTTCCCCATGCCACCTCTCCAACTCCAAATTTTCAAGAGGCATTATTGGAGTGCACCATTGTTTTGGTAACAATATACCAATTTTAAAGTCTTCTCCTCTTGTTACCTTTCTCCTCTCTGACATTCGTCTAATTTTCCTTTCTTTTGTAGGCCGGCAGCCAAATGAAACAGCAAAAATATTCAACGAAAGTCTCCTTCAGTTCACAAGAGATCCCGTTAGCACCATCTTCATACCATTCAGCAGATGCAGACTTCACAGGCTATGGTATGAGTCTTTCTCTGAGCAGAATTGAATCCACTCATCAAACCTTAGAAAAAGAAGGGATTGTGATGTCCTGAAGAGAGCACTGGACCAAGAGTCAGGAAGCCTGGCTGGCATCCCTGCTCTACTTCCTGGGCTTTGGGACTTGGGCAGGTCACTTTACTTCCAAAATCATTTTTTCTCATCTCCACTAGTGGGATTGCCTATTACTTATTGAATATAAAAGTAGTAGCACAAAAAAGGCCCTCAGTTAATGCTACTTGAATCTGAGTCTTGCAGATTATTCTCTAGTCTCTCCAAAATATTGTGTTTAGTTTATGAGTAATGTCTCTTAAAAATCACATTGAACCAAATTGTAGCCTTGCGTATGTCGATGTGAGCTATTTAAAGACTTGATTTTCAGTGCTTAAAGAAATTGATAATCACTTTCTCTCTTTGAATTCCTGGATTGAATTATGCTGACTAATGGTTGAAAATAGACCTTCAAAATGAATAATGAGTATTTCCATTTTGCTTTTATGCAATGTAAGTCAGTTTTAAAAGAAGGACTATTTAAAACACATGCTCACCAATGGTAAAGCATAACCCTGCATGAATTTAGCAGACCTGACACCTTTATGGTATCTGCATTTTACATATTTTTTCATGAATATTAACTCATAAAAAATTTATGAGCAGGTATTATTCTAAAGCACTAGATTTTTTACTAAAATACTTGATGGATGTGGTCAGCAGACTATGACCCCTGGGTCACAGTTGGCCCACCATCTGTTTTTATATGGTCTGCAAGCTAAAAATGGTTTTCACATTTTTAAAAGGTTGAAAAAAATCAAAAGAATGTTTCATGAAAATTATATGAAATTCAGACTTCAGTGTCCATAAATAAAATTTTATTGGAATACTCATTTGTTTAGGTATTGTCTACGGCTGCTTTCACACCATAAGGGTAGAGTTGAGTAGCGGCACCAGAGCCTCTATGGCCTGTAAAGTTCCAGATATTTACCGTGTGGCCTCTTACCAAAAAAGTTTGACGACTCCAATGTAGACCAATTGAGTTTTGATAATATATATCCCATATCTTTACCTCTATAGCAGAAAGTAATCATCCCACAATTTAATCTGTGGAAGTTGTATTCATTCAGCCATGCACTTACCAAACATTGATTGGGGGCTTGGTAGGGGTCAGGCTTTGGGCCGGATTCTATGAGAGAAATAAATACCAAGACTGACTCAGGACTGGCTACAGGGTAGCCAGAGGCAGAAGCAGAGGAGGGAAAGAAATGCCTCCTCCAGTATCTCTTACTATGTTTTCTCTCCTCACTCAAGAGACTAAGCTAGTGATTTACATAAGGAGTATAAACTATTTAAAGCATCCACGAAACTATGACACTGTCATACATTGTTTTTATTGGAAATTAGTGAACAATGTAGCATGAAATACGTATGTTGCCAAAAGATCTCGAGTCAAATTAGGTTTACGATTTACTAGCCTTCTGATATGGCCTTTTTAAATTGTTGCGAGGTTGTGTCGTTGTTACACAAGAGGCCATTCGATTAATAAATTCCACGTGGTCAGGAGCGGTACCTGTATGAAAGCCACACAGTGCCAGTCCCTGGGCTGGGCACCTCAGGCACATTGTTTCTTTAATTCCTCAGACAGCCTCCTGGATAATGATTACGTGCATTTTTCTGATGACGAATGATCCTCAGCTGCACCCACTATTAATTTCCTTCTTGGGAACTCACATCCACTTCTGTACCACCCCGAAACTTGTGCCCTTTGGTCCTGAAGACAGTGATTATCGCTGAGTCAGAGCAGAGCCCTCACAGGCTTATTTAGGGCCTGTGTTCTTTTGTTTTCTACCAAGTGTCAGCAAACTTCTTCTGTAAGGCGTCAAGGAGTAAATATAAGGCTTGCGGGCCACGTGGTCTCTCTGTTGCAGCTACTCAGCTCTGCTGTTAGCAGCCGTAGACTAGATGTAAATGAATTAGGAGGGCTGTGTTCCAGTAAAACTTTATTTAGAGACATTAAAATTTAAATTTCATATAATTTTCACATGTGTTGAAATGTTATCTTTCCTTGGATTTTTGTTTTTCAACCTTCTGAAATAAAAACCATTCTTGATCCTCGGGCCATAGTGTGCTGGCCCCAACTTGTACAGAGGTCTGTGGATCTCAGCTTAGCCCCTGTGCACTAGCAGCAGCTGACCAGCAGATGGGGCCCTTTATTATCAGACCTTTACCAAATTATATCACTGTGTAAGAATCAGTACTCATGATGATCAAGACCAGTTATCAAAAAAGATGACATTCTCTAGAAAATATTATTTGTATAAGAGTCTCTTGAAACTCACATTTTGAATGTTTGGATTTTTCAGTGGGCTAGGTTTGACTGAAGATGCATATGTGTTAATATTTTTTTCCCCCAGTTTTTAGAAAATCCCAGTCTAAAACAATGATTTTTAAAAGTAAAACAGCAATAACTCTTTTCACAAGCTTTTCAGTTATGGACCCGGCAATTAATTCTACAGTGTTGTGTTTATAACACTTTTTTTTTTACTATGTATATTTATATTGGGGGATCATTTTTAGGTGATGTTATTTTCAGTTGTGCCATACTTCATTGATTAGATACTTTATACATTTTAACTCATATGATATGCTCTAATTGAAAGTACTTAAGCACTATTTCTTAATTAGTATTTTATAACTGTAGCTCAGCATTTATACCAGTCTTTATTCTCATTATAACATCTACCTATATGTACTTAATCATTTAATCAACTTAAATTTTTCCATACCAGTTTTCATGGTATATATTAAGATTTTAAAAATTTCAAGTATAACTAAAATGGTTGATCGTGTGGGTTGGTGGTAGCTATTGTTTTCATCTCAAAAGTGTCATAGGACCGTCATGTTTCATCCCCGGGTGAATGGGCAGTAGTGACCCAGCTTTTCACTTCATGGTGCTTGGGAGGAAAAGAGTGAAATGATAAACACACGTAAACGCCGCACTCCCCGAGCAGTGAGTGTGCAAGCTGAGCTGCATCTCCTACTTGCCAGTCATTCTTGTGTTCACTCCTTCTTCAGGTGGTTTCCATGCTCCTATGTCAGTGGACCCTGCCACGTGTCCCATTGTTCCTGGCCAGGAAATGATTATAGAAATATCCAAGGGGCGTTCAGGGCTTGGTCTCAGCATTGTGGGAGGAAAAGACACACCCTTGGTAAGTTTCTAGAAGTGAACTATATCCACTGGCACAGAGTTAGATGCTGAGCCTTATTATGGCCTTGGGTCACTTCTGTGGAAGACTTCGCTTTTTCGTAGTACGTAAGTATATGAACTATTGTTATTATGATCATTATCATCATTATTATATAGTGGACTGCTACATAAAAGTGTACATCACTTACTCCACTCCCAAAATTTAGGCTTGGCTTTATTTTATTTATTTATTGCGGTACGCGGGCCTCTCACTGTTGTGGCCTCTCCCGTTGCGGAGCACAGGCTCCGGATGCGCAGGCTCAGCAGCCATGGCTCACGGGCCCAGCCGCTCCGCGGCATGTGGGATCTTCCCGGACCGGGTCACGAACCCGTGTCCCCTGCATCGGCAGACAGACTCCCAACCACTGCGCCACCAGGGAAGCCCGGCTTGGCTTCATTTTGACCATGTTCACGTCTACTGGTAATTTTTTTTAATTGGTCTAGAACGTTAATTTTTACTTGAATTATGGATCTTTGATTATTCAGTATTTTGATTGTCACTGATCAACAGTGCCATTAAAGTGTAGAAGTTCCTGGGTTTTGATTTACAAAAATGTGATTAATCAGTGTGCATGTATTACTTGAATAAGTAATACATGCACATTATTCAAAGTTAAACTGACACAGAGGATATAAAGTGAATGGTAAATCTCCCTCCTATCCTTTTGCCCTAGCCTTGCCCTTCAACCCCACCCCCGATCCCAACCAGGGCCTCGCCCTAGAGACAACCACTCTTACTAATGAATATGCCTTTAAATGAACATTTTGGTATTTCTTTTGCTCATTTTATTTGGTAAGAAGTAAATTATATATTTACAGTTAAAACAAGTATAGTATCAAAATAATTCTTTCCATTTTTGACAGAAATATGTTTCTGTGTTAGTACTGTTGGAGGGGGCAGGGAATCCTGTTCTATTCTTCTGTAATGAATATTAGTCCCCTAAGGCACTAGGCAACTCAAGAACAGCATAGGCTGCAGAAACCAGGGTCTTACCGCCTTCTACATGTTTCCTTGTCATGTTCCCCCTCTCTCCCGCTATCCGGACTGATCTAGAGAAGCCTATGTTTAGTTTGACCCTACTAGTGAGCCACCTGAACCTGAATGTGCGCAGAGGCTGGTGTTTATTTATTAAAGGATTTTATTTCCTTCAGCTCAATTAAAGTATTGTTAAACCTTTTCTCCAGGGTTCAGAATAATTTATTTCCTGAATTACTCCGCCTTGGCCTGTGCAGGCAGGAACTGCTGTGTGTAGCGTCCAGCGTGCACTGTGACGTTTTCATCAGGTTGGGTGGAATTGGGAACACCTGGAGTCAGCCAGCTCAGCCAGTTTTAGCTCCCAGCCCTTTCATGGGTCTTTGGCTCCTTAAGGTCCCAGAACTTTTCTACTTTGTTTGTTGTCTGGCTTGGAATGCTCTCTGTTCAGCTTTTGTCATTGAGGAAAGGGGCAAACTCTTCCTTAGAAGCTTCCCTTCAAGTGATTTGGTCTAGGTTATATTTTCAAATTGTGCTTTTAATAATGCCTTCTAATTATATGTGATCTGGCCTTTGAACAGTTCATAGAATCACTTCAGCCATCCAGCAAGCTCCTACTGTACCAGGAGGTAATATACCACCAGTAGAGGACCAGACCAGTGTTACCCAGACCCACATGCATCCCAGCCTCTTAGACTCTCTCACCTCCCCTCAAACTGCTCTCTTCTTGCACCACCTACCCGCCCATCAAGATTCTGTACCTCCTCCAGCCCCCGCCCCACATCTTCCCTTGCTTCTCCAGCCTCCATGATCTCTCCTCAGCTGATCTGGGAGCTGATGGCTGACCATCTCTCTCCTTTAGCTCTCAGCCATACTTCCTCTCTACCATTCCCAGCTGGGGCAGGTTCCTTAACCTCTCAATTTCCTGATCTATTAAAGGGGACTGTAATACCTTGTAGAGTTACCAAGAGGATCAAAGAGATGACCTTAGCCTGGTGCCTAGTACATGGTAAGCAACTGCACAAGACATGTACCTTCTCCAAGCCTCAGTTTCCACATATACTAAGTAAGCCCAATAATCCCAAGTCACTGGGTTGTGGTGAGGATCAGAGACTTTGTAAACAGTAGAAGATTTTCTGTATATACATATATATCATTGTTCTACGAAGGCCATCGGGGTAGTTTTCAGAGACTGCTGGTTGACCTTGAACATTAGAGATGTCTGCCTCCCATAGCCTGTTGCCTCGTTTTCCCAAAGAGATGTTCTTGAATAGTAAATAAATTGAATTTGTATAAAGTTCTGTTTGAAATGAACCAGAGAAATTACGCTTTAAGGAAATTCTTCAGTGAATTCTTTCATAAAGAAAAAGTCACCCCCTGATTTATTTGTTGTAAATATACGTCCCTTAATAACTGGTTAAAATAAGAGAGCATTAGATTTCCCAGAGGGAATTGAAAGACTTCAATCAGCATGTCTGGCCTAGCTGAATGAGTTTGTTGGCTGATTTTTTTTTTTTTCCTTTCGTTGTTATCGATTTGATTTTTGCTTTGTGTGGGTTGGTTAGATGTGCCTTGTCTGCTCTTGGGTCTTTAATACTGTGTACATTTGTGCTGCTGGCCACCAGCTTGAGGGCTTCCACTGCTTGACATCACCTTCTGCATCCTGCATGAGAGGCTGTTTGAGAAATACCATGCTCTGCTTCTCTTGCTACCATGAGGCAGCCAAAAAAAATTCTTTAAGAGCGTCTTGAGATTCATAATATATGGTTCTGCCTTTTGAGACTGCAAATCCCATTGTCCTTGGAAGCACCACTTAAAAATGAGAAATGAGACACAGCTTTTATTTCCTAACCTCAGGTACCTCATCAAAAGCTGTAAGTTAGACTCACAATATATAGGCATGATATTTTGGTGAGGCTGAACAGGAGGTGGGTGGAAGGTGCTTTAACAAATAAAACCATTGTTTACCACAGTGAGGGTCTTTCTTTTTTCCTTTTCCCCCCGCCTGGCTCCAAATTCTGATATGGGACACATAGCCTAATTGACACTCCAGGTCACTTGATCCAATCAGGTCCTGGGAGTGCATCCAGCCAGCAGGAAGTTAGCAAACAAAGATGAGAGCATATTAAAGGAAATCGTGGACAGTGTTGAGATCCACTGACAGAAGCACCTTTGCACTTGCTTATTTGCATCCTGATATGCATCCTTATTTTAGCTCTGGTGCTGGGAAAGAGCACATTCTAAGGGCTGGTGATCCTTCTTAAGCATTTGCCCCAAACCACCCCCCCTTTCCCCACGCCCAGTTAGGGTTTCTGTGCCCTCTTTGTTGTGTGTCCAACAGACATTTTTTTGCCATCTTTAAAGGAATTAAGCCTCTGGGACTTGGTCTTGACACCACATAAGTTCTATCTGCTATAAGTAGTTTCTCTGGATCCAAGACAGGTGGTTTCTGAGATCACAGAGGGAGATCTCACTTAGCATCTCATTGTATTTGCACCCAGTCATCTAAAATAGACCTCTTAAAATACCAAGGTAATGCTGAGGGTGACTCCCTTGGGAAGGCTGAGGAGCACACCTGGACCCAATCCTCAGTGACAACCTTTTCTTCTGTTGTTTTAACCATATGATGTGTCCCCAGATCTGCTTTTGGTGAGTGTGGCTCCTCTGATAGGAAGCATGTGTTTGCTCAAAGGCTGCTCTTTGCTTAGTGCTGAGGATACAAAATTGAATGAAATAACCCTGCCCTTAAAGAGCTCACACACTCATTTAAGTTGATTCTACTGCCTTTAATGTTTGTGGTCTATATAGGGGATCAACCAATGAAAAATCCTAATAGGGACTGTTAAAATAGGGAATTTCTCTGGAAAGTGGAAAAAAGTAAATCTGTAGTATGAACTTTCTAGATTTAATTAATACAGGCTAATTTTTATGTGTTTCTTATAAGCAGGTGTCTTAGTCTGTTCAGGCTGCTGTAACAAAATACCACAGACTGAGTGGCTTACAAACAACAGAAATTTATTTCTCACAGTTCCGGAGGCTGGAAGTCCAAGATCAGGGTGCCAGCATGGTCGGATGAAGGCCCTCTTCTGGGTTGCAGGTTTTTTGTATCCTTCCATGGTGAAAGGAGCAAGGGAGCTCTGCAAGGGGGCCTCTTTTCTTTTTTGCGTTTTTTTTTTTTTTTTTTTTTTTGTGATACGCGGGCCTCTCACTGCTGTGGCCTCTCCCGTTGCGGAGCACAGGCTCTGGACGCGCAGGGTCAGCGGCCATGGCTCACGGGCCCAGCCACTCCGCTGCATGTGGGATCTTCCCGGACCAGGGCACGAACCCGTGTCCCCTGCATCGGCAGGCGGACCCTCAACCACTGCGCCACCAGGGAAGCCCAGGGGGCCTCTTTTATAAGGGAACTCATCCCATTCATGAAAGCTTTGCCCTCATGACCTTATCACCTCTCAAAGACCCTGCCTCCTTTGAGCAGGGGCACTAGGATTTCAACAATTGCATTTAAGGGAGGCACGCAGCCAGGAAACCAGATAAGGCACATTACATAAAAGAGATCGTGTATTAATTAATATTTTTAAAATTTCCTTCCATCCATCTATCTAGCCATCTTTTCATCCTGTCTCCCTCCGCCCCCTTTTTGGTCTTGGAGAGGTAATTTGCATGAAATCCTGTGGCTCAGAAGACTTGGCATATTCTGCCAAATGGAAGACCATGGACTCTTACCTCTTATGATGCTTGCATCATATTTCTTACACCTGTCCTGGAATCCCTCAGTGCCCCCTTCTCAGAAATGTTTGCTTACTGATTAGAAGTTTTATTTGCAGTGTCCTCAGAAGAACTAAAATACAGCTCTCCAGTGTCATTTATGGGGGTTATTTTAGTATCAGTCTTGGGAATTCTAGAGAAGAGAAAGAAAAACTTAAATGTTTTATTTAAGCATATTGGCAGACTTGAACTGTTCTTGGGATTGAGCAAATGAAGTGAAGAAAGAATGAGGAGAGTTGCTCCAGAACCCTCACTCTGCATTTTCCTTTCTCTGAGTACCATTGTCAAAGGTCCCAGACTATAGACAGTGTTTCTATTAAACCTAACAGGCAGCATAGCAGAGTAATGATGCTGATTCTGCAGTATCAGAATCCCAGATCTTTAACTGTGGTGGGACCTTGGACAAGAGACTTAACCCTTCTGAGTTAAATCTGCTTCTTCCTTTGTAAAACAGTGGTGATGACCACCAAATCTACCTCTTAAGGTTGGAAGGTTGGCATGGAGATTAATTAAGATAAAGAATATTAAGGACTTTTCTCAGTGCCTGTCTACACTGAGTTCAGTTATTATTAATTATCGTTAAACATTCGTCTTAAAGTAGATCCTTTGCTCCCTTCATCTGTGTGTCTTTAGTATGTTTCCTGCATATTGAGAAACATGACTCTGTTTCTAGATAATTAGCCATTTGTTTTTCAGCATCAAACTTTTAAAAAGTGATGCAGGTACTGTTCTTAATACATAATTGATAAACATCATCTCATTTAACCTTCACAACAATCCTATAGGAGAAGTAGTAGCATTATCCCCATTTTATAAGTGAGGAAACCGAGACACAGGTAAGCGAGGTAACTTCTCCAAGGACACAGTACTAGTAGTTGGTCCGGTTGGAGTTTAATTAGACAGTCTGACTCAAAAGCCACACTGTTGGGACCCCTTTTCTAGCACTACCACTCTGTGTCGTCAACCTGCACCTGGGAAAGGGAGTTATCCATCTCACCCACCAGACCCTAAGCTTCTTGAGAACAGACCTGTTTATTTTGTGTCTTTGGTACCCCATATAGAGCCTTGCACACTTAAAAATATGACTCTAACCAGCCTCGTTGTACTCACTCTGAATTCCAGCCATGCCAGCCTTTTGCAGTTCCTTTAATGAGCCTTGTTCCCACCTGATGCAAGGCTTTGGCACATGCCGTTAGATCTGTCTGGGGTGCTTCTCTGACCGGTTTTAGCTATAGCTAGAGTATTCTGTTCATTTCTGGGCATAACTATGTGGTTGACAAGAACATTGTTGGAACCACGTTATCTCAGGAAGAATTGAACAGACTGGAAAAAGGAAGACAATGACTTTCTGCAAGCATGTAAGGTTATCTTCTTGTGGATGAAGGATGAGAACAATTCAGGTGCTCCCAAGGTGCCCAGTGAAAAACAGGTTTCACATTATTTTAAGGAAGAACTTCCTAAACATCAGCTGAGCAAAGATGGCATGAACTGCCTGGGGATAGTGAGTGCCCCATCTCAGGAAATATTTTGACAAAGGCAGGCAGCCACTCTGCAAGGATATTATTATTATTAGACTTTGCTTTATAATCAAGGAGCAACATTTACATTTATAAATCTCTTTTGCAAAATGATAGCATAAGAAAATTCATTCTCCTCCCACCCCCTTTGCCTTCCTATCTCACAAATTTCTTAAAACTTCAAAGTCCTGAGTTTTTTAAACTAGACAATAAGGCATAATTATTGTTCTGTTGTTTTGTTTTAGGGAAGCTATTAATTGTTATCACTTTTGGAAAGGAAAGTTCATAAATATAAGTCCTAGTTGCTGTACTGGTATTCTTCTGGGTCCGGAGACAAGCTTATCTCTTTGCAAGAGGAATACAGTTAGACTTAGGGCAATTGTTTTATCTTTATATTCTTGGTACCATCCTGTTGTAAATGAGGTCAGTGGATTCCCTGGATAGATTGTAAAATTTAGATATTCGTAGTATTAAAAAGGCCTGGGAATGTCATATTCAGAATCTTGTCATTTCTCTCCAAGTTGCACACCTGTAACTTTTTCACCACCTGATTTAGTACCAGTTGAATTCATTCTTATTAAACAGAAGTTCTCTAGGGCAGGTCCATTAGCAAGAAGCATCAAGATAGAAGGACTCTCCCATTTGGACACTATGTGGCGAAGTTCTTCCATCTAGAAATTGACGTGAAGAATATCTGTCCTTTAGCTATAACCATGTGTCAGGTTCTGAGGTGACCTGATTTAACACTTCACCATGCTGCATACCATTGTCTAGCTGTTACAGCTTCTGACCATTTAACTGTAGGACTGTGGCAACTTAAAGCACTAGATATTTTTTAAAGTAAGCAAACTAGAAAACTATTTTACATTTGATTGTTTTATCTTGCTGTTCTCCTTCAAATGAACTTTGCACAGTCTGTTTCATGAGGAGCGTGGTTTGCTTTGGCGTGTAAACCCCCAAAGCCAAGTTCCTTTTACTGTTATTGCTTAAGTCATGTATTTTTATACAAAACATCTTATTACCTTAGTTTTATTTTAAATCAAAGCAGAGTTTGCAAAAAGTCCATGAATCACACTGAAAGAATGTTAACGAATAGTACCTCTGAATTTCCAGATCTGGGCATTTCTGATCTTAAAGGATATGACTGTAAGCAAAAATATTATGCAAGCTGAGTAAAATTTAGATAAATAAGTACCAGATGGAACTATAGGGACTTATAAACTATAATGCAAATATTATCCCATTTCCTTAAACCTATATTTCAGTATGAAAAATAATATTCATATTGATAAGTATCAACTTTTTGCTAAATCAGACTTGGCAGAGGAACTCCATTTTAAGTAAATATAAAACAGTTTCTTTTCTGAGCTTGAAGAGAAAGCTTTTCAAAGTCTTAAAATGTGAAACATTTCTATATATTCAGAGCAATTTTTTTTTTTTGGCCGCGTTGGGTCTTTGTGGCTGCACGCGGGCTTTCTCTAGTTGTGGCAGGCGGGGGCTACTCTTCGTTGTGGTGCGCGGGCTTCTCATTGCGGTGGCTTCTCTTGTTATGGAACACAGGCTCTAGGCACGTGGGCTTCAGTAATTGTGGCACGTGGGCTCAGTAGTTGTGGCTCATGGGCTCTAGAGCACAGGATCAGTAGTTGTGGTGCACGGGCTTAGTTGCTCCGCGGCATGTGGGATCTTCCTGGACCAGGGCTCAAACCCGTGTCCCCTGCATTGGCAGGAGGATTCTTAACCACTGTGCCACCAGGGAAGCCCTCAGAGCAATTCTTATATTAGCTGTTTTATTGCTGTGATTTTCATTCCACGTTTTAGTTACATATAAATAGTGTGCAAGAATTTGCAATCCCTGAGTTTGAGTTTTAGGAAAGCTTACCTAGTCCATTGCTTTGACACACACACACACACACACACACACACACACACACAGAGAGATTGCTTCCTGTGTAACTGATCATTTAATCCTTACTTTTTAAAAAAATTTATTTATTTATTTTTTTGGCTGCGTTGGGTCTTTGTTGCTGCACACAGGCTTTCCCTAGTTGCGGCGAGCGGGGGCTACTCTTCGTTGGGGTGCACGGGCTTCTCATTGGGCTGGCTTGTCTTTGTTGAGGAGCAGAGGCTCTAGGCGTGTGGGCTTCAGTAGTTGTGGCTCACAGGCTCTAGAGCGCAGGCTCAGTAGTTGTGATGCACGGGCTTAGTTGCTCCGCGACATGTGGGATCTTCTCGGACAAGACTTGAACCCATGTCCCCTGCATTGGCAGGCGGATTCCTAACCACTGCGCCACCAGGGAAGTCCCTAATCCTTACTTTTACTTTTATGTCAAAAGAGCCTCTATGTCTATTGCTGATTTAATGCTTATTTATGTTATCTATAGTTTATTACGTGAGAATATTTCAGTATTCCAAAATTATAGGTACTGAACACTGTGATCCCTTTTCCTTCTCTTTGAAGTGTTTGGTAGGTGCAAGTCTTCATACCCTACCCCAAGCATATTAGAATAGATGAATAAATTGAGATTAGGATATATAGAGACTCTGTTTCTTTTGTAGCAGAGTTTTATGGGGATTAATTGGAGTCTTGACTGTGTTCTGAGATTCTTAGAAAATCTGTGTTGTGAACTCTGTTTAAAAGGGAGCAGAATAGAGAATCCAGATTTTAAAAACTGTGATTCCAAGTGTGATAGATAAGGTCCTTTGACTCTTGCTGACTTCCCTTCTATAACTATAGCCCCTTCAGGTTTTCTGAACAGAAACAATTATATATTCAGTCTATGAGGTTGGCAAGCAAAACTACATCAATTTGATAAATACTATACTTCTTCTTAAGTAATAATCTTATTGTATTCATGGTGGGAAAGCAGTACATTAAATGTACTCCAAATTATAAAATTGTTAAATGAGAAAAAAATCATCTTAGAACAAAGGAAATAAGATAATTATTGACTACATTCTGCCTTGGGTCCTGCATGTTCTTATGAAATATTGAAAGTAACCTCTTAACCTTTTGCTTCTTATGAATCGATGAGGGTATGCCAAATACTTTTTGCATCAAAGAAGGGGAAGAAGATTCTTGGTCTGAAAGTAGGGAAGATTAGCTACTTTGCAACTTGTCTTGGATCATCTTTGCATTTTACCCTTGTAATTGGTTCAAAAAATATAGATCCACAAAACACATTGAGTATAAGCATAATAACACATGCCACAGCATAAGAAAAATGTGTTGATTCTTCTCACCCTGGGTTAATCAACCCACTGCCTCAGTGTACCAAGGACAGCCAAGAGCTGCCTTGGGCCACATGAGTCCTGCCATCTCTATTACAGATAGCATATGTCTGCATTTCTACCTTTATCAGCTTTCACATTAGGTTTCCCAGTTTTGTTGTAGTCAGGTAACACCAGGGAAAAGCAACAAGAGGAAGTACAGTCAGTTCTTATTCATGGTAATTACGTTATATAAAGTTGCAGCAAACACTGAATTAATGAATACTAAACCATTGCTTCTAGAGGAAAGACAGGGTTAGATTCCTCCTCCAAACCTCTGGTCACAACATTTTTAGCCGATGATAAATATATAACCTTGTTTTATGTGTGTTTCTGATTAAAGATACTTTATTCAGTACATATTGTTGACTCATTAACATTGAATGGCCAACAGCTCTATAACTCATAATTGAATGAAGGTTGTCTACCACATGTAATTTCTCGGTAAGGCACATAACAGCACAAAAATGCGAAACATTTGGCACTAAGAAGACCCTTTAAGGGAAGCTTGTTTCCAGTATGAGAGCTGAAACAAGAAAGCATAATGTTGCCTTGTTCTACCTCAGCTAGGAACAAGTGAATCAAGCAACTCAAATTTTTCACCACTCTGCTCACGTCTGCAAATTACCGTGAATGCACCAAGAGCATTGATTTGGGGAAGCAGGGGAATTTGCAAATACAGAATCCACAAACAATTGTTTCAACTTGATTGAAACAGAAAAATCAAAATATCTGGGAACAGGACTCTTGTAGTCTGGTTTACATCTTGTTGGCATCTGGATGGTCTGTTGGACTTAGCCCTGAACAGTCCATGACTTGAGAAAAAACAACCTAAAATGTCCTTGTTGCATAATCTTTCTCGAAAAGAAGCAATCAGTTATATTGTAGGATCAGCATTGTAACAGGAAAATTAGAAATTAAAAAAATGGACCAAGACTGGTGTCATTCATCCTTAGAGTTGTGAATTTTGATCGCTCTGACATATATGTGTTCCTTCCTTTATGTGCCACATGTGCCTCTTAAACCTTAGATATATATGTATTGGGAGCCCTCATTAGCAGTTATTTAAAATCTCTTTGGCTGACACTTTGTTTGACATTACATATATAATCTTATTTCATCCTCAAACTCTAACAGGTAGGATTTCTGAGTTCTGTTTTACAGAGACAGAAACACTGGTTCCGACAGTGTTAACTTAATAGAAATATTAAGTTGTGATAGAAATATCACAAACCTATAAGTGGCAGAGCTAAAATCTGAACACAGGTTTATGTGGCCATAGCCAGTACCATTCCCACCATGTGTTGCTGCCTTCCATTGTTGACAGGCTGGAAGATTCCTCTGGCTGACTTGATAAAGTCTGTAGTAGATTAAAATTGACCATAGGGCTTCCCTGGTGGCGCAGTGGTTGAGAGTCCGCCTGCTGATGCAGGGGACACGGGTTCGTGCCCCGGTCCGGGAGGATCCCACATGCCGCGGAGTGGCTGGGCCTGTGAGCCATGGCCACTGAGCCTGTGCATCCAGAGCCTGTGCTCCGCAACGGGAGAGGCCACAACAGTGAGAGGCCCGTGTACCGCAAAAAAAAAAAAAAAAATTGACCATAAATTTTGTGCAGTTTTTTCAGATTCCTCGAATCTGAGCTGACCCATTGACTTGCTTTGACCAATAGTAGTGAAAGTGGCATTGTGTGGCTTCGAGAGGCCTTACAGCTTAGCTCTTGTCCTCTTGAAATACTGCCACCTTGAGAACAAGCCGGGAGTGGTCTCCTGGAGGATGACATACACCATACGGAGAGAGCACTTGGAGGGAGAGGGACCCAGCCATCCCAGCTGAGGCCCCCGCCAACCTAACTGCAACCTCACAGGAGAGCCCAACTGACACAGCGTAGAGCGCAAGAACTGCCCTGCTGAGGCCAGCCCAGAGTGCCACCCTACAGAATTATGAACAAACAAATGGTTTTAAGCCACTACATTTTGCAGCAAAAGATAACTAATACAGTCCGACCCAGCCCCCATATCTTTCTGATCTCTCTTAGCCTATGAGAGTTGCTATTCTTCTGGTCTGTCATTTGGAAGGAGGTCTTGGGCTTCCCTGGTGGCACGGTGGTTAGGAACCCGCCTGCCAATACAGGGGACACGGGTTCAAGCCCTGGTCTGGGAAGATCCCACATGCTGCGGAGCAACTAAGCCCGTGTGCCACAACTACTGACCCTGTGCTCTAGTGCCTGCGAGCCACAACTACTGAGCCCATGTGCCACAACTGCTGATCCCGCGCACCTAGAGCCCGTGCTCCACAACGAGAGAAGCCACTGAAATGAGAACCTCACACACCGCAACAAAGAGTAGCCCCCGCTCACCACAACTAGAGAAAGTCCATGCAGGAACGAAGACCTAACGCAGCCAAATATAAATAAGTAAAATAAATTTAAAAAAATAATAATAGAAGGAGGTCTTATTCCTAGGCGGGGCCTAAGCATCTGTGTAAAACAGAGGCTTTCTCTGCTTTGCTGTGCACACGGTATGGGTTCATCAAGGTCTAAAGTTTTGGAGCTAGAATGTCTTTAGAAGTCACATAGTTCAGCTCTGTGCTTTACTGATGATGGTAAGTATCATGAACAAAGGGGTTCATGCAGAACCCCTTGTAGAATTGGCTACTGCAGAGCTGTCAGAAAATTGAACCCCTCTCACTCCTAGTCCTGGGTCCTTCTTCCACACCCTACTGCCTTTTTTTTTTTTCAAACCACTTTTTGCATCAAAGTGCAAATCACATTCTAATTGAAATATAATGGGGAAGCTAGGTTTTTAAAGATGTGGTCACAAAGGATTTGGGATAGAAAAAAAACATATTCTAAGACACTCCATTTATTTATATAAATACAGTTTGGAGCCCTTCAACTTTGCTAAAAGTGAGATATACTTTAGCAGTTGTAACCCACACTTTCTTTTTAAACTGTCTAATGGCAGTAGACATCACAAAGCAGTAACTTAATACATCTGCATGTGTTTTTCAGCGTAGAGTTGAATGTAGTTTTGGTTTGCACATTTTACTACCCCCACTGTATTATCACCTCTCATTGGTTTGGCTTTCCTGCTGAGAAAGTGGTCTACTGTATAGAAGACATGTCTGTATGATTTCTGAGCAGTGACAGCCATAGAGGGAACTTTATTAAATGACGTTTAAAAGTAGCATTAATCCTGTAAGGCTGCAGATCTGAACCACGGTTTCTTCCACAGGGACAAAAAATGCCCATTTTATATATGACATTTTAAATTCTTCTTTTAGTCCTCATAGGTCTTTCTTGTTAGGAGGGATTTTTTTTCCTGTAAAGCAGGAAAACAGGATGTAACACTCTTTGGATCATCAGTAAGTGTGTTTTCCACCTAAATGTGAAATTTAATGGGAAACTTTTATATGGTTAAAATGTCCCTTAGGAGTGGGTGCGGGGGCTTTTATGAGTAGGACAAAAATTGGATTTAATTCCAGAGCAAAATCCAAATTAAGTAAAATGTGCCTTCAAGCAGTAAAATTAAGCCATATATACGTAGTCCTTTATAATAATGTCTATTATACAATTCTTTATCAAAGTTTTGCCCTAAAATGCTTGTTAAAACAATCCACTGAATATCTAGAAATGAAAACTATAAAATCTCTTTCTGTGGAAATAGTTCACCCACACTGCTTATTGGTATCCTTCGGTCCACAGGAGCATCCTTAGTTAATTTTTCTAACACATGGCTTCTTAAAGCGTTATAGGCCTATTGTGACAGCAATAAAATTTCCTTTTGCTGAATGGTTGGTGTGTTTATGAGTTACTTTATCTACTTGTTGGCAGCTTGAACAGTAAAGAAAATGGTGATTGATGGGCTAAAGTGTCTGATGACTCTGACACTGTCTAAGGATACATTACCACGTGTTGTGAAATTCTTTTCCAGCAATTCAGAGTTTAAATCCCCCTGGAGGTGTTTGTGATTTTTGTGGGGCTCCATGATAATTAATCCCTCATACTTGGCCTTTTAAAATTGCTCTCCAAGCTAAAGTAAATCCTCTGGAAATTCAGATGGATTTAATATCCATGTGTGATGGGTATTTTGGTTGTATATCACTTTTACCATCAGAAACTTGTTTTGATTACGGTAAGATTATGACATACTAACCCTGCCAGCTTCCTCTTTCTGGGTCATTTTGATGCCTTTTTCTATCTCCAGCAAATTTCTTGATGATCATTTAGTAAACATTTATTGAGCAGGATACATGAGCAAACACGTATCCTGCTCAGCACCAGGATACAAGGAGGAGTTGGGAACAGTTCCTGTCTGGAAGGGTTCCACTGAGGGCAGGAGGTGGTATAGGAGCTAGATCCATGAACAAGCTATCGTGATACTGTGAGTTCAATAATGCTAAGATATAGTAGTGACCCACAGGACAGGTTGATCCACTCTACCAGGGAAGAGGGTCAAAGAAGCTTTCATAGAAGAGGTGATGCTTACCTGGCTCCAGTAGAATTTCATGAAACAAAGTAGGTAGCAGATAAAAGAAGGCACGACCTTCAAGTATTTGGTGCCCTTAGTACTTTCCAAATATAGATATATAGACTAACTCTTTAAAAATACACAAGAAACTTAATACTGTATGTTTCTGATTAGGGAAATTGAGTGAAGGACAGGTGCTGGAGAGAAACTTCTCAGTGTATACTGTTTTGAGTCTAATACCATGTGCATATTTTATCTATATCTTAAAATAAATAAATACTTATTCTTTTAGGAATGCGGACATTAAGACAGTGGTTCCTTAAACATTATGATGAATTGGCTAACCAGCTACTTCTTCCTGGCTCTCTATTTTTTTTTACTTGTCCTTAATTGTGGAATAAAGAAATTTTTTTCAAGTTAAACATGTTTCAGATATAGACTGGTGAGGGAGAAGTTTTTAAGCAGAAGATTTTCCTACATCTCTGAAATCCTGCCTTACCCTTCTGCTTAGGGAAAACCCATTGTTTGAGAAACTCTCCAACTCACTGATCAAATTCTTCTCTGGCTCTAGAGTTGGCAAGTAAAATGAGTAATTTAGAGTTTCTAGGGGACACTATTGGTCTTACCTCAGGCGGTAAGTAAACAGACCATCTTACTCAAATTCCTATTGTCCCAGTGAAAGTCACACAACTACCAAGAGGAAATTACTTTTTTATTATATGTCAGTCTTGTTCATCTATAAATGAGTCTGAGGTCTGCCATTAGGAGAAATTAATCTGTTTTCTTGGATTGAACACTTTTCATTTTAAACATCAGTTTATCACTTGTATATAATGTTGTTCTATTTCTGCTCCTGTAGAAAAAAAATCATTCAGTGAATCATATGGGTACACAGAAAGAGGACTGAAAAGGTGAAAGGAAGGAAAGAAGGAGATACGAATAACAAGTGGAATTAAGGAAGACTTTATATATGGTGGGGAGAGGGCCTCCCCATCATGCTTTGTGTCGTGCAAACCCCTAATCAGGTACCAACACTAGCAGCTGAGACCCATAGATCATCACCCCACCTCTAAAGCCTAAGGCTTCAATTTTTACTTCAACACTTGTCTGTTCACTGTCTATAAAATGATCGGCTCATGCCCTCAAGGTTTTTGCTGTGGAGCTGAGGAGACAGTATTTCAACAGAATTGATGCCATATGGAAAATCCCAAGTTTTATTTTGCACTTATCTTTATACAAGTGCAAAATAAAATATTTAAAGCAGATGAGAAGCTTGCAATAGTGATAGGAACACAGGCTTTGGTGTTAAACAGCCCCGAGCTGGAATTTCATCTTTTCTACTTAGTAGCTGCAAAGACCTGGTCAAATCTGACCCTTCTGAACCACCTTTTCCCTAACTGTACACGAGACTAATAACACTGAACTTGCTTAGTTGTTATGAGGACTAAATGGCACCAATGGGCAGTATGTGGCCTCTTTGGCACAGAGATGTTAAATAAGTGAGATGTTATCGCTTCCTTACTATGTGCTGGCATTGTACATGAAGCTTTATGTGTAGATAATATTGTTAGAACCATATAAAGATGGGGCAGCTGAGAGGTTAACAGTCTTCCCATGGCCAGAAGTAGCAGGGCCAGGATTTGGATTGAGAAGTCTGATTCCAGAAGCCTAGCTCATAATCATTTCTCTCTACAGCCCCTGTTCAGCATAAGCCAGCAACCCACCCACAGGGAAATGATTAATAGATCGCTTCTAGAAGAGATGCGTTTTAAAAGAAGTCATTGGTACTGGTAGACAGAGTCACTGAGTTATCCAGGGTGGAGTGTTATTTATTTATTTATTTATATTTTTTAAATGAAAGCTTCTTTCTTTCTTTCTTTTCTTTTCTTTTCTTTTCTTTTTTCTTTCCTTTTCTTTTCTTTCTTGCTGTGTTGGGTCTTCATTTCTGTGCGAGGGCTTTCTCCAGTTGCGGCAAGTGGGGGCCACTCTTCATCGCGGTGCGCGGGCCCCTCACTGTCGCGGCCTCTCGACACAACTACCAAGAGGAAATTACTTTCTTATTAGTCTGAGCCTCCAGACACGCAGGCTCAGTAGTTGTGGCTCACAGGCCCAGTTGCTCCGCGGCATTTGGGATCTTCCCAGACCAGGGCTCGAATCCTGGCAGGCAGATTCTCAACCACTGCGCCACCAGGGAAGCCCGAGTGTTATTTAAATACACACAGGTATGAATGTGGGAGGGAGTTGGTGGAGGAGAAGGCACTCAAAACTGTGCCAACAAGCAGCTTTTTTAAAAAAAGATTTATTATTTATTTCTTTATGTAATTCATTTTTGGCTGCATCGGGTCTTAGTCGAAGCACATGGGCTCTTCGTTGAGGCGTGCGGGATCTTGCCTTGCGGCGTGCGGGCTCTTCGTTATCGTACGCGAGCTCTTCACTGTGGTGCGGGGGTTTCTCTCTAGTTGTGGCATACAGGTTTTCTCTTCTCTAGTTGTGGTGTGCAGGCTCCAGGGTGTGTGGGCTCTGTAGTTTCTGGCACGTGGGCTCTAGTTGAGGCATGTATGCTCAGTAGTTGTGGCACACAGGCTTAGTTGCCTTGTGGCATGTGGGATCTTAGTTCCCTGACCAGGGATCGAACCAGCGTCCCCTGCATTGTAAGGCGGATTCTTTATCACTGGACCACCAGGGAAGTCCCTAACAAGCAACTTTGCTTGAATAAATAGCTCAAGAGCATTAAAATTAGGAGGATACAATGAGCAGATGAGAATCATGTATATAATCAACTCCAAATTTTTATTTGAAATAGTAAAGGTCAGTCTTTCATCAATGACCCACTATTTCATCTAATAGCAATTTTTTTCAAACCAAGAAAGAAGTAAAATTTTAATATAGCCTTGTCAAATAGATGTCTAAAATATCCCAAACCAGTGTCTATTTTTACTATCCTGTTCTATGCTATGAACTATATAAGTTTTGAAAAATAAATCTTTTTTTTTTCCCAATTCACTAGCCCACATTTCTAATTTGGTCCCTACCTCGCACCTCTATCACCCCCAGTTAATGCAACTGTCCAGAACCACAGTTTCATAGAGCACTTTGGGCACATGAGGGCACATGGTAAGAAATGTGACCTTCTTCTATTGACAGATCAGAGTGCCTCACATTTTCTTGTATTTTCACTGATGGCTTTAAGAGAAGCCACAACTGTAGTCGAGTAAAAGGAAAGAAAGAAATGGAGTTTTCCATCTAGAAAGACTCATGGACCAAAAGCAGATCATTGGCAGTGAATTCTGCATTTATTTGAGCCTATTAACAGTATATTTATTTTATGTATGATAGTTCATTGAGCACCCAGAAAGTATCTAAGAGTTTTGGATTCAGGCTACTTTTACTGATTAAAAACTCCAGTGGGTCTTTTCCTTCCCTTTGAGTATGAACGAAGAGAAATTTCCCATTTGACTTTTGTAATGTTCCAAGATCAAAGGAGTTTATGCTGAAAATTCAGCTCTGTAAAAGCCATGTGTAGCATAAGTTCAGTCTGACTCTCCCAATTTCAGTGAAAACGGGGCATTTGGCCACCAGGCTTTGAAAACCAGCATTACAGAGGGTGTAACCAGGAGCTTGCATTAATTTCTCCCTGAACTAGCTTCATGAAAATGGCCCTTAGTGTCATCTTGGCAGTGTTGTTGGGATCGCCTGAAGCCACTGACCCAGCAAATTTCCTTGAAATCATTCCCCTGAAACAGTGCAGAGAAACAAACTCTTGGCAGTATAAATGCTCCCTGGGTCTGGAAATTTCATAAGTCAGAGTTAAAGCAAAGAATGGTCTAAAATCTATTGCTGGTACAGAATCTGAAACGTAAATTGTCTGGATCAAGGAACCCTTCCCGGCTCTTTGCAGCTGCCTCTCTAATTGCTATAATAATAAAGAATGTTTTCAGAACTGTGTGGTGATCAAATGAAAGCATTTATTATTGGGAAGATATTTGGAATCCAGATGGGTCATCTGGTTAAAGACCTTTGATTTTCTTTGGTTGTTTCTCTACTAGAGCATTTGTATAGGAAACTTTTTTTTTGAAAAGTAGGTTTGGTTTGGAGGTCTTTACCTATCTTATATTTTTGCAAGAAATATTTCATTTATTTACTTCAAGTCAATTTAATTCTAATTCTGAGACTCCACGCTTCTGGACTGAGGTGGAATCAACCTCAGTCATTTTGGAGGTCCATTGGCTCTCAGGGTTCTGGTTCTGTCTCAAAGCTCCCCAACACTGAGGCCCCTGTGGTCATTGTCATCAGTCCACCCTGGTAATCACCAAGCCCATGCTTACCCAGGCCTGCATGATCTCTTCACATCCGAAGTCCTGCCGCTTCCAGGCCCCAATGCTTGGGACTCAGGACTTCTTTCAAGGTGGGATCCATTACACCTGTAGGCCGCAGCCCTTGACCATTGTCTGCAGAGTCTTGCAACCTGTGTGTGGGCTGGAGGGGCAGGGAATGGAAGG
This sequence comes from Tursiops truncatus, assembly GCF_011762595.2. Taxonomy (NCBI): domain Eukaryota; kingdom Metazoa; phylum Chordata; class Mammalia; order Artiodactyla; family Delphinidae; genus Tursiops; species Tursiops truncatus. The sequence continues at coordinate 131,108,633 of NC_047034.1, read as the reverse complement.
GCACTGGGCAGTGCAGGGCTCAAATCCTCACTTCTCAGGGACCCACAGACCTCTGTTTCTAGTCTCCATTCAAAAGCGCTTTTCCTCTCCAGTGGCCCGCCAAGACACCTAGCATCTCCATTACCACCGTCATTTCAGTGCCCTTCAGTGTTTTTGTTTTTTGTTTTTGCTTTTTTTGCGGTACGCGGGCCTCTCACTGTTGTGGCCTCTCCCGTTGCGGAGCACAGGCTCCGGACGCGCAGGCTCAGCGGCCACGGCTCACGGGCCCAGCCGCTCCGCGGCATGTGGGATCTTCCCGGACCGGGGCACGAACCCATGTCCCCTGCATCGGCAGGTGGACTCTCAACCACTACGCCACCAGGGAAGCCCCAGAGTCAGGATTTGAAACCACAGTGTCTTACACTTAGGTCTGTGAATGCCCTTTCCCCTACTCCATGCTCTGTCCTCCAGGGCCAGTTCATTCCCCTAAGTTCTTACCTTTCATTGCCCAAGTAATGAGGCCTGACCAACCCCCTTCATCAGGCCACACTTCTATGCCAAATCCTTGAATACCAATAAATACTTGAAACCATGTTTCAAAATATACCATCAAATGTAAATAAGAATGAGACAGCGTTCACCTCAAGTGTATACGCAGCAGCAGTGTACACAGTTAACAGGAAAACACATGGGGAAGTTTAACTTGAAATATTAGGCAAAACCAGTCCTAAAAGAATGAAATAATAAACTTAGGAAAAATCGATTATACCTCTGAATATACCAAAACTGTGTATTTTGTTTAGGTCAAATAAAATATGGCTTTATTAACAAATAGCAAACTATGGGTTGCTGCCTATGGTTTGGTTGCTGGCTTAAGGAAGCATTTATGGTTGTTAAAAATTAAGAAGGATTTGTTTTTTATAGGATGCTATAGTTATACATGAAGTCTATGAAGAAGGGGCAGCAGCCCGAGATGGAAGACTTTGGGCTGGTGACCAGATATTAGAGGTATGTGATTATGAATTCTATTTTATACCAGCAAATATGGTTCCTTTAGTGACCTTGATCCACAGTTTACCTATTCACTGTCTTCTAGTCAACTATATCCTTATTATTTCTTTCCCAGTGTAACAAAACATGTACTTTATTCTTTTTTTGATGTACATCAAATAACTCATTAGAATCATGACAGATTACCAACCTAAATCTGTCTGTGAAAACTTTCTTTAATTAAAGGGGAAAGTACAACTAAAGGTTCTATAATCAAACGAAACTGTATAATATTGCAATTTGATCTTTTTGCCTCTCCACCTTACTAAATGCCCTTCTAAAAACACATATGTATAGACACACACATAAACATGCAAACCTGATATTTTAAAAGACTTCATTGCAGCTTTAAGTATTATTTTCTTATCCCTAATAAGTATATTTATGTCAAATGGAGGTCCACGCCATGGTACCTTTGTTTCCTAGCTGATGAAAACGTAGACTCTTCTTCCTTTAGGTGGTATATGGTACTTATTAAAAATTGAAATGCTTAACTTGACTCTTTTAAAAGGACTCTCATTTAAGCAAAGGTATTAAAGCCTTTTAAAAAGAGCCAAGGCAGGCAGTGTCTGAACTAGGAAACGGATGAATGGAAAGTCAATGCCAGGCATTCTGGTAGGTGGAACTAAAGAGCTTTTTCAATGGTGTGAAACCTTTAGGCAACATTTATTTCTTTCATTGGATGAATTTAATTGAATAGTTAACATTTTATGGTGGGCATGTGCATTTTTGCTTTGCAGCTTTAATGTAGCACATTATGAATGACATCATAGAATTTTATTTTTCCCTTTGGTGGTTCAAGTCTGCCTCCCAAGATGAAACCAGAGTTATAATTAAAGGTAGAAAACATAGGCAAGAAAGGGTTAAAGGAGAGGCCAGGCTGAGTGCAAATTAAATTCAGGGCAAGTTATAGGGTTTCTCTGCAGGCCTTTACTGTGCTTCATCATTGGATTAGGACATATTCCCAGCACATTCATTAAGGTGCAAGTGTATGAGGTTAGAAAAATAAATGTAACCTCTTTGGGAATGGACTTGACTGTTTTAGCATACAACATCATTTTTTAGTGGTCAGGAGTTTTGAGGGGTTTTTTTTCCTCCCTAGATTTTCTAATTAACTGGTGCTATCATAATTGGCTTTATAGAGGAATAGATTGAGTATTCAGAAGAGTACAGATGCATACATGTCTTGATAGTTAACATAATTTGTAAAAGCCCACAGATTTTTCTGTAATGGACACGTGGACCTAAATCTAATATGTGCATTTCTTGTTTATGACGATGTTTGCACAGGTATAAATTCACATAAATTCACAGTATAAATCTTTAAATATGTAGTGTTTATTTTATAGCAGTTATACCTCAATAAAAGAAAAAAAATTTAATTTATCTATCTGTATTGAATAGACCCTCAGCTGTAGCTGCTGTCTTCCATAAAATATATTCATGTATAAGTGAACACTCAGGACAGATAAGCATGAAGAAAGCAAATTTGTTTTAACTGCAAGGAGAATTTGAAAGGTCAACTAAACCATTTCCTGGCATCTGGCCGAATTGTATTACCCAGTGTGGATGGATGGTCTACACTACACTTCTCATTAAAGATAGCCAGACAGGCTCTTCTCTTGCCCCAGACAGGATCTTGTCCACAAAAGCATACTGTGTGTTTAGTTAAGAAATGTAGCTCTCAGGTTGGTCAAGGAACATGTTTCCCTTCTAAGCAGCTTTAGATTCCACATTTGAACTTGTTCCACTTGTGGCTGCTGTGTACAGATGCATAATGAGGCATAGTCACCCTGGGGCCTGCAGGTTGCCTCGAGAAGAAGACAGACCAGCTTTGGTGATACATTTCGAGACTGTACTTTTTCCGAACAATGGCTTTTCTGCTCATGAGAGTCTGCCTGGTGCAGGCTGGCCTTCCATGGTTTTATACTATCCTCATGTTAAATGAGGACAAGCCAGGTTTTGCTTACAAAGATATAGTCAAATAATTTTTTAGTCTGGTAAGATTTATGATTCTATGATTAACATGGACTGTCTTCTTTCTGGTTCTTTTTTAAGGTTCAGACCCTCCTCTTACCCTACACCTATTCCCGTTATCCCCTTCTATTTTTGTGCAAGTGGGAGAAGAAAGAGTAGAGGGCTAATGCCTGGTTTTCCCTGTGGGGTAAAATAATAAGAACTGCTGCCCTAGTTTGGTTATTCTTTCCTTCCAAAGCAGCACTTCACCCATTTCCCCGAATGCCTGTCCTCGCCAAGGGACATGATATACTCCCATTGACAACTGGGGCTCCCTATGGCCCTTCTCAAATAGGGAACCCTGCTATTACCACTCCTACCCCTCTACAGTCAATGTTCTAGATAATGCATCTGGTGCTTATGTAAGGCACTTAAGGTAATACATCACTGCACGATATTCTAGCCACACAGCAATATTTCTCTTACAATTATTGGTACATTTAATGGTGTCTCTTGATAAGCAGAGGAGAAAATGAAAACTGTGAACTTGGAACAGATCACTTTGATCTGAGCAGACATCTTGATGCTGGCATTTAGTGTGAATTGCTTTTGTAATATTAGAGTTCATGACAGTGCTTTTAATTAAAAGCATAATTGTTAGGGCCTTTCAAAGGGTATTTTAGAGGCTTAGAGAATTCACCTTCAATCATGGAGGTAACTTTTTTTCAGTTGAGTAGCAGAAGTGGTCTTGTGTGCCATCTGTTGGAATACAGGAAAATAATCAGCTCAGGCCACATTTTCTGGAGACATTCTTTCCCCCTTGGTCTGTGGGTTTACCTCACAAACAATGAAAGCGCATTCGTGGGCCTGAAGTGCATTCGTGCGCCTAAAGTAACAGTGAATGCTGGTACTGAGAAAATACAGCCCTGACTGCAGTTACTTCAGTTCCTTTTAAAAATATCAGTTCCTAACTTCTGTCAAGCTTAACTGTATGCCAAGGCCTGTGCCGAATGTACTCCAGGGTTTATTTCATTTAATCTTCACAACACTACATGGATATTATGATTATTGTTATTATTATTATCTCCAATTTGTGGAAGACAGAGTTGAAGCTGGCCTTGAGTAATCTATGTAAGCTTTCACATAGTAAGTTAAAATCAGCACTCAAACCGAATTCCATCTATATCCAAAACCCCTGCTTAAACACTGTTATTCTGGGTGTAGTTAATCTAACTGAGTTCACAGACCCACCAAGATATACCAGAAAAGAAAGAGCAGCTTGAAAATTAGGCTTTTAAACAATTTCTTGACTCATAGCATCAGCTTTAAATAATAGCTCAAAAGTCACCTTCTCCAAGAAGGGCTCATTCTTCTCTTCTCCCTTCTCTGTAACCATTCTTTATGCATGAGTCCTGAGTCTTTGGAATGTTAGAACTGGAAGAGCCTTAGACCAGCCCCTCATTGTACAGATGAAGGAATGGAGGTCCAGAGGTAGGCTTGACCTGCCCAGGACACCCAGGGATGGACCAAAACACAGACTGAAACCAACATCTTGAGAGAACTCTGTCATCCACCTGGCCATGGCCTAGGCCCATCCTTCCCTTGGTTTGGCTCTTTTCCTAGCTGGGACCTTGAAGAAGTGACCCATGATTCCCTTCATTTGAGCCTAGGCTACTCTGCCTCTTAATTTCCCCCTTGTGTCATTGAGTTACCAACATCAATACTTGATTTTTGCTGTGTCAGGGAGCTCCAAAAACCCATTCTAAGAATAAGATGAGGCAGCATGGTATAGAAGCTAAGCGTGGAAAGATAATCTGGGTTCAAATTGTGGCTCCTCCATGTACTAGCTTTGTAACCTTGGTCAAGTCACTTAACCTCTCCATGCTTCAGTTTCCTCATCCGTAAAATGGTAATAGTATCAGACAGTTAGTGTAAGATTGAATGAGGAAATTCTAATAAAGGGCTAATACACAAGCATTTATTAAGTAAATAAATAAGTTGGCTATGATTTTGCCATTTAACAGACAAGGAAATGGAAGCTCACAGAGTTTACATGACCTGCCCAAATTCACATGATTTTCTAGAAGCGGGACCATGGTTTTACTCAGTGCTGCTTCCAGTATAGTCTGCTGTCTAATGCATGGTCCTGTCTATGCTCACTCAGATACAGATTCAGATGAGTGGACTTCAGGGAGTCTTTGACGCTGTCAGAAATACCAGTCCCTCATTTCCTTCTGGCCTGTTCTGAAGTAGTCACGATGTTAGCAATTAAGAGTTGCTAACATCGTGAGTGAGGATGTCAAATTCAATCAGCAAACTGAGTCCAAGAAATGCTGACCAAATACTAATGTTTATTTCCCCTTTGACCTCAATTAAATGAGCCAAGTAGTCCCTGCTGTCTCATGTTGAGTTCACAGTAAAGTTCACAGCCACCTAAAATTGCATTATCATGCGTACTAACCCACCCTCTATGCTTATTTGGGGTGGAGGTGTGTAAGGATTACGGCCTTTGTATCTGAAGCAGCTATGACTGCTAGTGGTCACTCCCTGTGTGCTTTGGGAATGGCTGGACATTTCTGGAGGTTTTTCACTGGTTGGGTCAAGGAGCTCCCCCAGACAGAGAGGCCTCTGCTGTCAGCAGCGCATCTTGGATGCCCGTCATTCCAGGTTAATGGGATTGACCTGCGGAGTGCCAGCCACGAAGAAGCCATCACGGCCCTGAGGCAGACCCCCCAGAAGGTGCGATTGGTGGTGTATAGGGACGAGGCGTACTACAGGGATGAGGAGAACTTGGAGGTTTTCCCCGTGGATCTGCAGAAGAAGGCTGGCCGAGGCCTGGGCCTGAGCATCGTTGGGAAGCGGTAAGGAAATGCTGTGAAGGTCAGGATTGATTGACCTCCTTCCTTCGGAGTTTTAGGGGCTAAAGCCTATAAACACTGAAAGATAAAGCTTAGTATAAACTAATGATATGATTTCTAAGATTAACATTTTTATGAATACTCGAACGAGATAGGTCATGTTTCTGAGCAAGCCCAAAAATGTGTCATATAAAGATAGAACTCTAAGCCCAGTCGACCCAGACTGTTCAGACTTTTATCCCCATGGAGAGTAAGAATAGAGTTTCTAAGGTTCTTTCAACTTGGAGTCACTTAGATGTGTGGCTTGCAGGGGTTAATTAAAGCAACCGTAACCAAGAAACAGCTGATATCAAGAAAGAGATTTATATATACAATGTTGGGTTAGGAAAATTGCTTTGCCATAGAGTACCATGTTAATTTCGTACTCTCTTAAACTAGTTGGGTAGTTCCTGAGACTAGCTGAGTTGACATAGTCGACAGACATAGATTCTTCATGACTACAGTTTTCTGTTAAGACAGATGTCCCCAAAATAATAGCTTGCAGCAAAAATGTAGGTAGATCCTCGTGGCTAGGCTACTCTTTTGAGATCTTTGCTGCTTACCCGTGTGATAGGAATTGCAGTAATTACTCCAGAATAATATTAACAGGTTAGAGAAGTAAGTAAGATTTTGAAACTGCAATTCTAGCTTCCACAGTTTACTGGCTTTAGATATCTAGTGTGTATTTATTCCAACAGGGCTGCAGGATTTTCATGTGACACCCCAATATAGCCTTAAATGGCACCAAACATATTCTTAGGAAGAATTGAAGTTGGTTTTACATATGTTGTGTCATGTGCCCTCACAGACCTCTGATGACTAGCCTAGTGGTTTTTTCCAGCAGTCCAAGCTGTTACTAAGATACTAGCTACCATTTTTGAGCACTGATTTTTGCGCCACGTACTGTGCTCTCATGATCTCTTTTTTACTTCAGCACCATAAAACCGTCAATTTGGAAATGCATTATGAAACAAAGGAGCTGAGACTCATATTTCTAAGCAAACTCAGTGGACATCTGGGTACAGAGCAACTGACAGAGCCCATGTTGAAGTTTCCTTTCTTGCTGTGATGCATACACGTGCCTGGAGAGATTCCATTTAGAGTAATGGTTTTTCCTTTATTGTCTCGTAGTGGATTGATGAAATAATCTTCATACAATACCAGCATTTAGATTGAGTTTGTAAGGAACATTTACATTCCTTAGCACAAAAGGTTTCATTATAAAAGATAAGATGTAGGGACTTCCCTGGTGGTACAGTGGTTAAGAATCTGCCTGCTAATGCAGGGAACACAGGTTCTAAGCCCTGGTCCAGGAAGATCCCACATGCTGCGGCCCGTGCGCCACAACTTCTGAGCCCGCATGCCACAACTACTGAAGCCTGTGTGCCCAGAACCCGAGCTCCACAACAAGAGAAGCCACTGCAGTGAGAAGCCCATGCACCTCAACGAAGAGTAGCCCCTGCTCACCGCAACTAGAGAAAGCCCACGTGCAGCAAGGAAGACCCAAAGCGGCCAAAAATAATAAATAAATAAAATAAAAAAACAAAAACCCATCTGAGCTAGAATGAGTTCATCTTTAAAAAACAAAAAAAAGATAAGATGTATAAGCTCTCAAAATTCACAATTCTTTGCCTAGCAGTTCCACGACTAGGAATTTATCCTAACCATATGCTTGTAGATATGTTATTCACTGCACATAGTTTGCAGTAGCTAAAGAATGGAAATAACCTACTGATATATGTCCACCAATAGTTTACTAATAAATGAAATTAAGGAACATTCATAGAATAGTATGTAGCCATAGAAAGAAAACATTGAGGAAGCTCCAAGTGCTAATAAAGACCAGTTGCTAAGGTATTAAGTGAAAAAAGCAAAGTTAAAGAAAACAAAACTGGAGGGAAAAAAGGAGTGTATGTGCACGTATATCCATTTACAAGCGTGTGTACTATACCCACATGCATTTGCTTACGTATACACAGAATATCTCTTGGAGATACCCAAGAAATGAGTAACATTGGTTACCTCTGAGAGGGAAACTTGTGGACAGGTGAACAGAGGTGAGAGGTGAACTTCCCCCCCACCCCTTTTTAACCTCTTGAATTTTGAGACATTTATTTGTTCATCAAATAAATAAACATAATTAAAACCTTAAAGTAATGAAGGCAGGGAAAGAGAGGGAGAGTGAGAAAGAGACTAGAAATAGATCATATGATAATAATTGAGCTGATCTCTAAGGAAATAACCTGTACATTTTAATAGTACTTAATTCTACTTTTTAAAGCGTATTTCCATTTTATTTCACTAAAATTATCCTCTTGCAGAAATTATGCCCTTGGGCCAATGAAAGTGAATATTACGGGCAGCGTAAATAGGTATAAGCTATTTAAAGGGCAAGCACTCTGAGGTTTATCATTTGGGAAGAATATCAGTAGTCTCAGATTTAATATAGAAATATTAGGTTGTGCCACTACACTGCTTTATGGTATTCACAGAAATGGAAGTGGAGTGTTTATTTCTGACATCGTGAAAGGTGGAGCTGCAGACCTTGATGGGAGATTGATTCAGGGAGACCAGATCTTATCTGTGAATGGGGAGGACATGAGAAGTGCCTCCCAGGAAACAGTGGCCACTATCCTCAAGGTGAGTCCCTAGCTGCTTTCTGTGTGGCTGGTATAACTCAAGTCCACTGGGAACGGTTCTAATCTGGCTTGTTTATAAAATGTGTTGAATTTTATGCTGATTCTAATTTTTTACTAGAGACCTAATACCTGATTATTTTAACCAATCAGGAATAGCCCTAAAAGAAAGCTATTATACTGACTAACAGGATTGAAGGGAACCCTATTTGGGGATTTAAGCTAGTTTTTCATACTTGTGAGAATTCCAAGTATCCTCAATTGTCCTCTAAATGCATTTGATGGGACAGATTCTCCTGGAGTCACAAAATGTATCCTCCTCCCTCTTGGGCTATATTAACATGAATTCATCAAATCCAGCATTTATTGCTTGAAGAAACATTAAAGATTGTTAAAGACCAAGTCCTTCATCTCACAGTGAAGTCTGAGAAAGTAGAAGGGCGTGCCCAAGATCTCAGAGCTGCACTTGAGGGGTTTTCCTGCCACCCAAACTGTCTCTCACTGAAGTTGCCGGGAGGCTAAGACTCAAGGTTCCCTTCCAAGTGTCTTTGCCACATGGACCCTACCTCCCTTGAAAGAAACTGGTTAATAAAAATCCTTGTAAATTGCCATTCAACTATAACCAGGTGTATCTTATTCTGTTTCACAAATACTATGGCTGTAGGAGCTTTTGCAAAGATAAATGAATTTTATTTTAAAATCCTGCTTTCCTAAAATAGTCAACTATCAGTTACTACTCAACAGAGGAATTGTATTAGATTACCTCTGTGTTTGATTTTTCTGTCCTCCTTTTCACCACTTTTTCTTAATCATTTCACTGCTCGCAAATACTTTCATCAGAAGGGAAAAGGAAGAGAAAGGAGGTGAATTGAAATGTAATCCTTTTAACGTGTTTAAAGAAGTCGCAAAATCATGAGATGAATAGCATTGAGCTGATAAATTTTTGTGACGTTGTGTGATTTTTTTTGATAACTGAATTTCCTTTCTACCTGCAGCCTTCATCAGCCATTTACAGTTCTTGGCTGCAGAGAGATGAGTGGAGGCACTGCCATGAGAATTTAGAACACAAATCCTACTGTTTTTCACCTCTGTTCTTTTCTTGTCTTCCCAAGTGTGCACAGGGACTTGTGCAGCTAGAGATTGGAAGACTCCGAGCTGGTTCCTGGACCTCCTCGAGGAAGACATCACAGAACAGTCAGGTTGTTGATGGCTTCCCGTTAGACTGGCTCACCTGTCCCAATTGGGAGAAAGTTCTCCATTTCATAAATGATGGTTTGGAAACAATGTGTAATATACAGCATATTCACAACACCAAGTTCGGTGTACTTTAATGTGTTTGAAATAAAAAGTGAAAGGTGGGGTGGGAATTCATTAATTCCTAGAATTTTCTCTCCTTTATTGCCTGCAAATGTTTTCTTAGAACCCCTTTTCTCTCCCACTATTAGTTCTATATTACCTAGGCATTGCATGTACACAGCTGTGTTTATTTAAAAAAGAAAGACGTAACATCTGGTGGCAATTTGACCCTCATTAGCACAACATTGTTCTATTCATTCAATTAAATATTGCTATAAAGTTAACTTGTGAATAGCCACTCACACATGCTGAGAGCAATTAATGGTATATTCCTGGGAGAGCAAAGTGGGGGGTTGTTTCTCCTGTGGGAGGGAAGCCTTAGTGGGTGATATTTTGTGGGTTAGCAAACATCTCATGTTTATTTGCAAGGCTGAGGTAAATGCCACTTTTTTTCAATGAAGTATATTTCACTGTATTTTTTTTTTTCATTGTAGTGGCTGACAAAATCAAGACAGTAGAGGATATGTTAAGTCCCATTTGGTACATAATGAAACTATAGAAACTTACATGTGACCCCCAATCCCTTTTGTGGGTTATTAGATGGGCCTTTGTCTGAGGTTAAAAGCATGACTTTTGGTCTCCTTCCTAATTTCCTTAAAGCCACTCCAAGGCCTTTGTTTAGATGATGTTCTGATTGTATGGTTAGCACACAGGTGCTTCTGGAATTAAGTTAGCTGCCCCTTTTGCCTCATTGGTGTTAGAAAATGAGCGAAGAAAAAACAACATTGTTCAGATAGGTTCACAGATTAGCTGGCTTCTTTTAGATAATCATCAGAACAATCAAACCCAATAAACATCATGTTAGGTTTGGAACTTTTTTGGGGGGGGCATTTCTGGTTTATGTAATGGGCAGCAAATATCATGTGTACTAAGAGACAGTGGTGCGTTAGGATTCTAGAGGTCAATAGTTGGTGAGGACTCTGACCAGACTTGTATCAAAAGTGGGAACTTGAGATGCAAAATAGTTGTCTTGGCTTCTTCCTTAATGGACGATTCAACTTGAGTGATTTCATTGAAGCCCTATTGTACATAGGGTTTAGAATGCAGAATGAACAATACTGGAGATGAAATTTTTTTTCCTGGAGAGTATGGGAGGGCAACACAGAAGGGGTTCAATTGGGTCTCACTCCAAAAGGAGTTTGATAGATTGAAAAGAGAGAAAAGGTATCCCAGGGCTTCCCTGGTGGCGCAGTGGTTGAGAGTCCGCCTGCCGATGCAGGGGACACAGGTTCGTGCCCCAATCCGGGAAGATCCCACATGCCGTGGAGCGGCTGGGACCGTGAGCCATGGCCGCTGAGCCTGCATGTCCGGAGCCTGTGCTCCGCAGCGGGAGAGGCCACAACAGTGAGAGGCCTGCTTACCACAAAAAAAAAAAAAAAAGGTATTCCAGACAGAGGGTGTAGCATAGGCAAAGGCACAAAGGGGTTATAAGGAATTACAGTGTTTTAAGAAAATTTTGGACTGACAGGTGAGGTGGTAGGTAGAACTGGATTTCTGTCCTTGAGGAATGTATATGTGCATCTTAGTGATGAATAAACTTTACACTCAGGTTAAATACAAAACTAACAAATTTAGAGGCTCTATTATTAAAGGTCAAAACCCCGCCATGACCATTTATCTGTTATGTAAATGTGAGCTGTCATATTTCAGAAACCTGGAACGAAGTATCAAATACTTTTCTTTAACCTCTTTGCACAGAATTTTTATTTCAGAGGGTAGAAGTTTAATTCCATTTTAAGCAAAGCAGAAAATATATTTTATCCTTACTTTGTCCTTAAAATTATGACCTAGATGATATGAAAGTCTGTACTGATATGTAGCTAATGGGAAGAAGGCTTGTAGCAGACTGTAAAAGAAGTGTCCTCCATCTTCAAGAATTGAATATCAGCCCATGACCCAGATGGAGAAAAAGAGGAACCCATTCCCAAACATTTCCCCTCCAAACCTTTTTAAAGCAGTCAGGACTCTCTAGGGGCACGGATTTCCTTCTGAGCAATTATAAGATAGGGAGACAGATGCCTCCTTTTGAGGGTCTAGGAGAATTTTAACTCGTTGACTTGGCCTAGAGAAAGTGGGTTCATTAAGAGAGATCTTCTAGCCATGGGGCTACCAAGCCTCTTTTTAAAAAAAGTGTTTTCCTACCAACCAGGAAAGAGTATCTTTACTCTGCAGAGGAAAATGTATAATGGTAAAAACACTTGAGAAATCTTTTCCTCAGATAACTGAGGGAGTACCTCCAGGCAAAGTTCATATTTCTAAAGGCCTTGACAAACACAATGTTCTGAGATTTTGTTTAGGCAAAGGTTATAATATGCTATACTTCCTCATTTCTGAGTAGTTATCTATTATAGCACCATTGATTTAAATCATATCCTTTCAGGAAAAATATAAAAACACTCCTTTATATATATATGTATATATATCTCCACTGTGAAGTGCACTGATGTCTGTAACTTACTCTGAAATGAATTTTTTTTAAAGGCCAACTGAGTGATGAATAGATATGTAACAAAAAAAATAGTAAAATATTAATTGTGGAATCTAGGTGGTGTGTCTACTGTATCATTCAACTTTTCTGTATATTTGAAATTTTTCATATTTAAGGAATGTTAAAATATTAAACAACTTTCAACATACTAAGGAAATGGATCAAATTATAATTTTTCAGGTAATAATTATGGTCTTAGGTTTACCTCAAAATTTTGAGGCAGTTAAAGCGTAACCGTGAGAATTCGGTAGAAAAAATTCTTTATTCATTAGTGGTGTCATTGTTTTCTGCATTGGAAAGATCCTTCACTGTGCATACGATTTTCATTGCATATGATTTTCATTGAATAGCCACTAGCCAAACATGACTATACATTATCTAAATTTATTTAAATAAACGTTAGATTTATTTTAAAATGATAGTAATGGAGGTATAGCAGATTGAGCTGAATTATTACCAACCCTAAGAAAATCTTTGAGGAAAAAAAATTTTAATATTCCTAAACTAATATATTCCCCTGATATTTACTGCTTTTTCTTACAGTTCAGGGTTCTTTCTATTTGATGAAGTTCCTATAAATCTAGATTTTATTATATTTGTTTTAGCAAAATAGATCAGTAATTTAGATAAAAAGAAAATAAATTTTGCCTGTAGCCCCAAATGACACTTAGTGGCATTAACTGATCATATGTAAACACTGTAACAGGCTAGGAAAATGTTTCTGATTTCATGTGGAGCACAAAAAGCTTAAATTACTGCACGTTTTCTACCTTGATGATTGAAACCACATATAAAAGCACATACAACGGAGAAAGCAGTGGAGCAAATGTTAAATGGGATTGTTTAGGGTGATAGAGAGGGAGTGTGAGTAATTTTTGTTTTCTTTTCTGGCCTCCACAGAATTTTCTATTACATGGTTATGGTTACTTCAGTAAGTAAAATAGTAATAATAAATATGAATTTCTAAGACTGACCACTGAGTTTGCTTTTCAGCAGAGTCAGCACAGCAGCCTTCATCCTTCCCTTGCTCCTGTTATCACCAGTTTGCAAAACCTGGTCGGCACAAAAAGAGCTTTGGATCCTTCCCCAAAAAACTCAGGTATTACTTGAGACACACCCTCAGCAAAACAATCCTGTTACCCAATTTAAAAAACTTTTTTTAAAATTTTTATTGGAGTATAGTTGATTTACAATGTTGTGTTAGTTTCAGGTGTACAGCAAAAATATTTTTAAGTCTTTGAACGTGGCCACATAAGCCCCAAGCTTTCTGAAAGGCCTGTTCTAAAGGAAGGAAAGCCATAGAGATTCGTTTTTGGAATATGCCTTTAACTTTACATATGAAAAAGAGAAAAGCAGAAATCTAAAGTACTTCATAAAGTAAAACCATTTCCAGAGAGAAAATTTTAAAATGACAGGTCCCTCGAGGAAGGTCAGAAGTGCATATCCCGTCATGGGTGGGGTGGGGAAGGCATCTTTTTAAGCCTTTCCTTGGGTAAGGTTATCATTGATTAAGGTGGAAAAATGTTCAGTGAAACAAAAATGGCTCACCCTCCAAGCCATTTAATCACCGTATTCCAGGCAGCGGCTGCTACAAGCCATCAGCTTTTGTCAGACCAAATGATTATGGCCACATCTATCTCAAACAGAGAGGACTTGTTTAAAATAGAGGACATAGGGCTTCCCTGGTGGCGCAGTGGTTGAGAGTCCGCCTGCCAATGCGGGGGACACGGGTTCGTGCCCCGGTCCGGGAGGATCCCACATGCCGCGGAGCGGCTGGGCCCGTGAGCCATGGCCGCTGGGCCTGCACGTCCGGAGCCTGTGCTCCACACGGGAGAGGCCACAACAGTGAGAGGCCCGCGTACCACAAAAAAAAAATAAATAAATAAAAAATAAAATAAAATAGAGGACATAGCCCCTGATTGATGGTCACCAGTTTGAATTTTGAGAAAGGGTATAATGCCTGCTTGCCTCAGTATTCCCTCCTGAAAGACCTAGAAAATGATACCATTTTCATGGGACAATATTATATCCTAAATATATTGTCTCTTACTTTTAAAAAGTTAATTTGCTGTTTCTTCATAGGCACAGATGTGGGACTAAGGACCATTGAGATAATCAGGGTAAGTCCGTTATTTTGCTTTTTTTCTAATTTGTGTTGCATAATATGTACATCTTTCCCTCAATACAATATATTGGATTGTTAGTGTGTTCTTTTAAGTTACTGAAGGCAATATATGGTCTATGTAACACAAGCAGTCTTAGGAAAATATAGTAAAGCACATACATGACCACTGTGAACTTTTTGGGGCACCACATTCACTTCATTTTGTGCACTGTGTTTACGTTTTAAAAAACAAAAAATGGTATCACATTAGACATACTCTTGTAGCTTGTCTTTTTTACTTTAAAGCATGGACTTTTAGCCGTGTGAATAACTATTTTTTGACAGCAGATGGTATGATTTTTGTCAGTTACATAGTATTCCATTGTATGAATGTGCTGTAATTTTTCTTAACCAATGTCCTCTTATTAAACAATTAGCATATTTCTCAACTTTCGCCATCTTTTATAGCAGAATGTCTTTGTATTTTCTTTTTGGCTCATATCATGGGTGATTTCTTTAGGATTAATTCTTAGAAATGAATTGTTGAGTCAGAATCCACACTTGTTTAAAGGCTTTTATATATAATGCCAAATTGCCCTCCTGAGAAGATTGTGCAAAATGCATTTCATTTCATAAAGTTGTCAAATCCTGATTTTCAGACTCCTGATAATCCTGTGCGATTTTTCAGACTCCTGTGTGATATCCAGAATATTGGCAAGCAGTTTTATTTTCCTTATTCTTACCATTAAATTTGGGATTCAAGCAATAGTGAAAAAAATTATGACCTTGTTGTAATCATGGATCAACTTCAGTAAAGTGATATCCAGCTTAACTTAGTTCTCTGGACTCAATTATAGCTGTGTTTAAAGACACTGTACCATTTATTAGCTCTATGACCTTTGTCAAGTTACTTAACCTCAATTTGCTTATCTGTAGATTGGGGGTGATAACCCTTGCCTCCCAAGGTAAATCTTGTTGTGTGGATTAAATGAGGTGTAATGCATACAGTATACTTAGCATAGTACCTAGTTCATCGTGAATGTCCAGCAATTCATTATTATTAACTACAGCTTTGACTAAATCTGCCTTATTTGTTCCCAGTATCTTTCCACCAGCGTGGCAACTCAAATGTTCCTCGTATGGGGAAGTTAAATGTACCAACATGTGCATAATTATGGATAAACTAAGGAAACATCACAATGGATTTGAACAAAGCCAAATTATTCCATAAATTTCTCCTCATTCCAAGATTTATAACATATCATTTTATGTTTCCTTAGTCATTTCAGCTGCTTGTTTTTACAGACTTTTATAAAAAGGCCTGCTCCTACCCACCCTGTTCTCCCACATACGGTCCGAGCAGAAACTTCATAATGAAACGCATCTTACCATTTGCATGTAGGGTTTTACTATTGATGCATTCAGAAAATAGAAGCTAGACACAAACACTTTGGAAAACAGAATATTAAAGTTGCTGTCATTTTGTTCTTTTTCCTTTGTCCAACTTTATCGAGGTGAAATTGAAACACACTAACCTGTGTATATTTTTAAGTGGTCAGGTAAAACTGCAGAAGCCTTGCAACCCTGTAGGTCCCTTTTCTGCAACCACTCCCCTAACATTTATGTCATTGTTGTCATATGTTTACATCTACATAAATTGAGAACCCCACCAGACAATGGTATCATCTTGGCTTTAAACTGTCCTGCATATTTGAAAAAACTTAACAAGAAATTGATCGCATTTTACTGGTTCTTTGCATGTTGAGTAACTTAGGGGTTTTTCCCAGCCCTGGTGAATGTTATTGCTGTGTAGACTCTGAAGAATGCTGGTGTTTATGTTTTAGCAGGCATCCACCCAGTTAGGCTCAGACTGAAAGTTATGTCACCTTTTGTAAGTGGTAGTTCAAAACTCAGTTCAGTTCCCGAGTGTGGGTCTGTCCCTCATATGCGTGGCTTAGACTGAACCTGAGAATTCTGTGGATGCACTCACAGAGGGACAGGATCCCTTTCTCTGACTCTCTCTACTCTAGCTTTCTTCCTTCATTCTCCAGCCATCAGGGCTCCTTTTCCTGGTTCCTCTGACCAGAAAGGTGGGAGTTAACATCAAAGTTTTAGCAGTTTGCCCCACCTTTACAGCTCCTTGACTGGGTCTTGTCTTCAGGACAAAGCTGCCAGGAAAACAACGGGGAGATACACCCTCTGCTGTCGTTTCTCCAAGTTTTGGCTCTCCACCACAATTTCTTTGAGTTTCTTTACTTTTCAGAAGTCTTAGGTAGTTGTACTTTAAATTTTGACAAGAGGTCTTCATTTTCATCAGTAGGAGAAAGATGCTATAGAGTGTGCATGCCACCGTGCTGAAACTGGAACTTGTCACTTATTCTTTTAGTGATTTTTAAAATGTTAACCCTGGGATATAAATGTGGGGGAAACCTGCACAAAGGCCAGAATCTCTTCACCAGGGCTGGAGTGAACAAACGGCCTCATCTCAATCTCAGAGAACATTTTCGGTCGCATGTTACTTCTCTCTCCAAACTCTGTACTCACTACAGTGGGTGTCTTCAAAGATCCTTTGTTCTAGCATAGTCCTGCAGCTCTTTCAGAGCCAAGTGTGTTTGTTCACACCCAGAAGAGCATGAGATGTGCAGTAATTTAATTGTAAACACCATATGAGGACATACTTGCCAAGTTCTGCATCAAAATTGGCCACTAAACTGAGCAGTAGCATAGGGTTGTCTTTCTTTGTTTTTTTTGTTTTTACTCCTCCTGTTGCCTTTTACTGAGCCCTTTCTGTGGGCCAGGACTGCACTATATCACCTCATTTAATCCTCAGATCAACACTGTGAGGTAGGTGGTTTTCTTCCCACTTTATGCGTAGGGATGGAAGCTCTAAGACGTTAAGGAACTTCTTTAGCACCCCCAGCTAATTAAGTACTCCAGCTAATTAAGAGCTGAGACACTGGTCTTTCTGACTTCAGAGGCGCTATGGTTAACTCCTGTGGTACCGTAGCCTCCTGCATCAGGAGGGATTTTATTCAACAGCTATCTGGGGACAGTCAGGTTGTGGCTCTTTGTTAAACATATAAGCCTTGTTTTCCTTTGTTTTTTAGGAGCTCAGCGATGCCCTTGGAATCAGTATTGCTGGAGGAAAAGGAAGTCCCTTAGGAGATATCCCAATATTTATTGCCATGATTCAGGCCAGCGGTGTGGCCGCACGTACACAGAAGCTTAAAGTAAACAAAGGGGATGGTGAAGTGCTCTCAGCCTGTGATGCGGTGGGTGGGAGAGGATGAGGCAGCCAGGGGCACTGTGCTTAAAACTGGAATTCCAGCAGCTATCAGAGACCCACACTGAGGGCAAAATGCATTGGAGAAAGTTTATACCTGAAATTCATTATGTCCCTGAACATATAAAAATAGTATCGTTTGTGTCAAAGCTTCTCAATGATAGAAGAAATTGCAGCTCATTTGCAAAGCCTCCCATATCATTTTTAGCACCTCATTCCACCCAAAATTGATTTTCACCTGAGAGATTTGACCTTAGACTCTTCCTTCCACCAAAAGAATCAACATGGGCTTCCCTGGTGGCGCAATGGTTGAGAGTCCACCTGCCGATGCAGGGGACACGGGTTCGTGCCCCGGTCCGGGAAGATCCCACATGCCGCAGAGTGGCTGGGCCCGTGAGCCATGGCCGCTGAGCCTGCACATCCGGAGCCTGTGCTCCGCAACAGGAGAGGCCACAACAGTGAGAGACCCGCATACCACAAAAAAATAATAATAATAATCAACATCCTTATGAATTTTTTCCCCCATCGCTCCTTAATCTTAACTTAGGTAGAAAAAATAAAGCAAAAAACATTTGGCTTCCTCGGTAGAGCTTTATTGAACAGGTAATTTGTACACCCCACTATTACTGGCAAATGGATGTATGCAACACTACCATTACCAAGGTACAAAAGGCCTTTTAATAATCAAATCTGACCCCTTTCTTGTTTCTCTGATTGGTCTGTATTTGGGGAAAGCCATAAAACTTCCTCATGCTTCTGGAACACGCATACACAGTAGAGACACAGAATCTTCACAATAGCCACAAATGGGAAATATGACTTACAAAGAATTTTAAGCATTCTTCTCAAATTTAATTTTTCTTAATGATCGTGATTTTTCTCCCACTTTTGTACCTCCAGGTTGGAGATCGGATTGTCAGCATTAATGGGCAACCTTTGGATGGGCTGTCTCACGCGGACGTGGTTAATCTGCTGAAGAACGCCTACGGGCGCATTATCCTGCAGGTATTGCGATCAATGGAACTCGCAGCTGCGAGAGGCAGATAAGTGGTGTGCAAAAAAGATTGAGCGTCACTGGCAGGAGGCATCACTGCCCAGCAGGGTGCCTGCCGATGTGAATTATGAAGGTTGAAAGCAAGAAATTATTATTTGTATTCAGAAATTCTTTAATGCCACCCATACAGGCAGTGAACATGATTATATGAAAGCATAACAAGGGGAGAAAAATTACCCTTTGCTTCACATGATAAATCAACAAGGCTTTTAGCTTCTGTTGTTCTTTTGTAAATCAAAGTTTGCAAGGAATAGAAAATGATTTCTTTTCTTATGCCCCAAAACTGTGTCTGAACTGCCCAAGTGCACTCCTTTTAAAGGAAGGGAAAAGTAACTATGCTCTTTCTCCTGTAGCATAAATGATTGCCAACACTGCTAAATGCTTACCACATAGTAGTCATCAACTAAGGCAGACAATCATGTTTCAGCTGTGGTCCCCAAGAGTATTGTCCAGAGGCACAGGGAAATATACCAGGAAGTAAAAACGAGGTGTGCTGTTAATCACCCCTCCTTCGATTTCAGCACTTTGAGTATCTCTGAGATTGATATCGTGTAGTGAGTGAGAGGCAGCGTACTGGCAGCAAGTTTTGTTAGTGAGTTCCCCCCAAAATGTATGTTTATAATCACCATACTTCTGCAGGGGTAGTATTAAATGGTTTATAGGTAAAAAAAATAAAACCCACCATTTCTTATCTCAGAGAGAGGGCAAGCCAGCCCCTCCAATCATTCTAGCCTTTAAATAATCAGTTCGAATTGAAAAACCATAACTTTAGGGAGGACCAATTTGTGGTGCTTAACTCTCACATCTCAAATGTCTAAGTCCAAAGTGCTGAAACAGACATTTAAGAAAAAGTCAATGGCTTTCAGTACGTGGGAAGGGAATCGTAAAGTACTGCCAGTGGTTTCAAGGGAGTTTATGTGGTAGGCAACATGTTATTCAGTGATCTGGGTCCCCAAGTTTCTGTTGAACACAAACAGGAACGCTGTGTGGACTGGCTGTAGAGTCGACTTCCTTTGTCCTCATCCTCAGGGGTTACCTCTTGTTCCACCTTCCACTGCTTCGTCATCCTCAGAACCTGCAAATCCTTGCTTTTTCTTGTTTGCAGCCCTTGCTCTTCCTTCGAGTTATGCTGACCCC
This sequence comes from Tursiops truncatus, assembly GCF_011762595.2. Classification (NCBI taxonomy): domain Eukaryota; kingdom Metazoa; phylum Chordata; class Mammalia; order Artiodactyla; family Delphinidae; genus Tursiops; species Tursiops truncatus. The sequence goes on along the minus strand of NC_047034.1, from coordinate 131,088,693 downwards.
TAGAGGCCGTACAAGTGCAATTCTTCAATCGCAGAGCTGTGGCCCATTAGTTATACAGAATTTTACCAGGAAGTTATCAAATGATAACTATGTCAAGAAAAAAAAAGTGTTTCCCTTAGCAGAATCTAGTATTATTAACATTTTTATATACCAATATAATTTGTTCGGCTCCACCTTCTTCACAAAGAATTGAGAAGACACAGTGTAAAAGTGTAACATTACGTAAAGTACTTTAAGTGGAAATGAACTCATGTTCTCCCATGAAGAATTAACCCTTCATTCAGCCAAATTTGCCACTATTCACATACTTTTGAAGGGATTCCTTATTTTTCCTATTTCTGCATTTTAAGAAAATGACTTTTGGTTTCAAAATGTTCTCGTGTTAATCACATTAGTTGGTGGTGTCATTTTGTAACAGGTGATGTTAAAAATGGAATCCTTTGGGCTTTTGACAGTTGTGATCTACACAACTCTGGGTATGGAGCACATGTGCTCTCAAAGGCTTTAAACACAGAACTCAGGAAATTTCTTACGCCCTGCAACAGATGCCTTTCAGTTGCATAGTCGTATTCACTTTAATTAAAACAATGTGCATGGAATGGTACCAGCAATACAATTATCACAGCTGAGTTGTCAGTAGGTAATCATTTTTATTATCAGGTGAGCCAGCCCATTGTCAGAGTAGTAGAGAAGGTCAGATAGTTGTGTCTGATGATGTGGAAAAGACTTATTGTCGGTGCACATGGGAAGCGGTCAGCAAGTGCTGATGGCACAGGGAAGATTAGGTCTGGGTCAGTGGACTGGAGGGTGCAGAAGGGGAAGAGAGTCGAGGAGACAACTTCTGGAAGCTTCTCCCCATAGTTTAACTTGCTATTGCTAGGTATAGTAAGGAAGTAGATATTTCTGCCCTTAAAGTCTGATGGTTTCTTACTGTCAATTATAGATTGGTCAGTGGGGATTGATTTGGGTATAGGGGTCATTTCAAATGTTCTCAACTATATTTGCTTCTGTAGTCTGATAGTTTGCCTGGTTTAGTGCTTTTGTCTATGAACTACCACAAAACCTTTTTTGGACAAAATAAGGTAACCCAGACTCTCTTCTAGAAAATTTCATTTTTACCTCTTTCTTTGACAATATAGAAGATAAAAAGAGCACATCAGGGATTTTTGTCACTAAATGAACTTGTGGGGCTTGTTCTGGATCCAAACATTTTAGAATGTAGAATGTGGATGGAGGCAGCACTAACTAAACCAGGGAATATAGGAAGGGCATGTTGGGAGAGAACATTGTATTTTGAGGCATCCAGGTGGAGATATCCAGCAGGCAGAGGAAATGGGCTGCCAATACTCGGGGAGACTTCAGTGCTGGAAACAGGATAAATAAAGCCATCTGAGGCTTCTTGGGGTCAACATCCCCACTGCCTGGCACATTATACTTCATAGATATTGGTTGAATAAGTGAATGTAAACAGTGGAGACAAAGACAGAGGATCAAGGCTTGGAGTCAGCAGCAACTAGGGAGAACAGGAGAAGAGAGTCTGAAGTCAGGGAGATTAACTAAGGGTCTGTCTATAAAGTAGTTTGGAGGTCCTTGGGGACACCCTCCAAAACACAAAAAACCTGATGTAAGAGGGCCCCACTGCTGGTTAGGAGAGAGAGATGTGTCATGTTCAGGATAATATAGAGAAAACAGTGACTTCTCTTGTGCGCCCTCTTTAGAAAATGGAAGAGAAAAAATAAGACACAGGATTAATTCAGGAGGTCCAATATCCAACAACCAGGAGTTTAAAAAGGAAAAGCAGAAAAATAAAAAAGAAATGAAATAAATTTAACTTAAGGTCCATTAATCAGTGAGCAAAATAAATAAAAGAAGAATAATACCTGTATACTACATTCTAAAACTTTCAAAGAGAAAAGTATAAGCTACTTACAAAAGAACAAGAGATTCAAATGTCACCTGACTCTTTTTCAGCAATATATTTCTGAGAAAATTACTTTAGGATATACTCCAACAAAAGAGGAAAGTAAGAGAGAGGGAAGCAGGTGGTTCCAACACTAAGGAACATGGAAGTCCCAGGACAGCTGTGCAGCAGGCAGAGAGAACAACTTGTCCAAATCGGAGCAGGAGAAGAGGGCTCTAAGGGAAACGCCTCTGAATTAGAGGGAAAAAAGAGGAACAGATAGATTACCTTGTACATTTAACTGAATTGGAGGTTTAAGATCCAATTAAATTGGAAAGTTTGGGGCTGAATTAGTGATAAGTATATACAAATTAAACAAAATAAGATCATTATTGACCTTGAGGACAATAAACTTATACCAAAAAAAGAGAGAGAGAGAAATGTAATCCTAGTATAGTAGTTGGCTCAGTATGAATAACATTTATATAAACATAAGTCATAATAAAACTGATAGAACGAAACATCGTAATGCATGAAATATTAGTAGCATGAGAGTTTGTGATGTGTTCGTGGAGAGGAAAATATAAGAGAGTTAAATCTTTAAAGTTGAAATAAGAGTTTCAGAAATCATTAAAACTACAAAGGTTTAAGTATATCTAAAGAAACATAAGAAAGAAGTAGAAGTTAAAAACATAAAAATTAAGTGTAAGATTTTGGCAAGCTAAATTTTCATCTGTTGGAATAGGGAGTCTATTGATGTCATCAAGATGATAAATTTCAAAATAGTTTTATAAAGTGTATTATTTAGCTTACACCTCTAGAATTGAAAAGAGAAATGTTCAGTGTGTATCTAGGGAATGAGAGTGTTGAATTTTTTTTATCATGTACTGTAATACTTAATTTTTCATCATGTGAACACAAAAGGAAATATACTAGGAAAATCTAATAGAAAAGAACCAGGAGTTAAGAATACAGGTACTAGACCCTAAAGGAGAAAAGAATTTTAAGAATAGCACACTTGAGCAGAAGCAAGAAGAACTACAATCCTGCAGCCTGTGGAACAAAAACTACATTCACAGAAAGATACACAAGATGAAAAGGCAGAGGGCTATGTACCAGGTGAAGGAACAAGATAAAACCCCAGAAAAACAACTAAATGAAGTGGAGAGAGGCAACCTTCCAGAAAAAGAATTCACAATAATGATAGTGAAGATGATCCAGGACCTCGGAAAAAGAATGGAGGCAAAGATTGAGAAGATGCAAGAAATGTTTAACAAACACCTAGAAGAATTAAAGAACAAACAAACAGAGATGAACAATACAATAACTGAAATGAAAACTACCCTAGAAGGAATCAATAGCAGAATAGCTGAGGCAGAATGGATAAGTGACCTGGAAGACAGAATGGTGGAATTCACTGCTGTGGAACAGAATAAAGAAAAAAGAATGAAAAGAAATGAAGACAGCCTAAGAGACCTCTGGGACAACATTAAATGCAACAATATTCTCATTATAGGGGTCCCAGAAGGAGAAGAAAGAGAGAAAGGACCTGAGAAAATATTTGAAGAGATTATAGTCAAAAACTTCCCTAACACAGCAAACAAAATAGCCACCCAAGTCCAGGAAGTGCAGCGAGTCCCATACAGGATAAACCCAAACAGAAACACGCCGAGACACATAGTAATCAAATTGGCAAAAATTAAAGGCAAAGAAAAATTATTGAAAGCAGCAAGGGAAAAATGACAAATAACATACAAGGGAACTCCCATAAGGTTAACAGAAGCTCTACAAGCCAGAAGGGAGTGGCATGATATACTTAAAGTGATGAAAGGGAAGAACCTACAACAAAGATTACTCTACCCAGCACGGATCTTATTCAGATTCGATGGAGAAATCAAAAGCTGTACAGACAAATGAAAGCTAAGAGAATTCAGCACCACCAAACCAGCTTTACAACAAATGCTAAAGGAACTTCTCTAAATGGGAAACACAAGAGAAGAAAAGGACCTACCAAAACAAACCCAAAACAATTAAGAAAATGGTCATAGGAACATACATATTGAAAATTACCTTAAACATGAATGGATTAAATGCTCCAACCAAAAGACATAGACTGGCTGAATGGATACAAAAGCAAGACCCATATATATGCTGTCTACAAGAGACCCACTTCAGACCTAGGGACACATACAGACTGAAAGTGAGGGGATAGAAAAAGATATTCCGTGCAAATGGAAATCAAAAGAAAGCTGGAGTAGCAATACTCATAGCAGATAAAATAGACTTTAAAATAAAGAATGTTACAAGGGACAAGGAAGGACAGTACATAATGATCAAGGGATCAATCCAAGAAGAAGATGTAACAATTATAAATATAAATGCACCCAACATAGGAGCACCTCAGTATATAAGGCAACTGCTAACAGCTATAAAAAAAGAAATCGACAGTAACACAATAATAGTGGGGGACTTTAAATACCTCACTTACACCAATGGACAGATCATCCAAAATAAGAATAAATAAGGAAACAGAAACTTTAAATGACACAATAGACCAGATAGATTTAATTGATATTTATAGGACATTCCATCCAAAAAGCAGATTACACTTTCTTCTCAAGTGTGCATGGAACATTCTCCAGGATAGATCACATCTTGGGTCACAAATCAAGCCTCAGTAAATTTAAGAAAATTGAAATCACATCAAGCATCTTTTCTGACTACAGTGCTATGAGATTAGAAATCAATTACAGGGAATAAATCATAAAAAACACAAACACATGGAGGCTAAACAATACATTACTAAATAACCAAGAGATCACTGAAGAAATCAAAGAGGAAATCAAAAACTACCTAGAGACAAATGACAATGAAAACACGACGATCCAAAACCTATGGGATGCAGCAAAAGCAGTTCTAAGAGGGAAGTTTATAGCTATGCAAGCCTACCTCAGGAAACAAGAAAAATCTCAAATAAACAATGTAACCTTACACCTAAAGGAAATAGAGAAAGAAGAACAAACAAAACCCAAAGTTAGCAGAAGGAAAGAAATTATAAAGATCAGAGCAGAAATAAATAGAAACAAAGAAAACAATAGCAAAGATCAATAAAACTAAAAGCTGGTTCTTTGAGAAGATAAAATTGATAAACCATTAGCCAGACTCATCAAGAAAAAGAGGGAGAAGATTTAAATCAATAAAATTAGAAATGAAAAAGGAGAAGTTACAACAGATACCACAGAAATACAAAGCATCCTAAGAGACTACTACAAGCAACTCTATGCCAATAAAGTGGACAACCTGGAAGAAATGGACAAATTCTTAGAAAGGTATAACCTTCCAAGACTGAACCAGGAAAATTAGAAACTATGAACAGACTGATCACAAGTAATGAAATTGAAACTGTGATTAAAAATCTTCCAACAAACAAAAGTCCAGGACCAGATGGCTGCACAGGTGAATTCTATCAAACATTTAGAGAAGAGCTAACACTCATCTTTCTCAAACTCTTCCAAAAAATTGCAGAGGAAGGAACACTCCCAACTCATTCTATGAGGCCACCATCACCCTGATAACAAAACCAGACAAAGATACTACAAAAAAAAAAATTACAGAACAATATCACTGATGAATATAGATGCAAAAATCCTCAACAAAATACAAGCAAACAGAATCCAACAATACATTAAAAGGATCATACACCATGATCAAGTGGGATTTATCCCAGGGATGCAAGGATTCTTCAATATACACAAATCAATGATACACCATATTAACAAATTGAAGAAGAAAAACCATATGATCATCTTGATAGATGAAGAAAAAGTTTTTTGACAAAATTCAACACCCACTTATGGGTAAAAGCTCTCCAGAAGGTGGGCATGGAGGGAACCTACCTCAACATCATAAAGGCCATATACAACAAACCCACAGCAAACATCATTCTCAATGGTGAAAAACTGAAACAATTTCCTCTAAGATCAGGAACAAGACAAGGATGTCCACTCTCACCACTGTTATTCAACATAGTTTTGGAAGTCCTAGCCACAGCAATCAGAAAAGAAAAAGAAATAAAAGGAATACACATTGGAAAAAAAGAAGTAAAACTGTCACTGTTTGCAGATGACATACTATATACATAGAGAATCCTAAAGATGCTACCAGAAAACTATTAGAGCTAATCAATGAATTTGGTAAAGTTGCAGGATACAAAATTAATGCACAGAAATCTCTTGCATTCCTATACACTAATGATGAAAAATCTGAAAGAGAAATTAAGGAAACACTCCCATTTACCACTGCAACAAAAAGAATAAAATATCTGGGAATAAACCTACCTAGGGAGACAAAAGAGCTGTATGCAGAAAACTATAAGACACTAATGAAAGAAATTAAAGATGATACCAACAGATGGAGAGATATACCATGTTCTTGGATTGGAAGAATCAATATTGTGAAAATGACTATACTACCCAAAGCAATTTACAGATTCAATGCAATCCCTGTGAAATTACCAATGGCATCTTTTACAGAACTAGAACAAAAGATCTTAAAATTTCTATGGAGCCACAACAGACCCCGAATAGCCAAAGCAGTCTTGAGGGAAAAAAACGGAGCTGGAGGAATCAGGCTCCCTGACTTCAGACTATACTACAAAGCTACAGTAATCAAAATATGGTACTGGCACAAAAACAGAAACATAGATCAATGGAACAAGATAGAAAGCCCAGAGATAAACACATGCACCTATGGTCAACTCATCTATGACAAAGGAGGCAAGGGTATACAGTGGAGAAAAGACAGTCTCTTCAATAAGTGGTGCTGGGAAAACTGGACAGCTACATGTAAAAGAATGAAATTAGAACACTCCCTAACACCATACACAAAAATAAACTCGAAATGGATTAAAAACCAAAATGTAAGGCCAGATGCTATTAAACTCTTAGAGGAAAACATAGGAAGAACACTCTTTGACATAAATCACAGCAAGATCTTTTTTGATCCACCTCCTAGAGTATTGGAAATAAAACCAAAAATAAACAAATGGGACCTAATGAAACTTCAAAGCTTTTGCACAGCAAAGGAAACCATAAACAAGATGAAAAGACAACCCTCAGAATGGGAGATAATATTTGCAAATGAATCAATGCAGAAAGGATTAATCTCCCAAATATATAAACAGCTCATGCAGCTCAATATTAAAAAAACAAACAACCCAATCCAAAAATGGGCAGAAGACCTAAGTAAACATTTCTCCAAAGAAGACATACAGATGGCCAAGAGGCACATGAAAAGCTGCTCAACATCACTAATTATTAGAGAAATGCAGATCAAAGCTACAATGAGGTGTCACCTCACACCAGTTAGAATGGGTATCATCAGAAAATCTACAAACAGCTAATGCTGGAGAGGGTGTGGAGAAAAGGGAACCCTCTTGCACTGTTGGTGGGAATGTAAATTGATACAGCCACTATGGAGAACAGTATGGAGGTTCCTTAAACAACTAAAAATAGAATTACTGTATGACCCAGCCATCCCACTACTGGGCATATACCCAGAGGAAACCATAATTCAAAAAGACACATGCGGGCTTCCCTGGTGGCACAGTGGTTGAGAGTCCGCCTGCCAATGCAGGGGACATGGGTTCGTTCCCCAGTCCGGGAAGATCCCACATGCCGCGGAGCGGCTAGGCCCGTGAGCCATGGCCGCTGAGCCTGCGCATCCGGAGCCTGTGCTCTGCAATGGGAGAGGCCACAACAGTGAGAGGCCCGCGTAACCCCACCCCCCCCCAAAAAATGACACATGCACCCCAATGTTCATTGCAGCACTATTTACAATAGCCAGGTCATAGAAGCAACCTAAATGTCCATTGACAGATGAATGGATGAAGAAGATGTGATACATATATACAATGGAATATTACTCAGCCATAAAAAGGGACGAAATTGGGTCATTTGTTGAGACATGGATGGATGTAGTGACTGTCATACAGAGTGAAGTAAGTCAGAGAAAAACAAATATAGTATCTTAACACATATATGTGGGACCTAGAAAAATGGTACAGATGAACCAGTTTGCAGGGCAGAAATTGAGACACAGATGTAGAGAACAAACGTATGGACACCAAGGGGGGAAAGCGGCAGGGGGGTGGGGACGGTGATTGGATGAATTGGGCGATTGGGATTGACATGTATACACTGATGTGTATAAAATGGATGATTAATAAGAGCCTGCTGTATAAAAATAAATAAAATTAAAAATTTTTTTAAAAAAACAAATTTATAGAAATTTGTAAAATAACTACCTCAAACCAAACTATATCTCAAAATTAAACAATTGGGGATATTGAAATATTTTTTTTAAAAAATAGCACACTTACGAATGAGGCAGAAGAAAATAAAACCGTAGGAAAGTCATTGCAGCTGGCAGATAAATCGCTGGCAATCTTTGTTTTAGCTTTTTTTTATGTTGACACTTTTTAAAGTCTTTATTGAATTTTTTACGATATTGCTTCTGTTCTATGTTTTTTGGTTTTTTGGCCTTCGGGCATGTGGGGTCTTAGCTCCCTGGCCAGGGATCAAACCCGCACCCCCTGCACTGCCAGGGAAGTCCTGCTAGCAATCTTTAAAAGAATTGATTTCTCTCTTTAAAGTTTGTGGCAAGTCAGTAGAGAGCAAGGGAGTAGTTGGGAGCAAAGGACATAGATAAAAAGATGGAGATGTTTTTACCTCTGAAAAAGAGGATAAGAAGGTTTTCAGGGGAGTTTGAGTCGGATGGCTTTCCTTCTAGGATGGTCATTTTCTAAGCATGAATAAAGAAAATATTTTGACATTTGAGAGAAATGCTTCTCAAACCTCAGCATGTTCCAGAACTATCTGGAGGGCTCGTTAAACAGACAAACTGCTGGGTCCCACCCCCAGAGCTTCTTATTGTGTAGGACTGGGGTGGATCCAGGAATTTCCATTTATAACAAGCTGCCAGGTGGTACTGATGCTGCTAGTTAGAGAGCAACCTGAGACCCACTGGAGTAGTGCATTCTTTAGGGATGAACAAAGATTTGCACATGCTGTTCTCTATGCCTGGAATACCTGTCTCTCCCCACCTGTATCCCCTCTCTATAAAGGTACAACATGTGAGTAGTTCTTAACCTTGGTTGCCCAGTAAAATCACTGACTCTAGTATCAGTTCCTGGGTCTCACCCCATGAAATTAATTGGTCTGGGATGTGGCCTGAACACTGGGCTATTTTAAAGCTTTCTAGGTGATTTATTATGTAGCTAGGGATAAGACCAGATGATCTGTGAGGGTTCATGATGGGTAGAAAGCCAAGTGATGCCAGAAAAAGGGTAGTAAGCTTCGGGAAAAGGATCAAGAGCTAAAGGTTTGAAAGTTGAAGTGAAGACCTGGGGTAAGTTCTGAAGGACATGAAAGGTTTAGTGTCAGAAAGTTGTGCATCTTGAATCCTTTTAACTCTTAAGTTTCCTGTAGGAAACTGGATCACGGCTTCTTCCTTTCAAGGTTGCCGTGAGGGTTAAATGTGGTGTAACACAATAAAAATACTGGATTGAAAATGTTAAGCATTAAATAAGTGATACTTTATTACTCTCATTATAATAACATAGTCTTGAAGTCAGAGGATGCTAAAATTCCTTTTAAAATCCTAGTAGTGTGGTGGTTTTCCAGGTGGCATTTGAGGTGTGTGCCACTAGATGATGATGTGACTAGGTCACTTTGCTTCTTCTTACTTCACTCCAAACTTAAAACATTTGACACTTCAGACCATTATATTCTGAAAACAGATAATTAAGATCAAAATATTCTGATGTCACTAGAATCAGTGTCCCTAGATTCTAAATAAAAACTTTAATCAGATATGCTTTCTAGTTCATTAAGTTACACCAAATGCCAGGCATGGGGACAAAGCAAGGTTTTTCTGATTGTTCTGCAATGTGCTCTCATCTTAAGATGCCAACTTTCTCAGGGGTCACCTTAACATGACAGTTCTTCCTGTCTGTTTCCAGCGTATCTGCACTATGGATTTAGGATGCAGGCTGGGTGTGAGTGCTGAGTTTGTATTTTGTACTACAAGATTTGGGTCCTAACAAATCTAAAAGCTAATCTCATTCCTTTGCAAGACCAGCAAGTCAGGAAAGTTCTAAGCAAGGAGCTCAAGCTTTTATGCACTGTAATGTCCTACTTACCTGGACAATATTTTGACTTCTCAATTCTTAAAAACATAATTTCCCAAACCTATTTTTAAGGAAAGGTACTCTTCCTAGGGTCCATGCAATAAAGACCTGTGCTTTATTACTCAATTAGAAAATTTACCTAATATACATGGTTCTATTATAGAACATATACATCTGATTGAACTTAGTTTTGCTTTTAACGTAAATTATTAAATGCCACAAGGAGCCAAGGCACGAGAGAGTATATCAGAACAGATACCTTTCCAAGGAGAAGACAAAATTTAAGGAATTAAATATTGAAGGGGAAACACTCTGGGAGGGGGAAATTCATTTGGAGGAGGAAACAGAGTGAAGGGTAGGTGCAGTTGAAGGGGGAAGCACAGAGGGAGGGGGTAGGTGCAGTTGGAGGGGAAGCACAGAGGGAGGGGGTAGGTGCAGTTGGAGGGGAAGCACAGAGGGAGGGGATAGGTGCAGTTGGAGGGGGAAATACAGGGAGGGGGTAGGTGCAGTTGGAGGGGAAGCACAGAGGGAGGGGTAGGTGCAGTTGGAGGGAGAAACACAGAGGGAGGGGAAAATTCACTTGGAGGGGAAAACACGCTTATTGGTTTGTCTTCTTCCAGGGATCCAAAGGTCTCTTGTTCCTTAGGCTTAAAGGATAAGGCTTCTTTCCCATCCTTGTTTTCACAAGCCTCGCCCTGGCGTGGAGCACTTTACTCCTTCCCTTCTTTCATTTCACAAGTCTCCTGCTTCTCAGGGGCAGAGGTCTCCTCCTCTCCCTTTGGGTCAGCAGCCTGCATCTGCTCAGGGAGGCACTTATTAAATGTTTGATCGTAACGAGGTTGGGGAGATAGGAGAAAACAAAGTTCTTTCAGTCAGCGTCTGGTGAGTCTAAACTGATGAATCATGTGGCAGCTCAAGAAGCTCTGTTAGTTTACTGCGTGCGTCCCCATCACCCAGCAGTTCCATATCTAGGTCTCCACCTTGAAGAACCTCTCGGGATTTCTGTCGCAGTACTGTGTGCAACAATGAGGAGGAACATAGCCTTACACAGCTTTTGAGCCAGGTTAGTGATTTTGAAGGGTGATTGGGAGGCAAGGTGCAACATCTGCTGTCTCCAGGCCCTGGGGACGAGGCATGAGAGGAAGGGCTGCTGATCTGAGTGATGTAATAAAGCCAGACCGTAGGCTGTGGATCTCATGAGATGGAGCTGGTCCTAGCCGGGTGGAAGGATTCCAGACACCATGGCTCTTTCAAGTTGCACAGACCTTAGTACCATCACCTCAGGACGTCGAAGGCTGTCTGCCTTCCCCAGGAATCCCTTTCCGTCCCCTCCCCTCTCCGTTTAGAATGGCGTCCGTATCTGCCTCCCCTGTTAGGTGACAGCAATGGCAAGCCTGCTTGTGGGAGAGTGGGGAACACATTTGCTTTCCCTGGGTTTCCTCTGCTCCCACCCATGTCCTCAGAACCTACCACAGAAGTTTGCACCCAGTAGTTCAAAATTTACTTTAAAAAAAAGTGACCAAACTTCCCATTAGCCTTTTTGCCTTCCCCCTTCCTCAAACACAGAAATAGACCTCTCCCAGCCTCACCTCCAAGCCTAGTCCCCGGTATTGCTGGGCAAAGAGCAGGGCTGAGCCAAGACTCCTAGACCACAGCTCTGTCTCCTCAAACTTGTATCCAGCTGAACATGCCCTTCCAAGATCGGATTATCCCCTTTCACAAGTCATGTCTAGGAAGGCCAATCAACTCTGAGACCAAGAAGGTTGATGCAAATGCCTTGGGGCTGTAGAGTTATCCTGGGGGTGATGGGTTTGTCTCCTTGCTTCCCTGCAAAAGACCAAACTATCAGTGAAAATGCTTCCCATTTCCCATCCAGCCCTTTGTATTCCACTCCTACAAAATAGGCAGGAGCTCAGGGATCCTAGGTTTTAATATTGTCCGTTATTGTGAGGCCCATCTTATTTCAGGGTTGGGGGAGAGCAAGAGGCCTTCAGATTTTAGAAGGATATGAGTTTTTCTGTAAGGTGATGCTATATTAGTGTTTTTACATTTTCTAGCTAGATAAAGAAATTTAATTTTTACCCAAATAGAACTATGGCTTTGGTTTTACAGTTTATATGGACTCCTGAAAGTTTATTAAAATTCAAAAGCTTTCTTCCTAGAACATCCATGGGGTGTATATCTCCTACCTCCCAACCCCTCTCCTTGTAGTACTGGGGGGAGGGATGCGTTTTTCCCGCCTGTTGCCAAGCACAGCCATGAAGATCACCTGTACTTGCAGCTGCTTGTTTGACTCTCTGCCCCTCTTTCTTCCCAGCTCCATGTCTAGACTGTACTTCATTATATGCAGGGTGAAGCAGATCTCTAGGTGTGAGGGTCCAAGACCAGATCTGTACCCTCTCACTAGGTGATTTGCCTCACACTGAATTCAATTAAGAGCACAGGATTCTAGAGTAAAATGGCATGGGTTTGAATCCAGCCTTCACTCCTTCGCTGAACGTGAGAAAGTTACTTAACCTCTCTGCTCCAGGTTCCTCTGTCTGTAGTATGGGAATAATGATGGTACCTACGTCTGTAGGGACTCAGAAGAGTGCTTAGCATAGAGGAAGTGCTCAGTTTATATTCAGTATCATGGTGCTGTTATATGTTGAATAAATGAGCCAGTAAAGAAAGGAGCAGGTTACCATCAAGTCTTGGCTTTTGAAGGTATCTTAGAAAAAGTAATATTTTACTGACTTTCTTCTTCAGCCCCATAACAGATGGTCTGGTTCATGGACAGCTGAGAGTACATGTCCAGATTCCCATCAAGTATAGGAATCCCCCTCACCATATCCCAAATCGGTAGAGTTTTGAGTCTCTGAGTCCTTGCTTTGTGGGGGGCTCATGTCCTAACAAGTTGAGCCATTCCATTCTGTAACTGCCTCAGTTATTAGATTTTTTTCTTCTTAAAAAGACCCAGAACCAATCTCCTTGTAACCTCTATCAATCTCACTCTGTTCCATGGAAATTCAGAATATTGAACTCTGTACGCCCTATTCCTTAGGAAGGTTTTAGGTTCATTCATTTATTCATTCCACAAAAGCTTATTAAGCAGTTGTGTGCCAGGCACCTTCACATTGAGAAGCTGTCCTTATCCTCATGATTCCTGTGATTGGGTGGGAAAGACAGCTAACAGTCACACAAATACATATCATGACGATTTGTAAGGAATACTTAGAGCGCTACAGAAAGGAAAACGGGAAATTAATTTGAACATGGGTAGTCAAAGAAGGCTTGTATAATGGAAGTGACCAACTGGTTTGGTGGAGGGGAGGGTGCGGGACTCCATGCAGAAAGAACTGTGGAATGTGGGGTGGAGTGGAAGACATAGATGGGATTAGAGGGGTAGGCTAGGAAGGACATTTGTGTGTACAGTTAGGGAGTCTTAATTTTATTCCAGGTACAAAGAAAGACCACTGAAAGGTTTTAAGCAGGGGAGGGCCATTATCCATTTTATATTTTAAAAGATAACTGGCTGTTGTGTAGAAGAGAGATTAGAAGAGGGTGAGTGGGGATTCCAGGTAAAAGACAGCTGATGATGATTGAATTAGGATGGTCACCAGAGAGATGAAAAGGAAACAAACTTGAGAAGTATATTGGAGGTAGAGTCCAGAGGATTTGGTGGTAGATTATTCAGAATAAGCGTCAGTTAGGTTAGCATTCTAGTACCTTTCCAGCTGGGCAGTCACCAGCCAACAATCGGGTGTTTTCAATATAATACCTAGTGGGTTTCTAATTGGGCAGCTGGAGGTGCCATATCTTAAGAAGAGGAAACCTAGAGGGAAAATGAATAGAAGGGATGTGGTTGTTGGATCAAGAATTTGGATTCGGTTGTGTTAATTAGGCTTTGAGATATTAAAATGCAGATGTTGAGTTGGCAATTGGATATAACAGACTAAGCTGGGAATTGTTAGCACGTTGTTGGAATTTAAAGCTGTGGGAATGTGTATGCTGTGACCTAGACCCTGAGTGTGCAAGTGGGAAGTGGGCCAGGACTGAGCCACGAGGGGTGAGTAGAATAGCAGAGATGGAAGCTGCAGGAGAAAAGCCGGAGAGTGGGTCATGGGAGTCTGGGTCTGGCAACAGAGATGGAAACTGGAATGGAGTGGGGTTTTGAAAATGATGTAGGCTGAGCGTAGGTAGGATTACATAGGTCACATGCAGAGACAACTCCTCCACTACATTTGCTGGGGAGGAGAGGAAAAAAAAAAACAGAAACTGGTGGTAAGTGCAGAGGAGAGTCTATCATTTTCTTTTTTGTTGTTTATCCTAAATATTCCCCCAATTTTTTCATTCTTTATATTATAGTATTTCCAGAAGATCCTAAAACTTATAGATAGAAATGTTTTCCCCCAGAATAGGATGCTTCACCCAAAATGTGTTCTGATCCAGCCAGGGCTGGGGCCAGGGCCAGCCTGTGGCTTTCCTTGTCTAAATACTCTATTAATAGAGGCAACTAAGCTTAACTATTTAGGTAGTCATGCCCTCTGTCGGCTTATTCTGAAACTGCAGTCAAATCAAGGTCTTGCATTGTTGTCAAGCTAAGTCCCTTCACTCTGTACTTGAGTGCTCTTATGTGGAAGAACTGTTCATCAGAAGCAGGGGAAGACCAGGAGTTCTTGAGAAAGAATCTCTGATAACTAGTTGAGGTGGAAGAGCTATTTATGATTCCTCTTTAACAGATGAAGAAACTGAAACTCAAGCCACAGTGTCATTTAAGTGGCAAAAACTGAACTTCATTCTGACAGAGCTATACCATATTTCTTCTTAATTCTTTGGAATGTTTTTGCAGAATAGAAATATAAGTGAATGTTTAAATGTTGGTTGTTCTATACTTTTGTCTGGGACCCTCTAAAAGGCAAATCATAGGAAGTAAGAGATATTCTTTCTTTCATTCACCAAATATTAATTGAACACCTACTATATGCTAGACATGTTCTACATAAGGGGCATACAGTAGTGAATAAAACAGACAAACTTCATGCCCTCACATTCTAATATGAAATGGTAAGACAGTAAATAAGGCAAGATATATAATTAATTAGATAGTAATGGCAGTAAGAAGGAAATATAAAGCGGGGAAGGAAGATGTTGTTAAACAAAATGCAACTGAGTGAGTTTGAAGATCTATTTGGCTTTGTCCAATGATTCATGAATTGGGCAGCATCCCATTTAACAAGTAGAATGGAACTCCAAGGATCTATACGATATAGAAGGCTTTTATAGGGAGACGGAGGGTGGGACAAGGAAGTTAAAAAGTGAATTATTTCAGGCAAGGTCACCTTCCCTTCCTGGGAAGGCAGGGGGTCTTATCAAGCAGATCCCCTCACTGGTGTTGATGAGGAAATTCCAGACTGATTGTTTTAAAATTCCACTCCAAGGAGGGGCTGAAACTGCAGTTAGGTTAGGTGTTAATTCCTAGTAGGGCTTAGCATACATGACTATTTTGGGCCTGTTTCTTTTCTTTTTTTTCTTAATTAATTTTTTAATTAAAGTATAGTTGATTTACAATGTTATATTAGTTTCAGGTGTACAACATAGTACTTCAATATTTTATGGATTATACTCCATTTAAAGTTATTATATAATATTAGCTATATTCCCTGTGCTGTACATTACATCCTTGTATCTTATTTATTTTGTACCCAGTAGAGTGTGCTTCTTAATCCCCTTCCCCTATCTTGCCCCTTCCCACTTCCCTCTCCCCACTGATAACCACTAGTTTGTTCTCTGTATCTATGAGTCTGTTTCTGTTTTGTTATATCCATTCATTTACTTTATTTTTTAGATTCCACATGTAAGTGAAAACATACAATATTTGTTTTTTCTCTGTCTGCTTACTCCACTCAGCATAATTCCCTCCAGTTCCATCCATGTTGTTGCAAATGGCAAATTTCTTTTTATGGCTGAGTAATATTCCACTGTATATAGCCACCACACCTTCTTTATCCATTCATCTGTTGATGGACACTTGTGTTGTTCTGTACTGTTTTCCATTACGGCTGCACCAATTTACATTCCAACCAGCAGTGTACTAGGGTTCCCTTTTCTCCACATCCTTACCAATTTATTATTTGTGGTTTTTTTAACAATAGCCAGCCTGACAGGTATGAGGTGATATCTCATTCAGTAGGTTGTTTTTTTTTTATTTTGTTGATGGTTTCCTTCACTGTGCAAAAACTTTTTAATTACTTCCCATTTGTTTATTTTTGCTTTTTGTTTCCCTTGCCTGAGGAGACAGATTCAAAAAAATATTGCTAAGACTTATGTCAATGAGTTTACTGCTTATGTTTTCCTCTAGGAGTTTTATGGTTTCCAGTCTTGCATTTAGGTCTTTAATTCATTCTGAGTTTATTTTTGTATGTGGGGTGTGAAAAAAATGTTCTACTTTCATTCTTTTACATGTTCTTGTCCAGTTTTCACAGCATCACTTATTGAAGACACTGCCTCTTCCCCATTGCATATTTTTGCCTCCTTTGTCATAGATTAATTGACCATAAGTGTGTGGGTTTATTTCTGGTTTCTCTATTCTGTTCCATTGATCTATGCATCTGTTTTTGTGCTAGGGGCCTGTTGTTTCTTTGTAAACAATATAAAATGTTGGGCTGGGGTGTTGGTGTGGGACTTTTAGTTAGGGTGGCCAAGGAGGGTGACTCCAGTGTAAAGACCTGAGGGAAGTGAAGGAGCTGCGGGCAGAGCATTCCAGGCAGAATGCACAGCACTCACAAAGCGCCAAGGTGGAGATGTCTCTGCATGTTAGAGGAACAGCCAGGGGCCAGCATGGCTGGAGCAGGGTGAACACAGGGGAGAATGTTTGGAGACGAAAGTGGAGACATAACTGGGCAGATCACCTACAGATGGCCTTATAGACCATCTAGGGACTTCAGCATGTGATCCAGGGGGCTCCAGATTTCCCTTGGATGGTTTTAAGCAGAGGACTGAAATAATCTTCTGTATTTTAACAGGAACATTCTAGCTGCTATAGACTGAGTGGGGGAGGGGCTGAAGCAGGGAAATGAGTAAGTGGGCTTCTGTAAAACTCCAAGCAAGAGATGATTTTATAGAGACTTCCCTGGAGGTCCAGTGGTTAAGACACCTCGCTTCCACTGCAGGGGGCATGGTTTTGATACCTGGTCGGGGAACTAAGATCCTACATGCCACGTGGCACGGCCAAAGAATAGAAAAAAAAGAGAGAGAGAGAGAGAGAAAGAGATGATTTTATAGAAAGAGCAGTTGAATTTTTTGAGGATTGAAAGTGGGTTGTGAAAGGAAGAGTCGTCAAGGATGACACCAAGGTGTTTGCTGAGACTGGAAGAATGAAGTTGCATTACCTGAGATGAGGAAGGCCAGGGAGCAGAGGAGGGGTGGGGGAGTGGCTCAGTGCTGGACAGGTTAGATTTGAGATACCTGCTGGGTATCCCATTAGGGATGTCAAATTGGTGATTGGGTGTGGAGGTCTGGAGTTAAGTAAGAGGTGGTGCTGGAGAGACAGATTCAGGAATTATCATTACATAGATGATATTTAAATTCATAAAGAGGTATGAAGTGAGATAACTAAGAGGATGTGGAGATGGAAAGATAAGAAGCTCCAGGAGTGAGCCCTGTGGCACTCTGATAGAGTTTGGGGAGCTATGAAAAAAATGGCCAGAAGGTGGAAAGGAAACTAGTAAAGTGTAGTGTCATAGAAGCCAAATGAAGAAAATAGTTTGAGAAAGAATAATCCATTGTGTCAAATTCTGTAGATAGATTAAATAAGACTGAGAACTGACCATTGGATAGAGTATGGTTTCTCTAATTCTTCCCTGACTTATAATGGATTGTCTTGTTCTGACTCCCCCCGCTCCCCCGCCCAGGTTGTGGCAGATACCAATATAAGTGGCATAGCAACTCAGCTTGAGAACATGTCTACGGGCTACCCCCTTGGTTCCCTCGCTGCCAAGCACCATCTGGAGGACACAGAGTGAGTATTCTAGATGCAGAGTGCCTCTTATGTGTGTGGGCAAAGCTCAGTGAGACCTTTTCCAGATTGTAGAGTGTGCTCCCTAAAGGACAGGAATGGGAAAGTACACGTTACCCTTTCTGACTCCTAGGGAATCTCGAAGAAAGCAACAGGGTTGCCCTACTTCTCCCAAGACTTTGCTCCACCACGTGAGTTCTTCACAGACTGTTACCACAGGGCCTGCACACACCGCACCTGGCCACTGGAACTGGTGCCTGTGCCCTCTCCCCTCAGAATCCTCAGATTAGTAGCCCAGATGCGCCCTTCTTCATTACGCAAGGAACCAGGTTTCCTCAGTTTTCTAAGCTAAAATCTTGTTCTGAGGTTAAATCTTCTCGTCATGCTTGCTGGCATTTTTTACTAAAACCTGTCACTGCAGTTAAAGTTGCTCATTAAAGCAGTGTTTCTCAAACTACGATGTCCATAAGAATAACCCAAACAGCATATTGAAATATGCTAATTCCTCTGGCCCATTCTCAGAGATTCTGAGTAGGTGGTCTAGGGTGGGTTCTCCAGGACAGTGTTGCTGCAGATAAGCCGAGGACCCACACTTTGAGAAATGCTGCCCAAAGCTATTTGTCTCAACTCTACCAGTGCCTGGTCACTAGCTGGTGCTCAATAAATGTTTGTTGGCTGATCCGAACCCTTTATTGGAAGGATCTGATGGTCACAGCCATTCCCAACTTTTTCCTGATTGCTCATTAACTTAAATGACAGCTTTGAGTTTGTCTTTCTTGAGGAAAGAATATTAAACTAGGCTCATTTTACTTTTTTCTCATTATGAAAGTAATGAACACTTGCTATTAAAATGGGACAAATACATGAAAAGTATAACATTTTCAGGCTAGAATGGCCATATATTTAAAAAAAAAAAAAGAAATCAGGACCCTTATATGAAGAATAGTATACACTTAGCATCCTTTAACGTGTCCATGGAACTACCGAGATGCCCTGTGATCTTGGGTCCTTTGCTGTGATTCCACAGCTCCTGGCAGGTTGGGAACTACTAGGATAAAAGAACTCAAAAATGACTTATAATCTGACCACTGTTAACGTTTGGAGTTTTTTTTGTTTTTTTTTTTTTTTTTTACTAGTCTTCTAAGCGAAAGTAAATTAAAACTAACTGGAAGTGTGAGATAAATGCCAGTGGAAGAGTGAAGCTGCATTCCTCCCTCTCCCGGAGAAAAGAGACTCTAATTGTGATAGGTACAATTATGACGGTCTCTAATGATTTGGTGGCCCCCAGGGGCTAGCTCTAAACCAATGGCCTTGGACATCTAGGTTCCCATTTCAATATCCTTGGCAATAGGGCTGACTGTGTTTGAAAGAGGAGACATGAATCAAGTTCATGTCTAGCCGGTGGCCTATTCCTGAGAGTGCTTATAAGGCCACAAAGTGTTGAAACGTAGAGCCTTATTCATGACGTCATTACCATTCAGCCACAGGGGATAATACTTCATTATTTCAGCAGATATTTATTGAATGCCTTCCTAAGGCTAGACACTACAGGTGCTGGGTCCTGAGGACTCAAACTTAGAAACGTAGGTGAAGGCATTGCCCCAGTCCTCATAGAACTGCCAGAGGATTGGAAAAACAGACCCATAAATCCATGGTTATGAAAGAGTAAGTGTTGGAGAGCTTAGTTCAGTGAGAGAGAGAAGTAAGCACAGAGTCCTGTGAAGCCATGGAAGAGAGGCATAACTCAGCTAGGGTGGGTACTTGGAGGCACTAATACTTAACCTGAGTTTTTAAATAATTGGAAAAACCAGGAGTGGCATTTAAAAGAGGTAATAATATATACGGTATAGACGTTCAGCAATTACTGTGGATGCCTGCTGTAAACCACCAGCAAGTGCCTAGCAAACAACTGGTATCAGTGGGAAGCAGCTGAAAATCAAGCTTAAAATAAGCCAGGCAAAATCGAGGAGGAGGAGAGGGAAGAATATTCTAGTCAGACAGAACAGCATATTCAAAGGTTGCTCATATCCCAGTTTTGCAAATTTCTCTGAGTACATGAATGGCTGCATTTATATCAGGCGGCTCTCGGACGTGCATGCTGCCGCAGAACAAGTGGCCCTGCCGGGATACTCATGTAAACCTCCTGCCGATGAGACGACAGGGCCCAGGTACCAGAGTTCCTTTAGGTCTTTACCCTTTGGACAACCACGTATGGGAAGAAGAAATTGGCATTAGTTAAGCTTAGCTTTAACTCCTTGAGCCCAAAGGTGTAATTTAATTTTTACCCATGTTGTTTCTGAGAGAGATGACTTCCACACTGGACAAAGCTTTGAAAATCTAAATTATACATTTGAAACAAATTGTCTTTATCCATTTTGCTTCACCTTGGTTTCTCTCTTCTCTCCTGGATTTCAGTTCTCATTTACGTAGTCGTGATTCTGAGGGTGTGATAGGCACAGCGCTTGGTGCTGGGAATGCCCAGAGGGCAGAGGCTTAAGGAGTTGATAATCTGGTAGAGGAGAAAGATGGTTAAGAAATCATGATACAGTATGACAAGTGCTGTATGGAAATCTGGACCAAGAACAAAGGGAGCACAGAGAAGGTGGGGGTGAATGCTTCCAAGGGAGTCAGGAAAGCATCGCACTGGAGATTGGAGGTGGGTTTTGAAGAATGAGTTCCCACACTCAGTGGAAGTGGGGATCAGGTGCAGCGAGGATATTCAGGCAGAATAACAGCAGCCATTACTGAGCTCTAGGGCTGCCGTCACCTGTTCTGTTCAGAGGTCCACCTGTGGGCTGCGGTGTACACCAAGCTCAGGTGATACCCCGCCTCTCCATCTCCATGCATGTTCTTCAAAGATGTAAAGACAGTTCCGTTCAGCTTTAGACAGTAAGTTAAAAAGTTAAAAACTAAGCAAAAAAAAAGAGTGCTTTGACAACTTCAGCATCATGACTTTATTTTCAGTTAAAAAACAGTGGGTTTTATGAAAGAGAAACCTCTAAAACATCAAAAATATTGGCATGATATAGGAAATTCAAAAATAAGTTTCTAGATTGCTTTCTGACAGTTTGATTTGATAAACTGACCATCATCATTTCGCAGTATGAAAGTCTCTCTCAAATCTGTGTTCTTCCATTAAAATGAAATTCCCTCTCAATATCTATTCTTGAATTAAACAGCGTGCATTGTGTTTTCAGAACACCTCCACCTAAGATTATTACTTTGGAGAAAGGCTCTGAAGGATTGGGGTTTAGTATTGTAGGGGGTTATGGAAGTCCCCATGGAGACCTGCCAATTTATGTCAAGACTATATTTGCAAAGGTATTTTTTTCCTTTTTACTGTACTTTTTTTTTTTTAAATAAAACTTAGGTGAGATTTTTTTGTGTTTTGCTTTGCTTTACTTTGGGTGATACCTGAATGTGTGCATGTATGCTTGTTTCATTTTCATCTTACAGGAAATTCCCACACCACACTAGTGCAAGAAGTGTTCTTTTATAAAAGTGGAGTCACAAGAAGTGTAATATTCTTTAGACCCTTTTACAAAAGTAGATGCTAACAGATTTTAAAGAGTGTCTTCTTTCAACAACCAGTGTAAGGAATATGGCATGCTCTTTGCAAGAGCTCTTTGGCCTTGGAGGTATTGTTCTTGCGAGAACAAAGATTTAGCTTTCTACTTTAAGATATTGCAGAGGGCCATGGCATAAAGCTTTGTACAAGCCTGCGATCAGTGCACCATTAATGGCTGCCCAACCTCAGGATGCTTTAGCTGAAGGTGGTTTCTCTCTTCCAATAGTCTGCCACGTACTTGCAGGATTAACCCAGTGAGTTAGACTAAGACTGGATAACAGGGGACTTCCCTGGCAGCGCAGTGGTTAAGAATCCGCCTGCCAATGCAGGGGACATGGGTTTGAGCCCTGGTATGGGAAGATCCCACATACTGCAGAGCAACTAAGCCCGCATGCCACAACCACTGAAGCCCGTGCGCCTAGAGCCTATGCTCCACAACAAGAGAAGCCACCGCAATGAGAAGCCTGCACACCGCAGCGAAGAGTAGCCCCTGCTTGCCGCAACTAGAGGAAAACCCACGCACAGCAACGAAGACCCAACGCAGCCAAAAATTAAATAAATAAATTTATAAAAAGAAAAAAAAAAGGGGTGGATAACGGTATCTTTCGAGAATTAAGTAGTCCAATTCATCCTACTTAATACACAGGTAATAGTGTAGGTTTCTACTGCTGCCACTAGATAGCTCTTAGATAAGTTTTTAATTTCATTATTAAAGTTGGAATTTAAATTTGTTATAAACTTTTAAGATCTCTGAAAGTATTTAGTATTGATACTACAACTTCATTCTTCATTGCTTTTATCACAATCATTTGTTTATTAATTGATCCAATTGCCCCCTAGTGCTTTATTTTCCTAAAGAAATAAAGGCCTTCCACAGAAGAAATAAGACAGATTCTTTCTCTTTCCAGAAGGCTGTACTATACACTATATACAAGTTTGCTTTTACCTATGCAGAACTTATCACCTGTTAATTGGGTGTAACCGTGACCTGACATAAGCCTCAAGTCGTTTGGCGTTTGCTTTTGGAACACATTAGGCAGCTACAGATTTTTTTTTTTTGTGGTACGCGGGCTTCCCACTGTTGTGGCCTCTCCCGTTGCGGAGCACAGGCTCCAGACGCGCAGGCTCCGTGGCCACGGCATGTGGGATCTTCCCGGACCAGGGCACGAACCCGTGTCCCCTGCATCGGCAGGCGGACCCTCAACCACCGCGCCACCAGGGAAGCCCAAGCAGCTACAGATTTACACACCTGTTTCCATCTTGCTAGGATGCCTGTCAAGGGGGCATGTTATTCCCATGCACACATCTGTTGACCTGATGATGGATGAACAGGGAAAGGAAAGGCAGATCAGAAACATTCTGGATGACAGTGCTGCCCCAGTCTGATAATTCCCAAGGTGGATAAACCACCTACAGACCCTCCTTTTCCTAGGATAACACCATAAGTAGCTGTGATCATGATTCTTTGGGAGGATTCTTATACTTTGCATTTAAAAGAGCCAGCTATGGAGATAATGACAGTGGAATGGCCGCAAAGTGAGCCCCCACTAAGCTAAAGATTCCCCCCATAGGAGTTTTGATCTAGGAACTACAGCTATATGTTTTCTTTTTTTTTTTTTAAACACTGAACATACATTCTTTAAAATGTTTATCTCTGATTCAGGTTTCTGGACCTCAGATGTCCACAGGCTGGACACAGGGTGTGGATTATTACGTGACCTTTTTGGTGTCCTAAGCATCTTTTAACAGTTCTCTTGCTCAACTAAGAAATGACTGTGGCCCAGCCAGGTCTTTTCTTCCCCTCCAGAAGTAGGAAGCATCACAGACACTTAGGGTGTGCAGGATTTGCGAGGCTTAATCCGTCTGATTAACTGGCCGGCAGGGCCTTCCATTTTCTTTCAGGTGTTTGGTTGGAAGCTTCAGAATCAAAGCCAACTTTAGATCTTAGTCCCTTCAGCAGCCGAATTTTACCATAAGCCAACAAGATAGTGGCCTAAAGACTTCGACAGCCCTGAAAATTGAGGGAGCAGTTTTTTGGAGCCTGTGAAATCTGAAAACATGAGTTTGATCATCATTTGTTTCATCTTATTATACTACCGCCATGATTGAGTAAATACCGTGTGCCGTACACTTAATCCTTGGGCAAAAGATAGATAATAGAGCCTATATAACAGCGTAGGGAAGGCGAAGTGACCAAACCTAGGACACAGCAAGTGGGTAAGGCCACGTTTCCAAGCTAGATGGAGGTCTGTCTGTGAGCCATTTATTTCTTCCTTCCCTTGTTTAGTCCACAGATGCCACATTAATAACATAGGAGAGGAGATTCAGGTCAGTGTAATTATCAGGCAAGCACGGCAATACCTGAAATAGTGTACACATCCTAGAAAGCCGAAAAATCGACCTTTTTTGCATTAGTGAAAATGAAAACTTGAAGAGCTTAATGTGCTCTTTAAAAAACTAATTACACAGGTATCTGAGGTTAACTGAAACGCTTAAATCTCAGCATGTAAAATTTATTAAAATCAAGTTAGATTTATCCATTAGCACTACGTGTTTAATCCTGTCTTCGGTGCTGTTAACACACTTTCTTAAAAGAAAAAAAAATTTTTAAACAAAGCTGCAAATTCTTTAATCTTGGTATTTTCCCCCCAGTATAGTCCTGGTTTTGAATATTCTTTATTACATCTTTTTACAGGAATTCCATCCTTTTCATGGCTTTGAAATTCTAGATAATTCACCCACCACCTCAGGACCTCCATGCTGTAGGACACAGGTCTCTGGAGTGTTAGTGCCTCTTAGCTCGGCTTCTGCAGGAGGCCATCAGCGACGAGGTGCCCACGGGCCTTGGTTAATTTCCCCAGTAGTTCCACATCATTTAGAGGACTCTTTTGGCACTAACCTTTCCAGGAGTTCTCACAATTACTCCAACAGATGGAGAAAGCTTCCTGTGAATCATTTTCTAGGTCTTTTATTTCCTTACTCATCCAAAGTATTTCTAGTAATATCATGGCGTTTTTGATACTCAGCTTTAGAAGGAAGAAAAGCCCAAGTTTCACTTGCTTTGTGCCATTCTGAAGAGCCATGCATGAATGAATATGTAATGAAAGTAGTCATTTAGAAACCTATTTAGATGGATCAAAGGTAAAGTTGAAGCTATTGAATATATTACAAAATTTTAGAAATGCTCCACTTCTGTGTATTTTTATATTTATATATATATGTATATAGAACAGCTTTATTGAGATATGTTCACATACCATAAAATTCACCCATTTAGAGGATAAAGCTAATACCAGATTCAGTTCTGCCTTTGTATGCTACATATTCATGAATGTGACGTGATATGACATTCAAATTCCATTCAGTACTGAATATTGAAATAAGGTCCTACTGGTATTAAAAGAAATGTGAACGTCAGGACATTTCTACTAGTATGTTATGTAAACAATGCATAATTATGATTACTATTCAACCATTATTCAAATAACATATCCTACATTTTTCTTAGTTTTCTTAATTTAAAAGTATTACCTAGAAATAACTTTAATTGGTAGTTTTAAAAGTTTTTCTTTTAATATGCACACCATCATGTTAATATTATTTGAATATTAATTGCATCATCCTAGATTAAACTGGAATGTTTCTTGTTTGCAGGGAGCAGCTGCAGATGACGGCCGATTGAAGCGAGGTGATCAGATTTTAGCTGTTAATGGTGAGACTCTGGAAGGTGTTACACATGAGGAAGCTGTGGCCATTCTAAAACACCAGAGAGGAACTGTAGTCTTAACTGTGCTGTCCTGAGCCTTGGGTCCTGATCACAAGATAGATGTGGTTGTAGAATATCCATAGGAAGACAAAGTTCTGAGGATGCAAAGCAGCCTCAACTAAAACCCACCTTCATTCTTACCATCTCAACCTCTCTGCTTGGGAGAGATGGCCTAGGTTTCACGTGAATTTCCCAAGTTGACAATCTAATGTTTCCCAGATTCTCTCACCTCTTGGTGAGGTTAATTTCTAACAGCTGAGTCTTATGCATTTTGCATTTAACATCAATGTTTATCAACTAGTAGTAAGTGGTTCTGATTATATTTGCTGAAATGGAAGTTAACAACCTCTCATTCCTTATGTCCTTCTCTCCCCGTCCCGACTCATGGAGGCTAAGCAGCAACCAGAGCACATCCAATGAACAGAAACAAATGTTAAGCAACTTGTCATCTCACTCATGATTTACGTATGCTAATTGTCTCTTCAGATACACCAGAAAACATTAGCAGTGTAATTAACTTAGCAGTGATGCCCATGATGAAATACCAGATTCTCCTGTGGGAAATTACTGTGCTCTTTTCTGTACGACTTATCGTCAAATAAGCCTCAAATTCATTTCTCTGGGTAGATCTTTATAAGTTAGTCATTGGTGATTATGATGAGTCAATTTGCAGACTGTAATCTAAAAATTCTGAATGGCTTTCTAATTGTTTTCTTAGCTACATAAGTGCATACCACTGAGAAAATGCACCTTCTTCTCAGCAAGAACAATTAGCATCCATGTTCTGAATTCTAACAATGCTAAGTTATGCTCAAGTCTGGGAAGTTCATCTGGAGTTAACAGCATTTCAGTAGGCAGGCATCATTCCCACACCTCAGGCTTCAGACGAGGAGGTGGAAGCCCCAGAACCACACTGCAGAGGTCAGCAAGTTTTTACTAAAGACAGCCAAGGTCTGGATGGCCTTGGCATTGTGCAAAGTGGAGTGACAAATTTGAGTATCCCTCCGCTTGGCTCCGTGCCTGTCCGTCGAGCAGCACGCAGTGTAGGAACGTAGATGGAGCAGCGCACTTAGCCACAGAGTGACTGAACAAGTGGACTGAGCCTAGGAATCAGTGATGGCTCCCTGGAGACTGTTTCCTGGTCTCCAGGCAGCCTCCCGTTTGCTGAAGCGTTCATGCTAAGAAAGCAACTACAGCAGAAAATAAAAGAATACCTTTAAAGTTGGTTAGGGGCCTTCTTATTCAGGTATTAGCAGGAAAAGGGTGGGGGGAGATGCTTATCAATGAATGTTATAGGTTCTTCTGTGAAAAAATGCACCACAAAAGATGAGTACCAGAATGGGTAATAGAAGTAGTGTGGCATTATTTAACTAAAACACAATGCTGCAAATGGTTCACAATAATTATCAAAATGTAATGGGCTCCAATTTAAAATGTTATTTAATAAGTATAGATTTTAATTGAGAACTATCTTTCAGTAGATGTAATCACAAAGTGCATTAACTCTTGTTGGAATATTTTATGGCTATTCCAAAGCGTAGAGTGCCTAAATTTCATGTTGAAAATGTCTTTCATTACTGGTATTAAGTTTTCTGAATTTACACATGGCTTTTGAAATGTCTGATGTATCCTGAGATACGCAGTGTTGTTAGAAATTATTTTTCAATGCATGAGAGCCTATCAGCCTCAGAACGTTCTCTGTTAATTGTATCTGCAAGAACACCTCAAGCAGCCAAGAAGAAATAAAGCCCAAATAAAACTTGAAAATGCACCTTAAAAAAACATACATACGTTATATATATATATACTTTTGAAATGTGATTCTGCTTGATTTTGATGGAATGGCCATTAAATACACATTTTGAAGTAACATATCATCGTTTTGTTTCTTTACACATTATCCTTTTAGGACATGCTACGACAAGTCTCTTGATAAAGGAATTGCAGTGCTTTATACTCCTTGCTGCAGTAAATTGATATAACTATTGCTTCTCATAACTGGTTCTGTCTCTGCTTGCATGACTAGTAAATAAGTGCCTTCCCTAAAACATTTTTTTTTTTTTGCATCAGAACTTACCAAGCTAAGAGGATATGAAGATGGGAATTTGTGAAAGGAGTAGTTCTCTCGTAGCCACATATATTGTTTTAGCCTCATCATTTGGGCCATTTAAGTATAGTAATGATACCATTTATTAGAGTTAGCATGAGAGGGAAGTAAACCAGGAAAGATAAAACTGCTGATATTTCCAAAAATTCTAAATAAATGTAGTTACCAAGGAGCAAATGGAGTTTTATTATATATGAAAAAGTTTAATTTCTGCATCTTGTTTTGTGTTTTCATCAGCTATTTTGTTCCCTAATAGAAAAAGAATCAACTTTTCACAAAGTCTAGTATCCTATTAATATCTAGGATCCATTAATAGCTGTCTCGTATTAATTGCTGCTGTGTTGTCAGGCATTAGAAGAGATGCTTTTCAAAGGAGGCGGTATAGCAGTCCAGAAGGTGAGTCTTGGCATCACACTGCCTGAGTTTGAATCTTGATATAGTAGCCATGTGACCTTGTCCAAGTTATTTAGTTTCTTCAATCAGAAAGGGGGGAGAGGAGAGTTCAAAGCACTATAATGAATAAAATCCAAGTAGAACTCTTAGTCTAGTGCCTGGATCATAGTAAGTACTACATAAATAAATATTAACAATAAACCTCTTATTCCATTTATGGAGATGGTCTGAAATTAGACACATGCTGGAGATTAGTGGTTTCAATCAGTAATGACCTTTAAAAAGAAAATATTTCCGAGAGTGGCTTAGCTCTGAATTGTTGCCCCAAGTCAGATAACAAAGTGTGTAACTGATTAAAATGCTGTGAGCTTGTGTAACTAGAGCTTGTGTTATCAAAAAGCTGAAACCAAGGCTTCCATTGTCAGCCATGCCACTGGGATATAGCTGGATGGGGGTAATACCAACTCCATACGCCTGCTGCCCACCTCCGGAACCAGGCAAGGCAGTTCAATAACCATCAACCCTCGGCAAGCAATTTTAACCTGGTACATTCCAGGAATTTGGAATTGTAAACTGTTGTTTTATTAACCCAGCCACACTCCCTTTCTTCCCTTCTTCACACCCATCCACTGTCAGAGAAGTCAGCCCCACCCCCACCAGATGAGACACTTCTTTGAAAACAGGGACTAGGTCACATTCACCTTCATGTTAATTTCATCCAGTGTACTTTTCAAATTCTGTATGTCCCATCTTTAGATGTTTTATTTGGGTCTTTTTAAAATATCTTCCATTTCCCTCCTCATGGCCATGTTTTCCTTTACATCAGAGGTTAACAAACTTTTGATGTGAAGAACCAGATAATACATATTTTAGGCTTTTCAGGCCTTTGTAATCTTCGTCATAAGTACTCAACTTTGCCATTGTAGCGTGCAAGCAGCGGTAGACAAAACATAAATGAACAAGCTGGCTGTGTTCTAATAAAGCTTTATTTTCACACACAGGCAGTGAGCCAACTTTGGCCCACAGGCTATACTTTGCCCCTGCTTTATATACGTGAATATATTTTAAGACTATAGTAGTTAAGACCCTTTTCTACTATAGTATTCCATCTTTGCTATTCCTAGAGTGTTCTGTTGATTGAATTTTCTTTCCTGATTATGGATGGGTCTTATCTTTTGGCTTCGCATGTCTGATAATTTTTTATTGGATGCAAGCATTGTAAAATTTACGTTGTTGGGTGATGGATTCCATTGTATTCCTTTAAATGGTAGTGGACTCTTCTGGCATGCAGTTATGTTAACTCATAATCAGTTTGATCCTTTCAACTCTTGTTCTCAGGCTTTCCTAGGGCAGATCTAATGCAGCCTTCAGAGCTAATTTTGTCCCACTGTTAAGGCATTCTGAAATTTCTATCCAATGCCTGTATATCATGAGGTCTTTCCACTCTGACAGGTGGAAACCATCCACAGCCCTGTCTGAACTCCAGGTGATTCTTTCCTTGAAGAGTTCCCTCTCGTGCATGTGCAGATTCATATTCCAACCAAGACTTAAGGGCCTCTATAGCTGCAGGGCTCTAAGCTCGTACTCCATGCAGCTCCCTCCTGGCCAGCACTCTGCCTTACAGCTCACCCACCATGGCCTCCCTGAACTTTGATCTCTCTCTGCAACTCATGGAGTCTATTTGGTTCCCCTTCCCTGGGTTGTAGCCTGGGTACTGCCTCCAGGCAGTAAACTGGGGCACTTGTAGACCTTCCCTTGTTTCCCTTCTTTTGGGCTTTAAAATCCTGTGCTACCTGTTGTCCAATGTCTGAAAACTGGTCTTTCATATATTATATCCACTCTTCCATTGTTTACTACAGCAGGTGCTAAGGGCAATTCCCATAGCACTTAATTCATGGACAGAAGCAAAAGTCCTTTATTCTTGATCTAATCAAAAGGATTTGAGATGGTAATAAGAATCAATTTCTCACAATATGATGATTCAATTTTCTGTAAGCATTTTGCACTTAAAGAAGCACTATCCCAGTAAGCCCCCTTGGTTTCTCCCAGTTTCTGGAATTGACAGCCCATTTAACTCAGTCCTTGGGCTCCTTCTCCCACCCCTGCCCACAGCCACCCCTTCGCAGGTGACCTAGGGAGGATATCCCTCTTCAGGAACACACTTTTTCAGGATGAGGACTCCCACCATCTTATCTTGGGAGATGGAGCCACATTGCCTTTCCTTAGTGTTGGTTTTCAAACTTTATAAGAAACTGAAACTTTTTGTCCCCAATTCCTCCTCCCAATTTTATACTTTATTTATACTTCTGTTTTCCTATTAAAGTCAATCGGAATAGTGAGACTTTTTTGAACACACAATTTTAAATTTAGGTAATAGTTCCAGTTTTATGTCAGCCTCCTGCAAATGTAAAATTTTTGACAGCTTGACTCTCAAACTTCAAATTCTCTATATTTAAGTAAAGATGAAAAAAGAAACATTTCACTCTCTGCATAACACCAAGATAAACTGAAATTTGGAAGAGTTCTCTGTGTGTGTGTGTGTGGGTGTGTGTGTGTGTGTGTAAGAGTCTGTAACCTGCACCCATTCTGAGCAGTGCTTCCATTTCCAGTCACTTTAAGGAGGAAGAAGCTGCTTTGGTCTTGAGTCCCTGAGATGATGCTGTCAAGTATCAGGACCTGTGCTGGGCAAAGCTATATAGGAGCAAATATTTTTTCTGATCCTCCTTCTAGAATCAGATTTTAGAAATTGTGACAGCCTCAGAATTGGAGTATGTCCTGCTTGCCACAATGCCACTCTCATTTCACAGGTGGGAAAAACATGGCAGAGGGAGTAAGTGGCTTGCCCAGTCCATTCAGCTAATTTGCAGGCAGAAGAGTCTTCAGTAAATCTCGGTGGAAATTCATCAATTTAGCAAACTGTCGTAGAGCGCCCACACATGGCTTCTAAATTAGCCCCAAATTTTTAAAGCTTATTTCAGTTCTCCCTAACTTAGCTCCACAACACAAGGCACTTGCAAGACAAAAATAAAGGCTAGGAGACCAAGAAAAATAGACGTATCTTTTGGATGTTGACAAAGAAGATGCAGTCTGTCAACTCCCCATACAGCTCTACATTCTGGGAGGAATTCCCATAGCAGTTTAGGCATTCTTCTCAAGGCAGCCATAGCTGATGACAGGTGCAGTGTCACCTGCCCCTCCTGCCTAATGTCTTGACTGGGCACGTGCCCTGCTTTCCTCTCCTGGGAGAGCAGAAGAAATGTGATGGAGTAAGGGGTACCAGCCACTCCAGAAACATTTTATTTCCTGGGAACTTCAGGATAGCTGTTTGAAAACAGATTCCAAGGACCCCCACACCCTGAGGGATGGGATTCATCTGTTTGTAAAGGTTAGGAGCAGAAATTTCCTGTCTGACATTTTATTGGTCAGGGTTCTCCAGAGAAATAGAACCAATAGGATGTGTGTGGAAAGAGATTTATTGTAAGGAAATGGCTTATGCAATTATGGAAGCTGGCAAGTCCAAAATCTTCAGTGTGGGCTGGCAGGCTCACAACCCAGGAGAGCTGATGGTGCTGATGAGGTCTGAAGGCTGCAGGAGAATTTCCTTCTGCTCAGAGAGGCCAGTCTTTTTGTTCTAGTCAGGCCTTCAACTGATTGGATGAAGCCCACCCACGTTACAGAAGACAATCTGCTGACTCAAAGTCTACTGATTTAAATGTTAGTCTCCACACTATGGCACCTGCCAGCACCACCTTCCTCACGGTAGAATCAGCTCCTAGGGATGGATGCTGCCAGTGTCTATGCCCCCAGGGTGAGCTGCAGCAGCACCCCCCTTCCCTAAAAGACTCTCCAAGACCAGCAGCCGTGTGGCTGGCAGGGTCTTGGTGCTCTGGCCTGGTGTCAGGCCTGAGCCTCTGAGGTAGGAGAGCCAAGTTCATGACACTGGACCACAAGAGACCTCCCAGCCCCATGTAATATCAATTGGCAGGAGCTCTCCCACAGATCTCCATCTCAACGCTAAGACCCAGCACCACCCAACGGCCAGCAAGCTCCAGTGCTGGACACCCCATGCCAAGCAAATAGCAAGACAGGAGCACAACCTCACCCATTAGTGGAGAGGCTGCCTAAAATCATACTAAGTTCACAGAAACCCCAAAATATACCACCGGATGCAGCCCTGCCCACCAAAAAGACAAGATCCAGTTCCACCCACCAGAACACAGGCACTAGCCCCCTCCACTAGAAAGCCTACACAAGCCACTGAAACATCCTACCCACTGGGGGCAGACACCAAAGCCAACGGGAACTACAAACCTACAGCCTGCAAAAAGGAGACCCCAAACAGAGTGAGTTAAGCAGAATGAGAAGACAGAGAAATATGCAGCAGATGAAGGAGCAAGGTAAAAACCCACCAGACCAAACAAATGAGGAGGAAATAGGCAGTCTGCCTGAAAAAGAATTCAGAGTAATGATAGTAAAGATAATCCAAAACCTTGGAAATAGAATGGAGAAAATACAAGAAATGTTTAACAAGGACCTAGAAGAACTAAAGAGCAAGCAAACAATGAAAAACACAATAAATGAAATTAAAAATTCTCTAGAAGGAATCAGTAGCAGAATGGCTGAGGCAGAAGAACAGATAAGTGACCTGGAAGATAAAATAGTGGAAATAACTATCACAGAGCAGAATAAAGAAAAAAAGAATTAAAAGAATTGAGGGCAGTCTCAGGGACCTCTGGGACAACATTAAACACACCAACATTCGAATTATAGGGGTGCCAGAAGAACAAGAGAAAAAGGGGTCTGAGAAAATATTTGAAGGGATTATAGTTGAAATTTCCCCTAACATGGGAAAGGAAATAGTCAATCAAGACCAGGAAGCACAGAGAGTCCCATACAGGGTAAATCAAAGGAGAAACACACCAAGACACATATTAATCAAACTATCAAAAATTAAATTCAAAGAAACAATATTAAAAGCAGCAAGGGAAAAGCAACAAATAACATACAAGGGAATCCCCATAAGGTTAACAGCTGATCTTTCAGCAAAAACTCTGCAAGCCAGAAGAGAGTGGCAGGACATATTTAAAGTGATGAAAGGGAACAACCTACAACCAAGATTACTCTACCCAGCAAGGATCTCATTCAGATTTGATGGAGAAATTAAAACCTTTACAGACAAGCAAAAATTAAGAGAATTCACCACCACCAAAGCAGCTTTACAACAAAAGCTAAAGGAACTTCTCTAGGCAAGAAACACAAGAGAAGGAAAAGACCTACAATAACAAACCCAAAGCAATTAAGAAAACAGTAACAGGAACATAAATGTCGCTAACTGCCTTAGATGTAAATCGATGAAATGCTCCAACCAAAAGACATAGACTGGCTGAATGGATACAAAAACAAGACCCATATATATGCTGTCTACAAGAGACCCACTTCAGACCTAGGGACACATACAGACTGAAAGTGAGGGGATGGAAAAAGACATTCCATGCAAATGGAAATCAAAAGAAAGCTGGAGTAGCAATTCTCATATCAGACAAAATAGACTTTAAAATAAAGACTATTACAAGAGATAAGAAAGACACTACATAATGATCAAGGGATCAATCCAAGGAGAAGATATAACAATGGTAAATATTTATGTAACCACCATAGGAGCACCTCAATACATAAGGCAAATGCTAACAGCCATAAAAGGGGAAATTGACAGTAACACAATAATAGTAGGGAACTTTAACACCCCACTTTCACCAATGGACAGATCATCCAAAATGAAAATAAATAAGGCAGCACAAGCTTTAAATGACACGTTAGAAAAGACGGACTTAATATTTATAGGACATTCCATCCAAAAACAACAGAATGCACTTTCTTCTCAAGTGCTCATGAAACATTCTCCAGGATAGATCATATCTTGGGTCACAAATCAAGCCTTGGTAACTTTAAGAAAATTGAAATCATATCAAGTATCTTTTCTGACCACAACACTATGAGACTAGATATCAATTACAGGAAAAAAACTGTAAAAAATACAAACACAAGGAGGCTAAACAATACACTACTAAATAACCAAGAGATCACTGAAGAAATCAAAAAGGAAATCAAAAAATAGCTAGAACGAATGATAATGAAAACATGATGACACAAAACCTATGGGATGCAGCAAAAGCAGTTTTAAAGGGAAGTTCATAGCCATACAATCCTACCTCAAGAAACAAGAAATATCTCAAATTAACAACCTAAACCTACATCTAAAGCAATTAGAGAAAAAAGAACAACAACCACCAAAAAAAAACCCAAAGTTAGCAGAAGGAAAGAAATCATAAATATCAGATCAGAAATAAATGAAAAAGAAATGAAGGAAGCAATAGCAAAGATCAATAAAACTAAAAGCTGGCTCTTTGAGAAGATAAACAAAATTGATAAACCACCTGCCAGAATCATCAAGCAAAAAAGGGAGAAGACTCAAATCAATAAAATTAGAAATGAAGAAGTAACAACTGGCACTGCAAAAATACAAAAAAATCATGAGAGATTACTACAAGCAACTCTATGCCAATAAAACGGACAACCTGGAAGAAATGGACAAATTCTTAGAAAAGCACAACCTTCCGAGACTGAACAAGAAGAAATAGAAAATATAAACAGACCAATCACAAGCACTGAAATTGAAACTATGATTAAAAATGTTCCAACAAACAAAAGCCCAGGACCAGATGGCTTCACAGGTGAATTCTATCAAACATTTAGAGAAAAGCTAACACCTATCCTTCTCAAGCTCTTTCAAAATATAGCAGTGGGAGGAACACTCCCAAACTCATTCTACGAGGCCACCATCACTCTGATACCAAAACCAGACAGAGATGTCACAAAGAAAGAAAACTACAGGCCAATATCACTAATGAACATAGATGCAAAAGTCCTCAACAAAATACTAGCAAACAGAATCCAACAGCACATTAAAAGGATCATACGGCATGATCAAGTGGGGTTTATCCCAGGAATGCAAGGATTCTTCAATATATGCAAATCAATCAATGTGATACACCATATTAACAAACTGAAGGATAGAAACCATATAATAATCTCAATAGATGCAGAAAAAGCTTTTGACAAAATTTAACACCCATTTATGATAAAAACTCTTCAGAAAGTAGGCACACAGGGAATTTACATCAACATAATAAAGGCCATATATGACAAACCCACAGCCAACATCATTCTCAATGGTGAAAAACTGAAACCATTTCCTCTAAGATCAGGAACAAAACAAAGATAGCCACTCTCACCACTATTATTCAACATAGTTTCAGAAGTTTTAGCCATAGCATATCAGAGATGGAAAAGAAATAAAAGGAATCCAAATTGGAAAAGAAGTCAAACTGTCACTGTTTGCAGATGACATGATACTATACATAGAGAATCCTAAAGATGCTACCAGAAAACTACTAGAGCTAATCAATGAATTTGGTAGAGTAGCAGGATACAAAATTAATGCACAGAAATCTCTTGCATTCCTATATACTAATGATGAAAAATCTGAAATAGAAATTCAGGAAACACTCCTGTTTACCACTGCAACAAAAAGAATAAAATACCTAGGAATAAACCTACCTAAGGAGACAAAAGACCTGTATGCAGAAAACTGTAAGACACTGATGAAAGAACTCAAAGATGATAGTAACAGATGGAGAGATATACCATGTTCTTGTATTGGAAGAATGAACATTGTGAAAATGACTCTACTACCCAAAGAAATCTACAGATTCAGTGCAATCCCTGGCAAACTACCAATGGCATTTTTCACAGAACTAGAACAAAAAATTTCACAATTTGTATGAAAACACAAAAGACCCCAAATAGCCAAAGCCATCTTGAGAAAGAAAAATGGAGCTGGAGGAATCAGGCTCCCTGACTTCAGACTATACTACAAAGCTACAGTAATCAAGACAGTATGGTACTGGAACAAAAACAGAAATATAGATCAATGGATCAGGATAGAAAGCCCAGAGATAAACCCATGCACATATAGTCACCTTATCTTTGATAAAGGAGGCAAGAATATACAATGGAGAAAAGACAGCCTCTTCAATAAGTGGTTCTGGGAAAACTGGACAGCTACATGTAAAAGAATGAAATTAGAACACTCCCTAACACCATACACAAAAATAAACTCAAAATGGATTAAAAACCAAAATGTAAGGTCAGACACTATTAAACTCTTAGAGGAAAACATAGGCAAAACACTATGACATAAACCACAGCAAGATCCTTTTTGACCCACCTCCTAGAGAAATGGAAATAAAAACAAAAATAAACAAATGGGACCTAATGAAACAAAAACTTTTGCACAGCAAAGGAAACCATAAGCAAGACAAAAAGACAACCCTCAGAACTGGAGAAAATATTTGCAAAGGAAGCAACTGACAAAGGATTAATCTTCAAAATATACAAGCAGCTCATGCAGCTCAATACCAAAGAAACAAACAACCCAATCCAAAAATGGGCAGAAGAACTAAATAGACATTTCTCCAAAGAAGATATACAGATTACCAATAAACACAGGAAAGAATGCTCAACATCATTAATCATTAGAGAAATGCAAATCAAAACTACAATGAGGTATCATCTTACACCAGTCAGAATGGCCATCGCCAAAAAATCTACAAACAATAAATACTGGAGAGGGTTTGGAGAAAAGGGAACCCTCTTGCATTGTTTGTGGGCATGTAAATTGATACAGCCACTATGGAGAACAGTATGGAAATTCCTTAAAAAACTAAAAATAGAACCACCATATGACCCAGCAATCCCACTACTGGGCATATACCCTGAGTAAACCATAATTCAAAAAGAGTCATGTACCACAACGTTCACTGCAGCACTCTTTACAATAGCCAGGATATGGAAGCAACCTAAGTGTCCATCAACAGGTGAGTGGATAAAGATGTGGCACATATATACAATGGAATATTACTCAGCCATAAAAAGAAAAGAAATTGAGTTATTTGTAGTGAGGTGGATGGACCTAGAGTCTGTCATACAGAGTGAAGTAAGTCAGAAAGAGAAAAACAAATACCATATGCTAACAGATATATATGGAATCTAAAAAAAACAAAAAAAGGTTCTGAAGAACCTAGGGGCAGGACAGGAATAAAGACGCAGATGTAGAGGATGGACTTGAGGACACGGGGAAGGGGAAGGGGAAGCTGGGACGAAGTGAGAGAGTAGCATTGATATATATACACTACCAAATGTAAAATAGATAGCTAGTGGGAAGCAGCTGCATCACACAGGGAGATCAGCTTCGTGCTTTGTGACCGCCTAGAGGGGTGGGATGAGGAGGGTGGGAGGGAGATGCAAGAGGGAGGGGATATGGGGATATATGTATGTATAGCTGATTCACTTTGTTATACAGCAGAAGCTAACACACCATTGTAAAGCAATTATACTCCAATAAAGATGTTTTATATATATATATATATATATATATATATTTGTTGAACAACAACAACAAAAAATGTTAGTCATCCAAAAACACCCTCAAAGTTGGTACATAACAATAACTATCACAGACATTATGGGACACTGAACTGCAACTCCTCCAGGGACTGCCTTGCCTTACAGTAAGCACGGTAGTGTTCTCCGTCCTTGTTCTCAACCCTTTTCTGCCTCCTGCCCCTCTGGTGTCCACAGCTGTGGTGCCATTGCCATCACCACTATCACTTTCCCAGAAGCCCAGGAGCAGACAGCTGAGGCCTTGCCCCTGCCACCCTGCCACTAGGGACCCCCTAGGTATTCATACCTAATTAGGTAGCTTCTCATTGCAGTGAGGGTAAAGTCCAAACTCAGCATGTTTTTGAGGCACTTCATGATTTAGTTTCTATCTAAATGTCCAGCAATAGTATTAACATTAGTGACACCAAATACCTCCCAGGATAAGTCAAGCTCTCTCGCCCTTAGGCCTTTGCACACAGTGTTCATTAGCACAGCGAGCAATGCTGCTCAAGGTTTAACCACTGACAGGCATCAATAGCATTGCCTGGGAGGGATGCAAATGTGTGCTCTGCCCTGGACCAACTGAATCAGGATCTCTGGGGTGAGGCCCAGCAACCTGTGTTTTAATGGACTCTCCATTTGACTCTGATACACACTAAAGTTAGAGAACCGGCTAGACTGGAGCACTCACCTCCCTTTTCCTTCTGATCTGTGGTCAGTTACAATTGCGAAGTTCTTTTTGGTAAGTATCAGCGTCCCCCAACTGTTACCAGCAGACAGGAAGACAGGCCTCCTCCCTCACCGCCTTGCTATCTGAGGCATGTTACACTGAGACAAGTCTGTGAGCTGGCCACCTGTATAAACATTCATCGGGCGGGCAACACAACACACAGCCCCACCTGTCCAGAAAGCTCGGTGAGCTGCCTTCTCTTTTTAAGCCAATGGTTCCAAACTTTGGCTGTACATTAAAATCACCTGGGGATATTTTAAATGCCCAATGCCTGGGCTACACCCCAGACCAATTAAATGGGGACTGGGTGGAGAAAGGGTGAGATCCAAGACATTTTTTTTAAAGCTTCCCAGAGGATTCTAATGTGCAGACAGGGTTAAGAACAAATGTTTTAGGTCCTCCCACAAACACCTGGTTTGAAAAGTTTCAGTACCAGGCAATTGCAACAACATTCAGACTTTCTGTCCCACCAGATAAACCCTTCCTGAGAAGGGGGTGGAGGTGGGAAGGGACATGCAGAACTGAGGGTTCCAGACCTAGAAGGCTTCCCTGAAGGTGTTGGGCTTTAGATCACTAGGTCCTGTTTAAGCAAGGGGAGAGGGGGTGCCTCTTCCATCCTCCTACCAACCACAGACTTGTACACATTCATTTCATTAACTTAAAAATTAACCCTAGGTAATGAATGCACTCTTTAGTGTAGTTTTTAGATGATGATATTTGAAGCCATTCTGGAAGTATATCATCTTTCCATTGCTGTTGAAGCCATTCCAGAAATATATGGTGTTTCAAATACTAATTCTCCATCTTTGGACATAAGATTTCCACTATGGGTACAACTTCAGTGTTAATTAACCACCCTGAGGTGTAGAGTAAAGCTAGTTTATGTGTGCATTACACTGTATTACAGTAGTTGTAGAGGCTATCATAAAGTCTCCTTTGAAATGTCACTTCCTCCAGAAAGACTTCCCCGACCTCACAGACCAGGATAAGTCTCTCTCCTCTGCTTGGGGTTCACACTGAGCTTCCCCTATCATGTCAACTATGGGAGAGTTGGTATCTGTTAACCTGTCTCTGTTCGTGCCAAATTCTGAACACCTTGAGGACAGAAACAGTGTCTTTCAGACTTGTATCCCCAGCACCTAGCACAGTACTGGCACAACATAAGTGTTCAAATACTTGTTGAATGGAAATGTCCAGGCACTGTGCCAGATACAATTTTTTTTTAATCTCTCTGCAATTTACTTTGAAATGCATTTTTGAAAAGATGGATTCATGGGTGAATAGATGGACGGATACATGGACAGCTGTGTGATAAAACATTTTAGTAAAATGTTAACGACAATCTTGGTGGTGGATGTTCTCTGTGAAATTTTTCAACTCTACTGTATGTTTGAAGTTTTGCATAATGAAATATTCCGGGGTGGGGGGGAACCCAGTGAACCGTCATAGTCCTTCAGGATAGGTATTGTTGTCCCCACTGTTTACAGAAGGTGGAAACTAACCAAGTAAATTAGAAATCTGCTCAAGGTCACACAACGGGTGCGGGGATTGGGGGGGCACAAGCAAAAATCGCATTGTCTCTTCCAAGCCACCTACCTATCTGCTCTGGGACAGACTCCCTTTCTGGCTGCCAAATAGAATGCGGATCCCAGGGCCAGATAGACCAGTACCAACCCACAAATTAAACAGAAGTGTTTGGTTTCCAGGACTGGGAAAGCCACAACATGCTTGTTTCCGACCAAGGCAGAGAGTGGCGCTGGGGCTCCCTGTTTCCTTAGGGGCTAGAAGACTCCCTTCCCCGATCCCCTTCCCGGAAGTGTCTTGACTGCTCAGTGGACCTTGCCTGAAAGTTCTGCAGCCACAGCGCAGGCTTCACAAAGCCATTATGTGTGATCGCTTGACACGACAAAGATGAATTAATTAAATGTGGCTTAGAGAGCACAGCAGGGGATCAAGGGCTTGAAACACTACTGTGACTTCTCTCCCACAGCTTCGAAAATTTATGTCCATAGTTGAAATACCAGTATAATTATAATCCTTTGAAACCCTTCCTTGATCACTCGTTTTCTAGTGACATGTGAAGATTCTAACCAGGTAGCTTTGCCAGGCGTTTGGTTTGTCGCACGCTGGTGAGGACAGGAGACTCGCTTCCCTGGCACATTGATTCTCTTTCACCTGCAGAGGCTGGAAATGAAATCCTGGCTCCGGGCCAAGTGCACCCAAACTTGCTCTTGTCCAACTCCGTGTATATCTCAGCCGGCGGCAGCCTGCGAAAGCGCAGATGGGCACGTGGGGGCGCACGAGAGACACTGCGAATCCCAGGAGTCTGTGCAATCCCAGGAGTCTATGCAATCTCAGGAGTCTATGCAATCCACTCATTTTCCAGTTTGGAAAAATGTACATGTAGGGCTTGGCTGAAAGATACTGGGGTTTGCTCAGTTGCAGGAGACTGAGTGGTCTGCGCTGAGTGGTTAGGTAAGAGGCAGGTCTGATGCTTTTCCTCATTTCAGCTGCCTTAATAGAATTTGTCGGAATAAAAGTCAAGATATTACATGAGAGCTTTTGCTCCGAAGGACAGGGAAAAGACTCCTCCCGCAGCTTACGGCTTTCTCAGGCGACTGAGAAATATACGGGAGTGGTGAAGGCAGAGTCCTCATACCGTGCAGTGAGTGGTCCCATAGGGAAATCCACGCGTTAATTAAAACACTTGCTCGACTGGGGGTCGTGGATAAGAATTGGCCATTCAGCAATCCGAGCACCCACGGTGGTCTTAGACCCCCCAAGGGAGAAACCGAGACACGTAAGAGGGCTGAAATGACCCCAGGGTGATGCCTAGAGGAGTTAAGCTCACTAGCAGCACACCGGCCCCACCACACAGTTTCACTAGTAAATTTTATCCCTGAAAAATTCAACTTTAAAATGGGGAATAGAGCCTCTCAAACACAGAAACTAGGGACGTCAGAAAACCAGCCCCTGACCAACACCTCAGTCAGGTTTATACTTGCAA
Organism: Tursiops truncatus; assembly: GCF_011762595.2. Taxonomy (NCBI): domain Eukaryota; kingdom Metazoa; phylum Chordata; class Mammalia; order Artiodactyla; family Delphinidae; genus Tursiops; species Tursiops truncatus. The sequence goes on along the minus strand of NC_047034.1, from coordinate 131,047,537 downwards.
ATACCTACTTAATTGGGGAAATTATACTAAAGGAGATCTCAACCTAAAATGGCCAAATTGGGGTCTTCTGATATTCCAAAATTGCTATTTTTGTGCACACAGTTAGAAAAAGCCGACTGGAATGCTTACTTTGATTGGTACTAGGAGCTTCTAAACGAAAAAAAGGCTGCTAGCGCTCCCTGACTCTGTCTTTCCCTTCTATCTGAACCGCCTGACCCAGATGCTATCTCTTCTCTCCCAACTCTTCTGCTTCCAGCTGCTCCCCTTTCCCCAGCAAAGGAGGATAAAAAATCAGAAGTGATTATAGTTCCCTTTAAGGAGAAACCTATTACAGGGAGAGATGAACCATCCTTGGTGTTTATGTACACACCTTGGACCCAAGCAGAACTTAGAGCTGTGGCTAAGGAATTTCCCAATCCAAGTCAGGATCCATTGGGATTTATATCTCTGATGGAGTTAACCATCGGAGATATAAGCTCAGTTTTCAGGTCTATGTCAATTAATACAGCTATTAGTTTCTGAAAGCAAAGCAAGGGAATGGATAAAGAAAGCAGAATAGAAACAAACACCCCTTAGTGGATTTTGAATCATAGGTTCACACTGAATGCAAGGAATTAGCTCAGAAATAACTCGAAGTTATCCCAGAGCTTTTTCCAAACAAACCGTACACTGGACAGAGATTCAACAGTGCAAGCAAAGATCGGATGAATAAATTCTGGACTGTTATGAAAGGTTAGAAAAAATCTTTCAAGCAATATTCTGGCTTGACACCTGAGTCATTCTCTAATGACCAAAATGATCCTTTGCTTAACTCTGCCTTTCTAGAAGGCTTAGATGAGGATTTAGCTACTCTAGTCAAAGGACACAATCTAGGTTGGTCCACATTACATACAAACACCCTTGTTACACTGGCTGACCAACTTTTCAAGACCATAAAAAAAATTAAAAAAAAAAGAAGAAAGAAAAGGGGCTATCTACGAAAATTATGAACCTTCAGTTGTGCCAATTAACTACCCAATGCCAGTTGAAGTTTAACCGACCCCTGTTTAATTCCCAACCAGTAGAGAAAGCTAGCTTGAAGGAGAAGATAAATAAATAAAATTAAATTTAAAAAAAATTTCTTCAGAATTCTAACCCTGAGGGAATATGTCCTACTAGGAGAACCTGATTTTCTCTCCCTGTGCCTTGAGACCAGAGCTCTAAGGATTACTTATCTTTTCTAGATCATCTCTAATTCCTGAGACTGGAGGGGAAAAAAAAAGGATAGACAAAATTCTTTAACTTATTCCAACTGTTATTTACAACTAGTGAGTTTTATATTGTGATATCTGGTTCATGACAGTTTAGAAAATGAAGTTATGAGATCTTTCATTGTGCCTGTCTATATGTTTATGTGTGCATTATTTTTGTTTTTACCTTTGGATGGTATTATCAGAATTAAATTGTGAGTTCTACTTAATTGGACTAAAGGAAATTGTTTATATAAATTCTCAAAAAAAAATGCAGGAGGTAAATGGCCAGAATTAGTTTCAGTTTCACGTGAACTGGGAAATATTCAGTATTAAATTAATACCTGGTATTAATGTTTAAGTTTGTTGATCTAATTAACATAGACATGTCTTTAGAGTCATCAACATTAAAGGTAATACTTTTATTGCACTTAGATCTAATATAAGTTAAATAAAATCTTGTTATATCTGTAGCAAATTTGTCAGCAAGGAAAGTAACTTGATGTGAAGAAACTTTTAAGGAAAGAAAATGTAAATGAGATAAGAGATTTTTAGATAAACTCTGTTAAGAATAATTTTGTCTTAGGAATGTCTGTCTAAAATAGTCTCTCCAGATTTTGGTAACTTGAAATTCTAGAGTTGTGCTAAGTTAAGTGATGGAAGTTTGTTGAACAGTTAGGTCATTCCCAGATAAAATAAGATACTGAAACATTAATTACTGAACATTGGCTTCCTTTTACAGAGAAACAAAAGGTTTAGAACTATTAATAAATATGTTCGGAGCCACACTGAGGTATTTTCTATAAGAAAGCACATTTTTCAAGAAACTATTATTTGGATTTATGTTTACCAATCTACAGAGTGCTGATATAGAGGACAGTTCATGGTTGCTTAAGGAAAGTAGGATGTGTCTTTTCAGTAAGGAACACATGAGGAATGGAATTGCAGTTTATCAAGGGAAAAGGAAATAGGTCTGATTCACAGCTATCTGTTTCTGGTTGGAAAAAAAATAAAGTGATGGTACAGAAAGTCATGAAAGGTTTATGGAAAGTGGACCCCAAGAAAAGAGTTTTGTGCATGGTCAGGATTGACTAAGTTTAAAATTGAGTAAATGAATTTTAAAAGTAAGCTGGTGCAAAACTTGAATTTGGCTTTTTCTCTCTAGAGGACAAGATTTCTTAAAATGTTGAAATGCCTTTGATAACAGATTTCAAGTTTCTTTACCTTTTAAGTGACCTGTTCTGTATTTGCCTTTGAAATCTTTTACTGTTACTTTAGCTAAGTGAATAACTATTGTTTCACAGTGACCTGTGATCCTATCTGACTGAATGTTCTAAACCCTTTTGATATATTTTTTTTTGACAAAACTTCCTAAATCAAATTCTAATGAAGTCCTCTTGACCTCTAGCTAACTTTGGAATGCTTCAAGGGGCCCCTGAAACATCCCAAAGAGAGATATTAAACTAATTAGGTTCATTTGGTGTGTTAAATTACATGGGAACTATTGTCAAATGAGTCATAAATCTTCTTAGGTTATATTGTATGGTAAATGTTACTAATATAGATATCCTAGAAATTATATAGCGTTCCTAAAGTTCTGATATGTCCTGGTAAAATGTTATCAGTCATAATTCTAGTTATTATCTTAAAGTGTTGTATGTCTTAACAGCAACCAAGTTTCTCAGTTAATTGCATTTAATCAGATTTTAAACGTGCCTTCTTAAGTCTTTTGTTATTATAGACAGTTGTGGTTTTATTCTGAGGCCTTTGCAAAAATGCTTCCTCTTCAAGAAGATTTATAGGAAGGACCTTTGGATAAACACAAATTTCTGACTTTCAGACCATAATGCTGAACTGGGTAAGAAATCAAAGAATTCTAATGGGAAACCTGATGGCTTCATAAAACTGTTAACAAAAAGGATTAGTTACATAGGACTGAATGAATTGCTGAATATGGTTATAATTCTTATGGTCTATCTGGAAAATTACTGGTTTAAATCTGTGTTTTCCAGGTCTAAGGAAATCTTCCTCTCAAACTAATTATGACTTACAGTAATTTGGTAAATTATACCTTTGTAAGCAGAATTGAAACATTTATCTTTTCTCTCTATCTGCTCCCTCCAGAGACTGGAAACTCTTTGGTTCCCAGCAGCTTTATCAGATAAATTAGGAAGGCTACCTCACTAACAGGTACAGAAATCTCAAGGTATTTCGGGAACCTTGAAAAGGGAAGAATTCACCTAAATATGGGAGGAATTCACCTAGATAAATCTGTGATAAGCCCTTGTCGTGACTTTCCAAGCCCTGAAAAGTCTTTCAAAAGTTCAGTCTGGGACTCCTTATAAAAATTTCAGCAAAGCAAAAAAGTCTATGTGATCAATTATAGTCACATAAATCATCAGGCCAAGTTTTTTTGTTTTTTTGTTTTGGTTTTTTTACATCTTTATTGGAGTATAATTGCTTTACAATGGTGTGCCAAGGCCAAGTTTTTGAGACCAGATTTATTTTGCAAACAAATTAGTCTTAATTTGGTTATATTTGGTAGAAATGAGGATAATTTTAGAGAGAAAAAGATGTTTCAATGAATGTTAAATCCCAGTTTTGTTAATGGAGGTCTGTATTTACTAAGGCTCACTTCCTGGATAGTTCCTTACTGTTACATTATATTAATGTAAAGTTTAATTGAATTATTAAAAGGACACTGTAAGTTTGTTCCTGAAGCTTATCTCAGTAATCTATCTTTGGATGAAGATCAGATGCTCCATGATCTGCAACCAGGGGATTATGCATACTGGAAAAGACATAATTTAAAGGACTATCTCCAACCTAGATGGAAGGACCCTTATCAGGTACTTTTAACTTGCTCAGGCACAGTGAAACCGAAGGGAATTGACCCTTGGATTAATTTCCGCTCACAAAGGGCCCCTGCACTGGATTGGCCTATAAAGAGGACGGCTGACCTCAAAATCACTTTAAAACAACACTCAAACAGAGGAAAAACTACACTCACACCAGGACGAGAAGAAGACGACATCAGAAGTAGACAGCTAGCCCAAGATCCTGGACCTGAGTCGTATGATCATTTATAATGTTTTCTGGACTTCCTGGACGTTTGCATATAAATCAAATATTTTTCTATCATGGGCATAATCCTATGCTAGTTTTAAAAATCAATCCAATTCTTGGGTTTGTAGCCAAGTACCTGTGTCTAGTACTTCTGGGTTACCTTGGTGAATTTCTTCCCTCCAAGGTTCTGATTGGTTGGCCCTTGGGAAATTTATTTTAAAAGAAAAAGTTTATAGTCCTGTTCAGGCCACTACTGATGTTACTAGATGGGATAATTTCACCTGGCCAATTAATAATACCTGCTCTGACCCTGGCCATAAATATGAATTCTCCTTGAAAGTTACTCAAGCTCGATCAGAGCAACAAGCAAATTTCAGCCAAGGAATAAAACTTCCCACAGTTATGGGATGGATTTATGTGGTTAACACCAGGCTATGGTCATTTAAGTTTAAAAACTCCTCTATGTTGGGAACAAATGAATCATACTAAGGATGATCAGCCTAGTAACATTAGGAAATTAGGCTGGGTGCCTTATGAACAAGGCCTACCTATTCTTACCCTTAGAGACAGTGATTAGTATGGAACTGACTGGGTCAGAGGATCAGAGATTCACTGGGTTGCACCTAATGGAACTCAGTGGATTTGTGGTGCTAATTTATGGCCTTGGCTTACCCCAGGATGGATAGGAAAATGTACCCTGGGATTCCCTTGGAGTCAGGGTCATATACGTAACAATTTAGAGATGACCCCAGCCAATCTACCATTGGTACGAGCCCAATGGGTCAAGAGATCTGTATTATGATGGCATGACCATTTAACAACAATTTTTGTGCCTTCAAGAGGATTGGAGAATGTAATTGGCCATATTGAAGCCTTAACAAAATTCACTCAACAGCCTTTAAATGATAGTTACCAGGCTATTAGCTTACTGAATTCTGAGGTCTCCATGATGAGAAGAGCAGTGCTACAAGACTGCATGGCCCTTGACATCCTTACGGCATCTCAGGGAGGCACCTGTGCCATAATTCAAACCGAATGCTGTGTTTCCATACCTGATGGATCCTCTAATGTAACATGTTTAATGAAGCATATGAAAAATCAGATTTCTGCTTTAAGGGACCCACTCCCTAGTCTTGACGAACTCTTCAAAAACTGGTTTGGCGTAGGAAGCTCTTGGCTTAAGTATTTACTTATAACTCTATTAATGTTATTAGCTATGTTATTTGTATTTTGCCTGTTTTACAAGATTGTTGTTTCTTGCATTACCAAATGTGTGACTGAGCCACTGACAAAAATATATGGTTCTGTGTGAGATCAATGATTGCAGTAGTGTAGCTCTAGATATGGGAAGATGCAACAAGAGGGAATTGTTTCCTGGATCATAACAGACTAGTAAATAAGAGAGGTGGTCCAGAGACCTTTGACTATTGTTTACAAGGTCTAGTCTAGTAATAGCACATTGAGTGGGCTATCAGAAAAATCTTCATTAGACCTAGGAATGAGCCTTCCTACCACCGAGGGATGAAATGGTCATGAAATGGCTCCCAAAGCATGGTCGAAATTATGCCCATGAGGGGGCCCTATCAACTACAAATTGACACTTGCCGTCTACCTCTACAACGATTAAATCATATGCTGCTGCTGACCTGCTGATTTTCAACACCTCCCTGAAAGGAGTTCAACGTGGAGAGCTCACATGAGGCACTCTGTGCTCTGAGAAAGAACTGGCAGAACAGGTCTTCAGATAGATATTTTCAGGAGCTGATTTTTTTTTTTAATAAATTTATTTATTTATTTATTTTTGGCTGTGTTGGGTCCTTGTTGCTGTGTGCAGGCTTTCTCTAGTTGTGGTGAGCGGGGGCTACTCTTCGTTGCGGTGCGCGGGCTTCTCATTGCAGTGGCTTCTCTTGTTGCGGAGCACGGGCTCTAGGCGTGCGGGCTCAGTAGTTGTGGCTCGCGGGCTCTAGATCGCAGGCTCAGTAGTTGTGGCTCCCGGGCTTAGTTGCTCCATGGCATGTGGGATCTTCTCAGACCAGGGCTTGAACCCAAGTCCCCTGCATTGGCAGGCAGATTCTTAACCACTGCGCCACCAGGGAAGCCCTCAGGAGCTGATTTTATGAGCCCAATTCTTGCATCTCCTCATATTTGGAAAAGAACTAAAATCTTTCATGGTGACATCTGCTCCTCATGACTAGCAGAAACCTTCTGCAAAAATATGTGCTTGATTGCATGAACTCCCCCTTCACCAAAATCACATATACTGACCTTCCTCCCTACCTCTTTGAGCAATGTCTCAGAGCTTTCTGAGATGCTGTCTCCTGGGCTGCAGCCCTCATTTTGCCCCAAATAAAACTTAACTCGCAATTCTCACATTATGCATTTTTTTTAAGTTGACCACTTCTTCCATTTGGTGTGGGTTTTAGCATCTGTAAAACAGTTCAGGAAATGTGCATCAAATACTGTTATCTAGGTGCTTCAGAGAAGAACTAAAGCAGAGGACAAGTTGGGAGGAAGGCCGCACAGAGTCCAGCATGGTTACAGAGCCACGGAGAGAGAAAGAAGTGGACAAATCCAAGGGTTTGGGAATGATTAAATGTGGGGATTGAAGGAAGGAGAGAAATCAAGGTTGACACCTGGGGTTATGTCTGAATAACAGGGCAATTAGTGGTGCCTTTATTGCCTTGAGAGCCTGGAGTCGTGGCGGTGGGGTGAGCGTCAGACATGCTCAGCCGGAGGCGCCTGAGAATCGGAGCTGGAGGTGGAGCTCAGGAGGTTACTGGATCGGAAGTCAGCAGTGGCTTCAGGCCTGCATGAGATGTTCGGAGAGGCAGCGAAGGGGTGCAGATTGAAAAGGGATTGGGCCTAGGAATTTGCAAACTCTGCAAGGGGAGGGAGGAGCCAGCAAAAGATTGGGTCAGTCCTCCAGCCTCCTTCCTCACTTTGCTCAGGGCTGCATCTCAGGCTGGAGCCCCTCTCCAGGTAAGGCTGGCAGAAGTGTGGGGCACGGGGTAGGTGCTGTCCTGGGGCCCCCTAGCTTTACAACCTGCTCTGTCCCTCACTGGCCCGTGAGAAAGGCACCTTCCTAGGCATGCCTTACCCTGAAACTGGGGACATTAAAATAGTAGTGCCATGAGAAGAAAATGAAGACCAGGAGGAAATGAGGAAGGACTTAGGTACTAACTTTCAAAACAGAGTCGGGAGGTGAAATTGACAGTGTCTTTTGGAAGCAATGGTATAAGTGAGAGCTTTAGGTCTTAGGGGACCTTCTCCTCCATTCCCTAGATGTGAGGTCTTGAACTTTATCTCCAAAGTATTTCTTAATAGTATTTCTGACTGGGGATAGATTTGGAAGTAGTAACTTTTTCTGCATTTCCTTCGTAGTTAGAACAATTGATTGGACTTCTTTTTTCAACAACAAAAGGAATAACATGTTTACTGTTATAATCATATAAATTTAAGCAAACACATAGCTAGAGAAGTATCTTTGTGTGTGTGTGTGTGTGTGTGAGTGCAAAATGGGGGACTTTTCTACATACTAAACCTTAAATTTCGAATTCTGTATCATGGGCTTTGCTTGAATTCTAGACTCTGAACGCAGCTGCACGGGAGACCAAGTCCTGCTCTGCAGAGAACTCATCCTCCTTCCAGGACAAGGACCCTCAGTGGGTGAGCAGTGGTAAAAAAGAAAATTCAACCAATTTGAAGGTTGAATTGGACAGCATCCCATCTAGCAACTAGAAGGGTGCTCCCAGCGATTACACAAAATGGAAGGTTTTTAAATAAGAAGAAGGGTGGGACAAGGCAGCCATTAGGGAAAGAAAAGATTATTTTTAGGCCAGATCATCTTTTGAGGAGAAGGGAATGTCAGTTTTATCATGCAGACTGCTTCTTCCTCTGGGGGTCAGGCTATGGAGAGGACCCACATGACAGACGACCTCCTTGGTGCCAGTCAGAAAATTCCAAACTGGTTGGCTAAGATTGCATTTCTGGGGAAGGTGGAAACTGCAAGTAAGTCAAGTATTGAGTCTAGGTTTGGTGTTCTGGGCTTTAGCATAAGTGATGCCATTTGGGGCCTGTGGGTTTTCTTTAGCAGCAGCTAAGACTTGGTAGTTGAGTGGCTTGGTAACTGGAGAAGTGGAGAGAGGTGTGGGAACACACATATTTTACAGTGAAATCAGGGGAATTGACCTTCTGAACACATGAGGAATGATTCTAGGGTGGGCACCCTTAACCTGGAGCTTTGGTAGTCTGATATTATTAGCAGAATCCATGACTTTGTCACCACTAGAAATCACAGGTATTTTCATATTACAGTTTTGCAGGTATCATGAAACAAAGTTTTATACTCTAAGTCAAAATTCAAATATAGTTTAGATCTGCCACTCAATCTTGTTAAATAATAGATTAAGAAGCTCACATATTCTATATATCAAATTATTGTTTTGATAACTGTGTCATGCTAAATTCCATTCAGATATGAATGAAAACAAATGTGGTCTCTTTCCTACCCAAGATCCTAGACACCCTGAAATTCTATCCACTCCGGGTTCAGAATCCCTAAATTAAGTTGGACCAAACTTGGCAAGTTTCAGGCCAGGCTTAAGGATCATCAAAAGGGGGTTCGCATTTAGGAAGACTCCAGAGTGTCGACCTAAAATAAAGGCACAACGTGAGAGTTGCGAGTTAAGTTTTGTTTGTGGCAACATGAGGACTGCAGCCCAGAAGACAGCATTTCAGAGAGCTCTGAGACACTGCTCCAAAGAGGTAGGGGGGAAGGGTCAGTATATATGTGATTTGGGCGAAGGGGGAGTACATGCAATCAAGCACATATTTTTTTGCAGAAAGTTTCTGCTAGTCATGAGGAGCAGACGTCACCATGAAGGATTTTTGTGCTTTTCTACATATGAGGAGATGAAAGAATTGGGCTTATAAAATGAGCTCCTGAAAATACACAAGTGTCTGAAGATCTGTTCTGCCAGTTTTTCCCAGAGCACAGAGTGCCTCATGTTAGCTCTCCACCTTGAACTCCTTTCAGGGGGTGTTGAAAGTCAGCAGCTCCAGCAGCACATGATTTAATCCTTGTAGAGGTAGATGGCAAGTGCCAATTTGTACTTGACAAGAGGCTTTTAATCAGTGCGGTGATGAGTGCGGCTTTATGTTCTAACAAAATACAGCAGGAGGGCGAAATTTGGAGGCAGGAATCTGGAAGGGTGAGAAACGCTGAGCAATTCACACACTCAAGGCATTGCGGGTGGGGAGCGTTGGCGGGTGGTTAATGTTTTGATGTGCCTTTTAATCGTGTGATTCTTACTCATCTTGTACGACTTTAGGCTGTGTTAAGTAGTTCGAAATGGAGTCACAGTGGCCAATGGGCACCTCCATGATGATTATTCTTAAACAGTCGATGTTAGACTGTGAGTGTTTAAGTGTGGCATTTTAGGAGTGTTAATGTGGGTACGGAATTTGTTTGGTAAGGCCCAAGGAGAAACATCACTGGAACAGGAGCCACTGATGTAGTTAAGACCCCCTCAGCCCCACCCAGTAACTGGTACTCCCTATTGGCTGCTCCTTACAAATGAGACCACTGGGCTGAGCAGCTGTAAGGCTCCTGTCTGGGGACTGAGTCTGTGAGGCTGGAGGCTCTGTGACTTCCTGCTCACCCTAGTCTTAAGACTCGTTGTTTGGGGGTGCCACTCATGAGTGCTGCCTCCTTCCGGATCCCTCTTCTGTCTTACTTGCATGACTAACTTATGGTGCGTGTGTGATTGTGTGCAATAAATGTGATCTCGGGTGGCCTCAACCTGCAGTGGCTTGAAGCGGGGTTTCAGTCCCCCGCCAGAGATTGAGGTCAGGTCGCAGCGGTGACAGCACCGAACCCGAGCCACTAGACCAGTGGTCAGTGACAAGGCCCTGGCCCTTTTGGCTTTGCAGAAAAAGAATTTCCACAAAGACGGAAAGTAGTGAAACAAGGGAAGTATTTATTAGGAGGAAAAAGAGTACAGTACCTGTGGATAGACACACGGGCGGACTCAGAGACAGAGAGAGAGAGAGAGAGAGAGAGTCGCCCCCTTGTGGCCGTTTAAATCACTTATATGGGAGATTTCTTCCGGGTTTCCTTTGGCTAATCATTTTGATTTGCCTTGTTCAAAGTCCCTATTTGGTATATCTCAGGATCCTCCCATGTATGTGTGCACATCTCTTAGCCAAGACGGATTTCACCAAAGAGGCCTATGGGGAGACTTGGCATCACTTACTATGGGGTGGAGCCCCCTCCCTTTTGACCTCCAGGGAGCCTTTCTGCACATGTGTAGCCAGGAAGGTCTCCTGACTTCAAGAATGAGAAATATGTGGTCTCTTATCTTCTCTCTGGGCAGGGCCCGGCCTCCTCTCTCAATTGTCCTGTTATTCTCCTCTTGGAGTATCGGTCCACAGGGAAAGAATCTCCAACCGTTTGCCCTGGGGGCCCATCTGTCTCCTGCCTCAAATGGAGCAAATCATAAATTGAATTTGGCTGTGTTTCATAGTCTCCAATTCCGGGACTCACCTGGCCTTCCTGCAAGGCCGGGCCACCATAAACCAATTTCCCCTTAATCAGGGGTGGAAAACAGCTTGCTCTGATTTTCTTGGCTTGTGACTGCCATCACTTCATATGTTTATTATCTACTTGCATTTCCTCTATGCTGAATTAACTTTTCAGAATAGGCAGCCTGTTCTTAGTGTGATGTGGTTTTTTTTCTGAATTTGCTGGCGGTTTTGTGGACTCCCTTTTCTCCAGAGAAAGAACAGTTCATCTTCCCACCCCGCTCTCTGTGACCATCCAGCGTTTGACATTACTGTATACTTTTCACATTTTAATTACCCAAAAGGTCTAACAGTTCCTGCTGCCCCTCTCAAGGTGGACAGGGGGGATATTTGGCCCAGAACTGGCCATCATCAGCTTTCTCCAACACTGAAACCAGTTTTGTTAGCATTCCCTTGACTGCTAAAACTGAGCATGTTTTTATCTGTTTACTGCCCATTCTCATTTCTGTGGTTTTTTGTCTATTTACAAAAACGGGACTGTCCTATCTGCATTTTCTGCAGCTTGTTTTTCCTCTGCTATATCCAGGACATCCCTAACCAGTGCATTGTGTCTCTGATATAGTCACTAATAGTCGCCTACCTCTGACTCCTCAGTGGGCATAGGGCTTCTTTGGCTCAATCCTTCTCTTATTAAAGGGCATTGATTTCTGAGTTTTTGTCACAAAAAGCTCAGTGCTAAACCTTTTTTTGTGTACTGTTAAGTCTAGGTGGTTTTACTCCTGGTGTAGATTCTCGAGGGGAGAGTATATGTATTGTTTCTGATTTTAATAGGTGTTCCAAGTTCCTGAAAAGTTATAACCATTCCCACTCCAGATGGGTAAAATGATCTTATTTATTTCAATTATAGCCACAGTTTCTGGGTTTGGGCAACTCTTCAGGTTTAGTATTCATTGCGTTCCAATTCCCTCTTTTTTAAATTTTAGTTTATCAATTTACATAAACTTTTACTATAAGAAACATTAATGATTTTTGTGGTGATTTAGAATTTGTTATTCTCTCTTCTGTGAAATACTTCCCTGTTTTAGCTTTTTTGCAGTTCACAACTCTTTAATGAAAACTGTCTGTTCTATATGGTTAAATGGAAAGTTCTGGACATGGAACCTTTTATTAAATGTTGAGCATTTTATTGACTTTTCTTTATACTCATCTGACGAGGACTTTGTGTTTGTTTTTACTTTTTGGATCAATATTTGATTATTTTACAGTTTTGCTAGGATATTTATTTCATCTAGATTTTTTTCTATATTACTATACATTTGCAAATTTATCTTTTAAAATCCTCACACTGGGTCCTTTTTCATGCTTAACTTTGCACATTGTAATTTTCTTCTCTTTAAGGAAAACTCTTACTTGGTTTTTGATTTTATTCTTTACAGCTTTCTTTTAAATTTCTACTTTTATCGCAAACTTTTGTCTTTTCTTTGTCTTAGCCATGTTGTTTGGAACACAAAGATACTTACATTTGGAGATTACTGTAACTGAAAATTTTTTCTTTGCTTCATTTCATACTCTTGACCTGAATTATGCTTTATTGGTCAGTACTACCTTCTTTGTGCTTTATTTTTGTCAGCATTTATCTGTACAACTTTGCCCTTATTTTCAGTTTTCCTTGGTATTTTGCTTTAATAGTATTTGTAGGACATATAGAGCAGTCTTGTTACTGAACGGAACTTGGGTTCATTCACCTAACACACAGCAGTCAATCTACTGACACTGGGTTGTGGTGAAGGAAAGAACAGCATTTATTTGCAGGGCACCAAGCAAGGAGTATTCTAGGCAGCTAGTGCTCAAAGGACCTGAATTCCTTGCTTGGCACCCTGCAAATAAACACTTTACTTTTCCTTCACCACAGCCTGGTGTCAATAGATTGACTTTGTTGCAAGCGAACCTGAGTTCAATTATGTAACAATTTTGGTGACCATGAAAGGACCACAATCCCAGCTGGGTGTCTTGACTGTGGCACATTGGTCCCTGACAGGAGGTGGCTCTAAGATTCTGTCCAACAGCTTTCTGAGCACCTTTGTCTCAGGGACAGCCCTTAGCATCTGCCACCACCTGGGTGTCGATGGTCCTCAGTGCTTTCATGGTGAAGGAAACAAGGCACTTGCTTGAGATGTCTCTGCTAAATAGCAGAGCTCATGTGTGATGGAACCAGGGTAATTTTTCTTTAGGCGCTTGGCTCTGTCTGTGGCAGGGCATTGATTTGGGGGATTTTCTGTATTGGACTAAGGAATCTGTAACCTTGAGAGCTGCCTTGTGTGTGTTTGCTTGCTGGCCTCCTTGATATCTGCAAGAGCTGTGAACAACTAAAGATGGGTAATCACAGCTCTGTTCCATCTTGTAGCCTGTTAGGGTATATTCAGCAGAACTGGGAAATTTTTAGTTATGCACCTCTGAAAAGAAAAAAATAATGGTGTTCTATACTAACATTCCTTGGCCTCAGTACTCTTTAGGATCTGGAGAACACTGACCCCCAAAGTCTCTCTAAATTATGACACTACCTTTCAACTAGAACTATGCTGTGAAGGGGGAGTATAGTATATAATGTGAAAATGGGATGATGTTTCCTAGGAAGAGCCTTTTATACTATTGTATCAAAGTGAACCTATTCAGAGAAAAATGTATCATGCATAGAATTATGATACACAAAGGAATTTCTTCCAGTAAGGTGATATTAAAAGCTTTACCAGGTTCTCAGAAATAAAGAGACAAGGAATTAATTCATCAAATAAATGCTCCTAAAGTTCTGCCACCACTACCCCTGTATGGTAGGCAGAATGGGGAAGCAACCACCAGGCTCCTATATTCCACAGTAGCCCACTCACCCCCACCTGCTCTGGCAGGAGCTGAGGAAAACAGACTGGTGTCCTTCTTGTACCTGACAAGGCACCAATTTTGGCCAGGGAACTACTATTGTTCAGGCAAAGCATTTCCCACTGAGGCAGATTCCTATTGGAGGAATAAATGCCCAAGATCAGCCAGCAGGATTCATGTGGATACACTCTCCCTTTTCAACCTCAGACTTGTTTAATTGGAAAAATAATATACCAACCTATTGGGAAGACACTACCAGGATCGAAAATCTCTTCTCCATCTTTGCCACCCACAGCCCAAACTGGGCTGACGTTCAGAGTTTGCTAACTCTCCTGTTGGCTGAGGAAGAGAGGAGGATGGTGATAGAAAAGGCTAGAGAAGAGGCAGATAGAATGCATGCTTCTGCCCCTAACAAACCCATCCAAGCACCAGCAGCAAATGCAATTCCCACCACAGGTCCAGGAAGGGATGAGAATGACATAGATGAGATAAAGCTCAAAATGAGCATTACACGGAGTGCATCTTAGCAGGGCTCCGAAAGAGAGAGCCAACACAGGAGGTTTCATAAGGTGCAAGGAGTGTGCCAACTGCCACAGGAGAACCCCTGAGTCTTTGGAGAGAATGTATAGGGCGTATTGCCAAAGTATAGATGTGGATGCCGATAATCCAGAGAATTTCACGTTGGTTAATCAGACCTTACGGCTCAGACTGCCCCAGCTGCAGAACGTAGAAGGGCTTTTTGGCCGGCCCATATCTCATTTGGTAGAAATTGCTTTCAGTTTTTCACAGTCGGGAGGAAATACAGACCAAAAAGAGACCCGTTAAATGAAGCAGCAGATGGCCCTTTTGGAGGTGACACTCATGGGAGAAAGGGAGAACAAGGCATCTGAGCAGAGGGTAAGATCCCAGGAGAGTGAAGGGTGACCCCCAGAAAGGAGACCCCAAAAGGGGACATGTTCAAGTGGGTCCCCAGCAGTGCCTATTGTAAGCCAAGAAGGAAATTTGCCCCAGCTCAAAAAAGAAACTGGAGGAGGAGGAAAAAGCATTGTTCATGCTGTGGATAAACGAAAGTGACAGAGTGAGGAAGGCCTGGCAGGGAGTCTGCTTGGGGAAACAGGCTCCTTCCCACTTCCCAAGAGGAGCCTCCGGTAACCCACCCGTGGGAAACTAACAAATTGACTTTCTGATTGATACTGGAGCCACTTGCTCTGCTTTGCACACTCGATTAACTAGTTAACCCAAAAGAGTGCAATGGCGAGAGGAGTGTCCAGGAAGCCTCTCCACAAACTGCTTGTGCAACCTCTAGACTGTCAGATTGAGGTACTAACTTAAAACACAGCTTTTTGTACATGCCAGAGTGCCCAGTCCCATTGCTGGGGTGAGACTTATTAAGTAAATTCAATACTAAACTGACTTTCACACCTGGACAACTGGATATAGAGGTACCCCCGGAACAAGCCTGTGCCTTGCAGGCAGCGCTCTTCTGTCAAGGTATGGAGGAGTCACCACCAGCATTCATTCCTGAAGACATCTTGCAGCAGGGAAGCCTGGGACCATGGGCTACTGTAGGCCAGGGAGAGCCACTAGGGCTGTAGAGTAAAGGTGAAACTGAAGCCAGACACTCAGGCTCTGAGCTTAAGGCAATACCCCTTAAAGGAGCAAGCAAAAGAGTGATCCAGGCTTTTATAATTGCCTGTTTGAAATGCAAGCTTATTTGCCCCCTGTCACCATATAATGCTCCCATCCTGCCTTTAAGGACCTACAAGCCATAAATCAGATAGTGGAAGATATTCACCCTGTTGTCCCAAATCCCTATATTCTGCTCATTGTCTTACTCGGAGACATTTGTTGGTTCACTGTGCTAGGCTCAACAGAGTCTCTTTCTGTGTCCCTGGGAGTCCTAAATCCCAAGAGTCATTTGCACTTGAATGGGAAAATCTAGAAAACAAAAGCAAGCAACAATACTGCTGGACAATATCGCAAGGACTTTAAACCCCACCCCACCCCCTGTTGTTCATGAAAGTGCTAGCTAAAAACGTAATGGAGCTCCAGCTACAGGAGGGAACTCTGCTCACATATGTGGATACCTTCACAACTAGCAAGGTGAAGAACTCTGGTAAAAACACTGGGACTACTTTAAACTCTCTGGCCAAATGACACTATAAAGTCTCAGGGAAACAAGCCCACATTTCCCAACCATCTGTGAAATATCTAGGATTCAAACTGACAAAAGGCCAGAGGAATTTGCTCCAGGACTGCCGGCAGACAGTAGCCTGGGTGACGGTGCCCACCACCCAAAGACAGTTGCGTGGGTTCCTGGAATGGCAGGATTCTGCTGCATTTGGATCCCCAACTTAAGTTAATAGGTAAGCCACTGTATGAGGCCCTGAAAGGGGCTGACAATAAGCCCTTAGTGGGGACGGGAGAATGTCAAAGACCTTCCAAACAATGAAGAAAAAACTACTGACTGCCCCTGTTCTGGGTTTGCCAGATTTGAAAAAGCCATTTGATCTTTTTAAACATGAAAAACAAGTAGTGAGACTGGAGGCATTGACGCAGAATCTGAGAAGCACAAAATGCCCAGTATCCTATTTCTCAAAGACTTTGGACATTATAATCCAGGGATGGTCAACATATTTGAGTGTCATAGCTGCTCCTCGAGATTTGTTGCAAGATGCAGAGGATTTCACTCTAGAACAGCCAAGCAGGGTGCCTATGTCCCACTATGTGCTGCCACCGTTGGAACAAAAGGATGGATATTGGCTCACATCAGGCCACCTGGGAGGATATCAGGCCATTTTACTTGATAATCCTAATGTGATTCAAAAGGCTGTGTCTTCCTTGAACCCAGCCACACTGCTCCCCACCCCTTTGGGTGGCCCATGCTTGCAGGCCCATGTACGATTTATGCAGGTCATTGAGCAGCTGCTCAGACTTGATTAATGTTGGCGAGATCCAGACTTGGAGGTGTTCACAGATGGAAGTAGCTTCATGGACCACCAACACTAAAAGACCAGATACTCATAGGTAACCCTACAGGAGATCCTAGCAGCAGAAGCTTTGTCATCAGGTACCTTGGCCCAATAGGCTAAAATTATTGCCCTTACTTGACCTTTACATCTCAGTGAAGATAAGAAAGTTAACATCTATACTGACTCACAATATGCCTTTTTAGTTGTGAATGAACATGGGGCAATTTGGAAAGAGAGATTGCTCACTTCTGAAATAAAAGAAATCACACATGCCCTCAAGAAGTTTTGAAACTGCTAGACACAGTGCTCAAGCCAAAGGAGGTGGCAGTGGTGCATTGCCCAGGACAGCCAGGACCAAAACACCTTTGGTTATAGTTCTGTTCCTAAGTATACACCTGACCCAATTTAGCCTGACATACTCACCTGAGAACTTCGAAAGTTCACAGAATTGGGATTTGATTTTACCCTTCTAGGATCAAATGGTAAATGATCAAAGAGTGTTTTCAATTCCTGAATATCTAATGGAGGAAATAATTGGATCAATATACCTGAGCACCGATTATGGGTATCCAGCGGATTCAGGACTACATATAAAGACCAAATACGCAAAGGACAATTCAAAGAATATTATGAAAATGTAAGATTTGTGCTAAAAATAATTCCAGCACTGGCACTCCCCCACCCTGCATGGAGTCCAAGTTAGAGGGGAGAGCCTGAGAGAAGTTTGGCAAGTAGACTTTACAGTCATGCCCAAAGTTAAAGGAAACTTTCACTATGTACGGACACCTTTATAGGCTGGCTAAAAGCATTCCTTTGCTAGAGTGAAAAAAATTCAGAGGTAGTAAAGGTCTTGCTCCAGGAGATAATTCCTAGATTGGGGCTACCCAGCTCAATTCAGAGTGAGAATGGAGGTGCCTTTGTTGATAATGTGATTCAGGAGGTATCTAAAATATGTGGAATATAATGGAATTTGCACGCATCTTGGAGGCCTTGATCGACAAGAACCACACCTTAAAAATGATGATAGCTAAAATCTGCCAAGAAACTAATTTAACCTGGGATAGAGTGTTGCTGGTTGAACTGCTTAGAATTAGAATGGGTCCTAGAAGTAGACTCCAAGTGAGTCTTTATGAAATATTGTATGGGAGACCCGTCCTCTATTCTGAACAGTTTGGTGGCCAGACGTCTGACCAAAAGGTAAAAGAAGTAGACACTGTAAGATACGTGCAAACACTGGGGTTAGTTTTAAATGCTGTTCTTAAATTTGCTACTAAAAAAAATGATGATTCCCACAGATGTCCTCCTCCAGTGTTTTATTATTTATTTTTATTAATTAATTAATTGATTTATTTATTTATTTTTCTGGCCAGGAATATCATCCATTTATTCATTCTACAAATGGGATATGTAAGCAAAACAAGTACATATAAATCCTTGCATTCTTGGAATTTGTACTGGTGGAATGGATGGAAGACAGGCAATAAATAATAAACAGAGCAAATAAGTAAAATATATGACATACTACATGGTGATAAGTGCTACAGAAAAAAAACAGCAGAGTCAGCAATATTGGGAAGCAGGAAGTGGTTTGTGGTTTTAAATAGGGTAGTTGGGTGAGCTTTATTCACACAGCAATATTTAAGGAAACGTTTAAAGCAGGTGCACATACAACCAGGTGGGTGTCTGAAGGAAGAGCACAGATAATGGCATCTGCCTCTAGTGGATCAGGTGGCCAATGCCAAGGTCCTCAAGCAGGAGGTGCCTGTTAAACAGGAGAAAGATCAAGGAATCCAGAGTGAACAAGGGAAGACTAATAGGGAACAATGCCAGAAAGACAGAAGTGCCTCAAGTGTTTTAGACCTGGAGACTGGGTGCTCTTCATAATGTGGAAGGATGTATCCCCAAAGAACCAACTCCAGCCACGGTGGGTGGGGCCTTACCAGGTTCTGCTAGTAACTTGCTCATCTGTTAAATCAACAGGAGTCAAGCCGTGGATCTGCTGCATACGGTTGAAGCTGGCTTCTGACCCAACTACAAGTCCACAGTCCTCGGCAGTTACAGAAAAGACAACCACAATGCTGACTGAAAGCCAGTGCTCCTTCCTACAAGTCTAGACTGGGGCTTCAGTTAAAATTAAAGAAAGTATCTTAGATAAGTAGTGAATGACTTGTGACCATTCATAATAACATTTGTAATTGGCTGGAGCATTTTTCTGATTTATTATTTGCTTAGATCCCCTTTGCTTGCTTCTTGATTCATGTAATCATTGTACCTGTGATTATATTGCAGTCAATCAAACCTGTAATTTGTTGTGATATTACATAACGCTTGCTCTATTTTAATTTAACCCTTGTGATAATAGGGTTAATACCAAAGTTTAGGGTTACTGCTATTTTCCCAGACAAGCTGTTGGCCCGAACTCTAATGATGCCTCTTGCTTTTCTTTACTGTCTCATCCCACTGGTGTCTGCTGCTTCCTGGGAGGAAAATACTCTCATTAGGTTGTCTCAGAGTTTAGCCAGAAGTAGTAATTTAAGTAATTGTTGGATATGTCATTTGAAATCTGAAACCATCCAGGAAAACTATGTCCCATTTGTGATCCCTGTAACTGAGTTTTATACTGTGCCAGAACCCATAACCTACTATAATCTTCCTCCTTCAGGCCTCACATTCCAAGTTAATCTAATTCAGGCAATTCAGAATATGCCAACACCTTGCTTCAACCTGTCTGAAGTAATTTCCATTGGAGGGCAAGTTACTACAGGCCCCCCACGTTCCCTCGAGTTTCTCCTGAAAAAATGTGATGACCAAAATCCCGTGAAT
The DNA here is from genome assembly GCF_011762595.2 of Tursiops truncatus. Lineage (NCBI taxonomy): Eukaryota > Metazoa > Chordata > Mammalia > Artiodactyla > Delphinidae > Tursiops > Tursiops truncatus. Next base: position 131,028,051 of record NC_047034.1, on the reverse strand, counting down.
TGTACACTTGACAAATGTGTAAGGGCTAAAAATGACACGAATTTATGCCAGAAAGCCAGAAAAGTTGGATATCATGTAAACGGAATATGGAAGGCTTGCAGTGGCACTGACCCCTGGCTTGATAACGTAATCTCTGAACTCCCCAAAAATGAAAGAATTGATGACACTACCATGGGAGGTATAACTTGCTCCCCTCCAGGATATATCTTTGTCTGTGGCACAGGGAGTGACTCACCAACTCAAGGATGGGCATTTCGCTGCTTAGACAGCTGGGAAATTGAAGGGTCATGCCTACTGGGATATTTTAGGATCCCTTTCTCCTTGCACAGCGTGGAGAGCATCACTTCCCTCTCTAAATCAAACACACATCTTAAAAGAGAGATATTGGAAGGGTATGAGGACAATATAGGACAAAGTATTTTTGGCAGCCCCATACCATCTTCCAGACTTTATGTCAATAGAGATATGATTCATAACCTATCTGACACAATTGGGCAAATTGCTGAGGACATAGCTAAAAGTATTGCAGCCCAACAAACATCTTTGAACTCATTGGCTCGAGTGGTCCTGGATAATAGAATAGCCCTTGACTTCCTGTTGGCAAAACAAGGAGGAGTATGTGCAGTGGCTCATACCACATGCTGTACATACGTCAATACCTCTGGAGAAGTTGAAACCCGAGCCAACAGAATAATTCAAAAGGCTACCTGGTTACAGGATGTACGTAAAGAGGACATGCACCAGGACTTATTTTCCTGGGTACTATCTGGAATAGGGGGACTCTTTTGAGTACTGTTCCAAGGCTCCATTTGATCATCATCCTCTTTTCAATGTGTTTATTAATTTTCAAATATTTGTCCAGATGCTATGGCAAAGTGGTCAAAGAGAGAGATAATGTGTTCATAATGCAAAATACTTATGCTAGGCCTGGGACTTGAGAATTCTTTGAAAACAAGGTCCAAGTCTTTCTCTCCTCTAATCCTGAAGAATTGACATCGCCCCTGTTCAGCAGGAAGTAGCCGGAGCGGTCGTCGCCCCATTCCCCTCAGGATTGAGGATTATCGAAGAGAAGAGGGAACTGAAACGGAGTAGGAACCTGCAGGGCCTTCCTGGGTATAATCCCCTCTTGTCCCCACTTCTTGTTTGTAGAAAAAGCTTGAGTTTTTGAGGCCTTCCCAGAGTTCTAAAGAGCAGACTCAAACAGTTAATGATTACAGAAGTGAGGAAATGCAGAAACAAAGGAAAAGCAATCAAGCAAGAAAAGCTCAGCCATAAAACAGAATCATGGGACTCCTAGTTCCTCCTCAAGGGATATAGATAACAATCTGATGCAACGTATCTCTGAGTTGTTTTACAGAAACCAAGACCCCATGATGAAACCTGATGACCACAGCTAAGGAGACCTAGACAAGTTGGAGCCAGAAGAGTGATGATCAAGATGCCAGATATCACTTTGTTGCTTAACACCCAACCAATCAGAAGAATCCATGAGCTAATTACATGCTTAAGACCCTTATCCTTAATTTTAGTCTTTAAAAACACTTGCCTGAAAGCCATCAGGGAGTTCAGGTCCTTTAAGCATTAGCTGCCCATTCTTCTTGCTTGGCACCCTGCAAATAAATGCTGTACTTTCCTTCATCACAACCCTGTGTCAGGAGATTGACTTTGCTGTGCCTCAGGTGAGCAAACCAAAGTTTGGTTCAGTAAAACCTGTGTTTCAATTGGGAGAGCTCAGTGGTTTTTCTTAATGATTTTTCAGTTTTTATGAATGTTAGGAGCACTTTCAAGCACACAAAAGAGTAAACTCTCATACCCATCACACAGATTCAAGAACAAGCATCTTCTTCATTTACCTCATGTATTTTTTTTTTTTTTTGCTGAATTTTTTTTTTTTTTTTTTTGCCGTACGTGGGACTCTCACTGTTGTGGCCTCTCCCGTTGCAGAGCACAGGCTCCAGACGCGCAGGCTCAGCGGCCATGGCTCACGGGCCCAGCCACTCCACGGCATGTGGGATCCTCCTGGACCGGGGTACGAACCCGTGTCCCCTGCATTGGCAGGCGGACTCTCAACCACTGCGCCACCAGGGAAGCCCTTGCTGAAATATTTTAAAGTAAATCCCAGACATCATGCCATTTCACCCTTAAAAACTTCAGTACCTATCTCTTAAAACATAAGGATGTTTTCTCAAATAATCACAATATTATTATCCCAGTTAATAATATTAGGGAATATCATATTCCCTAATATTTAATACTCAGTCCATATTCAAAATTTCTTGCTCTTCAACAACTGATTTATTCAATCCAGGATCTAAATAAGGGGCACACAATTCTCTCCATCTGCTAAAGTAGAACAACACCTTATTCCCCAAGGCATTAAAGTATTGGAGCCCTGTTGAAAGTGCTATCCAGTGGACTTTTCCTGTCGCTTCCTCATAGTCACCTGGACAGCTTCAGGTACAACTCCTGTTTTTAAATAGTTTGTTCCATTTAGAGGGATAAAACTAATACTGATCACTTTTTTATTAGTAGTCATTTTTATGCTTTCTCTTTTGACTTTTTCTCTGACTTAAGATCTTTAGTGTACATTTTTTCTTCACTTCCCGTCACTCATAAATTGAGTTATTTTATCATAAATGAATGCTAAATTTAAGGCTTTTTAATAACCACTATAGGTTTTTAATGTAGTTAATGTAGTGAATTATGTTTATAAATTATTTGCTTTTAAACTTCTTGCATTTTTTTAATGTGGTAAAGTATACATAACACAAAATTTACCACAACTATTTTTAAGTATACAGTTCAGTGGCAATAAATATATTCCCATTCATGAAACCATCACCACCACCCATCTCACAAGTTTTCCATCTTTCCAAACTGAAACTCTACCCATTAAACACTATCTCCTTATTCCCCTCCTCCCCCCAGCCCCTGGTAATACCATTCTATTTTCTTTCTCTCTGAAGTTGACTATTTTAGGTACCTCATATAAGTGGACTCACACAATACTTGTCCTTTTGTGACTGGCTTATTTCACTAGCATAATGTCTTCAAGGTTCATCAATGTGGCAGCATGTGTCATATTTTCCTTCCTTTTTAAGGCTGAATAATACATTGTACGTATATAACACATTTTGCTTATCCATTCATCCTGTGAAGGACACTTGGGTTGCTTCCACCTTTTGGCTAATGTGAATAATGCTGCTGTGAACATGGGTGTACAAATAAATAACTTAGTCCCTGTTTTAAATTCTTTGGAGTATATACCCAGAAGTGGAATTGCTGGAACATGACAATTTTATAGTTAATTTTTTTAGGAACTCCCTTATTTTCCAAAGTGACTCTCTTTGCACTCTTGAATAAACCAACTCAATCTTGGTGTATCTTTTTAAATAACTGTTGAGTTTGATTTGCTATTATTTTTTAAAGATTTTTGCATCTCTACATATTTCTGAGTTGTTTTCCATGGTCCTCTGGTTTGTTATTGAAGTTAGCTAGCCTTCTGGAGCATATTGAAATATTCCCTTTTTTGCTGTTCTCTAGAGGAGTCTGGGTACTACTAAGATAAAAGTTGTGTCTCAGTTTTCAAGTTTAATTATGAAAGTTTGATAATATTCATGTTTTGTTTATCTGTGCCTCCCCTTTTTGTTCATAGTGTTATTTATTTGTACATATTTTTCTAGCTAGGTCAATGCCACCCAGAGGTTCAATGTTTTCAACTTTCTGGGTCCATTTTGTTTGTTTGTTTCTCTCGCTATTTAACTCAGTTTTCACCTATTCTACTTTTCTAATATTTTAAGTCTATAAATTTCCCTTATTTTACCACTTTTACCACAAGTAATTATTATGATTGATATCCAGTATTTTCAAATTTCCCTTATTTTTGGCTGATGAGTTATTGTAGAATTTAAATAACTGTATCTTTTAATATTTAATTACCAAACATAGAAACCTTTATCTTTTAATTTTGTGCTCTCTTAATTTTTCCTGGTTCAGTTTTTATGCAATGAGAAATTTTGAACTTCTTGATTGTAAGTATACATCTTTCCTTTGCCCTCACATTAATGTTGTGTTAGCTGTTCCTATGAGTCTTACATCACAATCTTTTTTTTTAACATCTTTATTGGGGTATAATTGCTTTAATCACAATCTTTTTGTAATAGAGTAAGTTCCCTACATACAAACGAGTTCCATTCCGAGAGCACATTGTTAAGTCCAATTTGTTCATAAGTCCAACCAAGTTAGCCTAGGTACCCAACTAACACAATCAGCTATATAGTACTGTACTGTAATGGGTTTATAATACTTTTCACACAAATAATACATAAAAAACAAACACAAAAAATAAAGAAAACATTTTTAATCTTACAGTACAGTACCTGGAATTGTACAGTAGTACAGTACAACAGCTGGCATACAGGGACTGGCATCGAGTAAACAGGCAAGAAGAGTTACTGACTGGAGGAAGGAGAGGAGGTTGGAGACAGTAGAGCTGAAGGATCATCAGCAGTAAGTGGTGGAGGGCAAGCTGCAATTCCACTCATACCTGACATTGATGGCACAGGTTCTGTTTCCTTGCAGGATTTGATTCTATCTGCTTGCTTGAAAAAACAATCCCATGATGTCTGAGTAGTAGCTCATTTTTTCTCTCATCATGTATGACACAGTAGCACTGGATTGCATTCTGAATGGCTGCTTCAACCTTCATGTACCATTCTATGTTCGGGTCCTGTGCCTCCTCAAATAAAGAAAATCCCCTTGCCTTTTCTTGTGTCATGAATCTCTTTGGTTCTTCAGTTACTTCTTCTTCCTCTTGTCTCTCTTCGTCCTTTCTCTGGGCCTCCAGTTCCATCAGGTCTTCATTAGTAAGGTCCTTGTGTTGCATGGCAAGGAGTTCAATGAAGTCGTCCTCTTGCAGATCTAGCTTGAAATAAAGATACTGTGCTACTGTACTCTATACAGTACTGTACAGTAAAGTACACAAAAGCACAACCACTTGTAGAGGGTGCATGCACGTGACAATGTACACAACACATGTGAACTAACTTACGTGATTGGACATGCGAATACACGTTCATATCTTTGAAAGTTAGCAACTTGAAGGTTCGTATGTAGGGGGCTCACTGTAGTCTCTAAAGTTCCATATTCCAGGCTTCAGCATTGCAGGTAAGATATACTGATTCTTAAAAAATTAATAAAGTTAATTTTTTAGAGCAGCTTAGGTTTACAGCAAATTGAGTGAAAAGTATAGAGAATTCCCATATACTCCAAGCCCCTACACAAGCACAGCCCATCCTACACAAGAATCACGTTCATTACAAGCAGTGAACTTACATGATACATCTTATCACCCAAAGTCTCTAGTTTACACTAGTGCTCACTCTTCATGTTATACATTCTGAGTTTTGGCAAATGTGTGACATGTATCCACCATTGTACCATACAGAATGGTTTCACTGTCCTAAAAATCTTCTGTGCTCTGCCTATTCATTCCTCTCCCCACAGTCCCTGTGAAGGACTGATCTTTTTACTGTCTCCACAGATTTGTCTTTTCCAGAATATCATATAGTTGGAATCATACAGTATGTAGCCATTTCAGATTGGCTTCTTTCACTTACTAACGTGCATTTCACTTCCACGATGTAATGTAGTCTGTCTTTGATGAAATGGCCTCTAATGAATGACTGGTGTCTTTATAAGAAAACAGAGGACATAGGCACACACACAGTGGGAAGGCTATATGAAGACAAGGCAGAGGTTGGAGTGATGCATCTACGTGCCAAGAAAGACCATGTATTTCTGGCAACCATCAGAAGCTAGAGGAGACAAGGAAGGATTCTTCCCTAGATCCTTTGGAGGGAGCATGATCCTGCCTATACCTTGATGTCAGACTTCTACCCTGCAGAGTTGTGAGAGAATGTGTTTTTGTTTTAAGCCACCTAGTTTGTGGTACTTTGTTATGGCAGCTCTAGGAAACTTAATATAGTAGTCATGAACCCATGTCAGCTCCCAAGTTAGTGCTGTCCCCTAGACTAATAACCCATTCCTGTGTAGATATGAGAGGTGAAGGATTGGAGGAGGTCAAGCCACAGGAGTCTGCTGACACATTTATTTACAGTGACTAGATTGAGAGACAAGCCTGCACTTCTGCAGCGTCCTCCAACAGGGATGCTTACATTGATATAGCCACACAAACTCAAGCCTCCCTGTCCTGTGGGATTTACTTGGGGATAGTAATTAAGGTGGTTTTTTTCCAAGGCTGGGGGAGAGGTAAGAATCTCTACTGTAAAAAGTAAACAGTTGATAGTATCCTTTAGTCTCTGCTCCTCTATCATCAAGTCTACACAAGGTCCCTCTCCATTTCCACTTTTATCCACTGTCCTCACTTGTACTCCCCATCCTCAGAATTCACCCACTCTAATGTGTGTCACGTAAGTCCTTGGATATATGTTTTTCTTCTAAAATATATTATTTTGTGGATGATTATGTCCTTAGTTTATATAAATAGAATTATGCTTTAGACCTCATTTATTTTCTACAATTTATACTCGACATCCTTTATTAAAAGATCTGTGCAGGTTGTCATGCACGTAGAATTCATTGTTTCCAACGTGAATTTCACCGTATGCACCCACCATGTTTTATTTATCAGTTTCTCTAGTGATGAACACCAAGCTGCCTCCAACTTCCCACCACTACAAACAATGCTGCCGATGACCATTCTCACCCCTGTCCCTTTAGGGACCTGGGTGAGAGTCCCTCTGTTGGCTCCTAAAGTAAGCTTATGTTTAATTCTGCTGAGTATTGCCAGTTTGTTCAGAGTGGTTCTAGTATTGTGAAAATAAAGAACCACCCAAATAACTTCTAGCTGTGCCATCTTGGGGAGAGGTTTGCCTCTGCCAGGTCCAAGTCACCCACCACCAAGCTCCTCTCCATTTCCAAAGGCTTAAGCCATTCAGGAAAACTGCAGGTCCGTCAATTTCTCTGTTTTTGTGTGCAGTGAAGTATGTGTAGACTCTTAGTAATGGTTACATTTATGACCTAGAAGGTTGTTAGCTTAAATACAACAATGTTATTCTTAAATATATATATATATGTGTATCTATTGTACATATATATATACACACACACACACTATATGTATATATATATATATATATACACATACACACACACACAAATGCCTCCATTGTTATAGATTTGATAAAAGGAAAATATTCATTTCCCATCCATAAATTTTGTTTACTGTGATTGTAAAATAAAAAACATGTCATATGAGTGACATCATCAGTATTTATCCTTTTGTAACTGGCTTAATTCACTTAGTAAAGTATCCTTGAAGTTCATCCATATTGTAGCATATGACAGGATCTCCCTTTTCAAGACTGCATGATATTCCACTGAATGAATAGGTAATATACCACATATTCTTTACCCATCTGTCAATGGACATTTGGGTTATTTATATCTCTTAGCTATGAATAATGTGCAATGAACATTACTGTGTAAATATCTCTTTGAGATACTGTTTTGAATTTTTTTGGATATCTACCTAGAGGTGGGATTGCTGGTTAATATAGTAATTGTATTAAAAAAATTTTTCCGGAAGCTCGGTACTGTTTTATATAGCAGGTGTACCATTTTACATTCCCAACTACCTCCAGAGTTTTAAAGAAATATGAACACCTTAGGGGCTAAATCCCCCCACACAAGGTGTCCTTGTCTTTATAAGGACTTTACAAGCTTATGAAGAGAGTTAGAAGGTACCTGTGGGTCTGAGCATCATTGAATGGTTTGCATCCATTCTCAGAAATTAATTGTTCCCCGCAAATTTGCACAGTCTCGGGAGTCAAAGAAGACTTAAAGGACGTGATATCCACACTAAGCCATGAAGGGTCCTAAGAGTTAGCTGGGGCAAGACAAGAAGAAGGGCTTTCAGGTAGATAGCGCAGCCTGGAAAAACCCAGGAAAGAGAGGAATGGACTCATGCAGAGAATTCCTGTCCCTTCGGTATAGCTGGGGCTTAGAGATCTTATAAAAATCTGCATTTTTGACTTGCTGTTTAATTGTTAGTTTTTCTTTGGGAGTGTGCAGACGTTTAAACTTTTTATGTGGTAATCGCCCCAGGCAGGCAGCAAAGGCCAGCCTGTTAGAGACCATCATGTCCATCTTTCTTTTCATTGCAACAACAGAAGATGCTAACTGAATACCAAGGGTCTGAACATCTTCTTTACTCTAAGAGGCACTCCTTGACCTCATAGAGTTTATGGTCGTAGTGGGAAAGCCAGGCATTAAAAAAGGAATTACGAGTTATATAAAGGGAAATACTGTGTGCTCCGGGAACCTGTAGAAAGGGGATAGAGGAGGCCCAGAAGGTTTATCTGAAGAAATGGAGGCAAATAGGGTAGGGGGTCCTCAGAGGAAAAGAACCTGGTAAATCTTTCTGACATATGAGAAGCCATTTTAGGGCATAAGCCATTTTGTGATCGAAGGCTGACCACAGTGCTTGCCCTTAAACAGGTCTCAGTAACAATGATTTTAGGGGAACAAAACAAACTACTATTACCAGGCAAGAGAAGTAAAAATATCAAAGACAACAGATTAGTTTTAAAGACTCCCAGTTGTGTTTCAATGGTAAAGATTAGCCTGAAGCACTTTCCTGAGCTTTGTTGTGGAATTTTAACCCCCCTCCAGCGGTCAACCACTAGATCCATAGGAACCTAAGAGATGGTGATGTTGACCTTTCCTGACCTTTGTGACTTCAATCAACTAAAGCCTGGGACTCTGTCAACCTTTGCCCCAATTCTATGCCGAATTCTCCTCTGTCCAATCCCCTTCATGAATATGCATGTACCCTTACTTAAACCTTCCCGAATTTTGCTTTTCCTGGAGACGCTGCTTTGGGAAAGATCCATGGTGTTCTCCTTATTTGCTGCAAGTAACATATCCTTCCTTCTCCTGATCTCTGTTTCGTTGTGTCTTTTTGCTCGAAATCCACCAAGAGGCAAACCCAGTTTTGGAGGTAACAAAGGGAAGGGGGAACAACCCCTTATTTACCACCGAAACATCACAGCTGTTATTAGAACATTAAGTTTTTAAAAAATGATTTGCCTTATATACCTTGTATAATTTTAGAGCATAGTGAATTTTATTTTTTCATATGTCCCTTAATAAATGGTATCTTGGGACTTCCCTGGTGGTACAGTGGTTAAGAATCCGCCTGCCAATGCAGGGGACACAGGTTTGAGCCCTGGTTCGGGAAGATCCCACATGCCACAGAGCAATTAATCCCATGCGCCACAACTACTGAGCCTGTGCTCTGAAGCCCACGAGCCACAACTACTGAGCCCATGTGCCACAACTACTGAAGGCTGTACGCCTAGAGCCCGTGCTCCGCAACAAAAGAAGCCACCGCAGTGAGAAGCCTGTGCACCACAACGAAGAGTAGGCCCTACTTGTTGCAACTGGAGAAAGCCTGCATGCAGCAGTGAAGACCCAACACAGCCAAAAACAAATAAATAAAAATAAATTAAATAAATAATAAATAAAATGGTATCTTTTCATTAAAAGACTTTATAACCATAATTTTAATTGCTGCATAATTCGTCAAATAAATGCACCATGATGTGTTAAATCTTTCTCCTACCTGTGGACATTTGATTGTTTTAAGTTTCTAACCAACATAAATACAAAGACAGAAAATTTTATGGATAGTGTAGGGGAGCAAATTGTGCCACTGCAAAATGTCTCTTTTGGGCCTGAGGATTACTTTAGGCTGATTACTTTTAAGGCCCAAAAGACCAGGAAGAACCTTTTGTTACAGGAAAAAGTGGGGCAAGAGAGGATGGTCACATCCCAGATCTCTGGTGAGTCCCTGAACAGGCTGCCAAGAATGGGTCCTTGGCTTTGCTCAGGAAAGAATTCAAGAGCAAGACATAGTAAAGTGAAAGCAGGTTGTTTAGAGAGATACACTTTACATAGATAGAGTGCGGTCAGTCTCAGAATGAGAGCAGCCTTGTGAGAAACCTGTTCCACAGGAAGAGTGTGGACCATCTCAGAAAGCGAGAGGCCCCGAAAGGTGGGGTGGTTAGTTTTTATGGGCTGGGTACCTTCGTAGGCTAATGAGTGGGACGATTATTCCAACTATTTTGGAGAAGGGCCGGAGATTTCCAGGAATTGGGTCACCACCCACTTTTTGACCTTTTTTGGTCAGCCTTGGAATTGTCATGGTGCCTGTGGGTGTGTCATTTAGCAGCTGATGTATTACAATGAGTGTATACTGAGGCTCAAGGTCTAGTGGAAGTTGACTTGTCCACCATCTTGGGCCTAGTTGGTTCTAACCAGTTTATGTTGTGTCTTCAAGGTCTATGTCGTTCTTTTCTGTTTTTTTTTTTTTTTTTTTTTTTTTGCGGTACGCAGGCCTCTCACTGTTGTGGCCTCTCCCGTTGCAGAGTACAGACTCCGGACGCACAGGATCAGCAGCCATGGCTCATGGGCCCAGCCGCTCCGCGGCATGTGGGATCTTCCCAGACCGAGGCACGAACCCGTGTCCCCTGCATCGGCAGGCAGACTCTCAACCACTGCACCACCAGGGAAGCCCTCTATGTCATTCTTTTAAAGGTTTTGCCCTGCCCCCTTCCTGTCTCACTTTAACTTTTCCCCTGACTGCCTTAAAGAATGTAGATAGAGGGTAATTCCCTGGAGGTCCAGTGGTTTGGACTCTACCCTTCCATTTCAGGGGGCACAGGTTCAATCTGTGGTCAGGGAACTAAGATCCCACAAGTTACGTGGATTAAAAAAAAAAAAAAATTGTGGCTAGGGGAACTATTCCAGGAAGGGAGCTGTCACCATACATAAAACTATAGTGTGAACTAAGTGTGAAGACAGGGAGGAACCTAGTAAATTCTGTTAAAATTTTGCTCTGTGTCCCACTGTCTCCAAAGGGCCCAGCAAACATTTGTTTACCAAATATTTGCTTTCCTTCTCCATGTAAATTGCCTTCCTCGCCTTTGAAATCCCAATCCAATACCCCTAACATCCTCTTTTGTCTTCAGCTGAAGATGATATTTAATGTGATGGTTTTGGCCATTTTGGTGAGTTACTCAGTTTTTCTGGGTTTCTCTCATGTATACATATCACTAAATTTTTTTTAATTGGGGTATAGTTGCTTTACAATGTTGCTGTACAGTGTACAGCATTAGTTTCTGCTGTACAATGAAGCGAATCAGCTATATGTATTCATATATCCCCTCTCTTTTGGACCTCCCTCCCACCCCACCTCCATCCCACCCTTCTAGGTCACCATAGAGCACGGAGCTGAGCTCCCTGTGCTATACGGCAGGTTCCCACTAGCTATCTATTTTATACACAGTAGTGTATATATGCCAAACCTAATCTCCCAATTCATCCTACGCTCCCTTCCCCGCACTGTGTCCACATGTCCATTGTCTATGTCTGTGTCTCTATTCCTGCCCTGCTAATAGGTTTGTTAAACTTCTGTTTCATTTTCTCCTGTTAATCTGTCTCATGTCAATTTAATTCTTAGAAGAGCCAGAAGCACCTAGAAGGGTAGAGGAAATTTCTTCCTCCCCATCAATCAGCATGTGTCCTTTGTTCAACCCTACCCCCTTCATCACAGAACTCCTACCACAGGACAGTCTAGCGGGAATGGAATGAATGGATCAAAAATCATGGTCATGTTATGGCTTTTGCTAAATATTACTCACATAACTTTCAATAACTGTTAATGATTTAGATTGCCTTGACTGAGAGGGCCAGTTTCTGGCCTCTGCCTGCCAACAAAGGTGTACAGTAGTCCCCCTCATCCATGCGCAATACGTTCCAAGTCCCCCAGTGGGTGCCTGAAACTGCAGATAGTGAAAGTGTGCCCCGTAGAGTTAACAGAAGCTGATAACTAATAGGAATTCCTGAACTTGTCTTCCAGAACAATATATAAGGGAACAGCTTGTTAAAACTCCTTTGCTTGTAAATTGCCTTCCCAGATTCATGCAGCTCAATTGTTTTACAGGAACCTGGAGTCAATTCCTGCCCAGTTTGAGCCAGCTGGGGCTTGTTCGGACCACCAAACCTAAAACTGGGCCTGCGCAGGTGTCCAAAGACTAGAAAACTCCACCCTCAGGTCAGCTGAGAGCCTCCATTTTGAATATTCAGAAGTTGTAACCCAGAGGCACCTGCACAGAACACTGATTCCCTCGCCTTTTTCCTGCCTCCAATCACCTTTCCTCTCACCTAACACCATCATGAGTATCCCATAAACACCCCAACTCCTTTGCCTTCAGGACTGGGTTTGAGAATTATTTCTACCTTCTCCTTGCTTGGCTGCCTTGTGAATAACTCTCTGGGCTGTAAACCTCAGCATCTCAGCTTTTGGCTTGCTGCAAGGTAGATAAATTGACCTGGTTTGGTAACAACAGTACTAAACCCTATATATACACTTAACCCTTAAACAACACAGGTTTGAGCTGCACGAATCCACCTATACACCTATACATTTTTTTCAGTAATAAATACTACAGTACTGCACAATCGTCGTTGGTTTGAATCTGTGGATGTGGAGCTGCGGATACGGAGGAACTGCAGATAGAGAGGGCTTGACTACAAGTTATACTTTGATTTTCGACTATGTGGAGGTGCCCCTAACCCCCACGTTATTCAAGGATCAACTGCATTGTTTTTTTTGATATGATAAAGTTTAATTTATAATTTAGGCACAGTAAATAATAATAAAAGAGAACAATAACAATATACTGTAATAAAAGTTATATGATCGTGGTTTTTTTCTCTCTCCAAATATTTTATTGTACAAATTTAATGCCTTTACCATCTTAACTATGCACTTACCATGCACTGTGGCTATAACTTTTGTAATTTGAGGTGCAAAAGCCAAACTAGCACAAATTTCTCTTTCCTTCTTTACCATTACATGGATAAAAGATTCGTTCTTACTGTAGATCTTAGGAACTTCAGCGTATGGATTTTTTTCCTTTCCTTATTAAGTCAAGAACTTTCACCTTTTCACTTAAAGGAAGCACTTTATGACTTCTCTTTGGCGTATCCAAATGGCCAGCAGCACCACTCTAATTTGGGGGACATTATTACATAAAATAGGGTCCCTTGAACACAAGCATTGCAATACTGCAGCCAGCTGTCTGATAACCTAGACGGCTTCTAAGTGGCTAACAGACAGGATACACTGGACAAAGGGATGATTCTTGTCCCGAGTATGACAGAGCAGGACGCACAAGATTTCATCACGTTACTCAGAACAGTGTGCGATTTAAAATTTATGAATTGTTTATTTCTGGAAACTTCCATTTAATCTTTTTGGATTGAGGTTGACCATGGGTAACTAAAACCGTGGAAAGAGAAACCATGGATTAAGGGGTGGGGGGGAGGACTATTGTAATTAAAAACACATTTTAATAAGAAAAAAGTTGTGCCTTGTAACATAACTTTCAATGTTGACATCTACTGAGATAACAACAGTTCTGTTGGCATTATTTCACTGGGTATTATGTTCAGGCACTGCACCCATTTATCTACTTGTAGACTGTGTTTTACTTTTATAAATTTAAGTGCTCTTTATCTCATTTCTCCTTGTAGGACTAAAGAGCTGGGGCAGTCGTCTTATCTTTCTACCCACTAAATCTTTTATCCCCTCTAGTTTTGTGTTTTTCACTTCTTGTATTGGTTTTAGCCTTTGAATCACTTATGTTAAATATCCTTTATCATATCTCCTTGGGGTTTCCAGTGCTAGTTTTTGAATTTTGTTTCTTTTACCAATATTTTTTCTTATTCTTAATGTAGTTAGTTTTAAGTCACTTCTTTCCTTTTACCCTCATTCTCTACTTCACTTTAGAGTTGTATTTGATTATGTGTTTTTTCCCTTGCTCTCCTGTGTTTCATTTTAGTTTGTGTTTAGAGCAAGGGCTAGGGAAACAGTTCCCCAAGGAAGAAGTATAGAGAGGACCCAGTGTGTTCACAAGCAAACTTGGAGGCCACCACTGTCCTAAAACACCCCCTAATCTAAATCCCTGTCCCACTGGGTTCTCCAAAGCTCCTTACCCCTTGGACCCTCCTCCCACCCACAGGAGGAGTCCAAGGAGCTGAGGGAGAGGCCCACATAGAGAGTCTGCTCCTCCCCCCACTGTCTAGCCAAGCTCCAAGAATTTCCAGGCCAAGCAGCACGGATCCCCCAGTTAGGGCTTTCCAGAATCACTCACCCACCTAACCTCTGGAGCATAGACAGCCAGTGTGAGCATCCCTGGGCCCTAAAGTTGGCTGAGGGCTGACTTTTTGAGTGGAGCTGCTTGGGGAGACGTGTGGATGAGTCTGGATGTCCACCAGTGTATTATGAGCATCCTCCAAATTGAAGAATGAACATGGGGTAGGAAGAGAAAGAGATGGGCTGCGGGCCAGAGATGACCCTCTCCCTGTCTCCAGATCCTAATATGGAACTGTGAGGCGTCTGAGAACTCTGAATTTGAACGTGGCATTCTATGTCCTCATGAAGGCACATTTGTAGTAGTTTGTTAGCTTTATAATTTTTAGGTGTTTAGGTAGGATAGTGGGCCTCCATTTTTACTCTTGCTTCAGAGTTAGGGATGAGCCATTCTGATTTACTGGAACCTGGGAGCTTTTGAGGGTTTATTTCAGGGGAATGTCATGATGAAAGCTATGCTCAAAGATTTAGGTGGTAAATTTTTTAAAATATGGGATCAAATGAGAATTTATCAGGCAGGATGAAGAAGGAGGTGGTTAAAACTTAGGGGAAGCAGACTCCATAAAAAAGATACAAAGTCCTTTTACCTTTAATTAAATTAAAATACAAACTAATTATTTTTACCTTTAGTCAGAGGTAAAAAGAGAGTAAGAAAACAAAGGTAGACGTTTAGAGATTAAGAGGACAAAAAGATGTACACAAACTTATACACAATATATACATAGAATGACATTGTATATGTCATATATTGTATACACATTATACAAATATAATGACACATATGTCATTATATCACAATAAATTTTTTTGTCCTGAAAATGGTAAGAAAGAAATAACTTTTTAAAAAGGACAAAGTTCAACTGAAATAGAGTTAGAAATAGCGGAATGCATCAAGGTAATGCGCTGTGATGCACCGTCATTTCCTGGAGTTGAATCCACCAAATACCCAGCTTTTCCCTGAGCCACTGTGTGACCTGACCTAACAGGGTTTAGGCTGCTGTAAAAATCGAGGTCTTAGTATGTAACACTGGGGAGGGTAGGTATTGCTAGTAAGTTTTATATGCTAGTGAGATTTTGAGTTCATCTTGTCAATGATGCTGTCACCAACAAAGCCTATTAACAATTCCCGGGAAAAAAAAATAGAATCTGGTAATAAAATAAGGTCTAAGCTTTTTCTCTATGCTTCATCTGGTGTCACTTGCTCATGGGGGGCTGCGTGCAGAGGCCTTGCACCCAGCACTTCAGACCAGAGTTCCTGGTGCAAAACACCTGCACAGAGACCTCAGCTCTGCAGGCCATGTGCCTGTGTGGAAGCGACGCCCATGACACCTCAGATCAAGATGGTGATGATGGGCCGTGTGCAGGGATGCCGCACCCGCCCCTCGAGAGCTCTTCCCCCTGCCCCAACCAGATCTCTACAAAGCAGCCCCACCCACAGCCTCAGGGAGAGGGTGTTCTCTAGAGCTTGAGCTCCCACCTCTCTGTGCTTTGAGGGAAGATTAAAACTTTCCTTTGCTTCTGAACCGAACCATTCTATTGGCGGGAGGGACACCAGGCAGAAGGAGGCCTTTATTGGAGGCCTACTCAGGAGGGTTGGTAACAATGTCAGTACAGATACTTTGCTTTTGAAAAGAGAAAGGCCTTGGATGTCACAGGAAAAACAAAAAGAAAAACAAAACCGAGATTATTATTGGTGTATCCTTGTGGGGGGATAAAGAGCTAGCTTATTACTTGTAACAGTGCGTTGGGTGCGAGCTGCTCCTGGAAGACCCGGCATGCTTCCTTGCCAGCCGGCCCCGCCCCCCACGCTCCACCTCCAGCCCCATAACTGTGCCCGGAGGCCCGCATTCGATTGATGGTTGGACGGAGCTAAGTTTGAACCTATGGAGCTTTTATACTAAAATATTGCTGAGGGGCAGTTGGGGGATGAGGAAGAACATTTAAAACAGAGGGGGAAATGTGGACATCTTTGGAGAGGAACTGGTCCATTTCTCAGTGGAAATGGCTTTCCTGAGAAAATACTTTTCCTCTCACAGCCAGATCGTGGAAGATTGGGCCCAGCCTTTGTGATCCATCACTGCTCAAAATCAGGCTGCTTGTAACTAAGCCATTATCAGCTATTTCACCAAAAAAAAACCACAATGGAATTTGAAAGGTGCAATGTGTGGGCAGCCCAGAGTTTGGGGCCAGATTCTGCTTCTCCAGGGTTCTGGCTACAAGGAGACCATGAGTCTCGGGCCATCCACCCCAGGATCCCCACCGAGGCCTCTCTTGGAGGGGACCTGCATGGACACACACTTCCCTATCAGCCTCTAGAGATGGTTGTCATATTTGGGCCTTGGAAAAGGTGAGGTTGAGGTAACGTGGGCATGCAAGGTAGGGCCAGGTGGCCACCTAGACTCAGGCCCCCAAACCAACAGCGTGTCATGAGGTCTGATCAGCAGCCCCCACCTCCTCAAAGCCAAAGGCCTCACACGCCTGACTTCTTTTCAAGAAAAAGCTTTTTATAAAATTTCCTGTTATAAAGTTACCTATGCCGAGCTTTGTGCATATTTAAACCCCTTGGGCTTACAGCTCCTATACAAGTATAAAATGGAAACAGACTTACATCTGAATTACAAATAGAGCTGCAAAGCCAATGAAATTCAAAACATTAATATAACCCTATCCACGGTGTTGTTTTTCTGGAATAGAGTAATTGCTCACAGCACGATGATGGTCCCGCCCTCTGCAGAACAGGCTCTCTTGAATCTACCTGTTCTGTGGAGACAATCCTCACAGGACATTTCTCTCTTCAGACCAGCTGGAGTCCCTTCTTTCTCGCAGGTGCCAAGGCAGAAGCAGCTCTGACACTGTGAGGCAAAGACCCAGAAGATGCTTAGAGCAAGCTTTGTTCTTATCCTCTCCAAATTAAAACAGAGAATCAAATTGTTCCTGAGACCACATGGACTTCTCCAAACACACTGTTTGAAAAATTCTGAACTCTGCTGCCAAATTTTCATAAAATTAACACAGCAACTTCTGACACAGGAAGTGATCCTCTCAAAAGCAATATCCTTGCTGTGTCACCCAGAGTGAGGGGTTTGGGGCTCTCCCCCCTCCAGCCCCAGAGCCCCTCTCACCTCTACCAGAGGCTTAGAAGCAGAAGCCTCTGTGTTCCAAACCAAGCCCATGTACACCAGGGACAGAAAGCTTACAGGTCTTTAGGACTTTTATCATTATGTGTTCATCCTTCTGATGACTCCAAATTTGGGCATGGCTGCCTGGCAATAGGTCTCTTCAGACTAGGATAGGGCTCTTCTGGGAAGAAAGGTATATGTCAAACTCTCTGCCATCCAAGAATTTATACTCTAATTAGGGAAATTTTAATTTAAAAAATTATATGTGCTCAAGAGACAGCCAAAGGAAGTTTAAAAATTAAGACAACAGAGATTTAAAGAGACTACCCGGTCTCTCCATTGCCTCCCTGCACTTCTCCATCCAGCTGTTACAGGAAAGAAAGTCGGACGTGAGAGGATGGTCACATCCCAGGTCTCAGGCGAGTCCCTGGGATTCCCGCCAGTTGTGGGTTCTTGGCTTCACGCAGGAAAGAATTCAAGAATGAGCCATAGTAAAGCGAAAGAAGTTCTATTCAGGGAGATCCACGCTCCATAGGCAGAGTGTGGGCCATCTCAGAAGGGAAGAGGCGCCAGGGTTCGGGGTTGTCAGTTTTTATAGCGGTGGGTAATTTCATCGGCTAATGAGTGGGGAAAGGGCAGGGATTTCCAGGATTTGGGCCATTTATTTGGGGGAAAGGGCAGGGATTTCCAGGATTTGGGCCATCGCCCACTTTTTGACCTTTTATGGTGGGTCTTGGAACTGTCATGGTGCCTGTGGGTGTGTCACTTAGCATGCCGATGTGTTACAGTGAGCCTATGTTGAGGCTCAAGGTCTAGTGGAAGCTGACTTGTCTGCCATCTTGGACCTAGTTGGTTCTAACCAGTTTATGTTGGTCTTCAACGGCTATGTCATTCTTTTTTTTTTTTTTCGGTACGCAGGCCTCGCACCACTGTGGCCTCTCCCGTTGCGGAGCACAGGCTCCGGATGCGCAGGCTCAGTGGCCATGGCTCACGGGCCCAGCCGCTCCGCGGCAGGTGGGATCTTCCCGGACGGGGGCACGAACCCGCGTCCCCTGCATCGGCAGGCGGACTCTCAACCACTGTGCCACCAGGGAAGCCCTATGTCATTCTTTTAAAGGTTGTGCCCTGCCCCCTTTCTGTCTCACAACCTCTCGGGACCAGCAGTTCTCTGTATGTGCTGTGTTCTCTTTTCCTCTGCCTATCCATCTGCTGTCCCCACTCCCGCAAAAGTATTCTCCTTGTTGTCATGTCCCACTTAGCAGTCCGCTTTGCCCCCTCCAGGAAACTGTACCTGTAGCCGAAGGCCTGAGACCATACGGCCCTTTCATTCTCTTTAAGCCCCAGGTTGGAAGCAAATACTTAGTGTTGGGGCTCAGCGTGGGCCACCCCAAAATCTGCCACAATGGCATATTGATTATTTTGAATTGGAGTTGCTTGAGAAGCAGCCGATGCAAGAAGGAATCTCTGACCCTGCTCTGTCTCCCTGAAAAGCAAGAGATAAACCTCCCATGGGAAAGGTGTACTCCCTGCATCTGGAGGTAAGAGGACACCCTTATCATCAGAGATAGGGAATTCGTAGCTGAGAAGCTTGTATAAACACACCTTGTTACCTCTTTTAATTTACTATCCCAAGCCCAAACTCTGTTCAGATTCTTCACTAATTAAGCACCCAAGGCCTGTTTCTTTGTCCTGTCAATTCCTCACAAATTTATTGTTTCTCTGTCTGAAAAGTCTGAAAGCTACCTACTTTGGCCACTTCTTAGGTCCCTTTTCTGTGAGACTTCCATGTGCATGAAATAAAATTTGTTTCTTTTTCTCCTGTGAATCTGTCTTGTGTCAATTTTATTAATCGCCCAGCTATAAGAACTCAAGAAGAGTGGAAGGGGAAATTTCCCCTTCCCTGGCATCAGTAATGGAAGGGCCACGTTGGCAAGCCATGAAAGATTGACGGTCCATTGTAGACAGCAGGGTACTTGCCTGGAGCTTCTTAATGCTGCCTGAGGTCAGGATTGGCCTCAACCTGGCAATGGCTGAGATGGCAGGTGAGAGTCAGTTGGCCCAACCAAAAGCCTGCCAGCCAAGTGCGGTTTGGTAGTGACAAGCTAT
Organism: Tursiops truncatus; assembly: GCF_011762595.2. NCBI lineage: Eukaryota > Metazoa > Chordata > Mammalia > Artiodactyla > Delphinidae > Tursiops > Tursiops truncatus. The sequence continues at coordinate 131,008,584 of NC_047034.1, read as the reverse complement.
CAATTTCCTAGAGAAGCACTTAAAAATGTAGATTCTGAAAATGGAAAGTCCGTACTCTCACCCACACTTCCAACCTGATTTCTCCAAATTCCACCGGAAAAAAGAACAAACTCAAAAAGTCCTTAGTGTTTTAGGGAGTATTCAAAGTTAAAAAATATTTTTGAGGGACAAGGACAATTTTTAAAGTTTGTATTGAATTTGGTACAATATTGCGTCTGTGTTACGTTTTTTGTTTTTTTGGCCAAGAAGCATGTGGAATTTTAGCTCCCTGACCAGGGATCAAACCCGCACCCCCTGCATTGGAAGGCAAAGTCTTAATCACTGGACTGCCTGGGAAGTCCTTTAAAATGTCACTGTTTTTTTGTGGTTTTTTTGGTTTGTTTGCCTTTTGCTGCTGGATCTTAGTTCCCCAGACCAGGGACTGACCTGTGTCCCCTGCATTGGAAACACAGAGTCGTAGCCCCTGGACCACCAGGGAAGTCCTGGGGAGTGCTCAGTTTTCTTGAGCAATGACTTTGTCCCTGACTCGTGAGACTGTGTAGTCCCCTCACAGCTTCTGTGTCTTTGCCCCTCTCCCCACCTCCCGGCTTAGCCTTAATTCCATCTCACGGAGCCAGAGCAAGAAACTAAAATCAGATTCACTCAGAGTAAAGTGTCACAGCAGAATCTGTGTACTCTGTGTGCCCGATGAGGCAGTTGTAGGCAGGGACACTGGTGACCTTTTCCAAACCTGCTGCTTGTCAGGAAAACCAGCAGGCCTGGCTGGGGTGAACGCTAATGAATGCTGGAAAGGTCAAGCTGACCCAGCAGCACACACATGACATCGGGGGCGCTGGACATCCTGGGCTTGAATGAAAACAACGAGACAATTTTCCAGCAGAAAGCCCCCAATTCAGTAAAGTTGGAGTGAGGCAGGCTTTGCCTGGCTGTGGGTTCCCAGGAGTTGGAAGGTGCTTGGGCACAGTGGGTCTGAGCCCAGCCTGCGTAGCTGGATCCTTGTGCCAGTGCTGGGAGCAGAACTGTGGCTCCCCCAGGTCAGTGGATAATACCACGCCATTCTTGATTTTGCAAGGCAGATGCTTAGGTTTTAGGCACTAGGTTTACTACTGTATATTTTTCTAGAAAATTAAAATAAGTTTGTCTTCCCAGTTCCTGGTATGCAGAAAGGTGCACCCAAATTAAATAAGCTCATATATGCTAATTATTCTGCATACTGAATTGGGTTTGAATTTATAAACAAAATGTAAAGGATGGCTGTTGAGTTGGAATTTTAAAAACAACAGCAGACAAATCCGGAAGCAATTCACCATGGAAAAGGCCCTGGGCAGCCTTGAAGGAAGGGCGTAATAGAACTTTTTCTGTGTTTGCATTAAGGTCGTTGCCCCTTTCAGCTATCCCTTCGTCTGCTGAGCTCTGGATGGAGGGACCAGCATGGCCCAAGGAAACAACCGTCTTCTAGGTAGAAATGGATTGAGGTCCCTCCACAACCCCTTCTATTAGAAACTCATATTTAGGAAGTGCTGTTGGAGTGCATGATGGCACCTTGACATCCAGGCATCCCAAGGGGGAAATCGCATCAAATGGGCAGGGGGAGGTGGGGCCGTGGAGGTGGGTCCACGGGGATCTCGTCTAGGAGATTGTCGGAGAGAACAGATTCTGGCAGAGCAAGTGACTAAGGCTGGAAGCCTTACTGGCTTGAGTCATGCTGGTAGAGCGTCACCTCCTATTTATGCTTAACAGTGCTGTTCTTTCTTTATCCACACATCTCAAGTGTATTTTAATTTCTCTTTTAGACTGTTCTAGTAGCTTTACTTCTTCGGGAGTATGTAGATTGTACTTAAATGGCCTTGGGCTTCCTCACATGTATAATTCTTGCCCAAGAGATTTCTACTCATGTGACTTGTCTTGTGGGGGTCTCCATTTGGGGCAACTCCATTTGGTTGCCCTTGTTCACGTCCTATTCTGGATCGCCTGACCCTAGATAATTTTCTTTTTTTTTATGTTAGTGGATTGGCTTCGATTTTGCTACTTTGAGAATACAGGTCCTTCATTTATATGGCGCAGACCCAAGTTTCCAATTTCATGATTCCAGTCTCAGAAGACTAACTCTATCTTCTTGCTGAGAACTTGGGTGAGTGGAAGGACATTCAGATTCCTGTTTGTGGATGGGCAGCGTGGTCCTGGCTCCAGCTTCAAGTCCTCATTAAATGCCAGGCCTGTGGGCATTTTAACCCCAGCTCCTACAGCCTGTCTCTCTGTCCCTGGTCTTTCTGAGAGCTATACACCCTCAGCTACTGCTGTATATATATCCGACACCTAGGGAATCCCCTTTTCTTGCCTTTGAGACATGTATCTTAAATTATTTTAATATTCAAATATTTTAAATAATATTCTGTCTAGCATTTCTAGGTTTTAGGTATAGAAGGGAGTGTTTTAGAATGTGTCCAATCTACCATCTTGACCTAAAATTTTAATAGAAGCTATTTTTAGTAAAATATTGCCTTTTAATATTAAATTTGTAAATAATGTCTTTACTCACCTCTTATTTTTCTAGCAGGTTTTTTTTCTTTTTATGTACAATCATATGATCTCTAAATAATGACAGTTTGTAACCTCTTTTTTATTAATTACACACTTAAATCCCAACGTTGTCTAGTTGCACTGGCAGGAACTTCTAGAACAATATCCAATAATGATGGTACTATCAGGCCCCCTCTTGTATCTGAGTTTATTAGAAATGCTTCTAGTGTTTTAATATTAAACACATCCTGGCTTTGGTTTTGAGAAATGTTTTCCTTAAGATAAGGGAATACCCCTACATTTTCATTTTATTAAGAGGTTTATAAGAAATGGGTGTAGGAATTTCATTACCTGCATTTTCAACATTTATGAAGGCATTCCTATGGTTTTTCTCTTTTGACTTATTTAAAATTAATTTATGTTATTAAATTTCTTAATATGCAACCATGCTTAATTTCTTGATTCCTGAGATGAACCTCACTTGGAATTGGTGTATTACTCTTTTAATGTATTTCTGGTTTGATTTGATATATATGATTTATAGGTGGAGCTATATATTTTTAGGCTTTTTTTCCTTTTTCATTTCTATTCACAAGTAAAATTATTTTGTAGCTTTGTTTTCATTAGGTTAGTAGATTAATGATTTGTTAATTTTTTAAAAATGTATTAAGATATTACCTATATTTCTCTGTGCTCTTGAATAGTTTAAACAGCATCAGAAACATCTGTTTGTTTAATAGTTGAAAGAGTCACATGTGAAATGATCTGGGACTAGAGTTTCTAAGAATTTTCTTAATGTCTTCCATGTTATTAACTTCTTTAGGTTTTCCATCTCTTTCCAATCCAATTTTGGTAATATGTATTTTCATAGAGGAGCATCAATTTTATTTGTGTTTTCAAATAGACTAATTATAATAGTATATGATAGTCTTACACCTATCTATATTTCCTCTGTATATGGGGGCAAGTCTCTCTTTATCATAATTTTGTGGTTTTGTGCTTTTTCTTCTTTCTGTTTCTTCTTTAAACCTAGCTACAGAGACACCCATATTTTTTGGCAATCCAGCTGTTAGAGTTACACATCTATTTTTTTGGTTGTTTCCTTAATCATTAATTTCTGATTTTACCTTACTGGCTCCTTATTCTACTTTCTTTGGGTTTATTTTACTGCTTTTCTAACTTCTTGAAATAGGTGAGTCCTCATGTATTTTTTCTTTATTTTTATTTTTTATTTTTGGTCGCACCGTGTGGCATGCAGGATCTTAGTTCCCCAGCCAGGGATCAAACCATGCCCCATGCAATGGGAGCATGGAGTCTTAACCACTGGACCACCAGGGAAGTTCCCCTCATGTATTTTTTTCTGTAATGGCAGTTAGTATAACTGGGCTTTCCTCTGAAGTAGTGAATATGTGTCATCTGTTGACCTTCCAGGATACTGCACACACTGGAGATGGCCTTCTGGGATTTCTGTACTTTCCAAGAGATTCCGGTACCTTAAACCAGCAGTCCCCAACCTTTTTGTCACCAGGGACCGGTTTCAAGGAAGACAATTTTTCAGTGGAGGGGGAGGAGGTGGTTTAGGTGGTAATACTGGGCTGGGGGTGGGGGGCCGGGGGGCTGGAGGTGGGGGGGCTGGGGGTGGGGGTTCTGGGGGGGCTGGGGGGGCTTGGGGTCCGGGGGGCTGGGGGGGATGGGAGGGCCGGGGGAGCTGGGGGGAGCTGCGGGAACGAGGGTGAGGGGGGTGGGGCTGGGGGGAGGTAGGGGAATGGGGGTGAGGGGGGCCGGGGGAGCTGGTTCAGACAGTAATGAGAGCAATGGGGAGCAGCAGATGAAGCTTCGATCACTGGCCGCCGCTCACCTCCTGCAGTGTGGCCTTGTTCCTAACAGGCTGAGAACCGGTACCGGTCCGCAGCCTGGGGATTGGGGACCCCTGCCTTAAACCCAAAGGACTAGATAAGAACCCTGGGTGAGGACTGAATATGTAGAAATTGGTCGTGAAGAGGTTGTAATAGCTGAGGAAACACTTTAAGAAGTTCTCAGAGGTAGGGAGAGAATAGAGGTGTTGTCTAGCTGGAGGGTATGACAGATAGGGTAGACCTTTGGAAGCCAGACCACATTGAATCTTGAATCTTGAATACAAGGCTAAATTAGAGAATTTCTATAGGCTCTGGGGAGCCCTTGATGGGCTCTTTTAGGGTAGAATGCCATGAGCTCAGAGGGGTTCTGGCAGATGCCAGGACCAGGGTGTCAGACACAGTGAACAGGGCAGGATACCAGGCCCATCTGCATGATCAGAACTCAAGTCAGGTGGGATGAATGGAGCTCGAAGGGGTCAGGGCAGACATGCAGGATGGAAGTGGTTTGCATGGAAGTAATCATAGAAGTCCTGAGTGTTCTAAGGGAGAGGGGGGAAGAGAGGAAGAGTCGCGGATGAATCTTTATATAAAGGGATTTAAAGAGCGGAGCCTGGCATGGGCATCTGGAGAGGAGAACCAGGGAGAGCAGTCATATGAGCCAAGGGGCAGAGCCACGCTGAGCTACAGGGAATCACGAGGGCGAAAAGCTGCCAGCAGGTGGAGGAGGGGCGAACCTCGGTGAAGACTCCTCGATCTAGAGGGCGCCCTCATTGCTAATACTAAACTAGTGAGTGTTACAGAGCAGAATGCAAGCGCTGATGGGACGTAGGTTCTGGAGAGAATGGGCTCTTCACCCTTCAGATCTTTTCATGTTATTCACAATTAACAAACGAAATATTAGACAATTGTGGTTTCTGTTGTTGGGACCGGGAGGTCAAATTTAACCTTAGCTATCTGGGTAGCATGTATTCAGTGGAAAATATTAACTGGTGCTTTTTTTCAGATAACAGCTTTTGTCCAAGAGAAGTCCACTAGAGGACAAAACAAAAACAGGGGATGTAGCCTTCATTTAAGAGAAGATTTGCTACAAACTTCTTTTAAAGAGAGGTCTGTCTTAGAGTACTGAAAATATTATTAAATTTACTAAGATTGAGGATATACTGAGTTTTCCCATGAAATGATGTGTAAAAAATGCCTTGCAGGCCCTCAATAAATGTTAGTTATCATTCCCCACCTCCCACTCCCAATACATTTCTAGGCAAATCAGGCCTGGTGTTCCGTCACAGGGAGCTATGTTCTTCCAGCTTAGAAGTTAGATCAGGTCTTGTCTGAGGCCAGCCATGCCTGTCTTTCCCAACCAGAGACTGTGTGCCCGCCAGCATTGCTTGACCTTTCCGACATGCATCAGCATTCACTCGCACTAGGCCTGCTCATTTTTCCGGGTGTCTGCAATAGGATAATCACTTTGGAAGCTGCTGGGCAGGTCTCCTGCTTCCAGAGGGGTGTGGAAAAAGCCACCCATGCAGTCATATGTGACTGGCCTACCAGCAAGTGCTCACACTGGCCATGGTGGGCTCTGGGAGAAAAGGGGAGCCTAACCAGATTTTCGGCACCTGGTCTAGCCCCATGGTTGAGTCAAGGCTATGCCAGGGCCAGAAGGAGAGGGAAGGTGGAGGAGAAAGACCAAAGGGCTTCCCCTGGGGTCAATGACGAAAAGTCAATGCCAAGAGAACAGTGAGCGTGCATTCAAATAACATTATTGTGTTATGTGGTTATGAGGGACAGGAGTTTCTCCTTGCAGAATTATTTTTTAGCATCCTGATAAGCAATTGATAGGTGTCTGGGTCCACCAGCTCTGAGCATCCTCCACTCTCTCCTCCCTCAGTTGGGCTGCCTGACTTGTGAGAACTTAAACCATCTCCACCGACACATTGAATGTGTACATTCACATGACTTTCCGATTCCAGTCTCTGCATCACTGTAACTTGACTATTTCACGAAAGTCTTGCCCAGAAGATGAAAGTTGAAGTAACTATTGCTTACTCCTGGAAGTTTCCAAAAAACTATTGAAATGATCATTCAATTGTTCAGCTCTTCAACAGAAAACATCAACTGACAATTTACTCCCCAAGATTCTCTGAACCCTTGCTGCTTCCCTTAGTGGCTATCAATCTCAAACTCGTAATTCATGATCCTTACCCAATCCTAATCAAGCCCCTCATGGAAAGAGCTTCTGAAACCAGACTCCAAAACCTTGTAGGTCTCCCAATTTTGCCTTCCTCTCTGCAAGACACTGCTAAGAATCCGTCTTACTGAGAAAGAATGAACTCAGTGTTGTCTTAACAACAGGTTGTCCTGGTGCTATTTGGGGGAAAGGCAGCATTCAATGAAAATCTTATTTGTCATCTCAACCTTCCCCGAGTTCTGGAATCCATTCAGACTTCAGACAAAAGGGATATGGGTTAGAGGGAGCTCAGTAGTTGTGGCTCGTGGGCTTAGTTGTCCCGCGGCATATGGGATCTTAGTTCCCCGACCAGGGATCGAACCCGCGTCCCCTGCAATGGAAGTGGATTCTTTATCACTGGACCACCAGGGAAGTCTCTTGCCATCCTAATTTAATCACATCTGCAGAGACTCTTTTTCCAAATAAGGTCAGATTCACAGGTTCCAAGAGAATAGGAGAAGGACATCTTTTTGGGGACCACCATTCAACCCACAGCATCCATAAAAATGAATAAGTAGGACAATGAAATTAAAAACACACACAGTAGAAGCCCTTTGATGGCAAAATGTCAAATTACTGTAAAGTTTCTAGCCACAGGTTGAGTGACACTGACATGGAGTGTACCAGGGCTTCACATCATCCCTCCAGCTGTGTGGGTATCTGTAGTGGTGCTGGGGGCAGAGGTCACAGAATGCTTCCCAGAGGAGGTTACGATGAGTTGCAACTTAAAGGAAAGGTAGGCATTAGCTGTCAGGAAGGGTGAGAGGTAGCGGGAAGAGCATCTTAAGAAGAGAGGAACAAAAGCATGTGTTATGGGTTGAAATGTGTCCCCCTCCCGCCCCCCCCCCCCAAAAGATATATTGAAGTCCTAACCCCTAGTATTTGAGAATGTGATCTTATTTGGAAACAGAGTCTTTACAGAGGGAATCCAGTTAAAATAAGGTATTTAGGGGGCCCTAATCCAGTGTGACTGGCATCCTTATACAAGAAGGAAGACGATGTGAAGACACACACAGGGAGAAGGCGGCCACGCGAAGGTGGAGGCAGCGACTGCAGTTATGCTGCCACAGACCAAGAAGTGCCTGGGGCCACCAGGAGATGCAGAGAGGCCCCAGCTGAGCTGATCCCTCAGGCCCCATGTCTGCTCCCTGCTGGGCTGTGAGTGCTTTTAAGCCTAGATCGTGTCGATTGGGGGTGGCACTCGGGAGGCTTTATAATTGTGCCATCCTGAATTGTCACGCTCCATCCTCCCTGGCTGGGCGCCTCCTTGGACCACTGACTCCCTCCTCCTGATTCCTGGATGGGCTCCTGGTGTGCACACCTTGCCCCTTGCCAAGTCTTATTTACTTGCATGTCCGTCCACCTGCCTGCCTGACCAGACCTCTGAACCGTGAGACCTGGATGCCCCAAATTCCCCCTAAATGAGGCCCTGTCCTACCTCACCCTGACCCAGGACACCCTGTTCCAGCCCTATCAGGGGCACCATTGTGCCATCTGTGAATGGCAGCTCCTGGACACAACAGCAGAAGGTGATATTCACGAGAATGCAGTGAGATGGCGCCCCCTGGAGTTGTGCGAGTGAAGCGACTGGTATCACTGCAGGCTCAGACAGACTTTGGGTCTGGCAGTGCCCCCTTCAGGCAAGATCCCTTCGTCTGCCTGTGTCTGCCCCCCCCCCCCTTTTCCACCCCACTTCACCAATAAGACCAGGCTGGGCCTCATCCACAGGATCAATGTGCTGACCAGGGAGTGTGGGGGACCTGGGGGAGGAGTTCGGGGACAATAAATACCGTTACTTTTCTCATTTCCAAAGCTGGGAAACCACTGAGAGATGAGACACCAGAGATGTCAACTTTATTACTGATCACAGCTGGAAAGAAGGACGTGGCTTAAATGTACACAGCGAGTATCTCACACCTGAGCCCAGAATCACAGGTTCACTCTGGTCACAGGCAGAGCCATAGTGCCCCCTGCAGTGTCCCTGTGATATTGTGATTAATAATAAAAAATATATATCTGGACTTTGTCCCATTTCTGGCACAGAGCTCCTAAAACCCTTGGAATCTCCTAAGCGATGAGAGCCATAAAGGTGTCTTTTGTTATGTTGATGACTGACCTGGGACAGCACCTAAGGTTGGGGACTGATTGCCAGAAGAACCGACCATGGGATTAAAGGGTTGGAACTTTCAGTCTCACTCCTCTGACCTCCAAGGAGGCGAGAGGGCCTGGAGATTGAGATCAATCACCAGTGGCCAGTGATTTAATCAGTCATGGCTGTGTAGTGAAGCCTCCATAAAAACCCAAGGATCAGGGTTCAGAGAGCTTTCCTGTTGGTGAACACGTGGAAATGCAGAGAGTTGCATGCTCTGGGAGGATGAGGAAGCTCTGCCCCCTTTTCCCACACCTTACCCTATGCATCTCTTCCATCTAGCTGTTCCTGAGTTATGTCCTTTGTTGATAAACTTGTGATCTAGTAAGTAAATATTTCTCTGAGTTCTGGAGCTGCTCTAGCAAATTAATCGAACCAAAGGAGGAGGTCATGGGAACTTCTAATCTATAGCCTGTCCATCAAAAACACAGGTGACAACCTGAGCTTGTGCTTGGCAACTGAAGTGCATGGAAGTCTTGTGGGACTGAGCCCTTAACTTGTGGAATCTGACGCTCTTTCCAGGTACATAATGTCAGAATTAAGTTGAAAGGTAGGACGCCCAGCTGGTATCCAAGAATGACTTGGATGTGGGTAAAACCCCACACACTGGACTTGGTGATCAGAATCTCAATCGCCTAATGAGGCATGGCCAGGCCAGTCCTGCTGAGCCAGCAGGGGAATGGAAAGCAGACCTGCGTGCATTCTCTCTGTGGGCAGGCAGAGCACAGACGGGGCCTGGGCTTTGCTCCCATCCTGCTCCAGATCTATAGTTCCCTGTGCTATACAGTAGAACCTTGTTTTTTATCCATCCTATATATAATAGTTTGCACCTACTAATCCAAAACTCCCAATCCTTCCCTCCCCCACCCTCTCCCCCTTGGCAACCACAAATCTGTTCTCTATGAGTGTGAGTCTGTTTCTGTTTCTTAGATACTTTCATTTGTGTCATATTTTAGATTCTACATATGAGTGATATCATATAGTATTTGTCTTCCTCTTTCTGACTTACTTTGCTTAATATGATAATTTCTAGGCAGCCATGTTGCTGCATATGACATTATTTCATTCATTTTTATGGCTGAGTAGTATTCCATTGTGTGTGTGTGTGTATATATAAATATACCACATTTTCTTTAGCCATTCATCTGTTGATGTACATTTAGTTTGGTCCATGTCTTGGTTATTGTAAATAGTGCTGCTATGATCAAAAGGGTGCACATATCTTTTCGAATTATAGTTTTGTCTGGCTATATGCCCAGGAGTGGGATTGCTGGATCATATGGCAACTCTATTTTTAGTTTTTTGAGGAACCTCCATACTGTTCTCCATAGTGACTGCACCAGTTTATATTCCCAACCACAGTGTAAGAGGGTTCCGTTTTCTCCACACCCTGGCCAACATTTGTTATTCATAGACTTTTTAATGATGGCCATTCTGACCAGTGTGAGGTGGTACCTCACTGTAGTTTTGATTTGCATCTTTCTAATAATTAGTGATGATGAGCATTTTTTCATGTGCCTATTGGCCATCTGTATGTCTTCTTTGGAGAAATGTGCCTTTAGGCCTTCTGCTCATTTTTCAATTGGGATTTTTGCTTTTTTGTTATTGAGTTGTATGTGCTATTTGTATATTTTGGAAATTAAGCCCTTGTGGGTCACGTCATTTGCAAATATTTTCTCCCAGCACTTATAACCTCAGCTTTAGACACCTGAGACTGTCATGGGACGCTGAGTGCATTTGTCCAGCTCCTCCTGCAACAGAGATCCCAAATGTGCAATGGTGCAAACAAGTTAGAGAATGATTTCTTGCTCACATATCAAATGGGGAATAAACAGTCAGGGGCACATTTGATGGCTTTACAGTGTTGGGGGCCTAAGCTCTTTCTGACTTCTTATTCTATGATCCCTAGAGAGCTGGCCTCATCTTCATTGATCAAGATGTATCGCTACCACTTTCCAGCCAGTGGGAAGGGAGAAATGCATTTAAATGCAGGAGCCAGAGTTTGCACACATCGCTTCACTCACGTCTCAGTAGCCAGAACTTAGTTACGTGGCCACATCAAGCTGTAAGGGAGGCTGGGAGATGGAGTCTCTACTCTGGGTAGTGATGTGTCCAGCTAAAAGTTGGCGATTCTATTACTAAGGATGATGGGAAGAACAGATATTAGGGACAGCGACACCATCATTTTCCTGTCACTCATTTTAGACCCTTCTCCACCATCCAGTTTGTCATCACATCCTGGCCCACGCCCACCCCTGATGCCTTTCCCATAGGGCCCTATTCTTTATCCCTACTGACACCAGGACAAACGACCCTTACAGCTTTATACCTCGTGTCTTATGAGAACGTTTAGCACACCTTTTGCCTCCACATTGTCTCTTTCCACCCTCCCCCGTGATCATTCTCAAGTGCAGATCTGATCACGTGGCTCCACGGTTTAGAAATTCCTCAGTGGCTCCCCGCTGCCCAGAGCAGTGAGATCTTAACTGCAGATTTCTGAATCCCTGAAATTACATGCATATTTGGCACATATGTGCATTTTCCCAAAGAGAGCTTCAGAGTGTCCAAGGACTCTGTGATTTCCCCTCAAGTTACAGGCTCAAGTTCAAATCCGTAATGTCAACATACATGTCAACAAGTGAGATGTGTCTACCGACCTTCTTCTCAAATCTCCTCTCCAGTCATTCCCCTGTGCACCCTAAACCCAAGTCATCGTGAAATGACTCTGAAAGAGCAGGCCGTGCTCTTTCACACTCCACATCTTTACACCTGCTGTTCTATCTGGAATGCCTGGGCAAACTCCTATGCATCCCGCCGGCTTAGCTCAAAAGCCACCTCCTCTGGAGGCTTCCCTGGCTGAGTCAGTCTCTTCAGCATGACTCAGACTTCCATTATTCATCCTATCGCATAGCTGCTGTCAGCCTTTGTCTGTCTCCTCCACCAAACCATGAACTCTGGAACCTAGGACCCAGAATAGATAGTCCACAGACGTTTGTTGAATAAATGTCACTCATGCCCCCCAGAACTCTAGTGTTATTTCTGAAATGTAAATCTGAGCATCGCTTACTATATTCCTATTTCCTTCAAGTCTTGTTACAGTGGCTTTCTCTCTGGTCTCATCTTGCCATCCTTCCTTTTTTCTATTCCAGGAACACTGGAGTTCTTCTAATGCTCCAAGTCCGTGTTCTCCCTTGTCTTGAGGCTCTATGCATGCTTCCTCAGCTCCTCTTTGCCTGGCTACTGCCTAGTCATCCTTCAGAGAGCTTCAACATTCCTTGGGAAGCCTTCCTCGACTCCCTCCCCACCTTCCAACTAGGCTGAGGGTCCCACCTATGTGTCCCCATCACACCTTGTACTTTCCCAGTTGCAATGTGCATCATTCTGGGCCAAGAGGACTTGTTTGTCTTTCTTCCCTGCTAAACTGTGAGTTCCTTGCCTAACTTGTCTACCAGCATGTCCCCATCCCCAAACACAGGACTTGGAAGGGAGTAAGTACCTGACAAATCTGTGTTAAATGAAAGTTAGTTAAATGAATTTTTCAACCATAAATCAATAGCTTTTCATTGCCTTTAGAGCAAAGACTTGTCACAGCTTTAGGGCCCTTTATGATCTGGTCCCCATATAATTTCAGTCTCATCTCTTCCAAACCCAAACAGCATCTCTCTCAAACTCTACATGCCAGTTCTATCTAATTGAATGAAGGCCCCCAAATGCCGGCTCTCAAATCTTTCAGCCTTTGCAACACTGGTCTCTCTGCCTGACACACTCTGTTTTCTCCTCACCTCTCAGTATTCTTCCTTTTCTGGCTAACATCCACTAATCTTTATGTTTTCTTTTTTTTGTTTATAAATTTAGTTTATTTATTTATTTTTTGCCTTTGTTGGGTCTTCGTTGTTATGCGCGGGCTTTCTCTAGTTGCGGCGAGCGGGAGTCACTCCTACTTGCGGTGCGCAAGCTTCTCATTGCGGTGGCTTCTTTTGTTGTGGAGCACAGGCTCTAGGTGCGTGGGCTTCAGTAGCTGTGGCTTGTGGACTCTAGAGCACAGGCTCAGTAGTTGTGGTGCACGGGCTTAGTTGCTCTGCAGCATGTGGGATCTTCCCGGACGAGGGATCGAACCATGTCCCTTGCATTGGCAGGCGGATTCTTAACCACTGGGCCACCAGGGAAGTCCCTTTACATTTTCAATTAGACCCCTCTTTCTCTAGTAGCCTCCCTTGACTTCCTAAGACCATCTCTGGTGCACTTTGTTGGTACGCCTGTAGTATTCTAGGCTTCCTTCTTACCATTCTGTTTCCGCAAGTAGATGAAGTGGCTGTCTGAACTGTGTCACTGTGATGTTTCTAATTCAAGCCCAGCACCTGCACACAGTGGGTACTCCAGAAATATCTGTGGAATGAACTGTGTTATCTGGTCTTATTCTTTACTGTTAGAAAGTGTGTCTTGTCTTCCTAAAGCCGATTGCAAGCTCCCATGCAGGCAGTGAAGGAAGTTGAAATACCTGTGGGTCTCTCCCCAGGCCTGAGCTTAATTCCTGTCTCCAGTGAGCTTGATTTATGTTCCTTGGCAGCTGTGCTGTCAGACACTTGATAAATGTATTAATCAGTGGAACCTTGGCTTCAAGTCCTGGAAAGCCTGGGATTGGGATCATGGTAACCTTAGACACTGGTTTTCTAGAGGGGACCACAGCTGCTTTCCAAAAGCCAGTGCTGGGAACAGTGTCAGGCACCGGGCCGGTTTCAGCAGATTCTTGTGGAACGAATTCTAGAGCAGTGACAATGACAGGGAGGCAGGCTGTGCTTGTTCATCTCACCATGCTCTGGGCTCAGACATTCCAATGGAATGGAATGGTTAAGTGATGAGATCATGTATTCACGTTCCAAACTCAACATGAAAAGAAATATTTAAAATCTCAGAAAGGGTGGAAAAGTCTTTCTGATAATGACTCAGTGGCTTCAAACTCTAGGAAAACCAGTTTGCCTTCTCTGGTCAATAAGCAGTTTTTTTGTTTGTTTGTTTTTGTTTTTGCGGTACGCGGGCCTCTCACTGTTGTGGCCTCTCCCGTTGCGGACCACAGGCTCCGGACGCGCAGGCTCAGCAGCCATGGCTCACGGGCCCAGCCGCTCCGCGGCATGTGGGATCTTCCCAGACCGGCGCACGAACCCGTGTCCCCTGCATCGGCAGGCGGATTCTCAACCACTGCGCCACCAGGGAAGCCCCCAATAAGCAGTTCTTAATAGCTGGATTCGAATGAGATAATTATAAGAAATATGACCAAATAAAATCTGCCACCCTAACATGAGATGCAGAGATAGACCCTAAATTGGCAACACAGGACATGGACCCCCTTAATGCTCTCTGCAGAACCATAATAGAAAATAATTTGCAATGATTGCAAATTCACCAGAGCTGAGAGCAGAGAAATGCAAAGAAACTTTGAGACAGAATATCGAGAGGCAGCATTTTAATATATAAATGATCAGGATGGGCCAGAGTCTTGCTACTGCACGTGTGGTGTGGCCCTGCAGCGTCAGCATCCCCTGGGAACTGGTTAGAAATGTAGACTCTCCAGCCCCCTTCCCTCGCAGACTGACTGCGTTCCAACAAGCTCTCCAGGTGGTTTGTATGCACATCAAAGTTTGAGAAGCACCCGGCTAGAACATTTATTAATGTGGGGTTCTGCTCTTAAAATGTGCTGTGAGGTCAAAATAAACCCATTTAAAGCATTTTAGATCATTATTTGCTCCATTCTCTCTGAGCAACACAGTCCCACTTCGATATCCTGCTCTAGGACTCTGAGCCTCTCTTTTAAATTACAACGTTGTACTGAAGTTTGTTGTGCCATTTCAGCAGACAGTCTTTATGGATTACAAATTGGATTCCAAAACTTCCATCAACTGTTCCTTGCTCAGCACCCCCAGGAGGTAGGTTGTGTGATGATTTCCTCTTTTAGAGGTGATGAAACTGGAGCCCGGGGAGGTTCCATGACTCACCCACGGGGCAACAAGCAAATTGGTATCTGAGACAATTGAGAACTCAAGCTTTTGAGCTGTCAATGTGAGGCTCACCCAACTTTGACGTCTTTCCTGTTTATACAAGAGGGATTTTTTTTTTTTTGCGGTACGCGGGCCTCTCACTGCTGTGGCCTCTCACGCTGCGGAGCACAGGCTCCGGATGCGCAGGCTCAGCGGCCATGGCTCACGGGTCCAGTTGCCCCGTGGCATGCAGGATCTTCCCAGACCAGGGCTCGAACCCGTGTCCCCTGCACCAGCAGGCAGACTCCCAACCACTGCACCACCAGGGAAGCCCTCTTCCCACTTTTGTGCCTAACTCCTCTTTTTCCTTCAGCCCCAGACTTTGTGTTTCCTCAGAGAGGTCATTCATGACACCATCATAACAGAGTACTCCCTGCTCATCCTGGTGTTAGTATTTTTGTATTATTACTTGGTGCTTTGCCTTCATGACACGTAGGCAATTGTGTATTCATTTGTGTTTTTGTTTGTTTACTCTATGGCTGCCCCTCTAAATTGCAAGTGTAAAACAAAGAATGTTGCCCACTCTCCAGTTCTACAAGGATCATCAAATCATTAGCCACTGCAGTCACTGACCAACAGTGCACCCTGAGAGGAATTCAGGACGAAGAACAGGATGTGGCACTCTGTGCTTTGGAAATAAACCCTTAGAAAATTATATATATATATTTTTAATATTTTTATAAAATTTTTTATGAACTCTTGCATCTTCCCAAACATACAAAAGCACTAAAATCATTAACTAAGATGCTGTCCCTCATGACTGGCAGTAACCTTTTGTTGAGACGTATGGTTGACTGCACATGTTCCCCAGCCAAAATCATATTTATACTGGCCTCTTCCCCTTCCTCTTTGGAGCAGTTCCTCAGAGCTATTTGAGGAACTTTTCTCAGGCTATAGTCCTCAGTAAGGTCCCAGAATAAAACTGAACCTTGCAACTCTTATGTTGTGTGTCTTTCTTTATATTGGCACAAGCTTCAAGAAGACAGGGACCATGACTATCTTTTTCAGCATTGTATGTCCATCCAGCTCTTTGCACATTGCTTGACATGTAGTAGTTGCTCAATTAACATTGGTTGAAAGTATTAATTTTTTTAATTGTTCTTGATCCTCCAGAGTTATAATCCTTCCCTCCTTGCTATTACAGATAGACGTTATTGTTTAGCGGTTACATGCATGGACTTTGGAGCACGATCACCTAGATTCAAATGCAGGCTCTTCGAACTTTGGGCAAGTTACTCTGCCTTAGTATCCCCATCTGTAAAGTAGGGAAGATGATGATAAGAATAATACCTACTTTATAGGCTAACATAACATAGGATGATTAAATGAATTGACATAGATGTAAAACAGCAGTGCTTGGCACATAGTAAAATTAACTATTATTACTATAACTGTATCTTGTGCATTGCTTTATTAGTGCATGCATCACTCCTTTTTGTAATTATTTTCATACCTATGTCACTCTCTAGGTCATGAATTAGATCGTTGCTTACTTCACACTCATGAGGTCTTAACACAGTGCCTGGTCAAGTCAACACTCAATAATGTTGAACTTAACTTGGTATATTACATAACATTCAATTATGAAAATGTATATTATTTCTTTTTCTCACCACACTCTCCTATTATTGTATCTCTTCATTAAAATTAGGCTAATAATGGGCTTCCCTGGTGGCGCAATGGTTGGGAGTCCGCCTGCCAATGCAGGGGATGCGGGTTCGTGCCCCGGTCCGGGAGGATCTCACGTGCCGCGGAACGGCTGGGCCCGTGAGCCATGGCCGCTGAGCCTGCGCGTCCGGAGCCTGTTCTCCGCAGCGGGAGAGGCCACAGCAGTGGGAGGCCCGCACACCGCAAAAAAAAAAAAAAAAAAAAGGCTAATAATGAATAACAAATCATTGAAATTGAAGATTTTCTTTAGCTTGGGGAAAAGGAAAAGGAAAACAAAGAACAGAAGTAAAACATATACCTGGAGAGGAAATATCTCTTGGGTTGCAAAATCCGGAAACCGTTTGGAAGGAGAGGTTTTGTGACTCTACTTAGAGGCCGTCATGTTTGTAGAGGAACTGACTTCTTTCATCTCTGCAATCCATGCTTTGGACATTCTACCTAACATATTAAGTCAGGAAACAATGAGCCGGCAATATTATCAAGAATCAATCTGTACCACAGTCATTCCTAGTATACCCGAAAGAAATAATCAAAGTTGTACACAAAGATGAATGTAAATGGATGGTCATACCAGTGCCATACTATGATTTATCATAGTGTAAACAGCCTAAAGGTCTTCCATAACCGATGTGGGAACAGTTAAACATGACATGGCACAGAGCCACCCAGTCGAAAATGATGCAGCTAGTTCAAACCATATTTTCAAAGAAATTTTTGTTGGAGACACAAAATTGAAAGGCACAAAAATTCGATTATAAAATGGTGCTTTACATGGGATTATATATGATTTTAATTTTCATCTCTAATATTTGTGTACTTTCCAAACTTTTACACTTTAACGGAAACATGGTTTTGTTTTCTTTTTTTTTTTTTTTTTGGCCATGCCTTGTAGCTTGCGGGATCTTAGTTCCCCGACCAGGGACCAGTCCCAGGCCCACAGCAGTGAAAGCGCCGAGTCCTAGCCACTGCATTTCCCGGGAATTCCCAAAAAGTGATTTCTTTTTAAATCATAAAATAATTTTAAAAACCCATTATCCATTTTATATTTTGGCATTCATCCCATTATTTTTACTGTTTCTCAAGAGTGTGGGCCATGAACAGTTTACATCAGGATCCTGGTGCAGGCAGGTGCACACTTAGGTATCAGAATCTGCGTTTTCACCTAACTGCTCAGGTGAGTCTTCATTGAATACATGCTAACGTTGGCAAAACTTCAGATTTAGCAACTAGGGAAGAGGAGAAAAACCTGTGTTTAATATTAAAGAATTATAAATGGAGTATAACCTTTAAAATTGTGAATCACTATACTGTATGCTTGTAACTTACAGAATATTGTACATCAACTATACTTCAATAAAAATGTTTTTACAAGAACAATGTCTCAAGAAAGCTACTCAAACACATGGCCAGAAGATGGTGCAGGTTTTCCATTTACCTGATCCATGTCATCAGAATGAAATCTTGTTCAAAAGAAATTGCTTGATCTCATTAAGTAAATCCAGGAGAGTGTCCTCACCCTGAAATGAGAAACTAGAATCTTTACTATGGGATGGGATTAGGCATCCTTTCTTCATAGAAACCACTGTCTTCTAGAGAAGGATGAGTAGGTTAGGATATGTCCTCTGGGCTAGAACAGTATTACACCCCAAAAGAAAGCTCTACCCAACCCCTTGTTTTATCCTGGCTGCAAAGTCAGGCTGGGTTAAGTTAGGGCGGGTCTCTGTGGAATTTAGGAAAAACAGGAGTGAAAAGCAAAGGGAGAGGGTCTCTAATTCCAGGGCAGGTAGAGATGGATGCAACAGACTCCCCAGCCTCTTCTCTTCTTTTGCCTCCACTTTGAGTCCTGGCATCAGCGGGAGAGCCCACCACCTTGGCACCTCCATTGAAGCAGTGATGGGAGCACCAACTACAGGTGCAAAATGCCTTGTCTTTCAACACCCGGCTCCCTATGACAGCTTCCAAGAAACCTTGCCCAGACCTTCCCTGCAAGTGTGGCTGACAGCCTTCTCTGTCATTCCTAGAACCCATGTTTGCCTTTACCTTTTCAATAACATGTTATGTTAAAATTAATCTGTTTACAAGATCTGTCTTTCCCAGGAGATGCTAGACTATGAGCTACAAGCCATAGGCTATCAGCTACTGCTTTCCTCCATACCAGCCATAGACTGGGGGGAAAATATCATTCACATTGGTGGTGAAAATAATTATTACCCAGGAATAATATTAACCAAAGGAAGAAAAAAAAAAGGAAAAAGAAAATGTGTAAGACCTATTTGAGAGAAAAAAAAATGCCAAAAGTTTAAACAAATGATAATAACAATATTAAGAGCAAACGTTTATAGGAGTCTTACCATAGCACTATTCTAAGCATTTTTGCATATTTTACTCCATTTAATCAACAATCTATGAGGTAGGTAGCACTCGTTTTGCAGGAAATGGAGATACAAAGAGGTTAAGAAACTTGCCTGATGAGATTTCATCTTCACGGCTGGAAAGCTTGAATAATACATGATTCTTCCCCAATTGTTTTTATTTTTAACTCAAATCTCATCAAAATCCCTAAAGAATGAAAGTTCACTGCTGTAAGAGGTTCATATTTTATGTAAGTACATAAATCCTAGAAAAAAAATCTGAAAGATTGTGCATCAAATGTTGGAGGTCTCTTTGATTCTTTACACTTTCACGTATTTAACAAACTTGTTGCAATATGCATGTATTACTGAATTCTAAGCATTGTGAAAGGCACTTCAACTGAATGATCTCAAGTTCTCCCAACACCATGAGGTAGATACTATTTTGCACACTTTATAAATTTTAGAAATGCAAGCACAGAGGAGTTTGCTAACTTACTCTAGGTCACACAGCCGGTAAAGTGGTGGTCTCAACCCAACAGCATGAATCTGGAGGGATGAGTGCCTTAATAGCAGAAGTCCCAGGACTCTGGGACTCAGAAGAGTTCCTAATTCAGGGTAGAGCACCAAGCAAGGCTTCCTCTTAGAGAAGCAGAGGGTCATCAAAGCAGAACTTAGAAAGAACAGTGCTTGGCCCATAGTATGTACACACTAAATGTTTGACAAATGAGTTGATTAACCTAGCAAAGTGAGTAGAATTAGGGTGAGGAAGGGCATCCCAGGAAGAATAAGTCTTAACTCCAGCTCCAAGCTGGGTTTCTTCAACATTCTGGTGCTGCAAGTCCATAAATGACTCTCCTTTTCAGGTCTAGGGTGTCCTGGCAGGTGCCAGGGGTGTCAACTTGATAATCAAGTTGGAACCAGACAAAATCTTCATTTCTGACAGTCCAGACAAGGCCGAAGAGCTGGTCAGACTCAAAGATGAACCGGCGCCAAACAAGAAGCCCAGTGCCAGGCTCAGCCTGTTTGCTCAAACCCCTTGGGAAGCTCATCCTCTACTTCCAAAGTGATTCCCTAGGGTCATTCTGGACCAGGTAGGGGCTTAAGGGGCAGTGGCTTTCTAGGACTTTTTGCTCATATTCCTCACAAAACACATTTTTAGGTTGACACCTAAAATTTTTCAATCATAAATTTAAATATTGATAGTTTCAAAGGTTATATTTTCGGGCTTCCCTGGTGGCGCAGTGGTTGAGAGTCTGCCTGCCGATGCAGGGGACACGGGTTTGTGCCCCGGTCAGGGGGGATCCCACATGCCGTGGAGCGGCTGGGCCCGTGAGCCATGCCCGCTGGGCCTGCACGTCCGGAGCCTGTGCTCCGCAACGGGAGAGGCCACAGCAGTGAGAGGCCCGTGTACAGCAAAAAAAAAATAAATAAAGTTATATTTTCTAGTGTTTTTGTATTCTGAACATACCTTAGGTGTATTTTCTGTCAAAAACAGATTTAGTTCTTCCAGTTTATGGAAAGTGTTCTCCTTACAACCTAACTGGCAAAGCCAGTCCCATGAGACAAATCATAATTTCTATCAGGAAACATTGGAGTTCACATTTCAGTTCAAATAATGGTGTTAACGTATATCCTGGAGACATGTATCTCACTTCTGATTCTCAGTCCAGTAGAGACAGGGTGTGTCGGAGGGAGGGAGAGAGAGACGGAGGGAAGGGTGGGTGGATAGATGAAAGGAATGGATGGATGAGTGGATGGATGGATCAATGGTTGGATGGAAACCCTTGTTGCCTGGATGAGATGAAGTACCTCCCCTTTCAATATTTCTCATGGAAGCCTCCAGGTTGGACTTAGGGATTTCTACTTAGAAGCTGGCACCCTCAACCAGATTTTTATGCCAGGCAGAAATGCCGCCATAATGAATCTAGTAATCATTTTGCAAAGAGAGAAAAGAAAGATTGAGAAAGAGAGAGGGGAAGGTCATACCTCAGCCACCTTCTCAAGGAGATCAGCTTCAGATACACATGGAAGCTGAGACCCTGGAAACCAAGTCTCTTAAAACTCTTCGGCAGCCACAGCATGTGGGTGGGGGTCTGTGGCTCCATGGTCTTTCCCTCGGGTTTTTCCTCTCTCACCCTCTTGCACAGACACAACACTGAGAATGTGCAAAGCCACGGGGAAAATGGTAGAAACTTCACCATGGCTGTTACTGGGAAGAGCAATTCATAAATGCTCTGTTCTTTTTTTAACCCTCCAATTTGGCATCATACTGTATGTCGTGTAGGCTTTTATTCCTGAATGCCGGCTAAACTTCTTAGGCTTAAACTCTCGGCCTCAAAAATACTGGGCAGATGCATTACCTGTCTATTATAACTATAAAGACATTACCTATGTCGACTCGTCTGCATGCAGTAAAGCCAATCCACTGACACCGGGTTGTGGTGAAGCAAAGTGCAGGGCGCCAAGCAGGGAGTCCAGGGCAGCCAGTGCTCAGAACACCCGAACTCCCAATGGCTTTCAGGAAAGTGCTTTTTTTTAGAAAAGCATTTTTAAATGCAGGTGAGGGAGTGGAGTCACAGGGTATATGATCAGCTCGTGCACAATTCTCTGATTGGTTAGTGGTGAGGTACAGGACAGTGTCACTTTATCAATCCTCAGGTACCAGGGGGCTATGTGTTCATGGTCATCAGGACTTTTTCTTCCATTTGGCGGGGGTTTAGTATCTGTAAAACAGCTCGGAAAAAGTGCATCAAATACTGTTATCTAGGTACTTCAGAGAGGAACAAAAGCAGAGGACAAGTTGGGAGGGTTCTGTTCTGGAAGGCCGCACAGAGTCCAGCATGGTTACAGAGCCACGGAGAGAGAAAGAAGTGGACAAATCCAAGGGTTTGGGAATGATTAAATGTGGGGATTGAAGGAAGGAGAGAAATCAAGGTTGACACCTGGGGTTATGTCTGAATAACAGGGCAATTAGTGGTGCCTTTATTGCCTCGAGAGCCTGGAGTCGTGGCGGTGGGGTGGGCGTCAGACACGCTCAGCCGGAGGCGCCTGAGAATCGGAGCTGGAGGTGGAGTTCAGGAGGTTACTGGATCGGAAGTCAGCAGTGGCTTCAGGCCTGCATGAGATGTTCAGAGAGGCAGTGAAGGGGTGCAGATTGAAAAGGGATTGGGCCTAGGAATTTGCAAACTCTGCAAGGGGAGGGAGGAGCCAGCAAAAGATTGGGTCAGTCCTCCAGCCTCCTTCCTCACTTTGCTCAGGGCTGCATCTCAGGCTGGAGCCCCTCTCCAGGTAAGGCTGGCAGAAGCGTGGGGCACGGGGTGGGCGCTGTCCTGGGGCCCCCTAGCTAGCTTTACAACCTGCTCTGTCCCTCACTGGCCCGTGAGAGAGGCACCTTCCTAGGCATCCCTTACCCTGAAACTGGGGACATTAAAATAATAGTGCCATGAGAAGAAAATGAAGACCAGGAGGAAATGAGGAAGGACTTAGGTACTAACTTTCAAAACAGAGTCGGGAGGTGAAATTGACAGTGTCTTTCGGAAGTAATGGTATAAGTGAGAGCTTTAGGTCTTAGGGGACCTTCTCCTCCATTCCCTAGATGTGAGGTCTTGAACTTTATCTCCAAAGTATTTCTTAAGAGTATTTCTGCATTTCCTTCATTGTTAGAACAATTGATTGAATTCTTTTTTCAAACAACAAAAGGAATAACATGTTTACTGTTATAATCATATAAATATAAGCAAACACATAACTAGAAAAGCATCTTTGTGTGTGTGTGTGTGAGTACAAGATGGGGTACTTTTCTACATACCAAATCTTAAATTTTGAATTCTGTATCATGGGCTTTGCTTGATTTCTAGACCCTGAACACAGCTGCACGGGAGACCAAGTCCTGCTCTGCAGAGAACTCATCCTCCTTCTAGGACGAGGACCCTCAGTGGGTGAACAGTGGTAAAAAACAAAATTCAACCAATTTGAAAGTCGAATTGGGCAGCATCCATTCTAGCAGCTAGAAGTGTGCTCCTAGCAATTACACAAAATGGAAGGTTTTTAATAAGAAGAAGCGGGGGCAAGGGAGTCATTAGGGGAAGAAAAGATTACTTTTTCAGGGAACTCTACCTAATGCACTGTGTTAACCTAGATGGGTGGGAAGTCCAAAAGGGAGGGGATATCTGTATGCATATAGCTGATTCATTTTGTTGTGCAGTGGAGGCTAACACAACATTGTAAAGCAACCATACTCCAATAAAAGTTAATAAAAACAAAAGAAAGAAAATATTACTTTTAGGTCAGAACATCTTTTAGGGGAAGGCAATGTCAGTTTTATCATGCAGACTGCTTCTTCCTCTGGGGGTAGGGTATGGAGAGGACCCACATGACAGACGACCTCCTTGATGCCAGTCAGAAAATTCCAAACTGGTTGGCTAAGATTGCATTTCTGGGGAAGGTGGAAACTGCAAGTAAGTCAAGTATTAAGTCTAGGTTTGGTGTTCTGGGCTTTAGCATAAGTGACGCCATTTGGGGCCTGTGGTTTTTTCTTTAGCAGCAGCTAAGACTTGGTAGTTGAGTGGCTTGGTAACTGGAGAAGTGGAGAGGGGTGTGGGAACACACATATTTTAGAGTGATCCAGGGGAATTGACCTTCTGAACACATGAGGAATGATTCTAGGGTGGGCACCCTTAA
Organism: Tursiops truncatus; assembly: GCF_011762595.2. Lineage (NCBI taxonomy): Eukaryota > Metazoa > Chordata > Mammalia > Artiodactyla > Delphinidae > Tursiops > Tursiops truncatus. The sequence goes on along the minus strand of NC_047034.1, from coordinate 130,985,101 downwards.
CCTGGAGCTTTGGTAGTCTGATATTATTAGCAGAATCCATGACTTTGTCAACACTAGAAATCACAGGTATTTTCATTTCATGTTACAGTTTTGCAGGTATCATGGAACACAGTTTTACACTTTGAGTCAAAATTCAAAAATAGGTTAGATCTGCTGCTCGATCTTGTTAAATAATAGGTTAAGAAGCTCACATATTCTATATCTCAAATTATTGTTTGATAACTGTGTCATGCTAACTTCCATTCAGATAGGAAAGAAAACAAATGTGGTCTCTTTCCTGCCCAAGATGCTAGACACCCTGAAATTCTATCCTGAACTCTGGGTTCAGAATCCCTAAATCAGGGTGGAAAACAAGATTTAAACACTGAGGCTGGAGCAAACTTGTTAAGTTTCAGGTCAGGCTTGGGGGGCCATCAAAAAGGGTTTGGCACAGGAGGACTCCACGGGCTTTTAATCAGTGCGGTGATGAGTGCGGCTTTATGTTCTGAGGAACTTGCTCTAACAAAATACAGCAGGAGGGTGAAATTTGGAGGCAGGAATCAGGAAGGGTGAGAAACGCTGAGCAATTCACACACCCAAGGCACTGCGGGTGGAGAGGGTTGGCGGGTGGTAAATGTTTTGATGTGCCTTTTAATCGTGTGATTCTTACTCATCTTGTACGACTTTAGGCTGTGTGAAGTAGTTTGAAATGGAGTCACAGTGATCAATGGGCGCCTCCATGATGATTATTCTTAAACAGTCGATGTTAGACTGTGATTGTTTAAGTGTGACATTTTAGGAGTGTTACTGTGGGTACGGAATCTGTTTGGTAAGGTCCAAGGAGAGACATCACTGGAACAGGAGCCACTGATATAGATAAGAGCCACCCGCCAGGGCTTAACTAACTTATGATGCATGTGTGATTGTGTGCAATATGTGGAGAGAATCATAAATTGAACTTTGGTTTGTTTCGTAGTCTCCAATTCCGGGACTCACCTGGCCTTCCTGCAAGGCTAGGCCACTTTAAACCAATTTCCTCTTAATCTGGGATGAAAAACAGCTTGTTTTGATTTGCATTTTCTTGGTTTGTGACTGCTATCATTTCATATATTTATTATGTACTTGCATTTCCTCTTTACTGAATTAACTTTTCAGAATAGGCAGCCTGTTCTTAGTGTGCTTTTTTGTTTGTTTCTCTGAATTTGCTGGCGGTTTTGTGGACTCCCTTTTCTCGAGAGAAAGAACAGTTCATCTTCCCACCCCACTCTCTGTGACCACCCAGTGTTTGACATTACTGTATACTTTTCACATTTTAATTACCCAAAAGGTCTAACAGTTCCTGCTGCCCCTCTCAAGGTGGACAGGGGGGATATTTGGCCCAGAACTGGCCATCATCAACTTTCTCCAACACTGGAACCAGTTTTGTTAGCATTCCCTTGACTGCTAAAACTGAGCATGTTTTTATCTGTTTACTGCCCATTCTCATTTCTGTGGTTTTGTGTCTATTTACAAAAACGGGACTGTCCTATCTGCATTCTCTGCAGCTTGTTTTTCCTCTGCTATATCCAGGACATCCCTAACCAGTGCATTGTGTCTCTGATATAGTCACTAATAGTCACCTACCTCTGACTCCTCAGTGGGCATAGGGCTTCTTTGGTTCAATCCTTCTCTTATTAAAGGGTATTGTTTTCTGAGTTTTTGTCACAAAAAGCTCAGTGCTAAACCTTTTGTTCGTGTATTGTTAAGTCCAGGTGATTTTACACCTGGTGTAGATTCTCGAGGGGAGAGTATATGTATTATTTCTGATTTTAATAGGTGTTCCAAGTTCCTGAAAAGTTATAACTATTCCCACTCCAGATAGATAAAAGTGATCCTAATTTTTTCTATTACAACCACAAAATCTGGGCTTGGGCAACTTTTCATGCTTAGTGTTCATTGCTTTCCAATTCCCTCTTTTTAAAATTTTAGTTTATCATTTTACATGAACTTTTAATATAAGAAACATTAATGATTTTTGTGGTGGTTTAGAATTTGTTATTCTCTCTTCTGTGAAATACTTCCCTGTTTCACCTTTCTTGCAGTTCAGAACTCTTTAATGAAAATTGTCTGTTCTATATGATTAAATGGAAAGTTCTGGACATGGAAACTTTTTTAAAATGTTGAACATTTTATGGATTTTTCTTTGTACTCATCTAATGAAGATTTTACGTTTGTTTTTACTTTTGGATCAATATTTGATTATTTTAAAGTTTTGCTAGGATAGCATTAATTTAATCTAGAGTTTTCTTAATTACCGTACATTTGCAAATTTATCTTTTAAAATCCTCATACTAGGTCCTTTTCCACACTTAACTTTGCACATTGTAATTTTTTTCTGTTTAAGGAAAATTCTTACTTGGCTTTTGATTTTATTGTTTACAGTTTTCTTTTAAATTTCTACTTTTATTTGAGGCTTTTGTCTTTTCTTTCCTTGGTTTAACTTAACCATGTTGTTTGAGGCACAAAGATATTTATATTTTTGGATTATCATAACTGAAAATTTTTCTTTGCTTCATTTCATACTTTTGACCTGAATTATGCTTTAGTGGTCAGTACTACCTTCTTTGTGCTTTAATTTTGTCAGCATTTATCCGTACAACTTTGCCCTTATTTTCAGTTTTCACTGGTGTTTTGCTTTAAGAGGATTTGTAGGACATATAGAGCAGTCTTGTTACTGAACTGAACTTGGGTTCACTCACCTAACACAAAGGAGTCAATCTACTGACACTGGGTTGTAGTGAAGGAACGTACAGCATGTATTTGCAGGGCACCAATCAAGAAAAATAGGCAGCTAGTGCTCAAAGGACCTGAATTCCTTGCTTGGCACCCTGCAAATAAACACTTTACTTTTCCTTCACCACCGCCTGGTGTCAATAGATTGACTTTGTTGCAAGTGAACCTGAGTTTGATTTTGTAACAATTTTGGTGACCATGAAGGGACCACCGTCCCAAGTGGGTGTCTTACTTGTGGCATATTGGCCCCTGACAGGAGGTGGCTATAAGATTCTGTCCAACAGCTTCCTGAGCACCTTTGTCTCAGGGACAGCCCTGAGCATCTGCCACCAACTGGGTGTCAGTGACCCTCAGAGATTTCATGGTGAAGGAAACAAGGCACTTGCTTGAGATGTCTCTGCTAAATAGCAGAGTTCATGTGTGATGTGACCAGGGTAATTTTTCTTTTAGCCACTTGACTCTGTCAGTGGTGGGGCATTAATTTTGGGGATTTTCTGCATTGGACTAAGGAATCTGAAAAACTGAGAGATGCCTTGTGTTTACTGGCTGATCTCCTTGATATTTGACAGCACCAGCTATGAACAACTAAAGATGGATAATCAGAGCTCTGTTCCAACTTGTAGCCCATGAGGGTATATTCAGCAGAATAGAGAAATTTTTAGTTATGCACCTCTGAAAAGAGAAAAAAAAATGGGGTTCTATTGTAACACTACTTGGTCTCATTCTTTAGGATCTGGGGAACACTAGCCCCTAATAGCTCTCTAAATTATAAAACTATCTTTCAACTAGAACTATTCTGTGAAAGGGGAGGAAAATGGGATGACGTTTCTTATGGATAGCCTTTTATGTTATTGTATCAAAGTGACACTTATTCAGAGAAAAATGTAACATGCATAGACTTATGATACACAAAGAAATTTCCTCCAATAAGGAGATATTAAAAGCTTTACCCGATTCTCCGGAATGAAGAAATGAGGGATTAATTCAACAAATAAATGCTCCTACAGTTCTGCCACCTCTGCCCCTGTATGGTGGGCAGAATGCGGAAGCAATCACCAGGGTCCTATATCCCACAGGAGCCAACTCACCCCCACCTGCTCTGGCAGGAGCTGAGGGAAGCACACTGGTGTCCTTATTGTTACCTGACAGGAAACCAATTTTGGCCAGGGAACTACTATTGTTCAGGCAAAGCATTTCCCACTGAGGTAGATTCCCATTTGGAGGAATAAATGCCCAAGATCGGCCAGCAGGTTTCGTGTGGATACACTCTCACTTTTCATCCTCAGACTTGTTTAATTGGAAAAATAATATACCAACCTATTGGGAAGACACTACCAGGATGGAAAATCTATTCTTCTCCATCTTTGCCACCCACAGCCCAAATTGGGCTGATGTTCAGAGTTTGCTAACTCTCCTGTTGGCTGAGGAAGAGAGGAGGATGGTGATAGAAAAGGCTAGAGAAGAGGCAGATAGAATGCATGCTTCTGCCCCTAACAAACCCATCCAAGCACCAGCAGCAAATGCAATTCCCACCACAGGTCCAGGAAGGGATTGAGAATGACCTAGGAGATGAAGCTCGAATTGAGCATGGCAGGGAGTGCAACTTAGCAGGGCTCTAAAATGGAGAGCCAACACAGGAGGTTTCATAAGGTGCAAGGAGTGTGCCAACTGCCACAGGAGAACCCCTGAGTCTTTGGAGAGAATGTATAGGGCGTATTGCCGAAGTATAGATGTGGATGCCGATAATGCAGAGAATTTCACGTTGGTTAATCAGACCTTACGGCTCAGACTGCCGCAGCTGCAGAAGATAGAGGGGCTTTTGGGCTGGCCCATATCTCATCTGGTAGAAATTGCTTTCAGTTTTTCACAGTCGGGAGGAAATACAGACCAAAAAGAGACCCGTTAAATGAAGCAGCAGATGGCCCTTTTGGAGGTGACACTCATGGGAGAAAGGGAGAACAAGACATCTGAGCAGAGGGTAAGATCCCAGGAGAGTGAAGGGTGACCCCCAGAAAGGAGACCCCAAAAGGGGACATGTTCAAGTGGGTCCCCAGCAGTGCCTATTGTAAGCCAAGAAGGAAATTTGCCCCAGCTCAAAAAAGAAACTGGAGGAGGAGGAAAAAGCATTGTTCATGCTGTGGATAAACGAAAGTGACAGAGTGAGGAAGGCCTGGCAGGGAGTCTGCTTGGGGAAACAGGCTCCATCTCACTTCCCAAGAGGAGCCTCTGGTAACCCATTTGTGGGAAACTAACAAATTGACTTTCTGATTGATACTGGAGCCACTTGCTCTGCTTTGGACACTCGATTAACTAGTTAACCCAAAAGAGCGCAATGGCGAGAGGAGTGTCCAGGAAGCCTCTCCAAAAACTGCTTGTGCAACCTCTCGACTGTCAGATTGAGGTACTAACTTAAAACACAGCTTTTTGTACATGCCGTTTGATCTTTTTGAACATGAAAGACAAGTAGTGAGACTGGAGGTATTGACCCAGAATCTAAGAAACACAAAATGCCCAGTATCCTATTTCTCAAAGACTTTGGACATTATAATCCAGGGATGGTCAACATATTTGAGTGTCATAGCTGCTCCTCGAGGTTTGTTGCAAGACGCAGAGGATTTCACTCTAGAACAGCCAAGCAGGGTGCCTATGTCCCACTATGTGCTGCCACCGTTGGAACAAAAGGATGGATATTGGCTCACATCAGGCCACCTGGGAGGATATCAGGCCATTTTACTTGATAATCCTAATGTGATTCAAAAGGCTGTGTCTTCCTTGAACCCAGCCACACTGCTCCCCACCCCTTTGGGTGGCCCATGCTTGCAGGCCCATGTACGATTTATGCAGGTCATTGAGCAGCTGCTCAGACTTGATTAATGTTGGCGAGATCCAGACTTGGAGGTGTTCACAGAGGAAGTGATCACAGATGGAAGTAGTTTCATGGACCACCAACACTAAAAGACCAGATACTCATAGGTAACCCTACAGGAGATCCTAGCAGCAGAAGTTTTGTCATCAGGTACCTTGGCCCAATAGGCTAAAATTATTGCCCTTACTTGACCTTTACATCTCAGTGAAGGTATGAAAGTTAACATCTATACTGACTCACAATATGCCTTTTTAGTTGTGAATGAACATGGGGCAATTTGGAAAGAGAGATTGCTCACTTCTGAGGGAAAAGAAATCAAACATGCTCCCAAGAAGTTTTGAAACTGCTAGACACAGTGCTCAAGCCAAATAGGTGGCAGTGGTGCATTGCCCAGGACAGCCAGGACCAAAACACCTTCGGTTATAGCTCTGTTCCTAAGTATACACCTGACTCAATTTAGCCCGACATACTCACCTGAGAACCTCAAAAGGTCACGAAAATGTGACCATCTAGGAACAAATGGTAAATGACCAAGGAGTGTTTTCAATTCCTGAATATCTAATGGAGGAAGCAATTGGATCAATATACCTGAGCACCAATTATGGGTATCCAGTGTGTACAGGACTACATTAAAGACCAAATATGCAAAGGACAATACAAAGAGTATTATGAAAATGTATGATTTGGGCTAAAAATAATTCCAAGACTGGGGACTACCCCACCCTGCATGGAGTCCAAGCTAGAGGCGAGGGCCTGAGAGAAGTTTGGTAAGTAGGCTTTACAGTCATGCCCAAAGTTAAAGGAAACTTTCACTATGTACTAGTGATGGCAGACACCTTTACAGGCTGGGTAGAAGCATTCCCTTGCTGGATTGAAAAAGCTCCAGAGGTAGTAAAGGTCTTGCTCCAGGAGATAATTCCTAGTTTTGGGCTACCCAGCTCAGTTCAGAGTGAGAATGGAGGAGCCTTTATTGCTAATGTGATTCAAGAGGTAGCTGAAGCATGCGCAATAAATTGGAATTTGCATGCATCTTGGAGGCCTTGATCGACAAGAACCACACCTTAAAAAGGATGATAGCTAAAATCTGTCAAGAAACTAACTAAACCTGGGACAGAGTGTTGCTGGTTGCACTGCTTAGAATTAGAGTGGGTCCTAGAAGTAGACTCCAGCTCTGTCCTTATGAAATATTTTATGGGAGACCCTTCCTCTATTCTGAGCAGTTTGGTGGTCAGACATCTGACCAAAAGGTAAAAGAAGTAGACTCTGTAAGATATGTGCAAACACTGGGGTTAGTTTTCAATGCTACTCCTAAATTTGTTACTAAAAAAATGATGTTTCCCTCAAATGTCCCCCTCTGGTGTTTTAGACCTGGAGACTGGGTGTTCCTCGTAACATGGAAAAATGTACACCCAAAGAACCAACTCTAGCCACAGTCAGTGGGGCCTTACCAGGTTCTGCTAGTAACTTGCTTTTCTGTTAAATTGACAGGAGTCAAGCCGTAGATCTGCTACACACGGTTGAGGCTGGCTTCTGATTCAACTACAAGTCCATGGTCCTCGGCAGTTTCAGAAAAGACAACCACAATGCTGACTGAAAGCCAGTGCTCCTTCCTGCAAGTCTGGACCGGGGCTTCGGTTAAAATTAAAGGAGGTATCTTAGATAAGTAGTGAATGACTTGTGGCCATTCATAATAACATTTGTAATTGGCTGGAGCATTTTTCTGATTTATTATTTGCTTAGATCCCTTTGCTTGCTTCTTGATTCATGTAATCATTTTACCTGTGATTATATTGCAGTCAATCAAACCTGTAATTTGTTGTGATATTGACAATAGGAGATACTTCATCCTTGCTCTATTTTAATTTAACCCTTGTGATAATAGAGTTTGTACCAAAGTTTAGGGTCAGTGCTATTTGCCCATATGAGCTGTTGGCCCCAACTGTAATAATGCCTCTTGCTTTTCTTTACTGTCTCATCTCACTGGTGTCTGCTGCTTCCTGGGAGGAAAATACTCTCATTAGGTTGTCTCAGAGTACACCCAGAGGTGGGAATTTAAGTAATTGTTGGATATGTCATTTGAAATCTCAAACTATTCGTGAACAGTATATCCTATCGGTGGTCCCTATAACTAATTTGGATACTGTGCCAGACCCCTTAACCTTCTATAATCTTCCTCCTTCAAGCTTCACATTCCAAGTTCAGATAACCAAGGGATCTCAGAATATCCCAATCCCTTGCTTCAACCTGTCTGAAGTAATTTCCATTGGAGGAAAAGTTACTACCGGTCCCCCGCGGTCCCTCAAATTTCTCCTGAAGAAATGTGATGCCCAAAATCCCCTGAAATATACACTTGACAAATGTGTAATGACTAAAAATGACACAAATTTATGCCAGATAGCCAGACAAGTTGGATATCATGTAAATGGACTATGGAAGGCTTGCAGTGGCTCTCACCCCTGGCTTGATAATGTAATCTCTGAACTCCCCAAAAATGAAAAAATCAATGACATGACCCTGGGAGGTATAACTTGCTCCCCTCCAGGATATGTCTTTGTCTGTGGCATAGGGAGTGACTCACCAACACGAGGATGGGCACATCGCTGCTTAGACAGCTGGGAAATTGAAGGGTCATGCCTTTTGGGATATTTTAGGATCCCTTTTAATGTGCATAGCTTGGGGAGCATGACTTCTCTCTCTAAATCAAGCACCCGTCTTAAAAGAGAGATATTGGCAGGGTAGGAGGACAATATAGGACAAAGTATTTTTGCCAAACTCACACCAACTGCCAGAGTTTATGTCAAGAGAGATATGATTCATAACCTATCTGCCACAATTGGGCAAATTGCTGGACATAGCTAAAAGTATTGCAGCCCAACAAACATCTTTGAACTCATTGGCTTGAGTGGTCCTGGATAACAGAATAGCCCTTGATTTCTTATTGGCAAAACAAAGATTATGTGCAGTGGCTCATCCCACGTGCTGTACATATGTCAATACCTCTGGAGAAGTTGAAACGCAAGTAAACAGAGTAATTGAAAAGATTACCTGGTTACAGGATGTTTGTAAAGAGGACACATACCAGGACTTATTTTTGTGGTAGCGATCTGGAATAGGGGGACTCTTCTGAGTACTGTTACAAGGCTCCATCTGACCATCATCCTCTTTGTAATGTGTTCATTAATTTTCACATATTTGTCCAGATACTATGACAAAGTGATCAAAGAGAGAGAGAATGTTTCATAATGCAAAATACTGATGCTAGGCCTGGAACTTGAGAATTCTTAGAAAAGAAGGTCCAAGACTTTCTCTCCTCTAATCCTGAAGAATTGACATCGCCCCTGTTAGCAGGAAGTAGCCAGAGCGGTCGTCGCCCCATGCCCCTCAGGATTGAGGAGTATCGAAGAGAAGAGGGAACTGAAACGGAGCAGGATCCTGCAGGGCCTTCCTGGATATAATTCCCTCTTGTCCCCACTTCTTGTTTGTAGAAAAAGCTTGAGTTTTTGAGGCCTTCCCAGAGTTCTAAAGAGCAGACTCAAGCAGTTAATGATTACAGAAGTGAGGAAATGCAGAAACAAAGGAAAAGCAACCAAGCAAGAAAAGTTCAGCCATAAAACAGAGTCACAGGACTCATAGGTCCTCCTCAAGGGATATAAATAACAATCTGATGCAACATATCCTTGAGTTGTTTTACAGAAACCAGGACCCTGTGATGAAACCTGCTGACCACAGCCAAGGAGACTCAGAGAAGTTGGAGCCAGACAAGTGATGACCAGCATGCCAGATATCACTTTGTTGCTTAACACCCATCCAATCAGAAGAATCCATGAGCTAATCACATGTTTCAGACCCTTACCCTTAATTTTAATCTTTAAAAATGCTTGCCTGAAAGCCGTTGGGGAGTTCAGGTCCTTTAAGCATTAGCTGCCCATTCTTCTTGCTTGGTACCCTGAAAATAAATGCTGAACTTTCCTTCACCACAACACTGTGTCAGTAGACTGACTTTCCTGTGCATTGGGTGAGCAAACACAAGTTTGATTCAGTAACAAGCTGTGTTTTGGTTGGGAGAGATCAGTGGTTTTCCTTAATGACTTTTCAGTTTTTTGAATATTAGAAGCACTTTCAAACACACAAAAGAATAAACTCTCACAGCCATCACCCAGATTCATGAACAAGCTTCTTCCTCATTTGCCTTATCTATTTTTTTTTTTTTGCTGTGATATTTTAAAGTAAATCCCAGACATCATTCTGTTTCACCCTTAAAATTTCAGTATCTCTCTCTTAAAACAGAAGGGTGTTTTCTTATATAACACAATATTATTGTCTCAGCTAATAAATTTCATATTCCCTAATATTTAATACTCTGTACATATTCAAAATTTACTGCTCTTCTACAATTGATTTATTGAAGCCAGGATCTAAGTAAGGGGCACACAATTCTCTCCATCTGCTAAACTAGAACAGCACCTCATTCCCCAAGCCATTAAAGTATTGAAGCCCTGTTGAAGGTCCTGTCTGGTGGACTTGTTTGGTTGCTTCATCATAGTCACCTTGATAGCTTCAGGTACTACCCTAGTTATTAAATAGTTTGTTGCACTAAGATGAATAAAACATGTGTGTAATTAATATTGATCAGTTTTTTATTCGTAGTCATTTTTATGTTTTCTCTTTTGACATTTTCTCTTACTTCAGATCTTTCATGTACATTGATTCTTCACTTCCTGTCACTCATAATTTGAGTTATTTTTATCATAAATGAATGCTAAAGTTAAGGCTTTTTAATAACCACTGTGGGTTTTATGTGGTTAATGTAGTTAATTATATTTATAAGTTGTTTGCTTTTAAACTCTTCTTGCATTTTTAATGCGGTAAAGTGTACATAACACAAAGTTTACCACAACTTTTTTTTTTTTTTTTTTTTTTGCGGTACGCGGGCCTCTCACTGCTGTGGCCTCTCCCGCTGCGGAGCACAGGCTCCGGACGCGCAGGCTCAGCAGCTATGGCTCACGGGCCCAGCCGCTCCGCGGCATGTGGGATCTTCCCGGACCGGGGCACGAACCCGTGTCCCCTGCATCGGCAGGCGGACTCTCAACCACTGCGCCATGAGGGAAGCCCTACCACAACTATTTTTAAATGTAAATTTCAGAGACAGTAAATATATTCACATTGTCATGCAACCCTCACCACCACCCATCTCACAAGTTTTTCATCTTTCCAAACTGAAAATTACCCATTAAACACTATCTCCCTATTTCTCTCCTCCCGCCAGCCCCTGGCAATACCATTCTACTTTCTTTCTCTTGAAGTTGACTATTTTAGGTATGTCATATAAGTGGACTCACACACTACTGGTCCTTTTGTGACTGGCTTATTTCACTTAGCATAATGCCTTCAAGTTTCATCCATGTGGCAGCATATGTCATATTTTCCTTCCTTTTTAAGGGTGAATAATTGTTTGTACATTTATACCACGTTTTGCTTATCCATTCATCCTGTGAAGGACACTTGGGTTGCTTCCAGCTTTTGGCTACTGTGATGCTGCTGTGAACATGGGTGTACAAATAAATAACTTAGTCCCTGTTTTCAGTTCTTTGGGGGTATATACCCAGAAGTGGAATTGCTGGAACATATGACAATTCTATAGTTAATTTTTTGAGCAACCCCCTTATTTTCCATAGTGAATCCCCTTGCACTCTTGAATAAACCAACTTGGTCTTGTTGTATCCTTTTAAATAATTGCTGAATTTGATTTGTTACTATTTTCTTTAAGGTTTTAGCATCTATATATATTTATGAGTTTGAGGATAATAATTTTGTTTTGCATTGTCCTCTAGTTTGTTATTGATGTTTTCTAGCCTCCTGGAGCATATTGAAATACTCCTTTTGCCATTCTCTAGAAGAATCTGGATACTACTAAGATAAATGTTGTGTCTCTAATTTTCAATTTTAATTGTGAAAGTTTGATAATATTGCTGTTTTGTTTACCTGTGGTTGTATCTCCTTATTGTTCATAGTGTTATTTATTTGTACCTTTTTTTCTAGCTAGGTCAATGCCACCCAGAGGTTCAATGTTTTCAACTTTCTGGGTCCATTTTGTTTGTTTGCTTCTCTCACAATTTAACTCAGTTTTCACCTATTCTACTTTTCTAATATTTTAAGCCAGTAAATTTCCCTCAATTCATCACTTTTACCACAAGTAGTTATTATGATTGATATCCAATATTTTCAAATTTCCCTTATTTTTGGCTGATGAGTCATTGTAGAATTTAAATAGCTGTGTCTTTTAGTATTCAAATGCCAAACATAGAAATCTTTATCTTTTAATTTTATGCTTTCTTAATTTTTCCTGGTTCAGTTTTTATATAATGAGAAATTTTTGAACTTCTTGGTTGTAAGTATACATCTTTCCTTTGCCCTGACATTAATGTTGTGTTAGCTGCTCATATGAGTATTATATTGCAGTCTTTTTGTAATACAGTAAGTCCCCTACATATGAACGAGTTCCATTCTGAGAGTGTGTTGGTAAGTCCAATTTGTTCGTAAGTCCAAACAAGTTAGCCTAGGTACCCAACTAACACAATCAGCTATATAGTACTGTACCATAATAGGTTTACAATACTTTTCAAACAAATAATACATAAAAAACAAACAAACAAAAAATAAAGAAAACATTTTTAATCTTACAGTACAGTACCTGGAAATGTACAGTAGTATAGTACAACAGCTGGCATACAGGGGCTGGCATCGAGTGAACAGGTAAGAAGCGTTACTGACTGCAGGAAGGAGAGGAGGTCGGGGGTGGTAGAGCTGAAGGATCATCAGCAATAGTAGATGGAGGACAAGCTGCAATTTCACTCATGCCTGACACTGATGGCACAGGTCTGGTTCCTTGCTGGATTTTTTTTTTTTTTTTTTTTTTTTTTTTGCGGTATGTGGGCCTGTCACTGCTGTGGCCTCTCCCGTTGCAGAACACAGGCTCCGGATGCGCAGGCTCAGCGGCCATGGCTCACGGGCCCAGCCGCCCTGTGGCATGTGGGATCTTCCCGGACCGGGGCACGAACCCGTGTCCCCTGCATCGGCAGGCAGACTCTCAACCACTGCGCCACCAGGGAAGCCCTCCTTGATGGATTTGATTCTATCTACCCGCTTGAAAAAGTGATCTCATGATGTATGAGTAGTAGCTCTGTTTTTTCTCATCACGGATGACACAGTAGCGCTGGCTTGCCTTCTGAATGGCTGCTGCAACCATTGTGTACCATTCTGTTTGGGTCCTGTGCCTCAAAAACTAACAGTGCCTCCTCAAAGAAAGAAAATCCCCTTGCCTTTTCTTGTGTCATGGATCTCTACGGTTCTTCGGTTACTTATTCTTCCTCTTGTCTCTCTTCCTCCTTTCTCTGGGCCTCCAGTTCTATCAGGTCTTCATTTGTAAGCCCCTTGTGTTGAACAGCAAGGAGTTCAATGAAGTCCTCTTGCAGATCTAGCTTGAAATAAAGAAACTGTGCTACTGTACTCTACACAGTACTGTACAGAAAAGTACACAAAAGTACAACTTGTAGAGGATGCAGGCACTTGACAATGTACACCAGACACCTGAACTGGACATGTGAATGCACGTTCATATCTTTGAAAGTTCTCAACTTGAAGCTTCGTACGTAGGGGGCTCACTGTAGTCTCTAAAGTTCCACTTTTTAGGCTTCAGCATTGCAGTAAGTAGTCTTATGCTGATTCTTAAAAAATCAATAAAGTTAATTTTTTAGAACAGCTTAGGTTTACAGCAAATTGAGTGAAAAGTACAGAGAACTCCCACATACTCCAAGCACATACACAAGCACAGTTTCCCTCATCATCATCCCACACCAGAGTCACATTTGTTACAATCAGTGAACTTGCATGATACATCTTTTTTTTTTTGGTACTTGGGCCTCTCACTGTTGTGGTCTCTCCTGTTGCGGAGCACAGGCTCCGGAGGCGCAGGCTCAGCGGCCATGGCTCACGGGCCCAGCCGCTCCGCGGCATGTGGGATCTTCCCGGACCGGGGCACGAATCCGTGTCCCCTGCATCGGCAGGCGGACTCTCAACCACTGCGCCACCAGGGAAGCCCCTGCATGATACATCTTATCACCCAAAGTCTATAGATTACACTAGGGCTCACTCTTCATGATGTACATTCAGAGTTTTGACAAATGTGTGACATGTATCCACCATTGTACCATACAGAATCGTTTCACTGTCCTAAAAATCCTCTGTGCTCTGCCTATTCATTCCTCTCCCTCCAGTTCCTGTGAAGGACTGATCTTTTTACTGTCTCCACAGATTTGCCTTTTCCATAATGTCATATAGTTGGAATCACACAGCGTGTAGCCTTTTCAGATTCGCTTCTTTCACTTAGTAATGTGCATTTCACTTTCCTCCATGTAATGTAGTTTGTCTTGTATGAAATGGCCTCTAATCCAATGACTGGTGTCTTTAGAAGAAAAGAAAACAGAAGACATAGGCACACACACAGCGGGGAGGCCTCGTGAAGACAAGGCAGAGGTTGGAGTGATGAATCTACATGCCAAGAAAGACCATGTATTCCTGGCAACCACCAGAAGCTAGAGGAGACAAGGAAGGATTCTCCCCTAGATCCTTTGGACGGATCATGATCCTTGATGTCAGACTTCTACCTTGCAGAGTTGTGAGAGAATATCTTTTTGGTTTAAGCCACCTAGTTTGTGGTACTTTGTTATGGCAGCCCTAGGAAACTTAATACAGTGGTCATGAACCCACCTCAGCCCCCAAGCTAGTGCTGTCCCTTAGACTAATAACCCATTCCTGCCTAAATATGAGAGGTGAAGGATTGGAGGAGGTCAAGCCACAAGAGTCTGCTCACACATTTATTTTTATTGACCAGATTGAGAGACAAGCCTGTAGCACCCTGCAACAGGGATGCTTACACTGACATAGACACACAAACTCAAGCCTTCCTGTCCTGTGGAATTTACTTCGGGATAGTAATTAAGTTGGTTTTTTCCAAGGCTGGGGGAGAAGTAAGAATCTCTATTGTAAAAAGTAAACAGTTGATAGTATCCTTTAGTCTCTGCTACTTTATCATCAAGTGTACACAAGTTCCCTCTCCATTTTCCCTTTTATCCTCTGTCCTCACTTGTACTTCACATCCCCCAGTATTCACCCACTCTAATGTGTGCCATGTAAGTCCTTGGATGTATGTGCTCCTTCTAAAATATATCAATTTGTGGATGATTGTGTCCTTAGTTTATGTGCATAGACTTATGCTTTAGACCTCATTTATTTTCTACAATTTATACTCGACATCCTTTATTAAAAGATCTGTGCTGGTTGTCATGCACGTAGAATTCATTGTTTCCAACGTGAATTTCACTGTATGCACCCACCATATTTTATTTATCAGTTTCTCTAGTGATGAACACCAAGCTGCCTCCAACTTCCCACCACTACAAACAATGCTGCCGATGACCATTCTCACCCCTGTCCCTTTAGGGACCTGGGTGAGAGTCCCTCTATTGGCTCCTAAAGTAAGCTTATGTTTAATTCTGCCGAGTATTGCCAGTTTGTTCAGAGTGGTTCTAGTATTGTGAAAATGAAGAACCACCCAAATAACTTCTAGTTGTGCCATCTTGGGGAGAGGTTTGCCTCTGCCAGGTCCAAGTCGCCCACCACCAAGCTCCTCTCCATTTCCACAAGCTTGAGCCATTCAGGGAAACTGCAGGTCCCTCAATTTCTCTGTTTTTGTGTGCAGTGAAGTATGTGTAGACTCTTATTAATGGTTACATTTATGACCTAGAAGGTTGTTAGCTTAAATACAACAATGCTCTTCTTAAAAAAAATACACACACTATATATATATATATATATATATATATATATATATATATACACACAGACACACAAACACAAATGCCTCCATTGTTGTAGATTTGTTAAAAGGAGAATATTCCTTTCTCCATCCATAAACTCTTTTACTGGGCTTTTAAAATAAAAAGCATGACTTTAATGCTATTTTATGTCATATTATTTGTGAAACCAATCTGCCATTATTGGACATTTGGGTTGTTTCTTCTTTGGAGTCAGCTGAGCACGTGGGCAGCCTGGTGAGGACCAGGGAGGGGAAGAGTGATGACAGCTGAACCTCTGCTCTGTGTTAGACATCAGGGTGCTTTTCATACACACATAGTCTCCTTTATCATCACTAAAATCTTCTGTGCTATTATACCCCATTTTACAGACAACAAAATGAAAAATCATGCAGATTATCTAATTCTTCACAGTTACAGAAGTAGGTAGTAATATGAATAATGTGAAATTCTCAATGGTCATCTAAATATATATTCTTTTTTTAAAATTTATTTATTTGGTTGCACCAGGTCTTATTTGCAGCAAGCAGGTGGGATCCTTCGTTATGGCTCACTGGCTCCTTAGTTGTGGTGTGCTATTAGTTGCAGCATCCATGTGGGATCCAGTTCCCTGACCAGGGATTGAACATGGGCCCCTTGCATTGGGATCACGGAGTTTTAACCTCTGTGCCACGAGGGAAGTACCTATATATATTTTTCAAAATTACACTTTTTGTATTTTAGCACATTGCCTCCAGGGTTTAAAATGTTATTTTGTTTTATTTTTAATTGCAGATGAAATTGCATAACATTAAATTTACCATCTTAAATGTTTTAAAGTGTACAGTTAGGTAGTGTTAAGTATATTCATACTGTTTCCCAATCGATCTCTAGAACTTTTCATCTTGCAAAACTGAAACTCAATGACCATTAATTCCCTTTCCCCCTCTACCTTTGTGCTTCCTGTCACTATGAATGGACTACTTTAGATCCCTCATATGAGTGACATCATCAGTATATACCCTTTTGTAACTGGCTTACTTCACTTAGTATAGTATCCTTGAAGTTCATCCGTATTGTAGCATATGACAGGATTTCCCTTTTCAAGGCCTCATAATATTCCATTGAATGTATATATCAAATATCCTTTAATCCTCTGTCAACAGACATTTACATTTTTTATATCTCATGGCTATTGTGAATAATGTTGCAATTAACATTATTGTGTAAATATCTCTTAGAGATACTGCTATGAATTTTTTTTGGATATCTACCTAAAACTGAGATTGCTGGATGATATAGCAATTGTATTAAAATTTTTCTTCAGGAAGCTTGGTACTGTTTTACATAGCAGGTGTACCATTTTACATTCCCAACAACCTCCAGATTTTTAAAGGAGTATGAACACCCTAGGGACTAAATCCCCACACACAAGGTGTCGTTGTCTTTACAAGGACTTTACAAGCTTATGAAGAAAGTTAGAAGGTACCTGTGGGTCTGAGCATCATTGAATGGTTTGTATCCATTCTCAGAAATTCATTGTTCCCCGCAAATTTGCACAGTCTCGGGAGTCAAAGAAGACTTAAAGGACGTGATAGCCACACTAAACCGTGAAAGGTCCTAAGAGTTAGCTGGGGCAAGACAGGAAGGAGGGCTTTCAGGTAGATAGCCCAGCCTGGAAAAACCCAGGGAAGAGAGGAATGGACTCATGCAGAGAATTCCTGTCCCTTCGGTATAGCTGGGGCTTAGAGATCTTATAAAAATCTGCATTTTTGACTTTCTGTTTAATTGTTAGTTTTTCTTTGGCAGTGTGCAGACATTTAAACTTTTTATGTGGTAATCACTCCAGGCAGGCAGCAAAGGCCAGCCTGTTAGAGACCATCATGTCCATCTTTCTTTTCATTGCAACAACAGAAGATGCTAACTGAATACCAAGGGTCTGAACATCTTCTTTACTCTAAGAGGCACTCCTTGACCTCATAGAGTTTACGGTCTTAGTGGGAAAGCCAGGCATTAAAAAAGGAATTGCGGGGGCTTCCCTGGTGGTGCAGTGGTTGAGAGTCCGCCTGCCGATGCAGGGGACACGGGTTCGCGCCCCGGTCTGGGAGGATCCCACAGGCCGCAGAGCGGCTGGGCCCGTGAGCCAAGGCCGCTGAGCCTGCGCGTCCGGAGCCTGTGCTCTGCAACGGGAGAGGCCACAACAGTGAGAGGCCCGCGTACCGCAAAAAAAAAAAAAAGGAATTGCGAGTTATATAAAGGGAAATACTGTGTGCTCTGGGAACCTGTAGAAAGGGGAGAGAGGAGGCTCAGAAGGTTTATCTGAGGAAATGGAAACAGATAAAGTAGGGGGTCACCAGAGGAAAAGAACGTGGTAAATCTTTCTGACATAAGAGAAGCCATTTTAAGGCCTTAAGCCATTTTGTGGTTTAAGCCTGGCCACAATGCTTGCCCTTGAACAGGTCTCAGTAACAACGATCTTAAAGGAACAAAACAAAATACTATTACCAGGCAAGAAAAGTAACAATAGCAAAGACAAGAAGTTAGTTTTAAAGACTCCCAGTTGTGTTTCAATGGTAAAGATTAGCCTGAAGCTCTTTCCTGAGCTTTGTTGCAGAATTTTAACCCCCCTCCAGCGGTCAACCACTAGATCCATAGGAACATAAGGGATGATGATGTTGACCTTTCCTGACCTTTGTGACTTCAATCAGCTAAAGCCTGGGACTCTGTCAACCTTTGTCCCAATTCTATGCTGAATTCTCCTCTGTCCAATCCCCTTCATGAATATGCATGTACCCTTACTTAAACCTTCCCGAATTTTGCTTTTCCTGGAGACACTGCTTTGGGAAAGATCCATGGTGTTCTCCTTATTTGCTGCAAGTAACAAATCCTTCCTTCTCCTGACTTCTGTTTTGTTGTGTCTTTTTGCTCGAAATCCACCAAGAGGCAAACTGGCTCACTGGCTCCTTAGTTGTGGTGTGCTATTAGTTGCAGCATGTTACCCCAGTTTTAGGGGTAACAAAGGGAAGGGGGAATAACCCCTAATTTACCACTGAAACGTCACAGCTGTTATTAGAACATTAATTTAAAAAAATGATTTGCCTTATATACCTTGTATAATTTTAGAGCACAGTGAATTTTATTTTCTACATATGTCCCTTAATAAATGGTACCTTTTCATTAAAAGGCTTTATAACCATCAGTTCAATTGCTGCATAATTCCTCAAATAAATGCACCATAATTTGTTAAATCTTTCCCCTATCGCCAGACATTTGATTGTTTTAAGCTTCTAATCAGCATAAATACAAAGACAGAAAACTTTATGATAGTATAGGGGAGCAAAATGTACCACCCCAACATGTGTCTTTTGGGCATGAGGATTAATTTAGGCTGATTATTTTTAAGGCCCCAAAGACCAGGAAGAACCTTTTGTTCCAGGAAAAAGTGGGGCAAGATAAGATGGTCATAACACAGCTCTCAGGCAAATCCCTGGGATGGGCTGCCAAGGATGGGTCCTTGGCTTCAGGCAGGAGAGAATTCAAGGGTGGGCCATAGTAAAGTGAAAGCAGGTTTATTTACAGAGATACACGTTCCATAGACAGAATGCGGTTGGTCTCAGAGGGTGAGAGCAGCCTTAGGAAAAACACACTCCACAGACAGAGTGTGGGCTATCTCAGAAGGCGAGAGGCCCCGAAATACGGGGTGGTTAGTTTTTACAGGCTGGGTACATTTATAGGCTAATGAGTGGGATGATTATTCCAACTATTTTGGAGAAGGGGTGGAGATCGTCAGGAATTGGGTCACCACCCACTTTTTGGCCTTTTATGGTTGGCCTCGGAATAGTCATGGCGCCTTAAGTTGTGTCATTTAGCAGCTGATGTATTACAATGAGCGTATACTGACGTTCAAGGTCTAATGGAAGTTGACACGTCCACCATCTTGGACCTAGTTGGTTCTCACCAGTTTATGTTGTGCCCTCAATGGTCATGTCATTCCTTTAAAGGTTGTGCCTTGCCCCCCTCCTGTCTCACTTTGACTTTCCCCCTGACTGCCTTAAAGAATGTAGATAGAAGACCTTTTTTCAGGAAGGGAGTTGTCACCATAGATAAAACTATAATGTGAAATAAGTGTGTAGACAGGGAGGAACCTAGTAAAGTCTGTTAAATCTCTCTGTGTCCCACTGTCTCCACAGAGCCCAGCAAACATTTGTTTACCAAATATTTGCTTTTCCTTCTCCATGTAAATTGCCTTCCTCCTCTTTGAAATCCCAATCCAATCCTCCGAACATCGTCCTTTGTCTTTGGTGAGGGTTTTGGCTCTTTGGCAAGTTATTCCGTTTTTCTGGGTTTCTCTCACATATACGTATCATTACACTTTTGTTTCATTTTCTCCTGTTAATCTGTCTCATGTCAATTTAATTCTTAGAAGAGCCAGAAAAACCTAGAAGGGTAGAGGAAATTTCTTCCTCCCCATCAATAGGTACGTGTCCTTTGTTCAGCCTTAGCCCCTTCGCCAGAGAACTCCTACCATAGGACAGTCTAGCAGGAATGAAATGAATGGATCAAAAATCATGGTCATGTTATGGCTTTTGCTAAATATTACTCACATAACTTTCAATAACTGTTAATGATTTAGATTGCCTTGACTGAGAGGGCCAGTTTCTGGCCTCTGCCTGCCAACAAAGGTGTACAGTAGTCCCCCTCATCCATGCGCAATACGTTCCAAGTCCCCCAGTGGGTGCCTGAAACTGCAGATAGTGAAAGTGTGCCCCGTAGAGTTAACAGAAGCTGATAACTAATAGGAATTCCTGAACTTGTCTTCCAGAACAATTATATAAGGGAACAGCTTGTTAAAACTCCTTTGCTTGTAAATTGCCTTCCCAGATTCATGCAGCTCAGTTGTTTTACAGGGACCTGGAGTCAATTCCTGCCCAGTTTGAGCCAGCTGGGGCTGGTTGGGACCACTATCCCTAAAACTGGGCCTGTGCAGCTGTCCAAAGAATAGAAAACGCCACCCTCAGGTCAGCTATAATTTAGGCACAGTAAGAGATTAACAAGAGTAAGAAATAATAAAATAGAACAATTGTAAGAATATACTGTAATAAAAGTTATATGATTGTGTTTTTTTCTCTCTGGAAATATTTTATTGTACAAATTTAGTGCCTTTCCGTCTTAACTAAGCACTTACCACACGCTTACCACACGCTTACCACTGTGGCTATAACTTTTGTAATTTGAGGTGCAACAGCAAAACTAGCAGAAATTTCTCTTTCCTTCTTTCCAATTATACGGATAGAAGATTCGTTCTTTGTGGATGTTAGGAACTTCAGCATACGGATTTTATTCCTTTCCTTATTAAGTCAGGAACTTTCACCTTTTCACTTAAAGGACACACTTTATGGCTTCTCTTTGGCATATCCAAATGGCCAGCAAGACTACTCTAAATTTGGAGCCATTATTACATAAAATAGGGTCATTTGAACCCAAGCACTGCAATACTGCGGCCAGCTATCTGATCACCTAGACAGCTTCTAAGTGGCTAACAGATGGGAGACGCTTGACAAAGGGATGCTTCATGTGCCGGGCATGACAGAGCAGGACGTGCAACATTTCATCACGACTCAGAACAGCGTGCAGTTTAAAACTTATGAATTGTTTAATTTCTGGAATCTTTCCTTTAATGTTTTTGGATTGTGGTTGACCATGTGACCATGGGTAACTAACTGTGGAATGTGAAACCGTGGATTCAGGGGGGACTATTGTAAGTAAAAACATATTTTTATAAGAAAATCGTGGTACCTTGTAACGTAATTTTCAATGTTGACATCTATTGAAATCACACTTCTTTTTTAAATTTTTTAATGAAAAAATTTTTTTTTAATTTATTTATTTTCTTTTACTTTGGGGTAGTTGGGTCTTTGTTGCTGCGTGCCAGCTTTCTCTAGTTGCAGCAAGTGGGGCTACTCTTCGTTGCGGTGTGCAGGCTTCTCATTGCGGTTGCTTCTCTTGTTACAGTGTGTGGGCTCTAGGCGTGTGGTCTTCAGTAGTTGCATCATGCAGGTTCAGTAGTTGCGGCTCACGGGATCTAGGGTGCATGGGCTTCAGTAGTTGTGGCGCACAGGCTTAGTTGCTCCGCGGCATGTGAGGTCTTCTCGGACGAGGGATCGAATTCATGTCCCCTGCATTGGCAGGAGGATTCTTAACCACCGCACCAGCAGGGAAGTCTGAGATCACAACACTGTTGGCATTATTTCACTGGGTATTATGTTCAGGCACTGCACCCATTTATCTACTTGTAGACTGTGCTTTTACTTTTATACCTTTAAGTGCTCTTTATCTCATTTCTCCTGCAGGACTAAAGAGAGGGGCTGTGGGCTCAACTTGCTACCCACTAAACCTTTTATCCCTGTAGTTTTGTATTTTTAACTCTTGTATTGCTTTTAGCCTTTGAATCACTTATGTTAAATATCCTTTATCATATCTCCTCGGGGTTTCCAGTGCTAATTTTTGAATTTTGTTTCTTTTACCAATATTTACCTTTTTCTTATTCTTAATGTACTTTTAAGTCACTTCTTTCCTTTTACCCTCATTCTCTACTTCACTTTAGAGTTGTATTTGATTATGTGTTTGTTCCCTTGCTCTCCTGTGTTTCATTTTAGTTTGTGTTTAGAGCAAGGGCTAGGGAAACAGTTCCCCAAGGAAGAAGTATAGAGAGGACCCAGTGTGTTCACAAGCAAACTTGGAGGCCAGCACTGCCCTTAAATTCCCTCTAATCTAAATCCTTGTCCCTCTGGATTATCCAGAGCCACGCACCCCTTGGACCCTCCTCCCACCCACAGGAGGAGTCCAAGGAGCTGAGGGAGAGGCCCACATAGAGAGTCTGCCCCTCCCCCCACTGTGTAGCCAAGCTCTAAGAATTTCCGGGCCAAGGAGCTTAGACCCCCCTGTTAGGGCTTTCCAGAATCACTTACACACCTAACCTCCGGAGCATAGACAGCCGGTGTGAGCATCCCTGGGCCCTAAAGTTGGTCGAGGGCTGACTTTTTGAGTGGAGCTGCTTGGGGAGACGTGTGGATGAGTCTGGATGTCCACCAGTGTATTATGAGCATCCTCCAAATTGAAGAATGAACATGGGGTAGGAAGAGAAAGAGATGGGCTGCGGGCCAGAGATGACCCTCTCCCTGTCTCCAGATTCTAATATGGAACTGTGAGGCGTCTGAGAACTCTGAATTTGAACTCGGCATTCTATGACTTCATGAAGGCATATTTCTTGTAGTAGTTTGTTAGCTTTATAATTTTTAGATGTATAAGTAGGATAGTGGGCCTTCATTTTTACGCTTGCTCCAGAGTTAGGGGTGAGCCATTCTGGAAACTGGAGATTTTGAGGGGTTATTTCAGGGGGATGTTATGATCAAAGCTATGCTCGAAGATTTAGGTGGTAATTTTTTTTTTTTTTTTTAAATGGGATCAGGGCTTCCCTGGTGGCACAGTGGTTGGGAGTCCGCCTGCTGATGCAGGGGACACGGGTTCGTGACCCGGTCCGGGAAGATCCCACATGCCACGGAGCGGCTGGGCCCGTGAGCCATGGCCGCTGAGCCTGCGCGTCCGGAGCCTGTGCTCCGCAACGGGAGAGGCCGCAGCAGTGAGAGGCCCGCCAACCCCAAAAAAAAAAAAAAAAAAAAAAAAAAAAAAAGGGATCAAATGTGAGATATCAGGCAGGATGAAGAAGGAGGTGGTTAAATCTTAGGGGAAGCAGACTCCATAAAAAAGATACAAAGTCTCTTTACCTTTAGTTAAATTAAAATACAAATTATTTTTACCTTTAGTTAGAGGTAGAAAGAGAATGAGAAAACAAAGGTAGAAGTTTAGACATTAAGAGGACAAACTGATGTATACCTTAAACTTATACACAGTTATATGTCATTATATCTCAGTAAGACGTTTTGTCCTGAAAATTATAAAAATAAATAAATAATTTTTAAAAAGGACAAAGTTCAACTGAAATAGAGTTAGAAATAGCGGAATGCATCAAGGTAATGCGCTGTGAAGTACCCTCATTTCCTGGAGTTCAATCCACCAGCTACCCAGCTTTTCCCTGAGGCACTGTGTGACCTGACCTAACAGGATTTAGGCTGATATAAAACTCATGGTCTTAGTATGTAACATTGGGGAGGGTAGATATTGCTAGTAAGTTTTACATGCTAGTGAGATTTTGAGTTCATCTTGTCAATGATGCTGTCACCAACAAAGTCTATTAACAATTCCCGGGAAATAAAAATAGAATCTGGTAATAAAATAAGGTCTAAGCTTTTTCTCTATGCTTCATCTGGTGTCACTTGCTCATGGGGGGCCACGATCAGAGGCTTTGCACCCAGCACTTCAGACCAGAGTTCCTGGTGCAAAACACCTGCACAGAGACCTCAGCTCTGCAGGCCGTGTGCGTGTGTGGAAGTGACGCCCATGACACCTCATATCAAGATGGTGATGATGGGCCGTGTGCAGGGATGCCGCACCCGCCCCTCGAGAGCTCTTCCCCCTGCCCCAACCAGATCTCTATAAAGCAGCCCCGCCCACAGCCTCAGGGAGAGGGTGTTCTCTACAGCTTGAGCTCGCACCTCTCTGTTCTTTGATGGAAGAATAAAACTTTCCTTTGCTTCTGAACCGAACCATTCTATTGGCGGGAGGGACACCAGGCAGAAGGACCTTTATTGAGGGCCTACTCAGGAGGGTTGGTAACAATGTAAGTACAGATACGCTGCTTTTGAAAAGAGAAAGGCCTTGGATATCACAGGAAAAACAAAAACAGAAAGAACAAAAACGAGATTATTATTGGTGTATCCTTGTGGGGGGATAAAGAGCTAGCTTATTACTTGTAACAGTGCGTTGGGTGCGAGCTGCTCCTGGAAGACCCGGCATGCTTCCTTGCCAGCCGGCCGGCCCCCCACGCCCCACCCCCAGTCCCATAACTGTGCCCGGAGGCCCGCATTCGATTGATGGTTGGACGGAGCTAAGTTTGAACCTATGGAGCTTTTATACTAAAATATTGCTGAGGGGCAGATGGGGGATGAAGAAGAACACTTAAGACACCAGGAAAAAATGTAGACAACTTTGGAGAGGCGCTGGTCCATTTCTCAGTGGAAATGGCTTTCCGCAGAAAATGGCTTTTCTTTCACAGCCAGATCCTGGAAGATTGGGCCCAGCCTTTGTGATCCATCACTGCTCAAAATCAGGCTGCTTGTAACTAAGCCATTATCAGCTATTTCACCAAAAAAAAACCACAATGGAATTTGAAAGGTGCAATGTGTGGGCAGCCCAGAGTTTGGGGCCAGATTCTGCTTCTCCAGGGTTCTGGCTACAAGGAGACCATGAGTCTCGGGCCATGCACCCCAGGATCCCCACCGAGGCCTCTCTTGGAGGGGACCTGCATGGACACACACTTCCCTATCAGCCTCTAGAGATGGTTGTCGTATTTGGGCCTTGGAAAAGGTGAGGTTGAGGTAACGTGGGCATGCAAGGTAAGGCCAGGTGGCCACCTAGACTCAGGCCCCCAAAACCAACAGCATGTCATGAGGTCTGATCAGCAGCCCCCACCTCCTCAAAGCCAAAGGCCTCACACGCCTGACTTCTTTTCAAGAAAAAGCTTTTTATAAAATTTCCTGTTATAAAGTTACCTATGCCGAGCTTTGTGCATATTTAAACCCCTTGGGCTTATAGCTCCTATACAAGTATAAAATGGAAACAGACTTACATCTGAATTACAAATAGAGCTGCAAAGCCAATGAAATTCAAAACATTAATATAACCCTATCCACGGTGTTGTTTTTCTGGAATAGAGTAATTGCTCACAGCACGATGATGGTCCCGCCCTCTGCAGAACAGGCTCTCTTGAATCTACCTGTTCTGTGGAGACAATCCTCACAGGACATTTCTCTCTTCAGACCAGCTGGAGTCCCTTCTTTCTCACAGGTGCCAAGGCAGAAGCAGCTCTGACACTGTGAGGCAAAGACCCAGAAGATGCTTAGAGCAAGCTTTGTTCTTATCCTCTCCAAATTAAAACAGAGAATCAAATTGTTCCTGAGACCACATGGATTTCTCCAAACACATTGTTTGAAAAATTCTGAACTCTGCTGCCAAATTTTCAAAAAATTAACACAGCAACTTCTGACACAGGAAGTGATCCTCTCAAAAGCAATATCCTTGCTGTGTCACCCAGAGTGAGGGGTTTGGGGCTCTCCCCCCTCCAGCCCCAGAGCCCCTCTCACCTCTACCAGAGGCTTAGAAGCAGAAGCCTCTGTGTTCCAAACCAAGCCCATGTACACCAGGGACAGAAAGCTTACAGGTCTTTAGGACTTTTATCATTATGTGTTCATCCTTCTGATGACTCCAAATTTGGGCATGGCTGCCTGGCAATAGGTCTCTTCAGACTAGGATAGGGCTCTTCTGGGAAGAAAGGTATATGTCAAACTCTCTGCCATCCAAGAAATTACGTTCTGATTAGGGAAATTTTAATTTAAAAAATTATATGTGCTCAAGAGACAGCCAAAGGAAGTTTAAAAATTAAGACAGCATAGATTGTAAAGAGATTACCCGTTCCCTTCCTGCACTTCTCCATCCAGCTGTTACAGGAACGAAAGTCAGGCGTGAGAGGATGGTCACATCCCAGGTCTCAGGCAAATCCCTGGGATTCCCGCCAATTGTGGGTTCTTGGCTTCACGCAGGAAGAAATTCAAGAATGAGCCATAGAAAAGCGAAAGGAGTTTTATTCAGGGAGATCCACGCTCCATAGGCAGAGTGTGGGCCACCTCAGAAGGGAAGAGGTGCCAGGGTTCGGGGTGGTCAGTTTTTATAGGGGTGGGTAATTTCATAGGCTAATGAGTGGGAGGAGTATTCCAGTTATTTGGGGGAAAGGGCAGGGATTTCCAGGATTTGGGCCGTCGCCCACTTTTTGACCTTTTATGGTCAGCCTTGGAACTGTCATGGTGCCTGTGGGTGTGTCATTTAGCATGCCGATGTGTTACAGTGAGCGTATACTGAGGCTCAAGGTCTACTGGAAGCTGACTTGTCTGCCATCTTGGACCTAGTTGGTTCTAACCAGTTTATGTTGGTCTTCAACGGCTATGTCATTCTTTTAAAGGTTGTGCCCTGCCCCCTTTCTGTCTCACAACCTCTCGGGACCACCAGTTCTCTGTATGTGCTGTGTTCTCTTTTCCTCTGCCTATCCATCTGCAATTCCCACTCCCGCAAAAGTATTCTCCTTGTTGTCATGTCCCACTTAGCAGTCAGCTTTGCCCCCTCCAGGAAGCTGTACCTGGAGCCGAAGGCCTGAGACCGTACGGCCCTTTCATTCTCTTTAAGCCCCAGGTTGGAAGCAAATACTCAGGCTTGGGGCTCGGTGTGGGCCACCCCAAAATCTGCTACAATGGCATATTGATTATTCTGATTTGGAGTTGCTTGAGAAGCAGCCGATGCAAGAAGGAATCTCTGACCCTTCTCTGTCTCCCTGAAAAGCAAGAGATAAATCTCCCATGGGAAAGGTGCACTCCCTGCATCTGGAGGTAAGAGGACACCCTTATCATCAGAGATAGGGAATTCGTAGCTGAGAAGCTTGTATAAACACACCTTGTTACCTCTTTTAATTTACTATCCGAAGCCCAAACTCTGTTCAGATTCTTCACTAATTAAGCATCCAAGGCCTGTTTCTTTGTCCTGTCAATTCCTCACAAATTTATTGTTTCTCTGTCTGAAAAGTCTGAAAGCTGCCTACTTTGGCCACTTCTTAGGTCCTTTTTCTGTGAGACTTCCATGTGCATGAAATAAAATTTGTTTCTTTTTCTCCTGTGAATCTGTCTTGTGTCAATTTTATTAATCGCCCAGCTGTAAGAACCCAGGAAGAGTAGAAGGGAAAATTTCCCCTTCCCTGGCATCAGTAATGGAAGGGCCACGTTGCCAAGCCATGAAAGATTGACAGTCCCTTTTAGACAACAGAATACTTGGTTGGAGCTTCTTAATGCTGCCTGAGGTCAGGATTGGCCTCAACCTGGCAAGTTGCTGAGATGGCAGGTGAGAGTCAGTTGGCCCAACCAAAAGCCTGCCAGCCAAGTGCGGTTTGGTAGTGACAAGCTATCAATTTCCTAGAGAAGCACTTAAAAATGTAGATTCTGAAAATGGAAAGTCCGTACTCTCACCCACACTCCCAATCTGATTTCTCCATATTCCATGAGAAAATCAAAATTCTGAGGTGTTTTAGGGAGTGCTCAATTTAAAACAAAAATTTTTTTTGATGTGGACTATTTTTAAAGGTTTTTTTTGAATTTGTTACAATATTGCTTCTGTTTTATGTGTTTGGGGCTGTGAGGCATGTGGTGTTTTAGCTCCCTGCCCAGGGATCGAACCCATGCCTCCTGCACTGGAATACAGAGTCTTAACCCCTGGACCACCTGGGAGGTCCAGGGAGTGCTCAGTTTTCTTGAGCAATGACTTTGTCCCTGACTCGTGAGACTGTGTAGTCCCCTCACAGCTTCTGTGTCTTTGCCCCTTTCCCCACCTCCCGGCTTAGCCTTAATTTCATCTCACGGAGCCAGAGCAAGAAACTAAAATCAGATTCACTCAGAGTAAAGTGTCACAGCAGAATCTGTGTACTCTGTGTGCCCGATGAGGCAGTTGTAGGCGGGAAAACTGGTGACCTTTTCCAAACCTGCTGCTTGTCAGGGAAACCAGCAGGCCTGGCTGGGGTGAACGCTAATGAATGCTGGAAAGGTCAAGCTGACCCAGCAGCACACACATGACATCGGGGGCGCTGGACATCCTGGGCTTGAATGAAAGCAACGAGACAATTTTCCAGCAGAAAGCCCCCAATTCAGTAAAGTTGGAGTGAGGCAGGCTTTGCCTGGCTGTGGGTTCCCAGGAATTGGAAAGTGCTTGGGCACAGTGGGTCTGAGCCCAGCCTGCGTAGCTGGATCCTTGTGCCAGTGCTGGGAGCAGAACTGGGCTCCCCCAGGTCAGTGGATAATACCACGCCATTCTTGATTTTGCAAGGCAGACGCTTAGGTTTTAGGCACTAGGTTTACTACTGTATATTTTTCTAGAAAATTAAAATAAGTTTGTCTTCCCAGTTCCTGGTATGCAGAAAGGTGCACCCAAATTAAATAAGCTCATATATGCAAATTATTCTGCATACTGAATTATGTTTGGATTTATAAACAAAATGTAAAAGAGGCAGTTGAGTTGGAATTTTAAAACAACAGACAAATCTGGAAGCAAGTCACCATGGAAAAGGCCCTGGGCAGCCTTGAGGGAAGGGCGTAATAGAACTTTTTCTGTGCTTCCATGAAGGCCGCGACCCCTTCCAGCTATCCCTTCATCTGCTGAGCTCTGGATGGAGGGGCCAACATGGCCTAAGGAAACAACCGTCTTCTAGGTAGAAATGGATTGAGGTCCCTCCACAACCCCTTCTATTAGAAACTCATATTTAGGAAGTGCTGTTGGAGTGCATGATGGCACCTTGACATCCAGGTATCCCAAGGGGGAAATCACATCAAATGGGCAGGGGGAGGTGGGGCCGTGGAGGTGGGTCCACGGGGATCTCGTCTAGGAGATTGTCGGAGAGAACAGATTCTGGCAGAGCAAGTGACTAAGGCTGGAAGCCTTATTGGCTTGAGTCATGCTGGTAGAGCGTCACCTCCTATTTATGCTTAACAGTGCTGTTCTTTCTTTATCCACACATCTCAAGTGCACTTATTTTAATTTCTCTTTTAGATTGTTCTAGTAGCTTTACTTCTTCAGGAATGTGTAGATTGTCCTTAAATGGCATTGGGCTTCCTCCCATGTATAATTCTTGCCCAAGAGATTTCTACTCATGTGACTTGTCTTGTGGGGGTCTCCATTTGGGGCAGCTCCATTTGGTTGCCTCTGCTTGGGTCCTATTCTGGGTTCCCTGACTCTAGATAATTTTTTATGTTAGTGGATTGGCTTGGATTTTGCTACTGTGAGAATGCAAGTCCCACATGTATGTGGTGCAGACCGACTATTCCAATTTCATGATTCCAGTCTGGTAGGACTAACTCTATCTTCTTGCTGAGAACTTGGGTGAGTGGAAGGACATTCAGATTCCCGTTTGTGGATAGGCAGCTTGGTCCTGGCTCCAGCTCCAGGTCCTTATTAAATGCCAGGCCTGTGGGCATTTTAATCCCAGCTCCTACAGCCTGTCTCTGTCCCTGGTGCTTTTGAGGGCTGTACACCCTCAGCTACTGCTCTATATATCCAGCACCTAGGAAATCCCCTTTTCTTGCCTTTGAGACATGTATTCTTAAACTATTTTAATATTCAAATATTTTAAATAATATTTTGTAAAGCATTTCTATGTTTTAGGCAAGGAAGTGAGTGTTTTAGAATGTGCCCAATCTACCATCTTGACCTAAAATTTTAATAGAAGTTATTTTTAGTAAAATATTTTTTAATTTTAATTTTGTAAATAATCTCTTTACTCACCTCTTTTATTTTTGTAGCAGATTTAAGCTGTTTCTGGGGTTCTCTTTTTTTTTTTAGATGTACAGTCATATGATCTGTAAATAATGACAGTTTTTCAACCTCCTTTCTATTAATTACATACTTTACATCAGTCCTTTGCAATTACATTTTAATTCAGTCCAGTTGCATTAGCAGGAACTTCTAGAATAATATCCAATAATGGTGGTACTATCAGGTCCCCTCTTGTGTCTGACTTTATTAGAAATACTTATAGTGTTTTAGCATTAAACACATCCTGGGGCTTCCCTGGTGGCGCAGTGGTTGATAGTCTGCCTGCCGATGCAGGGGACATGGGTTCGTGCCCCGGTCCGGGAAGATCCCACATGCCACGGAGCAGCTGGGCCTGTGAGCCATGGCTGCTGAGCCTGCACGTCCGGAGCCTGTGCTCCGCAACGGGAGAGTCCACAGCAGTGAGAGGCCTGCGTACCGCAAAAAAAAAAAAAAAAAACACACATCCTGGCTTTGAGAAATGTTTTCCTTAAGATAAGAAAATACCTCTACATTTTCATTTTATTAAGAGGTTTATAAGAAATAGGTGTAGGAATTTTACTAAATGCATTTTTAATATTCATAAAGGTTCATTCATAATGGTTTTGCTCTTTTTACTTATTTAAAATTAATTTATATAATTAAATTTCCTAATATGTAACCATCGTTAATTTCTTGATTCCTGAAATGAACCTCACTTGGTCTTCGTGTGTTATTCTTTTAATGTATTTCAGGTTTGATTTGATACATATAATTTATATGTGGAGATATACATTTTTTAACACTTTTTTAAAAAGTTTTAATTTCTAATCACAAGTAAAATTAGTTTGTAGCTTTGTCTTTATTAGGCTACTAGATTAATCCACTTTTCTACTATTAATCTACTTTTAAAAAATGAATTAAGATTGTTTCCTATGTGTCTCTGCTCTTGAATAGTTTAGACAGCAACAGAAATATCTGTTCAATATTTGAAAGATTCACATGTGAAATGATCTGGGACTAGAGTTTTTGAGAAGAATTTTCTTAATGTCTTCCATGTTATTAACTTCTTTAGGTTTTCCATCTCTTTCCAATCTGATTTTGGTAATATGTATTTTTATAAAAGAGCATCAATTTTATTTGGGTTTTCAAATATATTAATTATAATAGTATACAATAGTCTCAAACCTATCTATATTTCCTCTGTATATAGGGCAAGTTTCCCTTTATCCTAATTTTGTGTTTTTTGTGCTTTCTTCTCCTTCTGTTTCTTCTTTAAAGCTAGCTACGGACACCCTTATTGTTCAGTAATCCAGCTTTTAGACTTACAAATCCGTTTCTTTTTTTTCTTAATCATTATTTTCTGATTTTAACTTTATTGCTTCCTTATTCTACTTTCTTTGGGTTTATTTTACTGTTTTTCTAACTTCTTGAGATATTGAGGTGACTCCTCAGGTATTTTTTCTGTAATGGCGGTTAATGTACCTGGATTTTCCTCTGAGGTAGCTGACATGCGCCATCTATCGACCTTCCAGGATATTACACCCACTAGGGATGGCCTTTTGGGATGTATATACTTTCCAAGATATTTTGGAACCTTAAACCCAAAGGACTAGATAAGAACCCTAGGTGAGATCTGAATATGTAGAAATTGGGCATGAAAAGATTGTAATAGCTGAGGAAAAATTGTAAGTAGTTCTCAGATGTAGGGAAAGAATAGGGGTATTTTCTAGCTGGAGGGTATGACAAATAGGGTGGTGGTAGACTTTTGGAAGCCAGAAAACACTGGTTCTTGAATCCAAGGCTGAAGTTTAGAGAACTTCTATAGGCTCTGGGGAGCCCTTGATGGGCTCTTTTAGGGTAGAATGCCATGAGCTCAGAAGGGGTTCTGGCAGATGCCAGGACCAGGGTGTCAGACACAGTGAACAGGGCAGGATACCAGGCCCATCTGCATGATCAGAACTCAAGTCAGGTGGGATGAATGGAGCTCGAAGGGGTCAGGGCAGACATGCAGGATGGAAGTGGTTTGCATGGAAGTAATCATAGAAGTCCTGAGGGTTCTAAGGGAGAGGGGGGAAGAGAGGAAGAGTCGCGGATGAATCTTTATATAAAGGGATTTAAAGAGCAGAGCCCGGCATGGGGATCTGGAGAGGAGAACCAGGGAGAGCAGTCATATGAGCCAAGGGGCAGAGCCACGCTGAGCTACAGGGAATCACGAGGGCGAAAAGCTGCCAGCAGGTGGAGGAGGGGCGAACCTCGGTGAAGACTCCTCGATCTAGAGGGCGCCCTCATTGCTAATACTAAACTAGTGAGCGTTACAGAGCAGAATGGAAGCGCTGATGGGACGTAGGTTCTGGAGAGAATGGGCTCTTCACCCTTCAGATCTTTTCATGTTATTCACAATTGACAAACGAAATATTAGACAATTGTGGTTTCTGTTGTTGGGACCGGGAGGTCAAATTTAACCTTAGCTATCTGGGTAGCATGTATTCAGCGGAAAATATTAACTGGTGCCTTTTTTCAGATAACAGCTTTTGTCCAAGAGAAGTCCACTAGAGGACAAAACAAAAACAGGGGATGTAGCCTTCATTTTAGAGAAGATTTGCTACAAACTTCTTTTAAAGAGAGGTCTCTCTTAGAGTACTGAAAATATTCAATTTGCTAAGATTGAGGATATGCTGACATTTCCCATGAAGTGATGTGTAAAAAATGCCTTGCAGGCCCTCAATAAATGTTAGTTATCATTCCCCACCTCCCACTCCCAATACATTTCTAGGCAAATCAGGCCTGGTGTTCCGTCACAGGGAGCTATGTTCTTCCTGCTTAGAAATTAGATCTTCTTGTCTGGGGCCAGCCGTGCCTGTCTTTCCCAACCAGAGACTGTGTGCCCGCCAGCATTGCTTGACCTTTCCGACATGCATCAGCATTCACTCGCACTAGGCCTGCTCATTTTTCCGGGTGTCTGCAATAGGATAATCACTTTGGAAGCTGCTGGGCAGGTCTCCTGCTTCCAGAGGGGTGTGGAAAAGGTCACCCATGCAGTCATATGTGACTGGCCTACCAGCAAGTGCTCACACTGGCCATGGTGGGCTCTGGGAGAAAAGGGGAGCCTAACCAGATTTTCGGCACCTAGTTTAGCCCCATGATTGAGTCAAGGCTATGCCAGGGCCAGAAGGAGAGGGAAGGTGGAGGAGAAAGACCAAAGGGCTTCCCCTGGGGTTAATGACGAAAAGTCAATGCCAAGAGAACAGTGAGCGTGCATACAAATGATGTTTTTTTGCTATGTGGTTATGAGGGACAGGAGTTTCTCATTGCAAGATTATTTTTTAGCATCCTGATAAGCAATTGATATGTGTCTGTGCCCACCAGGTCTGAGCATCCCCTGAGCTCTCGTCCATCAGTTGGGCCACCTGACTCAAGAGAAGTGAAACCATCTACACCCACAAAGTAACTATTTATATTAACCTGACTTTCCTATTCCACTCTCTGCTTCAACATAAGTTGACTATTTCAGGAAACTCTTGCCCAGAGGATGAAAGTTGAAGTAACTATTGTTTATTCCTGGAAGTTTCCAAGAAACTATTGAAATGATCATTCAGTTGTTTAACTCTTCAACAGAAAACATCAACTGACAATTTACTCCCCAAGATTCTTTGAACCCTTGCTGCTTCCCTTAGTGGCCATCAATCTCAAACTCTTATTTCATGATCCTTACCCAATCCTAATCAAGCCCCTCATGGAAAGAGCTTCTGAAACCAGACTCCCTTGTCTTGTCTTGTAGGTCCTTGTCTTGTAGGTCTCCCAACTTTGCCTTCCCCTCTCCAAGACACTACTAAGACTCCATCTTACTGCGAGAAGAATGAACACAGTCTTGTCTTAACAACAGGTTGTCCTGGTGCTATTTGGGGGGAAGGCAGCATTCAACGACAATTTCATCTGTCATCTCAGCCTTCCCCGAGTTCTGGAACCCATTCGGACTTCAGACAAAGAGGTTATGGGTTAGAGGGACTCTGGTCCAGTAGGACAAAGGCCCTAGTCTTATGTTCAACACACATGGCCCTAGGTGATCTGCCTGGGCCTACATGTAAATTCAATGTATTATTGTCTATTTGTGAGTTCAGAAGCTAGGCGATGGGAATTAAAAGCTGAAGAAATATGGAGTCACCCTGTCTGCCTTCAGTCTACAGCTTAGTCGGGAGAGAGACATTTAAACAGATAAAGTACATTGTATCGTGTGCAATGATATTATGCAGAATAGTGCTTCTTAAACAATATGTGGTTAAGAATCGATTTTTCCTACCAAATCTACTGTAGATCAATTCATTTGTAAAATGCCATTGTATTCAGGTTCTTTGGCTGCTGCAACAAATTAGCGCAAATTGAGTTGCTTAAATCAACAGAAATGTATTCTCTTGCAGTTCTGGAGACCAGAAGTCTGAAACCAAGATGTTGGCAGGGATATACTCCTTTGGGAGCTTTAGGGGAAGATAGTTCTTGCTCCTTCCAGCTTCTTGTGGCTCCAGGTGCTCCTTGGCTTGTGGTCGCATCATTTTAATCTCTGCCTCCATCTCTGTGTGACTCTTTTAAGGACTCTCAACATTGGATTTAGGGTTCACCTGGATAATCCAGGATGGTCTCATCTTGCCATCCTAATTTAATTACATCTGCAAAGACTCTTTTTCCAAATAAGATCACATTCATAGGTTTCAAGGGAATAGGACAAGGACATCTCTTTGAGGACCACCATTCAACCCACAACATCCATAAAAATGAATAAGTTGGAAAATGAAATTAAACACAATAGAAGCCCACTGATTGCAAAATGTCAAACTACTGTAAAGTTCCTAGCCACACTTTGAGTGGCACTGACGTGGAGTGTACCAGGGCTGCACACCATCCCTCCAGCTGTGTGGGTATCTGTAGTGGTGCTGGGGGTAGAGGTCACAGAAGGCTTCCCAGAGAAGTTTACACTGGGTTGCAACTTTAAGAAAAGCTAGGCATTAGCTGTGAGGAAGGGTGAGAGCTAGAGGGAAGAGCATCTTAAGAAGAGAGGAACAAAAGCACGTGATATGTGTTGAATCGTGTCCCCCTTTCCCCCAGTAAAGATATATTGAAGTCCTAACCCCTAGTACTTCAGAATGTGACCTTATTTGGAAATAGTCTTTACAGAGGTAATCCAGTTAAAATAAGGTACTTAGGGGGGCCCCTAATCCAACATGACTGGCATCCTTATGAAAGAAAAAATTTGTTGTGTTTTGTTTATAAATTTATTTTATTTGTTTATTTTTGGCTGCATTGGGTCTTTGTTGCTGGTTTGGGCTTTCCCTAGTTGCGGCGAGTGGGGGCTACTCTTCGTTGCTGTGTGCAGGCTTCTCATTGCAGTGGCTTCTCTTGTTCCATAGCACAGGCTCTAGGCACGTGAGCTTCAGTAGTTGTGGCACACAGGCTCAGTAGTTGTGGCGCATGGGCTTAGTAACTCTGTGGCATGTGGGATGTTCGCGGATCAGGGCTTGAACCCGTGTCCCCTGCATTGGCAGGCAGATTCTTAACCACTGTGCCACCAGGGAAGTCCTAAAAGAAGATATCTGGACGCAGAGATAGACATGCACAGAAGGAAGACGATGTGAAGACACACACAGGGAGAAGGCGGCCACGCGAAGGTGGAGGCAGCGACTGCAGTTATGCTGCCACAGGCCAAGAAGTGCCTGGGGCCACCAGGAGATGCAGAGAGGCCCCAGCTGAGCTGATCCCTCAGGCCCCATGTCTGCTCCCTGCTGGGCTGTGAGTGCTTTTAAGCCTAGATCGTGTCGATTGGGGGTGGCACTCGGGTGGCTTTATAATTGTGCCATCCTGAATTGTCACGCTCCATCCTCCCTGGCTGGGCCCCTCCTTGGACCACTGACTCCCTCCTCCTGATTCCTGGATGGGCTCCTGGTGTGCACACCTTGCCCCTTGGTACGGTCTTATTTACTTGCATGTCCGTCCACCTGCCTGCCTGACCAGACCTCTGAACCGTGAGACCTGGATGCCCCAGATTTCCCCCCAGTGAGGTCCTGTCTTACCTCACCCTGACCCAGGGCACCCTGTTCCAGCCCTATCAGGGGCACCATTGTGCCATCTGTGAATGGCAGCTCCTGGACACAACAGCAGAAGGTGATATTCATGAGAATGCAGTGAGATGGCGCCCCCTGGAGTTGTGCAAGTGAAGCGACTAGTATCACTGCAGGCTCAGACAGACTTTGGGTCTGGCAGTGCCCCCTTCAGGCAAGATCCCTTCGTCTGCCTGTGTCCGCCCCCCCTCCCCCTTTTCCACCCCACTTCACCAATAAGACCAGGCTGGGCCTCATCCACAGGATCAATGTGCTGACCAGGGAGTGTGGGGGACCTGGGGGAGGAGTTCGGGGACAATAAACACCGTTACTTTTCTCATTTCCAAAGCTGGGAAACCACTGCGAGATGAGACACCAGAGATGTCAACTTTATTACTGATCACAGCTGGAAAGAAGGACGTGGCTTAAATGTACACAGCGAGTATCTCACACCTGAGCCCAGAATCACAGGTTCACTCTGGTCACAGGCAGAGCCACAGTGCCCCCTGCAGTGTCCCTGTGATATTGTGATTAATAATAAATATATATTTGAATTTTGTCCTGTTTCTGGCATAGAGCTCCTAAAACCCTTGGAATCACCTAAGAGATGAGAGCCATAAAGGTGTCTTTTGTTTTGTTGATGACTGACCTGGGACAGCACCTAAGGTTGGGGACTGATTACCAGAAGAACCGACCATGGGATTAAAGGGTTGGAACTTTCAGTCTTACTCCTCTGACCTCCAAGGAGGCGAGAGGGCCTGGAGATTGAGCTCAATCACCAGTGGCCAGTGATTTAATCAGTCATGGCTGTGTAGTGAAGCCTCCATAAAAACCCAAGGACCAGGGTTCGGAGAGCTTTCCTGTTGGTGAACACGTGGAAATGCATAGAGTTGCATGCTCTGGGAGGATGAGGAAGCTCTGCCCCCTTTTCCCACACCTTACCCTATGCATCTCTTCCATCTGGTTGTTCCTGAGTTATATGCTTTTATGATAAACCCATGACCTAGTAAGTAAGTGTTTCCCTGAGTTCTGTGAGCTGCTCTAGAAAATTAATCAAACCCAAGGAGGAGGTCATGGGAAACTCTAATCTATAGCCTGTCCATCAAAAGCACAGGTGCCAACTTGGGCTTGTGATTGGCAACTGAAGTGCAGGGCAGTATTGTGGGACTGAGCCCTTAACTTGTGGAATCTGATGCTGTTTCCAGGTACATAACGTTGGAATTAAGTTGAAAGGTAGGACGCCCAGCTGGTATGCAAGAATGGCTTAGATGAGGGGAAAACCGCCCACACTGGAATTGGTGATCAGAATCTCAGTCCCCTAATGAGGCATGGCCAGGCCTGTCCTGCTGAGCCAACAGGGGGGTGGAAAGCAGCCCTGCGTGCATTCTCTCTGTGGGCAGGCAGAGCACAGACAGGGCCTGGGCTTTGCTCCCATCCTGCTCCGCATCTGACTGCAATGACACTGGAGGAGGGTATCTAGTTTCTTCTCATAGTTTTCCCTTCTGGGGAGAAGAGTGGAAATTTCCTCACTTCTAAGGCAAATGAGGATTGAAGAATATTTCCCCGCTCCCTACTCAGCAGTAGGGTGGCTCTGTTTGCTTCACTGCGTCTGGATGTGGAGTTGAGGTGGAGAGGAAGGCAGGTGGGACCCCCTCCATCACCGGCTGGGCTCCTCTGTTCCAGGACCATCCCTCTCTGGGATGGGACAGGGGGTGAAGGAACTGATTTGGAATCATAGGGAGTTCCCTACTGAGGGGGCAATTGAGGCAATGTGAGTTCAGACTATCTGTACCCTGCACAGAAGGCTGCTTTCTTCCCCAGGAATGCTGAGTGCCTGGGGGTCCTGACCCCTCAGCTGTTCCAGTCCCAAACACTCTGCCTGTTTGTCTCCTCTGTCTTGGGACCACCTAGCAGGACCTGCAGGTCAGCCACTGACTGCTGCTGGGCACTCGTCCCCAGCCTGGGTCACTGGCAAGGGAACAAGGAGAGCTCCAGATATATGGCAGGTGATGGAGTGGAGTCACAGAGCCAAATCCACTGCTTGAAATCCCAGATCTGCCATTTAGTAGCTATGTGGCCTTGGATGAGTTACTTAACCTCTCTGTGCTTTAGTTTCTTCATATATTCAGCAAGGATAATATTAATGCCAACCTCAAAGGGTTATTGTGAGAGTAAATGATTTCATACAACACCCTTAAGACTGATGCCTGGGTATTTCTAAGTAGTCAGTGAAGGCAAGCTTCTATGTTTATGGGGCCAGGTCTAGAGGAAAAGATCAAATGGCCAGTGGAAAGGGGAAGTACTCTTCTGTATATTGAGTTCTGTCACTGGGGCCAAGCGTCAAGAGGATGCCTAATCTAATTAACCTCTTACGAGAACAGAGGGGGAACTATCATCCCCCAGTTCACAGATCAGGAGCCTGAGTGGCCAAGTGGTCTAGCTGGGCTTCATCACCAGAGACAGCCAATTCGAGACACCATGGTCTGGCTAGCCTCCCACCATGCTCCACAGCCCCGAGGGGAGACTGGGAAAGAAAGCAAGTAGGGTAGTTATCTACTGGGGTCTTCGGAAGGAACAAGCGCTGCTCTGGTGAAGCCAGGAAGTCTGTTTCAGTCTTTCTGGCTGAAGAGTCACTTTTTCTCCTCAGTGCACAAGGCTGACCCTGGCCACCAGCAGCTTCTGAGATCAACATGTTATAACCCAGACACCCAGAAGGAGACTGAATCTCTCTCCTAAATCCCAGCTCCAAAATTCCCTGGAGGAGGCCTGATTGGCCCAGTCAGTTCCACTGTCCACCCTTCAGTGGCCAGGGGCCAAGATTTCCTGTAGGAACATGGCTGCTCCTGCTACAGTCATGTGGATGCTGGATGGGGCTGGGAAGGGGAGGTTCCTAGGACAGGAGGACCTGGCAGACAATGCATAAATGTCTACTCGATAGACTTTGCTCTCCAACTCTTCTCTACTCGTAGCTCCCTGTTGCTCATACTTGTTGCCTGGCTTGACCTCTGTGCGTGCAAATTCTGCCTGTCCTCACACCTCACTCCACTTCATAGCTTCTCTCTCTTCTCACTCCCCAACATGACCTTCTACTCGTAGATAAAACTCTACATGTTTCTTCATTCAAATTTCTCAGATAATTCAGTGGTCTTGCCTATATTTCCACACCAGGCCAGCCTTGCTTAAGGCACTGTCTTGCTTAAGGACTGGCTGCCCTGTGGCCCAGAGCCTGTGTTTAGGAATCTGCTATAGTGATACGAGGCCTCGCCTGCAAGACTGTGGGTGGGGTGTTTTTACTGTGGGCATGGAACAGGGGCCTGTATCTTGAGGACATATCCATTATACTTAGCCATTGAGAGGATGCTCGTTCTGAAGGCCTTCCTGAGCTTTTCCCCCTGAAATCCACTAACCTCAGCTTTATTGATTCGTATTTTTAAATTTTATTGAAGCATAGTTGCTTTACAATGTTGTGTTAATTTCTGCTGTACAGCAAAGTGATTCAGTTTTACATATATGTATTCTTTTTCATATTCTTTTCCATTATGGTTTATCGCAAGATATTGAATGTAGTTCCTTGGGCTATACAGTAGGATCTTGTTGTTTATGCATCCTATATGTAATAGTTTGCACCTGCTAATCCCACACTCTCAATCCTTCCCTCCCCCACCCCCTCCCCCTTGGCAACCACAAATCTGTTCTCTATGTGTGTGAGTCTGTTTCTGTTTCTTAGATAGTTTCATTTGTGTCATATTTTAGATTCCACATATAACTGATATCATATTATATGATATTTGTCTTTCTCTGTCTGGCTTACTTCACTTAGTATGATAATCTCTAGGTCCATCCATGTTGCTGCATATGGCATTATTTCATTCTTTTCTATGCCTGAGTAGTATTCCATTGTGTGTGTGTGTGTGTGTGTGTGTGTGTGTGTGTGTGTGTATATAAATATATATATATACACACACACACACACACCTATACGTATATACCACATCTTCTTTATCCATTCACCTATCAATGTACATTTAGGTTGTTTCCATGTCTTGCCTATTGTAAATAATGCTGCTATGAACATAAGGGTTCAGGCATCTTTTTGAATTATAGTTTTGTTTGGATATATGCCCAGGATTGGGATTGCTGGATCATATGGCAACTCTAGTTTTAGATTTTTGAGGAACCTGCATACTGTTCTCCACAGTGGCTACACCAATTTACATTCCCACCCACAGTGTAGGAGGGTTCCCTTTTCTCCACACCCTCTCCAGCATTTGTTATTCGTAGACTTTTTAATGATGGCAATTCTGACCGGTGTGAGGTGGTACCTCACTGTAGTTTTGATTTGCATTTCTCTAATAATTAGCAATGATGAGCATCTTAACATGTCCGTATTGGCCATCTGTATGTCTTCTTTGGAGAAAAGTCTATTTAGGTCTTCTGCCCATTTTTCAATTGTTTTTTCTGTTTTTTGTTATTGAGTTGTATGAGCTATTTGTATATTTTGGAAATTAAGCCCTTGTGGGTCATATCATTTGCAAATATTTTCTCCCAGCACTTATAACCTCAGCTTTCGACCCTTGAGACTGCCATGGGATGCTGAGTGCATTTGTCCAGCTCCTCCTGCAACAGAGATCCCAAATGTGCAATGGTGTAAACAAGCTAAAGAATTATTTCTTGTTCACATAAAAATGAGGAATAAACAACCAGGGGCAGATTCGATGGCTTTACAGTGTTGGGGGCCTAAGCTCTTTCTGACTTCTTATTCTATGATCCCTAGAGAGCTGGCCTCATCTTCATTGATCAAGATTTATCGCTACCACTTTCCAGCCAGTGGGAAGGGAGAAATGCATTTAAATGCAGGAGCCAGAGTTTGCACACATCGCTTCACTCACGTCTCAGTAGCCAGAACTTAGTTACGTGGCCACATCAAGCTGTAAGGGAGGCTGGGAGATGGAGTCTCTACTCTGGGTAGTGATGTGTCCAGCTAAAAGTTGGCGATTCTATTACTAAGGATGATGGGAAGAACAGATATTAGGGACAGCGACACCATCATTTTCCTGTCACTCATTTTAGACCCTTCTCCACCATCCAGTTTGTCATCACATCCTGGCCCACGCCCACCCCTGATGCCTTTCCCATAGGGCCCTATTCTTTATCCCTACTGACACCAGGACAAACGACCCTTACAGCTTTATACCTCGTGTCTTATGAGAACGTTTAGCACACCTTTTGCCTCCACATTGTCTCTTTCCACCCTCCCCCGTGATCATTCTCAAGTGCAGATCTGATCACGTGGCTCCACGGTTTAGAAATTCCTCAGTGGCTCCCCGCTGCCCAGAGCAGTGAGATCTTAACTGCAGATTTCTGAATCCCTGAAATTACATGCATATTTGGCACATATGTGCATTTTTCCAAAGAGAGCTTCAGAGTGTCCAAGGACTCTGTGATTTCCCCTCAAGTTACAGGCTCAAGTTCAAATCCGTAATGTCAACATACATGTCAACAAGTGAGATGTGTCTACCGACCTTCTTCTCAAATCTCTCCTCCAGTCATTCCCCTGTGCACCCTAAACCCAAGTCATCGTGAAATGACTCTGAAAGAGCAGGCCGTGCTCTTTCACACTCCACATCTTTACACCTGCTGTTCTATCTGGAATGCCTGGGCAAACTCCTATGCATCCCGCCGGCTTAGCTCAAAAGCCACCTCCTCTGGAGGCTTCCCTGACTCCCTCTGGCGGAGTCAGTCTCTGCAGCACGACTCAGACTTCCATCATTCATCCTATCACATAGCTGCTGTCAGCCTATGCCTGTCTCCTCCAC
Organism: Tursiops truncatus; assembly: GCF_011762595.2. NCBI lineage: Eukaryota > Metazoa > Chordata > Mammalia > Artiodactyla > Delphinidae > Tursiops > Tursiops truncatus. Next base: position 130,943,238 of record NC_047034.1, on the reverse strand, counting down.
CAAACCATGAACTCTGGAACCTAGGACCCAGAATAGATAGTCCACAGATGTTTGTTGCATAAATGTCACTCATGCCCCCCAAAACTCTAGTGTTATTTCTGAAATGTAAATCTGAGCATCGCTTACTATATTCCTATCTCCTTCAAGTCTTGTTACAGTGGCTTTCTCTCTGGCCTCATCTTGCCATCCTTCCTTTTTTCTATTCCAGGAACACTGGAGTTCTTCTAATGCTCCAAGTCAGTGTTCTCCCTTGTCTTGAGGCTCTATGCATGCTTCCTCAGCTCCTCTTTGCCTGGCTACTGCCTAGTCATCCTTCAGAGAGCTTCAACATTCCTTGGGAAGCCTTCCTCGACTCCCTCCCCACCTTCCAACTAGGCTGAGGGTCCCACCTATGTGTCCCCATCACACCTTGTACTTTCCCAGTTGCAATGTGCATCATTCTGGGCCAAGAGGACTTGTTTGTCTTTCTTCCCTGCTAAACTGTGAGTTCCTTGCCTAACTTGTCTACCAGCATGTCCCCATCCCCAAACACAGGACTTGGAAAGGAGTAAGTCCCTACAAATCTGTGTTAAATGAAGGTTAGGTGAATGAATTTCTCAGTCATAAACCAGTAGACTTTCATTGCCTTTAGAACAAAGAGTTATCACAGATTTCAGGCCCTTTTTGATCTGGTCCTCAGGTATTTTCAGTCTCATCTCTTCCAAATCCACCCTTTGATCTCAGCATCCCTCTCAAACTCTACATGGCAGTTCTATCCAACTGAATGAAGGTCCCCAAATGCCAGCCCTCAAATCTTTCAGCCTTGGCAACACTGGTCTCTCTGCCTGACACACTCTGTCCTCTCCTCACCTCTCAGTACTCTTCCTTTTCTGGCTAACATCCACTAATCTTTACATTTTCAATTAGACCCCTCTTTCTCTAGAAGCCTCCCTTGACTTCCTAAGGCCCGCTCTAGTGCCCTTTATTGGTACCCCTGTAGTGTTCTAGGCTTCCTTCTCACATTCTGTTTCCCCAAGTAGATGAAGTGGCCGTCTGAACTGTGTCACTATGATGTCTCTAATTCAAGCCCAGCACTTGCACACAGTGGGTACTCCAGAAATATTTGTGGAATAAACTATGTTGTCTGGTTTTATTCTTCACTATTAGCACATGTGTCCTGTCTTCCAAAGCAGATTGCAAGCTCCCATGCAGGCAGTGAAGGAAGCTAAAATACCTGTGGGTCTCCCCCCAGGCCTGAGCTTAATTCCTGTCTCCAGTGAGCCTGACTTATGTTGCTTGGAGGCTGTGCTGTCAGACACTTGATAAATGTATCAGACACTTGAACCTTGGCTTCAAGTCCTGGAAAGCCTGGGATTGGGATCATGGTAACCTTAGACACTGGTTTTCTAGAGGAAACCACAGCTGCTTTCCAAAAGCCAGCGCTGGGAACAGTGTCAGGCACAGGGCCGGTTTCAGCAGATTTTTGTGGAATGAATTCTAGAGCAGTGACAGTGACAGGGAGGCAGGTTGTGCTTGTTCATCTCACCATGCTCTGGGCTCAGACATTCCAATGGAATGGAATGGTTAAGTGATGAGATCATGTATTCACGTTCCAAACTCAACATGAAAAGAAATATTTAAAATCTCAGAAAGGGTGGAAAAGTCTTTCTCATAATGACTCAATGGCTTCAAACTCTAGGAAAACCAGTTTGCCTTCTCTGGTCAATAAGCAATTTTTTTATAGCTGGATTCGAATGAGATAATTATAAGAAATACGACCAAATAAAAGTTGCCACCCCAATATGAGATGCAGAAACAGACCCTAAATTGGCAACACAGGACACGGACCCCCTTACTGCTCTCTGCAGAAACACAATAGAAAATAAGACCCACATTGCAAATTCCCAAGATCTGAGAGCAGAGAAATGCAAAGAAACTTTGAGACAGAATATTGAGAGGCAGCATTTTAATATATAAATGATCAGGATGGGCCAGAGTCTTGCTACTGCACGTGTGGTGTGGCCCTGCAGCATCAGCATCCCCTGGGAACTGGTTAGAAATGTAGACTCTCCAGCCCCCTTCCCTCGCAGACTGACTGCGTCCCAACAAGCTCTCCAGGTGATTTGTATGCACATCAAAGTCTGAGAAGCACCCGGCTAGAACGTTTATTAATGTGGGGTTCTGCTCTTAAAATGTGCTGTGAGGTCAAAATAAACCCATTTAAAGCATTTTAGATCATTATTTGCTGCATTCTCTCTGAGCAACACCATCACACATCACTGTCCTGCTCTGGGACTTAGAGCCTCTCTCATGAATCACAAAGTTGTACTGAAGTTTGCTGTGCCATTTCGGCAGACCGTCTTTATGGATTACAAATTGGATTCCAAAACTTCCGTCAGCTGTTCCTTGCCCAGCACCCCCAGGACAAAGGTTGTATGATGATCTCCATTTTTAGAGATGATGAAATGGGGCGCAGAGAGGTTCCATGACTCACCCAAGGGGCACCAAGCAAATTGATATCTGAGTCAAATGAGAACTCAAGCTTTTGAGTTACCAGGGTGAGGCTCACCCAGCTTTGATGTCTTTCCTTTTTATACAAGAGAGACTTTTTTGCATAAGAGATTTTTAAGAAAGAACAAATTCATAGACAAAGCCATGCACATGTGGGCCCCTGGGATTGTGGAAGTTTAAGAACTAACTTTCCAGTAGACAGATATGTCAGTGCAGAGCGGGCCCTGCTCAGCCCAGCTTCCACATTCCTGCTGCAGGCTGACAAGCTCTGCAGCTAGGAGCCTCGGAAACCGCAGAGCCACATGAGGGCTCATAGTCTGCTCATAAGGGTGGAGGGGAAAGGAGCCAGGATTACCGCGAGTCCACGGGTACTGCTACAAAGGAACAGTGGTGGCTTCTGGATGATAAAAACCCATCCCAAGAAGTATGCTCACTCTGATTCATTTGTTTCTTTCACAGATTCAGAAGAGCTGACGTAACTGAACTCTGCCTACATACATGTGGTGTGCTTCACTGGATTGGATAACTTCCTGATTAATTCCAATTTCCTAGAGCAAAGCAGAGCCACTTGGTGACTCGGAAATGGTCAAGACTGTATATCTGGCATTGATGCCAATGTGCTTCTTCCTACCTCGTCTGAGTTTCAGATTTCTCTGTCAACGCCAATTAAACAAAGGCCCCAGAGGGGTTTGTCCAGTTTCACCTGCCTGCGTGGTGATTCTCCTAGGGTCCTACAGAGAATGACTGCCAGGGAAGCTGCTTAAATCCCACCCCTTCCCCACCCCCTCCTCTCTAGACATGCATATTCAATGGGATAGCTTCATATATAATTGATTATAAAACAGAAAGATGGCGCACTTTAAAATTCCACGTGAAAAGTATTGCTTGGCTACTGTGCTCCTGCCTGCCTGGTCTCTGCACGGTGCTACAAAGGGTGGAGTCACAAGGAACTCGAGGCTGAAGATAGCCGGGATTTTTTAGCCAACACCAATGCACTTCGTACCTTGCACCCCTCTGCAGCCCGCAGTTTCGGGGCTTGGCCTAAGGCAAAAACTACAAAGCATCCTAATGAGCAGGATTATACAAGAGGAATGTATGTGCCTATTTGACATAGTTTCTTCTCTTGCGGGGCGGCCCCCTGGCTATGACCCGTGCCCTCTCCGAGGGCGAGGGAGGAGTCCAGAGAAGGCCCCTTCTGTTCCCTGCTGCCAGCTCTTCTGCAGCCCCTACGGTCCCAGGGACCTGCCCTGCTTCGCGTGGGCCCGTAGCAGCCCTGCAATTTCCACATGGGCGGGCGATTTCAGAACGATGGACAAAGCCGTTCGGCCAGCCTACAGGGGAGAAAGAAAAGGAAAAACAAATTTTTATCCCATTTGCCTCCCACCGCAGAAAGGAAGGGTGAGTTGGGAGAAAGGGGTACGCATGGGACATAGAAGTCTATTCCAAGCATTCACAGAGGAGAGGAGGAAACTCAAATGGCATGAGGATCAGAGAAATGGGCCCCCTTCCACGGAAACATCATTCACTCCTGGGAAATCTGTGCCAATGAAAATAAAGAAGTGTTGCTTGGTTTTTAATACATTTTTTAAAAAATTGGAAAACAGAGGAATGAAAACAACTCTTCCATTATTCCATTACACAGACCTAAATGAGAGTTAGGATTTCGGTAAGTTTCCCTCCAGTCTTTTCTCCTGTGCAAATGTGTTGTTGGTTTTTTTTTTTTTTTTTTTTTGTGGTACGCAGGCCTCTCACTGCTGTGGCCTCTCCCGTTGCGGAGCACAGGCTCCAGAAGCGCAGGCTCAGCGGCCATGGCTCACGGGCCCAGCCACTCCGCGGCATGTGGGATCTTCCCGGACCGGGGCATGAACCCGTGTCCCCTGCATCGGCAGGCGGACTCTCAACCACTGCGCCACCAGGGAAGCCCTGTTGTTGGTTTTTAAATAGAGGAATGATAATGTATATCAATTCTGAATGTACTTTTATTTTTAACTCACCATGATATGCTCTAAGACTTTCCCTGCTCTTACATAGTCATCAGGACATAAAGGTTTTTCTTACTGGCTGTATAATATTCCATTATTTACTGAACTATTTTCCTTTTATTGGAGATTTAGGTTGTTTCCAAGTCTTCACCATGATAAACTTAGTGCAGAAAGCATCCTCCCATTCCTAACTATTTCCTAAGGACAAATTCTTTGAAGTGGGCTTGTAGCCCAGAAGGACACACTCATTTTTACTTCCCGATGCGTGATACCATGCTGCTTTTCTCACCATGGCTGCTGTGCAAGAAGCTTCCCATTCTGCTCTCTAAAGAAGCTGCAAACACAGCAGCTCTCAGAGGAAGCACCAACCATTCTCTACCCAGAGATGAGGGGAAGGACCGCCATGATGCAGTGGACGCTGAGCTCCGAGGGCTCAATCCCGAACCCAGAATTCTGACATCTAAACAGCTCTGAAAACCACTTTTTTGGCAACTCATTTTGAGGCAAAACGTGAGGTTATCTTGGTCCTTACTTAGCTCATTTAAGTATCAATACTTTTACATTTTGCTGTATAAACATGAATGGGTTTGACACATGGGGGCCACCCAAGACCCCGCTAGAGTGTTCTCCGCTCTACTGCAGATGGGGAAAATTACTTTCTAAAATGTGGAAACTCCAAAGAAGCAGGTGGGAAGTGTTCACGCTCAGCTAAAAACCCTTCAGTCTCTTCTCTGTGCTCCAGGATGGAGTCCAGCTGCCATCGGGGCTCCACACACATGTAAATAACTATAATGTATGGCCAAAGGCCAAACAAGCCAGCAAAGGAACAGAGTGAGCTCAAGGGACGGGATGACCACCCTGTGTATATGGGGGGAGGGCAGGGGGTGGGGAGAAGAAGGAAGTGGCATTTCAGCAGACAGGCTTCACAAAACAGATGAAGTTCTTGCCCTGAAAAGGCCTCATGATTCCCTGTACCCGCCTTTTACCCGTCTTTGTAAGTTGGTATTTGTGGGGTTATTTGATGAATCTCAGTGTCCACAAGGTCAGACACTGGATCTGGCCTGTTCTGCTGGCCTAGCCCCTGGCTCCGTGCCTGTAGTCTGGTCAGCCCTCAATAAGCACTGTTGAAAGAGGGAATGCTGGATGATAACAGAGTATTCATTTCAAGTTGATGAAGAACCTGAACCCCCTAAATCTTAATGAGTATGTTCTCAGATTGGCCAAGTCTGGAGGAAAGCAAAGATTTTCCACAGAAGATTCTTGTGAAAGCCCCACCGGAGGGGCCTGGGTTTATTTAGGCCTGTCCCCTGCTGCACTTTGTCAACCCTGATGCTCCACGTAAACAAGGAGACAGCGTGATTAACGTTATTATGGGAAAGAGCCACAGGGCCAGTCCCAGGGGACATGTGCACCCTTGAACAGGGCCCACCTGGAGATGACAGCCTGCATCTGTGGGCTCTTCAACTACACACGTGGAAAGCGGGGGGCCCCATTCATTTCAGAAAGTGTGGCCAGAGAGACCACCTAGGGAGGGTGTGCCCCCGAGATGCCTCTGCCCGAGCCCTGGGAACAAGCCCTCGGCCCGCGGCTCCGGTGGAAGCCAAGCACGGCAAGTCCCTGCTCGGCAGCACTGCAGGCCCAGAGAGCCCGAAGGGGTCAGGCAGCCAGCACACCTTGTGTGTGAGGGTGTGTGTGTGTGTGTGGTAGGGGGTTATCTCTCAATATGACAAAAACTCACCAAGAAGCCACTACATATCAGGCAAAGATGCGCAAGGCATAGTCTATGCCTTCAAGAAGCTTTCGCTTTGACGCATGCTTTGGAGTCACTGCCCAAACAAGTCCTTCAGAGGGTAAGCCTTGGGGGCCAGGGATCAGGTCTCACCACCACCTCCTCGTTCCCGTCACTCTGGGGGTCCCAATAGGCTGGGTGACCAATTTCCCGAATTACCTTCTCAACCTGGGGAAGGTGCCTTGCGGGCTGCTCTGGGGGTTCTGCATTTATAGCAACCTTTACATGTTGGTAGGATGAGAGAAACCAATTTCAGGACATGACTTCTCTTTCGGTTTTCCAAGGGAGCACCTAAGTCTCCAGAGGAAAGTGAACGCTGAAACGAGACGGTGGTCATGGTAAGGGCTGGACTCCACCCTTCAATGCAAAGCTGGAGGCACAGGGCTGGGTGCTTGCCAAGACCCAGTCATCGGTCCCCATCTCCCACTGAAACTTTTCACCCAAGTCACTTTGGGAAATTTGGGTGTGACTCCTGAGTCAACCCTGTCCCCAGCAGGCAGCAGGTGATTGGGCCGTGAGCAAGGTCTAGAAACTTCTGTGGGCCTGCCACCTGTATCGCTTGGGCACCCCTGTGCTCACTGGGCATCCCCTAACGCTCTCCACCTTCCCCTAAGACAGGCTTCCGCTACCATCTCCGGTTTAGCTGCCTAGTACCTTCTTCTCAGGCTGCCCCAAACTGCAACCAGCCTGTCCTCAACCTCCAGCACTTCACTGGGACAGCATTTCATCCCACCTGGATTTCAGCACTCACCTATACCAGGGTTTCTCAGCGGAGGCACTACTGCCATGTTGGGCCAGATAATCTGTAATTCTTCACTGTTCCTGTACTCTGTAGGATGTTTAGCAGCTACCCCGGCCTCTACCCACTAGATGCCAGGACTGCCCCACACACATACTTATGACAGATAAAGATGTCTCCAGACACTGCTGAATCTCCCCTAGAGGGCGCAATCACTCCCAGATGGGAGTACTTCTCCCTTTGGGCTCCAGCCTCCTCTGAATGGCTCCTCTAACTCCAGACCTTCATCCTCCCTACTCCCTCCAGACACTGCCTGCAAATGCCCAGGTCCCTACTCATTCACGTGGTGGCTGCCTCGTATTTGCTGTTGTGGTTCACCTATTCCCAACAATAACAGTTGCCATCAACTGAGTATCTCCTAGATGTCACGCAGGGGCTTTACAAATGTACCGTATTGAGGTCTGGTCTATTACTATCCTCATTTACAGACGAGCATGCAGAGGCTCAGAATGGTTAAGTGACCTGCCCAAAGGCACACAGTCACAGAACGCTGTTTCAAACTCATGAGTGTTTCATTCTAAAGTCCATGCTTCTAGACGCAAGAGAGAAGAGATATGGGAACATATGTATATGTATAACTGATTAAAAAATAAAATAAAATAAAAAGTTAAAAAAAAAATAAAGTCCATGCTTCTAACAATCACTTGATCTGTCCAAAGTTCAACAGAGCCCTACCTCCACCTACTGAAAGCAGCTACTGAGCTCTCTAATCTGTGGCGGGAGACTCAGTCTCACTGCCTGATGACCCCCACTAACCAGGGACTTCCAAAGCTCCTGCCCCCATCCCACAGGCCTGTCCTCTCAGGCCTCCCCTGGCCAATTGCACTGCTCACTCCTAAGAGGGCCCTGGGTCTGTCCCAGATTAAGGGGCCACCTCCTTCTGCCCCAGGGTGACCCTGCAGGGAGCGCATTAACATAGAGCCTTTATATGACTGTATCACATTTGGAAAAGGAGGCTCTTACTTCCGGAGCCCACCACTGTTCCCACAAGCATTTCAAGAGGGTCTGTGCTCTCTAATGATCACGGAAATGGCTTTGGGCAGAGCTGGAGTTCGTGGGACCTGAAGATACTGGGCCTGGGTGCCGGCTGCCTGGGTGCGGTACAAGGGACCCAGCAGCTTCAATCAGTGATGGGACAGTGGCAGGGCGTTTTCAGATGTGGCTTGGTAAGAGGGGCTGTCCCTGGGCGGGGAGGGGCCCCTCTTTCCCCCTCAGGCCTTTGTTCCTTTTGAAATGTGGATGTTAAGAAAGTACAGAGAAGTCTGTTTGAAGCTTTAAATTACAGTGTCAGCATTAAGTCAGACCTGGGCTCGAATTCTTGCTTCAAGAATCAGCAGCTTGTGACCTTATGACGGCTGTATAAACGCTCTAGGCCTCTGCTTCCTTATCAATACAAAACGGGGACGGCAGTATCTACCTCCCTGGATTACTGAGAGGATTCGTGAGGTAATGCATGGAAAGAGTTAGTTCCTGTGAGTGTTCTTAGGAGTTTGATGGAGCTGGTTCCACTAGCTGTGTGATCTTGGGTATGTTACTTAACCACTCAGGGCCTCCGTTCCCCCATGAGCAACAGAGTCAATCTAATAGGATTGTTGCGGGATTTAAACTAGAGAGTCCGTGGTAACTGCTTGGTACAGTACCTGGCACCAAGCCAGCATGTGATACAGGTTAGCTTTTATAACTATTGTTATCTCATCACTGTCACCACCACGACCACCACCATCATCACCATCATCATCATCAACGCCGTCGCCTCACAAGAAGCATGTATCTGGCAATGCAACTTCAAGCAGGGTGGCTTGATGAAATGGGCCACTCTGTAAGGTAGGTCACTGTCCAAGAGTGGACACAATTTGTACTTGGTTCCTTCATCCCGCCTTTGGGAGCCCCATGGACAGCATAGCCTCCCTACTCAAGCTGCCGCCTCAAAAGCCCACATGCTGCCATGACCAGATGCGGTTCAGGGTCAAGACCAGGCCTGAGCGCAATCCCTCAGCATGGTGTGAAAGGCTAGGGTTTGGGGTTTCTCAGCTCCAAGTCTCCCAGCATTTACATGGGTCATCTCATTTAAATCCAACAACGGCCTTATGAAGTCAATTCTGTTCCTAGTGCCATATGGTCCCTTGAATTTCGCCGGCTGGCAAGGTACTTTTCAGGAAGGGAAGTGGAACACCCACTTGTTAATTGCCTATAAGTCTCACCTTGTCAGTCAGGCTGCTGTCACAGGCCGGGTGTGCCAGGAGCAGCCGGACCATGTCGACGTTGCCATGGCGACAGGCCAGCATAAGGGCTGACGATCCATCATGGTCCTGGAGGTTGACATCTGCCTGGCAGCTCAGTAGCGCTTGGACCATGTCCTCCCGGTCGTGGCTGACTCCCAGCATCAGCGCAGTCTGGCCTCCCTGCACACAGAGAGCAGGGGCGTGGTGAGGCTGGGGTTGATGGGAAGGACCCCCTCCGCAGCCTGGGTGTAGTCAGGAGAGACTTCTCTGGAAAATGACAGTTGACCTGAATCTCTGTGGTAAGGGACACGTCGTCCTTGGCCTGGTAAATTTCTACTCCTCTTCCAAGACACGAGTCAAATGCTGCATCCTCTCTAAAGCCCTCTACTAACACCCCAGGCACAGGGTTCATAACACAGCATTTACCACTTGGCATTTCAACCGGTCAACCTGTCTCTTTCTCATAGACTGTGACATCTTTGATGGCAGGAGCTAAGTCTTTTTCATCTCTGTCTCTCCAGTGCCTAGCACCAAGTACATGCTGATAAGTGCTGAATGATGGAATAACTGAAGGGTTGAATACTTCAGGACCATGGCTTCTGACTCCCCGCCCCAGCCTAACTTCCTACAGGAAGTCTTGGGCTGCTCTGAACACCTCTGGTATTTTCAGTTGAATGATACCCAGAAGCCTCTTTTCTCAAGAAGCTCTCTGTTTACATGGTCCTGTGGTCATTTCTAATTCACAGCCATTGACAACAATCTTTCACAACCCTGTAATCATCAATGCACATGGCAACGGATTAGAGTCAGAAAGTAAGACCAAGATCTGGTTCTGCTGTTTCCTACTGCGTGACCCTGGCCACGTCCCTTCGTGTCCCTGAACCTTGGTCTTTCTTTCTTAAAAATTAATATAATTATGATCCATCCTGTATACCTCACAGGGCTTTTGTGAAAATCAAATGAGATAAAGGGTATAAATATAAAAATGTGTGGCAGTAACTTTTCTGATTACAAATTGATCATCATTTTTCCTGGATTTTCCTGTATATACATAGTCCTCTTATGCGACTTGATTATATATTTTGCCCTCGTGGTTCTCTCCTGGGTTCCAGGCAGCTCAGGCATGTCTCTCTGACTGTCAGGCTTTGTAGGGATGTGAGAAGAGGTAAGGACTGGTTTCTTTCCTCTCAGATCCCCTGTGGCTCTGAACACAGTGTCTTACACGTAAAATATGTTGGCTGATGAGTTCACTGATTAAAGCTCCGATCTGCAGTCACTGATGGATTATGCTTCCCTGCCCGGAAGGCTGGGGCTTAGAGAAAAGAAAGGGGGTTGCAATCAGAAAAATCCTGGCTTTGCCGCATTCTGTACTTATGTGAATCTGGACGAGTTCACCTCTCGGTGACTCTTCCTGATCTGGTAAAGCAGGAATGCTTAACGACATTACCTCCCTTCTGGGGCTGGTGTGAGGCCTGAGCGCGGCACAGATGCTGTGTACATGTCAGCTATTATTGCATTTAGGAGCATTAGAGATGAGGTCTGACCATCGCCTGGGACGTGTGAATGCATCGTTAGGTGTCCTGGTTCCCCATTTCTCTGGAACCCAGACAGATCTTTCCAGAGAAGCTTCTTTGCTCTTTGGTTTGCTTATGCTCAGCCCTGAGGTAATGCTTGTTTACTGCACTAACCAGACCATAGGTTTCCCTCCAGACCCCTCTCTTTGAGTGGTATTAAAGCCAGATGACATATGCAGATGTCTTCCTGTCTGCCTCCTGCCTGACTTGGGGCCCCCTCCCTCCTGGTCTGGCTCCATACAATTTAATTCAACCACCATTTACAGATCACTGCTATGGCCCGGTGCAGCGCTGACCCTGGAGATACAGAGAGAAATAAGTAGTTTAGCCCGGGAGACTCCTGGCCTCCCAGCTCACTCCTATTTAACCTGGTACCTGCAGCTCCCCTCATACGTAAAGCCCCAGAGGGTGCTGAAGGGTGCAGCTGCACTATGAATTCCCATCCCTCCCTTGGTGACCTGGGATGGGTCCCTTACTCTCCTAGAGCATTGGTTTCTCCTGTATAAGAAGGGCATGGATTTTGATCATTAGTGAGCACTCCCCCTTCAAGAGGACCAATTTAGAAAAAAAAGATTTGATATGTTGCTGGAAAACATATTATTTAAAATGAAAACAGCTTTACTGAGTCCTATGGAGTAGGTGGGTGAAGATACTTTGAAAACTAGAGAGTAAGCTACAAATGTCTGTTTCTTGCCACCAATAGAATTGCTAGTATGTGACATGTGCAAAGAGACTTTGCCATCAGGTTAGGCTACTGTCTGCAATCACTTTGGGGTCGGGGTGGTGAGCAGAGTTAAACAGGTGGTTGGGAGACAATTTTCTATTTTCTATGGGTCTCTTGGCTTTCTGCATATTTAGTGATTCAGGCAATATGTGACCTTTTGTTCTAGACTATCTTTTTAAGGGTGAATGTACAATGAACAGCGTTGGAACTTAGAGACATTGTCCCCTCCAGAACAGAGGGCAGACACGCTTACTATCCAGTATGAAAGATTCAGGTTCCCTAAGCTCAGGGTTCTTCCCCAGTAACACAATCTACTCTGTGTGCAGGGATCCGGCCCTCCTCACACCGCCCTGTGCGAAGTGGGAATTGGGACTTGGGGAACTGGTATAAATACCAATGCTCTGACTACTGTTACTGCTGTGAGTAACACACTGTCCTTTGTCTCTTGCACAAGAGTCCTGGGTCATCTGCCAGCATCCACGACACATGTTAGCTTTAAGGTAGAGTAAAATCTCAGACCCTTTACACTTCTTTTTTTTTTTTTTTTTGCCGTACGCGGGCCTCTCACTGTTGTGGCCTCTCCCGTTGCAGATCACAGACTCCGGACGTGCCGCTCAGCGGTGGCCATGGCTCACGGGCCCAGCCACTCCACAGCCATGTGGGATCCTCCCGGACCGGGGCACGAACCCGTGTCCCCTGCATTGGCAGGCGAACTCTCAACCACTGCGCCACCAGGGAAGCCCCCTTTACACTTCTTGAGAGTTAGGCTACACTGATGATCACTCTGGGGGGAAATGGAGAGTGGAATGCACTCTGCTTGTTCTTCTATTGGTCAAAGATGGGTAAGTGGCCTTTCGAGGAATGCCCACTGTTCCATATGGAGCTTTGTCTACTGGCTAAGGGCCACACCCCTACTCTGTGTTCTCAAGTAGAAGGGCCCAGAAGGTGAACAGAGACATCCCAACCCTCTGGACTGCTTTGTAATTTATGATCGAGGTGGATCTCCTGCAGGGGCTTTCTAGAGCACAACTAGCAAACGCCTTCTCAAGGTGCTAACTGCGGAACATTCGGTTTGAGGAGTCAGACCCAGATGGAATTTGCCCAGTTTCAGACGGGGACATAGATTACAAGCTCATGACCTCTGTCCCAGCCTGTCTGGGTCTCAGGAGGCTCTGAGGAAACTGAATGTCCAGTCTTTGGACAGATGCCATTTGGAGGGCCCAGACTTCTCGGGTTAAAAACTCTACATGGATCTTCATGGAGTTTCTCACCCCAGTGGCAGAATAAAACTGGGAGGTGCCCGTGTTCATTAAAGAGGAGATCATGTTCACATCTCCTACCTGAGTAGCTTGGATGTTCACATCTCCTTCTCGTAAGAGTTTCCAGACAACAGCCATGTCTTCATCGGTCTCTGCAGAAGCCAGGGGAGTGATCATCACGGCGGTGTAGCCAGCTTTGTTCTGATGGTCCACGTTGCAGACGCCTGCAAGAGAAACACCGAAGCTGGAACAGCTCCCGAGAGGCTGGAAGCCAGGCTTTAGCCTGTTCAACAGGATGCTGCCAGCTGGTTGAAGGGCCACAGGATAGAGCAATCCTTTCCCAGTGGTGGAATCTATGTTCTACATTTTTTAACAGCCTTTAACAGTGGCCACTTTTCTTTACAAGTTTTCTGAGGATACCCAGCAAGAAAGGTCCACAGGAGAGTCAGAGGTGGCCAAGGGGGCCAATGACCTTGACTTTATTTCCTAAAGTGGAGGACAAACATTATTCCTATTTTACAGATGAGGACCCTGAAAGTCAGTGAAGTAATATCAACTGCCCAAGTGAAGGAGAAGTGAGACCAGGACTCAGGTCTATCCGGCGCTAGAGCCCATCACTCACATGGCCTCACGTCACCCACAGGTGTGTATTTCAGGTCTGGTTCTATGTCTATGTGTAACTCTTAAGCAGCTGTCTATGGTTGTAGGTCTTTTCAAAGGCTAGTGATATCTTGTGCAATGGACCAGGGGACATGAAAAACACCCCAGGATAAACATGGGAAATCTTCCGGGAATAACCATTTTCATTTGAAAAGCAGAGTGGAAAATAAAACACTCCACAAATTTTTATATTAAAGCAATTAAGAATATACATTTCATAATAGAATGAAAAACTGGCATATTTTTAAGATGAAGTATTAAATGAGAACTCAAAAGAAATTTCTGCTTTGTAACCCTGGGGATATGCATTCATATCCCTTCCCACCAAAGGAGACATAGGAGGTCTTCAGCCTGTTATCTGTTGTCTGAAGGCTCCCACTTCATAAGGGTGGTACAGTGTGGAAAACCAAATCTTCCCTGTACTGTTGCTCATGCAAAAAATCTACGTGTCTCTTTGGGACAATAATAAAACAATCTCAGTAAGACAAGTCTGAGATTTTCTTAGCATTTCTTCTGTAAAATGGGGATAATAACAGGACCTATAAGGTTACTGTGAAAGTTAATGAGTTAATGTATTAAAAGCACTTAGAACAGTGCCTAGCACATAATAAACACTCAATAAGTGTTAGCTGTTATTACTATTATTGTCCAGAAGGTTATTCTTGTCTTTATATCCTTGCTACTTGCTCTTGAAGACTTAGAGCTTCATTGTAACAAATCTGGTTTACGACAAAATGTCAGGATTACTTATAAGTTCTGTGCAAGGCCTTATCTTTGATAAAGGAGGTAGGAATGTACAGTGGAGAAAGGACAGCCTCTTCAATAAGTGGTGCTGGGAAAACTGGACAGGTACATACAAAAGTATGAGATTAGATCACTCCCTAACACCATACACAAAAATAAGCTCAAAATGGATTAAAGACCTAAATGTAAGGCCAGAAACTATCAAACTCTTAGAGGAAAACATAGGCAGAGCACTCTATGATATAAATCACAGCAAGATCCTTTCTGACCCACCTTCTAGAGTAATGGAAATAAAAACAAAAATAAACAAATGGGACCTAATGAAACTTCAAAGCTTTTGCACAGCAAAGGAAACCATAAACGAGACCAAAAGACAACCCTCAGAATGGGAGAAAATATTTGCAAATGAAGCAACTGACAAAGGATTAATCTTCAAAATTTATAAGCAGCTCATGCAGCTCAATAACAAAAAAACAAACAACCCAATCCAAAAATGGGCAGAAGACCTAAACAGACATTTCTCCAAAGAAGATATACAGATTGCCAACAAACACATGAAAGGATACTCAACATCACTCGTCATTAGAGAAATGCAAATCAAAACTACAATGAGATATCATCTCACACCAGTCAGAATGGCCATCATCAAAAAATCTAGAAACAATAAATGCTGGAGAGGGTGTGGAGAAAAGGAACACTCTTGCACTGCTGATGGGAATGTGAATTGGTACAGCCACTATGGAGAACGGTATGGAGGTTCCTTAAAAAACTACAAATAGAACTACCATATGACCCAGCAATCCCACTACCGGGCATATACCCTGAGTAAACCATAATTCAAAAAGAGTCATGTACCAAAATGTTCATTGCAGCTCTATTTACAATAGCCAGGAGATGGAAACAACCTAAGTGCCCATCATCGGATGAATGGATAAAGAAGATGTGGCACATATATACAATGGAGTATTACTCAGCCATAAAAAGAAATGAAATTGAGCTATTTGTAATGAGGTGGATGGACCTAGAGTCTGTCATACAGAGTGAAGTAAGTCAGAAAGAGAAAGACAAATACCGTATGCTAACACATATATATATGGAATTTAAGAAAAAAGAAAAATGTCATGAAGAACCTAGGGGTAAGACAGGAATAAAGACACAGACCTACTAGAGAATGGACTTGAGGATATGGGGAAGGGGAAGGGTAAGCTGTGACAAAATGAGAGAGTGGCATGGACATATATACACTACCAAACGTAAAATAGATAGCTAGTGGGAAGCAGCCACATAGCACAGGGAGATCAGCTCGGTGCTTTGTGACCACCTAGAGGGGTGGGATACGGAGGGTGGGAGGGAGGGAGACGCAAGAGGGAAGAGATATGGGAACATATGTATATGTATAACTGATTCACTTTGTTATAAAGCAGAAACTAACACACCATTGTAAAGCAATTATACTCCAATAAAGATGTAAAAAAAAAAAAAAAGTTCTGTGCAAGGGAAAAAAACCCCAACAATATTTGTTTGACATTCCCTCCACTCCATCCCAAACAATTTTTCAGAAATGTGTCATAGTGAACCAGAATGCCAATGGATACAGTTGGGCTCAGGTATCAGCAATTTCCTCGCCTGAAGCCTCTCTGACCACTGTCATGACAAGCTGGGCTATGAAAGCCTAATAATAACTCCATGCATCGCCTCACAACTCTGTTCTGATAAAGACGGGAATATCTGCATTGCCACCTTAATGACTTTAAAATTTTTACCCCGTGACTATTTTATGTTTGCTTTTAAGATGCATAAATGAGCCTCAGGTTACGATTCTCTATACTCTCTTCAGAAACGTGACCTATAACTCAGTAGAGTGAGAACTAACTCCTACCCAGGGGCTCTGAAAAGGGGCTGAGGACCCCTGGCTTTCACAGCGGATGTTTCTGAGCAGCTCCAGGGAGCAAACCAACCTCCCCGGAGGCGAGGAGAAGGCTCTTGACTGAACATCCTCCAACTCGGCCAGCTTCCTCTTCTGCAGAGGCGTCCTGGCGAAATAGAGGACGGATCACAACGGACTAAAGGGGTGGAGGTGCACCCATGGCTCTCTTCTCAATAATGATGAGTCACTTCTGTGCAGCCCTTTACAGTTTGTAATGTGCTTTCCAGATGCTTCACAAATGGCTGGGAAGGGAGCCCAGTTTGGAGTGGGACAGATCTGCCCTCCTCAACACCCCGACTACAGTGAGGGAAAGGAATGGCGCTTTCAGACCGTCTCCCCAGCCCCCTTCATTCTTTATGCTTGCGGCTGTTGTGCTATTTCAGCATGTTAAAGGGGAAAGCTTCCAAACCACTTTAGGGTTGATGAGTATTGACTGGACCTCAGACAACATCAGCAGAAATTTATAACAAACAAATCAAAGGTTGTCTGTTCTCCAGCCTGGCCTGGCTCAGCCAGAGGACTTCTAACAGGCTGCAAGCCTGTGCGCTACTTAGAGAAGAAGGTGCTACATTATGGTTCTTTAGAGTTTTTGTGCACATAATAGGTGCGCCTAAGGTCTCACAGTGCCCCTGGAACCTAGCTTCGGGTAGTAGAAAAATGCCCAGGTTGGGAGGGTGACAGATCATGGTTAGAATTCTGGCTTAGTTACCTACTGGCTCTGTGACCTTGACCACAGAACTTGACCTCTCTGAGCCTCAGTTGTCTCACTTGGAAAATGCATTAAATATCTGCTTCACAATCCCCGCAAGGACTGCATATGGCCGTATTGCACTGTGTCTGGGCTGGGGAAGGCACTCAACAAACAGTAGGTGGTGTTGTTATTCACCTTCTATAATGAAAGGCCCTAACACTGAACACAGTAAATGCAACCCAGAGGCATGCTCCTTTAATGATGTGCCTTTCTCAACAGAGCTACCATTTTTAGGGTATCCATGAATCCCTGAAGAATGTTAGAATTGTAACTTCGTCTTCCTCTGATGATGCAGAAAGAACTTCAGGCTGTCATTATGTACATCACCTTTCCATGCAGGTAAGGAGTCTCAAGGCTGCTTAATGGAATTTTGGAGAATGAAAGTTTAATGGAATTTAACCTAGCTCCCAGGAATCATCCGTCCACTCGTTCACCTAACAGATATTTTCACTCGACACCCACCATGAGCCAGGAACTGGTCTAGGTGCTGGGGATACTGAAAGGAAGGGGACAGACAAGAGCCTCCCTCAGGTTAACTGCGTTCTGTTAGACTCAGAGAGAAGTGACAAGCAAAGGTCACCTGAAGAAGAACTTGGTGTACTGCTAGAGGGAGATGCGACAGCCACTTCAGACGGATCACCAAGAAGCCTTCTGCGGTGCCGTCTGAGCTGTGACTTGAATGATGAGAAGAAGCCAGTTATGAGAATAGTTTCAGGGAAAAGGATCCAGATGGAAAGAAAATGCAAACGTCCTAAGGAGGGAATGAGTGTGGTGAGTTTGAGGCCCACACGTGGCTGGAGTGGAGGGAAGGAGGGTGCATGGTGGTGGCAGAGAGAGCAAAGGCAGGCAGGCCCAGGCCATCTGGGATTCCTGAAGGCCAAGAGCAAGGGGAAGCCGTGGGAGGGATTTAAGCGGGGTCGGTGGGGGGGGGAGGACAAGATACAGGTTGGGGGAAAGCTGTTGGATCCAAACTTCAGACTTCCTGATGCCTGTTTAAACTCCCCCTCCAGCTTCCTAAGTAAGGGTGTACTGTTCTAGCATGCGCTCTAATTCCTGGTTGCCACAGTATCGACTTCAAATCCCAGCAACACACTTAGTCGTTGCGTGATCTAGAGCAAGTATGTTGACTTTTCGGAGTGTCACTTTCATCACCTGTAAAACAGGAATAATCTTCCTAATAACAGGATCGTTATGACGATTAAATGACATCTCAGGTGTCAGGTGCTTAGCAGAGGACCTAATCCGTGTAGATCATTTGCGGTTTTATACCTCTTGTAGGTACCCTCCTAGATATCCCTCATACAGCCCTCCTAAGCTCACTGATGACATTCGACTGGGACCCACACACCTTCAGTCGGTCCCATCCCCCGCCTGTCCACACTGGCACTCCTAGGCTGCTTGGTGTTGTCACACGCTCTGCAGAAAGTCCACTCTAAGCCCTGTGAGGTGGTCTCAGCAGACATAGAGTTCTTTGTTTGACTATTAACCACCCTTTCCAGCCCCTAAGACGAGCAAGACCATTTGCAATGATTCTCCACCAGAGGGAAGAGTCTTCCCTTCCTCCAGACTTCCAACAACTAAGAACCTAATGCTCACTTCCCTTCTCTCCTCCTCAAATCCCTCTGGACCTTCACCCACTCTCCCTTCCTTTTGCTTCCATCTCGGAGGAATAAATATCCCAGCAGCTTGCCTATGCTGACCTCGTCTGCCTCTGCTGTGGATTCCAGGTTTTTCCAGCTTCTCGAAAACCTTGCTCCATCAAGCATCTTCTCTCCTTTGTATCTTTAATCTCTCTCTCTCTCTTTGTCTCTCTCTGTCTGCCCCTTTCTCTGTCTGCCCCTTTCTCTGTCTCTGTCTCTCTCTGTCTCTCTCTGTCTCTCTCTCTCTCAGATTCTTCTTCTCAGCCAACAGACATATTCAGGTCTCCTCCATCCCCATTCACTCAAAAATAACTCTCCCCATCCTCTCCTGCTTCCTCCAGCTATCGTGCTACATCACTGCCTTCCCTAGCCCATGAACGTCACTCCTTTCACTTCTGAAATCTGGTTTCCTCCCAACAGGCCCCTGAAACAATTGTTTCCGAAGTCATCAGTGACCCCTTCCCAAATCTGCCAACCAACCCCAGGCATCATCCTTCAGGGACACTACAGTACAGTATTTGACCCAGTGGACAATCTTCTTTCTTCCTGACATTTTCTTCTTCAATGGCCTGGGACTTTTCTCTGTCTGCCAGAACCTACACGCCGCAGTGCACATTTCCTGCTCTCTAAACGGTATTATCTCACTTCTTTTGAGCCCTGAAATCCCATTCTGCACCTCTCTCTGGTGAGCCATCATGCCGTCCATCCTGACTGTCAGGCTGTAAGCTCCTGGGGAGGAGGACTCACGTCTAGCTCACCTTTGCATCTCTGGTGGTAGTCAGTATGGACCTCATACGTAGTTCACAAATATCTGATGAAGGGTGAATGAATCAAATAGAGTCAAACTGATCAAATGGAGCCGTGACTCTTGTTACAAAGTACTTATGAAGACGGAAAATGGGACCCTTCCTAGAGGCAGTGTGGTATAGACCTGGAGCTGGACAAACTGAACATGAAGTGCGACTCTACCACTTCCCAGCATTGTGACCTGAGCAAGTTTTATAACTCTCTCAGCCTCAGTTTCCTCAACTGTAACATGAGAACAATAATACCTACATGACAAGAGTGTTGTGAAGAATAAATGACATAATAAAGGAAAAAATGGTCTAGCCCAGCTCCTAGAACACAGGACGAACTCAGAACAGTGAAGAATCCCCTCCTGGAAAGAAGTGGGAACAAGAAGTGCCTGTCACAGAGGGACCCAGGCGGCACAGATGCAGCCATTTCTGACCTGTTTCCAGCAGCAGCCTCACGATGGAGAAGCTGGAGTGGGATACGCTGTAGTGAAGAGCTGTGTTGCCATTGCCATCAGCCAGGTTGACAAGCAGCTTTAGCAAGTGTGGGGAGTGAGGCTGGACCCCGCGGAGGTAGGTGGCCACCACAGCAGGGCTGGATGACTTCCGGCTGGAGACCCGGAACCACTCTTGACTGATGGTATTTAAGCTCTGCTTCTGAAAGATCAACAGATTCCAGTTCCAGGAGGTTACCTACCTGGGTGCTCCAGCTGGGGTGTTAATTTCCACTAGGAAAGGTCAGCTTAGGATGCTTCCACTTCTATCCCTTCAGCTCCCTCCAAATCTCCGTGTGATTAACTCCTAGAGGGCTCAGAGCTAGTGGGGTCCCCATGCAGCAGCACACTTTGAACCCGTGGGATCGGTCCCACATATGAGGTAGACAGGAGGATTGGGAGAGCAACACAGTAGCCAGTAACACAGCACATTACTCGGGGACAGTTTGAGTCTACTGTACGTTTCGATCACATCCCCCATATGCACAGGATAACCATGACCCCCTCTTTCACGCATCTACACCAGCCTATGTGACCCTAGCCCAGACTCCACCAGGGCATGTGCATGTTTTTAACAGGCATAGCTGGAAAGTCACAACATCTTACTACTGGGAAAAATGCACACTGAAAGCTAAGACGAACAACATGCCCAATTTATGCTTGAAGTAAAACCCAAACAGATGTGCTTGAATTATTTTTGGCTTTTAAGTTTTGCGAGGACCTTCAGAGAAGATGGTGTAACGACCCGTGGCAGGACCGCACCGTCTGCAGTGTTCAGCTCCTTTATAACCATGAACGCAAACGATCCCAACTCTGCATGTGACATGACCTAAGTGTTTCAAATGGAACCTGACTAGATTATTTTTCTAAAGGGGAGGAGAAACGATGAGGCTGTGACTATTAGAGATGATTCCATATTCATTCTGGAAAGGGCACTGAATTAGGAGTCACTACACCCTAGGGGCCAGGCATAAGTCCTGGCTCAGCTGTGCGACCTTGGAAGTCCTATAACCTTTCTGAATCTTTCCTGTCTGGTCTATAAAATGGCAGTGAAGAAACGGCTGGGTCCCTAACTTCCCATGCTCTACAGAGTGAGGTCCTTGCACAACCAGCTTTGTCTCTAAGGTGGAGAGGGGGTGTCCTGTGCTTTGATCCTAAAGTGGGTGTGATGTCAGGTTTGTATGTCCTCCGATCGATCTTCTAGGCAGAAACAGCGGAAACTTTTGTGGCTGAAACACTTCTTATATATCAGAATATCTCCTTTACCCATGGAGTCTTCAGGAGAATCTGGAGAAAGTTCCTAATATTAAGGAACATAGTGGTAGATTTTAAATGAAGATCTAAGAAACAACTTAGCTCTGTAATTCATTTAAGAATAAGAAGCAGGAGCTTTAATCAACATCCACCTCACATCTTGGTTCTTTAACAATCTGGGAACAAGTTATTTGCCAAATCAGCGAAGATAAAATACTCATGAAAATGGGCTAATCAATCGTTTTTACTCCTAAGGCTCTTCCGCAAAGGAGAACAAAATGGGCTTTAAAAATGCTTACAAGCTGTTACACGTTGGGTCTTATCAGTTGCTCTCACGACTTGGGAAAATGTGTCTGTGCCAGTACCTCTTGATTCCAGCAGAAACTAATCCTTACATGTTTAAATCTCCATGGTCCATGATGGTGTTAAGGAACAAACAGGTGTATTTTCTTGCTTTTGATCTCTTGACCCATAGATTCACTTTCAAGAAAAACAGTAAAGACTACAGAATGAAATGCCAGGGCTTGAGGGTAGTGGAGACATGCGGTCCACCACCTTCCTTTTATTAATGAGGAAAACACGGCCCTGAGCGTTGAACTGACTCACCCAATATCTCACCGCTATCTAGCGGTCCTGGGAATAGAACCACGGTTCCCATTCCACCCGCTCTTTTCCGCTTTACTCACGGTTCTCTCAAACTGCAAGGCAATTTTGAGCCTAAGCCACAAAAGTTCTATGACACATTCAGGTTGGGACGCCTAATAACACTTGGTAAGTGCCTCTGCGCCGCAGACCTGGTTCCTGTGCACAGGCATGGGTTCCGCTTTCTCAGCAAAATCCATCACCTTGGGTAGCAGAGTTTAGGCAAATGAGAGAACAGCCAGCGGACAGGGACCCGTGCACACCCACACCGCTGCCTCAGGCACGGCACCCAAGTCACCCAGGTGAAACTTAAACAGTATAGTAATCTTTATATGATGATGAAAAATCAGAGTACCAAGAGCTGGTCAGTGGTCGTCCCGGTTTCTGGCAGATGTTGGCTCAATGCCCGGCATGCATTAAGGAATTCCTCTGAGGGTTTATATCTAAAGAAAAAAAAATATATGTATGTATGTGTATATATATATATATATATTATATCAGTCTCCATGTGGATAAAAAAAAAAGTCCCCTACCTTGACTTTCACTCTCATCTTTTACCTCTCAGCGACTCAAACACCCAAACTGGGCAACTTCCCAGGGTCAGGGGCATTCCTCAGAAATACTGGGTGAACACAGCCTCCTGACAAGGAGGCTTGGCTTCTGAGCTCTTCTGAAGAGTGAGTTAAGTGCATTGCCCCTTGGATCCTGCTGTTTTCGGGGGGCAGGAACAGACCACCAAAGCATTTTGGGGGCCACGGGCCCAAATGCCATTCCTGACACGCTGGGAAAGGGAGAGTTATCTTTCCGACTTTGGAGCCAACATTTTCTGCCTGAGTGACTTGACAAATTCAAAGGACTCAATGCACAGCAGCAAATTTCTTCCGGTTACTCTTCCATGAAGGATACAGTAAGTGCTAATTGAGTCAATAAAATGAAAATCGATTAGGCTGGGGGCGCTCTCAATGATACGCACTCCTCCTGTGCTAGGATAAGGGCAGACTCAGCACTGAGAGGCCTAGGTTGGGAGTCAATGGCATTGGTCACCGAGAAGCTCCGCTCTCATCGCGTCCTTACAGCGCTGCTATTTCGGAGCAGCCCTGCGGCACTGCTGGACAATGAGCTGCCATTCACTGCTCATCACTCCTTCAGCAACCAGGCTGGGGATGATGGTAACGATAATGAATGGTACTTGTTATTCTCATTTCTCCCATTTATCAAGAACCTACTATGTGGCAGGCACCGCAGAAGGCATTTTGCATACTTTTTGACCTACTTTTTCTCATCCAGTCCTCAGATCAAATCTATCGGGTTGCTACTATCCGCATTTTACAGATGAGGAAACTGAGGCGAACGCAGCTAAAACACACCGTGGCAGACGTAGGATTTGAATCCAAGTGTGTCCAACCCCAAAGTCAGTACTCTCTTCATCATGCCATGTGACCTGTCATCACTTTCAAAAACAGGGTTATGTCAGTATGGCCAAAGGGAGAGGCAGAAAAACAGGTGGGAGAATCACAAAAGACGTGCGTTGAAACACCATCTCTGCTAGCTGCGTCACTAACTTCTCAAAGCCTCTGTTTCCACATCTGTAAAGTGGGGCTTATAATAATTTCTACCTTACAGATTGTTAGAAGGATTACATCAAGAGAATACCTGTAGAGTCCTTCACATTTTCAATGCTAAGGCCATATTAGCTTCATATGCAGAGCTCTGTCTATGACAGTATATCCCATGAAGGCAGAAGTTAGATCTGTTTAGTTTAACCAATGCACTGTACCTGGCATAGATTGGAAACTCAATAAATATTGGTGAATGGATAGATAAATGAATTAACAAACAACCAGATGAAAGGGTGAATAAATGCCCTTGCTCTTCCTCAGAGGATCAAGTGCCCCATCTGTCCCCATCTGACTCACCTCTCAGCCTTGGGATGGGGAAGCTCTTCCCCAGGCCCGCTTTGCTGGTCTGTGTCACGAGTGCCCTCGGGAATGCCCTGCCCCGCCTTGTAGCTGAGGTGGGCATCCTTGCCCCGCCTAGATTCTGGGCCATCACACTTCTTCTCGGCCTCGCTGTCAGACAAATCTTCTGGGGAGGTGTCCTCACTGCTGGTCTCCTCACTCGAGGTGGTCTCATAGCTGGGAAAGGAGACAAGGTCACTCGTTCCGTGCTTCCTGCCTGATGCTCGTGTCAACACTAATGAGAACTCGGTGGGCTTTAAACGACACTTCCGTGCTTGCTAACCTCGTCCTCCATTCTCTACACTTGCAGTGCTGGGCAAGGGGACTCCCAGGAAACCTACTGTCAGAGGAACATGCTTTTAAGAGCTCTGTACCTTTAACGCTGGAGGCCATTTGGGGAAAAGGGTAATTAACTAAGCTCTTTGCAACAAACACACAAACAGCCCATGGCCTAACTGGTCGATGCATTCAGATGATCCAGGTATCCAAGGCTCTCATGGAAGAGTTTGATTCTGGAACCCTAATGTCCTGTCCTGAGAGAGACCCAGATCTAGGCAAACGTCCCCCACCCTGAGTTCTCTGAATTGCCTAACAAATCTTCACATCTCTGGGTGACTGTGAAGCCTCCCTTTGGCCGCCCTGTTCTATCCCAGCTTACAGCTGACAAGGGAGGAACCATCTGTGTTCACTCCTGGCAGGGTTCCATGGGACACGTGAACAGTTGGGATACTTGAACCTAGCACCTGCCTTTCTCAGTTGCTGTTTCAACCACGGTTTAAAACAGCAAAAGTGAGGGCGTGGGCCACTTGAATGGCCTTCCCTCCCCAGCAATGATCCTTATGTTCAGTCATATGCAACTCTATTGAGGTGGCAGACCAGAGACCAGAGAGGAAAGTTCTGGAAGATGTATTGATCCCTCTGCTGATGGTCAACAGGAGACCTCCGATGGAGGATGCTCCAGTTAAGATGAAGATTTCGGGTTCTTGGCCTACTGGCACTGCCACAGAGACCAGGGGAGACCAGTGGCCACAGCTTCTACTGAACCCCCTCATGCCCTTTATCTGAATGGTGGTCCCTATGTAAAGGCCCTGTGCTCACTGGATTTGCACACCCAGACTGCTCCCTGGACAGAATGCTCACATTCTGTCTTGTTCAAACCCCAGATATTTCTTCCTCTACTGTGCTTGGCACAACATTTTGCTTTTGTGATTAAGAAAACGGGACATATTAAGTTTACCAAAGAGTTCTTATCTTAGAATTGCTTCATAAAAGCTCCACCTGGAAGTTCATTCATTCATTCAACAGACATTTATTGAATACCTACTATGTGCCAGGCACTGTTCTAAATGTTATAACCAAAGTCCCTATCGTAACTGAGCTTAAACTCTAAGTAGGGAAAGGCAGAAAATAAAGACGTAAACAATATATTCAGACAATGATAAGAGCAATGAGTAAACTAATAACGGGCCATGGGATAGCGTGATGCGAGGAGGGGCTACTTTCATTAGAGCAGAAGTTTTTAACGTTGGCTGCATGTTAGCATCACCTGAGGGTGTTTAAAGTTCCCGATACCTGTACTGCACCCGAGACTAATTAAACCGGAGTCCTCCAGGAGGGGGAGCCAGGCGTCAGTATTTTTAAGGCTCCCCCAGGGTTTCCAAGGTGCAGTCGAGGTTGAGAACCACTGCACCAGACTGACAGATACTGAGGGATCTCTGGGAGAGAACTTTAAGTGGAGGAAACAGCAAATGCAAAGGCCCCAAGATAGCCTGACTGAGCATGTTTAAGGGAAGAAAGCCCAGAGCCAGTGATGGGGGATGAGGCCGGCTGTAGTCACGAGATGGACCTCCAGGTTTTGGTACAAAGCTGGCACTTTGGGGGACTTCCCTGGTGGTCCAGTGGTTAAGAATCCATCTTGCAATCCAGGGGACGCCAGTTCGATCCCTCATTGGGGAACTAAGAATCCACGTGCCATGGGGCAACTGAGCCCGTGTGCCGCAACTACACAGCCCAGGCGCCCTGGAGCCTGCATAGCGCAAGGAAGAGCCTGTGCCGCAACTAAGACCCGACGCAGCCAATAAATAAATATTAAAAAAACAAAAAACAAACCTGGAACTTTTGCAAGTATTTAAGCAGGGGAGAGACGGGACCTGCTTTAGACTTTGAGGTTAGTCTGATTCTGCTTTCTGTCCACAAACTGGGGAAAGCTCAGAAAAAAATGGTTTCTCCTCTGGCCACAGTGTCTGGCGTCAGCAGGCGTAAGAACAGCAACCCTCCTATAACATCGCATTTCAATCTGTCTGACGTTTCCCTCACAGAACCTGCCACAGTAGTGACGTCACCCTTGTCTGAATTGGGTGTCTTCCTTCTGGTCTCACCCAAATTAGCAGGGGTTCTGACCTGTTCCGGGCAGCCTCCTGGGCCCACCCCTGGCTGGGCCTGGTGCCCCTGCTTTGGGCTTTCCCACCATCCTCCACTTCTTTCTCTACTAGAGTTCATCTCATCCTGTCAGCATTCTCCCTTTACTTCTGTCTAATCTCTGCCCATGTCCAAACTGTGAGTTAAAGGCAGGGACAATGATTTATTTGACTTTTTTATCCCTACCACCAAACACATCATCGGTACTTAATAAATGTTTGTTGAATGACTGACTTAGAAAATATTCTAAATCCAGTGATTTACTCTCTACACTATATAAGGTCTGGTTCACGTTCTGAGTCAATAGACATTGATCGTTTTCCTTCATCCTAAAAAAGTTGGTCTGGTTTGCCGAAAGTTAGTTAAAGGAAGGAAAAAATTAAAAGGATGAAATCTGAAGTTCTACAAATTAAGAATTTGTCCTAGGTTCAGTGTTATGGTTCAGATTAAACGCCTTCCTTAAAGGGCTCATGTGTCCCCAAACTAGCAGAAGGCACCAGAATCCTGGCCCCAGGGAACACCAAAGCCAAGACATATTAAAAGCACAGGATCCAACAGACTACCACAGCTGGCAAGAAGCCAAACACATGCAAACCCGAGAGGGAGTTTTAAAGGGCCGCTGAGATTAATTCCCTTGAAGAAGAATGAAAACCAGATGCTTCCCCTAGGAAAAGAGAGTGCTCGGGACAACAGCAGGAGAGGTAGTGTGGAGGGTAGGCTGGGCTTCATGAGCGATGCTTACCCACCGTTAACCCCAACAAACTGAAGGTTCTTTTTGGTCCCATTACCTCCTGCACGGAAGCCATAGTCTTTCTTTTTCATTATGGATTTAAGGCTGGTCGACGGGGAGATCTCTAGGCAGACACAACATCACAGGTTAGCATGATCTTGGGGATGCCCCAGAATGCAGCAGAACTGGGACTCTTGCTTTGAGGGCACACGGGCTGAAGGTGTGTGAAGGGGCAGAAAGGGAACTAGATAATTTAACTCAAATATACTGAGGGTCTTTGAGGTGCCCCAACCTTCTGGTCAATGCCAGCCAAATTGTTCCGGTTCACAAACCCTCTACGTGTGGATTACAGAGTAGAGTTATTGGAGCATTCTTGAACCATGTGGTGTGAGTGCCACTGTTGTCCCTATCTCAGTCTGGGGAAATCTGAGGCTCAGGTGTGCTCAGGGAATGGCAGAGCAGGAGTAGAACTTGGGCCTCCCGACCCCTGGTCCGGCACCCACTTCTGCTCGAGGGCACCCCAGCGGTCCTTCCTGACTCACAAGCCAGATGACACTTGTGATGTGGGGTAGCCGCGGAAAACACACGAGCGAGAGCACGAGTCTTCTTTTGCTGGGCTTTGCTGGGCTCCAAGTTACAGGAGGCAATTCACAATGAGTACGACTAAAACTAGCACCGAAATAACGAGAAAACAGCCAATTTGTGAGCTGCGGCAGGAAGCAGACTCACACGCTGCTGCCCGTTGAGCAAAGCAAAATATGGTTCCACTTAACTCCAGAGTGTGTGATCTGTTGTAGGAGGAAGAGCCGCTCCGCCAAAGGGTCGACTTCCACATGTATCGCCCAATTTCTCTCTCTCTCTCTCTCTCTCTCACACACACACACAGACACAGAGGGAGAGAGAGGGAGAGAGAAAATAATTCAGTAAAATATCTCAGCTCTCAATATAATGATCCTCCAAAACAAGGCTACAAAAAAACCTCTTAATGTGCAAGAACTGGGCAGGACCACAGGAATGCAAGAGCCCAAGAAACAATTAAGGGAGGCAGAGGTTTAAAGCACTCACAGCCAGCCACCCTAGACATCGCCTTTGCACAATGCAAATGAGAAAGAGGCACCTCTCTGGGCAGACACACAGTGCTGCAGGCTTGGCAAGTGTGGGCTGGGTTTCAGCTCCCGTTCACCCTCTGGCATGTTTGTGCCCTGTGCTATGTGAACGGCTGTATGTGGTGGCCCTGCAGTCGGTCCCAACGTTAGAGCAAGGACAAGAGCAGAGGTTCCAAGCCTCCACTGTCGCAGAGATCAGTTTTTATTCCACCGGGTTCCTGGATGTGCTTAAACCTTTTAAAAAAACATATGCATGCAATTAAAACCCTTTTCCCCTTTGACTCGTCAAGGAGCAATGGTTTCCCGTCGCAGGCACCAGGATTTACCCGTCGGCGGGGAGGAAGAGGGGCCCGGGGGCTCCCTCTGGGGTGCAGCGTGGGCCGAGTAGGCGGACAGCAGCAGGTTGAGGGAGCTCTGCAGCTGGCTCTGAATGCTGCTGAGCTTGGAGGCGGGCTGCTTGATGGCATGGGCCAGCTCCGGGTACCCATGCTCCAGGCAGCTCCACTGCTCCTGCAGGAGCTCCTGGATCTTCTTAACGTACTGCCCGATAGTGGCATCGGTGGTGGGCGAGCTCGGTGGCCTTCCTGGGCGCTCCTTCCCCGGGAGCTCTGAACCGGCCTCCTTCCTCCCTGCTGGGGGAGCCTTTCTCTCGCTGCTCCTTGGAGAGCCTCTTGCTCCCCTGACTGGACCCTCGGCTCCCACCTGATGGCCTCCCTCCTGGTCAGAGCGTCCTTCTTCGATCCTGAGCTCAGTGGAGAGGCAGCTATGTAGAGAGGGGGTGAGGACCATCTTGGATCCCTGTGGCAGTGACAGCTGGGATGGTGACACAAATTCTGCTGGGCCCCGATCCCCCCATTTGTGACTCTCCTGCCTCCACAGGACCCCATTCCCCTTTCCCCAGGCCCCCCAGCTTTCAGATCTTGTGCTGCCCATAAGGTTGACCCCAATGCTCTTGTCACACGACTCCCTGGTCAAGAGTCCGTGCAGAGGGTCAGTGTTGGTCATGGCATCAGTCTGGCCCTGAGCATCTTTGGTGTTCTCGTGGCTAAGCTTTCCTGTCAGTTGAGCTAGAGTGCACTCTAGCTCTCGAATCCTCTGCCCCCTAGCCTTGATTTCCTCCTCCTGCCGCTGGAGGGCAGCTCTGACTTGGGCTAGTTCCTCAGTTCTTCCAGACAACTCGCCCTCGAGGCCCGAGAGCTGCTGCTTCAGGCTGGAGATGCTGCCAGGATCCACGGAGGTAAGGCCCAGGCTTTCCTCCGTGACCCGGATACCGATGCTTCTCACGTCTACTTCTACAGGTGGCGGCGGTGGGATCTCGATGATGTTGAGCTCGATTTCTTCGAGGGGGAGCTCATTCTCAGGGACGGGTGATGGCAGAGGTGGGGGGCTTGGTGTTGGGGAACCGGGGGTCGTAACCGCCACCTCGGCTTGTCTGCTTTCCTGTTGGTCTTCTGCATCCTCTAGAACTACAAGTGATGAGAAAGGAGGACTTGAGAAAGGGAGGTGATTTGCAGCTGCTTCTTCACCCTCTGGAGGCTCAGGCCCCTTCAGGATCAGCTCCGGTATTCCTGGCACCAGGTTTCCAGACTCTCTGACTTCTAGTTGGGCCGCTGCTCCCTGGGCGGAGTTGGAAAAACCTGCAAATCCTTCCGCAGGACCAAAGGCGCCATCACAGACACCGCCTTCACCCTGAAGTGGGGGGAGGGCGGGCGGGGTAGGGGGCCCTGAGTTTAGGCTTGGGTCCTCTGAGGCCCTGTTCTGCAGCAGCGTGGCCGGCATGCTGGATGCTCTCAAGAGCTGGGGCCGTCCACTCCCGGAGGCGACCTCAGCCTCCAGCTGTCTGGCGGTCTCCGTCAGCAGGGCCTTCCGGTGGTAGCTCGCCTCGCTCCCGCCAGCGGCTTGGGGGTGATCACCGAGCGGCAGTGGCTGGGCTCGCGCCTCTGTCCCGAGCGACACCTTACTTGGCACCACTGGGGGCCAGTTCGGGTGGGAAAGAGCAGCGTGGGGGCGAGCGCCGCTGTCGGGAAGGCTGAAGTTTCGGGGCAAAGTGCTAAACTTGGCCTGCTTGGCCCGTCTGTGGATAGGAATCCTTTTGATGGTGTTTCCCTTCTCGATGTCATCCACATACTTGAGGAAGTCCAGGTCTAAATGGAAGCCATATGGGGTCTCCACGGAGTAGGGGTGGCTCTTTGGAGGGTCTTTCTCTTCATCCCCCTGAGAGGACTGGTCTTTGGCTGGGAGACATAAGACATGTGAAAAAGAAGCACAACGTTAATGAGAAAGACAGGCGGTGAGACCTAATATCTCTCGCACAAGCGTTCTCCTAAACGTTCCAGCCTCTGAATTATGCTGAGATGCTCACTGTCTTTTGGCTGGGCTGAGAAATCCTGTTATTAAATCAATGTGGACTTAGCCAATGTCTCCAAGGAAATAGGTAGAGGGAATAGTTTCCAATTTGCAGTATGGCATTTCAGTTACCACTGTGGCCAGGAATTTGCCAAATCAGGGTACTAATTGGTAATTATGAATATGGACGTTTACAAAGGATGAGATACACGATTGTCTCAATATTAAACAAGGACCTTGCATTATTGAAATAGGTCCTAGTAAATCTTGCTAAATCCAGAGATATCAAGGAGCCGTGCCTCCTGCATCATTTAAGCTTCCTCTGACGGCTGAGCCTCTAGGTACGTGAAGCTCAGAACGGGCAGCCATAGTCACGCACAGCCTATGCTCTTTTCCACTGGAAAACTGCGTAGTGCTTAACAAACAAGTTTCACTCTCAAAAACTCATGCCAGGTAAGGAAATACCACTTCCTTCACAAACTGGAAAAAAAGGTGGTGGAGGAAAATGGGACAATCCATGTCAAAAGGGACATTGGCAAACATTCCTCCAAGAGGTGTGGGGCTCATGATTTTTCAGAGCAGCCCAAAGTATCAGGAGAATGTCACGATGAGAAAGTTCTCCATCACACCAAGGCACCACTGATCTTGACCCCAGCAGAGGATGCTGAGAACAAGTCAGTCCTTTGATTATTTGTCTCCAATTAGCACCTTCCTCAGGTTAAATAATCTTTGTTGTTTTCATGTTCCTCATGTGACACCCTTTATGATCTCTGTGACATTCTGCCAAACATGCTCTGAAAATGTTGAGTTCAGGAGAGGACATTAGTGGAGAGCACAGAGGCCAAGAATACAGAGCCTGGAGCCCAGTCTATATTTCAGCTCTGTGACCTTGGGAAAATTACTTAGCCTCCCTGTGTCTCATCATCCGAAAGATAGCAATAATAACAGGTAAGATGAGATGGTGAGGACTGATTAATACATGTGAAGTGCTTAGAACAATGCCTAGCACATGATGAACATTCAATACACGCTCAATATTATAGTTATTATCTCTGTGGAAGTCCAAATTACAGAGAACTGAAGCCCCCTGATGGAAGCTGACTTGCTGGGTACATAGGAGGGGATCCTCAAATTCTTTGTGTCTGACTGATTGCTTGACTCCAAGAGTAATAGGCCCTGGGGGAAAAATGACAATGTAGCAGTAATTGAGTTCACTTACCTCAACCACTATTTATTGAGCACCTCTGTTGGTTGCTAAGATAGATCTTAAGGACACAGAGATGAATCAGGTATAGCTCTGCCCTCAAAAAAAAAGTATGGTCAAGTAGGAGAAACACCAACAGGTACAATGCAGTGTGACAAGGATGGTAACAGATACATGCTCAAGGACCAGTGTTCCTTCTTGACTTATTTTCCTAGTTTCTCAGAAAAACTTTCTCAGACTTAGAGGCTAATTCTGCCTTGGTTGGAGAGGGATGACTTCATAAGAGCGACATATAACTGGGTGTTAAATGAATAAATAGCAGTTTGCCAGGAGAACACAAGAGGGTGAAAGACATTGTAGCTGTTTATCTCCAAGATGGCCATTATCAATTCCCACCTTCTCTAGACAGGCAAGGGAATCTTATATTGAGAGGTGGGGTCCATTTCTCTATGCTTTTGAATCTCAGCTGGCCTGTGACTACTTTGACCAAAAGAAAATGGCAGAAATGACACTGAGAGAATGCCAAGACTAGGTCATAAGAAGCCTCTAAGTTCTACCTGCGTCTCTTAGAGTGCACACTCAGGGGGAAGCCAGATGCCATATGAGGAGTCCAACTTCCCCGAGACTGCCATACTGTGAGGAAGCCCAAGTAGCTCCAGAGAGAGGTCATGTGAAGAGACGGTGAGAGATGCCTCGCCAGCCTGAGCTGTTCCAGACATCCTAGCCCAGGTGCCAGGCATAAATAAAAGAACTTCAGATGACTCCAGCCTCAGCCATCATCTGATTTCAATGACAGGAGGGACTCCAAATGAGAACCACTCAGCTGAACTTGTGTTAATAAGGCATGATTGTTTTAAGCCACTAAGTTTTGGGGTGGTTTGTTATGCAGCAATAGACAGCCAGGACAGATCAGATATATGTCAGAGGATGGGCAGATGCATTAAGGTGTGACCATCCACAGTAATTCAGGGTTCTGTAAACACAGTTGATACGGTTGGAACTTAAAGTGTGGAAGAGAAGGGTGAGGGGTAGAAAAAGACAAAATTGGAAAGGTCAGCAAGAGCCAGATCAGGGAGCCACTTGTATGCATGCCAACAAGCTTTGACTTTACTCTCTAGGCAGTGGGAGTCATCAAAGGGTTTTAAACAAGGGAGTGACTTGGTCAAATGTGATTTCACAGTGAGCATTCTTACAGAGGATTAGAAGAAGAACAAACCAGAGGCCTGAAGACCAGTTGGGAGATTGCTGACATGGTCAAGGTGAAAGAAGCTAAGGGAATGGAAGGAAGGGGCAGGTTCAAGAAGAGGTGCAAATGATGGCGTTACCTGGGGCACATATAGGGCTGCTTTTTCCCTAAGAGTGATGACATATTTGGACTGAGCTCTTCCCACTTGCCTGTCTGATCTATCCTTCTGGCCAGTGCTACATGCTTGGGGCACAGGAACTGTGCTTAGGGAAGTACAGTTATCTCCAAAGAACTAAAGAAGCCAAGTAGACACATAAAGGCTGAACCCTTGAACACTGACACACTCGACCCTACCAGCCTCAGTGCTAAGTAAAGTTGCAGGGCCTGTGGGTGAGTTAAGTCACAGCCTCAGCAGGGAACACAGCAAGACATTGGTGCAGATCCACAGGGTTGATCCAAGTTGGGTTCCAGAGCTTCTGTGCAGATACCTGGACTCCAGGCAGATAAGGCGTAAACACTCCTCCAGCACCCAAAAACCTCCAATAAGTTCCCATTCACCCACATGATTTTTTACAAACCTGCTTTCTCCCAAAGAGGCACACTGGTAGTCTCAATGACAGCAATTGTTCTCTGTTAGTTTCCCAGCTGCACTTGGCTATACTCTTAGGCCTACTGGCCGGTTCAGCAGCCTCCTGGATTATAGGAACAAGCCAAATCAGAGAGGAGGTATTTGTCTAAAGTTAAATAGGGAGCAGATTTATGACCCAGAAGGCAAAGAACACTCCAAAGGAGAGACTGCATTATTTATCTGCCTATTGCCTCAATTCGGTAGAAATGAACTGATTTGCCCATCAGCCTCTGAGAGCAGGTCCAGAGCACAAATACAATAATAGCATCAAATGAGGAACAGCAGGTTCCAAGGGAAAATATTCCACAAGGGAGACTGAGGTGAATCAAAGAAGTCTGTGAAACTGAGCAGTTATCCAGGATGATGGGTTTAATAGGTGCTTTCCTAAGCTACACTATGGGGTCTCTCTCTCTCTCTCTCTCTCTCTCTCTCTCTCACACACACACACACACACACACACACACACACACATTATGCTGCTGTGCCTGCCACCCGCCTTCTGCATTCCTTCTCTTTCTCCCAGTGCAGGAGGAATGCTGGACCTTGAATGAGGGAGCTTGATCTGATATGCTGGGAGATCTATGCTCACATTAAGCTCTGCTCCTTTTAATTCTACCTGGTGATAGGTATGCAGGAGCTCAGAATTCCAGGCATTGGGCCAGGGTGAGAATTAATTAGGAGGACTGTCTCTGCTCAAAATGAACTTCAGATCTGACAAACCAACACATAACTGGCTGGAGTTGAATCCTGCCTCTGTTACCTCCTGCCTCTGTGATTCTGGGCAAATTATTTAAATTCCCTATGCCGCAGTCTCTTCATTTGTAACGTGGTGATAAGAATACCTAACTCACAGAGTTGTGATTATTAGCACCGACGCAGTAGAGAACATGGCATAGGTACTGAACAAAGGGGCCAAAAGATGAGGATGGGCTAGCTCTGAACGGGGCAGGGGGAGATTCACGGAGAATGTGCTCTTTCTTGAATATTTAACTCTGTGTTAGGACTACAGCATCAAGGGGGAGTGAGAGTCCCAGAAAATAATTCTGGAGAAACTGGGAAAAACGAGTCAGGGGAGAAGAAAAAAGTAGGATATATGAGGCTCAGAGCTACCTAGAATTCCCTACAGAGTCTCGGTCTGAAAGCACCCCAGATCACTAGACCCTTGGAAAGGACCTGCAAACACAGTCATGAGCCTAAGACTTACAGGTAGGCGTGAGAAAAGGGATTAGAAGGAGACAAGGGAAGGAGGAAGGGGCCACAGTCATTACCCTGAGGGAAAAAGTGAAGTGGGGAGCAGGTAAGGGAACCCATCAGAGGCATTTAAAATGAGGAAAAAAGTCCAAAAGCCTATACTCAGTTTCTGAAGGAAATGGGAAAAACAGAAACTAGAGAGAAAGTGGCCAAAATTACAACCAGAAAGAAGGGGAATTAAATGAATCTCTTCAAAAGGCCAAGACAGTGGAAGCTGTCTTTTCCCTCCTCTGCCTTTATTTTGTGAGATGTGTGTGCTTGAAGGGAGGGGTGCCTTTCTTAGCTAGTTGTGGGTGATCACGTGGAAAGCAGCCGTGTCAAGGATGCTGAGCGGGGACAAATGAGGCAAGCAGGAATGACAGGCCCCCGGGGCATTAAGGGAATTAGCTGGTGTTCTGTGGGACCACTTTCAGGGAAGCGCTGAAAAGGCAGCTCCCTGGGGAGAGAGGCAGACTTTTGAAATATATGGTAACCACATTTGGAAAGAAGGATAAGGCAGGGCTGGAGCTGCTGTCCAGTCCTTGAGTCCTGTCCCAGTGAAGGGCCATATAGGCTCTCCTGTTTCCTGACATTTGGTAAATCTGGAAAAAGCATTTCATTAGAAGTCAGGGGATCGGGGTCTAGTCAATGATGCTTGGCAAACTTCCTGGGAAGGGAAAGGGGAACAGTCATCGAGACATTCGTTGGGCTAGATAGTTATTACTCGACAAGCTTACATGCATTATCTCATTTAATCCTTTACCAATCCTGCAAAGTAGGTATTAATACCTGCTTATAGACGAGGTGTGGCAGACTGTTTGCAAAAATAGCCACCATTATAACCCACCCTTATGTACTTCCCTCCCACACTGACCCTAGGCTTGGCCTTGTGACTTGGTCAACAGCAAATGTGACATATGCAGAGATTTGAAAGTTGCTTGCATATTGGAGTTTGTCTGTTCCTGCTGTGCTTGGAACCCTTCTGTCATCATGTGAACAAACCCCAACTAGCCTGCTGGGCAACAAAAGACACATGGCCAAATCATCACCGATGCCCTAGGTGACATGGAGTCAACCACCAGACATGTGAGTGTAACCATGCTAAACCATCAGGACAAGTCACCCAGAAGACCACAGACATGTGAACAAGTCCAGCAGAGATCACTCAAGCTGGCCCAGCCCAGAATAATGGCTTAGCCAACCCACAGAATCTTTTAAGAAATAATAAATATCTTTAAGTCAATACATTTTTGAGTGATTTGTTACACAGCAAAGCTAACTGATATAGGAGGGAAGTGAAGCTCAAAGAAGTGAAATGCCTGGAAAATCACACAGGTATGAATGTAGGCTCTTTTACCAAATTGTGCCTCTTTTTTTTGCGGTACGCGGGCCTCTCACTGTTGTGGCCTCTCCCGTTGTGGAGCACAGGCTCCGGACGTGCAGGCTCAGCAGCCATGGCTCACAGGCCCAGCCGCTCCGTGGCATGTGGGATCTTCCCAGACCGGGGCATGAACCCGCGTCCCCTGCATCAGCAGGCGGACTCTCAACCACTGCGCCACCAGGGAAGCCCCGTGTGCCTCTTTTTTAGACCTCTAGCTCCTCATCTCTAAAAAGAGCTTAATGAGTGAGATCATCCTGCTCCCTTCTTGGTGCTTGGAAGGGATGAGAAACACTACAAAAATTACACAACTCCAATTAAACATAAGCCTTCATTTTCATTCCCTACTACCTTCTCTTGTTCATGTCTGAAACACACAGTTTGGGTTTCCCAGCACCGCCTATTTGGGGACGGTCTCCCGTAGGCCTCCCCTGAGCTATTTCCAGGATTTATGGTAATAATTTCTTTCCAACCCAAGTGCTCACTGTAGAACAGGGAATACAAGGGATCCTGCCTACCGTCTGTCTTCTCCATCTTAGAGAATGCTGACCGCCAGTCTCTTGGGCACTCTTCTTCCGATAAGCCTGTAAAATTTGTTGGAGTGTTCTGAAAGAAAGAGGATGGAAAAGTGGAGAGTCTCATTACAATTAGAATAAGTACGGAGGGAACATAGCACCAAGAAAAAAAAAAAAGTAACACCCCTCCTTGCCTTTCTCCCAGGGTGCCCATGTGGTCGTAGCTCTCCAAGGAGGGAAATTAAAAGCCTATACACACTCCTAGAGTATAATCTTGGGTGTGTCTTCATGGAATGTTAGCAGTGGTTGACACCAAAGGAAGCCTCTGGTCCAACTAGACAGATGAGAAAACTAAGGCTTAGAAGTTAATTGTTCTGTGCAAGGCCTCTCAGCACATTCGTGAAGGAACTGGACCCAGGGCTCCGACAAGCAGCATGGTGCTCTTTCCAAAATATCAAGAGCTGAAATCTACTCACTTCCCGTCATGGTAAAAGAATTATGATTCATGTTTTTGGAAAAGCTGGAATCAGACTACCTATAAGTGATCTGTGACATCCCAATCAGATTCAAGAAAAAGATGAGCTAATTGGAAGGACTGACTAGGAGCTCATAGTTTGGGGTGATTTCTAACCAGGGGCGGAACAAGGGGGAGCTCAAACCTGGGAGCCAGAAGACGTCAGTAACTATGCAAGCAGCGTACTCTCCTGACTCTGAATTAGGGTGCCTTGAGGTTTGATCATAAATTCTCCCCAAAGTTTCAATCCTTTTCCAGCACTATTTCTTCAAATGGTAAACACCCTGGATCCTGCCCCCAGTCCAGTAAATCACCCAGGAAATTGGTTTTTATGATTTAACTCCACACACATCAGAATAATAAATCATCTGTGACACCGCAGCAGTGGAAGCGGAGTCGTTTTAGGAATTCCAATGTGCTCGACCACGCACTCCAGATCAGAGAAGCGTACCAGGGATGAGGGAAAGGTTGGGAGGACGTGGGAGTGAGAGAAGGACAAGGGGTGGCCCCCAGCAACCTGGGATGGAAAATGGGGAAAAAACAAGCAAACTAGGGAAGAGGCCTGGGAAATATCAGGCCTGCCAAATAAGAGGAAGTCTGAAGTCTGCCCGACAGCAAGTTTGGTGTACCCTCTTTCTGGGAGCGTTGCTGCCGCCTCCAAAGCTAGCACCCTGCTCCTGTCTCGGTTCCCCCATAACCACGTTCCACGCAGCGGCCTTTGCCTATGCAGGAGTGGCAGAGCCTGGAAGGGCAGGCAGGGTTTCTATAGGCAGAGACACTCCTTGCAGAAAGATCACAGACGCTAAATACCTCACTTACCTTTGTGGCAACAAGTACTTGAGTTTGGAGCTGGAGCAGAGAAGAAGTTAGGGAGAAGGAGGGTGAATGTGGATGGTCCTGGAGGCTAAAAGCGGCCACTGAGGAGGCCGACAGCGGAGAGGCATGGAAGCTTCTAATCAGGGGTGAGGGTGGGTCGCCCTTGTTAGAAAGAGGAGGTTCTGAAACAACCTAAGTGTCCATTGACGGAAGAAAGGATAAAGAAGATGTGGTACATAGTATATATACATAATGGAATATTACTCAGTCATAAAAAAGAAGGAAATCTTGCCATTCGTGATAACACGCACGGACCCTAAGGGCATTATGCTAAGTGAAATAAGTCAAAGACAAACACTGTATGTGAAATCTTTATTAAACAAAAGAGAACTCATAGATATAGAGAACAGATTAGTGGCTGTCAGAGGCAGGGGTTGGGGGGTGACGGCTGGGCAAAATGGGTGAAGGGCATCAAAAGGTACAAACTGCCCATTTTAAGATAAAAAGTCCTGGGGATGTAATGTACAGCCTGGTGACTATAGTTAACAATACTGTATTATATTTTTGAAAGTTGCTAAGAGAGTAGATCTTAAAAGTTCTCGTCACAAGAAAGAAACCTGTAACTATGGGACACAGTGGATGTTGTGCAGTCATTTCACAACATATACAAATATCAAATCATTACGTTGGACATCTGAAACTAACATGATGTTATAGGTCAATTATAACTCAATTGGAAAAAAAAAAGAAAAGAAAGAGAGGGTTCCTGGGCAGAGGACACAGCTGCCGATCTCAGTGCCCCAGGTCTGCAGTCTGCAGCCAGGTGTGGGGCCTCCCAGGTGCTGGCAGGCAGGAGAGGCCCGGCAGCTTCAAGGTGAACACTGGGGAAGAAAAAGGTGAGGATGCAAACCCTACACACGGCCCCTCCATCATCACGGCCTCTCCTCTCCTTCTGCTCCCTTCCTCCGCCCCCCTCAAAACATTACTGAATAACAGGCAGAGCTCGGAGCACTTGACACACTCGAATTACCACGCGCAAGCCTCACCATAACCCCAAGAGGATTCTTATTGTCCCCATTTCCCAGGTAGGGAGACTGAGGCTGAGAGAGTTTGAAGGCCTGCCCCACATCATATAACAAGCAAGTATTAGAGCAGGATTTACTCTCAAGTCTAGTTGACTCCAAGACTGTGCTGGGAACAGAATTGATCTGTAAACATTTTTCCACCCCTGTAAACAAGACTGGTGCTGTGACTGATCCCCAGCTCTCTTTGTGAGGGGAAACGTTTCTGACTCCGATGCTTCTCTGCTTTTCCCCCCAGTACATGTGATGCATCTTCCGGGCGTGCAGAAGGAGAACCGCTCCTTTTGTAAGTAAGTCCTCCTGACCAAAGTACGATCTGTTTCTCCGAGGCTGGACACCAAGCAAGAAAGCTCCTCCTAAGCAGGAGGCGGCCCCCTGGGTGCAGATGGACCCCTGGTTGCACGAACTCACCATCACCTCAGGGAGTTCAATCACACCCACTGCCCTTGGTTAGAGTTACCGTTCAGCCCTTCATATATCAGATCATAGAGCTTCAAATAATTCTGCAGCACCCTTGGGGTCAAAGTTCATTAAAAAGAACTCTATAGAGACCTCTAATCATTCTCTTAGACTTGAATTTTTCTAAAATGAATTTTTCCAAGGCTACAGAAATTAATTAGTTGATACACCAACTCTCTGAAGAGGGCCAAGCAAGATTTCACTGTAAAGGGCTCTGCAGGAAAGGGGGGACTATCATGCCCAAGTTATGCCACTTCCAGCTCCACGCACCCCAGCCTTCTCCACCTTGGCCCGGGGTCCTTCGCGCGAGTGGGTGGACGTTTGATGTGTTTAGGGGAGTGGAATCAAAGACGAAATGCTACATTGACACATGCTACTTTGTTTGCAATACAACAGAATATGAAAAATAGCTTTGTTGGACACAATTTCCCTTTAAAATGGAATTTTGCAGCCTCCTGGAGCATTTAAAATTTTGACTTAGAAGCAATTTATGACTCGTTCTGTTAAGCTGTATCCCCAGTGTTCAGAATTGTAATACCTGGTGGTGTTCTGTAACTTTTCATTTGTTTATGGCCTATCCCAGGATCAAGAATGCCCCATTAGGTCCCAACCTCTCTCGTGAGCTCATCATATTCTAGATGTTTTGAGTATACATAGCTGGAGCTTTCTCTAGTTCTTCTCCCCTATTAAGCTTGCGAAGGTCAGAACTCCTACAGGACTCATTTCTGTGGCCACATGTCACCCTCACCCACTGCCCAGCTACATCCTAACATGTGGCAGATCATCTTCAAGTTCCAAATGAGGAACAAAGACACAAAGAGGCTATGTGGCCAATCTAAAGTTACCCAGTTAATTAGGGGCAGGACAGTTTGTGTGACTCCATCACTCCACACTGCTTCTCAAAGCCAATGGGCAGTGAAGAGGTGAGGACTGAGGCTGCCAGCACAAATCCACCAAAGAGGCAGTTGCTGGGAAGACAGCAGTGTTAGCCCATATGTAACTACCAGGCCACGTTAGGAACAGTTC
This sequence comes from Tursiops truncatus, assembly GCF_011762595.2. NCBI lineage: Eukaryota > Metazoa > Chordata > Mammalia > Artiodactyla > Delphinidae > Tursiops > Tursiops truncatus. The sequence goes on along the minus strand of NC_047034.1, from coordinate 130,902,897 downwards.
CAGCAGGGTGCATGCCCAGGAGCGTGGATTTCCCTGGGCCAGACCAACCCCGGCAATATATACCCCCACCCTCTCCCTCTCCCCAGTTATTCTTTTTATGATGCCATTTTCAATCTCACTTTTAACCTCAAGTCCAAATACAAAGAAACCTTCCTCTACTTAGCCCTGAAACTGAAACCTAGTTCCGTACGTTTGTCCTCTTCAAACCTCTCTTTATTCTGCAATAATAAAAATGCCATATTTCATCCCAGAACAGGCTGCATGCCAAAATAAATAGCACCTTGGATTTCCTTAAAAAGAAAGCTTGGCTCAAAGCACAGCCTTATTGCCATGAGAATTCTTGGAGAATTCAACCTTACAAAGTCAAATATTTAGCCAGGTAGCACACCAAAAAGCCAACTGTCAATCCCTGCAAGACCTCTTGCAAAGACAAAAACGCTCTTTCGGAAAGAGAGGAAAAAAATTACTTATACCTCATACTGATCTCCCCAGATGATGAGAGCTTCCCGTTTCCCCACTCCAGGGCCCCCTGCCTCCAAGTGGGAATGTCCCCTGTGCTAAACAGCAAGAGGCATCTGACGGCACTGCTTAACGTTAAGAGGGCTGAAGTCCAGGCACTGGGGAAGTGAGATGCACTCCCGGAAAGGATTCCATCAGCCGAGTTCTCCAGCCAGCTCACTTCCCACCAACCCAGGAAACAAAGAGGTAACTCATGCTCGATAAATGACACATTAACACAATCTCATTAACTCCGTGCCCACATTTTTCTGCAAGTGTCTGTCATTTTTGCCTGCACTGCAGCAGCTGAATCTGGAGTTTCATGAAGAAGAGAAAACTGTCGAGAGGAAAGCTGGGACCACATTACCTTCCCTTGGCATCCTCCCCCTGCCATAGCCTGGAGTTGGGGGAGTCACCTCCTCCCGGAAAGCAGGGTTCTGCTGCTAGACCCGAGCTGATGGCTCGTGAGTCCAGCACAGCAGCACTGGCTCCCCAGCTGTTAAAGATTTGGTCAGGTGATCCGTGACCTTGCTGGAAAAGCAAATACTGACTTCCCTTTCACTCACGGGAAGAGGGGACTGGGGTCAGGAAGGAATTCAGTGCTCAATAACCTGATACTGGATCTTGCAGAAAGAGGAAGAAAGCTCAAATCATTCAGTCGGAAAGTTAGTTCCCAGAGCTGCTCCCAGTTCAGAGGGACGCATCTAAAGATGCTGAAACGGTGCACGCCTTCCTCTGCACACTCCCCCAAAGCTAGGCGCTTATCTGGGGTGTGGGGGTGGTCATAATTAATTATGCTTTTCCCCCTCCTTCCCTGCAGCTGAGTGGCTCATTAATAAATTTGCTCCTAAAGAGAACTCAGCGTCCTAAGGAGCTGAAACCCTCCAGTGGTGCATCTCCTTCTTCCAGGCTCTGCCTTAGAAACGTCCTCCCCCGGCTGCCTCCTGGGTCCCACGGCCAAGCAAAGCTTCGAGCGATCCCCAGACTGCTCGCTGCCCTGATCAATCAGTGACTGCAAGTCTGTCGGGGCAGAGCTAGAAGAAACAATGACCAGTGAGTTCCCGGGGCCAGACTGGCAGCTCCTGCTTCCTGCCGCTATGTGAATCTGATGCCCCAGCACCAAAACGCACCCAATTCTGGGAGAAAGAGAAAAGCAAGGAAGTACCTACTGTAAGGATCCAGCTCCAGGCAGGGCTTCTAACTGCAGAGCAGACCAGTGACTTCCGAAGGGCGGGTGCAGGAGCCGGGGAGAAGGCAGCTGTGGAGGAGGACGGTCCCAGAGTATCCCAGGCAGGCGCCGTGAAGTGTCTCAGCCAGCCCACTGCAGCTGCAGCTCTTTGGAACAGAGGCAGGTGTGAGGTGCAGGCACGGAGGCTCCAGGCTCTGCAGATCCAGCAGCACTACTAGACCTGAAGGAGATACAGGGGGTGGGTGCAATCAAAACGGGGCCAGGAGAGCATCTGGGCTCCTGTATGCAGGCTCAGCAAAAGGATGAGAGGACCTTATCCCCTTGACCTTCTGTGGCTCTAGCCAAACGAGGCTGTCCTAGGAAATGAAGCCCCATCAGCAAGACATGTCGAAGCAGCTCTGACCTTTACAGACACTGCCTGTCGAGATGTGCTCTCAGAGGCGAGGGCAGATTCCTGTCTAACCCACGCTGAAATTGATGCCAGAGCTGAGTGTCACCCTGAAGTGCTGACTGCATCCAGCCCGGGACACTTGGAAACACTTCACATCCAGGGCCTCACACCAGCTTAAGGCAGCCAGGCAGGGCTGAGCATCCCCATTGTCCAGGTGAAGAAAATGAGACAGACTCAGCGAATTCCCTTGGCTCGCCCAGGAGTGAATCTGGATTCAAATGAAGATTTCAGGGGGTAGAATTCTGTGTTCTTCCCACTACACTGGATCAAATTTCTTATTTTCCTTGGAAGACTCCGGAGCATCTTGCTCAAGACGGAGGTTAACAAATTTACCGAAAGGCATGGGGTGATGTGATGGACGAGACTATGGACACCAACATTCACTTTTCTCAACTGCTAAAAGTATTTAATTAGTACACAGACCAAACCACCAGAATTTTTTAAAAAAAATCAGAAATGTACCTTGAACTCTGAGGTTATATTTTAAAATATACTGAGGAGCAAACTGTCTTTCTGTTAGATTCTAAATGATCATCGACCATCCCCTCTGAATTGGCTAGAGAACGGCTAGAAGCATAAGACATTTCACCAGGAAGCTGAGTGAAAACGAACTCTCCATTTCACCAGGTCCCGTGACCTTCTAGCCACCCACTTTTCCTCTCTGCTTTATCTATATGATAGAGGTAAGCCTTCTCATTTCCTCTCCCAGGATAAGTTCTTCCTTATCCAGGACAAAATGGTGAGAGGCTTCCTTGCAGAGCTGAGCCTTTCTTGAAACACCCAACGTTCTTCCAGGAACACTGGCCAGCTCCCGCCTGTCCCCCAAGCTCCACTCAGCATCCCCTCCAAGTGCAGTGGCCAGCCTTCCTGCTTACACTGCTCCTGTCAGCCCTCAACCGCCGCAGGTGTCACCTAAATTCTAATTGCTGCCACTGTGTCTCCCTGACCAGCATCACAGGCTAGATGTTCAGTAAAGTTTGTGAAACTGAACTTATCCACGATACCGACGACTCCAAACACAAGTGACCTCTCCAGATACTCCCTTAGGTACCAAGAAAGCACCTCTCCTTTCCAACAGGTGCCAGGCCTCTCATCAGATTGAAAAAGACAGCAAGCAGAATGAGGGAAGGAAATACTAGCCCCTAGCAGTGCCATAGATCAGCTTGGCTCAGATGCCAGGACAGAAGATACACATACACACACACACACACACACACACACACACACCTCTAACCCTCCTTCTTCAGCTCTCTTTCTGAAGATGGGTAGCATTTTCAGTTCTCTGAGCTCCACGTGAGATGAAGGTTCAGGCACTGTGCTGACTGCCTATGTCTCTAATAGGAGGAGAGATTCTTCTGTCTTTTCTGTCTTTGCACTTACCCAGTACTCTCAATTAACTCCACGGTCAAGCAGGGAGGTGAGCAGAACCGAGAATGTTACCCACCATCTTCCAGATGAAAAAACAAAGTTGGTTCCCAAGGGTATAAAGCTAAGAAAAGGCAAAGGCTCAACTCAAACCCAGATGTTCTGTCTCCCAGTCTAATACCCTTTCCTCTAAACCATGCAGCCTGAACTGGGCATGCAGGTGAATGCAGGAGACACACAAACTCCAGGACGTAAGCTTCAATGCTGGTGCTGTCCAGGCAGAAGGTGACCTCACATTTAGGGAAGGTCTCCATGAGAAACACCAACAACTTTCTCTAGGGGAGTCTGAGCTTCTTTGGGGGCGATCCCCTCCAGAGCCTCTGGCCCTTGCCATGCGGGGATACTGGCATGTCTCTACCCTTACAACTCACTCATGCACATGTCTTAATATTAGTAGCCAATTTCATGTTACCACCTATATACCCAGAAAATTCTCCTGGACCAAACACACTTATCCACCAGAACTTTTTTGGCAGGAATCATTTAGCCGAGGGGAGGTTTGACTCCTTTCGCAATTTAGAAACCTCCAACTTTTATGGCCCAGGTCCCTTCTGCCCATGATGGGAAAAAGGTGGACCACCTAATTCAGGCAAGATGGCGCCAGGCAAGAGGGAGAAGAGGTGGAACTATCTGAAGAATGTGCCCTTTATCTAAGCGGCCCCTGAGGCTTTTGCACTTTGCTCAGGGAGGTCAGCTATTACGCAGCGCCGGGGAGCAGTGCGCTGCTTAGGGACACGTGCTGCTGAAACAGCCTCTCAGAGCAGACTGGTTACAGCCATTCTGACCAAATGCAACTTCACTGGACAGAGAAAGAAACCACACATGGGAGATCTGTGGGTGTAGGTGTCCAGTGGGAATGAGCTATTCAAATGATTGACCCTTTAAGGCAGATGAAAATTTCTCAGGCACGAAACAGGGCCAGTTGCAGGGAGAGAGGAGCCTGCACTAACCAGTGAAAAATTCTCCTTGGAGAAAAAGAAAGGCATCAGGCCCACGGGGGAAAAGACCTCTAATCCTCATCCCTCCCTTCACTTAGACCCTTCCAGAATGCTCTTAGTCTTTGACTCAAACACTCTGTTAAATAAAGATGCCAGTAGACAAATGATGAAGGGGCACAAGCAGGCAATTCAGGAAAGAAGAAATACCAATGGTTAATATTAAAAAAAGTTCAACTGCATGAATTAATGATAAAAAAGATGCTAGAAAACATCGAAATGCCATACTAGTTATTTACCCTACACTGCACCAGGCACTATAGGTCCATTCCAAAACCAGCCAATTTAATTCCCACAATGACCCTATAAAGGAGTATTGTTATGTCCATTATCTGAGGACAAAGCCGAGGCTCAGAGCAGTTGCCCAGTTACTGAGACCATCAGTGCCAAGATTCGAATCCAGGTAACATGCTCCTCTTAACCATGGTATGACACAGACTCTCTTACAAGTTAGAAAACACAGATTTTTTTAAAGAAAGGTCCTCAGTGTTGATAAGAATGTGATAAGGGGACACGCCCTCCGCAGAAAGTCGCAGCAGAGTCACGTCCATCTATTTTGCCTATTTTAACATAATTGAAGAGCAAGATCTAGAGTGGCTGAGAGTCTGGACTCCAAGTCAAGAAGCCAGGGCTAGAATCCCAGCTCTGCCAGTGACTCTGTAACCTTGGACAAATGATTTAACCTCTCTGTGGCTTAGCTGCCTCACTGGTAAAACAGGAATAGTAATACACCTTACACATCATGGATCTGTCAGGAGAATTACATAAGATGACAATACATGTCAACAACTTAGAACAGAGGCTGGTATACAGTCTGTGTTCAATAAATAATAGATACATTAGCTCGTAACATAATGATATAAATTCAACTTTGAATTCAATTTTGTATTTAAAATTCTAATCACATAACACTTAGAAAATATACCTGCTTTATAATGATTACTATAAATGGCTGTGCAAGATTCCATGGACTTAGGCCTTATTTTCCAAACCCAATCCCTCGTAGAGGTCATTTCATCTCAAGTTGAACTCTCCCTGTAATGCTACTCGATCAGCCAGCCTGACAGACAGGTCTCTGGGCAGGTCTCCAGGGAATACCCCAATTCCAGGCGCTGGAACCCAGCTACCACATATAACGATGAATGATTATGAGCAAAGATTTCAAGGTAAGATAGACCAGGTTCAAATCCTGGCTGTGTGACCTTGAGCAAATTTCCTTATTCAAGAAGAGCCCAGCTCAGGACACGGTTGTGAGAACCGCACGAGATAAGGTACAGTAAGTGCTTGTGCCAATGCTCAGTATGTAATGAACACTCAGTAAATGCTAGCTATGATTACTTCTTAAAACCCACAGTTTTTTAAGCAAGGAAAGGCTAGGGATTGCATTTATTTTATTTATCACCTTATTCCTAACTGTTGGCGTGGTAGAAATGCAACAAAAATATGTTGAATTAATGAATAAATAAACGGATTAATAGATAGATCATAGAGACTGCTAGAGCTGGAAAGGATTTTTTAACAGCCTTATTTAGATATAATCTATATACCATACAATTTACCCATACAAATTGTACAATTCAATAGATGTAATATACTCAGAGTTGTGCAAACATTGCCACAACCTAATTTTTTAAATTGTGGTAAAATATACATAACATAAAATTTACCATTTTAACCACTGGTAGGTGTAGAATTCAGTGGTCACAATGCTGTGTAACCATCACTACCATCTATACCCCAAACGTTTTCATCATCTCCAACATAACTCTGTAACCTATAAAACAATAGCTCCCCATTCCCCTTTGCTCCCAGCCCTGGTAACATCTATTCTACTTTCTGTCTCTATAAACTTACCTATTCTAGGTACCTTCTATAAGTGGAATTATGCAATATTGGTCCTCCTATGTCTGGTTTATTTCACTTAGCATGTTTTCAAGGTCCATCCAAGTTGTAGCATACATCAAAATTTTCATTTCTTTTTATGGTTGAGTGATATTCCATCATATGTAAGTATCACATCTGGTTTATTCGTTCATCTATCAATTGACACTTGGGTTGCTTCCATCTTTTGGCCATTGCAAATAATGCTGCTGTGAACATTGCTGTGCAAGTACCTGTTTGAGTTCCTGCTTTCATTTATTTTGGATATATATCTAGGAGTGAAATTGCTGGGTTATATGGTAATTTTATGTTCAACTTTTTTTATATATAAATTTATTTACTTATTTATTTGTTTATTTGGCTGCATTGGGTCTTCATTGCTACGCATGGGCTTTCTCTAGTTGCGGCAAGCGGGAGCTACTCTTCGTTGCAGTGCGTGAGCTTCTCATTGCAGTGGCTTCTCTCATTGTGGAGCACGGGCTCTAGGCACATGGGCTTCAGTAGTTGTGGCATGCGGGCTCAGTAGTTGTGGCTCACGGGCTCTAGAGCACAGGCTCAGTAGTTGTGGCGCACAGGCTTAGTTGCTCAGCAGGATGTGGGATCTTCCCGGACCAGGGCTCGAACCCATGTCCCATGCATTGGCAGGCGGATTCTTAACCACTGCACCACCAGGGAAGTCCCCTACGTTTAACTTTCTGAGGAACTGCCAAACTATTTCCAAAACAGCTGCACCATTCTACATTCCCACCAGTAATACATGAAGATCCCAGTTTCTCCATAGCTTCTCCAACATTTGTTATTCTCTCATTAAAAAAAAATCATTATAGACATCCTAGTAAGTATAGTAGGTGTGTAGTATTATCTCATTGTGTTTTTGTTTTGTATTTCCCTAGTGACTAATGATTATTGAGCATCTTTTCACGTGCTTATTTACCATCTGTATATCTTCTTTGGAGAAATGTCTAAGTTCTTTGGCCATTTTTTTAAAAATTTTGTTTGGTTCTTATTTATTAGGATGAAAAAGTATCATATATTTGTCTGTAAACATCATCCATCTAATGAGATCATCTAAATGATCCTAGTTTTAATTTCATACATGAGAAAATGGAGACAAAATAATTTCCCTAAAATCACCGTCACTTTTTTTTTATACAGCAGGTTCTTATTAGTTATCTATTTTATACATATTAGTGTATCTATGTCAGTCCCAATCTCCCAATCCATCCCACCACCACCACCAGCAACACCCGCCCCCGCTTCCCCCCTTGGCGTCTACACATTTGTTCTCAACATCTGTGTCTCCATTTCTGCCTTGCAAATCGGTTCTTTGTCTATTTTTGAATAGGGTTGTTTGTTTTTGTTGTTGTTGAGTTGTCAGAGTTCTTTATATATTGTGGATATTAACCCATTATTAGATATGTGATTTGCAAATATTTTCTCCCATTCTGTAGTATGTCTTTTTGCCTTCTTGACAGTGTCCTTTGATGCACAAAGGTTATTTGATGAAGTCCAATTTATCTATTTTTGTTGTTGTTGCCTGTGCTTTGGTATCATATCCATGAAATTGTTGCCAAATTCAATGTCATAAAAAAATTTTCTTCAATGTTTTCTTCTAAGAACTTTACAGTTTTAGCTTTTAAGTCTAGGACTTTGAACCGTTTTGAGGTCATTTGGTTTAAGATAAAGGCCAGCTCCATTCTTTTGCATGTGACTATTCCCAGAACCAGTTATTGAAAAGTCCACAATCAGATTTTAGAACATTTTCATCACCCTCAAAGGAAACTTCATACGTGGGATTTCATTTTTATAAGGAATTAGGAACGTAATGAGTTACTGAGAATTAATAAACCTTGGCATTCATAAACAAAAATTCGTTTATTAGAGTTTACTGAGAATATTAAGTCTCTGTTCTACAAAAATGTGTGGCCTCCATCCACTGGTAAACAACACTGCAGAACTAGGGCAGGAATTCCCACAATTCTCAGGAAGCGTGCTTTGTTATTACTGCAAAAGACATCTGTCCTGCTATTTTGGGCTACCCAGAGCCATGTGAACACCCTTCCTATGTCTGGGTTATTTCCTTCCTTAGGAGTTCCACCTCCTCAAGGTTGAAAACAGAATTTACAGTGCCAGACTCCTTTACAGCTAGGACCCAGTCGTGGGACCTGCACTCAGCAGGCAGAGGCACCCGGGCCAGACCTCAGATTGGAAGAAAGTGCGCTGGAAAAGAAAGGGCTGCCGGCAAGTGATTCTGAGGAGGGTGCTGGAGTGACCTGACATCCTCCGACAAATTCCCCTTTTACGTAAGCTTGCTAGAATCGGTTCTATTGTTTGCAACTGTGACCCTGGACTGCTACGCGGCAGCATCAGCGTCGGCTTGGTTTTTAATTGCTCTATTCCATGAATTTACATTACTTGCAGAATTACTCTCTGGAGTTTCTGTTGATTGCTGTGTCCTGAGGATTTGCTGCATGACCATTTCGATTATTTTTCTCTTCCCCTTTATCCTTTGTTATTACCAAATTCTTTCTCACCGGAAAGTGGGAATCCGTGGGCTCGGCGGGCCACAAGGTCTTTTGCTTGGCTGAACTGGGCCACAGTCCAAAGAGCTTGGGAACCACAACTTGGAGTAAACCAAGGAATTCAGCCTCCCCTCCTCCCTCCTGGGTCAGTTCAGTGAAAGCATCTTAAGGGTAAGCACATACACACTCTCTGCCGTGGGGCACCCCTGCACCCACCCTCTTTGGGCAGCCCCCGGTCCCAGAATCATGGTCCTGGTCAGAGTCCAGCGGAAGCCTTCACGGGCATCAGGCTGGCTTTGGAACACGGTTGCAGGTGCAGACACTTTAGGGCTTGCGTGGGCTGTGGCATCTGCCTTCTGGGTTGGGAGGAAGATTTTTCTTGGCGCAGGGAAGTCAGTTAAACCAAACCGAACCTGATAAGTCATCTCCAGACACCTGGGTGAAGCCAGTGATGTTTCCAGATTTTTCAGGCAAGTTGGAAAGCTTTTTATTATAATTTCACAAGGCCCCACCTAGCAAGCACAGTCCAGAGAGGAGCGGGCATATGTGATGTGGGTCAGACAAGACGGTGAACACTCAGCCTCAGCAGCATGCGACTGAGGGAAGGTCGGGCATCTTTAGAGATGAACCGGAGAGAGGCAGTGAGAGAAGAAGGTCTCTAGAAACTTCTATCAACCTCAAATTCCCTTAGAGATAGGGTTCGCTGTCAGTGTACCACATGGCAATACAAAGGAAGGTCATACACTATTGTGGTTTGGGTTTTGTCTTGTTTTGTTTTAATGTGAGTAAAGTCACTAAGAAAAGATGTTTCCAAAACTGACATCCCATGTTTGTATCACCCCATAGTGGTTGCGAATTGGTAGCAGAGGACAGGCAGACTTTCATTAGGTAACTCCAATAAAAAAAATAAAGATGCTCACATCTTTTCTTTCTTTTTTTATATTTTATTTTATTTTTTTATTTAAGTAGAGTTGATTAACAATGTTGTGTTAGTTTCACGTGTACAGCAAAATGATTCAGTTATGTGTGTGTGTGTGTATTCTTTTTCAGATTCTTTTCCCTGCTCACATCTTTTCTTCCAGCCAGATTTTAGGGCTTTTTTTTTTTTCAAGTTGAGGCCCCTGTTTCATGCTTTGGGGTATCCTTTAGGTCACCAGCCCATGGCCTTGCAGGTGGCGAATGTTCAATCAGTCCTGCTGATTATCTACAGTTGGGAGCAGGGAAACATAACACAGGACTTTGGACCTTATCTTCACTTACTAATGGGGAAACTGCAGCTCAATGAGTTGCCCATACCATACAGCAGGGCCAAGGTCAGATTCTGCTTTCTAGACTCCTGCTTTCCTTTATAAATTGCATGCTGATGGCCCTGGTCTGCAGTAGGCATTGGAGGGCACCAAACTGATGGCTTCTTTGAAAACAGTGTGGCTGGTGTCCCTAGTTTAAATGTGGGATAATAGCCTGATGTTGGTAAAGAGAGCCAGAGAACTGCTCATTCTCCTAATGGTGACCTTTGCTTGCAGCTTCTGGAAACAGACAAAGTATGATGCACAGCAAAGGAAATAGTTGCCAATGGCAATTAAGCACGTCTTCTGTACTGAGTCCTTTACCCATCCTCACTCAGCCCTGGGATGGTCCTATCACGATTTCCCTGTAAATGAGGTAAAGATGGCCACCTTATGGCCCAGCCACAGCTCAGGGTTGTGTTCAAAGAAACAGCATTTAAGTAGAAAAAAATGAATTGGAGGCAATCCAAAGCTTCACTGCAGTCTCTAGAGAAAACACAAAAGAGGAAGTGCATTCTTAGCACAAAGCAAAAGTCTTAAATTTTTCCTTTCCTATCTCTGCTACTCTCAGTATCTATTTCCAGCAAAGTAACTGCTCCAGAAGCAGCGTGCTCTGATCCCCAACATCCCTTATGCAATCCCTTCTGCCTGGATCTTCACTCCCTCACCTCTGGCATCTACGCACCCACCCTCTGCCATCTCTCTCTATCCTCGTCACAATCCCAATGTTGGCTCCATTTGTCCAGAGCTTTCCCATCACTGGATGACCCCAGTCGGCATAATAGTGGAGGGGTAACAGCCAAGCAAGCTATGCCAGAAATTTTCCTAGAAGGGAATTACTCGAAGGCTCTACGGGCAGAGAAGTTCTGAATACTCATGTGTTTATGCTTTTATTCCCCATCACACCCATTTTACAGATTAGAAAACTGAGGTGGCATCATCATAACAGTGACTATATTGTTATATATCATATTGTTATGATATATATAACTATATCATATTGTTATAATAATGATTTCATTGTTAGCCAGACACTCTCCAGTATTGTACAGGGATGACGTTTAATTTCACAATGATCATACTGGGTAGGGACTATTATACCCTCTTCACAGATGATAGGCTCAGGGCACAGGCTAGTCAGCTGCAGGACTGGAATTCAAATTGAGGTGTGTCTCACTCCAGAGACCAACCTCTTAACTACGGTGTTCTCTGTCTCTCAGGTTCTAGTTCTGCAACTGTCTATGAAGTAAGTTGCCAGTGGAGTCAGAACAGAAAGAGAAGGAACGAGACAGGATTTAGCAAAGGAACTAATTTACCGTTAAATTCCATCACCAGCCGTGCTCGTTAAATATCAGATGATTATCAACATATAAACAACATTTGGGAGGCATGCGATAGGACTATAAATAAGATAAATTTATTTGCAAAGGAATAGACTAAGGAATGCAGTGGCTTTCTGATTAACTTAAAATTATTTAATCAATACAACACAATTACTTTTCAAATAATCTTTGAAAGTTCCAAGGCTGCTTGAGCTGTTTAATTGCTATTTAACCAGATAGCAGCAGTCAAGTCACAGAGATGTGAATTTTAGAGAAAATGCTCTTTGCAGATCTATGGCTCTGTCAAATTTTCCATTAGAAAGATGTATGTTTCAGGCTTTTAGGTTACAAGTTAATTTCCTTTCTTTGTTGTTCAAAGGGGCAGGGAGGGTGGTGTGGCTGCCGCAGGAATCCATGGCTCCTTCCTCTATAACTCAGGAGAGAGATGTACCTCCCTGCCAGTGGGGCAGTTTTCCCCAAAGCAGAGGGATGCCACCGCCAGTGACTCAGTGCAGGCCCCAAGTCCAGCCCAGATTTCCCTTAATGGCTCTGCATACATAACCCATGAGCAGCCTTGTGCCAAGACTTGAGCCAGAAGTTTGCCTGGATCCTACTCACATCCGCTACACCTACACCGAGGAACCCACGAAGTGAAGGCAATAGATAAGAATGGAAGGAGCAATGGATACAAAAATCAGAATCTCCGGGGCAGGAATCAGTGTTTTAACGAGCCCTCCCGGAGATTTTTATGCACTCTATAGTTTGAGAAGTCCTTTTCTGACTTACTTTTAAAAACACTTTAGAAACTCAGTTCAGTGCTTCTCAAATTGTATTATGCACACACAGCGCCCAAAGATCTTGATAAAACGTAGATGCTGATTCAGTGGGTGTGGGGCGGGGCCTGAGAATCTGCATTTCCAATGAGCTATCAGGAGATGCTGATGCTTCAGGTCCCAGAACCAAGAAGCCAGGCCTGTGATGGGCATCTGTCTGGTTGGGAAGGGATGGGAAGGGGTCCAACAGACCTAGGCACAATTCCTCATTCCGGTGCTTGCAAGCTGTGTGATCTTGGCCACGTCACTCTATCTCGGAGCCAGTTTCCCCAGCTACGAAAGGGTATAAGAAAGAACCAAGCACTTTAGAGGCTGTTCTGATGGCGCTATGCCTGGACTTAACACAAAACTTGGCATGTAGAAAACACTCAAACAGAAGCCGTGGTTGCTGTTGTTTCTGAGGGAAGGATGAGACTAGTAAGTGCTCAATAGTTGTTCATTGTTTGGTTATTACTAATTGGGAGCTGCCGTGTGGCAGGAGAGGCCTGGTGCCAGGCAGTACAGTGCCATTTCCTCCTCCCAATGGCTCTGTGTGTGAGGCCAGGTATCATTTGTTCTGGTTTGCAGATTAGGAAGCCGAAGCCCAGAGAGCTTGAGTAACTTGGTGCAAGTCACAAAGATAGTGAGAGGCAGAGCTAGGGTTGAATCAGGTCTTCCTGCTTAAGTTTCTGACCGTCCAGACTGGGCCATGGTTCTGACCACACCTGCCTGCAAGGCCTGGGTGAGGGTAGGGTGGTGGCCTGATAACACGTTGCCTCTGGGCGGTGATACAATGCAGGGCCAGGTCGTGGAGGTGGAGAACAGGCAGGGGCAGAGGCCTCAAGGCAGAGTCTTGAGTTGCAGAGAGACATCGGGCCCCAGAGAAGGAGCAGGGCCAGGGTCCGCAAGGATCTGAACACCCAGCAATCCCGAACTGAGCCTCAAAGGGACAAGGGCTGTCTCCCCCGTGCCCAGTACAGTGCTGACCCCTAGCAGTGCTCCTTGAAGACACAGCAGTCACACGAATGAACTGATGGATTTGCAGATTGATTGATATTGTGAAGGCAGCAGCTGATTTGGAATTGGTGGACAGGATGTGTTGGAGTGGGAGAGAGATTTGCACTTCTGGACTTTTCCCCTTTAAAAAGGGAGCAGTTCAAAACAGAAGAACAACAGGAATATTTCCCTTGGAGCGCAGCCAGCGCACACAATGCCTCCTTTTCTTCCCAGGGCAGGAGCCGTTAGGGGCCCAGGCCCTCGGCGGGTGTGTGCAGCCCGGAGCCTGCCCGACATACTTACACACTTGTGCTCTGGAACACAGAGCCCCCTGCCTGCCAAGCCCAACACAAAGGCCTCCTTCAGCACAGCCCCTGCTAGGTATGGTGTCAGCGGCCGCTGATTTTGAAAGTCCCCCCTCCAGGGCTACAGTGAGGCTCTTGTGGCGGTGTGTCCCCACTACTGTGTGGAAAGAGGAAACAGTGATGCTTTCTCAACCATCCAGTCTCCTTCGCAGGCCATGAGGCATGGAGTTAAACAGCCCAGCAGCTTGAGAGAAAGCAAGGGAGCTTCCTGTTCAAAGATCAGCCATTCATCAGAAACTATTGTTCATGCTCAGGGCTAGGTTCTGTGGATTCGTGGATGATGAAGACAGGGGATAAAGCCCCTTTAAGGAACTCATGGTTCAAAACAGGAGGTAGAGACCTAAACAAGGACACATGGTGTCATAGGGGTGGGCAAAGGCATGATAGAAGACCACGAAAGCATCACAGTGTGGTATCTGAGCTGGGCTTTGAAGGATGCACAGAAGTTCACTAGGCAGGCTGGGTAAAGCAGTCCTCTAGCCAAGAGATGAAAACAGGTACAGTGGGCTTGAGGAATGACCAGTGCACCAGGCCTAGCATGCAGGGTGGGGGGCCCAGGAGGGAGACGGCAGGAGCTGGAAGTCAGCTCATTTTATTCTATAGAGAGTAGGAAACCCACAAAGGTTCTTCAGCAGGAGAGGAACCAGATGAAGGCTGGGTTTGGGATACAGCTCTGGCTGCAATGAGGGAGTGTGTGTGTCCCTAGGGCCTGGCTCATTAGTAGACAGTAAGTATTTATGGACTGATTTCGAGAGGGAAGAGAGAGTCGCAAATCTGACGAGAAGTCTGGCCAGACAATGCTTTTCACTAACGGCTCCTTTTATGTATTTTTTTTTCTTTTAAAAGAACAGCAGTTTTTCTTCTCCTTTATTGAACCATCACCAATGGTTCAATAATCTGAGATTGCAGGCATAATTACATAACGTCTTATACTGCTGGTAGTTTCCTGAATGTTGGCTTGTTTTCCGGAATAATTTTGTCAGCTCCTTGACAGCTGGGGCAATGCCTCCTGTGCTCTCTCTGCATTGCCCACAGCATCTATCACATGCTGAGCATACAGTAGGCCCCAGGTAAGCAGAAACACAAAACAGATTCATGGAGCCTAAGAGCAGGACAGGCTCTTGCAATTAACTTGTGCAACTCTCTCATTTTACAGATGGGGAGCCTGAGACCCGAGAAAGGGAAACGTATGTCCTGTTGGAAGATGCGTTCACATTCCTACTTCTAGGCTCTGGCGTTTCATGGTGGGGACCTGGGCTCAGTGAAGGCTTTCAAGTGCTGACACTGAGGGTCAAGGCACAGACTCTGAAATAAACCAGCGATGAGCCTGGGTAACAGCAGGGTATATAGAACACCAACACGCAAACAATACAGGCACAGAAGGTTGTGTTCATGTACATACACAATACATATTCAATTCTGAAAAGAGCATAGCCTGGTACAGGAACTGCTAGAGGCAAGAGAGCATAATAGGAAGGTGGGCTTTGGAGAAAGGCAGGCTTGAGTCCGAATCCCAGCTCTGCCGCTTACCAGCATATATTTAGCAAATTCCCTAAACTCTGCCAGCCCCAGTGTCCACGTACATAAAACAGAAAAAAACACAACTTCTTCCTTACAGGGTTGAACAGATGAATTGGGATGAAGTAGAGCAAATGCTTACCATAGGGCCTATAGTGGGAATTGAAAAGTGATGAACTAGAGAGAAAGTAAGAAAAGGGCAGGACTTGGCCGCCAATGGGATTCATTGATTATAACCTTTGGTTACTAAACACTTACGGTAAGTCCCCTACATACGAACAAGTTCCATTCCAAGAGCACGTTTGGAAGTCCAATTTGTTCGTTAAGTCCAACAAAGTTAGCCTAGGTACCCAACTAACACAATTGGCTGTATAGTACTGTACTGTAATAGGTTTATGATACTTTTCACAAAAAATACATAAAAAACAAACAAACAAACAAAAAAGAAAACACTTTTAATTTTACAGTACAGTACCTTGAAAAGTACAGTAGTACAGTACAACGGCTGGCATCCAGGGGCATGTTTGCACCTTTGAAAGTTCACAACTTGAAGGTTCGTGTGTAGGGGACTTTCTGTACTTTAGTTCAGGCAGTGGATTGGGGAGGAGAAGGAAGTGTCAAAAACTGCAGGGTTTCAGACCTGGGTATCTAGAGAGTGGCGGGAACCACAGCCGAGGTAGGGAGGTCAGGAGGGAGAAGAGATCTGAGAGTAGGAGACTGGACTGTTAGTGTCCTCGGGCACGAGTGTGCCTGCCTAGGGGTTCACCCACAGAGAGGGGTTTATCCTGTGAGGGTGGCCCAGCAGACAGTAGAAAAGGTGGGCCTGGGGCAGAGGAGAAGCCTGAAGACGGGAGTGTAGATTCTAGAGTCATCTAGAGTCATGCAGAGGTGAGGGGGGCAGTGAGAAGCTAGAGTGACATTAGAGGAGTGTGGGGAAAGTCACAGCGGGGAGCGGGGGGCGGGGAAGAAGAACCAGTGTGGCTCGCAGCCCAGAAATCCAAAGGAGGGTGAGTGGAGAAAACCAGTGAGCACAGTGTCAGTAGCGCAGGGGGAAGATGCCTGGGGCTGACAAGAGGGTAGAGGCAACAGGTGGGGCTACTCTTCGATACTTCAGTGGAATTCAGGAGAGAGATGGGCAGCCGCTCAAGGGAGGGATAAGGTGAACTGCTAGGACAGGGAGTGTGTTTGCAGGCCAAGGGGAGAAGCCAGGGGAGAGGGATGGACTGAGACACCAGAAAGAGAAGGGGACATAAGAGTCAACATTTACTCCAGGCTCTGTGTTAAAACATGCCACGAAACTGAATTTCACCTTCACCACCACCATAGGCACTAGGCGACCTTATGAGTCATATTAGTCGTATTTTGCGATGAAGAAACCAGGCACAGAGCACTTAAACAACTTACCCAGGTTAGCAGTAGGCAGACCTGAGATTTGAAGGATCTGAAGCCAGAGCTTCATGGCCAGTTTGAAGCAGAGTGTTTCTGGAGGTGGGAAGGGAAGGTTTTTAAGGCTCTGGCCAGGGACAGAAGAGCACAGATGAAGAGAAACGGCGAGGTGGAGATGAAAGCACTCAAGCCACATGACCTCCACCTTTTCAGTAAGGGAGGAACTGCCCCCGTGCTGAGAACGAGGACGTGTGGATGGATTTGAGAGCTCAAGGGAGCAGGTGAGGTTTGCAACAGTCCGCGAGGGGGATGAGAGACAACTGAGACAAACGTGAGGGTGACAAGTAGCAGCTGAGGTCAAAGGGCATGGGTTTAAAATGAATCCAGCAGTCCCAAGGCAGGATCAGAGAAAGGGCACAGTAGAGTTAAATCTAGGATTGGGGTTTACAAAAGTCAAAGGTGTCAAGGGGGAAGACGGGAGAGGGCAAGGGAGGACACAAATAGTGTGGGTGGTGGCACAGTGGGCGAGGGGAATATTTTCAGCGTCATGTCACCCATGACAACAAGCACAAAGGTGAGGACAGGGCAAGCAGCCACGATGTGCTGTAACCAAGGTCTGCTGATGGGCCGTCCCGCCCAAAGACACCCTGATCACAAAGGGGCCCAGAAGCACCCCATTACCCATCCCCAAATAAGCCTTCTCGGTTTAACAGTGAACGAAGCCTCATAACTACACTGGCCAAAACCATCGCCACAAACTATTCAACACATGTGGCTACTGAGCATTTGAAATGCGGCTCGTCTGAATTAAAATGTGCTGTGAGTGTAAAATGTGCGATGGATTTCGAAGACTTACGATGAGAAAACCAATGGAAAAATATCTCATTCATTTTTTTGTTAAAATGTTAAAATAATGATAAATTGGGTTAAATAAAAATATATTATTAATGTCACCCGTTTCCTTTTTATTTTATTTAATGTGCTGCTAGAACGTTTTAAATGTGACCCGCGTTACGTTTCTATTGAGAAGAGCTGGTCTGTAAGGCTACTGTGATATTACACGTGTGCTAGATAAATGTATCCTGCCAGCAGCTCATTAAAGCAAATAAGGTTATCTGAATAGCTCTCTCAGCTGTTCTCTGAGAGAATGGGAAACAGAACTGATAAGTTTTGATTTGTTGGATGTGGAAATAGAGGGCCAGGGAGATGTGACCTGAATTAGGAAAGGGTTCCTCTGTGGGGTATGAGAGAGGATTTTACAGCATGCTACTAATTGAGGCAAAAAAAGGGCCGAACATTCAAAATGAGACCAAATGTTGGAAAAGCCCACAAACCTGCCAGTGACCACAAAGGCCAGCCTCCCTTTTGGTGTCCAAGCTCTGCACCAGGCCATTCTCAACCTCCCCAGCTCCCGGCTGCCCCCTCCACTGACCTTGGGGTGACCTCCAAACCCGTCCCCTTCGTCTGCTCTCACCAGTCTCTCCCAGCACCCTAAGCCCTACAACCTCACGCATTCCAAACAGTCTTCCCCACTGGCCAGAACGAGGGGCCCTCCTGTAGCCCTCCCTTTCAGGAGCTTCCTGCCAACAATCAGAAAAGGAGGCAACATGATACAGCACGACTAGCATGGCTTGCGAGCCAAGAAATCCAGATCTGTCCGAGTTTTGCTGTGAGCTTGACTCCTATCACAGCTCCTCTGGGCCTCAGCTGCTTCATCTGTCGTATTATAACGGACCTAAATCTATTGACTTATTGGAGGGTTCAATGAGATACTGGAGTAAGAGGTCTTTGTCAAAGACGTGTTACACAAATGAAAGAGAACATGGTACTCTAGCACCAGAAGGGGAAGGAGAGAAGTGGAAAAGGGAAAGTCCTAGCAGGAGGGGATGCCATTTGCGAAGATGAGGTATGAATCCCCCCTTGTACTAAGAGGGGCAGACTTTCCCCACTGGCAAGAGGGCGCCTCTACGAAGGGCAGGCACAGGTCACAGCCTTTCTATCAGACATACCTTCCTGCTCACACACCTGACTTCAGGAATTTTCCTGCAGCTGAATAAATAAACGTGGGTCCGGAGAAAATGTCCTAAACAAAACCGAATGCATCTGTTAATGAACTGCTCGAGATTCTAATGATACTCAGCACTGAAAAGAGGGTTTTAAACTCCATTGAGAAAAGCTGTAATTTGCCCCAGATTCACCCTCACCCCCCAACCCCCCACCACTCCTCTCCCAACGGAATGAAGGGTGGAGAATGAAGAATCCAAGGAGTGAAAGACATTTTCTCGATGGTATAATGGGCTCTGATCACCCAATATCCAATAAGCTGTGCTGAGTACATTTGCATTCTATTTAACCCTAATTCTAACGAAGGAAGAATTATCCCCATTTTACAGAGGGGAGTACTTGAGGCTAGGAAGAGAGCAGGGAGAGCTCAAAACTAGCCCTTTCTATCTAGCAGTCTTTTTCATTGTACTCTCCTTACATAGGCCCAGAGGTGATGTAATGACCTGTAATATGTGCAAGATAGAGGATTAGGAGAAAAACATAGCGGAACAGTATGCAAAACCTAATTTTTATTAAAAAATTTCTATCCAGATATATATGTGAGCGTATACCTAGGTCTATGCAAGGATATAGCTATATCTCACTTAGGTATAGTGCCAAGTCTAGAACAATACACTCCAAACTCTCCCATATGCCCTAAACACCAATTCTTGACAGTTTGTGGGGTTTACTCCTTCATACATTCTTATATTATTCTGAATGTTTGCTACTAACTGGTATAATATTTTAAATAATTAATTTAAAATTTCCCAGTCGGGTTTATTGAGTCTTTCAAACTACAAAGACCAGCCACTCACACATACACACACACTCCAAAAATTATTCAAAAAATAGAAGAACTTTTCTCCTTACCATTATTTTCCTTATCAATTAAAAAAACCACACAAATTTCACCTTGTCCTTCAAGAGTCCAATTTTTTTTTTTTTTTTTTTTTGCAGTACGCGGGCCTCTCACTGTTGTGGCCTCTCCCGTTGCGGAGCACAGGCTCCGGACGCGCAGGCTCAGTGGCCATGGCTCACGGGCCCAGCCGCTCCGCGGCATGTGGGATCTTCCCGGACCAGGGCACGAACCCGCGTCCCCTGCATCGGCAGGCGGACTCTCAGCCACTGCGCCACCAGGGAAGCCCAAGAGTCCAATTTTTTAAGCTTAAAAGTCATTAAAATAGGTAGCAAATGTCTTACGATGCAATAAATATTTTTATTTATAAAATAAATAAAAAGAACAGGTGTTTTGGTGTCCTTCCCCAGCAGACGGCAGACGCCACGGCTGAGAGGAGTGGGCACAATGACTCACCACAGGGCCCCGCCATCTTATCTTCATCTTTCCAGGTGTCCACTCTCACCCTTCACTTCTTAGAGTTTCCATCTCAAACCATCATGCATCAAGCATCCCATTTTCTCCCCCTAACTGCTACTCCCCAGTTAAAATTTACCCAAGGAGTAGTAAAATTCATCCCCTAATCTAATAAAGGAACCTACAATGTTAATGGCTTAGAATTTTCTTTCTGCTTCCTTGTAATGTATTAGCATTTTATTAAGAGCTTTCTGAACATAACTGTATTAACTCGAGAGTGATTTGAACAGTGGAGAAGTCAAGCTAATTCGCCAGTGGGAGATGCAACCTGTGACTGTGGGCTACAGTGACATCCTGAATGTCCACCACTCACCTTCCAGCCAGCTGTTGCCATGTGGGGATTAATTCAAGGCTAGTATTGCCAGACCTGATTTTTTTCAAAAGAAGCCAGGAATGTGGATTTATGTAAAATCTGATCTTTTAATGTCGACTTAATTCTTTTTTTTTTTTTAACACTGCGCAGGTCCAATAAACCCACATGCACACCAAATGTTGCCCGTGTGCCCACCAGTTAGGCATCGAAGTGGTCTCAGCCCACCTTTCCAGCCTCACCCCCAACTCCTCTGGCCCTGACAAATGCAGCCACACCTCGCTTTGCCTTTGCTCACTGTACCAGCCCCTTAAGATGCCCTTTTCTGTCTTCTCTACCAGAGTCTTTCCCACCCTTCCAGAATCTTCTTAAATTGTGCCAACAATTCCTAATTCTCAATATCAATCTCAATTAGTATTGCCCATCCTCCAAAAAGCTATAACCCGCCATCGTATTTCCATTGACTCCAGCACTTTGCACGTTCTGCCTCTCATTGCCATTATTTCCACATGGTTAAATCTTTCCGGTAAAAAATAAAATACATTGGAAAAAAGGAAGGAAGGATTGTGTGTATGTGTGTGTGCGATAGCTATGACTTTGGTCCTATTCTCATTTTACAGGAGAGATAACCAAAACTCAGTGAATAAGTGATCTTCTTGAGTTTTCTGTATATCCTCTAGCTGTGCATCTTCTGGGTTTCCTTCTGCTCCCGCTACCCAGGATCCTACTCCTTCCTTCTCCAACTGGTAACTCCTGCTCAGCCCACAAGATGCTTTACCTACCAGTGTCTTCCCCTTCTCTACACACCAATCAGGATGGGTCTCCCTCCCCCACATTCTGTGTTCCCACAGCACCCTGTAAGGACACCTGTCAGCACACTCATCAAACTATCCTGTCATTAGCTATCTGATTCTTGTCTCTGTTGAGCTGAAAGCTCCTTATCTAGCCTGGTACCTGGCCCAGAGCAAGTGATCAGTCAGTATTTATTGGATGGCAGGAGGGAAGGGAGGGAAGGAATGATGCAGGGAAGGAGGAAAGAGGGAAAGAGAGAAAAAAGGATAGTAACAGCCCACAGGCAATCAACGAACGTGAGGTATAATGAACTGCAGGGCTCCAAGCCCCGCTTCTGGGGTGAAAATGACGCTGGCCCTTTTGTGCTCCACCCCAAAGCAGACGATTGGGAAGACTCCCACTGCACCCCCTTCTTCTCCACCCCCAGGGTCGGGCAGGCAGGTGGCAGGTTGCTGCTTGGCTGCGGGGTGCCAGGAACCAGCATTCACCTCCACTCTTTGTTCCAGGCCTCCAGCTCTAGGGAATGTGATTTTCTGCATTAGTCAGGCTCTGCTTTGGAAGGATAACTTCAGTTATGATGGGTGATGGTGGGGCTGAGTCTTCCCCAGAGGCTCCTCACCACTACTCGACCAAAGTCAAGCTAGGGAGGGAGGCCAAGGACACCATTCCTACAGGGAATTCAGAACCTCAGAGAACTCACCTAGAAGGCAAACGATCTGGGGAAGGGTCACAGGGTCCAACCTCTCCCAGGGCTGGGGCAGGATTCCCAGGTCCCCTCCCACCCAGACTCGACATCCAAGCAGCTGGGGCAGAGGAAGCAGGGTTCCCCTCATTTCCCCTTTCTCCTCCCTCCTCATCCCCTATTTCCTCCCTGGGACCCACCCAGAACCTCCCCCCAACTCCGCAAGGGCTTTCGATACCCACCTCCAGGTTAACTCAGAATAGCAGGCTCTCTGTGAGAGCCTTGGGCAGGCCCAGCATCCACAGTCAGCCCTTTAGGCTCAGTAAATCCTCAATAAACCAATAAGGTAGGATCTTTTGCCCGATTTCAAAAGTAAGAAGATGAAGGTCAAAACCATCTTATAATTAGAAAGGAAAAAAAAGTCTTAAAACAAAAGGAGACGACATTAAAACAAAATACTTAAAAAAACAAACTAAGAAGACCCAGAACTTCAGCTAGAGAACTGACCAAATAATCCTACAGTTTTAAAAAGAAAAAGAAAGCTAATTTTATTGACTACTTATTATGTGTCCAGCGCTTCATGTGCACTATCTCATTTCGTCCTCGGGGTAACCCCATAATGCAGTCTCTTATTATCTCCATTTTACAGATAAGAAACTGAGGGCCAGGGAGGTGGTGTGACTTAACCAAAGCCCAGACATTCTTCTCTTCCAAGGGGCCACAGTACTGGGGTAACAGGTTACCGTGTGGGGTAACATATTTGCATTTTAACAATAGCTCTCTGGAGAAGACAAAGTAATCCAAAGGAATGAAATGACTCTAATGCCAGGAATTTCAGGCCTCGGCTCTGCCTGTGGGCAGAGTTCTTAGGGCAAGAACCTCTGGCACCACCGGGCATCACCCGAAGGTGGCCACCCACGGGCCCGGCTAACACAGGGCTCCATTCAGCAGCTGGCAAAGCCCAGGGCATGGGGTTAAAATGAGAGAGAAGAGTGGGTCAGAAGGCTAGCCCCGAGGCAGACACAAGAGTGGAGCAAGCGAGCAACTGCAGAAGCACGTGATTCCAGGTGCTCCACGTATGTCCCCTCATGCAAAAGTATCAGCCTGCTTACCAGTGTGGAAGAGGCACTCCCAGCATTAGTGTCAGGACCAGGCAGTGTGCTGGTGCAAGAGGCCTGGGTTCCCGTTCCAGCTCAGTTACCTACTCCCAGGCCACCAGGACCTGCCACCTATCCTCAGTATACTCATCTGTGAGACTGGAGCAGGCGCCCGTGTCTAGGTAACCAGTGAGGTTTCCTAGAGACAAACTCTAGGTGATGGGACCCAGAATGGGTGCCAAGGATGGGCAATGGGGGCCTGAAAGGACACTGTTCATTGGCTTTTATCAAGGCTCTACTGAAAAGCACTCCACGCCAGATGCTGCCCCAAGCACGGGGGATAAGGACGGGAGCTTATACCCAAGAGAGGACAGCCTCCAGAGTAACGCTCATGAATCCTCCACTAAGAGGAGTGATGCCTGCTGCCCACGGGCCAGGTTTGCGGGGGGTTCAGGGAAGCCCTCCCAGAGCAGCCCATGTGTGTGAAGAAGATGGGGACGATGACTCTCTGTAAGCAAAGAGTGGAGGCACTTATCCAAAACAAAGCACTAGAGAGAGGACATGCAAATTTAGGAAGGGCGCGTCATTACCTCTGGAGGTAATGGGCATGGTCAGAGCCAGGTGACAGAGCCGGAGTTAGGACCCCATCCTGCCTGACCCCACAGCTTTCGCTCTTAATTTTTATCCTGTCCTCACTCCTGCAGCATGTGTGCCTATGAGTGGATTCAGGGTGGAGAGGGGAAGGAAGGAGGTGTGAGAACAGGCAGAAAGGCTGGAGAGAAGGGTGGGGAAGACAGGAATGGATAGTAAGCACTTTCTTACCAAAACAAATTGGCAGCCATAGTTTTTCTAGACAGACTCTCCTGTGGTTGCCTATCGTGGTTTTTAAGAGCACGGGGTTCTGGGATCAGGCAGGTCTGGGCTGAGCCCCTGGCTGCACCATTTAATACCTCTGTGACCTAGAGCAAGTATTTAACCTCTTGGAGCCTCACTTTACTCACCAGTACAATGGGAATGATAGCAATTATCCCTCATTGGGTACTCGGTAAAGATTATATCACCGCTATATTTAAAGGGCTTGGCCTAGTGTCTGGCACATGGTAAGAATTCAACAAAAGATAGCAAAAAACCAACCACTATTCTAATGCTGCTCCGGGGGGGCTCTCATCTCTCCAGGCATCCTCCTCAAAATCAACATCTGGCCAGTTCCCCCACATCCTCACTGACTCCCTCCCTCCTCCGTTCAGCCTCCTTTTCATTCCCACCATTTCAGAACCCACTTCAAAGCTATTTTTCCCTGTGGTTCTCTTCCCTCCTAGGATTCTAGCTTGCATTTGATCAAGTGATTCATCATGTAATCTACACAAGCTCCTTAACCTCTCAAGAACATAACTGCCTATTCTGTGGCTGTTTCGATGGACTGGTTCACATGGGATTGGCAATCAACGCAGAAGCTGATGGGTTTGCAGGCCGATAGGAGTTACCGAACCAGTTGCCCATGTGTGCCCGTAATTTGTAAATTTACTTCTCGATATATATTAAAACCTTCTACCCAAACTACAAATTATGTGCTTTTGCAAATTTGCCAAACTATTAAATGAAATTTACTACTGCTCAGGAATGTCTTGCAGTATCTCTGTCTTGGACAGAGATAGATGGGTATATGAAAGATTAGGGCGAGGGACGGTGGGAAATTGGGAACTAAAGCTCACTGACTTTCGGGGGGGGTCTTAACCCTTTTTGTGCCATGGACCTCTTTAGCAGACTGATTAAGTCTATGGACCCTTTCTCAGAACGTTTTAAAATATATAAAATAAAATACATAGCTTGACTACAAAGAAAACCAATTACATTGAAATATAATTATTACTTTTTCAAATGAGTGTGTAATATAGTAGTATATGTTCCTTATTAATGCATTAAATAATAAGCTCTAGCAGCAGGTATACTAACTGCTGTAATTTCAAAGCTGTGATGGGCATAAATCATGTTCCAGATATATGCAGCAACTGAAATTTGATATGAAAATATCTGTGATTTCTACTGGTGACAATGTCACAGATACTGCAAATACACTGTGGTTTGTTGCCTACATTCATAATCGAAGAAAATGCTAAATAAAGATGTTATTATTTTCCCCACCCAAGTTCACAGACTCCTCTGAATTCTACCTATGAGCCCCCTGGGGCTGTTAACCCCCAAGTTAAGAATCTCTGTTTGATCCTTCATAACTCAGTAAGCACCTGTACTGAGCAGAGTCCTGAATTCCAGCTCACTTTCATCTCTTTCTCAAGGAATCTCCACCCTCAGCCCTTCCTGCCTAAGAAGGTCAAGTTCTGCACATATGACCCTCCTCTGGCCTCCCCTCCTATCTGGTTAGCCAAAGCTGACCAGAGACTGACCTGGAGAGAACACCTCAGCTTCTAGAGAACCAAGCTCAGACAATAGGATCCTCTCTGGAACTTGAACTCAGAAACAAAGGAGAGTGTGATAGTACAGTGAGGTGGCGGGGAAGGCGGGGGGCGCGGGCACAGGTGCTGAGTTGAGCCAATGGTACTCAGCGTGAAGACCAGTGACCACTTGCACCGGTGGAATATCCTCGGACTCAGAACGCTCTCCCTGACACCTCAAGGACGCCTGGCCTCCTTCCAGGCCTCTGCTTAGATATCAATACTGCATTTTATAGCTCCTCACTCGCTTCATTAGAGCCAGCTTAAGGGAGTCTCTGTTTTCTGTATCAGAAGAACCCTGAGTCAGTATTACCAACAGCATGTACAGGTGAGGAACCTGAACTTCTTCGGTCAACATGAATCATTTGCCCCGGCCCACAGGGCTAGTAATCCTTCTTTGAGGAAGAGAGGAGTGATGGCCTTTATTATTTATTTATTTAAAAATCATACAAATGGGGCTTCCCTGGTGGCGCAGTGGTTGAGAGTCCGCCTGCCGATGCAGGGGACACGGGTTCGTGCCCCGGTCTGGGAAGATCCCACATGCCGCAGAGTGGCTGGGCCCATGAGCCATTGCCGCTGAGCCTGCGCGTCCGGAGCCTGTGCTCTGCAGCGGGAGAGGCCACAACAGTGAGAGGCCCGCGTACCAGAAAAAAAAAAAAAAAAATCATACAAATGATACATGAAACGATCTCTTAAAACACTTAACCAATTACTAATGAAGTGGCCCCCTGCTACACACTTGGTATCGCACCTAAGAAGTGTAGACCATGATCATACTAGGCTCTACTCAGCCGCTACCCAACTTGACGTTCCTTGTCTTTTAAACCTTTCCCCAACTGTAGGATGGCTACATTTTTCAAGGCGGATGGGAGTGGGGTGGTAAGGACCAGCCGATGAACACAGCACTTGGAAACACTCAGCCCTGATGTCTGGTGCCCTGCTATGAAAATCAAAATTGATTTCACTGAGAGCCAGCATCTCTGGCTTCTGGGCAGAAACCAGGCTGTGGAGGAGAACCAGCACCGAAGGCTGGAGCAAATTCTTCCCAAAGCCATATTTCTCTCCCCGCTGTCCCTTGCCGTCAGAGCAACAAACATCTCCAGCCAATAAATTTTACTTACTTTGGAGAAAATATCGGAAGGGGGGAGGGAATCAGGGTTTGTGTCTTCTTCCACAATGCCTGTGTCCCCAGAAAGTTAAGTGAGGGGCAAGGCCCAGGCCCCAGAGCCCCGACAAGACAGTGAAGCGTTCCTTTTGAAAACAGACTTCTTTCCCTTGGAGAAGGAAACTTCAGCCAGCTTCTTCAGACACCACCAATCTATAACTGCCTGCATATCACATTAACCATCTACTTGAGATCTTAGGGCAGCATTTATTTTATCAGGGAAACTGCGACAAGCCTATTTTTATTGGAAGGGCCCCTCTTCTTTCCTTTAATCCTACTTTGAAATATTATCCATGTAGACTGGAAACTTCACAGAAAGGTCTATTAGAAGCCTCTTAGTCTAAACTCTGGGTCTGGAAGATTAGCATTCTGAAGCACAGAGAGGTTAGCAGTCCAGCTGTTAATCACACAGCTAGTTAGCAGTAGATCTAGGCTCCAATCCCGTGATGCCCTGGCTTCCAAGCCCGGGCCTCTTCCCACATAGTCTACTACAGAATAGCACCAAGTGGCCAGCTGTCTGACCCCCAGAGACAGAGAGCTCTGTCAATCCCAGTTTTATCATTTATTAGTTCCATATCCCCAGGCAAATCACTTAACCTCTCTGAGCCTCATTTTTGTCATCTGTACATCCGAGATTATGATCGTAACTATCTCTAGGATTACTGCACGCATGAAATGTGCCAGGGTTTGACACACACGGACCCTGTTATTATATTGTACTGCTCCTGCTTCACATACTGAAGTGAATGGATCTGCCATGTGAAATGTGATAACTGTATCCGCACAGCTGCCCAGAGATAAGCAAGAAAAGATGGTTATCAAACCCATTTTACAGTTAGGAAAATTTAGTCCCCCGCAAAGATGCCATAACTTGCGTGAGATCAGAGTTTTAAAACTGAGCACATTCTTAGCTGCCCTAACTGTCCTCCCTAGCACACCATCCGAGGAATGGGTTGACTTAGAAGTAAAGGTTACCTCTTTCCCCACGCTCCACAGAGCAAAACCGTCTATCTCTGGCTCACACTCCACGACCCTTCCTTATCAACTGGAATCAGCAGAGTGCCTGGCACAAAGAAGAGACACGATGCAGTTTTGATGAATGAGTGAATTACTGTATCATTGAAGATCCTGATCTGCAGATAAGCTGGGCACTGCGTGGGCCCAGCTGCCTGAAGCACGCGTCTCGTTGCAGAAAGCTGGAGGCAGGCACGCAAGAGCTCCAGGAGCGGCGAGCGAGAACCCCATTCTCTCCATGCCTTCCCATAGCCTGCTCTACGGGGAGGAAGACTTTGACAAGACCGAGAGCTAGGCCCCTGACCTCAAGGGTCCCATCCAGAGCGTTTCCAAACCTAGCCCACATGGCTCAATCCAGGGCCCACAAGACAACTGTGAGGCACACGTGACCGTCCTCCAGCTAAAACAGATGTAATAACATTGCAGGCAAGGGGCAGTGAACAGGCCAGGGAGATGGCCCATCTGTCTTCCTAATTGTCAACTCTGCCCATAACAAAATTTGTCTCCCTGTCACACCTTAGGCTGCTACTGAACTGAAGCAAAACCAAGATATCCATCTTCCAGCCACGAGCAGCAGCCTTCACAAAGTGCGAGGGACAGAAAGAGGCTGTTTGACTAGAAGCAGAGAGAGCTGGAAGGAGCCCTGGCCTGAGAGTCAGGAGCTGGGGTGGGGAGAGGGTGTGTCTGTGTGTTGCAGGGGTTATTGGGCAGTTACTGCACCTCACTGGGCCTCTGTTTCCTATAAAATTAAAGTCCAAAGTTCTAGAAAGTGGGGTCAATGGGGGAAGAGGAGGGCTGTGAATCATGTGACATTGTATGCAAACTATTTTAGGTTATATGCATTTGGAAGAGAGTATCCATAATTTTCATCAGAATCTCAAAGATATACGTAACACTCCCCCCCCATAAAAAAGTTAAAAAATAGTAGACTAGATGGTTTTCTAGTCTAGTAAGCATTTACTGAGCACCTTCTATGTCCTTCTCTGTGTTAGGTACATGATAGGAGAGTCCTGCCTTTACGAAGCTCAGGTGCATTTTATGCTCGCTGTGATAGAAGCCTGTCAGGGGAGCTTCGGAAACAAAGAGGGAGCATTTGACTCTCTGGTCAGGAAAGGCCTTCGGGGTCGTGGGGGAACCTTACGTTAAATGTTGATGTTGAAAGCTGAGCGCGCATTCACTGGGTGAACAAGGAGGAAGTGTATTTTAGAGAAAGGGCAGCATGTGCAAAGGCAGCAAGTGTTCCAGGAACTTCCTGAAGGGCAATTGTGAGTAGAATATAGGAGATGCTCACTGGGGGCAGCGGGGGGAAGAAGCCAGAAATGAGGCTGGAAAGGCAAGCAGGGCCCAGATTAGGAAATGCCATGCAAGCCACCCTAAAAAATATTCCGTTGTAGGCAATGAGTTCATTCTAGTTTTAAAAGCCTAGGGTGAACCACCACGCCCAGCATGAATCTTTCTGATTTCTGGCAGAAGCCTTGGTCAGTCATGAACACAGTGGGCAACAGGGAACAACTGGAGGAAAGAACTGCTGCCTCTTAGCACCCTGAGTGGGCATGGGCTGTCTGCAAAGTTGCCGGTAGTAAGTGCGTGCATGGGGCGGGTGAGTCCCGCACCGGCATGTTAGTCTCTCCTTCTTCTCTCCCAGCCAGGGGGACTCCAACTGCCCGTGATTATGGATGAGAAAGGAAGGTACTGATTGGTCCAGGTGATGGGATGCAGAAGTAAGGCACATGCCCATTTGGGCCCCTGGTCATCACTTGGTAAACAGTCTTTCAGTCCCTCCAAAGGACTCTGCTACTTGCCTCAGGGCCCTCTCACATGCCGTTCCTTCTGCCAAGAAGACTCTTTCTGCCCTATTGAACTAGTTACTTCTTATCAGCCTTCCGACTAAGCGACTACTGTATGTATCACAGATTCTCATAGTGCCTTATCCTTTCCTTTCAAGCAATTCAGCACTGTTTGTAATTCTATATTTATTTGAGTGAGTTGATTCAAGTCGGTCTTGGCCACTAGACTGCAAGCTCCATGAGGCCAGACAGTGCCAGTTTGGTTCATATCTGTATCCCACTCCCTTGCCTGGTGCCTGGCGCAGAGCAAGTATTTGTTGATTGAATGAAAGTCTGGTGTGGACCCTGAGCCATTCCCCATTCTCACTGCCCATTAACATTCCCCATAACTCAACTCACATTACGGTCCAGTGAGGAGGAGGTTTGGACATGGGCAGGAGGGTTGGACTTGAAAAGGCAATATCAGAGTGAACTCTGCCTTTATTCCAAATGTAGCTCTGTGTTCTCCTGTGTCCTGTTTTGAAAGGCTCTAAGGGAACCCACATTTGGTTTACCCAGGCAAGTCCTTGGGAACCGTGTTCAGGATGCTTTCTCCCCAAGCCTCAACCGGGTCACCGGCTGCATCTGGTCCTCCCCTAACCCTACTTGGTCAATAGGACTTTGCCCAGGCTTCACTGGGTCATCCTCAGAAAGGAGGAGGAGCCTCCATCTCCTTCTCCTGGAAAATACCTCCTCCCGGCCCTCCAAGCCCGAACCCTAGGGCGCCTGGGAACCAAAACCACTGGTTCCTGCAGTCCTGGCAGATGCTCAGGGCAAGTGCAAATGCAGACCTGGTGTAGGGGCCATGGGGCTCGACTTTCCAAATCCCATGCTAAGTAACTGGCCACTCTGCAGGGACAAAGTACTTGGGGTCAAAAGTTTGACCTTAAGGGAGAGATGACAGGGAGGGAATCTCACCAGTGGCCTGCGTGCTCAGCAAAAGCGCCCTCGGCAGGGGCGGCGGCCAGCACATCCGGCCCCCCTAGAGGCCCCCTTGCCTCCACCCAAGGTCGTGGTCCAACAGGAGCGCTGGAAAGTTCAGCCAGGGGCCGAGGGGTACCCGAGTAGGAATCGGGGGCCGGCTTTTGCGGAAGAAGGGAGACTAGGAGCTCGATTCCTGGTAGTCCTGGGAGCCGGCGGCTCAGTGGGTGCCCCAGTCCCAAAAGCTGCATCCCGGACCGCAGCGCCGGGCTCGGAGGCTCTGGGCTCGGAGGCGCTGGGCGGGGGCTGCACCATCCGAGCCGCAAGGACAACGCGGCCTCCCCGCTCCCCAATATCCTCCGTCCCCGGCACTAGGGCGCGGGGAGCGGGTGGGGCGGAAGGCGAGTGGCGCCCGCCCTTGGGCAGCCCCCTCCCCGCGCGGGCTCGGACCCCGGTGGGGGGCAGGGGGCGCCAAGTCGGCCCAGGCTGCCGCAGCCTCTGCTTTAGGGGAGCCGGGGATGCGGCGCGGGGAGGGGGCGAGGCGGGTGGCGGAGGCAAGGAAAGGGGCCGAGCGCCGGGGCCAAGACCCGGGTCGCGCCGGGCCGGTGCGGGAAGGGCCAGGGTGGCGGAGCGCCTTACCTCGGCGAGCCGCGGGAGGCCGGCGGGAGGCGCCGGCTGTGCCTCGGACTTCAGGGCGCACGCAGCCTCCGGGAGCACAGTCCCCGTCCCAGGCGCGCTCCACCAGGCTGGCGCACCCTCGTCGTCCGGGGCGCGCACCGCCTCGGGCGCCCTCTCGCCGGCGGGCTCGGCCTGAGCCCGGGGCGCACACCCAGCCGGGCACACCCACCGCGGCCGCTGCGGGACTGGCCAGGCGCGGGCGGCCGAAGCTGCGCCCGGCGTCGCCGGCTGCCAACACCACCCGAGTCCCCGCCTTCGCCAGGGGAAAAAAAGACTCCTGACGCGGCGCGGGCTTTGGTGTGTAGGAAGGGGCGGCATTGCGAAACCGAGGGGAGGGTCTTAGACTTGATAAACTCAAAAAGCTTTTGGATGGAGTTTGGAGGAAAAACTTTTTGAAGAAAGCAAACTCCTAACCTGTGTAGAGCGCTTTTCAGATTTCCAAAGTGCCTTCATATGCATTTACTTTAGTTCATCCTTACTACAACAGTAACTAACTGTTGAGGCATTTCTATCCTCTTACGGATGGGAAGACATCATCACACAAGGTAATGATTTGCCCAAGCCAGGACTAGAACCCAGTCTGGGTAACGGAGTCCGAGTGCAGTGAGGGGATGTACATCGCCCCAGGGATTTTTTCATTGCGGAGGTGGATGCAGGGTAGGGACGGATGTAACCGACCTTTTCCTCTCTCCTAAGTCATTTCCTTTTCCTTTTGCTTTTTTGCTTCCCACCATTGCTTTAGCCCCACTAAGTCACTTCACACTTTCATCTCCCACGACGCCTTTTATCAGTTCACAATATTTGCATTTCAGTCACTAACCTTGAATGACCTGCTCACTGCGTGCCACACCGTGCACAATAAAGTGCACAATAAACTTAGGAGCAAAGAGCTGGTACCGCCCCATTTTACAGATGGGGACAAACAGGCATGGGAGGGGTAGAATGTATGGAACCTGCAGGACTCCAGACCCCAGCTCTGACCCACTATGCGCACCTTTCAGAGGGTCCATTGGTGCCAGGTAAAACCTAACCAAAGGGATTTCATTTTTAACACTGAAACTGTGAAGAGGGGAGATAATTTGGGGCAAGGGACACTTCGGAGACTTTCTTTTTCCCATTTTGATGGAAACATGGTTGTTATAATGAGTTACTTCCTCTAGGGCACCACTAGAAGCAAATCAATGGCCCTAGAGCCACAATAAATGGCGCAGAGTTTTGGCCTCAGTATTGGGAATAATAGGGAGCAGTGGGGACTGTGGTGCACTTGAGGGCAGCTCCAGGCTCCTGCCCAAGTGAAGGGGCTGCTGCTACCCAGCTCTCGCCAAATTTCGCCATTCAGGGCAACAATATGACCAGATCGATCCAGTTTTCAAGAGAAGCTGTAAATCCAGATCTCCAAGTGAAGTTTCCCAATTTGTTGACAACTCATTTTTAAAATGCTAAGCACTTGATATATAAGTCAATATTGTTCAAGCCAAACGAAATTAGTTTATGGAACAGATCCAGCCCATGGAGCAGGGGTTTGTGCCCTTGAGTTTTGGGTACTTCACACTATTTCATTTGGGCCTCCCATTGCCCCTACAGGATGGACCCAGCATGGATTACGATTTCCATTTTATGGAAGAGGACACCCCTGTTCAGGAGGTTTCCCTCACTAGCTCAACGTTGCACAAGGTAATTGCTAGAGCTGGAACTGAAAGCTAGGCATTCTGATTCCTGATCCTGAAGCCTTTTCTCTCTGCATCCTCTGATCTCATTAAGATTGTGTTTCTTGGTTTCTAGGCATTGTGAGCCAAGTTAGGCATGGGGCTGGCACTGGGGTGTGGAGACAGAGCACCTTTCCTGGGAGGCTGGAGTGGGAGTGCCCGACTGCTGTCCTCGAAAGCTCAGCCTGATGACTCAGAGGTGAAGCTGTGTCTTGAGGGTAAAGCTGAGTCAGAGAAAACAAGGTCTGAATTGGGGCAGCCGGGGCTTCTGAATCTCAGATGAGTGTATTGAGAAACAGGATGAAAAACAAACTAAGCAAATACACCCACCCCCTTGCCCCTCACAAAACCAGAATCCATGGACACCGAGACATGGGCTAGAGCATTGCCTATTTTTCCTGTCATGACAGGAAAGCAACAAGAATTAGACTGGAAAGTGGACCCTTGGGCGGTCCTGAGAAGAGAGAACCCTTTGCAGACAGCAGGTCTTCTAGAATCTCAGGTTTGGGCATCTCCACTGCAAGACTCAGCCTGGGCCTTTCAGACAGAGTGAGTCTGATAATCCAATTTAGAATGACTGCATCACACTTCTGGAGCCTGGAGCTGCATAATCAAGGAACTGAGCAGCAGACAGAGAACGCAGTGCCTCCTTGCCTCCACCTTTTCCTGGAATTTGGGGGAGAGTGTAGGAGGATTAACAGGTATTCACCGTCTGCCATGTATGTGCCAGGCACTGGGTTGAGGATCTTACATACATGATCTCATTGGGACAATAAAAACTGTGAAATGGCTCTTATTCTCCTTTCAAGGATGGGGAGGCACAGTGTCACTTGCCTGCAGGTGCACAGCTAGTAAACTGGGGAGGTGGGTTCAAACACAGGTCTTGGTGACTCCAAAGACTGAATCTTCTCTAACTGGGGGCCTAGAAATTACAGCCAATGTGGAGATGGGTTACTCAGATCCTGCTTCAAGGAAGGACACACCAGTCAATGGTGTGTTGGTAGTGTTTAATAACTGGCTCCCAGGGGGCAAATGTGTGCATAGGTACAGTCAATGCTCATTATTGCAGGAAGTTTTATAAAGCGGCAGCAAACACTGAAATTGCTAATATTGAACCATTGCTCCCAGGGAAAATACAGGATTAGGTTCCTATAAGCCTTTTGGCACATTTTCATCAACTGATCAATACATAGATTTGTTTTATGTTTTTGTTTAAAGAAAAATATATATATATATACACACACATTATATTTTTAATATGTATCATTGTTTCAGTAACATTGAACTAATGGCCAACCGTGCCATAACTCACACCTGAACAAAGGTTATCCAACACACGTATTTTCTCCAAAAAACAGCCTTCTTGTGCTTAGGAACGCTGGTAGCACTTCAGCAGTATGCTTTGGGGCTGCCTTAAACAGTGAAATCACCTGCAAAAAGTGTGAACATGCAAAAGAGTGCCACCAAATAGACCACAAAAAGGACGTTTGTTTACAGCAAGAGGCTGAAATACGAAAGCAGAGGGTCACCTTGCAACCTCAGCTGGGAAGGTGCACACAAGTTGACTCAAAATTTTGGTAAAAATTTTGCACATATCCACAAATGACTACAAACTTGCTGCAAGTATTGATTTGGGGTTACAGATAAATTTTAGCAAAGTAAGTGAATTTGCAAACACAGAATCCACACGTTATGAGGAATGGCTGTGCATATAGGTATCCATGTACGCCTTCTGGGGCCCTTCATATCCGCTACCTATCCCTCCAGGTTTATCCCCCATTATCCTCCAGCCAGACTGGACACTTAACCATTCTCCAAACATGTCCCACACTTACCTAGCTTATGACTGAGCGCAGGCCACTGCCTATACCTGGACTCTTTCTCCTCTGTCTCCCAACACGCACATGCACATGCGCACACACACACATACACACACGCACGCACACACACACACACACTCTGTCTTCTCATGTCCAAATAATTCTGCCATGCAACTGTACCTTCTCCATAAAGGCCTTCCTGTTGCCCCAACAATGGGATTTCTCCATCCTGGGGACCACCGTGGCATTTTGAAGCCTGTGTCAGACACTGCTCATGTTCTACTGTATGGTCAGGGCCCTCAAGATGGCTGTTGTCTTGCTCTCTGTACATCCCCTGCTGTCCAGTCCCTGCTTCACCTACACCCTACTCACACGACTATTCAATCCTCTTAATCATAGGGCTTAATCAGTAACGGCCTATGGCGCTTGGCCTCCACCCCAGCTGCTGGTTTCCCTGGTAATTGATGAGCCAACCTGACGTCAATACCCCCTATAACTGGTAGATTCCACCCTCTCCCCTCTAGAAGACTGCTGCTAGGTCCTGCCACTGTCTGCTGTACATGGTGAGGTGTCACTCCAGGACTTCGCTTTGGACTTGTAAGAGTCACTATCCAATATATACTTAATGTCTCTGTCGTTGTCTCCAGGCCCTTTCTTCGGCCTCGCAGCTGGACTCTTACAAGGTTTGCAGGTCTGTGGAGTAACGGCTACCTTGCAGGCCTGCAGCCTAACATCTACCTTGTATTACAAGGCAGCCTTAGTGATCTTCAAAAAACACAAATGTGATCATGCCCCTCCCCTGCTTAAACCCTCTGAAAGGCATCCCATTGCTCCTGGGATAAAACCTGGATTCCTTTAAGAAGGCTTACAAGTCTAGCCCCTTCCTACCTCTCCAGCTTCATTTTGTGTCCACCTCACCCTCACTTCTCTAGCCACGTGAGACTCCTTTAGTATCTCTAACATGCTGGATTATTCCCTACCTGGAGTTCTCTGCACATGCTGTGTTTTCTTCTGCCTGGAATTTTCATCCCTCCAATTCTTTGTCTAGATAATTAATATTCATCCCATGAATCTCAAGCATCACTTCTGTGAGGAATCTCTCTGATGTACCCCAACCTCCCCCTGGACTAAGTTAGGAGTTCCTGGTCTCCAGTAGCATCTCTGCTTTTCTCGTAACACTCAGCATAATCTAAATTACGTGTTATTGCCCATTCTCCCACAAGATTGTAATTACATGAAGAGAGGCCTATTTTCAGCATCTAGTTCAGAATCTGGCACACATAAATGTAAATCTCTCAATAAATGTTTTATGAATGAATAAGTAACTAATTCTCCATTGTCTTCAGACCTATTTGGGGAGTGATAGGTTAGCAGATGGGTAAAATAATTATGGAGATGTCAAGTTTTCTCTTGCTTACTTGTGAGGTTAAATTACTACTATGTTGGTGTTTTATACCACGCTTAATTTTAAATTCAAAAAAGTTACTATTATCATTAAATTCAAAAGGAATATGTCCCCACTACATTATATCATACACAAAAATCATTCAGCTAATGTAGATTAAAGTGTGAAAGATAATCAATAAGCTTCCAGAATATAACATAGAGAAGACTCATGTCCTAGAAGGAGGCCAATAGGTCTTAAACAAGGCACTAAACCTAAAGAAAAGTATTGATAAACTTGGAATGCATTAAAATTAAGAACTTTTGTTCATCAAAACTTATTGACACAATGGGAATTCCCTGGCAGTCCAGTGGTTAGGACTCCACGCTTCCACTGCAGGGGGCACGGGTTCCATCCCTGGGGGGGGGAACTAAGATCCCACATGCCTCATGATGCAGCCAAAAAAAAAAAACTTATTGACACAAACAGCAGTCATTTTTTTCCCTCTTATGAAGGTGAGGGTCGGCTGGCTTAGCTGGGCAGATGCTGGCTGGGGTTGCGTCATCTAAAGCTCATCTGAGATGGAACGTCCAAGATGGCTCTTCTACATGACTGGTTAATCAATGGTGGTTATTGATTGGGACCTCTGCTAGGGCTGCTGACTTAGGAGTACCTCCACACGGCCTCTCCATATGGCTCGGACTTCTAACAGACTGGTGTCTCAAGAGCAAGTCTTCCAGAGAAGGAAGAAGTAGAAGCTGCCCAAGCTCTCAAAAGCCAGGACCAGAACTGATGCAGCATTGCTTTCAACATGTCTTATTGATTAAGCAGTCACAGGGCAAGCCTAGATTCAGAGGGAGGGAGTAATAAACACCAATTCTCAATGGGAGAGTGAAAAAGAATTTATAGTCACCTTTAATCTACTGCAATACTATTGAGAGAGTGACAGCAAACCACAGACTAGGAGACTAATGTTCAAAAAACGTTATCAGTTGAATTGTGTCCCTCTCCCTCAAATTCATATGTTGAAGTCTTAACCCCTAGCACCCTAGAATGTGACTTTGTTTGGAAATAGGGTCATTGCAGATGTAATTAGTTAAGATGAAGTCATATTGGAATAGGGTGAGTCCCTACTCCAATATGACTGGTGTCCTTATAAAAGGGGAAATTTGGACATGGAGACATGTACAGTGGGAGAATACCATGTGAAGATGAAATCAGAGATGTTCAAGCCAAGGAATAACAAAGGTGGCCAGCAAACCACCAGAAGCTAGGAGAAAATTGTGAAACAGACTTTTTCTCCTAGCCCTCAGCAGGAGCCAACTCTGCCAACACCTTGATCTCAGACTTCTAGCCTCCAGAATTGTGAGACAATACATTTCTGTTGTTTAAGCCACCCAGTTGACAGTACTTTGTTATGGCTCTCCAAGGAAATTAGTACAAAATATAAAGAATGTCTGCAAAGCAATACGAAAAAAAATCCAATAGAGAAATGAGCAAAAGCTTAAGCAAACACTTCATGATAGAAGACATTCAAAGGTCAACCATATGAAAAAATGCTCAATATCACTAG
This sequence comes from Tursiops truncatus, assembly GCF_011762595.2. Taxonomy (NCBI): domain Eukaryota; kingdom Metazoa; phylum Chordata; class Mammalia; order Artiodactyla; family Delphinidae; genus Tursiops; species Tursiops truncatus. The sequence goes on along the minus strand of NC_047034.1, from coordinate 130,865,415 downwards.
TTATTAGAGAAATGTAAATTAGTCCTCAATAAGGTCTCACTGTACACACTTCAGAATAACTTATAGTAAAAACGTTAATATCAATAATACAAAGTGTTGGCAAGGATATAGAGCAAATGGAACACATAAACATTGCTCCTGGAGTGTAAGTTGGTAAAAACCACCTTGGGAAACTCTCTGAATCTACTAACGACCCAGTAATTCCACTCCTAGGCATAGACCAAATAAAAATGTGTACATATGTACAACATGGGGCAAATCATGAATGGTTATAACACTGCTATTCTTAATTTCCCCAAACTAGAAACAGTCTAAATTTATATCCAGTGCAGAATGGAGAAATAAACTGTGTTTTAGCACTGCAATGTAATACTATACAGCAGTGAGGATGAATCAGTCCCTGCTACATTTAAACAACATGAATGAATTTCACAAAAATGAATAATGAGCACCAAGAACAGAGTACAGAATATATTATTCCATTTAATAAAGTTCAAACACAGGAAAAACTGCTCTGATGAGAGAAATCAGGGTAGTGGGTATCTTTGGAAAGGAGTGAGCGACTATGAGGTAGCACAATGGAGATTTGGAGGGGAGAGTGATATGTTTTCTTTTTTTTCAATCTGGGTGATATTTACTTTGTGAAAATTCATTGAATTGTACTTTGTGGGCTTTTCTGTGTGTTATACTTCAATGTAAAATTTTATTTAAAAATTAAATACATTCCAGAGTGTCAAGTCATCTTTACCCACTGATAACTGAAAATACTAGTCATGCTTTTCACATTTGTAATGATTTATAAATGTGTCCTACTGGAATATCATTCTGAGCATCTTTGAGGTTTTGTAAAGAAAAAAGAGATTTCAAGTTCAATTTCTTTATCTTTTTATATAATGAAGCTTTGTTGTGTATGTGAAATATTCAATGTTGATTAACTGTTTAAAACTTTGTTAAATCATAGAGTGGACAACAGCATATTAAGCAAGGATTTGACACTAAGTTGGGAGGCACAGGTGATCCATTGGATGACAGAATTGGTCATCAACATCAGCTTGCATTCTAATCTCCATATGGATGGCAGCCTCCACTCCAACCTTCCTGAACATGTAATTCCTCCAACTCCAGGAGCTCTCCCTCCCGCACTTCCAAGTTATTTCACATATAGCATTCTCTGCCTAGAACGGTCTTACATAGCTCTTCACCTATCTAACTCCTTCTGAGTCTAGTTCAGATATCCCTGACCCTTATGATAGACCGTCTCTGAGATGTTCGCCAGCGAGTGCCTCATCCTGGTCTTCATGCCCTGTGCAATCCCTTCCCTTGAGTGTGGGCTACACCCAGTGATTCACTTCTAAGAAATAGAATATGACATAAGTGATGGGATATCACTTATAAGACTAGGTTACAAAAAGACCATGGCTTCCATCTTGGGCTCCCTCTCCTCTTGCCTTATTCTCACTCTTTTTCTCTCATAACCCTTGCTCAAGGAAGTCAGGTGCCTTGTTGTGAGTAGTCCTAGGGAGAGGGCCACATAGCAAGAAACTGATGCGTTTGGCCAAGAGCCATTGAGGACCTGAGGCCTGCCAACAGCCAGGTGAGTGGGGTATTGATTCAGAATGAATCCTCCCCAAGTCAAGCATTGAGATGACTGCAGTCCCAGATGACACCTTGACTGCAGCCTTGTGAGACCTTAGCCAGAGGTACCAACTAAGCAGTACCCAGATTTCTGACCCACAGAAATGGTGATCTAATACATGTTTGCTGTTTTAAGCAGCTAAAGTTTGGTATAATTTGTTACATAGCAATAGATGACTAATACAGCCCCCACCTTCACTTCTCCCACCCCCAGTTGGACTCATTGCCCCTGTTGTACCCAATGCTTCCCATAATCACAGCATTTATCACACATTATAGTAATCTACTGCTTACTTGCCAATCTCTTCCATGAAAATGACCAGGGACCATGTCATAACTTTTTTTTATTCCACTTCCTAGAGCTTAGTTGTACTCAATAAGTGTTTGATTAACACATGAAAGACGAAATAGATGCTAGCTGTTTAACCTTGGGAAATAACAACCTCTCTGATTCTCAATCTTTTCATCTGTAAAATGATAACAAAATTTGTAGAATGATTTAAGAGACAAAAAGAGCATGACTTGGTAAGTAATTAGATGTGAAAGGTGAGGGAAAAGGAAGAGTCAAAGTTTGGACAACTGGGTATTCCTAAGAGAGAGAAAGAATACCAGAGGAGGAGACGGTTTAAAGTGGAAGATGGTGAGTTCAACTTTGGAGACGCTGAAATTGAGGTATTTATGAACACATCAACCAGGCTGATGGGTATATAGTCCAATGCTTAAAAGGTCTGTGTGGGATAGATTTGGGAGTTAATGGAATGTAGATGGTAACCGAAGCCATGGGAGAGAAGCCAAAGAGTGAGATAAGCTGTGGGCTGAGAACAGACGCTTAGGGAACATTCTCATGAAGGGGAAGATATAGACAGAGGTCTGTCTAGAATAGGAAGACTGTGGTAACCCAGATGGATGGATGTAGACAGTTTCACAAAGCAGGGAATGATCGGCAATAACAAATACAGTAGCGATCAAGATATTAACATCCTTTGGAATCGGTCATTGGAAGATCATTGAAGACTGTTGCAGATTGTATCGTTCAGAGATGACTGTAACAATATTTCCCATCCCATATGCTCTTCTACAATATGACCTTGCCTCTGTCCCATTGAGAGATGGGGTCTATACTATCTCCCTTTGATTCTGGGAGGGCTTGTGACCACTTTGATTAGTGATCATGGTGGAAGTGGTGCTATGGGACTTCTGAGGCTATAAAAGTCACAATTTCTGAATCATAAAAAGCAATGCTTCTTCCACCTCATTTCCTGGAACACTAGGAACTACCAAGTCTGGACTTCCAGCTGGGGGGACTGATAGACTGGAGGAAATGGAAAGGAACAAAAAGCTGGGGTCTCTTGGTGGTCAGAGTGCAGGTATCATGGGTATGAAGGCTTGAGATAGCCAGAAGAGTGGGAGAATGCAACCATGAAGGAGGTTACTAGAATCCAGATGACACAGTCCTGGGTCACGACAAGATCAAGGGTGGGGTCTGGGAGTGGTGGCTGAAGCAGAGTAGAGGTGAGGTCCCTTGGAGTTAAAGAGATCAAGGAAGTAACAGTCCAGTCAGTTGTCTGCCTGGGCACTGAAATCTCTTAGGGTGACACAGGACTTGAGCAGGAGAGGAATACTGAGAGCCAGGCCATGAATGATTCAGTGAATGAGCATTGGACAGTTTTCAGTATTGGGGAGGAGAGATGTTGGATGGCATAAGGCTCAAAGAAAGCTGTGAGTCTGGACAAGCAATGGTTGTGGAAGTGACAGAGGGAAGCCAGGAAAATCCAGCCACCACTTCTACTTCAGAGGTGTAGGATATGGGCCTGAGAGGGTGAGCAACTTTCTCCTGAAGGGCTACATAGAGAGTGAAGACTTCTGTTAAAACAAAAGATGATGAGAGCCTTCTAACGAGGATCCGGGGATAAAGGGAGTGTGTGTCCACAGTGGATGGAGGGCTCCTGAGGGTGTAATGGCTAAATAGGGTTTGGAAGTGGGATGAGTAAGAAATTCAAGGAGGGCAAGTAATGGTGCAGGTGGCGGGGTGTGGAATTTGAGGTCGCGGAAGGGACTTTTTGCTGCAAGGCCCTTGTTCTAGGCAGAGACCCTCTTAAAGTATTTAGAACTTCAGTATTTAGAGCCTGAGCTATGCAGGTGGTGGGGCCTTGTTCTAGGCCAAGGTTCTTGCCCTTCAAGTCCAGTGCCCCTCCCTTGGGCAGGCCCCTCTCATTGGAGCCAGGAGGCCCCTATGCCTGGCAGATGGCTGTTCTTGAACTCCCCTGAGAGGAAGACAATAAAAGCAATTTGACCACCCACCTGGAAGCTCATATTAAGTAACTTTCTATGGCTATTTTAAGACAGAAATGGACACGGCTCCTATTAATAAGCCTGGCTAAGTAAGGCCTGTCTGCCGCCAGAGTGACGCTGAAAGCCTCTTTCTCCACAGAGGCCCTGAGGGGGGACAAAGAGAAGGGGTGTGCTCCTGTCATCGGACAAGCCCACGCTGGTCACTGCAGGTAGAAAATTCTACAGGGAAAAAGAGTCCTCAGCCTCTAATCTACCTCTTGCCCTTCATGGAGGAGTTTACGCACATAATTATAGCATCTAAAGGAAAGACCAAGCATGTTGCTTTCCAGGCAAACCCCACGAGACCCCCAACAACCTGAGGGAGGAGGTTCTGTTCCATGCCCATTTTACAGATGTGGAAACTGAGACTTAGAAGAGTACATTTACGACCAGATTCTCACAGAAAAAGCAGCTGAGATTTGAGGCACTCTAGCTGCCGGATCCCTGGAAATAACCACTCCACCGGTTTCCCTGCCTGCCTGAGGCACGATGTAGTTGTGTGAAGGCTTTCAAAGTCAACTTCCTCTTGCTTCACCTCAGATGTGGTCGGGAGGCAGCTGATCATCACGTCCACTCTGCTCCTTGCTCACACCATCCTTCAATGTTCTGGCTGTAATCTGCAAAGCCACTGTGGACTGAACATCAGGTCTCCTTCAACCCAGACGCCCCCAGCCTCCTGCAGGGAGGTCACCCTGGCCATCAGATACTCGGGATTCCTGGTTCCATGGAACAGAGAGCCCCTCAGGAGAAAGGGAGTCAGGGCTGGAGCTGCGACTGAGGGGCCCTGGGGATTCTGTGGGCCGTGGTGTCCACCTCTGTCGCTGCCTTTCTCGCCGTCTTCTCACTTCTCGCTGCACACCTTCTCCTACCCAGGTCTCTGCCTGCCTCCTCCTGGCCTCTCCCCCTCCCACGGCGGCTCCAACTCCGCCGGGTGGGACCTTCCAACGCATTCCCGTGGCCCCCAGCCCCTCTGCTAACTGCCTGCGCATCTCAGCATTCTTGGTTCAGATTCCTGAGGTGGGAATATGATCGGCCTGGCTCCGTTTTGGGGCTAGACCATAGGTCGTAGGTTGCTGGCTGGCCTGAGTTGGCTCAGATGACCCCCCGGCTGTACTGGACACCAGGGGTGGGACAAACACAGCTGAGGAATGTCCCTCGGCTCTTTCAGCTGGGATTCTCTGTTGAAGTGTTCCTTTTATTTTATTTTATTTTATTTTATTTTAACATCTTTATTGGAGTATAATTGCTTTACAATGGTGTGTTAGTTTCTGTTGTATAACAAAGTGAATCAGCTATACAGATACATATATAAAAATATGGAACGCTTCACGAATTTGCGTGTCATCCTTGCACAGGGCTGCGCTAATCTTCCCTGTATCGTTCCAATTTTAGTCTATGTGCTGCCGAAGCGAGCACGAATTGTTCCTTTTAGAAGAGACGATGGCCAACATTTGTACTGTACTGCTAAAACCTCCACCCGCCCTCAGGCAGGAACACAGGCTTTTGGAGCATTTATAAATGAGGGCTTTTAACTGCCAGAAATGATAACGTACAGTAAGCATACTCTCACTCCAGCGTTCACTAGTGTGTGACCCCGTTCCCTTTCAAACTGCTCCCCCTACCAAAATGTCTCTGTCTCTGAGAGCTCCCAGATAGTGACTCGTGTGTGAGCAATGGGCCCAGTCTGTCGCCAGACGACATCTGCATGCTGTCCTCTTGCCACACACACCGCTGGCCCTGCCACCTCTGGCACTGGCGTTTTTGCAGCTGTCACTGTGTCCCCCAGCCTCTGCTGATCCCCTCAGCACACCTAAGCCCTGCGGTGATTTAAAGAAGAACCCCAGGAGGAGTTCTTCATCTTGTTTTGCACCTGTTATTAAGGGGCATCACCATGCTCTGACCACCGATGGCTTGGGGGGCTTGAATGAATCTGCTCTTCCAGTTTGTCCTCGCCAGCCTCTTTCCCCAGGACCCAGGCACAAGGGCATGGGGGGAGGGGCAGGGGCGGTGGCTGACGGGCTGGGGCAAAGTTGAGGAGAGACAGCAGGGCTTACCCTGCAATGGCCTCCATTTGGTTCCCTGGGGTTTAGTTATTCCCCGGGAAATTCCTTGTCTCTCAGGCTAGTAGACTTGGGCCAGACCTACCCCAGAGTCTAACCCTGATGGTGGAGGTGGCTTAGAATCGAGGTGGCTGTAATGGGCACAGCCTCCCAGGATCAGCAGGATGGAGGATTTTGGGGTGAAAAATATACCAGATCTGCTGGGTAAGCAGATGGGCAGAGGGCAGATGAGCTCTTAAATTTACACTGGTCTCCTCTCTATACCTCTCTCTGCCTAATCTTGGGGTGAGAAGTAGAAAAGGGTAAGAGCTGTAGGGAGAAGAATGGGGCAAGTGACTGGGCCCAGACAGCAGCGGACCTAGGGCAACGGGTGAAGCATTCACACATGCTAGAGCACCAAGCCTCTCAGGGGGTGATTGCTCCCTGGCAGCCAGTCCTTTACAAGGGACGTAGCCTAGCCCTGTAGGTCAGCTGGGAACAGATGGTATAGACTTGATGCGACACTTAAGAGCACATTTTCAGGAGCCAGACTGCATGCATGAGAATTCCAGCCCCACTCACAAGCTGTGTGACCTTGGACCAGTGACAACAAGTCTCTGTGAGATGGAAGTCACTATAGGACATATCATGTAGGGTCGCTGTGAGCAGGCAACCAGATGGTACACACAAAGTGCTCAGAACAGTGCCTGGCACTCGGCATTGGGTTCACTATTGTTGCTGAACTCATCTGTGTCTTGCCTTCTCCAAGATTGTAAGTCCTTCAGGGATTTCAATATTTTTCTTTTTCTCCCTGTACATCAGTGTTGACAATGGGAAAATAAATGAGTGAATGATTGGAAAATAAACTTATTGACAAATGTCCAGGGAAGAAGATCTTGTTAACAATGCTTAGACCTGTGTGATTTTATGCATCTGCTGGGCTTATCCCCTCAGTGTGATGACTCAGGCCCACTCTCCTCCCCACGCTCTCCCCCATCCCCATATACCTACCCACATCTGCACGCCCCTATACTCACTCTTCTCCCCACATGCCTCCCACACATCCACACCCACCTTCTACACTCCCCACAAGCACGCATACAGCCTCTCACACGCAGCCACACCCACTTCCCTCCCAGACTCCCCTCTCCACATACACCCATCCTCACAATCACACACACACACTCACACACACACTCACACTCCCATCCTGACACAATGTAAGGAATATATTTTCCTTCTATACCCTTCTTTAGGGTAAGTCAGGAAAAGAAAATGAGCCTCCTGGCTGCTTTAGGTCTTCAGCCCTTATCCCTTTCTGTCCCCGTCTCCGCTTCTCTCTACCTGTTCCTCTCTCAGTTGAAAGAACAGAGCCCTGGGAAGCCTGGACCTGAGTTTCTCAGATGCCACTGAAATTAAGCCATAGTTCAGAGGTCACTCAGAGTCAGAATCACCTTCAATTTCCTCATGACAAGGGGAAACTCATTTTCTCTTTGGCTACCTGAACAGAAACGAGTCTTTTCTCAATCCCAGAGGCATACAGCTCTACATGCTCTGGAGCGACTCAGCTGTATCTGGAGTCTTCCCCCCACAGGGGAGTTTCTAAACACTCTCAGCTCATCTCTGCAATGGTTTTCACGTTGCCTACATGACAGAGGGGAGAAAACTGACTTATATTTAACACAAATATTTGTTTAAAATATTTAACAAATATCTCTATTCGAGCAATATAATGTAAACCTCACAGCACTATTAGGCTGGGTAGTCCTCCAGTTTACAAATGAAGAAACTGAGCACAGAGGTGTTCAGTAACTTGTCCGTGGTCACACAGGAAGTAAATGGTGGAGCCACTACTCAGATTCTTCTGACTCCAAAGCTGCAACTAAAAATTGAAAGATCTTCCCTATAATCTTGGGTTCAGGGAACAGCTTTGCCATCACATGGCCTTGTCTTGCACTGGTCTAGTGACATGCGTAGCCTTTTCCTGTGATGAGCTTTGATATGAAACCAAATGTGACTTGGCAGCTCTGTCTTTTGGGGAAGATACAAGTACTTTCTCGTGTCTGTGGCAAGAAGCCTCTCCATCCATCCGCCCAACCATTTGTCTGTCTATCTATCCGTCCATCCATCTAACTAAAAGCTTTCTGAACACAATTTATTCATCTATAAAATGGGGATAGTTGATGTAAAGTTTGAGTGTTACAAAACATGTTAAATACTTGACATAGAGTGGGTGCATTAATATTTATTCCATGATGTCTTTGCCTTGTTAAGGAGTCAGTTTCAGGGTGATTTTAATTCTTCTTTGGAATGTCCCATCTTGCAGCTGGATAATGTTCAAAGAGCTCTATCCTTTGATTTATGGCTCTGGGGACCTGGGGTTATGGGGATGCATTGGGTCCTTTTTATTAGATGTGTCTCTCTGGCTTCCACAGAGAGCAGTAGGAAAGTCCCGCAAAGCAAAACCGTGGGCAGGGGGATCATGAATGATATAAACAAAAGTCAGGAGCAGCGCATAGGCTTCATCTTAAAGGAGTCAGGCATGGTAGGGGGAGGGGCTGGAGAGCAGGAAGTTTAGATTAGCTTCCCACCTTTTCTCCAGACTCCTTATCTCTCAAGAAGGAAGTTTGTGCAACATTGAACTATAAAAATCCTCCGTTGGGCCTTTGATGCGTCTTCTCTGTAAAAAGACTGGCCTGGCCCTTAGGGAGAAGGAGATGGAAAGCTTAAGGTCTGGGTTTGGACGGCAGTGAACAAAGCTGGCAAGCCGGCAGCCTGGACAGTTTCCTGGAGATAATGATCATGGGACTATTTATGCATGATATCCATACAGTACTTTACAGTTTGCACAGTTTCCATATGTGCCATCACATCACAGCCCCGTATGTCAGGAAGGACAGGCATTTTTAGACTGTAGGGGATCGAAAATAATGCCACCTCAAAATATGCCACTTTGGCAGAAGGATTATTTTGAGCTGAAGACAATTGAGACACAGTAGACACAAAAAAAGCTCTCCACCCTCACCCCCTATTGGCCTAAAAGCAGAACATAAATTTCCATTTGCAGAGGTGCCTCCTTCTCCTGTACTAGGAAGATGAGGATCCAGGAGGACAACTCTTAGACTCTTAATTGCAGGAGACAATTCTACACTCTTTTCAGCCCAGAGGTGGCGCCGCGAGGACTCTCCATAACACATCTTACTAAAATAATCCTTATCTTCTATTAGTTTCCCATGTATTTTCCTACCCAGTCTTTCCTTTGTCTTATCACTGCTCTACAAATTTATTGTTTTTCATTAAGATGCTATATAAGCCCATTTGAGGCACTCATCACTGCATTTCTCCCACATGTATGCCTGCTGCACTCATTCATAAACTGTGCTTTTTTTTTTTTTTCTTGTTAATCTGTCTTTCTTCAGTTTCCAGGCCCCAGCTGCAGAACCTAGGAGAAGAGGAAAAGGCTTTTTCCTCCCCTACAATACTTATTCTACAGATGAAGACACTAACATAGCCACAACTGTGGTCCAGATCACCAAGGCTCCAACCCTATCTTCTGACTCCCAGTCAGAGCCCCCTACCCCATTCCAGAGCACCCCTTTTCACAAGGTCCCTAGATGGGAAAGTTATTTCACCATGTCTTAGGCAGCTGTGACTTCCAAACCAGTTTGGAGAGACTGCTGTTAGTTTTTTGTTGCTTTTAAGTTTTTAATTCATTCATTCAAATTGATTTTACAGAGCACCTGCCTCGTGCAGGGAGCTGCCCTCCTGGGTAAGCGAAGGCCATTGCAATTCGGTAGGTGAGGGGCGTGGTCAGGAACAGTTTGCCCCAGGAGCATCAGGTTACCCTGCCAATAACGTCTTGGAGGAAGTGACTCAGCATCCCAGACATAAAAGATAAGTCAGAGAGACTCAGACCTACTAGAGAATGGACTTGAGGATACGGGGAGGGGGAAGAGTAAGCTGTGACAAAGTGAGAGAGTGGCGTGGACATATATACACTACCAAATGTAAAATAGCTAGTGGGAAGCAGCCGCAGAGCACAGGGAGATAAGCTCGGTGCTTTGTGACCACCTAGAGAGGTGGGACAGGGAGGGTGGGAGGGAGACACAAAAGGGAAGAGATATGGGGACATATGTATATGTATAACTGATTCACTTTGTTATAAAGCAGAAACTAACACACCATTGTAAAGCAATTATACTCCAATAAAGATGTAAAAAAAAAGAAATAAGGTAGAGAAAGTTACTTTGTAAAAAAAAAAAAAAATATATATATATATATATATATATATATATATATATATTAGTGGATAGTTGAAGACACTCTTCTAAATTAAAACCAGTTCTCTTAAAAAAAAAAAAAGGGAGCCAGAGGAGACGGTTCTGGGTAGAGGAATCCCCACTGTGAAGAACAGGATGCAAAGAGCTTGGTGGGTTTGGGAAAGTGAAGAGGTTCAGGAACTGGGAGGGTGGAGGGGAAGGAGGAAGAAGGGGAGTGGTGAAGTGCAAGGCTGTTGAGGGGTGCAGGACAGAGGTCAGGGGATTAAGCAACAACGTTGAGGAGTTAGTCTTCATCCTAAGAGCAATGGAAGCCTTTGGAAGGTTTTAGCAGGGGCTTCAGAAGGTTACAATTGCATCCTACTGAAGTGAGAAGAATAGGTTGAAAAAGGTGGGAGGTGAAGAGTTAAACTCGGGGGATTTTGTTTTTCGGTGTTTTTTCAACATGTCTTCACCACTAGACCGAGAACTACTGAAAGGCAGAAAATGAGTCAAAAATATGGTCCTGAAGTTGCCAGTGCTCCCACAGAAACAAGCTTCTGGAAGAAAAAAGCCTTTATTAGTATCACTAGACTTTGGGTGCCCACCATGAGCCAGGCAGAGCCTATGTAGACCTGGGCCTGCCCTCAGGAGCCCACAATCTAGTGGCATATAGACATGTAAACTCCACCTAGGTGTCTGCACCAAGTCCTACAGGAGTACCTTGGGGGACATGTCTGGCTTTGTAGAGATCAGGAAGGCTTCTCAGAGGAGGTGACATCTGAGATGGGTCTTGAAGGATGGAAAGGAGTTTGTTGGGTGGCTAAGTTTTGATCAAAGAATAAAGATCTCAACTTTCTGAAAGGACAGTAAAGTGAGACATTAAATGTCTCCTTGGGAGACATTTGTCAGGACTGCCTCACACCTGCTTCCCTGCTCTTGCCTGAATCCCCCACCCCACCTCATCCCCCAGCTGCCCACTCAACAACGCTGGGACTTCAAAACTGTTCTGTTTTCTCACATTTTCTTCACATAAAAATGTGAAGGAAACTTGGTATAGCATTGCCATTAGAACAGATGGACCTGGCTTCAAATCAGGGCGCTGCCACATCAACTTATTAGGCAAGTGCCCTTGACTTCTCTAGACCCTCGGTTCCTCATCTGTATAATGGGAGTAATAGCAGTTCCTGCATCACAGCATTACGGGCAGACTCCTGTACCAGTTATGACACCATGGTGTCTCAGCTCCAAAACCCTTCTGTACTCTTCTTTATCACTTCTGTCATTTGAGTCACTGCAAATTGTGTTTTTGCCTGGCCAGCTGACTTCTACTTAAGTTCTGACGTTAGGGGTGCTAGAGAGGGCTGGTGAGGGAAGACAGGACTTTCTCCTTACTCTCTGCTTCCTGTGGGTTTCCTATCTGAAGAAAGAGATCAGGAAGGCTTCTAAGGGGAAGTGATATCTGAACTGGGTCTTGAAGGATGGAGAGGAGTTTGTCGGGTGGCTATGACCATCACCCCGGCCATGCTTTTTTACCCTGGCAGCAGCAAGGCCTCCGCATAGCAGTAGCTGAAGCCATTTTGCAGTTTTTCAACACAGAATTAGCTTCATCACATCCAATCAGAGACATCAGCACCGGCCCAGCAGTGCTCCGTCCTCAGTGGTCTGAATTTCAGCTCACAGCTTCCTTCCACTGAGCCTCTAAATTTTAATAATTCTAACTTTTTCCCCTGCACTCCCTCATACCTAGGGTGATAGCTGCTTTCTGCAGTCGCTGTCTCCATTACACCTTATAGTTCTCAATTTACCCTTTCAGTTATCTAGTTAACGATGTTATTCCTAGTTAACAATCCTTTATATTGAATTCATTCTTTCCAAGTAACTGGTGTGGTTTCTGTCTCCTGACTGCACCCTGACTGTTAATAATTAATTAAAAGATACGTTACCAACCCTTTTGAGTTGGTCTCCAACAAGGGTCCTTCTGCCCGGTGTTGCTCACCCCAATAGAACAAGAGTTCAGTTCAGAAGCAAAGGAAAGCTTTGTTCTCTGATCAAAGAAGGAGAGGTATGAGCTCTAGAGCACGCACTCTTCCGGACAGGCTGTGAGCAGGGCTGCTTTATCGGGATCTCCCATGGGGAGGGGGCAGGGCTCTCATGGGGTAGGTGGAGCCATCCTGCTCACGAGCCAGATCACAGCGCCTAACACAGCATCTCTGCACACAGTCCGCCACCGCCATCTTGAATTGAGGCGTCGGGTGCAACCATCTTGCTCTAGGAACCCTGGCCTGAAGTGCCAGACCAAGGCCTCTGCCTGTGACACCCTATGAGCAAGTGACACTAGACCAAGCACAAAGGAAAAGAAAAAGGTCAGACTTAATTCTATCACCCAGATTCTATCTTTATTTCCTGAGACTTGTTAATGGGCTTTGCTGTTGACAAATCCCTCTTCTCTTGTTTGTCCTGCTCCTCATTCTTTTTTTTTTTTTTTTTTTTTTTGCGGTACGCGGGCCTCTCACTGTTGTGGCGTCTCCCGTTGCGGAGCACTGGCTCCGGACGCACAGGCCCAGCGGCCACGGCTCACGGGCCCAGCCGCTCCACGGCATGCGGGATCCTCCTAGACCGGGGCATGAACCCGTGTCCCCTGCATCGGCAGGCAGACTCTCAACCACTGCACCACCAGGGAAGCCCCTGCTCCTCATTCTTGAGGGGAACTGAGGGGCAAGGGTCTGTCTTTTGCAACTGCTTCCTGCTGATTTGGGTGTCGTCATAACCCCAGGTAGACGAGCAGAACTTCTCCCCAGCTGCCTTTAGTTATGTTTGATTGCCACCAGGACATAGCCCTAACTCTTCGTATCCCTGAGTGACCACCATTTGTCTAACCCTTTGGAGACAAAGGACACCAGACAGTTTTTACGTGGCCCAAATATTAGCAAGAGAATAATGGTCACATGTCAAATTTTTCCTAAAAATGAAGGTCTTTTGCCTGTAGGTAGAAGTGTACCCTGATATCAAGGATCACTGCCAGGGCCTGAATAGCCCCAGTCACACTTTTGGTTGTTTTTTGGAAGATAAACTGCAGGTAAGAGAGAGGCTCACACGAGTAGTCAAGGGGACCCTTTGCCCCAGGTTGTCTCTCCAGAGGCTGGGGCTTGGGGTCCTCTTCACTTGAGTGTGATGTGTCCACAGATTGATCCCCTGCAACTTCAGGGCAGGATGGGTGGTTAGGGCCACCAAATGGGGCCCGTTCCACTTAGGAGTGACCTGATCCCTCGGGCTGCAGGTTTTCCAGGTTTTAGGTTCACCCAGTCTCCTGGGGGGGGTGGAGGGCTGGGTAAGTGGGTGCAGGCAGCAGCTGGTTACCATATTCCGTGAGAGCTTTCATGGTTTCTCTTACCTGAAGGGCATACTGAGTTGTTCCATTTCCAGAGAGTTAAGGTATCCTTTCTCTCGGGCTTGGGGAATGGATCTGCCACACCTGAGTTCAAATGTACTTAACTTTAACTTATCCTTTGGGGCTAACCACATGGGGAGCAGGGCAATGGAAACAATCGGATTTTCTTGGGTTTCCTGACACAGCTTGGCTAAGGTCCATTTGAAGTCTGATTGGATCTTTCTACTTTCCCTGATGATTGGGGTCTCCAGGCTGAGTGCAAGGTCCATTTTATGCCCAGGGCACTCGTTATCCCCTTCATAACGTGAAGCACGTATGCTGGACCATTATCGCTTTGTAAGGATCCTGGGAGGCCAAACCTCAAGATTATTTCTCTCAGCTGCCATTTCAGTTCTAGTGGAGAATGCTTCTGTTCACTCAGAAAATGTGTCTACTAGCACCAGGAGATAACCTGAAATCGCCCAGTACTCTCAGTATGCCACTGAAATCAATCTGCCAATCTTCTCCAGGATAGGTCCTTCTAGTCTGAATGGGCCTTATCTAGGGGTCTCTGGGGAGTCCTTTTATACAGGGCTTCCCTCCTGTAGTGAGTTCCTTGTTGAGCCTCCTTGATGACTTGACAAGCTACAGTTTGGGGAAAGAAGTATTGCCCATGTTCATTAACTAGCCCCCCATGGCCTCCTAGATCTCTATTGAAGCCTCATTTTCAGGCTTTGTCTAATTCTTCCTTAGTGTATATTGGGGGATAATTGGATGGATCTGGCCTTTGAGGTATGAGGGGTAGCTGCCAAGTTATTGGGTTCTGGGGCTGCCCTTTAGGCAGTTGCATCCACCTTGTTTCCCTTTATTACCTCTGCATCCCCCTTTTGGTGAACCCCAACCAAGAATCACTACCACCTTTTTTGGAAGCTGTACAGCTTCTAAGAGCTTCAGTATTCTTAAGCCATGTTTCACCTGTTTGTTCTCTGCAGGAAGCAGACCTCTTTCCTTCCAGATATCCCCGTGTGTGTGTGTGTGTGTGTGTGTGTGTGTGTGCGTGTGTGTGTGTGTGTGTGTGTGTGTGCGTGTGTGTAAGATGGCATATGCATACCGGGAATTTGTGTAAACATTTGGGATCTTCCCTGCCCCGAGCTCTAAGGCTCAGGTGAGGGCAATCAGCTCTTCCTTTTGGGCTGAAATCCCTGGGGGCAGGCTTTGTGCCTCTATGACTTAGGTCTTGGAAGTCACTGCATACCCTGTCAGGCTCTTTCCCTCTCTCATAAAACTGCTTCCTTCTGGGAACAATTCTCTTTTGCCTTTGGCAGAGGCTCACTTCCTAAGTCGGGGCAACTAGAATAGATTATGTCTATGGTTTTTATACACCCAAGCTCCAGGGACCCCGTTTCTGTAGGTAGCAGGGTGGCAGGATTTAGTGTGTGACAGGATTTTATGGTAGCCACTGGGTTGTCTAAAAGCACAGCCTGAACTTGAATAGACCTTAGGGGGTTTAGCCATTCTGTTCTCTTAGAACTTACTAAAGCCTGAACCTGGTATGGAGTCCATATAGTGAATGGCCAAATGTTACTTTTCAATTAAAGGAAGGTTGTAGCTGCTACCACCCATAAGCAAGGAGGCCATCCTTTACTGGTTAATTTAATTATTTAGAGAAATAAGCAACCACCTGAGTAAGGGGCCCCAGTTTTCTAGCTAATACCCTAAGGGTGATTCCCCTTCTCTCTTGAATGTAAAGGTCAGAGGGTTTAACTAAATCTGGGAGGACCAGGACAGGGGCCTGAAGTAATTGCTTTTTAAATTCTTGAAAGGTCCCTTCACATTCTGAATTCCATTCAAAAAGATCATCATCCTTTCCTTTCCACTTTTCGTATAGAGGCCTATCTATTAGATCAGAGTTAGGGATCCAGGTGCAGCAAAACCCAGCCATCACCAGGAAACCCCTAAGCTGTCTTCTAGTTTTATGAGGGACAAGGCTGCAAATGGCTTCTTTCTTTTCCTGGGGTGGGATTCTCTGACCTTCTGTGAGAATGAAGACGAGGTAAGTCACCCTGGTTTGTGATATTTGAGACTTTTTCTTGGATAACATATCCTTTATCAACTAGGTGGTTCAGAATGGTTATGGTATTTTTGTCAGAGGCTTCCTTAGTAGGACTGGCGATCAGAATGTTGTCTGGGTACTGGAGGAGGATTCCCAACTCCAGATGCAGATCTTTTCGGTCTTTAGCTAAAGTTTCCCCAAAGATGCTGGGGGAATTTTTGAAACCTTGGGGCAGGATTCTCTAACAGTATTGCTGTTTTTTGTTGTCTTTGGGTCCTGCCACTCAAAAGCAAATATTTATTTAGACTCTGGGGCTAATGGACTACAGAAGAAGCCATCTTTTAAATCTAATACAGAATAAGAGGTCCTGGTGGATGGCAATGTGGCCAGCAGAGTGTAGGGATTTAGGGACTACTGGATGTATATCCTCAGTGCCTTCACTGACTGACTGCCCCAAGGTCCTCTACCATCTGGTATTCCCCATTGGGTTTCTTTGTGGAGAGAATGGGGGTATTACCGGCTGATCTGCGTGGTCTAATAAGGCCCTGTGTAACAGGGGCAATGCCCAAGAAGGCCTCCCGACAGAGAGGGTACTATTTTCTATTGGTCCATGTATGTCTGGGTTTTAGATAGACTATCATGGGACTGGTTCCTACAGCTTGTCCTACCCATCCCTGGGCCCAGACCTGGGGATTTACTCCAGGGAGGTCAACTTGCTCTGTTCAGGGAGGTTTGTCCTCAGCCATAAACATTATCATCTTGTACCCCCTGTCTAAGGGAATGCCAATCTCCAGCTTGTCTCCCATTAGGTGGATAGTAGCCCCCAATTTATTTAATATCTTTTCCTGCAGAAGTATAGGGCATTCAGGGACATACAGGAAAGAATGGGTGAGTATGTGTTCATCCAATTTACATTCTGATGGCTTTATGAATGCCCGTTCTTGGACCTTCCCTGATACCCCCATAATTTTACAACTCTTGTGACTGAGTTTGTCTTATCTGGCTTTCAGAATCGAGTAAGTGGCACCAGTATCAACTAAGAATTTGGCAGGCTTTTCCCCTATGTCCAATGTCACCCAGGGCCCTTCAGGAGTCAGTTGAAGTACCAGCTTTGGAGCCCTCTGGCCCCATTATTCTTCGTCTCTTTGGACCATCTGCCTTCAAGGGTAGTGGCCGGGATCTGCCTTTTCCGTCCCCCTTCAGGGCGGTGAGGGCATTCTCTCTTCCAGGGTCCCTCTTGTTCACATATGGTGCACTGATTGGGTTCTAGTTTCCTTGGCGTGTTATCCCTCGATGGGGGCCGGGAGGTCACTCAACGGAGTCAAGAGTCTCTGTGGGCGGTTGGTCCAGATTCCTGTGCCAACTGGTTGACATTGGAGCATGACAACCAGTAAGTGGGCTTGCCTCCAGGTCTTTTTATCCTCTGACTTTTCCTCCTCTATATCTCAGTTATTACCCAGTAGGCAACCATGATCAGGTAAGAGGAAAGGATATCTGGTTCTATTTTCAGTTTCTGAAGTTTATGCCTAGTATCGGGGGCACTTTGGGAAATTCAATACAACCTCAGGATTGCATTTCCTTCCAGTGACTCGGGGTCAGTGGTAGTATAGATTCAGAGGCATTCCCTGAGGTGCTCTAGGAACGCTGAAGGGTTTTCCATTGGCTCCTGACTGATTTCCTTTATCTTATTCCAATTGACAGGTTTCTTTCCTGCTGCCTGGATTCCCTTTGGGATCATATTTTTATAGTGGCTCAGCCTCTGTCTCCTACCCCATTCTCCATTGTCTCAGGGGTCCCAGTTGGGTTCATTATGGGGCACCACTTGGTTTCTCAGTTTGAAAATAGCATGACCAGCACTGTTTCCGTTCTTTGTCTGCTTCATCTCATGCTTTTGAAAAGACCATGGCCTTTTCTGCCATTAGGAATACATTGAGGAGGCTATGGCTGTCAGTCCAGGTGGGGTCTTAGGTCTGAAAGATTCCCCTAATCATATTCAGGAACCCCTCTGGATCTTCCCTCAGCCTCGTACTATGACTTTTCCAGTTATACGGATCAGAAGTGGTAAATGGGTCATATACCTGGATGAGCTCTCCCGCCGCAAAGGGAGTACTTTTCCTGGCGGGTTGTTGGACCCTGGCTAATAATTAGATCCACTTCCTGTAGTTGCGGGACTGGGTTCCGGGAAGGGGGGCTGGTATGCAGGGGGCCCCTTGGGCCTTTGGCCCAAATTGGGACATATGAAGGAAGGGGGTAGGGAGAGAGCAGTAGGAAGAGGGGAGGAGGAGATCAAGAAGGTCCTCAGAGGGAGGGTGAAGGACGGGTATTACCTCAATGGAGGAGAGCTCACATCCCTTGTGAAGGCCTTTGTTTGGATATAAGACCATAAAAAACTAGGCATAGGGAATTTCATCCCTTTCCTTTTGTCGCTGGCAGAGCAGGTCCAATTGTAGAGTGGTGTTGTAATGTAGGGACCCATCGACAGACCAGCGATTCCTGTCTCCTAGCTGGTATTGGGGCCAGACTGTATTATACAGGGAGATTAAATGTTTTGGGGTTGGGGGTGATACCCCCAAATCTTCCAGTTCTGTAAGATGCACCCTAACAGGCTATCCTTTGGTAGGGTGGACCTTTGGTTTCCCCATACCTTAGATGTTCTGTTTTGGATTTGCTTCCAACTACCAAGGGGGCTGTTGGAGGAATTTGTAGGCACACAAATGTCACAGATTTGATTTCTGGCTTGAGAAATTTGGAACCAGTGCCATTAAGAGGCATCAAATGGCAAGAACTCTGGTAGAGCTGGGCGTCCCCCTTGAATTTGTAACAGCCCGGGCTTGATATAGTTAGACCCTCCTCGTCAGGATACCCCACAGGAGGGTACAGGGGCTGCCTCCACGTCACAGTAACTTAGCCATACTAGTTCCTGACCAACTTGGTCCATCAGGCACTGGCACAGCTGTCTGAGGTAGGGGTTGTCTCCTTCCGCCTTTTGGCTGAAAAGGAAGAGTTTTTGGACTTCCTGCCAGGTGAAAGTGAAAAGTATGAGGGATTCCCACAGAGTAATCACCAGATCTCTGGAGCAGCTGATATTCTGTGCTGTTACAGGGAGGAGAGCCCGTGAACCCTTAGTCAATAAAGAATTACCCAATGTTCCCCTCAGAAGCAGAGGGGGAGGACAGACGGGGTGGTGGTGTTTCCTATTATTGTCAGCAGCTCACAGGGTTTCCTGATAATGGGGTTCCTGGTCTTATGCGTGGCTCACAAGGCTCCCCAGCCCACTTCAGAGAAAAGAGCACTGACCGAAAGAGGTTACCCACCTTTGGAGCCTTTCCCACTCGGGCCTCCTGGTGCCTTTTCCTGAACTCTGATGGAGCGTCCTCATCCTGTTTTGTCAGGTGGTCCTCATTACCTGGGCCTTTTCCTGGTCTCTCCTCTTGGCTCACAGGACTGGCCACTTTCCTTTACCAAACTAAAAGTGATTATGGAGAATGTGGCTGGCAAGGAGGGCAAAAAGCCCTGGTGTGGCCATTACTGCCTTGTAGAGGGCCAAGAGGACAGCACTACTGGTGAGACAGTGGGCAAGACTTCCATGCTTCTTCCCACCCACAAGACCCCACTGTCCCCTCCATCCCCCCACCTCCACTGGGCACTGTGGGTAGACCAGCCAGAGACAATGGGCAGGCTTGAGTGAGTTTCAGTCTCCAATTCCCAAAGATGTTGCAGTATGATCCGCTCAAGCGGGTGCGGTCGAGATTATTCTGGGGGCTATGTTGTGTGTGCACCACACCTGGGTATCAGGTTTTTGGGCAGAGTTGCTCTGAATTCGCCTGAAGGCTTCCATTGTTCTACCCCAGAGTGAACTTAAATACCAGAGTCAGTCATCCTCACCTGAACCTCCCAAAGCCTCCGCCATCCTCCTGCTGGAGCTGGGACTAGCCTGGAGCCTAGTGGATAGGTGCAGGCAAAAAGGCCATGATCTGTCCCTTCATGGTTTCCAAAATTTGTGATTGACCCTTTCAAGTTGGGCCACAACAAGGGTCCTCCACCCAGTGTTTTTCAAGCCATTAGAACAAGACTGAGTTTGGTTCGGAAGCAAAGGAAAGTTTTATCCTTTGATCAAAGAATGGAGACGTGCGGTCTCATACTTTAGAGTACATGCTCTCCCCAACAGGCTGTCAATGGGGCTGCCTTATGGGGTTCTTGTCGGCAGGGAGGAGGGCGGGGTTCTCATGGATCAGGCATAGCTGTGCCGCTTGTGGCTCCTGACTGGAGTGCTGGGTGCAGCATCTCTGAATTGTGGTGTTGTGGGCAGCACTTCTGCACACAGCCTGCTGAGCGGAAGTGCTGGGGCAGTCATTTTGTACTAGGAACTGAAGTGCTGGGTGTAAGTCCTCTCTCTGCACATGATACCCTATGAGCAGGTGAAACTAGACTAATCACAAAGGAAAAGGAAAAAAAAGTTAGACTTTATTACCCAGATTCTATTTTTATTTCTTGGGAATTGTTCATAGGCTTTGTCAATGATATATGTGTGTGTATATACGTGTATGTGTGTATATATGTGTATGTGTATATATATATATAAAATGTTTGATGCATACTAAACTCTCAATAAATGCTTCTTCTTATGATTCCTTATGGGTTCCTAACATTCATTTATTCATTCATTCATTTATTCAGCATATGTTGTTTCCTACTATGTGTCAGGCCCCATGTGAAGTATTGGGGTGCAGAACTGAAGAAGCTACAGTCCTCCCCTCAGGGAGCATACAGTCTGAGTGGAGGAGACCACCAAGGACAGGAGCCCAGCCCAGGAATCATTCTTGGCAGCTCCTCCAGGACTCCCCCATTGCTGATCTCACTGCCCAGCTACTCTATCTCCCAGACCACCCAGAATCCTCGTGTCCAACCACACAAGCATTCTTCATCTGGCACATTTTCAAACACCTGTTTTTGACAGACCACCAGAATTAATACTTATGGTAAGGTTAATTTGATACTATCTTATTATTTATTTGCATATCTTACCATCCTTAGATGGTAAATTACTTGAGATTGGTTTCCCCAAATGGCTTGGTTCTGTATCATTTTATAGGCCTAGTACAATGCCTGGGCCATGATAGGATATCCAAAAAAAAGATGATAAGTGAATTAATTCATCTAGTCAGCAAATATCCCTTGAGCTCTTACTATGAAGCAAGCATTGGACTAGGTACTGGGAAGACAAGGACAAAGAAACCAAGAGCATCCCAGCCCCCAGTGAATGGATGTCTGATTCAGTGACTGAAACTGGACAACCTCTGAGGACCCAGACCTTCATGAGGCTGAAAGTGGTTCCATCAGCCTGGTATGACATGGACTTTCCAGCGCCTTCTCTGCTTTCTTCCTGACGAACCCTCAGTGGGAGATGGCAGCCAGCCTGCTGTGGTTTACCTTATGTCCTGAACACTGGTGGCCAAAGGCTATATTTAAATAGCAAACATTTGCATTTTTAATGTTGACTAGAATTGGAAAGACTGATATTGGTTTTTACATGATTGAAATAGGCCTGGCTTCAGGCATTTCTTAAATGGAAAATTGAAAGTATTTCCAATAGAGAGGGCAGAACCATCTCAGAACACTGTGCCCGGTCTGTATCCTCAGAAAATATCACCTTGGGACTTCCTCAGTGGTCCAGAGGTTAAGATTCTGCACTTCCACTGCACGGGACACAGGTTTGATCCCTGGTTGGGGAAGTAAGATGCCACATGCCATGCAGCGTGGCCAAAAAAAAGGAAAGAAAATATCATCTCCCTCCCCTGAGCACACTTGGCACCGTTGCCTTGTCAACATTTCAGGATCCTCTTAATCTTCACCTGGTCCTCTTCACCTTTTTTGGAGCGCAGACAGCATGAGAACTACTAGTCCTATCTCCTTGGGGAGGAAACGGATTCTCAGAGGTGCAAACTGCTTACCTCTCTAATCTTCCTTTTCCTCATCTGTAACATAGGAATAAAAACGCTGCTTCACAGGTTTGCAAACGTGGTAATCTGTAAAGAAGTTTAACATCCCATGCCTGATACTTGGCTAATGCTCAGTGGACATTAGTTCTGTCCATCCCCTGGCAGTGACCTGTCTAAGGTAATCCGTCAAAATCAGCTGAGAACCCTAAGCTCCTTGGCTCCCAGGTCTCTTTCCAAGAGGCCCACTGGACACGAGTAGGTTGAAGCATACATTTCTGGGTTAAAAGCAGAAGGACTCATTTCCATCTTCACTCTATTCTGACTACTCTCATTAACAGTATATGCCATGACAGCCTGTCTGAAGATTTCTTGACATCTATATTTTCCTTCTCTGTTTTTGTTGTAGTAAAAGTCACTGCATGGTCCAATATGGTAGCCAATAGTCACATGTGGCTATTTAAATTTAAATTAATTAAAGTTAAATAAAATTTAAAATTCAGTTCCTCAGCCCTAGTAGCCATATTTCAAGGGCTCAGCAACCACATGTAGCTAGCGGGTACCTTCTGCCTTCCCTAGTTCTGCTGGTCTGATGTGCTTCTGTGTCCAGCATTTTATTCATGTTCTTCAGAGGATTTGCCCAGTCGTATCCATGTCTCTTCACTGTATCTCCTCCACAATGGTGATTCTCAAAATGCATGGAGGAGACCAGCACTTTTTTGTTTAGTTTTTGTTTCTGTAACTATCCAATCTATTGCAGGTGGGTGATTTTGTAAAACAAAATGAAATTTTAAACAACAGATATATAAAATATGGACCTTAGTTATTGTATTGTTAGATTCAAATTGCTATAAAGGTTTCTAAACTTTTACTCTCAATTTCTATATTTTTCTCATCTTTAGCCAGTAACAGTTTTCCGGCCACCCTTGGAAAAGCCGTGCCCTCCAGCACCTGCTTGAAGTCTCTGCATGTGGTCATCGCTTGATATGCTTTATGGAATCCATTGGAAGTTTTCTGTCAGTGTTCCTCCAGATGTCTGAGGGATGCAGAGGAGTGTCTTTGTGGAGATGCCATCAGAATGAATAGGCCCCTCTGTGGCTGCAGGCAGATTTGGGTGAGGACACCAGTTCTACTGTCTAAGTAGCTTCATGACCCTGAACTTCTTACCTGAATGTGGTCTTGACCTGAAGCTAGACCAAGGTTCTTAAACTCCTTTTGGCCATGGCCCTAGTTGATAGTCTAGGGAGGCCTATGGATCTCTTCTCAGAATGTTTTAATGTTCGATATTTTAAATGCAGAAAATAAAAAACCACAGGATTTCAAAGAAAATCAATTATTCTCAAATACAATGATTAAAATGTATGTTGCACAAGTGTTTGTCAACACATTAAAATAATGATATCTGTTTGTATTTGATTGCTTAGTAGCATGGAGCCTCCACGTGGAGGCTAAACAACATGCTGCTAAATAACCAATGGATCACTGAAGAAATCAAAGAGGGAATCAGAAACTACCTGGAGGGCCTCCCTGGTGGCGCAGTGGTTGAGAGTCCACCTGCCAATGCGGGGGACACGTGTTCGTGCCCCGGTCCGGGAAGATCCCACATGCCACGGAGCGGCTGGGCCCATGAGCCATGGCTGCTGAGCCTGCGCGTCCGGAGCCTGTGCTCTGCAATGGGAGAGGCCACAACAGTGAGAGGCCC
Organism: Tursiops truncatus; assembly: GCF_011762595.2. Taxonomy (NCBI): domain Eukaryota; kingdom Metazoa; phylum Chordata; class Mammalia; order Artiodactyla; family Delphinidae; genus Tursiops; species Tursiops truncatus. The sequence goes on along the minus strand of NC_047034.1, from coordinate 130,842,093 downwards.
GTGTACCACAAAAAAAAAAAAAAAAAAAAAAAAAAAAAAAAAAAAACTACCTGGAGACAAATGAAAATAAAAACACAGCAATCCGAAATCTATGGGATGCAGCAAAAGCTGTTCTAGGAGGGAAGTTTATAGTGATACAAGCCTCTCTCAGGAAACAAAAAAAAATCTAAAATAAACAACCTACACTTACACATAAAGGAACTAGAAAAAGAAGAAAACCCAAAGTTAGTAGAAGGAAAGAAATCATAAAGATCAGAGCAGAAATAAATGAAATAGAGACTTAAAAACAATAGAAAAGATCAATGAAACTAACAGTTGGTTCTTTGACAAGATGCACAAAATTGATAAGCATTTACCCAGACTCATCAAAAGAAAAAGAGAGAGAGAGACTAAATCAATAAAATTAGAAATGAAAAAGATGTTACAACCAACACCACAGAAATACAAATGATCATAAGAGACTACTATGAACAACTATGTGCCAATAAAATTGACAACCAAGGAGAAATGGACAAATTCCTAGAAACATACAATCTCCCCATACTAACCTAGGAAGAAACAAAAAATATGAACAGACCAATTACCAGTAATGAGATTGAATTTGTAATTAAAAAGCTCCCAACAAACAAAGGTCCAGGACCATGTGGCTTCACAAGTGAATTCTACCAAACATTTAAAGAAGAGTTAACACCTCTCCTTCTCAAACTATTCCAAGAAATTGCAGAGGAAACACTTCTGAACTCATTCTATGAGACCAGCATTACCCTGATAATGAAACCAGAAAAAGATATCACACATACATACAAAATTACAGGCCCAATATCACTGATATGCATAGATGCAAAAGTACTCAACAAAATATTAGCAAACTGAATCTGACAATACATCAAAAGGATCAGACATGATGATCAAGGGGCTTTATGACAGAGATGCAAGAATTTTTCAATATCTGCAAGTCATTCAATGTGATACACCACATTAACAAATTAAAGAATAAAAACCATATGATTATCTCAATAGATTCAGAAAAAGCTTTTGACAAAATTCAACATCCATCAAAAACTCTCCAGAAAGTAGGCATGGAGGGAACACATCTCAACATAAAAATGGTCATATATGACAAGGGCAAAGCTAACAGCATACTCAACAGTGAAAAGTTGAAAGCATTTCCTCTAAGATCAGGAACAAGACAAGGATGTCCACTCTCACCACTTTTATTTAATATAGCATTGGAAGTCCTAGCCACAGCAATCAGACAAGGAAAGGAAATAAAAAGGAATCTAAATTAGAAAGGAAGAAGTAAAACTGTTACTGTTTGCAGGTGATATGATACTATATAGAGAAAATCCTAAAGACACCATCAAAAAACTACTAGAGCTCATTACTGAATTTGGTAAAGATGCAGGATGCAAAATTAATATACAGAAATCTGTTGCATTTCTGTACACTAACAATGAACTATCAAAAAGAGAAATTAAGGAAACAATCCCATTTACAATTACAGCAAAAAGAATAAAATACCTAGGAATAAACCTACCTAAGGAGGTAAAAGACCTGTACTCAGAAAGTTTTAAGACATTGAAGAGAACACCACAAACAGATGGAAAGATACACCAGGCTCATGGGTTGGAAGAATTAATATTGTTAAAATGACCATACTACCCAAGACAGTCTACAGATTCAATAAAATCCCTATCAAAATGCCAAGGGCATTTTCCACAGACCTAGAACAAATAATTCTAAAATTTGTATGGAAACACTAAAGACCCCGAATAGCCAAAGCAATCTTGAGAAAGAAGAACAGAGCTGGAGGAATCATGTGCTCTGATTTCAGGCTATACTACAAAGCTACAGTAATCAAAACACTATGGTACTAGTACAAAAACAGACACATAGATCAGCAGAAGAGGATAGAAATCCCAGAAATAAAGCCATAAACTTATGGTCAATTAATCTACAACAAAAGAGGCAAAAATATACAATGGAGAAAAGACAGTCTCTTTGATAAGCAGTGCTGGGAAAACTAGACAGCTACAGGTAAAAGAATGCAATTTGAACATTCTCTAACACCATATACAAAAATAAACTCAAAATGGATTAAAGACCTAAATATAAGACTGGAAAGCTCCTAGAAAAAATATAGGTGGAATATTCTTTTACATAAATCATAGCAATTATTTTTTTGGATCTGTCTCCTAAAGCAAAGGAAACAAATGCAAAAATAAACAAATGGGACCTAATTAAACTTAAAAGCTTCTGCACAGCAAAGGAAACCATCAACAAAACAAAATTTGTTTTCAACAAAAAAGATAACCTACTGAATGAGAGAAAACATTTGCAAATGGTATGACTGATAAGCATTATATCCAAAATATATAAATAGCTCATGCAACTCAACAAAAACAACCCAAATAAAAAATGGGCAGGAGACCTGAATAGACATTTTTCCAAAGAAGACAACAGGCACACGAAAAGATCACCAATCATCAGAGAAATGCAAATTAAAACCACAATGAGATATCACCTGTCAGAATGGCTATATCAAAAATATCACAAATAACAAAGGTGAGGATGTGGAGAAAAGAGAACACTTTGTACACTGTAGGTGGGAATGTAAATTGGTACAGCCACTAAGGCAAACTCTATGGAATTTTCTCAAAAAACCAGAAGTAGAACTACCATGTGACCCAGTAATTTCACTCCTGGGTATTTATCAGAAAAAAATAAAAGCATTAATTCAAAAAGATACATACACCGCAATGATTGTAGCAGCACTATTTACAATTTCCAAGGTATGGAATCAACCTAAGTGTTCATCAATAGATGAATGGATAAAGAAAATGTAATACACACACACACACACACACACACACACACACACACACTGGAATACTACTCAGCCATGAAAATTTGCCGTTTGCAACTATATGGATGGACTTGAAGGGTATTATAGTAAGTGAAATAAGTCAAACAGAGAAAGACAAATACTGTATAATATCATTTATATGTGGAATCTAAAAATTAAAAGAAACTAGTGAATATAACAAAAAAGAAACAGACTTTCAGATATAGAGAACAACCTAGTAGATATCAGTGGAGAGAGGGAAGAGGGGAGGGGCAGGATAGAGGTAGGGGATTAAGAGGTACAAACTACTATGTATAAAATAAATACACTACAAGGATATACAGTACAACACAGAGACTATATCCAATATTTTATAATATTGTAAGTGGAATATAGCCTTTAAAAATTGTGAATCACTATGTTGTACACCTGAAAATTATATAAATTATACATCAACTGTACCTCAATTTAAAAAAATAATGATATCTGCTTGTAAGCAAAATACCTACTCTAATTCGATGTATTGATGAGTGTAAAACTATATTTCAAGTTATCTACACAACTGTACTGTGATTTGAAAATACCAGTGATTTCTATTGTGACCATCACAGATACTGCTATTTCTCCCTTGATTTGTCGCCTATATTCGACTGAAGGAACTGTTCAATTTCATTTTGAGAATAATGAAAATAAGGATGCAAACACAACACTGTAAGGCAGCTATACTCCAATAAAAATTAATTTAAAAAAATAAAAATAAGGCTTCCCTGGTGGTGCAGTGGTTGGGAGTCTGCCTGCCATTGCAGGGGACACGGGTTCAGGCCCTGGTCTGGGAAGATCCCACATGCCGCAGAGCAACTAAGCCCACATGCCACAACTGCTGAGTCTGCATGCTGGAGCCTGTGAGCCACAACTACTGAGCCCATGTGCCACAACTACTGAAGCCCATGCACCTAGAGCCCGTGCTCCACAACAAGAGAAGCCACTGCAATGAGAAGCCTATGCACCACAATGAAGAGCAGTCCCTGCTCGCCGCAACTAGAGAAAGCCCGGGCACAGCAATGAAGACCCAGTGCAGCCAAAAATAAATAAATAAAAATTTAAAATCTCAGGATAACAACAACAACAACAAAAAAAAAAAGATGCAATTTTCCCCACCATCTAAGATCTGGACAAGGTGTCTCCTGACTCATTCATTAATTAATTCAACAAATGTTTATTGAGAAATTACTATGTGCCATGCATTATTCCATCATAGGCAAAGTTTCTGCCCTCACTGAGTTTTCATTCTTGTTGTGAGCCTGATAACAAACAAATAATATAGTTGATTCGCATTATTTGTAGTAGTTATGTTGTATAAAGTCACCATGAACATTGAATTACTGAATATGGAATCATTGCTCTTAGTAGAAATAAAGGGTTAGGTTCCTGCTAGCCTCTGGTCACAATATTTTCATCAATGGATCAACCTTGTTTATGTATATTTCTGTTTAAAGACATCTTATTTCATGTATATTGTTGATTCATTAACATTGCACTCATGGCCAACAGTACTCTATCAACGTGAATGGAGCTTATCTAACACAGGGATTTTCTCTGTAAGGCACATGACAGCCTTCTTGCACTTAGGAAACTAGACAGCACTTTGGGGGCCATTTTAAACAGTAGAATCACCAAAAAAAAGCACAAAAATACAGAAAAAGTGGCACTAAATACACTGTGACAAAAAGATACCTGTTTACAGTATGAGATGAAACAAGAAGGCAGAGATAGTGGAAGTGTAGAGAAAGGGATTGATTTGAGAGCCGTTTTTTTTTTTCCGTTTTTTTGTTTGTTTGTTTGTTTGTTTTTGCGGTACGCGGGCCTCTCACCACTGCGGCCCCTCCCGCTGCGGAGCACAGGCTCCGGACGCGCAGGCCCAGCGGCCATGGCCCACGGGCCCAGCTGCTCCGCGGCATGTGGGATCCTCCCGGACCGGGGCACGAACCCGCGTCCCCTGCCTCGGCAGGCAGACTCCCAACCACTGTGCCACCAGGGAAGCCCGAGAGCCATTTTTGATATACAGTTGACAGGACTTATGATGCACTTTCTCCCACCTTCCCATACACATTATCTTCCTGGAAGGGGGCTACAGGGGTGGGCTGGGAGTTTAGGTGACTGAAGTTTCAAGTTTGGATGACTAAACAGATGTTGATGAGAGAGGAGATGTGGGAAGCAGAGTAAGTTAAGGGCAAAAAGATGGTTTGGACATTCCCAGGGGACAACTGGGAAGATGCCCAACTTCAGCTGCAAATATGTCTGATGCTCAGGATAGTGGGTATGAGAGTCAACAGGATGTAGGCAGTAGTGGAAGCCATGTGGACGGAAATCAACCTTCAGGCTGATTGAGGAAGTGAGGGTGACCCACACCAAGCAATTAGAAACTAGCATCTGATAAACTAGATACAGAAAAATGTTCAAATAAGTGACAGAAATAGTAATGTCAGGAAGAAGAGATAACAGCTGGAATTGCTAAAAACATTTCTTCCTGGAGAAGGTGGCTTGAACAGACATCAGGATATGCAGGATTAGGGGGCCAGAAGGAGGGCATTGCTGGTGGGAGAGAACAGTGGGCGCAGCTATAGGGCAGGAAGGAGGTTAACCTCAGAAGTGCATTCCCCATGATGGGGTAGCCAGAGAAAGAAACAAGGAACCATTGTAAAACCACTTTGAGGAAGCTGGTCACCAAGGTTGCCTCTGGGGAGGGGAGCTGGGAGTCTAGAGAGAAGGGTGGGAGAGAGACACCTCTTCATACCCTTTGGGATATTTTCACCTTGCTCACCAATTACTTTTATTATTTTTTTCAGTGGTGTAAATAAATCATTTGGCTTTGGCAGAGTAAGAGATGAGTCTGGTGCAGAAGGGAATCCAAAGGATCCTATGTCTTAGGGTTTGATTCTTCGTCTGCCTTTTAGGCAGGAGTGCAGGATAGTCTCTGAAGGACTAGGACTGGCTGTAGCTCTGAGTCTCTGCCCCAAGGGGATATTTTACATGAATTTAGTCCCTGGGGAAGTTGAGTAAGTGAATAAGTCCTCTAGAGAACAGATGAGGACAGAATGAGAAGAGACTGCACAGCAGAGCTGGATGGCTTCCAGGGACATAGAAGTGTGCCCCCAAAGGTGGGTTGATGGGTCAAGTCTGGATTCTAATCTCAAAACTTTCTCTTATTACTTGTGTGTCTAGGGCCAGGTTATGCTGCAGTAGCAGTGCTGACATCTCAATGGCTTGACGCAACAAATCTTGCATAGAGTTCTTTTGAGAATTAAATGAGATCATCATCAACATCATCATCATCCAGCCTTTTTGAGGACTTACTATGTGCTGGGCTATGTAGCTCCCGTAATATAATCCCCATAAAAACCATATAAGGTGGTTTCCATTATTATCCCCGTTTTCTAAATGTGGGAAATAGGCACAGAGGAGTCACTGATTTGTTCAAGATCACACAGTGAGAAAGTACCAACTGGGACTGAAACTGGCTCCCTAACTCTAGAGTTTAAGCTCTGTGTTAAAATCCTCACTTAGCCCAGGGAGAGACACATAGCATTGGTCAAATTAGGCTAGGTACTGCTGCAGTAACAAATAATGCCAAATCTCAGTGGCATAACAAAAAAGAGTATTCCTCCCTCACGCTACATGTCTAGTGCAGGGCAGCAAGTATGGTTCATTGTAATCACTCATAGACACAGGTGATGGAGGCTTCATCTTGTCCTGTGCTTCTGCAATCACTGAGGCAGGAAAAGGGAAGGGGAATACTTTTGCCCAACATGACACACTTTACTTCTGCTCTTCTTTCATTTGCCAAAGCTAAGGCAGTGGGGAAATAAAATTTGACCTCATGTTCTGAGACAAGAGGCTTAATATTTATCAACAGCCATAATGACTGCACATAGGTGCTCCTTTAGTGTTGGTTGAATTGAAGTTAAATGACCAGTTCTGACCATATTAGTGAACTCTGTCTCACTAAGCTCAATTTATAAAGTTTTTGAGAGTTTGCAAACATACGCACTATCAGTTCTGCACAGAAGGCCACCAGAGAACCACTGCATCACTAATTCTGCATGTCAGGCATTTCTCTATGCAGTCCACATGTTGCCAGGAGACCACAGAGAGTTCTGGTTACAAGACTCAAAGATTCCTGGAAAATGTAATTACTGTCTTCCAACCACTGCCATTCAACCCCTTGCTCCATTCCATACCACCCTTTTGCGATTGGTTTTTACTTTTCCCCTCTAATAGTTTCCCTTGTCATGTTCTTCCATGAACTCACATGAGGCACACACAGAAATATGGTAAGCTTGCAAGGTAGGAAATTTTCGGAACCACTTTAAAGTGTGCATTTCAGGGGCAGTAATTCCATTCAGTGTTGTGCAATCATCATCACTATCTATTTCCAAAACTTTGCATCACCCCAAATAAAAACTCTGTACCCATTAAGCAATAAGTTTCCACTAAGGTGGAAATTTTTATTTTCACTCTTTTTTTTTTTTTTTTTTTGGCCGCACTTTGAGGCTTGCAGTATCTCAGTTCCCCAACCAGGGATTGAAACCGGGCCATGGCAGTGAAAGCCCGGAATCCTAACCACTAGGCAACCAGGGAACTCCCTATTTTCACTTTAAAGACAAGGATACTTAGGTTAAGCCCTGTGCCCAGAGTCACCCATGAACTAAGTTAACAGAGACAGGATTTCTGACTTTAGGTATCATGATTTTCTTACTACATTCTGAAGCCTCTTTATTATCTTATCACTCATAGTAGGGTGATACCAACCATCTCCTGGAGGTGGGGTGCAATTTCTAAACTTGTGAGTGCCCCTTCAGTGGTCTGGGGAATAGACCGCCCTTCGTTCCCTCAGCACATTCTGCATGTTACTGAATACTGTTAAGTGCGGGAGATTCAAAGATGAGTGCTGCGGTAGTTCACAGCACAGTGAGGTTACGCAGAAGCTGTTCATTTCCCCCCAGATTTTGTTTCCCTTCTTCTCCAGTAAAAAAAACTCAGATTTAGGACTTCCCTGGTGGTGCAGTGGTTGAGAGTTTGCCTGCCAATGCAGGGGACGTGCGTTCGTGCCCCGGTCCGGGAAGATCCCACATGCCGCAGAGCAGCTGGGCCCATGAGCCATGGCCGCTGAGCCTGCGCATCCGGAGCCTGTGCTCCACAACGGGAGAGGCCGCAACGGTGAGAGGCCCGGGTACCATAAAAAAAATAAATAAAAAAAAAAAAACTCAGATTTTTAGCTGAGCTAATAGGTCCCAGAAATAAGACTACACTTCTCATCTCTCTAGCATCTGGCTCCCGCAAAGTGACTAAGTTCTGGTCAATGAGATGTAAGAATAAATGCTATGTGTAACTTCTGGGCAGTGTTTGCAAAGAGAAGGAGCATACTTTTCTTCCACCACTCCCCCTACCCTGCTTCCTCCTCGGTAGAAATTATGCTGCACCAGCTGGAGCTTGGGCAATCATCTTGGATCATCATGTGCAAGCCTTGGACTGAAAATGGAAGAAGCTTTAGTCCTTGACACAGTGGAGTGCTATGCCACCCCTGGGCTTCATATCTTTCATTTATAACAGAAAGAAAACAAGTTTCTACGTTGTATGTATCTGTTACCTCTTGCTGCATAACAAACGACTTCAAATTTAGTGGCTTAAGACAACAATTACCTAATGTAGCTCCTGATTCTATGGGTCAGTTGGGAAACTGGAGCTGGATGGTCTAGGCCAGGTTTACATGTCTGGTTGGTCTAGGGGGTCTCAGTTGGGATGGCTCATCTTTGCTCCATTTGGTTTATCCTACAGTAGGTTAGCCTACTGTAGGTTAGCGTAAGCATCTTCACATGGCAGTCTCAGGGTTCCAAAAAAAAAGAGAAGGCAAGTCTCAATGTGCAAGTGCTTTTCAAGTCTCTGCTTGTGTCACATGTGTTCCTGTCCCATTGGTCTACTCAGGTCACTCAAAGGCATAGTTACAGTGGAGAGTGATTTGTTGGAGGCCATTATTGCAACTATCTCACTGTCTAAGCCACTGGTATTTGGGGATTTTCTGTCATTAGGACATCTGTTGCCTCTGGTCTACACATGACCAGCCATGGAAAGGGTAGGAGGATATGAATCAAAGTTTGTCCCTTCTGGTTTGCTCTAATCCCATTTTCTCACTTGCAAATGTAGGTCAAGTTTCCTGATAGAATCTGGCTCCAGACACTTGGTGTACAGTTGGTTTAAATTAAGGATATTATATAAATAAAACAATTGCAGCCACTCCAGTCAGGCAGAGAAGAAGAAAGACATGAGGTAGGGCGAGGCAGGGGAAGAACAGATGGTTTGTCAACACCTACAAAGGTAACCAGCTTAGGGCCACAAGAATTTCCCGTTATTTTTTGTTTCAAACATGTACTTCACACTACTCTAGGAGGCAGTTAAATACAAGCCAGAAAACTGACTGTCTTAGAATCCAGACCCTGTGACTTACTATTATGGGATGTAGGCAAGTGACTGAACGTCAGTGTGCCTGCTTCCTTATCTGTAACATTACCACTTCACGACATTGGGCTGTTGCAAGGACTGCACGAGAGACACAAGTTAGCTATTACTGCACTAATGTCGTGTGCTGGCCCTGAGCCAGTCGGGGCTTCCAATGACGTAGGCAGTCCTTGACTCAACATGGTAGCTCAAGACAGCGAGACGGTGATGGTCTCACGAGAAAGGAAGTTCTATGAGGGCAGGGTTGTTTGTTTGTTTCTGTTTGGTCTCCTGTTGTATTTCCAAGGCCCAGAATGGAGCCTGAAACATAGGAGAGGTTCAATACATTTTAGTCAAGTGAATAAATTTAAACAATTCAGGTGCTATGCTACATCATACAGGATTCAAGTGGGGCACAAAGGAGGGATGTCAATAAAATGATTATAAAAATGAGATCAGAGAGACAGGTAAGGAAATAAAATGCATGAAGAGCAGGAAGAAGTTATAGTAAAGTTTATAAAATTTGACTGAGTGGAATGACTTCTAACTCATAATCAAGTCATAAGAAAATTTGAGGATTTAATTAAATTCCCATCACTTTAAGGCAGGGTTAGGGAGATGAACGTGAGTAGCAGCAGGCCAGAAGTACTGTCCAAGTTGCAGGCCAGAACCTCTGACTTTGAACTTGAATCTGTAACCCCAGCCTCAGGCCAATCCCTCAGCTGACCTGAGATGGTATACCTGTTCCCGGCCATTGGCAAAGGAAATTTGCTACTCAGGAAAGTTATAATCAAGTACAGAGATGATAAAGTAAATTAAACCCACAGGATTAATACTTTCATGTGATGTTTAGGAATAAGTTTTATAAACATCATGAAAAACTGTGGGTAATGGTTATTTATGGTATATGAAACTTTTAGGAAAATTTGACATGTTAATTGAATACTTTAATTTGAAATATTTAATTATTATCAAGCCTCATTTTACTTTTAAAATGCATGAAGCTTTGTTTAATTTTGTAAACTGTATTTGACTATCTGAAAGATTGAAATGTTTTTAGGTCTTTTCAGGCATCTTAAATTTCTAACTAGAGTTTCTGTGCTAAAGAAGTTTTTGTTTATCTTATCAGTAAATCAGCCTTATCGGGCATCTTGCTTGAGAGAATCATGCTTAAGAGAACCAAATATGTTAAATTTGGGCTTCTAATTTTAAAAGTTTAAGGGAATTTAATTAACTATGACAGTTTAAGGAAATATCTGTTAAACTTAACGGAATATTAATTAAAGGACAAGTGAAAGTGATGTTATTTTTATACAAAATTACTAGATTCATCGATAAATTAGCTAGCTTGGTACATTGAGCTCTACAACTTAAGAAAAAGCTATGTTTTAAACTTACAACTTTATTTAATTGAATATCCATGAAAACCCTTCACCTTTTTGAACCCGAGGACCCTGCTTCTTCTGCAGCCCCGCCTCCTCCTATCACTGGGCCCACAAGCCAGCAAGTGTCTGTCTATTTCCTCTTTCATTTCAGTTGCAGACCTTTGCTCCATCCTCCTCTCTGATAATCCCTAGCATTGAAACTCAAAGCCTCAGACAATAGCACTGATTCTTACTGCAGGCAAGTATCTTTAGACCCCCGGGTCACTGGTCTTTACTCCTTGAAGATTGTAGCCCATGTTCATTGTCATTCTCTCCAACAGCAGCCTGCCTCAATTCTTGGTGACTTCAATATTCATGGGGACAGTGGTGATATTCAGGTAAAACATAGGTGGACACCAATCAGAGCAAAGTTGTTCCCCTGAAGGGCCTCAGCCTGGGCCAAATATTATCCTATAATTTTGTGGGGAGGTCCTGGGTCCTGGGGCAGGGGTCACGGGCCAGTGTGGCCAAGGCAATTGGAGAACATCAGGGGACGTAGGCAGTGGTCATTAACCAACTGGTATAAAAGAATTTCAACATTTTAACAATTGAAATGGACATACTTTTCCTACCAGCTGACATCAGCCCTGAGTGGATATGATTCTCCCGAGTTCCTTGCCCTCCTCTCCTCATGTGACCTTGTCCTCCACTCTACCTCAGCCACCCACTCCCATCTGTCATACACTAGACCTAAAAACGGTAACTGCATCCCCTCTGTGATCTAAACTGTAAGCATCCCACTCTTGGGCCACCACCTCCTGTCCTTCAAGCTTACTCTGCCTAGAACTCCAACACCAACAATTCTGCCATCTTATCAGAGCCTACAATTCATGATTCCTCCCAGTTTTCACTATGTTTCACCTCCCTCATGCCTTTTATTCTTTGAACCAGATTAGATTCTACAGCACATCACCGTAATCATCCTTTCATGCATACAAAACCCCCTTACCCTAGTCTTTCCTTTTGTCACCAGCCTGACAAAGCCAATCTATGGTAAATCCAAGCCTTCACCTGCTCTAAGATGGCACTATGCACTTGAATGTAGCTGCAGAAAGCCATACCACCACACTGACTGGCCTCACTTCAAATTTGTGATCAGTAACCCTGAGTGGGCCTTTAGTGGACAATGGTACTACATTGCCAGCGCCAGTCACTTTCCCACTCTGGTAAATAACCAGAATTATCTCACACCTCTTCTTGTCTCTTCAAACCTCCAGAAATCTTCTGCCCTCCTTACTCAAATCTAGTAGTTCTCAAAATATTTTGGTCTCATGACTCCTTTAAACTCTTGAAAATTGAGGACCCTAAAGAGCTATTGTTTATATATAGGTTATATCTACTCATATCTATTAAAATTAAAAACTGGGACATTTAAAACACTTTATTAATTTTGAGCTGTAACAAAGCGAGTGAGAGGCATGGACATATATACACTACCAAACGTAAGGTAGATAGCTAGTGGGAAGCAGCCGCATAGCACAGGGAGATCAGCTCGGTGCTTTGTGACTGCCTGGAGGGGTGGGATAGGGAGGGTGGGAGGGAGGGAGACACAAGAGGGAAGAGATATGGGAACATATGTATATGTATAACTGATTCACTTTGTTATAAAGCAGAAACTAACACAGCATTGTAAAGCAATTATACCCCAATAAAGATGTTAAAAAATAAATAACAATAAATCCATTATACATTAACATAAATAACATATTTTTATGGAAAATAACTATATTTTCCAAGCCTAAAAAATTTTAGAAGCACTGTTTTACCTATTTGTAAAATCTTTTTCATGTTTCGTTAAAGAGAAGACAGAAGACTGGATTCTCATATATGTTTCTGCATTCAAATTGTTATAATATATAATTTTGATTAAAGTGTTTCACGAAAATCCTGGCCTCACACAGATACAGATAAGTAGTTGGAAAAGGGAGTAGTATTTTAATAGCTTTTTCAGATAATTGAGGATATTCTTCTTTGATACTACACAAAACTTGACAAGTGATCATTTCTTAAAGGGCGGTTGCAGTGTGAATTTTGAAACCACATCAATCTTTTCATACTCTGTTACATTAAAATGTATTGATTTATCTTGTACTTTAAATGGATATTTTACCCATGCATAATTGTGTAACACCATGCATTGGTCCTTTGGAAAGTATTGATTCACAGAATTATGCAGATCTTCTAAATGTTGACATATTCACATATGTTAGTATTACCACTGATCTCATCAAAAGTCTTTAAGTATTGGGAAGATGCCAAGCTCATGGAGGCAGAAGTTTTCCAAAATTCTAAGTTTTGTAGCAAAGCTTGAATGTTATCACTGTCAAGAAATAGCTCACAAGTATCTCCTGTCAAACAGGCTCACTTTGTTCATTTTTTAAAAAATGTCTGCCAATTATGTACCCAAGTCTGAATAACCAGAGTTGGTCTGCCAGTCATTCTTTCAACTGGTGTTCCATGAATAAAGCAGCAGGGTCAGCTCTCATTTCAAATTGAACAAGTGCTTTTCCTCAAGACAGCTATCAGGCTTTGGTATGCAGCAGAAGTGCTTTATATGTACTTCCCATTCAATATTAAAAACATGTATACTCAAGGGATGAAATTTTATAAAATTAATAACTTTCACTGCTTCGTTAAAAACGTTCTTCAGCAAAACTATTTTTTTTTTCCCTGCAAGTGCTTGATGGTGAAGATGCTAATGACTACTAGTATAATTTGGCACTCTTGCCTTGACACCAGCAATTTTACCCACCATTGCTTTTACATCATCAGGACAAATGTCAGCACAGTTGTTACAGGATAAACCAAGCAATTAAAAAATGTTAACACTTTGAAAATATCAGTACTACTTGTGTTAACTGCATTCACATAAAGGAAGGTCTTTGATGATTAGTTGGTGCTGATCTTGAACGAATACAAGCAAAACTCCAAGTCTAGGCACATTTGTAGATTTGTTCATTTTAAGACAAAAGTTCAGTTCTACAGAGGCGATATTAACTCAGTCTTTTTGTCTGCAGTTAAATTTTTACTCTGAGTAACTGAATCATTGAAAGGTGGCAGTTCTGTGGTTCTTTTCATCCAACAGGCATTCAGCAATGTCAACTATACAAGATTTTATTTGTCCCTCTACTATTGCATGTACTTTTCCAGCCAGTGCATTATGGTAACTTACCTTGTAAGGTGCTTCAGTAGCTTTTTCATTTCTAGTTTGAAAAGCTGTGACATGCAATTATTGGATTTTAAAGAGCTCATGATATATATGTTTAAAATATTCAATTCATTTTTCTTTATATTCTGTATACTAGCCCCAATATGATGCTGTAGTTTAGGGATTACCATATGTTATTAGAAAATGCTCTGATGCATAAAAGACACTAAGGTAATAATTAAAATTTATAAAGCTTAAGAAAAGATAGCATTTGCCATATTTTTATTTCTTATCTACAATTTTGCCAGTGTCTTTGGAGTAGATTCCTCCCTTCCATGAGTCAGAGAGCTCACTTTTTTTTTTTTTTAAGCTCTTTAGACACGGACTATGTAGTTGTGGCTTGAGAAAGTAAGTCTTCTAATCTCTCCTTTTAAAGTCAACAATATATCTTAAAATATATATATGTTTTAAATAAACTATTTTTATTTTAGGAGAAAATAATAAATTCTAAAATAATAGTTTTAGGTATCTAAACATTTCAAAAAGTTAGGAAAAAATCAAATATTATGCAAAACAAGACCAAAAAATTTACTTCTTACTGCGTTTTCCTGCAGGTGCAAGGAAAACTTTGGGTAGTCACCCACAATGCCTTTCTTAGCCCCTGAAAGTCTTGAGGTTTAGCTCTGTGTTGCATCCCCTCTTTCCTCCAAGCCTCTTGCACATCATCTGAGATGACACCGCTCCAGCTCTCATTCTCACATGTCCGATCTGCATGTGATCCAAGGAAAACGCTTAATCATCTTTTTCCCAGCGAACAAACTCCGAGGGTGCAAGCCATCCCAACACAACCCCTCCTGTTCCTCCAGCTCCTAAAGAGCCACTAGCTAGGCTCTCCCCTTTTAAACTTCTCAGGACACTAGTTCACCTTTCTTTGTGGCCCTTTTGAGGCACATTTCCCCTACATTTGAGGTGAGGTAATTCTCATTCTTTCCCTCAGAAACTCATAACACAAGGACAGTTTTCTCTAAATATTGCCACATTCATCCATCCCTAACAGTAACAAAATAGATAAAAATTCCTGCTTTCATGGAGCTCATATTCAAGTGCACAACACTAGACAAATTCAAGAAAATAAAACTCTCCTCTTATCTCTTACTCTACTCTTCTTGGCACTCCAACCTATTTTATAGGCTAGAGATGTGTGCTGAGCTTAGATGTGTGCTAAACCAATTTTCTGAAACCTTTAAAAGTTCTTCATGGTGTTCTGACTCCTTACTTTGTTAATATGACATCTATCATCTTGGTGCCCCAGCTGAAACTGAGATAAGAACAGACCCATTTTCAACACGTGTTACAGTTTTATCTAACACATTACCTAAAACACAGCCTCCCAGAGCTGAGCCATTGGAAGGTCAAGTAATATTCTTGATAAAGTCCTCTCTTCCAAGTCTAGGAAAACCAACATCTTTGCCATCATCAACATCATCATTATCATCCCTACTTCATTCACAGAGCTCTTCACCCAGCTCCTTCTCCAAACTGCCAAACTCGGTTGGGGCAAGGGATGGGGTAAGGAAGCCTGGCACTGATTAGGATTAGGGTGCCGTAATTTCATTCCTTAAACCTTCCTCTGCTTCAAATGAAGCAATGACAGATAAAGTTATATATATATTATATATTAAAGTTATATATTATATATATTATGTTGTTTTTTATATATATATATCCATATATGTATATTTCATTTATAAAGATACAGCTACCCTCAATAACAAAACAATACCAAAAGCATTTCCATGGACATTAAATGGAACAGATAAATGATAATGGAACAATAAGTGGAGGCAGAGTGTAAATTTTCTGGATTAGAAACTGGTAGAGATGACTGGAAGTTTGACGCTTTCCCTCAAAGTCAAGTGAAGCAATTAACACCCCACACCCCCACCAGTGGTATGGACAGGAGCCAGCACATTGTGTGAATCAAGTAAGTAATTTTATTTGACCCACAGGAAGAGGCTAAAAGAGGCTGAAACCCACTACCGGAGCTTGTAATAAATGGTTTAAAGAAAAATTCATGCTAACTGGTCCTGGGCTGAGATATCTACCAGCTCAGTAACCAAATTTTGAATAATCCCAATATCATCACAGGAAGAAATATAAGAAACAAAGCAGTAAAAGATTCTAGTAAATTTAAATAATTATTGACTTTTAAAACGACAAAATTTTGTTATAAAGATATAGAACTAAAATTCAAGACAACAACAGCAATAAGAAAAAGCAGCTAAAACAATCTAAGATCTTTATTTTGTTCAAGAAGGAAATACAAGGAGAAGGAGAAAAACTTTAGACCTTATAAAACAGATACAGTTATATATAAATGTTAAATATGAAAAGGTAAATTCTGAAAGGATAAAAAATAGAATCTATAGCTTTGAAACCAGATTTTAAAAGAGAGAAAAATACCACCAGTTCAATTGAGATTTCATATAATGATAGTGTGAAAAGATTGACAATTTCCCTCTGCAAAAAATAAATACATAACTGGATGAAATTGTCAAAAATAACAATTTTGGGGCAGTGGAAGTAAACCAAAGGTAGACAACAAATTGAGAAACATTTATTTTTGAAAAATTTTTAGAGCAAGAGTCTTTGGCTTTCTTGCCTGGGGCTACTGCTGCTGTCCTGTTTCTTGCCTCATCCCCAACTCATTAGGCAAAACTGTAGCTTTACCAGTCTATGGCTAGCAGTGAAGAGCAGCTTTGCTGCCAAAGCAGGGTGAGGTTGTGGAAGGCACTCTACTTGGGTTGAAGTAGGGGACAAAATCTCACAGTTTTGCCAGCTAACAGTGGGGTGCTGTAGGGGAATAGAAGGAGAAAACTTTGCTAGTCTAAGGTTGTTGTCCCAGCTGGAATGAGGAGTGGACCAGACATAAATTTAACAAAGAGATTCTGAAAATGAGAGAGCCACAAAAGGCCGGAGCTAAACTCTTCACACACACACCTGGCTGATAGAGGAAACACACATGCCTAGGAGAGACTTCAGAGAGCCTGGTAAAAAGTGAAAGCTAGGGGAGGCTTGGAATTGGTTGCAACTTTAAATGGATTCTCCAGTTCACACACAGATCAACAGGCAGAGGCTGGAAGCTTTACAGGCCTGAGGTGTTCGAGAACAACTTCTGTGCAAATCATTCGCCAGTCACTGAGCTACCTAGACATGGGGTGACCCCAGGAGGCCAGGTTGAAAAAATTAAAAGTAGAATAATAAGTTGAACAGACACATCAGTGTCTCCACACTATGGAAGAGAGAGATTCCACAGTACACGTGCAGACAATTTATGAAAAAGATAAAGACTCAGAAAAATAAAACAGAATTGAGTCATTGCAAAATATTATCTAAAATGTCCAATTGTTAACCAAAAGTTACTAGACCTATAAAATATAGGAAAATGTGATCCGTGCTCAGGGAATAAAGCAACCAATGCAAATTGTCTCTGAATGGGCCAAAATGTTGGAATTAGCAGAGAAAACTTCAAAGCAGCTATTATAAATATATTCAAATAATTAAGGGAAACTATACTGACACTGAGTCAACGAATAGGGAATCTCAATAGAGGAATTGAAACTATGAAAAGGAATCAAATGGAAATTCTAGGATAGAAAAATAGAGAAACTGAAATGAAAAATTCACTAGATGAGCTCAATAATGATTTAAGAGGAAAGAAGAAAGAACTAGTAAACATGGAGATAGAGCAAATAAAAGTATCCATTCTAAAGAATAGAGAGAAAAAAGATTGAAGAAGAATAAACAGAGCATCAAAAACCTGTAGGACAATGTGAATTATTCCAAGAAGGAGAGAAGAAAGGAGAAGAAGTAGCAAATTATTTGAAGAAATAGTAGCCAGAGATTTCGCAAATCTGTTAAAAAGTATTAACGTACAGATCTAAGAAGCTCAATCAACCCCAAACAGAACAACTACAAAAAGGACCACATCTAGACATTCTGTAGTTAAATTGAGGAAAGACAAAGGTATAATGAGGAAATAAAAATGCAATCAATGACTGACTTCTCATGAGAAACAACAGAGGCCAGAAAGCAGTGGAATGACATACAAAAGCTATCAGTGATGAATTCAACTTCCAGGAAAACCATCCTTAAAGCTTCTATATCCAGCAAAACTATACTTCAAAGACGAAGGTGAAATGAAGACACTTCCTCATAAATAAAAACTGAGATGATTCATTGCTAGGAGACCTGCCCTAAAAGAAATACAAGAGAAAGTCCTCCATTCTGAAAGGGAATAACATCAGACTGTAACACAAATCCAATTGTATGCTGGTTTAAAGCAATATTTATAACCCTGTATTGCTGGGCTTATATAGATATGATATATGTAACAAGATAAGCACACAGGAAGGCAGAAAACATGAAGTTTTACTGGAACAAAGTTGCATTTTCTGCCAGAAGTAAGTCAGAATTAACGTAAAATAGATTGTGATAAGTTGAAAATGCATCTTATAATACACACACAATTTTTTAAAAAATAAAAAAATAAAAAATATTTGCTTAACACAGAAGAAGGTACTTAACGAGGGAAAGAGAAATGACAGAAAAATGACAAATACAAACAAAAAGAAAAACGGCAAAAGTAAATCTAACCATATCAATAAAAGGTAGAAAATGTGAATGAATTAAACACTTCCATCAGAAAGCAGAGATAATTAGAATGAATTTTATAAAAAGAAATCCCAACCATATACTGTCTACCAGACACACTATAAATTCAATGAATTCAGTGAAAGTAAAAGAATGGAGAAATGTATACTATGCAAATATTAAATAGCTATATTAATATCCAAGAAAATACACTTCAGAAGACATATAATTAGAGACAAAGAGGGATATACCTTAATGATAAAAGAGTCAAAATTCTAGCTATACCCCAGCAGTATGACCTTATGAAATCTAAATATACTTCCTGAGGATTTTTTTTAAATTTACTTTTGTTATCTTTTCATTTGTAAAATGTTTCTACTGTAAAATTAAATGAGATATTATATCATATTCTTGACATATTAACCGATGTCCTTCCATCCCTTGTATTAAACATATGTAGTAAAGTTTGCTAAAATCAGTTAATGAGGTTATACACTGTGATTATATTATCTGATGATTTTTTTTCATAAATTCTGTCCAGTGAGCATTACTGAGTGTCTGTTATCTGTCAAGCTCTATGTGAGGTAACGTATAAAAATAAACACAAATAAAGCATGAAAAAAATAAAATAAAAGAGTCAATACATCAGGAAGATATAATTATAAATTAATATAATATATAATCATAATAAATCATATAAATTATAATTATAAATGTTTATGTACTTAACAAGAGAACCCCAAAGGACATAAAGCAAAAACTGAAAGAATTGAAAAGAGAGATAGACAATACAAAAAATTGTAGTTGGAGATTTCAATACTCTTCTGTCAGTAATTAATACAACAATTACACAGAAAATCAGTAAGAATATAGAAAATTTGAATAATGCTAGCAATGAACTTGAGCTGACACATGTATGGAAGACTCTGCCTAACACCTGCAGAATATACATTCTTTCCAAGTGTACACAGAACATTTTTCACCATAGACTGACTATATGCCAGGCCATTTTAAAATTTCAATAAATTTAAAAGAATCTAAATCATAAAAAGTATGCTTTCTGACCAAATCAACAACAGAAAAAAATCTAAAAAACTCCCAAACATTAGGAAATTAAACAAGGCATTTCCAAATAACCCTGGGTCAAAGAAGAAATCACAAGGGAAAAACTTTAAAATACCTGAATCGAATAAAAACGAAATCACAATCTATCCTAATGATTAGAATGCTGCTAAAATAGGACTTAGAGGGAGATTTATACCTTTAATATTTATTACAAAAGATCAAAAAATCAATAATCAAAGCAAATCAACCCAAAAGTAAGTAGAAGGAAGGAAATAATACAGATCAGAGGATAAATTAATAAAATTAAAAGCTGAAAGACAATAGGAAAAATGAATGAAACTAAAAGTCAATTCTTTGCTAGGATCAATAAAATTGATAAACTTTTGGCTATACTGACCATGAAAAAGATACAGAAGACACACATTACTAAAATCAGGAATGAAATTATAGACCCTACAAAAATTAAAAGGATTATAATAAGATATTATTAATAACTTTATGCCAATTAATTAAACAAAGTAGATGAATTAGCCAGATTCCTAGAAAGACACAAATGACCAATTTAAGAAGTCGAGAAAAGAAAAAAAGAAAAAGTGTGGTTAACAGAAAAACCAAATGAAATATTAGAAATAAGTCCAAGTATATCAGGAAGAATAATACAGTAATTATAAATGAATTTTATTAAAAGACAAAATTTCAGGTTGAATTTTAAAAACAAAATCCAGCTGTATGTTGCTTGCAGGAGTAATGGCTCAATAAAATGATAGAAAATGACTGAACATAAAGGGACGGAAGAGGACATACTGCAAATATACTAATCAAAAACAAGCTGGTATACAAATATTGATATCAGAAAAGGTAGACTTTGAGATGAAGAATTTAATAGTGGTAAGAGGATCAGTAATATAAGGGAGAGTCTACCAAAAAGATGTAATGATTATGAACTTGTATGTACTTTCTGCTTGTTTAGGAAATCTTGCACTACTTCTGCATTCTAAAGCTATTTTTCTAAATTTTCTTCAAATGGTTCTGCTTTCTTTTCATGATTAATGCTTTAATATATGGAGAGCTTTTTTATTTTTAATTGTGAGAGGAAGGAACTAAGTTGATCACTTCTAATATTTTTAAAAAATTAACACCATTAATTAACTCCATACTACACTGTCTTGAGTCTAACTTTGTGTCTTTTGTTTAACTGGCAATGGCATAGATCAGAGTATGTTTTAAATATTGATTGCATTTATTGAGTAATTGTGTATTCTCTGTTTGTTTTTGCTATATTTTAAAAGTAAATTTGGGACCATTTTCCACTTAATGGAACCAGGTCTCCTGAGAGAATGAATGATTCCAGGGCTGGGCAGAGAAGTCCAGGTTGAGCTTGAAACCTCTTGTTATCTTACAGAGAAAGATAATGCTCAAAAATAATGGAACATGTCAAGAGAACATGGGAGCCTAATCTGAGAGAATATGCACACCAAATAAATAATGATATTAACATATTATCACCCCAACGACTAAAGCAATAATTGAAGCCCACGCTGATATAAATAAATGCATCAATAGATAAATAGAGGAGAATGAGAACAGTTTTCTAATAGGAGAATGCCAACCAACAAATGCAGAATGAATGATGGAGTTAGACTATCACTATTTGGCAAGTATGTTTATAACTAATTCAAGCAAGAATTATCATTGGATGCTAAAATTGGCAGGTGAAATTTTGGGGATACTTACATGGCCCCAAAGTATCTCCCCACAGAATACTTATTAACTACAAAGGGGAAATTGCAAAGGGGAAAATAGTAACTTTACAGCGGAGAAACCTGACCAACACCACCTTACATATTAAGTGATTGACGTTAGCATCACCAGTAATGGAACAAACTCACATCTGTGTCTCTTGATATGATGCACAGCAAGAGACACAGCATCACTTATCTGGGGATGCTGTCCAAGATGCAAAATCTGAATCTAATCCTGAGGGAACATCAGATAAACCTGAATTGAAGGACATCCTACAAAATAATTGGCCAATATGCTTCAAAAACATTAAGGTCATGAAAGAGTAAGAAAGACTGAGTAACTGCTCCAGATTGAAAGAGATTAAAGATATAAAAATGCAATGTGTAATCCTGGATTGGATCCTTAAAAATTATTTATCTATTACTGTATAGAATATGATTAAAATAATGAGCAAATGTTGAATAATGTCTATAGATTAGAAAATAGTATTGTCTCACTGTTAATCTCCTGATTTTGACAATTGTATACTAGTTATATAAAAGAATGTCCTTGTTCTTAGGAATTACACACTGAATTATTTAGAGGTAAAGGGGCAGCATGTCTGCAGCTTACTCTCACATTTATATTTAAAATTAAGTGTGGCAAATGTTAAAATTTGGGGAATTTGGTTGAAGAGTACCCAGGAGTTCTTTGTATAACTTTTGAAACTTTTCTGTAGGTTTGAAATTATTACAAAATGACACGTTATCAAAAACTGGTGAATTCTCTTCCCTAAAAATCAATGCCTTTTTAAAAATGTGAGCCTTAGTTCTTTTTTTTAAACCACTCTTTGGTACCTTGATAGTGCTTATTTAGTATATATTTTTGGCATCCACTTTGTGCTAGAGTCTAAGGACATAGAGGTAAACTAAAAAAAAATTAGCTTTGCCCACGTGAAGTTCACAGTCTTGTAGGGAAAACAACTCTTATACAAACAATCTTGTAAATGTAGCTATTATGTGATCCATTCCTGCAACAACACGTACCTCACAAAGTCTCACCTATGTGCAGATTGCATTACATTCCTTCCTTATGAAAATACAGATGCAATCTTTTTCTTTCTGAATGTCCTTTCTGTCCCACAATAGAGCTACAACCACAGGAAGCCATTAAGAGTCCACCCAACTGACTCTTTCAAGTGTGTTTCTGTCAGAGAGATAGGAATTAAAGAGGGAAATGGTGGTGGTTGTTTTTTGTAAGCTAAAATGCTTTCCATCTTGAGAAGCAATAAAGTCTGCTGTTGAAGCAGGGCACGTTTTCAAACCTCCTGTTCATTACAGAGATATGCATCTAAGGAACTTCCAGCCATGTTCTGGGTGACATTTTTTGAAATTCAAACAAAAAGAAGTTTGTTATAGAACTCACAAGGGCAGTTCTGAAAGCTTCATTGATTCCAATAATAATTTCCAATTAATTCATTTAGTTACTTCCTGATATTCTGAAATCAAGAGTTTTGAAAGCTGCTACCTTTAACCTTAGGTGAAATTTAAAATGCTATGACTTTAACTGATCCAACCTAAGCTAAACTTTTAGCCATTTATAAAAATGCAAAACAAAGTCTGGGCCCAGGTCTGAGATGAGTGATTTGCAATAATATTCTTCATTCGTGCCGTCTTTGGAATGATGAGTCCTGACACTCCGAGAGGATATTAAGGATTTAGTGATAAATAGAATTACACCAGGTGTTTCTCCTGGCTGGGGCCTGAGCCCTGATAACAGAGATATCAATAAGGCCATAATGGGAACACATCCAGAATTCTCCCACTCAACCTGTCCAGTGTAATTATAGCTCCCCGGTGGAGGGGTGATGGTGGGCACCCTAAGGAGATGGGTGGGTGGGAAAGAGAGGCTTTCAGTAGCTTTCCCCCTGCCATCATACCTTGCTAACAGCTGCGGTCATTAGTGGTCCCCCACCCTGTGTGTGGGGTGCAGCTATTCCCTAAGGTGCTCCCTCCCTGCTCAGATCTGGCCCCCTGCCATGGCTGTTGCACCCTCAGAGCTAGTCTGGAAGCAGCCGGTGCTGCCGCCTCCTTACCCCCATCAGCCACCGCATGTAGTTTCTAGCTTTTAAATGCAGGTCTCTCCATTTTTAGAAAACTGGCCACGGAAATACCTCAACCCACAGGCTAATAATTGAGAAATGAGGCTGTGTTCTATAAAAAGATTTCCCAGAAACTGAAAACTGAGCTTTGCTGATAAGCAGAGGCAGATTTACTGTGACTCTGACAAAGCCCACACTACAAGGTCCCTGGTCACAGAGTTCCTACCACTGCCTTGGGAGGGCCCCTAACAATGTGTTTATATGGTCATACGTTTTTTACAAATTTGCAAAAGTGCAGTATTTTAACTGCAGCTGGTTAAGCCTCTTGTCTCTTTCCATGGTACCCCCCCCTTCATACCACTCTCCCCTATGCTGGTGGTTTGAGGATGTCTGAGAACAATTTTAGGGTCCAGGTAAAGAAAGAATGAGTTGGGTCTAAACTCATTTAGTCTGGATTTAATGGGACATATTTCCATGGCTCAAATTCACTTTGGCGTATAGTTTAGTTATTGCTAGACATCCTGATATAGGAACGGCTCTCAGGAACATCCCCGCCAACCACATGCTGACCCCCTCAGACTCACAAAGGAGTGATGCTCATATATGTATGTGCGTAATGGAGAAGGAACATGTTAGAAGGAAGACTGGCTGGAAAAGCCCTTCCTCTCACGAAAGACCATGGCCCAGCATGTCTCAATTTCCCCACCAACTCATCTCCTGTTGAATTCTAGAAGCTTCTTTCTGCTCAAGGAGGCAGGGCACTCCTTGGTGTGCGGGGAACACTGCCTCTCCTTCACTGCTGTAAGGTGGAATTAACACTGCCTCTGAGTTCCAGCTCTCAGCAGATTCTCTGTGCTGGGCTGGTAAAGACCACCACTCCCCTTCTCAAGGCTGTAGTAGACCCATTTCTGAAAAACTATATTTTTGTAAGTGAAATATTAAATATCTTGGAGGATCTCAATATTAAGAAGGATCTCGGGGAGAATTTTCACATAAAACAGATACTTGATTCCAAATTATTCTGATCCAACTTTTAGGGTTACAAATAATAGCTAATATACTTTGGACACTTGCTTCATGCTAGGCACTGTATTAAGTATGTTTAATGTGCCTTATTTAATCTTTATATTAACCCAGTGAGTCACTATAATTATTCCAGTTTTAGAGATGAGTCAGTCAAGCCTTAGTAAGTAACTTGCTGAGGGCTTCCCAGTTCTGAAGTGATAGAAGCAGCCTTCAAAAGTTATATTTTTTTGAGTTTTACGGATGCTTTTAATTTAATATGATTTTTTATAATTACATAAAACATGAACATGTTTCTAAAGTCAAATCTATAAAAATATTGCCTCTATCCTCCTCCCCTCCATGCTATTTCATCCTTTCCCCACAGGTAACCCCTTTTTTATGGTTTATCCTTCCAAAATTTTTATATATGTAAGCAAACATCTTCTCCACTTTGCTAAATTTAGAGAAAACAAAACCAAGTAATGTACTTGAAACTAATCGTGTAGAGTGGAAGGCATAACCATGTAAAAATGATTCCAAAGTGACTTAAAACACAGTTATTTGATTGCTTTGTTTACTTTGGAAGACAACAGGGGATCATCTCTCAATACACATCTACACACTACGTTCTGTCTTGGAGCCTGCTTCCTGAAGAACCCAAATGGCAACAGTAATAACACATTGAAATGCCTGGCTTTACCAGCAACTGAGCTGCTTCATTAAGGCTTCAATCATTCATGTCTTTGATTAGTAGCTCAAAACCCTGAGGCTGTCTTGAAAATATTTCAAGTAGCCTATACTTAAAGAAGTCGACTCTTCTTTTTTTGTGGTCTATGGATATGAGCAAAATAGTTTGTCTTGAGCATTTAGGATCAGCTGGATTCGTGTCACAGATCCTAGACCTGAAAAGTGATCCCAGAGCACAGGGAACGTTTCCTGGTTTTCTTCCTTGCAACTTTTTCACCCCAGGAGACAGATATCAATGTTGCCAAGTGCTTCACTCATCAGCTCATGGAAGGAGACCCCGCAACACCACTGATGTAGCAATCGCTCTGTGGATGCAAGTTTGCCCTTCAGAGAAATTCTAGGCCTCACATATACATTTGTATATTATTCCGCATTGCCAAAAATTTCACACCAAGTGAACTTGAAGTACAGATCATTGCAAGTCTTCTTGTAGCTGCCATGTTTTTCCTACAACTGGGTTGTCAGGAGATACAACAGGCATCTGGGTTGTTAGTGACTGAGGATGGGGAATGCCACAGCTGGTCTATTGAGTGTAGAGTCTCTACTGGTTTAATTTTAGAAAAGATGAATATGTATAAGGGCTTTTGTGGCCTTGTTCATTACTTTGGTCCCTTTTCACATAAGATCTTGTATTCCTCAACCATGAATTCTATTAATGAAGAGTTTCCATGGTCAGAGAAGAAATATTATATAAATCTTAACCGTTCTATTCATTTGCAGATGATTTCAAATTTGATCTTTATGTTAGAGCCAATGGGTTATTTTTTCAAATGGCAACTTCCAATGGGTCTACCTCATGTGGTTGTCAGAAGGATTAAATAAGATGCTGCAGGTAACGTCCTTCTCACGGAGCCTGGCACATAGTGAGTGCTCAATAAATACTAGCTGGAAGCAGAGTGCACCACAGTTAAACCACTCTGGTGTTGGAGGGCTTGAAGGTGAATCAGCTCTACCACTCACTATTTTTATGACCTTGGGCAAATAAGTTGACTTCTCTGTGCTTCAATTGTCTCATCTGAAGAATAGAGAGAATGATAGTCTCACTTCAGAGGGTTGTTTTAAGGAAGAAAACATTTCCATCGATGAACATCAGAAACATATGTTTGCATAAGTTAACATGTAAAGCACTTTTTTTTTTTTTTTTTTGGGGGGGGGTACGCGGGCCTCTCACTGTTGTGGCCTCTCCCGTTGCGGAGCACAGGCTCCAGATGCGCAGGCTCAGTGGCCATGGCTCACGAGCCCAGCCGCTCCGCGGCATGTGGGATCTTCCCAGACCGGGGCACGAACCCGTGTCCCCTGCATCGGCAGGCGGACTCTCAACCACTGCGCCACCAGGGAAGCCCTGTAAAGCACTTTTATTAGGAGCAATGGGATAATAAACTAAAGTGACCAAAATGGTTTTATCAGACTATGCACACAAAGTGTTTATTTAAGGTATTTATCATTTGTATTATACTGCCTAATTTTTTTTAAGATTACAAAAAGAATGTTTAATAAGGTATATCACAGAGTATTATCAATTTAGGAAAAACAGTGAAATGGCAATAAATAAGAAATGAATTATATTATGGCAAGAGGATTGGTTTGGAGTGAAGAGAAGGCCAAAGAGTATAAAATGGCTATTAAATGTTGGAGTTAAAGCATGACGCATTTCATTTTATACTATGGAATCTCTAGTCTAATCTTTTGTGAAAGTCTTCCTGAAAGAGTTGAGGTAATGACAATCTCAGGCTTCTTGGCTTATCTTCCCATAAAGCCTTCTCTCAAACTTTGAATATCGATTGTCAACCCATTTGGTAACCAACTTTTTTTTCAACAAATATTTGTACTGCTTAATTTTTATTGTTGTTGTTGTGTACCGTTAACACTTATCATATGCTTACCATCCATGTCCCAGGCACTCTGCTGGGCGATTCCTAAGCATTGCCTCATGTAATCCTCTCAACATTCCCCATAATAACAGGTAAGGCAACTAAGACACAGAGCACATCAGTGACTTGCCCAAGGATCAGCCACTTGAACCACAGTGTGTCCTAATCCATACCTCTTGCCTCACTTTATTCTATATCTTATGATAGTCTAAAACCATTGCTAACAAAAACACATGTACAATAGAATGCTAAAAATAAATAAAGCCTCTGGGAAGGGGGCCAATAATTGAGACTGGAGCCTCGGATAAAATAGTTATTGCATTAAGCATTAATTTAGAGCTAAGCTTCCCAACAACCAAGGCAAAACAGAGTACACAATGCTTCATACGGTACCTGATTTCAAAAACAAGCCATGCTCTTCCTTCCCTCATCCTGAACCTGGAGTACTCCTACTCGTTTATTCATCAATAAAATCTAGTAAACCTCTACTTTTGCCATACACATTTCAGTCCCTCAAAAGACACACTAGTCCCTGACACCAAACTCTCAGCTAAGTTTATGGTGTGGTTTTTCATAGGACAGATATGGGATGATCTGTTGAACAATGTCTTCATAAGAGCTGGTGCAGGAGCTGCATGACCACAGTCTGAGTGACCACTGCTGGTGTCAGCCCTCAATAAAAGCAGATAGTGAAACCGAGCGGGGCCCTGTGGGGCTCCTGGCACGGAGGCCTTTTTGTCCCCGGTTTCTTGTAGGCAAGACTCCAGCCTCCATGACCTTCCCTGAGTTCTGGAGGGCTGATTCGAACAGTTGCTAAACAAGGGAGGAGCAGCCTACAAACCACTTGAAGCCGGATTAAAGGGACCAGAGAAGCTCATCAAGATTAGGAGACCGGGGCTTCCCTGGTGGCGCAGTGGTTGAGAGTCCGCCTGCCGATGCAGGGGACACGGCTTCGTGCCCCGGTCCAGGAAGATCCCACATGCTGCGGGGCGGCTGGGCCCGTGAGCCACGGCCGCTGAGCCTGTGCGTCCGGAGCCTGTGCTCCGCAACGGGAGAAGCCGCAACAGTGAGAGGCCCGCGAACCATACAGAAAAAAAAAGATTAGGAGACCGATCACCTGAGATGAGATGAAGGGAGTGCAGGCCCTGTACACACCCTAATCTTGTCAGCAACCCCACCCTTGAACTATTGCTATAAAACGCCTCATCAAATCCTCCTAGGTGGGGACATACACTTTTTCAGGGCAGGAGCCCTCTGTGTCCCCCTTTGCCTGGTAAAGCATTAAAGCTATTCTTTTCTTTTTTTTTTTTTAATTAATTAATTAATTTGTGGTTGCATTGGATCTTCGTTGCTGCTTTCCCTAGTTGTGGTGAGCGGGGGCTACTCTTCATTGTCGTGCGTGGGCTTCTCATTGCAGTGGCTCTCTTGTTGTGGAGCATGGGCTCTAGGCGTGCAGGCTTCAGTAGTTGTTGCACATGGGCTCAGTAGTTATGGCTCGCGGGCTGTAGAGAGCAGGCTCAGTAGTTGTGGTGCACGGGCTTAGTTGCTCCACGGCATGTGGGATCTTCCCGGACCAGGGCTTGAACCCTTGTCGCCTGCATTGGCAGGCGGATTCTTAACCACTGCGCCACCAGGGAAGTCCCAAGCTATTCTTTTCTACTTCACCCAAAACTCTGTCTCCAAGATTCAATTCAACACTAGTGCACAGAGGCCGAGCTTTTGGCATCAGTAGCAGCATATTCAATCCATGGGTCGTGGTAGGGTTAAGTACCACAGGGATCTTTGTAAGACCACGAAGTACTATGATCTGTTCAACTGAAAATAACGAATGATGCCATTGTGTAAGATAGTGCATTGCTTTATACTGGACTTGAATATGTATAAGGAGTAGCAGGCCCAAAGATTTAAGAGGAAATCATGGAAGAAATTAAAATTTTTTAAGTGTTAAATTCTATCCATTGAGGTAATATATTTTCCTGAAAATTGGGGGAAACTAGATATCAGTAGCAGAACATCTTGACATAGCCATAGAAAAGTAGTGATCATAAAACAAGATTACAAGTGAGAGGACAGAACTCCTTGATGCCTCCCTTGTTCATGTGAGTGTGGCTGAAGTTTGGTGGTCAAAGCAGGGAATGAGGAACTGGCCAAGCCAGAGGAGTCCAGAGCATTGGGCTGCTGCCCTCCAAGTCCCTGGGGTGGGGGAGGGGCATCCGGACCCAGAAGTCAGCCTCCTTCCGTAGAAGGGATTCCTTGCTATGCCATCATCTAGGTATTCTATTTCTTACTCTGCCTTTGGGCCCAAAAGCAACAGGCTAATGTGCCTTCTGTATTTCCAAGACAGGGTAGCATAATGCAGCATTTCCCAAACTTTGATGAGAAAAAGCTTTGTGGGCAGCACACCTATTAATATCTCCAGAACAATGTTCCTCGTGACACACTGATCTAATGTAATGTGTATACATAAGTGAATAAACTCTGGCCAATGTTCAAGATAAGGGAAATAATCCTTGTATTATGCTTTCATCTTGCTTTCAATTTTAAACGTTGGTTTTTCTTTAAACAAGGCCTTCTGACTCACTGAAGCTCTTTGTGCAAGGAGGTATGTTTGCATTTCAAAGTCTCATGTTTCCTAAGAAAGCCAAGTTCTGAAAACACGTTTTGCTGTGATAAAGACTTTTCTGAGATTATAAAGCTAAACAAAAAGTACAATGAATTTAAAAGTTCTTTCTTACCATGGATTTAGCAACAAGAGACCCCAAAATACTTATTTATACAATCTTCTTTGCCTGTGAATCCACTGGGCAACTACATAACCAACAGGTTAAAGAAACACATATAGTTGTACATATGTGGGTGGGTTCATGGGTAGTAACTGTAGGGTATGTGTTCTTCAGGAACATTAACTCTTCTCCTCCAGCTGGGTGACTTTGACAAACCACTTCCTATGTATATTTCAATCTTGCCATCTGAAAAATGAAGGTGTTGGATTATAGTGTTTTTAATACTTCCCCAAAGATGAGACTCCCTAGAAGTAGTGGTTAAATATTGAGATTATTAAACCCTCTATTTGAACTTCTGATTAAATGGCCCTAGGTTGTTTGTTTATTTTTTGTTTGTTTGCTTATATGCTTGTTTGTTCATTTGTTTTTAAACAAAGCCTCTAGGTCTTTATCTTCAAGGAATTTGAAAACTTGATTAGATGACTCAGGGACTTTCCATCTCTGCCATTCTATAATTCTGTGACTCAGTGAGGTGGGAGATCCACTAGCCCCCTCAACAGAAGCTTACTGTAGTTAAGATGAGACCTTGGGGGACTTCCCTGGTGGCCCAGTGGTTAAGAATTTGCCTCCCAATGCAGGGGACGGCTTCGATCCCTGGTCGGTGAACTAGCTCCCACTTGCATGCCGCAGCTAAGAGTTAGCATGCCACAACCAAGACCCGGGACAACCAAAAATAAATAAATTAATTGATTAAATAAAATGAAAAAGAAAAAAGATGAGACCTTGGGAAATTTCTCTTTCTTAGGTTCTCCCCCATGAAGAGTGACATCCAGATAAGTTTGTGTGAAATAGATACCTACCTCTCATAAGTCAAGGAGATGATAAGCCCTATGAAAACAACAAACCCTAGTTATGTGGTGGTTACTAAAACTGTGAACACTCTCCCCCTTAACTCTCCTGATGTGTTCTCTTAAATAAATGTCTCACTCAGGGTCCTAGTGTCTGTCCTCCTCACCAAACCTCACGCTGATAACTTTCAACATCCAGAAATGGTTTGAGAACCGCCTAACTCCATGACCTGTTGTCAAACCTCAAACTCCTAGAAACACCAAGTCTGATCACTTACTTTTTCTTCTCTGGAAGCCAGTTGGTCCCCCTGAGACTGACCCAACCATTTCTGGGAACTGGTTGGAAAAATGAAGTCTGGTTTTCCAACCAATCCTTTGAGATAATCAGAAGACAGAAGGCTAAAAGGTCCTGTGACTTTAGCTTCTCTACAAGAAAACCTATAGGACAGCACCCAAACACAATCATCTCAATGTTAATTTTTAAAACTGAAGTTGCACCTTCCCCTGTCCAAATCAATGATTCATGCAGGGAGGAAAGCAGCATCGTGTTTTGCTGCTGAAAGACTGTAATCTCTTTCTCTGAACATCTTTAAGAACAGTGCTGGGCGGTGGCCCGAGCGCAGCCGGAGGAGGCGGAGGACGCCCGCCCTGCACCGCAGCTCGCATCTGCGGCCGCGCGATCCACCTCCCGCGCCGCTTCTCCCGCGTGCGTCCCTCCGGCCGCGGAGCCGGCGCGAGGCCACAGCAGACCGATGGCGGCGGCCCTCTCGGGCCTGGCGGTACGGCTGTCGCGCTCCGCCGCGACCGGCGGCTCGTACGGCGCCTTCTGCAAGGGGCTCACACGCACGCTGATCATCTTCTTCGACCTGGCCTGGAGGTCTGCGCATGAACTTCCCCTACTTCTAAGTCGTGGCTTCGGTGATTCTCAAAGTGCGCCTGCAGGTACATATTTAGAGCAACTAACTTGTGGCACTCTGGGAGGGCGGTGCCCAGCAGGATGGCTGAGCTCCACCCCCGACCTCGCCCGCCCTAGAGCAAAGCGACCAGCTCGCCTCGCGCACACAGACTTGCCTGCCGGTCTTGCCATTGCCCCATCTTTTCATACAAATGGGCGGCTAGAAATCATTTGCTGAAAGCCTGCAGTATAACCAAAAAAGCCTAAGATATAATTAAATGTTGAATCTCAAGGAAATAGCTAATTCAAAGAACAGAACTTAAAAATCTGAAAATCCTCAGAAATATTTGAGAAGTTCTTGCATCCATAAAACAAAAGACAGCACCGAATGTAGGGAAATGACAGTAAGCACAGGATGCCCTAAGGGGGAAAAAAGGAAAAGTTACTAACAACTTAAAAAAAGATAAACTGTACAAGAATGGTCCAAATAGGAGACAAATCTTGCAAATTAGAAAAAGAAGAGAAGAGACTTCCAACTGAATGGAATCGATTCTAGGCAACAGATGGATGGAGTTAGACGGAGGAAATTTACAACATGATCTGAAGGCAGACATTTCTTCATCCCCAAAGAAAAAACAACGGCAAACAGAATCTACTGGGAAAAACAAACATTTCAAACTGTACAAGGAGAGCATGCTTCACATATGAAGCAACCTCAGATGTGGCCTGTTTTTCAACCGTTGCCTGGAGTGTGAGAAAGGGAATCTGAACACTGGCATGTGGATCAAAACTCTGCAGTCACAGAAAATCCAATCATAGCGTTCAACTTTACCATTCAGTGAACAGTGTTTAAATAATCATTGCAATGGAAATATTTGTTACGCATTTTCATTTTTAGAGTAAATCTCTAGGCAAAGCAGGGGAGACAGTTATAGAACAGAGTGGGAATGTTAACCAACTTTGACAAGTACAGGCAACAAGTTGGCAGGCAAAGAGGAAGAAATGGAATGGTGGTGTTATTCTCCTAAACTAGGAAGTCCAGATACTGTCTCTAGTTGAAAGAATAAGAGAGATTTAGGGGTTAGATTTTTTAAGTGAACAAGGTAACCAACAAAAGAGTTAAAAATAGTGATACAACCAAATGGAGGAGGGAGGAAAACCAAGGGGATAGCAGGAAGTCAGCAGAAAATGCCTCATGTCATCAAGTTAAGAAATAGTAAGAAAAACATATTATTAGGAAAAATGGAGTTAACCTCTAAACAGACATGTAAAAGTTTTTGCCTCTGGGTTGGGAAAGCAAAAGTTGAGAAGGGTGGATGGGGATTTACTGCTTTTCATTATATGTCCTTTTGTACTGGTTGATTTTCCTAAATCTCTTACATGCATGTATTACTTTGATTAAAAGTTAAAACTTATTAAAAATGAATTTACTGCAATTAAAAAAAAAGAGTGTTGATCAGAGTGAGAGAAAATAATTGACACCAGGGAAAGGAAATATAGATATGAGACTGATGAGGTTAAGTAAAAATCCTGAAATCCTGAATTTGAAATGCAAGTACCGGTATGAACTCATGATATATATACATATATATATATATATATATATATATATATATATATATATATATTTCTTTTTAATAAATTTATTTATTTTTGGCTGAGTTGGATCTTTGTTGCTGCTTGGGGGCTTTCTCTAGTTGCAGCGAGCAGGGGCTACTCTTCGTTGCAGTGTGCGGGCTTCTCATTGCGGTGGCTTCTCTTGTTGTGGAGCATGGGCTCTAGGCACGCGGGCTTCAGTAGTTGTGGCTCACGGGCTTAGTTGCTCTGCGGCATGTGGGATCTTCGTGGACCAGGGCTCTAACCCGTGTCCCCTGCATTGGCAGGCAGATCCGTAACCACTGTGCCACCAGGGAAGCCCAACTCATGATATATTTTATCTTAAAAAAGGAAGTATTTTCTAGCTCTTTCCATGGAAAAGGCCTAGAAACAATGAACCAACCAAGTAGAATAAAGGCATGTAGTACACAGACTGTGATCCTTAAATCCTATTTTCCACCAAAAAGAGCCAGGGCTCCTTGGAGAAATGGATGATTCCAAATCTAGGGTAGAAAATTACACGGCAAGCTTGGATTGTGTTGCCATGCTAGAAAGCAAGGAAACTATTAAAGACCACTAAGATTATGTCAGAAGGACTTGGGAGCTAACTTAGAGGATCCCACCTGTCAAAAGATGGGACAATTTGAACACTAATAAGAATAATCACTGTAATGTATGGGAACCATCAAACATATTAAAAATCCATGAATTTATTATGATGTGCTTAAGTCTTCATTAGTCAAAAAAAAAAAGTGCACTGGTCATATTTTGTGGACCTTAGGTAATCAACTCATTATTTTGAAAACTTGTAAATAAAGGAAAAGAATCAAGCACTTAGCCTGTTTGCTGTATAATCTGTGATTCAGCCAAGTAGTGGATTAGGAGAAGTTTCTCTTTATAGAGTATTTCAGCTAAATACATTGTAAAGGAATGATATAATTTGACTATTGTCAACTTACACTTCTTAATGGATCTATATAATGATCATCAATAGTTGCTAATATCACAAAGAAACAACCAGACTATGCATCTCCTGATGGAAATATACACCATCCAGGAAGTATTCTTGCCAACAAACTCAAATTGGAATCTGATTAAGTCTCTAGATCTAACCACAAATTTACAGGACATACAGGGGTCAGAGAAAGATGAAAGCAGGAAAATACAGACTATATGGAAAACTTTATAAGACACTGACCCAGTTTCCTCAATGAATAAATTGCAAAGAAAAGAAGAAAAAAGGAAAGAGGGTGACTTTTAGGTTAAAATGGACAAACATATCAACTGTTCAATGCATGGATTTCATTTGGATCCTGATTCTAACTAAAAATAATAAACAATTATGAGACAATCAGGAAATTTGAACACAGGCTAAATATATAATGATATTAAGGACTTACTTTTTTTAAGTGTAGAAATCATTCTGGTTGTTTTAAAAATAGTTCTTAGATTTTAAATACTCACACCTATTTATGGAAAAGTGATATATACCTGACATTTGCTTCAAAATAATCTGGCTTGTGGGGAGTAGAGAGTATAGAGGGAAACTAGATGGCTTATGAATTGATAGTTATTAAGCTGGATGGTGGTTACATGGGGTATCATTATGCCAGTCTCTCTACTGTTGTATACAGTAAAATTTTTCCAAAATAAAAAAAAGGATTGATCATCCCCTCTCTTGGAAGGATTCACCTTGCACATTCTTTTTTTTTTGCTGTGTTGGGTCTTTGTTGCTGCACACGGGCTTTCTCTAGTTGCAGCGAGCGGGGGCTACTCTTCGTTGTGGTGCGCAGGTGGGCTTCTCGTTGCTGTGGCTTCTCTTGTTGCAGAGCACAGGCTCTAGGCGCATGGGCTTCAGTAGTTGTGGCACGCGGGCTCAGTAGTTGTGACTCGTGGGCTCTAGAGCGCAGGCTCAGTAGTTGTGGCACACGGGCTTAGTTGCTCCAGGGCATGTGCGATCTTCCTGGACCAGGGATAGAACCCGTGTCCTTTACACTGGCAGGTGGATTCTTATCCACTGCACCACAAGGGAAGTCCCTACCTTGCATATTCTTGAAGGTGGCCAAGGAAGTCACCCTTTGTTCTCATTCCTGTGAGATGAGCTATACATGGAGATGGCAGAAGCAGGATGACCCTGCTTTATTCTTTCACCATATTGAGGTGTTTCAAAATAAGTGATCTGAATAAACATTCAAAAGCAACTTTTTCCAACATCAACTTAGTGCAGTTATTTGAGGTGGGGGTGGAAGGCCACAGAGGACCATGATGTCAGACTCCAGAACACAACTTTCTTCCCCCTAACATGATTTAAAACTCAAACCATCTTCACATGCCTTTCTGAGGCCAGAAGGACAATCCTGGGCTCTTGGCCAGAACCAACCCCCCACCTTTTCAGCACCAGTGTCTTTCCTCTCACTTCTTTAAAGAATGGAGAAGAGAGGAAAAACCTGGAAAACATTATGCACCTTTGACAAAAGTAAACTAGAAACATACTGTGTCAATTTCTCACAGACACTGTAGTCAGAACCTCACTTTATTTTCAGATGTGTGGGAGGGTCTTCTGTTAGATGCTCAGTCCAGCACAGCAGGGAGAAAACAGGATACACTGTAACTAGGTTGTAAATAGATTTAAACCCCTTGGGTCACCCTGCCTTTAATTTCCTAATGCCCTGCCCCACAACGGAATGACAGGGCCAATATCCTCAATCTCAGAGGTTTGCAAAATTTCCTTCTTCACACAACTCTGGAATTCCTTATGTGCACAGACTAAATAGAAACAAAACCAAATTCATGACAAAGGACTTTTTTAAAACTTGAAATAAAACAAGCATTTTTCTGAACAGGAAGAGTAACAGACACAAAGAAAGCCACTCAAATTGTTTTCTTCACATGCTGAGCTTCATAGCTGTCCCTCACACTTATTCCTGATCCACGGTGCCCTTTTCATTAAGTTGCTTGTGGATTTGAATCCACTTTGATTCCCATCCTTTCCATAAAACCTTCAGTCTCTCTTGAGAACCAAGGTCTAGGCTGAAGAAGTTGCAGTTAGAAACAAAAGTGAGTTAATACCAGGCAGAAAGTATTAAGTAAAGCCTGCTAAACTTTCTTCATGCCTTCTTTCTCGTAACGCTTGCATGACCCTCTGAGGGAGCTGCTCTTATTTCCTCCATTTCACAGTTGAAGAAACCAAAGTTTCAAGGGGCTACAACTAGTAAGAGACTCAGCTATGACTGGAACAAATTTCTGTTTTACTCCGAAGCTGAAGCCTGTAATCACCGTGATAAACCTTTTACCAGGAAGCTTTGGAAGGGACTTAGCTATTTATGTTAAAAGTAGGGCTTCCCCGGTGGCGCAGTGGTTGAGAGTCCGCCTGCCGATGCAGGGGACGTGGGTTTGTGCCCCGGTCCGGGAGTATCCCACATGCCGCGGAGCGGCTAGGCCCGTGAGCCATGGCCGCTGAGCCTGCGCGTCCGGAGCCTGTGCTCTGCAACGGGAGAGGCCACAACAGTGAGAGGCCCGCATACTGAAAAAAAAAAAAAAAAAAAAAAAAAAGGGCAAAGGACCTGAATAAACATTTTTCCAAAGAAGACATACGAATGGCCAACAGGTACAAGAAAAGGTGTTCAACAGCACTAATCATCAGGGAACAGCAAATCAAAGCCACAATGAGCTACCACCTCACAGCTGTAGGAATGGCTGTTATCAAAAAGATAAGAGATAAGTGCTGTTGAGGATGTGGAGAAAAGGGAATCCTTGTAGATGGTTGGTGGGAATGTAAATTGGTGCAGCCATTATGTGCCAAAACAGTACAGAGGATCCTTGAAAAATTAAAATAGAAGTGCTATATGATCCAGCAATCCCACTTCTGAGTATATATCCAAAGGAAATGAAATCACC
The DNA here is from genome assembly GCF_011762595.2 of Tursiops truncatus. Lineage (NCBI taxonomy): Eukaryota > Metazoa > Chordata > Mammalia > Artiodactyla > Delphinidae > Tursiops > Tursiops truncatus. The sequence continues at coordinate 130,805,061 of NC_047034.1, read as the reverse complement.
ATTTCAAAAAGATATCTGCATCCCCATGTTCACTGCAGCATTATTACAATAGCCAAGACATGGAAACAACCTAAGTGTTCATCAGTGGATGAATGGATAAAGAAAATGTAATACACACACACACACACACACACACACACACACACACACACAGGAATATTATTCAACCGTAGAAAGAAGAAATTCCTGCCATTTGCTACAACATGGATGAAACTTGAAGGCATTATGCTAAGTGAAGTAAATCAGACAGAACAAGACAACTAGCATATGCTCTCACTTATATGTGGAATCTTAAAAAAAATCTTTCAAAAATCATAGGAACAGAGAGTAAATTTGTGATTGTTGAGCTTGTGGGGGAAGAAATGAGGTGAAAGTGGTCAAAGGTACAAGTGTTCAGTTATAAGACGAATAAGTTCTGGGGATGTAACGTACAGCATGGTGACTATAGTTAACAATATTTGAAAGTTGCTAAGAGAGCAGATTTTAACACACTCACACAAAGGTAACTGTGAGGTGACGGATGTGTAACTAACCTTACTGTGGTAATCATTTTGCAATATATGTGTATATCAAATCATCACGTCGAGAATAGGTCATTGCTTATCTTTGCTAATAAAATCATGCAAATATTCCAAAAAAATTCATCACATTGTACACCATAACCTTACACAATGTTGTATGTCAATTATATCTCAATAAAGCTGGAAAAAGATAAACTCATTCAAGTTAAAAAAAAAAAAGATATCCAAAATGGAACTTGTGCTTTTGACCCTTAATCTGCTCTTCCCCCGTCCTGTAAAAGTCACCACCATCCACCCAGCTGCTCAAATCAAAAGCAAGTCCTCCCAACTGTGACCTTCAACATTTATCCTTACTGTGACCTACTCTCCCTACTTCCACTGGCTGCTGGTCTGTGTGTGTCTGTGTGTGTGTGTGCGCGTCAGTGGGTTCCATGTGTTATATTTGCTATTCATGCAGAGAAATTGTTTTGTCTTTCAGTATGTGAGTTCCAGTTTTCCTTTTAAAGCTGTTTCTTCAGGGGTGGGCCCTAATTACCAAACTGCTTTTATTGCTCTCAGTCTCAAAACAAAACAGACAATCTTAGTCCTGCCTTGACCACAAGCGTCTTGAAGGAGTTTGTCTCTTCTCTTACCCCCTACTTCCTTCCAAGTCACTGACTATTCCACCCACGCAGTACCCTACTCACACTATTCTTGTTAAGGCCACCAATAAGCTCCTAATTACCAGATCCAGAGGATTAGCTGTAGGTAAAGTATGATTATCCTAATCATATTGGACCTCTCTGCTCATTGGAAATCGCTGGACTTTCCTGCTGCTGTGGGTCCTGAGGCCCCTGCACCTTGCATTGCTCCCACCTCTCTGGCTGAAAGGGGTCAGACTTCTTTGGTGACTCTCCTTCAGACTTCACCCTTAATCCTCCTCTCTTCTCAGTCTATACCAGTGGTTCTCAAACTTCTCTTTTTCAAGAACACCTTCAAAAATATGTTGAAAGCTATGAGACACTCTTTCCTGAAAAAAAAAAAATTGCCTATGTTCATGGATATGCAATATTTTAAGTAATTTCAGGGTTCCCTCACACCCTGAAGGCAAGTTCGACCCCCTGCTCTACTTTCTCAGCCTGGGGGATGCCAACAATTCCCTGAGCTTCAAGGGTCACCGTATGTTGATGGTTTTCAAATGTGTACCTTGAACAGCAATTATTCTCCAAAACCCTAATCTCATATCCTCAATATCCAACTAAAATATCTCTGTTTATCCCAAAGCACCTTATGCTCAATGTATCCCAACCTAGCCTGAATATTTGGCAGTCCCTGTCTGATTTCTCCTCCCAGTGGATGACATCGCCATGCATCCCAATCACCAAAAAGAAACCTGCTCTTCCTCTCCCTCCTCTGGCAACTTCCCAGGCTCAAGCCCTTCTCATCTCTTGGATTACTGGAGGAGTCTTCTATTTGGTCTGCCTCTCCCACATTGCCCTCTTCCAAGCCACCCTCTACACTGCAGCTACATTTATCTTTATGGACCGCTGCACTGCTCATGGCAGTACCTCCCCAAGTGTGTTTCCAAGAATACAGTCTGTGTGATGTAATTGGTGTTATAGGAACAAGAAAAGTTATCATGGTCAATTAAGTTGGAGAAAAGAGTAAAAATTAGTTAGGTTTAATTACCTCTCAGAATCTTCAACATGCTAAAACACATTTTGGAGCTCCACCTGGGGGGTGTGAAATAAAGCTTTTGTCAAGCATTCTGGCAACAAAAGCCTAGGGTTCTTTGGATTATACTTTGGATAGGACTGGCCTACAAGTTGACATTTCATTTCCTTGTCTATCTTTTCTTCCAATTTCCAGCTGCTCTTCTTGATAATGTCGACAATGGGAGGGCAGCAGTGTCGTACTCTGGATTCAGGAAGACCAAGGTTTATATTTCAGCCCAAGACTTTTGGTCAAATTATTTAATCTCTCAGAACATGGGCTGGCTGGTCTCCATGCGCCCCTCACGAGGCTTACCTCTATAGGCTGCGTCATCCAGGCGTCCCTGTCCTCTGGCTTCCAGTTGGTTTTGGCCAGTGGAAACCAGTGGTGGGAGCCCAGTGAGTGGAGCAGTGGGAGAAGAGAGAACAGGGTATTCAATTCCCCCACCCCGACCTCCCTGCCCTATTGTAATGCAGTGTTTTGGCCCTCTGACCCTTTCCTGGCTCCAGCTGTCTCCTGTCTGGGTCAGTCTCTCCCCCTCCTTCCCTTTAGATCCTGGGGTGATAGAAGCTTCCAGCTGTTGCTAATCCCCCGTGGTTTCATCATCGCTTGTTAGTTCCTTTAACTCTGTTCACACCTCTGTAAATAGTCTATTCCTTAAATAGTCTACTCCTTAAACTCTCTTCAATTAACCCCCCTGAGTATACCATCTGTTTCCTGCTGGATCCCTGACAGTATAGAACTTTAGTCTCCTTACAAAATGGGGATTGTGACACCCGCCTCACGGGGCTATTGAGAGCATTCGGTGAAAGTACATGAGTGTGTAAAGTCCCAGCACAGAGCCTGGCACGCAGCAGTGCTTGCTAAAGCAGAGAGGACTTCCCTGGTCCTGCTTCCTCTGCCTGCCCCCCAGATAGCCACATACATGGGAATCTTCCTGCTCCCTTGCCAGTGACCCAGGCTGAGACGGGTAAAGGGAAATAGTGCCAAGCCCCAGTCTGAAAATGCAAAGCTGCCACAGGGACCCAGGTTCCACTCAGCAGCCACAGAGCAGGGCTGACCTGCAGGTCCCATTACCCGGCTCTGGAACAGAGAGGGTCCTAATAACTGAAACAGTGAGGGTCAGGGTGCCTATGTGCTCAGCAGTCCTCTGGGAAGAAAGCTGCTTCTGTACTGGTCCCAGATGGCCTGTGTCCCCACACTGGCCAATTGTTTCCCAAGGAGGAAATCCTTCCAGTTCCAAATCTATTCCCTGTCCCCCATTAAAGTGATTAAAGTGGCCTTGAATGGGGGATGCTCTTTGGAAGGGGAGGTCACTTGAACTAGGTTTCCAGTACATTTCCCAAGATGCATAAATTGGGAAAATTTTAAAGGAGTGATAGTAGAAATAATATCTTAGAGAGTCTGCAGGTAAGTGAACTGTTTCACTTCAAATTTAGTCACACTGAGCCCTCATAAAGGAAATTCATGTATTGGGTATGTTGAGCAAGAGAAGCCCAGCTTGTGGCACGTAATCAGAATGCAACTTAATTTTGTTTGTTACCATCTCTTTAAATGGTTTCAGTAGGAGAATTCTTCCCATGCCTCTTGAAAACTCAGGGAGTTGTTCTGATCACTCTTAAAACCCCATAGAACACAGAAACAAATTCAGAAATAAAATCATCCAGTACGTTATGCAACATTCAAGCTTTACTCAAAGGCAAGCCTCCTCCCCACTCCAGGAGTTCTCAGAGAGAAATTCTCTACCAGGACTACAGTACATCCCGTGGCAGAGGTGCCAGCTGCAGGAACTTTGAACCCTCCCAAAACCCTGGGGCCTGAAAGATTTCAAATGCAAAACTTCTCCTAGCATCACGGGGCCCCCATATTGGTCTACCGCAAGGCAATATGACTGGAGGAATGGCTCCGGTGCCAAAATGAGGACACGGAAACAAAAGCCAAGCAAGGAGAGGAGGTGGGACTCTGCACGGAGGGTGAGCAAGGAAGGTTTCATGGCCCTCTTCCCCTGTGGCTCTTTGCCTTCCCAAAGCAGGGCCAAGTGCCCCCAAGACACTGAGACTTTCCCAGGGCTAAGGAGGATCCGGCTTGGATAGCACAGGATGCCCTAATTTCAAGCAGTCCACCAGTAGGAGAAAGGGGGTTTTAAGTCTCAACAACCCATAGTGAATGCAAGTTTGGGGGGTGGGGTAAAAAAGGAGAGGGTGTCACAGGGCAGCTGTCAAATTAAATGTCTCTATCCTCCAGGCCACTCTCCAGGACTCTCTACGGTATGCTGACAGGCTGAGGCATAGCTCCAGAAGCTTATTTGGACAACTGCAGATCTGCAGAGATGGTGAAACTGCAAGTCTAAGCATATCTCCCTGGGTCAGGTAGGACACAGGTGGGTCAGGTAGGACACAGGTAGGTCATGAATGGCATCCAAACACCTGGGCTACAGCTATTTGGGAAGTAGGGTGTGAAGGAAGCCCTAGGCCAAGGTTGGCCTGAATATATTTTCTAGACTTAGGGTTGAGAGGGCTGTGGTCACAGCCGCTCCATTTGATGCCACCCTTTTCAACACACCCCCACCAGACCCACTACCTAGGGTCCCTACTGTGGCAGGCAGAATAATGATGCCTCAAAGATGTTCACGTCTTAATCCACCAGACCACATACTATATTACCTCACAAGGCAAAAGGGACTTGCGGATGTGACTAAATTAAGTATCTTAAGTTAGGGAGGTTTTCCTGCATAATCCAGGTAGATGGGCCCAAAATTATCACATGGGTCTTTATAGGAGGGAGGCAGGTATGTCAGAGTCAGAGAAGGAGATGTAACAACAGAAGCAGTGGTCAGAGTGATGCATTTACTGGCTTTGAAGAGGAAAGGGGGCCACAAGCCAAGGAATGTGGGCAGTCTCTGGAAGCTAGAAAGGCAAGGATTCTCCCCTACAGCCTCCAGAAAGAATGCAGCCTTGACAACACCTTGACTTTCACCAGTGAAACTGATCTCAGACTTTTGACCTCCAGAACTATAACATAATTTGTGTTGTTTTAAGCCACTATTTTTTTTAGTAAATTGTTACAGCAGCAACATGGGAAACTATAAATGTGGCAAGCGAATATTGAGATGATTCTTTCAGGATCCTAAAGCCTCAGTCAAAAATAGTCTTAATGAGACCACAACTCCCCACCTCACCCCTGTCCAATGATACCACTTTTACTGCAGGAGATCCCCCTTCCAAATCTGGAAGTTTCAGGGCTGTTCACATCCAGACTTTAGTCTCTATCAGGAACACCATACTGTGTCTCAGCAGTGGGCATAGCTGTCCCTCTTCATGGGCTGATTCCCAGTTCTGGAGTGGATGTATTTTTGATACGAGGAAGGGTCCCCTTTTGGAGAGAAAGCCCCTGATGGAGGATTCTCCCTCGCCAGTGATGGCATTCATTCAAAGATAATGGTGACTCATTGGGTGGTAGTGGGAATAAATGGCCAGTCTTCATAATTTCTGTATGAGAAACATCGGCTAAATAGTATTCAAGTATCCCTGGAGGAAGAGATTAGGAATTAGAAATACTAGGGTTAAAAGGACATCCCAGCCTAGGGCTTCCCTGGTGGCACAGTGGTTGAGAGTTCGCCTGCCAATACAGGGAACACGGGTTCGTGCCCCGGTCCGGGAGGATCCCACATGCCGCGGAGCGGCCGGGCCCGTGATCCATGGCCGTTGAGCCTGCGCGTCTAGAGCCTGTGCTCTGCAACGGGAAAGGCCACAACAGTGAGAGGCCCGCGTACCGCAAAAACAAACAAACAAACAAAAAAAGACACCCCAGCCTAACATCAGTACTCAATGTTAACATTATTAGAACTATGTATTATAATTAACTTTATTATACAATTTTTGGTTTTCTCTCAAGTTAATAATTGCCTTGGTTTTGTGTGTTTCGTTTTCTAGGTAACCATCACTTTTTAATTTTCAAACTCTGGTACTGAAGTATAAATCTCTCAAGATGTTCAAACACATGAGGCAATTGCCCTGCTTTATTTTTTTCTTGGTTACATGCCTCCTGAATCCCTCCAGCCTCCCACTCCCCTCTGAACTGGTTCCCCTCTAGGCTGACCACAAGGGCTCTTCTGCTGGATTAGCTCTATTTTGGGGTTACGAGTACTAAATTGGCTGAGAGGTACCCTAAAGGAAACAGCCTTGGAGTATGTGCTGGTTCAGATTTTTTTCCTGAAGAGACTTTATAGTCCCAATTCATACAGGGAACATTCTCAGTCATATTGGACTTAACACCAACCCCCAATCAACCTCCCACATTTTTAAGCTGTTAGTGTGTCCCACATTTTTAAACTGTAAATCTGACAAACAAAGATGGCTAGCAGGATCTCAAGGTGGAGATAAGTGAACACAGACCTGAGAAGAAGAAGCTGTTAATAGTGCCAGGATAGTAGCCCTGGCCCCTAGCATACAAGGAGGCTTGAGGTCACACTAGTCCCTGGCCGGTCACCTGGAGGGGCAAGTGTTCTAGAGACTTTGACTGAAGAAGGGAGCCACAGTACCAACTGCATTCTGGACGCCAGATAAAGAAATGGGAGCTATGGATGAAAAATGACGATGTCATGTTGAATAATCTTTTCCCTAGTTTCCTAATTTCTTAGCCAATTGTCCTAGAGCATGTGTTCTCAAATGAAGGTGACAAAATCTTAGATGTTACAATGGTTCGTGGCAGCAACATGATCAATCAATTATCAGTACATAAACAGATATACAGTATATCTGTGATATTAAAATTTTATGGGGGGCTTCCCTGGTGGTGCAGTGGTTGAGAGTCCGCCTGCCGATGCAGGGGACACGGGTTCGTGTCCCGGTCCGGGAAGATCCCACATGCCGCGGAGCGGCTAGGCCCGTGAGCCATGGCCGCTGAGCCTGCGGAGAAGGGTGACTTGGAAAATTCACTAAAAAAGTTCCTTAGGAGGGAAATAGCAAAAATAATTTTTTTTTAAGGTTGAGAAATGCTCTTCTAGAGAAAGTTGGTTTTGACTACTGGTCTCTTCAGAGTGTATTTTTTAATATATTTTATTTGATTATTAAAATTTGAGTGAAATGGAAAAGTGGATTGTTTCCTGTTGTGTTCATGGCTGGAAAAATAATTCCTACAAAGCCTGCATCATATCAGGACCCATTAATAGTATGGCACAGGAAGCAAAGTTAGAAACAAGGAACCCAGGGTTATCTATTAGTAATTGTCCAGGTTTATAAAAATTAGAGAGTGGGGGGACACCTTGTATATGAAATTTTCACCCAGGCATAAGATAGGGATGGTTTGTACTTGCTTCCAGGACCAACTTGGTGGTGAGACTACTTGTGTTCATAGCAGTTGCCTGGAATAACATCTCAGTGCTAATGAATGGACTTCCATTATAAGTTTGCATTCTTAATGCCTTAACGACTCTAATAATCAACTATTCCACCACCTGTGAAAATACTATAGTGAAAATTGACTGAGAATAATTCGAATAGCCTCAGATATCAGAGGCAAACTTGGGAGCCCTGTGGTAAAACATTGGGTACCTTGAATCTATCAATTGTTCGAAGAAAGAGGTCAGACTGCTCAAACCACAGATCCAGCATCTGGGCTGGGAGTGACTGGGATAGAAAGTGGGATTTAAGTGGGCCCAGCTGGATAACTATTGTTCTACTTGATGAATGCTTTTAAAGAATAGCTCCAGGACTTCCCTAGTGGTCCAGTGGTTAAGACTCCACGCTTCCAAGGCCGGAGCCGTGGGCTCGATCCCTGGTCGAGACACTAGGATCCCGCATGACACGCGGCTGGGGAAAAAAAAAAAGAAAGAAAAGGATAGAGCCTGCAAAAAGAAGTTCCCAATTTTCATTCTCACATTATTTCAGATTCCAAATGCAGAGGATCTGAATGTGTACAGCCCTCTTAAGTTTTTGTTCTGTTCGTGAGAGGAATTGATGATAATGATGAATCTTTCCTCCCATCTTCTGTTCCTCCGCCCCTAGCTCAGTGTTGGTTCTATCACCTGAGCTGCAGCAGGAACCTCAGATGAGGCTGGGCTTCCCGGAAGTGCTTGCAGCTGAAGTCACCACGTCGCTGAGCAGGTTTTTCTGGAGGGAGAATGACATGTGAGTACACCAATGACGGTCTCCATACACGCAGGCCTGTGGGCAGTCAGAAACACAGACCCTGCCGTGTAACTTCTAAAATAATTAACTGGTAATACTTGTTGTCAGTGAAACCAAACTGCCCTGGCGGGATGAACACTGACATGTGTGGGAAGGTCAGGTAGGCCCAGTACTTGCTGGCTCCTTGGGGACGGCTCCACCTCTTCTGGCCCCAGAGGAACCTGATCTCCCAGCGGATAGGACTGTGAATCCACCGCTGGACTTAGCAACGTGGAAGAGGTTTCAGTGGTGACCTGGGACAAATCCTGAATGGAGTGGGTGGGAGGGAGAATGAGGGGAGAAGGAATTGGAGACGGTGAGAACTGACTACTTTTTCAAGTATTTTGATGCAAAAATGAGTAAAGAAATGCGACAGTAGTTGGGGCAGAGGGAGAGTTGGGATCAAGAGAAGATGGAAAATGGAAGAGATAATTGTTCAGTTGTATGCTCATGGAGAGTGGCAGGGGCCAGGCTGATGATGTCAGCTGTAATGGATGATCAATCAATTCAATGGAAGGCTTCAATGGAGTTGAAAGATTGCTGAGTTGGGACATGACAGGCAGAAAGTTGGAAAGTTATAGTTGAGATGATGAAGAGCCCAGACACTATCTTAAACCCACAGAAAGGTATCCTGCAGAGGGATGCAGGATACTGCCAGAGTGAGGGAGCCTTATTAAATTCTGCTGAGAAGGCTTCTAGTTCCATGGAGGACCATGAGGGTAAGGGCCTGCTGTGTGGATGGCTGGGTAGCAACCCTGGAACACCTAGGTCCCCAAGGACCTGGGAAACGGCCACAGTGTCAGCCCTGGGCTGCCTATCTCAGGACTTCCATGTAGGAGAGAAAAATCTCTCACTTAGGTTACCGTTATTTTGGTTCTCAGTTCTTTGCAGCTGAACCTAATTCTAACTAATATAAATAAGTAATTTTAAAAAGCCTGTGTAGCAAAATTACAAAATTATATGTTAGATAAAACAGAATTGGGGGCTAAAAGTAATGAGCAGTGAGAAAGAAGGGCAATACCTGATAATAAAAGGGGCATTTTGCCTCCCCCAAAATCGTGAACTTAAAGGCATTTGTTAACATAGTATGTTATATAAATATGTATATGTATTTAAATAGACTTCATTTTTTAGAGCAGTTTTATGTTTACAGAAAATTGAATTTACCCCCCTACCTCCACACATGCATAGCCTCCCCTATTATCAACATCCCTCACCAAAGTGGTACATTAGTTCCAATCAATGAACCTATGCTGACACATCATTATCACCCAGAGTCCATAGTTCACATTAGGATTCACTCCTGGTGTTGTACATTCTACGGGTTTGGACAAATGTATAATGACATGTATTTACCATTACAGTATCATGCAGAACAGTTTCAGTGCCTAAAAATCCTCTGCTCCACCTGTTCATCCCTCCCTCCCCACTAACTCCAGTCAACTATTTATTATTTTACTATCTCCGTAGTTTTGCCTTTTCTATAATGTCATATAGTTGGACTCATCCAGTAGATAGCCTTTTCAGATCTGGCTTCTTTTACTTAGTACTAAGCGTTTAAATATGCTTGATGTCTTTTCATGGCTTGATAGCTCATTTCTTTTTAACGAGGAACATTTTTCCATTGTCTGGATGTACCACAACTTATTTATTCATTCACCTACTATAAAACATCTTGGTTGGTTCCAGGTTTTGGCAATTATGTATAAAGCTGTTATAATATCCATGTGCAGGTTTTTGTGTGAACATAAGTTTTAACTCCTTTGGGTAAGTACCAAGGAGTGTGACTGCTGGATTCTTATGGTAGGAATATGATTATAAAAAACCACCAAACTGTCTTCCAAATTGGCTGTACCATTTTGCATTCCTACCAGCAATGAATGAGAGTTCCAGTTACTTCACATCCTCACCAGCATTTTGGTGTTGCCAGTGTTCTGGATTTGGGCCATTCTAATAGGCGTGTAGTGGTACCCCTTTGTTGTTTTAATTTGCACCTCCCTGATGACATATGATGTGGCCCATCTTTTCATATACTTACTTGCCACCCTTATATCTTCTTCAGTGAGGTGTCTGTTAAAGTCTTTGGCCCATTTTTAAACCAAGTTGTTTGTGTTCTTATTGCTGAGTTTTAAAAGTTCTTTATATATTTTGGATAACAGTCCTTTTTCAGACTGCATTTTGAAAAGCCTGTGGCTTGTCTTTTCATTCTTTTGGCAGTGTCTTTCACAGAGAAGAACTTTTTAATTTTAATGAAGTCCAGCTTATCTTTCTTTCATGGATTGCGCCTTTAATGTTGCATCGAAAAAGTCATCACCAAACCCAAGATCATCTATATTTTCTCCTATGTTATCTTTTAAGAGTTTCACAGTTTTGGGACTTCCCTGGCAGTCCAGTGGTTAAGACTCTGAGCTTCCACTGCAAGGGGCAAGGGTTCGATCCCTGGTTGGGGAACTAAGATCCCATGTGCCGTATGGCATGGCCAAAAACAGCCAAAAAAAACGGTTTCACAGTTTTGCATTTTATATTTAGGTCTGTGATCCATCTTGAGTTAATTCTTATAAAGAGTATAAGGTCTGAGCCTAGATTCTTTTGTTTTATGTGGATGTCCAATTGTTCTAGCACCATTTGCTGAAAACACTGTCTCTGCTCCATTGTTTTGTCTTTGCTCCTTTGTCAAAGATCAGTTGACTATATTTATGGGGGTCTGTATCTGGGCTCTTTATTCTGTTCCATTGATCTATTTGTCTTCTTTTTTTTTCCTTTTTTTTTGCCAATACACACTGACATGATTACCGTAGCCTTATAGCATATCTCGAAGTCGGGTGGTATCCATCCTCCAAATTTGTTCTTCTCTTTCAATATTGTGCATGTTATATTTTAATATACTCCTATCAGACATGATAGCTCAAATGGACTAAAAAATTAGTACTAAATAAACAGAGTATAAATATACAAAGAGTGACCATGTATTATGTCCTAAAGTTTATTCCTACTGGCAGACAACAGAATCTACTCAAGCTAATTTAAGCAGAAAAGAACTAATAAGATATTAGGTACCTCCTTGATCCTCCAAGAGGGCCAGAGAGCCAGGCTTGTAGACCATGTAGCCGGCGCTGAAGTGGTCAGGGCCCCACTGGTCAGGGCACAACCAGGAAAAATGCCTAACCACATCATGGACCGCCCCAGCTGAAACTTAACAGCCATCACCTCTGCCACCTGCACTCTGCACTTTGGACAGTAGGGGGAAGATGCCAGTCAGTGCTCCCTGCATGAGGTTCAAGTCTGGTTCAGCATGTCTTCTTGGGGGAAGCTAGTTAGATAAATTCTCTCCACACTCGGGAAGTCACCAGCCCAGACAGTTTACAGATAAGCTCTCCCAAAACTTTATAGGATAAATAAGCTCTTACATGTTTTTTCAGAGAATAGAAAAATAGGGAAAATACCCAATTTATTTTATGAGACTAGTACAACTTTGATATCCAAATAATTAAGAAAATAAAATTATAAGCCAATCTCTCTTATGAATTAAAAAAATTAAATTAAAAAATTTTTGTCAAGTTTAACACTATATTAAGAAACAAAAAAAACCTAATAACATTTATCATGACCAAGTAGGGCCTTTGGGGAACACCAGGCTGAGAGAAGTAGCCTAGTGTATAATTAAGACAGCAGGTTCTGGAGCCAGTGTGTCTGCTACTTCCTAGCTGTGTGACCTTGGGCAATTTGCCTAACCTCTCTGTGCCTTGGTTTTCTTACCTGCGAAATGAATGTGATAATAGTTACTACCTCATAGGATTTTTATGCAGACTATATGAGTGATATAAGTCAAGAACTTAGAAAAGAGCCTCAATTAGTTTTCATTATCTCATCAAATGCAGTGGATACAGTGCCAGATAAAGAAAGATGAGACACAAGACTGGCATCAGCAGCAGATACTGGCCAAAGATGACAACCAATCAGAAATCTCTTATCCCTGATGCCCAGATGCCAACCTAGGAGGACAAAGGGTGCCACTCTGGGATGGGTAGAACCCAGAATTAACTGTGTTTTGAACATAAAGTGACAAAGAAATTATTGAATTGGACTGAATTTCCCTGAATGGGAGCAATCAGATTTTTGCATTAGGCAGAATAGGGGCTCAGAGTCCGAATTCAAAAACACGGTTACATTTTAGCGCTCCTGAGTCAAGGCTGTGAACAGGGCCAGCTGCATAATTTGCAGGGCCCAGTGCAAGATAAAAACGCAAGGCTCCTTGTTCAAAAAGCAGGAATAATATGCTGTTAAAAGTCCTAAAAACGTAATGCTTTTTCCTTTCTTCCAAGGTCTCTCTCTCAACTTGCTATGGTACTTTTAATTTGCTATTTCATGTCATTCAAGTAAAGAAAAATTAAAAATTTAAATTATTAGCATGAATTTTACCATACATCTTTATATTGCACAATGGCAGTTTTAAATGCAAATTTAAGAACATTTAACTCATATGTGAAATCACTGAAATCACCCTATTCATGTTTCAAAGCTCACACATGAATGTGTATTTTGTTCTTACCAGGACAGCGGAAATGCTGCACAAAACAAACTTAACTGGCTTTATTTCACTGCATGATACACACATATTCTACCAACACTCTTCACCTTAATAAGTAAGGAAGGACTTAAAGCAAAGGAACTATGGATTGCCCTAACTTTCCTTTTCCTTCTATAACAAGCAGCATTCATAACATTCCTTATATTCACTTCAAGTCTTGCTGAAGATCCATGCATCATGGGCCCATCAGAAGCCATGGGAAGGAGTGTTATAAGAAGGTTCAGTGTGGAAAGAAAACATGGAGGGTAACACTTCCCTTAGGGAAAACTGCTTTGAGGGAGTAATGGAGGTGGGAGCCACACTGAAGAGAGTAGAGCTGTGAGGGGGAGGTGAGGAAATAGGGACAGCAAATATTAACAAATCGTAATTGGCTCTGAAGAATAGGAAAGGGCAGCACCTAGAGAGTTATGTAGGGTTTTGAGGAACGATTTGGTTTTTTGTTTTTTGTTTTTTTATAAATTTATTTATTTTATTTTTGGCTGCATTGAGTCTTCATTGCTGCACACGGGCTATCTCTAGTTGTGGCGAGCGGGGGCTACTCTTCGTTGTGGTGCGCGGGCTTCTCATTGCGGTGGCTTCTCCTATTGTGGAGCATGGGCACTAGGGCGCGCAGGCTTCAGTAGTTGTGACACGCGGGCTCAGTAATTGTGGCTCGCGGGCCTAGCTGCTCCGTGGCATGTGGGATCTTCCCAGACCAGGGATCGAACCTGTGTTCCCTGCAATGGCAGGCGGATTCTCAACCACTGTGCCACCAGGGAAGCCCTGTTTTTTTAAATATTATTTTTAAAATTAAAACAGTTAATTAAATATTTTTAACTTTGTTTTAATACTCCCATCTGAATCTTAAGTCATTTAACACAGTTTTCCAGAGCATATCATCTTCATTTCCAGTTAAGTTGTTTGAGATACAGCATTTTTAAATCTGTGGATGATGCTGTTACTGTAAATTTTTTTAAATGTTTGTTACTTTGTTTTTGAGACATAGTTCATTTACAATATTTTTAAAATTTTTAATTATTTTTTATTTTATTTTCTGGCTGTACCGTGTGGCTTGTGGGATCTTAGATCCCCTATGCAGTGGAAGCATAGAGTCCTATCCACTGGACAACAGGGAATTCCCTACAATATTATACTAATTTCAAGTGTACAGCATGGTGATTCAGAATTTTTATGGATGATACTCTGATTAAAGTTATTATAAAATATTGGCTATATTCCCTGTGATATGCAATTACCCTTTTAGCTTATTTATTTTATACATAGTAGTTTGTACCTCTTAATCCCCTACCCCTATTTTATCCCTCCCCTATCCCTTTCCCCGCTGGTAATCACTAGTTTCTTCTCTATATCTGTGAGGCTGTTTCTGTTCTGTTATATTCATTCATTTGTTTTATTTTTTAGATTCCACATATAAGTGATGACATACAGTATTTGTCTTTCTCCATCTGACTTATATCACTAAGTATAATACCCACCAGGTCTATTTGTGTTGTTCCAAAGGGCAAAATTTAATTCTTCTCTATAGCTGAGTAGTACTGCAATTTTTTAAAACTGAAGTTTAGTTACAGTGTTGTGTTAGTTTCAGGTATACAGTAAAGTGATTCAGTTATATACATATATATATTTTTTCATATTCTTTTCCATTATAGGTTATTACAAGATATTGAATATAGTTCCCTGTGTATGCAGTAGGTCCTTGTTTTTTATCGCTTTTATATATAGTAGTGTGTATATGTTAACCCCAAACTCCTAATTTATCCCTCCCTGTCCTTCCTCCTTTGGTGACCATAAATTTATTTTCTATCTGTGAGTCTATTTCTATTTTGTAAATAAGTGCATTTGTATCATTTTTTTAGATTCCACATATAAGTGATATCATATGATACTTGTCTTTGTCTGACTTACTTCACTTAGTATGATAATCCCTAGGTCTATCCATGTTGCTGCAAATGGCATTATTTCATTCTTTTTTATGGCTGAGTAATATTCCATTGTATATATATACCACATCTTGTCTATCCATTCATCTGTTGATGGACGTTTAGGTTGCTACCACGTCTTAGCTTTTGTAAATAGTGTTGCTATTAACATTGGGGTGCATGTATCTTTTCGAATTAGAGTTTTCGTCTTTTCCAGATATATGCCCAGGAGTGGGATTGCTGGATCATATGGTAACTCTATTTTTAGTTTTGTAAGGAACCTCCATACTGTACTCCATAGTGGATGTACCAATTTACATTTCCACCAACAGTGTAGGAGGGTTCTCTTTTCTCCACACGCTCTCCAGCATTTATTATTTGTCAACTTTTTGATTATGGCCATTCTGACCAGGGTGAGGTGATACCTCATTGTAATTTTGATTTGCATTTCTCTACTAATTAGCAATGTGGAGCATCTTTTCATGTGCTGGTGGGCCACCTGTATGTCTTCTTTGGAGGAATGTCTGTTTCAGTCTTCTGCCCATTTTTTGATTGGGTTTTTTGTTTTTTGATATTGAGCTGTTTGAGCTGTGGTATATTTTGGAAATTAAGCTCTTGTCAGTCACATCATTTGCAAATATTTTCTCCCATTCAGTAGGTGGTCTTTTCATTTTGTTGATGGTTTCCTTTGCTGTGCAAAAGCTTTTAAGTTTAATTAGGTCCCATTTGTTTATTTGTCCTTGTGTTTTCTTTGCATTAGAAAACATATCCCAAAAATATTGCTATGATTTATGTCAAAGAGTGTTCTGCCCATATTTTCTTCTATGATTTTTATGGTTTCAGGTCTTACATTTATGTCTTTAATCCATTTTGAGTTTACTTTTGTATATGGTGTGAGAAAATATTCTAATTTCATTCTTTTACATGTAGCTGTCCTGTTTTCCCAGCACCATTTATGGAAGAGACAGTCTTTTCCCCATGTGTATTCTTGCTTCCTTTGTCATAGATTAATTGACCACAAATGTGTGGGTTTATTTCTGGGTTCTCTATTCTGTTCCATTGATCTATGTGTCTGTTTTTGTGCCAGTACCATACTGTTTTGATTACTGTAGCCTTGTAGCATAATCTGAAGTCATAGAGCATGATTCCTCCAGCTCTGTTCTTCTTTCTCAAGATTGTTTTTGTTATTCAGGGTCTTTTGTGTTTCCATTCAAATTTTAAAATTATTTGCTCTAATTCTGTGAAAAATGCCCGTGGTATTTTAATAGGGATTGTACTGAATCTGTAGATTGCCTTGGGCAGTATGGTCATTTTAACAATATTAATTCTTCCAGTCCATGAACACAGTTTATCCTTCTATCTGTTTATGCCATCTTCAATCTTTTTCATCAGTGTTTTATCGTTTTCCGAGTATAGATCTTTTACTTCCTTAGTTAGAATTATCCCTAGGTATTTTATTCTTTTTGATGTGATGGTAAATGGGATTGTTTCCTTAATTTCTCTTTTGGATAGTTTGTTGTTAG
This sequence comes from Tursiops truncatus, assembly GCF_011762595.2. Taxonomy (NCBI): domain Eukaryota; kingdom Metazoa; phylum Chordata; class Mammalia; order Artiodactyla; family Delphinidae; genus Tursiops; species Tursiops truncatus. The sequence continues at coordinate 130,788,651 of NC_047034.1, read as the reverse complement.
TGTATAGAAATACAACAGATTTTGTATATTGATTTGGCATACTGCAACTTTATTGAATTCAAAGATGAGCTCTAGTAGTTTTTTGGTGACCTCTTTAGTATTTTCTATGTATAGTATCATGTCATCTGCAAGCAGTGATGGTTTTCTTTCTTTCCAATTTGGATTGCTTTTATTTATTTTTCTTCTCTGATTGATGTGCCTAGGACTTCCAAAACTATGTTGAATAAAAGTGGCAAAAGTGGACATCCTTGTCTTGTTCCTGACCTTAGAGGAAATGCTTTTGGCTTTTCACCATTGAGTATGATGTTAGCTGTGGGTTTGTCATATATGGCCTTTATTATGTTGAAGCATGTTCCCTCTGTGCCCATTTCCTGGAGAGTTTTTATTAGAAATGAATGTTGAATTTTGTCAAAAGCTTTTTCTGCATCTACTGAGATTATCATATAGCTTTTATTCTTCAATTTGTTAATGTGGTATTTGGTCGATTTGTGATATTGAACAATCCTTGTATCCCTGAGATAAATCCCACTTGATCATGGTGTATGATCCTTTTAATGTATTGTTGGAGTCAGTTTGCTAATATTTTGTTAAGGATTTTTGCATCTATGTTCCTCAGTGATATTGGCTTATAATTTTCTTTTTTGTGTGTGTGATATCTTTGGTTTTGGTATCAGGGTGACGGTGGACTCATAGAATGAGTTCAGAAGTGTTCCTTCCTCTGCAATATTTTGGAATAGTTTAAGAAGACTAGGTGTTAATTCTTCTCTAAATGTTTGGTAGAATTCACCTGTAAGGTCATCAGGTCCTGGACTTTTGTTTATTGCGAGTTTTTAAAATCACTGATTCAATTTCATTACTGGTAATTGGTCTGTTCATATTTTCTATTTCTTCCTGGTTCAATCTTGGGAGAGTGTACATTTCTAGGAATTTGTCCATTTCTTCTAGGTTGTCTATTTTATTGCTGTACAGTTGCTAATAGTAGTCTCTTATGATCCTTTGTATTTCTGTAGTGTTGGTTGTAACTTCTCCTTTTTCATTTCTGATTTTGATTTGGGCCCTCTCTTTTTCTTGATGAACCTGGTCAAAGGATTATCAATTTTGTTTATATTTTCAAACAACCAGCTCTTAGTTTCATTGATCTTTTTTATTGTTTTTTTAGTCTCTATTTCATTTATTTCTGCTCTGAAATTTATGATTTATTTCCTTCTACTAACTTTGGGTTTTGTTTGTTCTTCTTTTTCTAGTTCCTTTTGGTGTAAGGTTAGGTTTTTATTTGAGATTTTTCTTATTTCCTGAGAGTGGCTTGTATCACTACAAAATTCCCTCTTAGAACTGCTTTTGCTGTGTCCCGTGAATTTTTTATTGTTGTGTTTTCATTTTCATTTGTCTGCAGGTATTTTTTTAATTTCTGCTTTGATTTCTTCAGTGATCCATTGGTTGTTTACTAGCATATTGTTTAGCCTTCACATGTTTGTGGGTTTTTTTCTTGTAGTTGATTTCTAGTCTTATAGCATTGTGTTCGGAAAAGATCCTTGATATGATTTCAATTTTCAATACATACTTGAAAAGAATGTGTATTCTGCTGCTTTTGGATGGAATGCTCTATAAATATCAATTAGGTCCATTTGGTCTAACGTGTCATTTAAACCCGTTTCCTTTTTGATTTTCAGTCTGGATGATTTGTCCATTGATGTAAATGGTGTTAAATTCCCCTACTATTATTGTGTTACTGTCAGTTTCTTCCTTTATGTCTGTTAATATTTTCTTTATGTATTTAGGTGGTCATATGTTGGCTGTATCTATATTTACAATTGTTGTATCTTCTTCTTGGATTGATCCCTTGATCACTATGCAATGTCCTGCTTTGTCTCTTGTTACAGTCTTTGTTTTAAAGTATATTTTGTCTGGTATAAGTATTGCTACTCTAGCTTTGTTTTGATTTCCATTTGCATGGGATACCTATTTCCATCCCCTCACTTTCAGGCTGTGTGTGTCTTTAGATCTGAAGTGAGTCTCATGTAGGCAGGGTCTTGTTTTTGTATCCATCAGCCACTCTATGTTTTTTGACTGGAGCATTTAGTTCATTTACATTTAATGATAGATATGTACTTATTTTCATTTTGTTAATTTTTAGGTTGTTTTGTAGTCCTTTTTTGTCCCTTTCATCTTTTGTTCTCTTCCCTTATGATTTGATAACTATCTTTACCATTATGTTTGGATTCCTTTCTCTTTTTATAGATTTTTGGTTTGTGGTTACCATGAGGTTTACATATAGTAATCGCTATATATGTGATCATTTCAAGTTGCTGATCTCTTAATTTCAAATGCATTTTAACCACCCTGCATTTTTACTTCCCTCCTGCCACAATAACTGTTTCTGACATCATATTTTACATCTTTTTCTTTTGTGTATCTCTTAACTGCTTGTTGCAGATATAGATAATTTTGCTACTTTTGTCTTTTAACCTTCCTATTAGTTTTGTACTTGGTTGGCTTACTATCTTTACTGTGTATTTGCCTTTATCAATGAGCTTTTTCCTTTCATAATTTTCATGTTTCTAGTTGTGGCCTTTTCTTTTTCATTTAGAGAAGTCCCTTTAACATTTCTTGTAACGCTGGTTTGGTGGTGCTGAACTCTTTTAGCTTTTGCTTGTCTGTAAAGTTTTTGATCTCTGCATCAAATCTGAATGAAAGCCTTGCCGGGTAGAGTATTCTTGATTGCAGGTTTTTCCCTTTCATTACTAAATATGTTGTGCCACTCATTTCTGGCCTGTTGAGTTTCTGCTGAAAAGTCAGTTTATAGCCGTATAGGAGTTACCTTGTACATAACTTGTTGCTTTTCTCTTGCTGCTTTTAATATTCTCTTTATCTTTAATTTTTGCCATTTTAATTACAATATGTCTTGGTGTGTTCCTCTTTAGGTTGATCATGGATGGACTGTCTGTGCTTCCTGGACCTGGATATCTGTTTTCTTTCCCAGGTTAGGGAAGTTTTCAGCTATTATGTCTTCAAATATGCTCTCTGCCCCTTTCTCTTTCTCTTCTCCTTCTGGGACCCCTATAATGCAAATGTTAGTATGCCTGATGTCTCTGAGATCTCTAAAAATGTCCTTATTTATTTTTATTCCTTTTCTCACTCAGCTTCAGTTATTTTCATTACTCTGTCTTCCAGCTCACTGATCTGTTCTTCTGTATCTTCTAATTTACTGTTGACTCCTTTTAGTGTTCTGTTTTTTTTTTTTTTTATCTCAACTATTGTATTCTTCAGCGCTGTTTGGTTCTCTTTATATCTTCTAACTCTTTGTTGAACTTCTCACTGTGTTCATCCATTCTTCTCCCAAGTTCTTTGATCATCTTTATGACCATTACCTTGAACTCTATTGAGTAGATTGCCTATTTCCACTTCACTTAGTTCTTCTGGGGTTTATCTTGTTCTTCCATTTGAAACATGTTCCTCTGTTGCCTCATTTTGCCTAATTCGTTATATTTATTTTTATGTATTTGGTAGGTTAATTATGTTTCCTGACCTTGGAGAGATAGCCTTTTGTAGGAAATGCCCTATGCATCCCAGCAGCACATTCCTTTCTGGTCACCAGAGCTATATGCTCCAGGGGTGCTCTCCATGTGGGCTGTGTGGTTCTTCCTGTTGTGGCAGACTGACTATTGTGGGCTGTCTGGTAGGCATGGCTGGCTGGTCTGGTTGGTTGCCAGGCCCTGCCTTGTATGGAAGCTGCCAGCTACTGGTTGGCAGGGCCAGATCATAAGGCAGCTGGCTGTGGAACCCCAGGAGGTCCCAATGCTAGTGCTGGCTCACTGATGGGCAGACCTAGTTCTGGGGTAGGTGGTTGCAGGGCCAGAGTTCCTGATCTTGTACTGGTCTGCTGGGGCTGTTTTCTGACACAACTGGCTATGGGTTCCAGGGTCCCAAAGCTGGTGTTGGCCCACTGGTGAGTGGGGCCCTAGGGATCCTGGTGTGGCTGGCTGGGGAGTTCCATGTATCTCACAGCTGGAGTTTGCTTGCTGGTGGGTGGGCTGGGTTCTGCCATAGCAGGTTGTGGGGCTGCAGTGGTCCTGGACCTGGTATCTTCCTGCTGATGGGTAGGGCCAGGGCCCAGAGGGTCCTGGGTCTGGTGCCTGTTCATTGGTGGGCAGATCTGAGTCCCAGGGTCTCTGGCTGCAGGGCCCTAGGGTTTCCTAGTCTGGTGCCTGCGCACTGGTATGTGGGGCTGGGTTCTGGGCCCTCTGATGGACAGGGCTGTGTCTAGGGGTAGCTGTGGGCTCAGGGGGTCTTAAGGCAGCCTGCCTGCTAGTGGGTAGGGCTGTGTCCCTGTCCAGCTAGTTGCTTGGCCTGAGGCATCCCAGTACTGGAGCCTATAGGCTGGTGGGCAGGGGTGGGACTGGGTCCCGAGACTGAGAAGCTAGAGGGAGGATTCTAAAATGGTATTTGACAGCACTAGTATCTACATGGTAGAACGAGCTCTCAAAAATGGCTGCTGCAAGTGCCTGTGTCCCTAGGATGAGGTCCAGTTGCCTCCTGCCTCTCCAGGAGACTCTCCAAGGTCAGCAGATGGGTCTGACCCAGGCTTCTTTCAAATTACTACTTCTGCCCTGAGTCCCAGAGAGTATGAGATTTTGTGTGCACCCTTTAAGAGTGGAGTCCCTATTTCCCCCAGCCCTGTGGGTCTTCTGAAAGTAAGCCCTGCTGGCCTTCAAAGCCAAGCAATCTGGGGACTCATCTTCCTGGTGCAGGACCCCTAGGCTGGGGAGCCTGATGTGGTACTCAGACGCCTCGCTTCTTGGGGAGAACTTCTGCAATTGTAATCATTCTCCTGTTTGTGGGTTGCCCACCTGGTATGGGTCTTGACTGTACTGCAACTCTACCCCCTTACCTGTGTCGTCATGGTTCCTTCTTTATATCTTTAGATAGAAGATCTTTTCTGGTAGATTCTGGTCTTTCTGATCAATAGTTGCTCTGGTGTGCCTGTGAGAGGAGGTGAGCTCAGGATCTTCCTACTCTACCATCTTGGACCAGAATAAGGAAGGATTTTTTTCTAACTGGTAAACTGGCAAGCTCCTACCTCACAGGATTGTGTGATGATTAAATTACATAATCCATACAAAGGGTTAAGCCTAGTGCCTGGTACATAGTATGCACTCAACACACATTAGCTTTAAAAATAGTGTGGAGTAGTATTAATATCCCCATTTTACGTAAGTGTAGATCTGCCTAATTGCAAACTTTCAAACACTTCATTAAATGACTTCACATCATGCTCAGCTGCCACTTTTAATGCCTTTATCTCTTCTAAGCAGATTTTTGATGAAACCACTCAGGCAAAGAAACTTGCTGGAGTGTCTAGAGTACTAACCAACAGAAGTTGGGTAAAATATTAACAATACTTATTTTTTAATACAATACTTATTTTTTTAATCTTTATAGCGATTACCTACTCTGCCCTTAGCTTCCATAATGAACGCAGGGAACCACACTTTTTCATTGCCAAGTCAATATCTTTTGGAAAACCAGCAGGTTAAAGACCAGTCAACACTATGATGTGAGTGCCACCTACTGCTGAGAAGCTTAAAGGCACTCTCAGGTAATCTTAATGTCTCAATTTGGTTCACGGCATGACTTGTTCCTTCAGATGGATGAAACTTAGATGATACTTATTTCATTTAGGTAGTTAAAAAGTTAAAACTTAAACAATTCCCTTTAACTTTTAACTAGTTAATTAGTTAACCAACCAACTATTTGTGCACAGGCCCCCTTTTAACTGGAAAGCTCTGTCTTTTAACTGCTTAAGAAGTTTTAAATTTTAAATTATTTTAACTCTGAGTGATTTAAGTAATTATTTCTAAGACGAGCTCAGTGGGCTTGTATTTATGAGCTACTACATATAACTTCAATTCTACTTTCACTGAACACTTTCTTTGAGGAAGGCACTAGACATGGGGGAAACAGAGTTTTTTAAATTATCTCAATAGAGAACAGCAGTATAAAAATACATATGACCAAATGTTAAGTGCTAAAATGTAAGTCTATATGAAATCACACCAGAAAAGAGATGAGGGAGCAGTCAGTTCTGTGTGAGAGTCTACAGAGGTAACCTTTGAACTACAGAATGTCAGAACAGGTGGGAACTTATTCATTTGTCTGTTCACTTATTAAGTGCCTACTGTTTGCACAAAGATAAATCATATAGGGTTCATTTTCTAAAAGAGCCAACAGCCTAGTAGGGGAGGCAGAAGTATAAGCAAATTATTTATTTCCCCCCTTCTGTATAAAACCAGAATAAACTTTGGTAGTTTGGAATAGAAATAAAAACATCATCTACCCATGCATACAAAGAAATCAATGCCCAGTGTAAACTACTATAATAGGAGTAAGTACAATGTGCAATGGTAAAGATGGCATGATTAACCCCACCCCTCGGTGAGTCCTTCTACTGGAATATGAGTTACTTGAGGGTAAAAGTTGGTCTTATTTATTTTGTAACCCTTGGGCAAGCACAGGACATGCAACACAGCCACCAATCAAGGCTGGGTGAATTGTGTTCAGGGGAGGGAAAGGACCAAGAAGGTTCATCAAGGAGAAAATTGAGCTGGGTGTTAAAGTTAAGAAGGAGTTTTAGGGCTTCCCTGGTGGCGCAGTGGCTGAGAGTCTGACTGCCAATGCAGGGGACACGGGTTCGAGCCCTGGTCTGGGAAGATCCCACATGCCGCAGAGCAACTAGGCCCATGAGCCATGGCCGCTGAGCCTGCGCGTCTGGAGCTTGTGCTCCATAACAAGAGAGGCTGCGACTGAGAGGCCCGCGCACCGCGATGAAGAGTGGCCCCCGCTCGCCACAACTAGAGAAGGCCCACGCACAGAAACGAAGACCCAACACAGCCAAAAATGAATAAATAAATAAATAAAATTAAAAAAAAAAAAGAAGGCGTTTTAAAGGTTTACAAGGGAAGAGGGGGTTGAGGGGAAAAAAAGAGGCCAAAGAAGAATATCTGAGCAAAGGAATTCACATGGAAAAAGATAGATTTGTGAAACAGCATAGGCCATCGGGAAACTGCAAATAACTTGCTATATTTGGAGTGTAGGGTAGGAACAGAGACTTGATGGGATATTAGGCTGGAGAAACAGGAAAACACACACACACACACACACACACACACACACACACACATAATGGGAGGCTCTGCATGCCATATATGGGAGTTAGGACATTACTGTGTACAGATATGTGTGTTAGAAAGACAACTCTAATGGCAATGGAGAGGCTGGATTGGAGTAGGAAGGAGACTAAATAAGAGAAACTTGGCAGGAAGGTGTACAAGTAGAGAGTGCAGACTGAACTAAGGCCCTGGAGACAGAGAGAAAGGGACAGACTCCAAAGATATTTGAGACCATTTTGGCAATATGGAAGACTAGAGATTCTGAAATTCTTCTGCTGGATATCATCTAAAAATACTCAATAAAATACTAATACACACACTCTCTCACTCCTTTACATGATTAGATGAAATATGGGAAGGAAAGGGAAACCTGATGAAGCTAGGGGTGAAATTGGGAGTTTAAGGCCAGGGAGGGGAGCATGCGGTTAGGAAAGGCAGATGAAATAAGTGAGGGATGTGAATGATAAAGGCTTCAGATATACTATAGACATACAAGGACCAAGGGCAGGGGTGCCACTGCACAGAGGGAGCTGGGGATAAAGCCTTGGGCCTACCCAGGGCAGACGACAACAGAGAGACCATGCTAGGTAAAGCTAGGATACAGGAAAGGCTATTCCCAGGAAGCCACAACAGTGAGAGGCCCGCGTACCACAAAAACAAAAACAAAAACAAAAAAAAACCACATAAGAGAAAAGCAAGGGTCATGAGCAAGAGTCAACCAAAAAAGAGAAAAAGCAATAGAACTAGACTCACAAAAGTTTCAGATAGTGGAATTATGGAATAGAAAATATTTAAACAATATTTTATTTATTTAGATAAGTGAAAAATAAATTTAAAACATGATTAAGGAGCAAAAGATCAACAAAATATACAGGCAGATTAAAATACATATACATATAGCTTTAAGAAAGGAAAAATATCACAAAGGAAATGAAAAACTCAGTGCTAGGGTAAACAGCAGACTGGATGCAATTAAAGAGAGAATTGATGAAATGAAAGATAAGACTGAAGAAATGTTGCAGAATACAGACTGGATGTCAAATCTATGAAAAATATAAAGAAGAAATTAAAAGACATGGAGTGTAGAAAGAAGACAAGTTTATCAGGTATATTTTCTATCTTTCATGTATTACAGATGACAGTATGGCCAAACACTGCTCTTCAGGCAGGCCTTTACCTGCTATATAAAAACCACCCCAAAACATAATGCCTTAAAACTACAACCATTTTATTTGTTCATAATTCTGTAGGTCAAGAATGTGAGCAAAGCTTGGGTGGGTAGTTCTTTTGCTCCACACGGCATTGGCTCATGTTGCCTGCCAGATGATGACTAGTGCTGGAGCATCCAAAATGGCATCACTGCTGCTGGGGGAAGATGGCAGAAGAGTAAGACGCGGAGATCACCTTCCGCCCCACAGATACATCAGAAATACATCTACACGTGGAACAACTCCTACAGAACACCCACTGAACGCTGGCAGAAGACCTCAGACTTCCCAAAAGGCAAGAAAGTCCCCACATACCTGGATAGGGCAAAAGAATAAACAGAGACAAAAGAATAGGGATGGGACCTGCACCAGTGGGAGGGAGCTGTGAAAGAGGAAAAGTTTCCACACACTAGGAAGCCCCTTCGCGGGCAGAGACTGCAAGTGGCGGAGTGGGGGAGCTTCAGAGCCGCGGAGGAGAGCGCAGCAACAGGAGTGCAGAAGGCAAAGCGGAGAGAGATTCCCACACAGAGGATCGGTGTCGACCGGCACTCACCAGCCCAAGAGGCTTGTCTGCTCACCCGCCGGGGGGGGGGGGGGGGGGCGGGGGCTGGGAGCTGAGGCTCAGGCTTTGGTCGGATCGCAGGGAGAGGACTGGCAGCGTGAACACAGCCCAAAGGGGTTAGTGTACCACGTCTAGCCAGGAGGGAGTCGGGGGAAAAGTCTGGACCTGCTGAAGAGGCAAGAGACTTTTTCTTCCCTCTTTGTTTCCTGGTGCGCGAGGAGAGGGAATTAAGAGCACTGCTTAAGGGAGTTCCAGAGACAGGCGCGAGCCACGGCTAACAGAGCGGACTGCAGAGACGGGCATGAGACGCTAAGGCTGCTGCTGCCGCCACCAAGAAACCTGTGTGCGAGCACAGGTCACCTGTGTGCGAGCACAGGTCACTATCTGCACTTCCCTTCTGGGGAGCCCGTGCAGCCCGCCACTAACAGGATCCTGGGATCCAGGGACAATTTCCCGGGGAGAACGCATGGCGCGCCTCAGGCTGGTGCAACGTCCAGCTGGCCTCTGCCTCCGCAGGCTTGCCCCGCATCCTGCCCCTCCCTCCTGCCGGCCTGAGTGATCCAGAGCCCCTGAATCAGCTGCTCCTTTAACCCCGTCCTGTCTGAGCGAAGAACAGACGCCCTCCGGCGACCTACACGAAGAGGTGGGGTCAAATCCAAGGCTGAGCCCCGGGAGCTGTGCGAACAGAGAAAGGGAAATTTCTCCCAGCAGCCTCAGGAGCAGCGGATTAAATCTCCACAATCAACTTGATGTACCCTGCATCTGTGGAATACCTGAATAGACAACGAATCATCCCAAAGTGGACTTTGAGAGCAAGATTTATTCTTTTTTCCACTTTTCCTCTTTTTGTGAGTGTGTATGTTTCTGTGTGAGATTTTTGTCTGTATAGCTTTGCTTTCACCATTTGTCCTAGGGTTCTGTCTGTCCGTTTTTTTTTTTTTTTTTTTTTTACTTTTTAAAAACATTTTTTTCTTAATAATTATTTTTTATTTTTTATTTTAATAACTTTATTTTATTTTATCTTTATTTTACTTTATCCTCTTTCTTCCTCCCTCCCTCCCTCCCTCCCTCTCTCTCTCTCTCCCTCTCTCTCCCTCTCTTTCTTTCTTTGTTCTTTTTCTCCCTTTTATTCTGACCCGTGTGGATGAAAGGCTCTTGGATGAAAGGCTGCAGCCAGGAGTCAGTGCTGTGCCTCTGAGGTGGGAGAGCCAACTTCACGACACTGGTCCACAAGAGACCTCCCAGCTCCACGTAATATCAAATGGCAAAAATCTCCCAGAGATCTCCATCTCAACACCAACACCCAGCTTTACTCAACGACCAGCAAGCTACAGTGCTGGACACCCTATGCCAAACAACTAGCAAGACAGGACCACAACCCCACCCATTAGAAGAGAGGCTGCCTAAAATCATAATAAGGCCACAGACACCCCAAAACACACCACCAGATGTGGACCTTGCAACCAGAAAGACAAGATACAGCCTCATCCACCAGAACACAAGCACTAGTGCCCTCCACCAGGAAGCCTACACAAGCCACTGAACCAGCCTTAGCCACTGGGGACAGACACCAAAAACAACGGGAACTACAAATCTGCAGCCTGCAAAAAGGAGACCCCAAACACAGTAAGATAAGCAAAATGAGAAGACAGAGAAACACACAGCAGATGAAGGAGCAAGGTAAAAACACACCAGACCTAACAAATGAAGAGGAAATAGGCAGTCTACCTGAAAAACAATTCAGAATAATGATAGTAAAGATGATCCAAAATCTTGGAAATACAATAGAGAAAATGCAAGAAACATTTAACAAAGACCTAGAAGAACTAAAGATGAAACAAGCAGCGATGAACAACACAATAAATGAAATTAAAAATACTCTAGAAGGGATCAATAGCAGAATAACTGAGGCAGAAGAACGGATAAGTGACCTAGAAGAGAAAATAGTGGAAATAACTACTGCAGAGCAGAATAAAGAAAAAAGAATGAAAAGAGCTGAGGACAGTCTCAGAGACCTCTGGGATAACATTAAACGCACCAAATTATAGGGGTCCCAGAAGAGGAAGAGAAAAAGAAAGGGACTGAGAAAATATTTGAAGAGATTATAGTTAAAAACTTCCCTAATATGGGAAAGGAAATATTTAATCAAGTCCAGGAAGCACAGAGAGTTCGATACAGGATAAATCCAAGGAGAAACACGCCAAGACACATATTAATCAAACTGTCAAAAATTAAATACAAAGAAAATATATTAAAAGCAGCAAGGGAAAAACACAAATAACACACAAGGGAATCCCCATCAGGTTAACAGCTGATCTTTCAGCAGAAACTCTGCAAGCCAGAAGGGACTGGCAGGACATATTTAAAGTGATGAAGGAGAAAAATCTGCAACCAAGATTACTCTACCCAGCAAGGATCTCATTCAGATTTGATGGAGAAATTAAAACCTTTACAGACAAGCAAAAGCTAAGAGAGTTCAGCACCACCAAACCAGCTTTACAACAAATGCTAAAGGAACTTCTCTAGGCAAGAAACACAAGAGAAGGAAAAGACCTATAATAATGAACCCAAAACAATTAAGAAAATGGGAATAGGAACATACATATTGATAATTACCTTAAATTAAATGGACTAAATGCTCCCACCAAAAGACACAGATTGGCTGAATGGATACAAAAACAAGACCCTTATATATGCTGTCTACAAGAGACCCACTTCAGACCTAGAGACACATACAGCCTGAAAGTAGGGGACGGAAAAAGGTATTCCATGCAAATGGAAACCAAAAGAAAGCTGCAGTAGCAATTCTCATATCAGACAAAATAGACTTTAAAATAAGGACTATTAGAAGAGACAAAGAAGGACACTACATAATGATCAAGGGATCGATCCAAGAAGAAGATATAACAATTGTAAATATTTATGCACCCAACATGGGAGCACCTCAATACATAAGGCAAATACCAACAGCCATAAAAGGGGAAATAGACAGTAACACATTCATAGTAGGGGACTTAAACACCCCACTTTCACCCATGGACAGATCATCCAAAATGAAAATAAATAAGGAAACACAAGCTTTAAATGATACATTAAACAAGATGGACTTAATTGATATTTATAGGACACTCCAACCAAAAACAACAGAATATACATTTTTCTCAAGTGCTCATGGAACATTCTCCAGGATAGATCATATCTTGGGTCACAAATCAAGCCTTGGTAAATTTAAGAAAATTGAAATTGTATCAAGTATCTTTTCCGACCACAATGCCATGAGACTAGATATCAATTACAGGAAAAAATCTGTAAAAAATACAAACACATGGTGGCTAAACAATACACTACTTAATAATGAAGTGATCACTGAAGAAATCAAAGAGGAAATAAAAAAAAATACCTAGAAACAAATGACAATGGAGACACAATGACCCAAAACCTATGGGATGCAGCAAAAGCAGTTCTAAGGGGGAAGTTTATAACAATACAAGCCCACCTTAAGAAGCAGGAAACATCTCGAATAAACAACCTAACCTTGCACCTCATGCAATTAGAGAAAGAAGAACAAAAAAACCCCAAAGCTAGCAGAAGGAAATAAATCATAAAAATCAGATCAGAAATAAATGAAAAAGAAATGAAGGAAACATTAGCAAAGATCAATAAAACTAAAAGCTGGTTCTTTGAGAAGATAAACAAAATAGATAAACCACTAGCCAGACTCATCAAGAAACAAAGGAAGAAGACTCAAATCAATAGAATTAGAAATGAAAAAGGAGAAGTAACAACTGACTCTGCAGAAATAAAAAAGATCATGAGAGATTACTACAAGCAACTCTATGCCAATAAAATGGACAATCTGGAAGAAATGGACAAATTCTTAGAAATGCACAACCTGCCAAGACTGAATCAGGAAGAAATAGAAAATATGAACAGACCAATCACAAGCACTGAAATTGAAACTGTGATTAAAAATCTTCCAACAGACAAAAGCCCAGGACCAGATGGCTTCACAGGCGAATTCTATCCAACATTAAGAGAAGAGCTAACACCTATCCTTCTCAAACTCTTCCAAAATATAGCAGAGGGAGGAACACTCCCAAATTCCTTCTACGAGGCCACCATCACCTTGATACCAAAACCAGACAAGGATGTCACAAAGAAAGAAAACTACAGGCCGAGATCACTGATGAACATAGATGCAAAAATCCTCAACAAAATACTAGCAAACAGAATCCGACAGCACATTAAAAGGATCATACACCATGATCAAGTGGGGTTTATTCCAGGAATGCAAGGATTCTTCAATATACACAAATCTATCAATGTGATAAACCATATTAACAAAGTGAAGGAGAAAAACCATATGATCATCTCAATAGATGCAGAGAAAGCTTTTGACAAAATTCAACACCCATTTATGATAAAAACCCTGCAGAAAGTAGGCATAGAGGGAACTTTCCTCAACATAATAAAGGCCATATATGACAAGCCCACAGCCAACATCATCCTCAATGGTGAAAAACTGAAAGCATTTCCACTAAGATCAGGAACAAGACAAGGTTGCCCACTCTCACCACTCTTATTCAACATAGTTTTGGAAGTTTTAGCCACAGCAATCAGAGAAGAAAAGGAAATAAAAGGAATCCAAATCAGAAAAGAAGAAGTAAAGCTGTCACTGTTTGCAGATGACATGATAGTATACATAGAGAATCCTAAAGATGCTACCAGAAAACTACTAGAGCTAATCAATGAATTTGGTAAAGTAGCAGGATACAAAATTAATGCACAGAAATCTCTGGCCTTCCTATACACTAATGATGAAAAATCTGAAAGTGAAATCAAGAAAACACTCCCATTTACCATTGCAACAAAAAGAATAAAATAACTAGGAATAAACCTACCTAAGGAGACAAAAGACAGGTATGCAGAAAACTGTAAGACACTGATGAAAGAAATTAAAGATGATACAAAGAGATGGAGAGATATACGATGTTCTTGGATTGGAAGAATCAACATTGTGAAAATGACTCTACTACCCAAAGCAATCTATAGATTCAATGCAATCCCTATCAAACTACCACTGGCATTTTTCACAGAACTAGAACAAAAAATTCCGCAATTTGTATGGAAACACAAAAGACCCCGAAGAGCCAAAGCAATCTTGAGAACGAAAAAAGGAGCTGGAGGAATCAGGCTCCCTGACTTCAGACTATACTACAAAGCTACAGTAATCAAGACAGTATGGTACTGGCACAGAAAGAGAAAGATCAATGGAACAGGATAGAAAGCCCAGAGATAAACCCACGCACATATGGACACCTTATCTTTGATAAAGGTGGCAGGAATGTACAGTGGAGAAAGGACAGCCTCTTCAATAAGTGGTGCTGGGAAAACTGGACAGCTACATGTAAAAGTATGAGATTAGATCACTCCCTAACACCATACACAAAAATAAGCTCAAAATGGATTAAAGACCTAAACGTAAGGCCAGAAACTATCAAAGTCTTAGAGGAAAACATAGGCAGAACACTCTATGACATAAATCACAGCAAGATCCTTTCTGACCCACCTCCTAGAGTAATGGAAATAAAAACAAAAACAAACAAATGGGACCTAATGAAACTTCAAAGCTTTTGCACAGCAAAGGAAACCATAAACAAGACCAATAGACAGCCCTCAGAATGGGAGAAAATATTTGCAAATGAAGCAACCGACAAAGGATTAATCTCCAAAATTTACAAGCAGCTCATGCAGCTCAGTAACAAAAAAACAAACAACCGAATCCAAAAATGGGCAGAAGACCTAAATAGACATTTCTCCAAAGAAGATATACAGACTGCCAAGAAACACGTGAAAGAATGCTCAACATCATTAATCATTAGAGAAATGCAAATCAAAACTACAATGAGATATCATCTCACACCAGTCAGAATGGCCATCATCAAAAAATCTAGAAACAATAAATGCTGGAGAGGGTGTGGAGAAAAGGGAACACTCTTGCACTGCTGGTGGGAATGTGAATTGGTTCAGCCACTATGGAGAACAGTATGGAGGTTCCTTAAAAAACTACAAATAGAACTACCATATGACCCAGCAATCCCACTACTGGGCATATACCCTGAGAAAACCAAAATTCAAAAAGAGTCATGTACCAAAATGTTCATTGCAGCTCTATTTACAATAGCCCGGAGATAGAAACAACCTAAGTGCCCATCATCGGATGAATGGATAAAGAAGATGTGGCACATATATACAATGGAATATTACTCAGCCATAAAAAGAAACGAAATTGAGCTATTTGTAATGAGGTGGATAGACCTAGAGTCTGTCATACAGAGTGAAGTAAGTCAGAAAGAAAAAGACAAATACCGTATGCTAACACACATATATGGAATTTAAGAAAAAAAAAATGTCATGAAGAACCTAAGGGTAAGGCAGGAATAAAGACGCAGACCTCCTAGAGAACGGACTTGAGGTTATGGGGAGGGGGAAGGGTGAGCTGTGACAGGGCGAGAGAGAGTCATGGACATATACACACCAACAAATGTAAGGTAGATAGCTAGTGGGAAGCAGCCGCATGGCACAGGGATAACGGCTCGGTGCTTTGTGACCGCCTGGAGGGGTGGGATAGGGAGGGTGGGAGGGAGGGAGACGCAAGATGGAAGAGGTATGGGAACATATGTATATGTATAACTGATTCACTTTGTTATAAAGCAGAAACTAACACACCATTGTAAACAAATTATACCCCAATAAAGATGTTAAAAAAAATTAAATTACTTTTAAAATTCTTAATTGGCTTTTGGGGCTGTAGATGAAATACACACACACACACACACACACACACACACACACACACACACATCTATGTATAAAGACTTTTTAAAGGTAATGTTCAACAATGAACTGCTTTAGATAAAAGATTTAAAATGACACTAGGAAATATATATTTGTATATAAAAACCACCTATAGTTAAGGGGACATTTAGACCAAATCTAACATAAAACTCTGTGTCAATATTAGGTCGTCTGTCTGATACACCCATGAGAAGTAGGATTTACACTTTAAGATAATATTCACAGAAGAGTGGAGTAGACTGTAACATTAATGACCCCAAAGATTCAGGCTCCCCACCCATATCCATGCCCTTGTGAAGACCTGCCCTACACTGACTTTGGGCTTGGTCTTGGGATTTGCTTTGGTCAAAGGGAGTGTAATGCAGTAATACAGGCAGAGGCTTGTTAACAGGCTTGCACACTGGGTCCTGCCCTCTTGGAACGCCGCTGTAGACGCCTAACGGGGAAGCCCCATGCAGCCTCTTTGAGGAGAAGCGACCACAGGGAGTGGGCGGCCCACGGGGCCCGCTGGGCCCAGCCCCCAGTCGACTGATCAGCTGAGTGCAGCCACCAAGAAAACCCAGCAGGAGAGCCAGTGTCCAAGCCATAAAATGGTGAGAAATAAGTTGTTATTTTAGGCCACCAAGTTTTGGGGTGGTGCCATACCAAGGGCTGTTTAAAATCTAACTCCAAATTAGCTGGTTTGAAAGAAGGGGAAACTACATCACAGTTATCATACATTCTCCACGTTAGAACCACCTGTATTCTTGTCTGATTGAAAAATACATGGACTCTTTTCAAAGCCGGAAATGAAATGGTAAAATAATGTATGGTGAATGGTTTAGGACATAATAATGTTTTTTTAAAAAATCAAAGCTTATAAACCTTTAATAATATTGTGGTAAAACAATATATTATACGGTATATTCAAGTTAGTTAGAAAATATTTTTAAAGAGGGACCTGGAATTTTCCAGGAGGTAAGGATGATTTTGGAAATGTTGAGAGGACCTGGAAGTCAGTTTAAAAAGAGTCCACATAGGTTAAAAATGTGACAGGTTTGCTTCAAAAAGGAAATAAAAATTATGCTTAATTTAATAAAAGACTGTAAAAAGCCATGTGTCCATAATTATACTCAAAAGAAAAAAATTAGAACTTATTTTCCCTTCAAATACTTAGTACTTTATTCAAGTAAATCTTATTCAGAGAAGGAAAAATGTTGTTGTTGAAGTTTACATGTAGGGCTTTTTACAGGCTGGGTTAAACATACAAAAGATAAGAGAATCTTAGTGGCATGAGAAAGACAAGACTCTCTTCCCGTGAAATATAAATAGGCTCATGAATCTTCCTGCCACCTCCTCAGCACCCACCCACTTACCGGACATTCATCTACTAAATTACTACCAAACATTAAGGAAGTGGGGCAAGGCATTCCTTTCATAGGTATGGGAGGACCTCCCACCTGACCCTGGGGCTTTAGGTTGTGGAAGAGGATTTAAAATTCTGAAGCCAAGTGGATTTTACCTTTTAAATAGACTTTAACTTGAGGGAGTATTTTAAATTTAAATTTAACTACTGGATGGAGGTTTACCAGCTGTTTTGAGGTTGATTGCTTTTTGCGATTACTAAAGATGCTGGATAAAGGCCAAGGATTCACATACTGAGGCTTCCTTTACCTTGTACCCGGAAGGTGAGGGCTGCAAGAATTGTCAACCCAAACCCACATAATGCACTCCTGTTGAGCCTGTTTGCTCTGACCTTTCCCAGGGGATGAAATCAGAAAACAGTTCATTTACCACGCTTTTTAAAAAAATTTAAGTTTTTTGCTCTTTTCAAAGTTGTACATGATTTGAAGAGTTAACTAGTTTCAACAAGACTTCCCGTTCCCTCAAGGCAGCCACTTTCAATTTTTAGCTCATTCTTTGGTATTTACCTCCACCTGTCTAGATAACATGTTCATATTTCTACTTCTTGATATTTCGGTTAGCCATCATCTATTGAGTTCCCAATCGGAAGGTAAGGATTTAGCACACTCCTCTGCACTTCCACCGCACATGTACACTCTTAGTCCTTTTATCCTGATACAGTTATAACATATTTTGCTCAACCTGCCCAATCAGCAGGATGTCATTGATGTAATAGATTAATGTGAAGTTCTGAAGGATGTCCAGAAGGTCCAGATCTCTCCAGACTATTTTATGACAGAGGGCAGGAATGTTAACATAGCCTTGGGCTAAACTGTAAATGTACACTTCTGTCTGTTTCATGGGAATGCCAACTGTTTCTGATCTTATGATTGGAACAGAATGCATTCACTAAATCAATGATGTGTACCAAATACCTGGGGCTGTATTAGTCTACCCTAGCAAATATGCCACATCTGAGCATAGCAGCTGCCACCAGGGCTACCAATTGGTTGAGGTGGCAAGAAGGGTGCTTGTTAAGCAAGGATTGCTTAGGGGAGAACTTGAGACCATAAGGTAGCAGCTAGCAACTGCTAGCAGATATTATTTTGAAAACATGTGGTGTCCTTGAGTTTGCTACAGTTCAGAAAATTCAAGTTCTCTGTGATGCAGGAACATGTCTGAAACAACATACACAATGGCCACCTGGCTCCATTTTGGTTGCTTGAATACTAGTTACTTCATTTTGCTTTTTAAATGATCTTAAATATGTCATCAGGAGCTTTACAAGTTTCTATTAAAATGAGCATTTGGGATGGATATTGATTCTAAAATGGGTAGATTAAGGAGCAGTTTTCTGGGTTTAGAATTCCTGGCTTGGCAAGGGTAGAGGTCATCAACGCCCTGCAGATTTTTTTAGGATAAATATCATTCTAGGTGATTGCTTAAAGTCTTGTGTATCTAAATACCATTTGGTGACTCAAATTATATCTCCTGATCTCAATTCTCTACTGACCTCCAAACTTTAAATCTATTGGCTCAGTATCTCTATTTGCATGTGAAATATGCATCTCAAGCTTCACGTCTAAGAACAATGGCCCCTCCCACCAAGCCCATCATTACCTCAATGTAATGAGGACAAACCACTATCCAACTGCTTTGGTTAAAAAAAAAAAAAAAAATCCTTGTCTTTTTTTGTCTCTTTTTTCCCTATCAGCAGATCCTGTTGGCCTTACTTCAAAATACATCCTGAATCCTACCCGTTCTCAACATTTCCACTGCTACCACCTTATTCCAGGCCACCCTAATTTATTCCCTGGGCTGCTGGAATAGCCTCCTAGGAGATCTTACAGCTTGCACTTTTGAAGGTCAACAGTCTACCACCACAAGCAGCCGCTTTACAAATTACGCCACTCCCCAGCTCAAAACCATCAAATGACTCCCATCTCCTTACCCTGTTTAATCAGAGCCCCAACCATGTTACTAATCTCATTTCCCACAATCATCACACCTATACTCACTGTGGTCTAAGCACCCTGGCTCCTTGCTTCCTCCCAGAACACCAAACACGTGAACCTTGAGGACTTCGGTAGCTTTTGCTCTTCTCCCTGTCTGGACCGTTCTTCCTGATTCCTCCAAGGCTGGCTGCACTTTCATTCAGCTCTCTACTCAAATGTCAAGACTACGTACCTAAAAGAGCATACTCCTTATTTCCTCTCCCTGTCACTCATGTCAAGCCGCTATGGAGCAGGGAATGCCTGGCACACACTAGGCACCTCAAAACACGCTTGGTTAAATGAATTTGGACTGAACTTATCGTGCTTCACTGCCACCTATGCTTTGTGAGGTCACCTCACCGAGGTAGGTATACAACAGACGGAAGCAGAAACCAGGTGAGGCCTGCCTCGCCGTTTTTGAGCCCGTTAGCAAGGGCTCATACAGGAACCCCTTGCAGCTCCCCCAGCCAGAGCTGGGCCAAGAATGCTCTTTCATTTCCTTGTCCGGTCGGGAAGGGGAAGGGGTAAACGCGAGAAAATGAGGCGTGGAGGGGCTGAGGAGGGAGCCTCAGCTCCGCAGCATTCGGTTGAGAGTTGACTGTTATCTATGGCGGTGCTTCTTTTTACTGGATGGCCTGGGGGCTGAGGCTGCGATTCGGTACAGAAAGCTCAAGCGCAGAGGAGCAAGCAAAGCGGTCTGCCATTTTCCGAAACTAACTCCCGGGTAACCCCGCCCGAGTGTGTACGCATGAAACGGGGGCGGGACTTATTGTGAAGGCCTCGCTCCGGAAACCGCACCCTCGCTGGCGTCCTACCTTCGAGGATTCACAAAACGCAGAGCGAGACTTAACAGTCGGCAGCGAAAGCGCGCACTCGAGCGCCAATGAGAGCGGAAAGAGGGGAAACGCGCCTGAGGAACACTCTGTATGTCCAACAATGATTGGCTGGAGCCGTCCTCTCTTCTTTTTGGTATTGGCTGGACTGCCTTTCAGGTGGGTTTTTTTGTCTAGGTACTTCTGATTGGCTCCTCCTGGGCTGCGGGGGGCAGGATTGGGGATTGTTCATCACGGATTGGTGGATTTGAGCACCTGGCGGTAACTTCCCGAGCAAGAAGCCCGTCCCATCTCTCTGTCCCGTCTCCCGACCCATACGCTACCTCCTCAACTCTCGCGCACGAATGGTTAAAAAAAAAAAGGATGCGAGGCTCGAGCCCGCCAGCCAGGCCTCTAGCTTCTAGCGCGCGCCCTCAGCGAGGACCCGCGTGAGCTGCCCGTGACGCTGCCTGCGCTGTTTGAAATTGCAGAATCCGTTACCAGCTTGGGGCAACTACCGTTCCGGCTGGTTCCGGAGCCCGTGCGTGCCAGGAGGGCTAGTGGCGGTCGTGAGGTGGCTCTAGCCTTTCGCGTCTCTGCAGCCTGGAGACTAGAACCGGCACTTTCGTAGGACGCCACCTCCAATCGCAGCGCTGGCGCGGGCGGAGGCTAAAACACAAGGGTCCTGAGACTGAGGAAAACGCGCCAAGTTCCCGTCGGCGGTGGAGTGAGAAAGACCCCAGCGGTTCGGGTGCCGGGCGAGCGGAGCCGCTTCTGGCGCTCCTTGCCGTCCCGGGGCGGGGACGGGGGCGGGCGCGGTTGGGCGCCGCTTCGGGGATGTAGTCGGTGCCGGCGCCAGGCAGGACCGAGCGGCAGCCCGGGTTCCCGCTCTTGAGAGCGAATGGTCACTCCCCTGCGGGGAGGGCGATCCGGCCAGCTTTTCCGTGGGTCGTGGGCCCCCGCAGGCTCGGGGCAGGGGCTCACCTGTCGTACCCGCCCTCAGCCCGGTTAGACTCGTCGGCGTCACCGCCGCGGACCTCGCTCTGGGCCATGACCAGGTAAGGAGGGCCCGTGGAGGAGGGGCCGGTGTCTGGGCGCCGCGGCAAGTTCGGCAGGAGTCCGAGGGGGCCGCGGGGAGGACCCCGGCTCCCTCGGTGCTGCGCCCCCGCCCAGCTGCCAGCCAAGACGTCCGCGCAGCGGGCGGCGCCCCCTCCCGCCGCCGCTGGGGACTCAAGGCAGGTGCGGGCTGGGAGTAAATAGGCCAACTCCGAGATCTGTGGTTCTGCTTAAAGACGCCGCCCGCCCGGCCGGTGCCGCGTTTGACGGGCACGGGCATCATCACCGTCCCGTCATCTTCTCACTTTCTTTTTCGTTCCTAGAGTTTGCGGGATAAGGAGAAGAAATGTTTGCGCTCACGTTGTTCTGTGTCGGTGATTGCTAAATTTTACCGAGCAGTTTAACTTACTTTTTCTACAAGTATTTAGAACGGCACGTGTCTTAAACCTTTGTCGAGGATATTATTCTTGTTTTACATTTTTCGTGAAGTTGGGATTGAGTCGTCCCATCTTACAGAGGAAAAAACTTGAAACTAATGAGACTTAGTGTTCACACTGTCATTTGTCAAGAACATTTAATGTTCTATTGTTTTTTCTGCGAAACTTGATTTAGAGTTACGGGAGAAACATTTTTGATGTAACAACCCCCAATGATAAGGACAGCCAGGAGCAAGAAATGGTATAGCAGAAGATACGGCACCTGGTAAAATGTTATATTCTAGGTAATGTTAATGTTTAATCATTGCTTTGAGGAGCCCGGAGGGGTGGTTTATTGATTAGGATTGATAATGTTATTTCAGCTGCTTGGTCATTGTTTTTTTTTATATATTTATTTAAGTCCGGTTACTCTGTTAGAGAATCCAGTTTCCATCATTTATTAGAATTGGCTCCCAAGGAAAAACCTTTTACAAAAATCGCTAATGCCTAGAGATCGCTGACACTTCAGTGCAGGCTGGTTTATCATTCGTGATAGCATTTCATCAGTAGCATTAGTGGTCAGGAGAGTAAATTGAGTTGGAGGGGGGATGGGGAAATTGGTCGGCTTTCTAGTTATTCCTGAGTTGTCTCAAAAAGGTGGTTTCACTGCCGTGTCTGTCAGTGTTGTGAATTCCCAGTTCAGAGGCAGCCAGGTTTTCGCTTATGCTTAAGGATGAAATTTAGTTCGTCCTGTTAGTCTCTACCTATATTCTATTTTAAAGTCATTGCTGAGTTTTTGGACTCTTAGGTGATTTTCTGGTAATACTCGAGTCAGATAGTAATATCTTCCTAATGAAAAATAGGACTAAAGTGTAAAATAACTACCACAGATAGAGCCATTTTTTTTTTTAGTCCAAAAGTTTTATTTTAAAACAGGGAAGAAAGTTTGCACAAGGCAAACTTTTCTTCTTTCCTACTTAAAGCAGTATCTTAAAAAATTATATAGTTAAAAGAAGTTTGGAAAGTCAGTATATTTTGGTTTCTAGTGCATAAGAATTTGATATACACAAAGTGCAGCAATTTTTTACACCATTATCCCAACTTTGCGTATAGCTTATTACTTTTCACACAAGTTTTTAGGTGTAAACTTAACACTAGATCTAGGCCTTTCCTTGTATGCAGATTATACTTTAAATAGACTTTATTTTGTATAACTAGAAAAGACATTGGAAGGAGAACTCAGTCACTTCTAGCACTCCTTGGATTTCCCATTCATCCCTCTGTTTCCCACCTTGTACTTCAGAATTAGAGATGATAGTTGCTCAGTGTTTCCTGAATGAACTAATAATAAAGTTTTTACCCCTTGATACTACTTTACCATTACTACTACTACTACCAGTAAAATGGGGTCTACTACTAAAATGGGGTATTTTGTGATGTGACCCTTAATCTAATAGCAGGCTAGTAAAAGTTCAGTGTCTTTTTTTTTGTTGTTTGAGAAAGTTAAGGACAAATGGCAACTCCTTCATATAAGCAATAAAACATTGACTGCCTGTTATTGGCAGGCATTAGATTTTCAAATACAAAGTTCTAATTAATACCATTCCTTGGTAAATTTGTTTTCAGAAATGATAATTTTATTGCCTACAGCCGATAACTGAAAACTAATAATCTTTTCTCTGATTAACAGATATGATTGGTGATTACAAGGTCCCTGTATAAATTAATTCTTGTCAACTCCTTGGGATTTGAAGAGAAAATGCCCGGTGTCATACCTAGTGAAAGTAATGGGCTTTCAAGAGGTAGTCCATCAAAAAAAAACAGACTTTCCTTGAAGTTTTTTCAGAAAAAGGAAACCAAGAGAGCCTTGGATTTCACAGACTCTCAAGAAAATGAAGAAAAAACTTCTGAATATAGAGGATCTGAAATGTATGTTATTTTCAGTATATTTCTGTACTTTTTAAGATTCCGCATCAGTGAAAAAGCAGTGAACTTGGATTGATATCTGCAGTCATTCTGACCTCATAGTCCATAGCGGGAGATAAAAAAGCACACATTAGGGAGACAAGTCTAGCAGTGTGTAATAGTAGAAACAGGATAAAACTGGTGGTTCCCCACAGGGATCACATCACAGTTCACATTATAACTCATTTAAATTGTGCTCAGCCGATTAGGCTAACTTCGAGAAATACTAATTGACTAAAATTATTTTTCAATTTAAATTTGATTTTAGTGCAACACACTTCATGTAAGGGTAAAGAAATTCATGGGGGACAGTTACCTGACATAAACTTTGTCTTTGTAGTCATACCTAGTATATGAATTCTCAAACCTGTTGGTGTACAATTGCAAATTATTATTTAAAATAAACTTAAAAATAAGAAATGCTTTTGATACAAATAAATCCTTCAGTGACTGAAAAGAAATCAGAACAAAATGGAATGCTTTACTCCACCAATAGTTGCTTTAGTTGGAGTCTATACTTGCTCCGTATTCAGCACATAGGCACTCTGCTATATGACTAATGTAGATTTGCTCCCCTGTATAATTTCCTAATATTTACTAATAATCAGTTTAGGAGATTGTGTGAGAACCTTTTGCTTACCAGCATTCCTGCCTATAAATACCTTGAGGTATTAGAGTTATAGCTAGCAGCTGTAAAATAAATAAAAATGCTGTGAGGACTGTTTGTTAAACTGAGGTAAAAGAGTTATAAACTTGAACAATTCATGTTTAAGTGAGGAGCAGCTGTATAAGTATCTTCATAGACTCTGTTTCCTCTTAATCTTTTGTGAACAGAATCTGACTTAGATAGTGCAGCCTCTCCCAAATATTGTCATATTCAGATTATTCCCAGGTTTCTATTCAGAGTTAAACTACTTGATTAAAATGTCCTGTTGGCTTAACAAATCATAGTACCAATTCTGCAACTTTCTGCTCTGTAAAATGGGATTAACAGTCCTTTAATGGAATTGTTTTGAAGCTTGTTGAGTGTAATATTTTTAAAGTGCTTGTAAAACTTTTATTCTGGGTGTATAGCAGTTTTTGCACCTGTACAGATTAATTGTCTTAAAATGCCATCTGAATAAAATCCATATACTTTTCGGATCATACAACTTTTGGGAAAAGACTAAATCTAGGGAAGTAATATTTCCACTTGAATTCTACTTCCTTATCCCTTTCTCTTTTTTGTACTTAATAGTGATCAAGTTGTTCCTGCAGCACAGTCCTCACCTGTCAACTGTGAGAAGAGAGAAAACTTGTTACCGTTTGTGGGACTGAATAATCTCGGCAATACTTGTTATCTTAATAGTATACTTCAGGTAAGTTGACAATTTTTCTATATAATAAAACTTCAGTAGGCAAAGAATGATGTAACACTTAATATTTTCTGAGAATTCAGGTTATTGGAGGATTTCAATTGTCCATAATACTGTCTTTGTCTTTGTAAATAAACCAGAATGGAGTAAAATAATCATGATTCTAAATTGCACATTACAAATTTCCGTTGAGATAAGAGAAAATGATATATTAAATAAAATTGGGATAGCAAAATTGAGTAGATGTTGATTAAATTGAAGATACCAAACTTTAAGTTTTTCTGTCCGATTCCTGATTCTACGGTGATATGTATTGTAACCCTTGGAACTATATCTGTTTTGTGTTGTATCTGATCAGGCTCAGTGCTTTGTTGCACTGAGGGAAGATAGCAGGCTACTGTAATGAAATAGAGAACAATTTTTGACACACATCTTAATCTCAGAATTTTAAGTAATGCACATATGAATATACTCTACAAAAAGCATGATAGTGTTTTAATGATTTTAGGTATATTGTTTGTTCAGTAAATACTTAAGACAATCTCACTTTATAGGTATTATATTTTTGTCCTGGTTTTAAATCTGGAGTGAAGCACTTATTTAATATTATTTCAAGGAAGAAAGAAGCCCTAAAAGATGAAGCCAGTCCAAAAGATAAGGTAAAAAATAAAATTAATGGAAATTCACTTGCTTAGAAATGAAAAAGTAATAAATACAGAGAGGATTTGGGAGGAGAATGACAAAGATTATTTCTCTTAACAAATTACATCTGAGAATTAAATTTTTCATTGGCAATTATTTTTCATTCTTGTGGGGTAAGTAGCTAACTTGATTACCCCCTTTTATAGTGTTTTCTCCAGTCCTCTAATTTACTGTTTACCAGTAAACATTGTCACACACACCACTGTCACAACATATCGTACCCTTTTACCCCGTTATTTATCTGCTGTTTTCAAGTTGACTCACTTTTACTATTTAAATAAATTTAAAGAAACCTTTGACTTATGTAATTAGAAAACCATTATAACCCACATAATAGAAAGTAACCAAAAATATGCTTAAAATTTTTTTAAGTTTATTTTGTATACCTCCAGAAAATTAGTGTTAGAAATTAGATTTAGAAAAGCTAGTGTTGTCTAGTGAGAAAAAGAAGGGGGAAGGTACTTAATTTGTTCAAAAATTAAAACGTTCATGTGTTTCTTGACAGGGAAGTTGCAAAGAAGATTCTTCAGCAAGTTATGAACTAATATGCAGCTTACAGTCCTTGATCATTTCAGTCGAACAGCTTCAGGCTAGTTTTCTCTTAAATCCAGAGAAATATACTGATGAACTTGCTACTCAGCCAAGGCGACTACTTAACACACTCAGGTATAGTCTATTATATAATTTTAGGATTCCAGTTTAGCTCATTCTCTCCTTGGAGGAGAGTGACATGTGAACAAATGGGGGGAATAAAGGCCAAGGAAAATAGACACTACAGATCTACAGTGCTTAATATCCCAGAGGCTCCAAAGACTGGAAATTTCTTCTCACAGTTGGTACTAAATTCATTAAATCTGAATTTGTGTGAGGCTGTTGATAGTCTTTATTCATATTTATCTGCAATGTGAATATTCATACTCTTTTCTGTAGAAGTAGTAATGTGTGTAATTATGGGATACTGCCCCTAATATGTTGGTGATACATATTTTACCTATGTGCCAGATTCTTTTTTAATCTGAAAATTCCTGAATTACCAAACACATTTGGTCCTAAGGATTTCAGATAGGAATTATAGGTCTATATTCAAAATACGTTATATAAAAGAACTGTAAATTCCAAGTATTCTATTTTTGTTGTATGTACTTAGAAGAGACATATTAGTTAACTGGATTAGATTTCTTTGTAGTATTATCTTAAAAAATGAAACTTTATCCTATATACAGAATAGCCTTATCCAAAATACTACAGGGTTTAAGTCTTTAAAAAATTATTTAATCGTTTAGGTTAGGAATAGACCTAGATGTAACACATTGCCATACATTTGTTAAGAGGCAGTGTAGCGTGGTGTCTAGGAGCAGGTTTGAATCCTGACTTCTGCATCTCTGTGACCTTGAGCAAGTTATCTGTAAATAGTGGTGATATGGTACTTACCTCATAAGGTTATTGTGAGAATTATACAAATAATATAAGAAGTATTTTGAGGGAATTCCCTGGTAGTCCAGTGGTTAAGACTCTGTGCTTTCACTGTTGAGGGCTGGGCTTCGATCCCTGGTCGGAGAAGTAAGATCCCACATGCCATGTGGCAAGGCCAAAAAAAAATTATATATATATGGCATTTTGCATAAAGCATGGTACACAGTAAATACTGTATACGTATTAGCTATTAACAATAATATTTATAAGATCAGAGTATTTATGATAATGAAAATCAGGTTAAGTTTGTTTTTAGTTACACGTTTAGGTAAGGAGTTTCAAATTAGTAGCTGAATTAAATGTTTTTGGACTTTCAAATAATTTATGATATCCCCATAAATGAATTCATTTCTGTATGGAGAGGTGGTTTTTGTTTTGGTATTATATCTTCAAAACTGGAATAGATGAAATGGAAATTTTTATTTATAGGGAACTCAACCCTATGTATGAAGGATATCTACAGCATGATGCACAGGAAGTATTACAGTGTATTTTGGGAAACATTCAAGAAACATGCCAACTCCTAAAAAAAGAAGTAAAAAATGTGGCAGAGTTATCTACTAAGGTAGAAGAAAAACATCAGAAAGAGGAAATGAGTGGTAATAACAGCATGGAGATGGACAGTATGAGGCATTGTGAAGACTATAAAGAAAAATTGCCAAAAGTAAATGGGAAAAGAAAAAGTGACACTGAATTTGGTAACATGAAGAAAAAAGTTAAAGTCTCTAAGGAACACCAGTCTTTGGAAGAAAACCAGAGACAAACCAGATCAAAAAGAAAAGCTACAGTTGATTCATTAGATATTCCTGCTAAAATAATCCCCAAGTACATTTCTGAAAATGAGAGTGCAAGACCCTCACAAAAGAAATCAAGAGTTAAAATAAACTGGTTAAAGTCTGCAGCTAAGCAACCCAGCATTATTTCTAAATTCTGTAGTCTGGGTAAAATAACAACAAACCAAGAATCCAAAGGACAATGTAAAGAAAATGAATATAATCTTGAAGAGGACTTGGGGAAGTATGAGAATGATAATACAGCTAATGGTTGTGGACTTGAATCTCCAGGGAATAATGTTATGCCTGCTAATGAAGTTAAGCCCATAAACAAAGGTCAGTATAATTTATTCTTGGACATTGATAGGTAGGATTAACAGCTGCAGAATTGAATTTTCTCTTCTTAGATCCATATACAGTATACTATCTGGCTAAAGTTTTAAGAGAAATTTAACACAATGTGAACTGGCGTTTCAAGTACTACACTTACATGTATTTTTTGTGTGTATAAATCTCACTAATTTTAAGGTAATAGTAATTTATGTTTATAAACTAGGAGAGTTCATCTTAATGGCAAGAGAATATTTTACCCCTTTATATATACAGTATTTGACATAAACTCATGAAAAATTGCATTTGCTAAATAGTTATACCATACTGGATTTCTGCTTAGGTTCACACAGATCTCAGGGAAAATTTGTAGAACTTACATGACTAAATTTCATCCTTTGGGGTATCTTTAGGAAGGGAGTTAAGAAGACACACATGTGTTGAAACTGTCTTTTTTTTAGAGATAACAGTAATTAATATTCAAAATTATCTTTACAGGGAGTTTATATTTCATGAATAAGTCACCTCTTAATGCCAATAAACAAGTTTGAGATATGAAAATCAGCCTTTTAGCCATGATATACTTTAAATGGAATAATGGTTATTTGGGCTGTACTGAAAAATTCGTCTGTATAGATTTGTGTTTTCCTCTTTTTGTTTTAGGTGCAGAGCAAATTGGTTTTGAGCTAGTGGAGAAATTATTTCAAGGTCAGCTGGTATTAAGGACTCGTTGCTTAGAATGTGAAAGTTTAACAGAAAGAAGAGAAGATTTTCAAGACATCAGTGTACCAGTGCAAGAAGATGAGCTTTCCAAAGTAGAGGAGAGTTCTGAAAGTAAGCAAAATTGGAGGCTTGCATGGACTATGGAATAATTAGAGTTTTCCTCAACAAAACAGAGTCTAATAAGTAGCTTGTATAGTTATTAAGAAAAAACTTTTATGTCTTTGGTATAATAAAATCTTTCTGCCTGTATAGCTACACTTGTCAATAGTTATTAGCATTTGGAAAATTCTGGCATCGTTATTTTTTTACTTTTAATTTTTTTTGCGGTACGTGGGCCTCTCACTGTTGTGGCCACTCCCTTTGCGGAGCACAGGCTCCGGACACGCAGGCTCAGCGGCCATGGCTCACGGGCCCAGCCGCTCCGCGGCATGTGGGATCCTCCTGGACTGGAGCACGAACCCATGTCCCCAGCATCGGCAGGCGGACTCTGAACCACTGCGCCACCAGGGAAGCCCTGGCATCTTTATTTTGATGTGTAGAGTATGTTATAATGGGAAAATGAAATGCTTTACCAAGTTAATTTTTGGGTACCTGAATCTCAGAGCTACTGAGGATATTTTTGTTAACACCATATTTGAGCCAGTGTTTTTTCTTGTATGAACCACAAAAAGTGTAATAATGCCATGGGAAGTGATCATGAGACTGGTTTACTTGTTCAGATAATGTAAATTGACTATTAAATATAAAGTCTTTCTCACATGGAGTCAGAGGGTAGGGCTTATATTGATTTTGCTGTCCGTGACCTCAATATTTTTTGGCTGACCAGATATAAATATTTAGAGGTATGTGCACTGTCGATGAACTTACAAGTTTGTGAAACTAAAAAAAAGAAATCTCTTTAGTTATTATTTGGGGAGGATTAGTCAATTAAAATTGTATGCTAATTCTGAACATAAAAATTTGTGGCTTAAGTTTTTAATTTCTGAGAGATTTTTCACTTGTGAGTGACAGGATTCTCTTGTGTAGTTTCTCCAGAACCAAAAACAGAAATGAAGACCCTGAGATGGGCAATTTCACAGTTTGCTTCAGTGGAGAGGATTGTAGGAGAAGATAAATATTTCTGTGAAAATTGCCATCATTATACTGAAGCTGAACGAAGTCTTTTGTTTGACAAAATGCCTGAAGTTATAACTATTCATTTGAAGTGCTTTGCTGCTAGTGGCTTGGAGTGAGTATTCTAAAGTTTTGTTCAAAATGCTACGATAGTAAGGAAACAGTACAATAGTGTAATAGAAACTACTGAAATGAAGTAATTTACAAATATTGCCTTAGAAAAGTTTATTGTTTTCTTAAGTTTCCCTGTAAAAACGCATCAAGTTTAAATCCTTCTGGTATGAATGCATATGATTTGTTCACACATTTTTCATTTTCATTCCTTATTTGATTATTTTAATTAATTGATTAAAGCAGGGAACAAATTTCATACATACATCAACATTTTTTTGAGGTGAGCAAAAAAGCAAAATTATTTTAGTTTTAAGGTAAGTAAGCCAGGAAATAAAACTAGTCTGAACAATTTGAGAGATTCTTCTGTAGTTGAAAATTTAAATATCTGAAAGCAATAATAAATATTAAAATGCCAGTTACATTTTAGATAGTCTGACTTTTTCTGACATGTATACATGTCATTGTAGATTTTATTCCTTTCTATATTAATCAGTTGTTTGAAATTACCACGAGAGCTTACCAGTAGCTCTCCACACATTTTCTTATGCCAGAAGATGACAGGGTCCTTTCTTTCAATGGCTTTTTCCTTTGCTACAGTACAATTTTATTTTTTGTCCCCAAATCTTGGTTGTAGAGACAGACTTCACATTAAAATGACTTACTAAGTATAAAGGAAAAGGATTTTGAAGATCAGTGTTTTTTTTTAATGCCATTTATTTTCTTATTGCACAAAATTAGGAAAATAAAGAAAATTAAGGGGGGAAGTGCCATATATCCTTCACAGAAGCACCTGAATATTAGTACTTATTTCAGTATTCTTTGTGTAAGTATTATACAAAATTGGGGTCTTGTTTTTTACTTTGTGTTTTATTCATATGAGCAGTAAATATTAAGGGTTCATTCAGACTTACTTGGTTTCACATTGGGGGTAAAACTGAATATATATGAAGTGGAATCCCAGAAAACCTTTTTTTTCCCCCCTTCCAAAGGTTTGATTGTTATGGTGGTGGACTTTCCAAGATCAACACTCCTTTACTGACACCTCTTAAACTGTCACTAGAAGAATGGAGCACAAAGCCAACCAACGACAGCTATGGATTATTTGCAGTTGTGATGCATAGTGGCATTACAATTAGTAGTGGGCATTATACTGCTTCTGTTAAAGTCACTGACCTTAACAGTTTAGAACTAGATAAGGAAAATTTTGTGATCGACCAAATGTGTGATATAGGTAAGCCAGAACCATTGAATGAGGAGGAAGCAAGGGGTGTGGTCGAAAACTATGACGATGAAGAAGTGTCGATTAGAGTCAGTGGAAATACCCAGCCAAGTAAAGTTTTGAACAAAAAAAATGTAGAAGCTATTGGACTTCTTGGAGGACAAAAGAGTAAAGCAGATTATGAGTTATACAACAAAGCATCTAATCCTGATAAAGTTGCCAGTACAGCATTTGCTGAAAATAGAAATTCTGAGACTAACAATACTAATGGGACCCATGAATCTGATAGAAACAAGGAATCCAATGACCAAACAGGCATTAACATGAGTGGTTTTGAAAACAAAATTTCATATGTAGTGCAAAGCTTAAAGGAGTATGAGGGGAAGTGGTTGCTTTTTGATGATTCTGAAGTGAAAGTTACTGAAGAGAAGGACTTTTTAAATTCTCTTTCCCCTTCTACATCTCCTACATCTACTCCTTACTTGCTATTTTATAAGAAATTATAGAGTGAGTGTATTTTCCTTGTGTATATATTAAACAGACCTGGACAAACATTGGTAAATTGATTACATCAAAAAGTTTTTAGCTTATCTTTTGAAGCTACTGGATATTATTGGTTTCTCTGGGTTTTTATATAAATAGTAAAAATTTGAGTTATTGAAATCCATGTTAATTTTTAGAATTCATTTTCCTTAGTGGAGACTAGTGATTGATGCATTAGCTTCTGGGAACAAACTTGTATAGGTTCTTAACTGAATTATTCAAAATGGAAGCATTTAAACACTTTGAATTTACACCTATCTTTTGTGTTTGCTTTTTCAAATAAAGTGCTTGTATTTGTATCTCCATATTTTGGAGTACTTATCTACATGATGTTTATAGGTTCTGTGGTTTTTCAGCTAAGAAGCAGAATCTCATTTCAGTACATTTAGTTTTGTAAGTCATAAAGCCAGATCTTGGATGGGCTGTATTAGAGGCACGTGTATGTATTCACAATAGTGCACATTTTGTGCCTTCAATCACTTTGAAAAGCGTCTCAGAAAACCTGAAGAGTCAGTCCTCTTCTGTCTTCACAAGAATTTTATATGTATTTATGAAAATGATTCTGTACCCTAGTAAATCTTTTTCAGTGTGGACTAATTTGTATCTCTTCATAGTCATACTCTGCACGATCTGTATATAATGCATCGAACTTAGAGGTGTGACCTTAAATTTAACTTTTTTAAAAAAACCAGGAGGTCAATAAAATTTAAACTGCTTAACAACTGTGTATACAAATGCTTGAGGATTTTTTTACTTGCATATTTTTTACCATAAATATAGCTGGATTCTCTTTTAAAAAAGTGTGTGTATATACACATACTATACACACATATATATACATAGAAGAGAATAAACATGCATAATTACCTTTAATAATACTTTCTGACATTTGGAGGTGAAGAAATTGTATTTCAAATAGGAGAAATTGTGCTTAGTCCATCTAAATTGTCATACCTAGATACCCTTTAGACATATAACTATGGAATCCAAAACTGGAGAACTTAAGGTGAGGCTTTGGGCACACAAAAAACTTGGTCATATTTTCACTTTAAATATATTAAATTGGTAAATGATCGATTATGACTTGTTAAAGGACATTCTTGATATTAAGAATATGAAATATAATTCCAAAGAATAGGTAACTCTTGGAATAACACTGTTATACACTACTTCAACAAATAAGAAAGAGTACCTGTCAACTAATAAACTACACAGTTAATGTCTTACACATTCTTTCACAAGATGGTGTGATGTAAAAAGTCACAGTCCTTGCCACTTTCTATGTTCAGGATCACTAATGGAACTTTTAAAAAGGAACAGCCCTGAACACTAACCATAAGCAGCTGAGGGAGTAGGAGTCACTAACAGAACTTTTAAAATGAAACAGCCTTGAACACTACTCATAAGCTTCTGATGGAGAAGTTCTAGGATAGAACTAGGGCTTCTGTAACACTCAAGAGACAGCCCAGAGCTATACTAGTTAAGAACTAGTGTAGATTTCTGATATGAGAAAGTTTGTTTTAAGAAAATTGAAGAACACGGTAAGTTAGGAAGGAAATGTTCAGTTACACCAGTGTTTTAAGAGAGGAATCCTCTTCTGATTTCACGTCAGACAATTAGTCTGATAATTAAATCGTAATTATATAAAAAAGTTCTTGATATTGTCCCTGAGATAGGTGACAATCCAAACTCTTACACAGGTGTAACTTTATGAGAAATTACCTAGGAATTACTTAATATTCTTCCCCCCACCCCCACCCTAAAGAGGGAGAGAGTATGTAAATAAGTTACCTTTTCTTTTCTGTTTGCTTTAAAGAGTTTCCGTTCTTGACTCTGCCTTTCCTTACTGACCATCTGGATCCTCTGTTCCCAAATATATATTTTTGAGGTTATGCTTTTCTGACTCCTAGTTCACCTGTTGTGGTCCACCTGTAGACTCACCTGAAAAACCTTTCTGTGATTCGGTCTTTGAATTGATGTAGATAAGAGGAATCTGAGATAATACTGCCTGTTGTAAAGGTAGGCTGGAGCGGGGAATATTAGCCGTCACATCTACGGTCTCAGGAGAATGAAGGTACCATATTCGATCAGTTCTTAAGTGATTCATGTAAGTGATCAGTAGATCAAAGGGGTAGATTACAAGTGATACCTTTCTATAAGTTACAATACTGCACAAAGAAAAAATGTTCAAACACTTCCAGAAATGATTAATATGCACTTCCTTGGAAAAACTTGCCAAATAATTGAAATATATGTTGGAAAAAAACCTGCATTAGTCTTTCATATCATAAAGTTACAATTTTAAATTAATTAGCTCTTAATTAACAGCTAATTTTACCTTTTATACATACACTTTGTAAAATCTATACAAGTATCAAAAAATAACTATACCTTATTCAGCTGGTAGATTAAAATCAAACACCAGCTCTCTGTTATTTTTATGGGGATGTAAGATAAGTTTAAAGCAGATTTCTAATTTACCAGTTTAGAATACTAAAAACTGATGAAGTGACTGTCTTGTTTAATTTAAAACAGGAATCATTCATTTCAGTTGCTACGGGTCTGCTTATACTACTATCATTACTATAATAAGGCTGAGAGTCAAACTACTGTCACTGGTATTAGCTATCCCAGTATGTAATCGTTATTTATAGATAGAAGTTATCAGGTAAAGTTTCTTCTGCAATTCTAAATCCCTTTTTTGTGTGCCTAAATGGAAAATACCTTAGAAACCAGTTTTAAGACTTTACAAACCAGTTATCAATAATTTATTTCTACCCATTAATTTATTCATTTATTTAATTTTGGGGCTATTATCTGGGCCCATAAAGTGTCAATTATGATTTTCATTTTGCTATTTTTGGAACTGTTTCTTGAATCAACTAACTTATTCTCTGCTTTTGTCAGTAAAAAAATTTTTTTTAGTCTCAGTAAAATTAGTGTAAACATTCACATATTTAATAGTACCTTTAAAATAAGAATTACTACATTTAAAATGGTTCCAAAACGAATCTATAAATGGTAATATAAATTAAAAAATACAAACTTAAAGTAAATAAATTTAACATTAGCTATGGTATAAATAATGGTAAATGTAAGTGTACCTTTGAGTCATTAAAATGTCTTAAAAAAGATAACAGCATATTACCAGAACATTAGAAACCACAGCCATGATTCAAACTTCAGCGATCACCATTTGATATTGTTTGGCCACTGCATTCTTCCATGAGTAAATTAATGCTATAATTTCCAGAATTAAGTCCCAAGTCTTTTTCAAAAGTTCTTAAATTCTTTTCACACTCAATGTTGAATACATGGCTTTTTTCAAATGAATAAAACAAGTGCATTTATATTAGAGATCCATTTTGCGCAGGCTCATTCGACTGAAGGAATCCCTGGAGAGAAAATGAAAGGATATAGTTATAAGTAAACAATTTTTATATAATCCTGTAAAATATGTTTACATGCTTTCTTTCTGCCAATTATCTCAAAGTTTTGCCACCAAAAGCTTATTGACTTTAAAACTTTTTTGCCACCAAAGCTCTTTTAACACTTCAAGTTACATGCTTATCCTACACACTCTGCCTTATATGTTCTAACTTGTAGAGTTCTCTATAGATTAGAAGTATATTATAGTAACCACTCTATCCAAGTCCATTGATCATTTATTCATTTGTCCAAAATATATATTAGATATTATGATTAAACAAGAACTAAGGGATAATGGGAGAGAGTTAAGGAAAAGATTTACTTGGGGTTATTAAAAGGCAAAATGCAAGTGTTTTACTTAAAATATTAAATTCTAAGTCTTAAATCAGTGGTTCTCAATTTTTGGGGATTTAGGTCCTTTATACACTCTTAAAAATTGAGGACCCCCCCAAGGAAGCTTTTGTTTATGGATTATATATTGATATTTACCATATTAGAAATTAAAACTAAGAACATTTAAAATTATTTTATAAAATAACCCGTCACATGTTACTGTAAACAGCACTGTTTATTAAAAGTAATTTGCAACAGTTTTAGAAGAGTGGCATTCTTACATATTTAACATCTGGCTTAAAAAGCCTAAATTCTTTTTTTTTTTTTTTTTCTGGTACGCGGGCCTCTCCCGTTGCAGAGCACAGGCACCGGACGCGCAGGCCCAGTGGCCAGAGTTCACGGGCCCAGCCGCTCCGCGGCATGTGGGATCTTCCCGGACCGGGGCACGAACCCGTGTCCCCTGCATCGGCAGGCGGACTCTCAACCACTGCGCCACCAGGGAAGCCCCTAGATTCTTAATATCTGCTTCTGCATTCAATCTTTTACATGGCACGTAGTCTCTGGGAAAGTCCACTGTACTCTCATGAGAGAATGAGCATGAAAAAAATATTTGGCATTAATATGAAAATTTGTTTTGACTCAGGAACCTCCTGAAAAGGTCTGAGGGACCCGTTGCATGGGTCCCAGATTATACCGTGAGAACCACCATCTTAAAACTTCCTAAGCTTTCTGCAAAATAATATTCCGGATTTTGTAAATCAGCAAAATAAAAAGTTCAAGTTCTATGGGAATTTTATTTTCTAAGTGCTGAAGAAATTAAGACTGAAGAGGATAATTCTTCAATACTTCTTAATGTATTTTCCTTTTTCCTTAAGCTGGTTTGTTTTGCTTATCTTTCCTGCCATTAACGTGAAGAGTCTCTTAAGGTTTCCAATCTCCAGGAAAGGAGAGGACAGGTACAAAGAGATCATGTTCAGCTTTGAATCCTGAAGCTTGGTTTTTTCTTGGAAAATAGCAGTCTTAAAAGAGTGTTCATCAAGAAAAAGGATTTTCTAAATTTCAAACAACTGCCTGCAAATATTAAGAACTAAAGCTTGGAGGAATAACCATCAGAGAGGAAGGCAAAACTCAGGGTAATGGTGTAATGGAAAGCTTCCTTCAGATAGGAACAATATTGTCCATTGAAAGGAGCTGGAGAGATTTGATGGAAGTGAGACTACCATTAGGAGACTTCCTGACTACTCCAGGGACCCAGCACCCCATCCCAGGACCTCTGACCAATGACTGTAAGACTGGCGGAGGTGGGTAGAGCAGCAAGAAGTAAGAAATTCCAAAAAGATTGAAAGGGAAGCCCAAAGTGGAG
Organism: Tursiops truncatus; assembly: GCF_011762595.2. Classification (NCBI taxonomy): domain Eukaryota; kingdom Metazoa; phylum Chordata; class Mammalia; order Artiodactyla; family Delphinidae; genus Tursiops; species Tursiops truncatus. The sequence goes on along the minus strand of NC_047034.1, from coordinate 130,751,761 downwards.
GGAACTAGAGTTGCTTCCCATCAAGAATTTCAAGAGGAAACCACCCAGGGTGTCTTGCATCACTGTAAGGATGGTGGAAGCAAAATATAATATATTCTGCCAGAGAAAGGATCTAAAACAGGCCTCCTCGTCTCCTGTTCCTGTAGATGGTCTGTCTACATGCTCCCTGTAGGGGACAAGACATACCAAGCAGGCACTTGGTATACATTTTCAGAGGCCTAGAAGTACACAAATATTAGATCACTGAAGAACAGGGAATATTCTCATTTGATCAAATAGCCAGTTAAACTTTCTTCTGTAGTATATTATACTTTGCATTTACATTCCATTTATATAAGGAACTTCAAAGACCTTCCAAATATTAATTGATCAGGTAAGTACAATTTAATAGCTTCACTGCCATAATTCAAAGAAAAGTGTGGTAAAATACTGGTGCCACAACAATTCAATAGATGTATGTACATTTGGATTTCAAAATGCAAAGAAGGCAGTTTACATGCCCTGTCTGGAATTCAGGGGTTAAAAGGATAAGCACTGGATAAGCACTGTCCTTGGAACTTCACATGCCATTTAATTTCCACAACAACCTCTTCAAGGTATTATTTTACAGAGGAGAAATCTAAGATTAAATTATCTGCTCAAGTAGAATTATGGTCAGTTGTAGAAAATTCCAGGTTACTTCCACTTCTAATTTTATTTGTCACAATTAGAAAGTGAAGAAAAATAGTGAAGTCGTCTTGATACTCAGTGGGGTTATCTGTTTTAATACAAATCTAGAAGAACATACTCTATACTATTTACTGTCAGGGATAAAGGAAATGAATACCTGGCTTCAAGTATATTCTAGCAAATTCTCTCATAGAAATACCAGAAAGTGTGACAGGACATTAAAAGGAACAGTTCTAGGAGGCCAGACTTATGTGTGGTTTCCTGGTTAGTATGAGTTCTTAAAACAACTTTATTATTCTCTTTATTACAGAAAGAACTGACTTTTATCTTGTAGGCTGATTCAGGTATAGATGATGAAAGGCTTACATAAGTTGAACTTGTTAGGTTTCAGGAGACAATATTTGAAACCATTTAATAAAAGTTAAATAAATTCAAAAAAAAAAGTTAAATAAATTCACTTTTAAATAGTTAAAGCAGATTTCATTTTTCTGAAGATATCCAAAGTAATAGAAAAAATAAGCATACCTGTGGCAGGTAACAGGTAATACTGCCTTGTATAACTGAGGGATCTTTCTGTTTATCAGAGGCTGTAGGGCCTCTTTAAGGCGATGATAGTTTCTCTCCAGTTCCCTTTGATACTCCTTTTGATCTGGCCCAATTAAGCTCTTATTTTTTCTTAAGGCATCCTCACACCTAAGAAAAACAGTGTGTTATCAAAAGAGTTCTTGTGGCATACTTTCAGGGCAGGCATATATATACATATATATATATATATATATATATATTCACCATGACAAGGACATTGAGTTTTTCGGTTGTATGTAAAACATCCTCTCTTGCAATTAGGTTTAAAGCAGGGAACAGATGATCAACAGAGTTTCTTTAAAATCTAACATCCGCTTCCAGTTTTCACAGTTGAAAATTATATATACTTTAATATTAAATCTGACACCCTTTTTTCCCCCACATATCACCACTAGACTAAAAGTTCTTTAAGGGATGTAACCGTACTCATTTATGTAGCAACAATGGCATCTCGTACAGTGGTTTGCCTTTATTCAAATAAATGTTTCTTAACAACTGAATAGATCTGATAATATCTTTTATCCAACTTATTCAGATATTTAAGAAAAAATATCTGGACTCCAATAGATAAATGGAAAAAGTGTGTTTTAAAAAAAGTATACATATCAATACTTGTAGAATGCAGCTAGAGTGATACTTAGAGGAAAACATATAGCCTTAAATGCTTATATTAAGGAAAGAAGACTAAAACTGAAGAGCTAACAAGCAACTTAAAAAGAACAGAATAAACTCAAAGTATAAGGAAGGGCATAAAATTTTAAAGTATGATAGCTCTATACTAAAAAATGCAAAAGTTGGTTGTCAGAAAAATCTAAAAAAATAGACTAAGCTCTGGCAAGAATAAATGAGAAAAGGCCAAGTATCCTCTTCTAGAAATAAAAAATGGGACATAAATTCAAATACAGCATAAGTTTATAAAGGCACAGAGGATATTATGTACAATTTAATGCAAATAAATATGAAATTCTACTTTTCTACATCAATTACCAAAAACATTAAGCAACAAATATGAATAAAATTTATTAAACAAAAATATGAATAATGCTAAAACCATCAAATCAGTCAAATCACAAATCTACCCACAAAGAAAACATAAACATGCAAATTCTACTAAACATTCTAAGGACAGATAATCCCTTTGTAACACAACTATTCCAGAGTATATAAACTATTCCAGGGTATAGGGGGAAAAAAAAACTATTCCTGAGAAGAGTTTCAAACTCATTTTTCAAGGTTGGGATACCAAAACCTAATGGGGGCTATAAGAAAATACTTGTAATTCAATCTCACCCATGAAAACAGTTGCAAAACTCCCAAACAAAATACTATGAAACTGTTCTAACACCATATTACATCCCTACTCCCCACATACAACCCACCTGATAAAATTTTAAAATTTGTCATGATAAACTTTTAGCATAACTACAAACAGGTAGGAACTTGTTTCACCTAATTAAAAATATCTACAAAAACATGAAGAAAACATTATACTCAATGACGAAAAAATTTCTTTTAGATCAGAAACAAGAAAATGATGTCCTCTATCACTATCCCCATTCAACACAGTAATGGAGGTCCTAAACATTACTGTAAGAAAGAGATTCTACAGACAAATTATTAGAATTAACAAGTGAATTTGGCAGTATTCTCATGTAAAGCATATAAAATTCAACTACATTTCTGTATGCCAGCAAACAGAAAATATAATTTTAAAAGATACCATTAACAAAAGTATAAAAATATTAAATACCAAAGAATAAGTCAAAAGATACGTAAGGCCTCTACAAAAAAATTAAAAAAAAAAACATTCAGAAGATCTAAGTAAACGGAGACGTATACCGTATTTATGGACTGGAAGAGTCAGTTCTCTTCCAGTTGATCTATAGATTCAGATTCAGGTTATTATTTGGGGTGGGGTAGAGGGAGAGATATATTGATTCTAAAATTTGAAATTTATATCAAAAGGAAAAGGGCCAAAAGTAGTCCTTGAACAAAATGAGAGGAACTGCTCTATCATATATGGAAGTTTATTATAAAGCTGCAGTAATTAAAACACCATAATATTAGTTCAAGGAGAGATAAGTAAACAGTGGAAGAAAACAAAGATCCTAGAAACAGATGCACACAAAGTGAGCACTTGATGTGTAATAGTGCAAAGCAGTGGAGAAAGGGTAATTTTTGAAATAAGTGGTGCTGGGTCAACTGCACATCCATATGGGAACAGAAATCTGACCCCTATCTTACATCATATTCAGTTACCAGTACAGACAAAAGTCAAACTGATCCCTTCCTTGAACCATATACAAAAATCAAATTTAAGCAGATTTTTTTAAAAAGTAAAAAGGCCTTTTTGCCTTCTTGCCCTTTTGTTTAGGCTATATTGAATTTTAGAGATACCATTATATTGACTTTTTAGAAGTCAACATAGAATGTTACTCTGACCTCAGGTAAAAAATTTCTTAAGACACAAGAAGCAATAGTCATAACAGAAAAGACTGAATCATTTAACTATATTAAAGTTAACAACTTCTGTTTATTAAAAAAAAGGTGCTAAGCCCCAAATTCAGAGAAGGTGTCTATGATATTTACAAATGATAAAGCATTACATATCCAAGAATATGTAAATACTCTTAGAAATCTGTAAGGAAAAGAATCCAATAGGAAATGGCAAAAAAAAAAACAAACAAAAAAAACTTGAACATACAACTTTACATCTTGCACATGACAAGATGTCCAACCTCACTGGTAATCAGGGAAATGCAAATTTAATCCATAATCACATAATCATTTCACACCCACAAGATTGGTAAAAAACTGTCAGACAATATCAAATATTAGTGAGGTTACATAGCAATAAGAACTCTCTCAAACACTACTGGTGAGAATGTAAATCTGGCTTCACACTTTGGAAAAAGATGTGACATTATCTGGTTGAAGTAGAACCTATGAACCAACAACACTACTCTTAGGTATATAAGCCCTAGGCTATCTCTTGTACCTCCAGAAGTAGGTAAAGAAATATTTGAATAGTATTCTTTGTAACTAAAAAACAACAAAAAACAAAAACCAGGAGACAGCCAAGATGTCCATCCATAGAAGAATGAATAAATCATGGCACATCCATTCAATGAAACATATAAAATAAATAAAGCAACATTTATTACAGCAATATCTCACAAACATTAAAAATAGCAAGTCACAGAAGAATATGTACACTCCATTTATAAAAGTTAAAAAAACATGCAAAACTAAATAGTGTAATAGGGATATATTCATTTATGATAAAACTATGAAAACAATAAGGAAAATGACAAATATGAAATTCATGTAGTGGTTACCTCTGAAGGAAGGGAGGGTGATAATATCAGAAAAGGGCATGTGAGGAGGGATCTCAAAGCAATGATAATGCTCTATTTCTTAAAAGCTGGGTGGCAGGCACATGACTTTTTTCTCCCTATTCTTTAATAGCAAATGTTATAAATACTATTTTGAATCTACTCAAGATTTAATGAAAACAAGTTTTAAATGCTAAGCCCCAAAATATAAAGAGTAAATACAAGAAAAAGTGTTTATTGTTTTTAGGAATAAAGGAATGCAAACTGAAGTACCATTTAAACTGATTAACAAGAGACACCCTATTTAAATGGCATTACTTAAAGTAAGGTGTACTGTGACTAGTACACTTACATTCTTGGCACTGTTAATATTTAGAACCTTTTTGGAATAGACTACATATGAGGGGCCAATAAAAATGTTTATGTACTTTGGCTCAGTCATCTCATGCTTAATATTTTAATTCAACAAAAGAAAAACGATACATTTGTTAACTATACCACACTTAAATTCAACATAAATTCAGACATTTGATGAGATAATATAACTATTAGAATAACAGTTTTAACTTTAATTGAAAAATAAGAATTTAAGATAATATGTATATTATAACTGAACTATGGTAAAATATATATGCATATTGGCATAAAAATATATACACACAAAAATTAAAAAGGCAGTATTGGCTATGACTTGTAAGGTTTATATCATGTAGTTTGTTTTGTTTTTTTCCTTTTTGTAATTTAAAAGGAGAAAACCTTCTCTGTGGTAACCCTTAAGAAGACCTGCAGACTACAGGACTTCATTACCCTATACTAAATATACACAAAGAGGAGGACATTTGTTTTAGAATCGTAGTCATGGTAAAAATTCCAAAATAATAGCAAGAAAATAAGCATCTATTGTTAAATGTCTATGACCTAAAGAAGTATGTATTGTTTCAAGATCATCTGGCTCACAAGCACAGCAGGGATATTTTGGTTCTTATTTGAAACCTCCCAAATAATAAAATTAATGTTAGAAATCAATTTTTAAAAAATTTTTATTGGAGTATAGTTGATTTACAATGTTGTGTTAGTTTCATGTGTACAGCAAAGGGAATCAGTTATTCATATACATATATCAACTCTTTTTTAGATTCTTTTCCCATATAGGCCATTACAGAGTATTGAGTAGAGTTCTTTGTGCTATACAGTAGGTCCTCATTAGTTATCTGTTTTATATACAGTAGTGTGTATATGTCAGTCCCAATAGAAGTCAGTCAATTCTACAAGTACAAAGCAGCTTTCTTTCTTTTACTATGGCAGCTCATCTATACCATACATTAGGAGCTATGTATCCTATAACCAAACCTATAAGGTTGTCTAGCTCAATAATCAGATTATAAAATCCCAGACTTCCAATGAAGCTATCTGAAGTTTTTAAAAGACATTTATCATGTTCACGCAGGAGAAACTGACAGAAATTCATGACAGCTATTGCAGTGAGAATAAGGAAAATACTGTCTCAAGAGACTTGAACAAGTTAGCATGCCTCATATTTTCCTGACGACAAAACTGATATAAAGTAAAATTCTGTCTACCCCAATAAACCCTTTCAATGAATGATTTGATAATGATTTGATAAGGTTTCAAACTATGATTTGAAACCATAGTTCATAATTTGATAAGAGAAACCATAATAGGGAGTCAAAGACTGGATTCTGACTATGGTTCTGATGCTGCTTTGTTAAGTGACAAGTCATTTACTTAATGGTACACAAGGGCCTTACAACCTACTTTCCCAGTGTTTGACTACTTGTTTTCATAGATTGCACAGTTCCAGCTTCACTAAACTATTCATCTTTCTCAGAACAGATTCTGAACTTTGCTCATGCTGGTTTTTTTGTTTGTTTTTAGTATACCCTTCCCCCTCTTTTCTGCCTGAAAAACTAATATTCATCCTTCAGGGTCCATATATAATGTTAATTCCTGTGTGAAATCTTCCCTGACATCATCAAGTAAATTATCATTCCCTCTTTTGTGCTCATAGTGTTAGTAAAGCAGGAATCAGTATCAAGTTGATGACTATTTTCCCCTATTGTTCCAAAATTTAGTATTTACTGAATACCTATTTATTACATGCCAAGTATTATTTGTGAAGAAAAGAGTTAACAGCAGGCCTGAGCCTGCTATCCTTAGGTCCTATTTGAAGGCTGGCCCTTGGTTACTGTCTGGGAATTTGGATTTGGGAAGGGTTCCTATCATACCCAGAAGATAAGAGTGGCTCACTGTGCCTGAACTATTTATACAAACACTATAGTTTCTGCTAAATACCTGCTTTCCTTTTGGGAGTCTGGAATTTTGGTACCTGTCAGGGAAAAGGTGCTTACATGACCAGCCTCCAATAAAAATACTGGTTGGCACTTGAGTCTCTACTGACCTTCCCCGGTAAACAACATTTCACATATGCTGCCACAACTCTTTGCTGGAACAATTAGCACCTCCTATGTGGCTGCACTGGGAGAGGACCCTTTGAAGCCTATACCTGGTTTCCTCTAGACTTCACCCCCTGTGCCTTTTCCCTTTGCTGATCTTACTTTGCACTCTTTTACTGTAACAAATCATAACCAGGTCTACAACTACATGCTGAGTCCTGTGAGTCCTCCTAGCAAATCATCAAAACTGGGGGTGTTCTTGGGGACCCTGACACCATGGATTATTTCACCTAATTTGCACAACCTCCCTGTATGAGGTAAATATTATTATCCTTACTTCATACATTAGAAAACTGAGGATCATAATGATTAAGTGACCTGGAAAAGAGACATAAAATGATAAGGATAAGATCTGAACGTAAATTTTTTGCTTCCAAGTTTGCTGCTTGTATATTTTCTGAGGGAAAGGAAACAGAAACTCTCACATTGAATGTTCACAATAAATAACAGCTTTCAAGTTAAATGTTAAACTAATAATAGTTTCAAGTTGAAAAAATTTCCTGAGTCTAGGCTTTTCTAATCTTTAAAATTTAAAACATGGCATTATACACAGTATTGGGGGGCAGGGATATACATACATAAGGCATAGTAAGTTATACACAGACAACCTCTCATTGTGAACCATTTTCCTATAGTTTCTCTTTTCAATAGTCCCTGAAGACTCTCACATCAAACTGTGTATTGGACAGTCTCAATTTGAATATCTTTATGTAGGAAACCTTGAATACCTTTTAGTAAAATCTTTGAAGCAGAGTCGCAATTTATTATGATGTCTGAAGAGCTTTGGGTCACTGGGTATTTCAGACAGGAAAACCTGGGCAACTTCCAAAGGCCCCTGTAAAATAAGAAAATAAAAGTGTGTTTTTGTTTTTTATATATTCACAGAGATAGAATTTGCCAAAACCATTTTTCTTAGCACTAAGCTTGATACATATATGTCTATGCCTATATTAAAACTTTTCAGAGATGGATTCTGACAATACATTTTTAGTTTTTCCTAATGTCAAATCTATATTCTTGCCCACAGCAATTAACTTATTAGTTCATTTTTCAAAGAAAAAGAGTAGGAGCTAGAGGACTGACTCTTGTATTCATTAATGTATTCTGCCTTATATTTTTTATATTCTTTAATTTATCCTAGATATAAAAGTTGTCAGGCTAGTGACAATCAGTTGTGAGTCCACTGATTATTAGACACTTGATTTTACTAAAACAGCTTCCCTCAGCATTCCAAATGTGTTCCTAATACTGCGAATTAAAGGTGATCTTTTGTAAGTTACGTCATTTGGAAGTAAAACCTCCAAATCACGTATACTTTTAGGAGGTAAAGGTCTTAAAATCTTCATTCCAGTTTTGGTAGGGCATTTTTTGGCTTCATTTCTTTAACCCAAAAAAAGGTAAGATATATTACATGAAATCTTACTTGAAGCTTTTTTGGATTTTCCCTTACCTTGGACTACTCACTAATCATCAGCAAAAAAAGCTGAATGAACCCATTACAAGGAGATAATGGGGATGGCTTCTAATCTGCATATGACAAAACAACAATATCTTGTGTATGTACATTATTCAAATTTTCAAAATGATTTCACATTACTTATTTACTATTCTCAGCTCACTGTGAAGGAGACCTGGAGAAGATAACATCAAGGAGTATCTAAGAGAGTAGATACACACACATGCATGGAACATGTAGCTCTGAAAATGAGCCCTTCTTTTTAGATCACATTCTTTCAGTACAAGCTTTTAAAGGAAAGGCCATTTTGAGTGAAATCTATCCCTTCTTAATAGAATGTTTCAGAACAGATAGTTAGAAAAACAGGCAGTTTAAAAGGCAGGTGTGAAAATTTTTTAATAACTGAGATTATACTAAAAATTTTGTTTTTCAGTTTAACTTTTGCAACTACTTCTAACATATTTTCACTTGCTTTGACACTTATTTGTGATCTCTGTAAAATATAATAATGAAATCATTCAAAATTCCATTTATAACTTAAATCGCACAGTATTAGCAAATGCTCCAACCTGATTCACTGTTGTGCCTACAGATCCCTGGAGTACCATCTGAAGCATTTTGGGGTCTGCTGGATCCTGATGTGTGGCAAATGCCAACTCCTGCGTTTTTTTCTGCATGTCTTCAATAGCAACTTCAATTGGTGTTAAGATGATCTGGGTCAAATAACATCTATTAGGTCAGTGTATTGATTGAAAAATATTTAGTGAGCTTTATACACAATCAATTAAAATAAAAAAGTGGTGACCAATTGTAAACTATTATCTAATAATAAAATTCCAAAATTTGGATCACTAAATAAAAAATTAAAAAATCAACCTTTTAAAGCATAAGCGAAGGGTGAATTAGGGACTTAGAAAAGAAGCTGAAAATTAATGACTTAAAAATGGGTAAAGTTCTAGTATGTTACCACGTGAGGAATGATACACAATGCTATATCCACATTGTTTTCACATGGCTCCAATGTATTTGCTCCACTATTTCTACTTCCCTATTTGGAGACCTACCTCCTCTTTGTGAGTGACATTAACCCTTGTCTTAATATAAGGAAAGGCATGAGAAGTAGTCAGAATGGTCTTCCGTTTGAATTGTTCATGAAGTTCCCCATGGGCACGACCATCTAAAGTGAAGGGTGTACAGTACATGAAACGACGAAGATTATAATTTTTGTCAAAATATGTGATTCTGTCCTTCATCTCATATGTGTCAAAGTATGGCTCCACGTAGGTAATCTGAATATATGCCTGGGAAAGGAAAAAGTTCTTCATTTTCATTGTGAAATCATCATTCAGTCTTTCCCCAAAAAAATCAGTCTCAAAGATATACCTATGTGTCATTACAGTCTAATCAACCATACCTTGTTAGGATCTAATTTACACTTGTCTACAGGATTAGAATCCTTGATTACTTCAACCACATCCTCTCCAAATCTTTCTCCATAAAATCCCTAAAATAAGAAAAAGAAATCTTTCACATGAAGTTAACAGTAGTAGAAAACAGAGGAGGTCTCTGAGGGAGACTCCTGAGCAAAATCAGGCCATTTAGTAAGTTCTTGTACAACCATGTCAATAATTACAAAATAATAATTATTTGCGTTCACAAAAGTTAAATTTAGTCTATCAAATTAGCATGGCCTTAGTCCATACTTATTTGATATTATTCCCATTTACTCATTTTAAATAACACAAAATACAAAAAAAAAAAATTCACCACTGAAAATACAGGATTCCACAAGAGGTCCTCAAAAAAAAAACAAAAAGGGAATAATAGAAAGCAGAGACAAAAGAAATTCATTATACTTGATGTATAGGATATTAACTTTTATTGAGTTTGATGTAGCCTAATTTCTTGCAGTCAATGAGCAACCATTCATTTTTCTGAATTATTAATGTAATGTTCCAGAATATTCAAATAAAAGCATTGACTTGTTGAAGTTTTGTAAAATTTCAGATTTTGAAAAGGTAACCCTGGGTCAAGAATGTACTGACTTTTCCATATGACACTGAGTAGGAGCATGGGCAAGGGATGGAGCTATTCAAAAGGAAAAATTAAATCTCAATCCTCAAAGGAGAACAGCCACTCCTCCCTCTAAGATAATTTTTATGACTGAGTAAGTTTGGGAAATACTGTCTCAATATTTCCCAAGACTTACTTAATAGGCTCTTGAAAAACAAAAAGTCCAGCTTAAACCAATTTATGGAAGTTGAGTCCTGTGAAATCACCAATAAGAATACAATATTGAGAAATTAACATCAGCTGAGAATAAAAACTAGCCTAGAGCACTACCTCTCAAACTCTTATGTCTATACAAATAATCTGGGGATCTTGTTAAAATGCAGATTTTGATTCAGATGGTCTGGGGTAAGGTCTGAGATTCTGCAGTTCAAACAACCTCCCAGGTGATGTCAGTAAAGATTCTGTCCATGGACCACACTTGGAGAACCAAGAACAGAGAAAAGTTGGAAAGGAGAACTATAGCAGAAAAGATTGGTTAGTTTCATAAACATTAAAATTAATTATTTATTGTGAAAATTAAGTAGCTGCATAAAGGTTAAGGGATTCTAAGCAGTGTTTTTAAAGTATAATTTCAAGCTTTTAAGTTCTAAAGATTATCTCACTGGGTATCAGTTATGCCAAAAAGATAATGTACTTGGGTCAGAAATACCTTGGGGTTCTAATTCTAGTTCCATTAATACCTTATACCTTTTTCAAAATGTGGATAATACTATACATTTCTCCACAAATCACAGTAATTCTGAAAGATATAGGATTTCTAAAATATGTGTGAAAATAGACCCTCAAAAAAATCAAGTTAATATTATTTTACTGTTGCCATAAAAGATTTGAAAAAGACTATTACTGTACCTATCAAAAATCCTAATTCTAAAGGAGTAGTTTATTTGGCAGGATCTGGCTTATTAAATGATTAGATCTGGATCTGAAAGTCTATTCACCACAGAAAATACAAATTAAAGATGACACTTTGTGAACCACCACAGCATTCACCTCCAATCTGTGAGATATCTCTGCAAGTTTGGTTATTGCAGGCTCCTTGTAAACAAATTCCTGTTCATCCAAATCCCCGAACTTGGTTCCATAAAAACCAACACGAAAATAGGTGCCAAACATCCGCTTACCATCCTAGGTGTAGGAAAATAAAGAAACTTTAATACAAAGTCTTTTTGTTTTACACATTTTGTTTCGATTGCTATGGTACAAAATTCTCAACACATTGCGAAAGTTTTAATTCAAAACTACAGTATTTTATTATTTTTCAAATGAAAGTAAAATAAAGTAATTTTCTTTTTTTCATTATTTCTAACAAATAACATTGTGCCATTAGGGCTTTTACCGAATCATATATGGCATATGTTTTTCAGGGACTGTACCAAGTGATGTCCTCACATAGGTCTATTTTTTTTTTATGTCCATACAATGGAGATAAATTAACTCATTTTCCTTATTGCAAGAAAAGTTGCTTGGTATAAAACAAACTGTTCTAATTATCCTGAAATTAGAGCATACTAAAGTTAAATTTAAAAACAACACTAATATTTTTAGTTTCCATTAGCCTTTATATTATCTCTTTACATATATTAAATGAGATCGTAAAAGTTAGGAGCCAAGTATAGCACCTGGCACAGAGCAGACGGTCAGTAAATGTCACGACCATCGAGAAGCACTGAAGCAAAATATTTACAATTAGTATCCCTCTGCTGATAAAAATACTGATATGTGGAAGAGTAACTAAAAATGGAATAGAAAGGAAAAAATGTATAAATGAAAGATAAAAAGAAAAAAAATTTGAGAAGAGTTGGTTTTCTAAAGTCCCCAAACCACCCACTGCATACATTAACCACACATTCATCCCAAGTACAATGTACACTAAGGTCACCTGAACTCTTACACAGCACATTTGAAAACAAATTCCCTCAATAAAGATAAAATACTTGGAAGCTTTCTATGCAATTCTTACAATTTAGATACAAAGATGTTTCAGAAGGATTTTGGGGTAGCGCCCATATACACAGCCATACGTGAGTGTTTATATACCTCTGAATTCTCTTTAAGCCTAGTAAGTTTGATACTTATTTTTCCTATACTGACTTATTGCAAAGGCAAAAGGGTATGTAAAATAAGTTACAAATGAAACAGATAATGAAGCAAAATGGAAAATTCTGATCCTCAATTTTCCAGCCTTATAATAATAATAATAATAAAAATACAGTGACTAAAAATATCTCCACTTTTTTTTTTTTTTTTTGCGGTACGCGGGCCTCTCACTGTCGCGGCCTCTCCCGCTGCGGAACACAGGCTCCGGACGCGCAGGCTCAGCGGCCATGGCTCACAGGTCCAGCCGCTCCGCGGCATGTGGGATCTTCCCGGACCGGGGCACGAACCCGCGTCCCCTGCATCGGCAGGCGGACTCTCAACCACTGCGCCACCAGGGAAGCCCCCATATCGCCACATTTTTGTCCAGAAGAAATACAGTTTTAAATAAAAATGTCTTTGAGCTAAAGAAACTTGAGGCTGCTAATAAAAGATTTTTCAGTTGCTTCAAAATTTAACAGACATAAAAATTAAGTGATTTCTATAGCAAATGAAATCTCTCTAGAGATTCAATGTATTCATTGAATTTGATTGAAATGTATTCAATCAAAATTTTGATTAAAACCATCAATAAGCCAATGGAACAATATAATAATAGCAAATTCTGATATAATCAAGAAATGAAGACCCCACCACCTGGAAAATAAAAAAGGCATTTGAGAAAATTAACAATTTGATTGTTTTTTCCCAAAATGCCATAAATGTACATATTTATTTATTTTTTTAAAATCACAAATATTACAATTTGTTATTCTGGCTGTATTCCCCTCAGAGTGTTCCAATTTTAAACCCTATCCTAAATCTTCAATATTATGATCATTTAAATATTTGAAGACTGCTATCAGAACTTGTTTCCCTTAGACTTTCCAGTTCTCAATCATCTTCATATGATAGGAATTACTATGCTGTTTTCATTTTATTAGTTTTTCAATGCCACCTTTTAAAGTGTGGTATCCCAAAAATAAACACAATATTGCTGATGTGATCTGATCAGTGTAGAGATCAGTGGGCTCACTGCCTCCCTGGATGTCGACTTAAATTTTATTAATGCAACTTAAAACTGAACTAGTTACTGAGCAGCCATTTTAAACTCTTTTTATTTACTTTCTCATACTGACATTCAGTTCAGGAAAAAAAATTATTGAGTGCTTATAATGAGTTAGCCACTGTTCATCCTCAGGAACAGGAAAATAAAAATAAATAAGACCTCCCCAAGAGAGTAAAAAATGTATTCAAATAATTACAATACAAAGGGTTATATGCTATAATAAAAAGTGTATTGAGAAAGGAAAGATAAATCTTGTTAGAGCCAGGTCACAAAAGAGGTGACACACAGGCAGGATTCTACAACTTAAAAGAATGGCTAAGTGGATATGGGAGGGAAGGAAAGGAAAAAAAGTCATTAAACAGAATGTATGTGAGGGAAACCATTCATCCATTCATATATTTACTGAATGCCTACTATGTGTCAGCAAACTGTTCTAGACATTGGTGATAAATCAGTGAACAAAACAGAGTGGTCAGGGCAGGTGTCACAAAAAGGTGACATCTGAGCAAAGATGTGAAGGAGGTGTGAGAGTTATTCATGTGGATCTTCTGGGGGAAGTGCATTCCAGGCAGAGGAAAGAGCCAGTGCAAAGGTCCTAGGACAGGAGCCTACCTCATGTGTTTGAAGAATAGGAAGGTGGCCAGAGTGGCTGAAGCAAAGTGTGCAAGAGGAAGAAGATCAGCAGAGATAAGATCAGAGAGGAGTTACTGGAATTGAAAATGAATGTGTGTGTAGTGACGTGGAGGAGGGAACAGTGATTAAATTTATTTTCAACTTACGAAGAGTTCTCTAGTGTAAAACCATTGACTCTATCATGTTCATGAAAGACTAATCATATAGCTGTACCTTCAAGAAAAACATCACTTCATCTTATTTCCTCTTCAGAGTTTTGGACCACAGGATGATACCCATTTTTCCTTTGAATTAAAAAAAAGTACACTTTCCTACAATCTAGCCTATATTTTTCTAGCATTACCTTCCTTTAATGTCATGAATTCTTTCTGAACTTCCCATCATTCCCACACTCCAATTTGTTCTTCCTTAGCAGTTCTACTTACTGGGTCCACCTTCTTGTATTTGATGAAACTATGCCCCAGACAAGGAAATCCTTCTACGCATCTATCCATGTCTCTAGTGGGTGAAATTGCTTATGACAAATTATCTTAAGGCTTTTCTAGTTTTATCTTTATTTAGCAGGAAACATTCAGTTGGGCTAGTTGTATATTTCCACAATGACATCACTTCTAAAACTTCTTTCATCTTCACCCACAGCTTTCCATTATGCTTCTGACTCCATGTTGGATCTTTTACTTTAACCTTTGCTTTTTGTTGCTCTTGTTATTATAATCATACATAATGGCCTGCCTCAAGGAACCCTGACCCTCTGCATGAATGTTAAACTGAAGTGCCTCTGTTCAGTTCACAGGGAGACAATCTGACCCTGCCCACCTGTGAATGGCTGCAGAAAAGAAGAAATTAACACATGCCCTCCCTGATGCTGGCTAAGCCAGGAGATATTTTGCAAAACTAATGGCCTTTTCACTTTACTTCATCACCTCCTCCCCATCTCTGTTCTATAAAAAAACTGGCATCCAGACCCTGATAAGATGGTTTTTGGGGACACAGTTCCACCATCTTCTCCGTCTGCCGGCTTTCCAAATAAAGTCGCTATTCCTTGCCTCAACACCTCGTCTCCCGATTTACTGGCCTGTTGTGTGGCAAGCAGAGAGAGCTTGGACTTGCTAACACCTCCTTCAAGTTAACTGATTGCCAGATAGGCATACCAGTATTTCACACAGTGGTAATCTCCTTCTCTTCTATTAGATTTATTCTTCTTAAGAACATATACTTTTATCAGTTTATTTAATCACAGATCTCGACCAGGGAACATAACACCTCTTAGATTTCACAGCTAAATTGTGTTAAGATTTCAAGTAACAGTAATGATAATAATGATGACGATGATATAACAACAATAAAAATAATAATCTCCAACATTTTTAAAGTACTTACTATGTGCTAGACACTGGTTATCCACTTTACATGAGTTATGTCAATTCTTACCACGACTACGAGATACCATTTTTTTTACCCTCTTTTTATAGATAAGGAAAAGTAACTTGCCCAAGGTCACACTGCTAGTCAGCGGCAGAGCTGAGAGTTAAATCCCAATATATCTGACACCTGAGTCCAAGCTCTTATTTAAGCTATTTAATCCCCATATTCTATGTACTGGTATACAGACACTAGAACGTAAGTATGATCTCTGAACCATCTTTTGCTTCTCTGATGCTTTCCTTGAGAACTTTTGAGAATTTCCTTGAGTAACTGTTTGAGAATTACTGGGTATCTCCCTCCCTGTATTTTGTCTTCCTCTATATTACAACACTGTCCTCTACTGTAATTGTTACTGCATGTTTGCATCTCCTTCCTGTAAACTGTAGTATGAAATTTAGGTTGGTGGTTTACCTACCAGATATATGCTTCTGATATATCCTACTGCATTTCTTATCAAAAGTTCAATTTTAACCATTATATGTTCTAGTCCAGAAAAAAACAAATCATGTCCAGTATCATCTACAAAGTAAATGTTTGCTGTCTGTATCTTTTTCTCATCAAAAGTAACATAAAGGGCAAACCTAACCAGTGGTACAGCATCATCAGTTGCTCAGTCATGGGTCTATACCAATTATTAGGGAGTCACCAACTATCAGAAAGTACCTCCTCACAGAGAAGCTCTTCTCACTTTCCCTAAATTCCTTAACATTTTTCATATCTAACTTCATCTCTTCACCTTTCCTGAGGTAAACAGTCATGGATGTTTTATACCTACACTGGTCTAGTTTCTTCTTTAGAGTGTCACATTTTTCCACTCAACTACTTGTTGTAAAAGTACTTGTTTTGACTATGCTCTTGGAACTTTTTTCATGCCCTTCTTTCAGCCCCCCACTCCCCAATCACCTATTAAAATTTGCTGTTTCTCATTCTGCTCTTTTACTGGCTTGGATGAGTTAATTTATCTCACGCAGCTTTAGCGTGGATTAAGGCTTATAAAAATTCAACAGAAGCCACTGCACCAGAACTATGGCTAGTATTTCTCAGCATATAAAAACCAAAATATTGGATGGACATCAAATACAACAACAAGAGTTATGATCCAGTTATTTTGCATGCTTCAATCTCATAAATTAGGGTACGCCACTTTTCTTTAGTGATTTAGTAGAGAGAATTTTAAAAAAGCTAAGCCCACCTTCTCAAGCCTTTCTGGAGACTATAATATATGCCTACTAGGGTGGTGATATTTCCCCTAGGATGGTGAAATATGTTATAATCTTTTAAGGAAAAAAAATGGAGACAGTATTATGTGACTATGTTATCAATGGTTGGGGAATGACTGTTCTGAAAAATATAAACTTGCCTTAATCTACTTCTGAATACAAATTGTTCACTATTTGATAAATGGATAAATGTATCTTTTAAAATAAAATATATAGACACAAAATATGAAATGGCTGTAAGTTTCCATACAGAAATTCAATATTTCTCTTTTTTCTAAAAGTAATTTTAAAGTGCAATCATAAGAGAGAAATTATTAAACATACTTTATTTCCTATTATTATTATTACTTATTTATTTATTTATTTTTTTGCGGTACGCGGGCCTCTCACTGTTGTGGCCTCTCCCGTTGCGGAGCACAGGCTCCGGACGCGCAGGCTCAGCAGCCATGGCTCACGGGCCCAGCCGCTCCGCGGCATGTGGGATCTATCCCGGACAGGGGCACGAACCCGCGTCCCCTGCATCGGCAGGCGGACTCTCAACCACTGCGCCACCAGGGAAGCTCTATTTCCTATTATTTTAAGAAAAATAAATGGGCTTGGGAAGAGAAAATAAAGGTAAATACTAAACAGTCATTAAGATATTGGAATTGGCAGATCACCATGATTTAAGAAGGGTTCATGATTTGTTATTTTGGATGGTAAATACTTTACCAAATTGCTAAATATCAAGTTTTAGAGTTATCTTTTACACACACACACAAACCCACACACACAGCCCTAAAAAGCTTTGCCAACTCAAATAATTTGTACCAAATCAAGGAGCACGGTAAAAAATGAAATACAATGCTAATATATAAGCCCAGATAGCGTTCCTCTAAGTCAGGGAGGGAGTATCAATTCAAAGAGCCTTTCTACAGTGTATCAGTTATCCTTATTGGATCTCAATCCAGTGAGAGTTCTTTGAGAATACTAGGAAATTAGCTAGGAAACGTAGCTTTTAGAAAAAATGAAATTACTGACGTTTTCCCAGAGTCAAAAAGAAAAATATTCACAAGATAGGAACTTACCACAATAGACAATAGTAAAAGTAGGGAGTAGGGTCAGCAACCAGGGGCAAGAGAGAAGAGAAAACAGAAGCATTTTAATTAGGGAAATTTCAAAACAAATAAGCAGCAAATGGTAGCAAACATATTTTTAAAATGCAAGCATCCATTTAAGTTTTACAAGGGAAAAGCAAAAAACAAACGTGCAACAATTTTAGAAGCTACAAAGCTAAAGGTCCAGTGAAAGGTAGTGACAAGAATATAAACAAGAAAATAAAGTCTGTGCGACTTTTACCATGCAATAAACATGATGACAGAATATTAATATCATAACCAGTGAAAATTATACCTTTCAGGGGTCGATTTAGCATCAAGCAGACTAGTAATAAACTGCTCAGAGGTTTCAATGTATCTTCTTTTATCTACTTTTCACCTACTTCCATTTCATGTTAGGAAATCCATAAGGAACTTTATCACTCATAGATAACCATGTAAAGTCTCTTTATATAAGTCTTAATTGAGCCACAGAAATGAGAGGTTCTGTACTAGGTATTAATAAGGTCACACACATTTAATCTGGAGAACTAAGGTAGATGTAACTGTACTGGCTTCATCTGAAGAAAAACGAAAGGTGGCAACTAATTCAGAAATGGAAGAGAATGCAATAGTAACATTTATTCTGAAGGTTTCTAGTTGGATCTCAAAACAAGGATTGAAATGCAAAACCAAACAGAGAAAGCCTAAGCTGCTTAATCAACATAAACCTGACTACAAAGTGAGAGGCAAAGCAGAAAACTTTACAGATATATTTAGCTTTAAATAAACCTGGTTTATTAATACCTTGTTTTATACCTCATCAAAATAAATTATTTTGTAGAATTTTAAATTTTATAGAATTCTTTCCTTTACAGAAGGATTGAAAACAAAGGCAATCAATTCTTCCTGGCACTTTTCAGTTAAGATTTAACTTATATATAACTTCATGAGCCTAACGACTCCATAAAAGGAAGCACACATAGTCTTCATCGAACACTAATTATCAAACATTGTCAGAATATGAGGTCAAATTAAATTTCCAGTTGTCTCAATCTCTTTATCCCTCCCTCCAACAAAATTCAAATGACAAAAGTGAATTTCTTTCCTCAGTAGTGCTTATACTCAAGGTGAAGTGACTCAAGATCAAATTAACACATTCTTTCATCAATTCTAAGATGCACATTTCTGGCCCATATTTTAGTATCTCTGTAGTTGGCATTCATCTTTCAACTGATAGGATGTTGTAGTTTAACACACAGGGTATTTTTTTTCTTTGTTTCTTAAAGGCATGGAAAATAATGGGATGTCTTACAATTGATGGCATCTTAGATCAGATGAAATATTTTTTATTTACACCTCTGAGCAATAACATATAAATCGACCTCTGTAAAATGAGGTGAAACAATATGGTTAAAAAAAGAAATTTGTGTGTAAATGTTGATGAAAGAAAATGCTTCAAAGGATAAAAACAAACTAAGTGATGACAAAGTGGCTCATTTACCAAAGAATCTCATTAGTGTAACATATGGATTTCCATGCACTGCCTACAACCTCTTAATAATAAATTTCTTAACATAACTTACAGTATTTTAACAAAATTTCTTTGGTTAATGAATTCAGTTGACAGCAGACAGCAACAGAACGCCCACAGCTAGCACATGTGGGCAAAGCATTGGCATAAGAAATCTGATCAAATCAATCTATTAGTGTCTTTAACTAACTAAAACATTACCTACCTCCCAGCCAGTACTCTGTATAATAAAAAGTAAAAAAAGGGCAAAGTCATAAAAAAAAAAAAACTGTTTAAAAAGAACAAAAAAAAGCCAAAGGAAGTTCAGTAGTGTAAGGTACCATATACCATAAATTCTTCTTCGTATAGAAAACACCAGGGTACTTTAAACACCATATTCCTTCACTTAAGACCTGTGATAATATTATAAATTCCTTGTTCAAAACCTAGAAGCTAAAATTTCACCTTTTAAAACTTTAATAAGTGAAAAGTACAAATTTGGGAGAAAGAAAGCCAACTACTTGTTTCATTTGTGTCTAAATTAGATCCCTAACTAATGTGAGCTGCACTTCACTGAAGTATCGCAGGTAAATTGGAATAGACATTGAAATTTCACTCAAATGTCTTTGATACAAATGGATGAAAGTTTCTTGGAAGCTACTAGCTCTAGATGTTCCAGACCTGATGTGTAATTTGCAATTTATAGGTCTGGAAGCTGGGATGAGATTTCCTTAACAGTATATGTACAACTGATTATAAAAAGACCCAACTGTTGTGATCAAGAATCCTAATGATCTTTTGCAACTTCAACATTTTAGTAAACAATAATAAAATTCTGGCTTAACAGTATAGTGGCCCTATTTAAGACTTAAAATTTTTCAGATTATATCAATTCATCCAGAACAGCTTAGTCCATGGCAAGAAAGAGGAAGTCAAGTTGACAGACAATAAAGTAGGACTAATACCGAACGAAAAAGTGGAAAACCAGTACTCCACTTCCTTCTTTGATGATGGCAGTAGCAGACAACAGCATGGGTAGCACAGGGAAGGGAAGAGAAAAGTGGAGAAAGAGGAGCCTCGACAGGATACTTCAGAGCATTTCAATGGAGCCAGTGACTCAGCTTCAGGGAAATCAACTGCTGGTAGTCTACTTCATTTCTAAACCAAGTTTATTTTAATTTTAATTTTAGTGATAATATGTGGATTCCATGAACTATAAACAAGTACTGAAGTCATACTATTATAACTGAATAAACATGACAACCATTTATTCATTATTTTCACTAAACATTATTTTCATATTAGAAATATGTCAAAGGATGATTGAATAAAAATATATGGGAAAAACAGTTAAAAGTTCAGTTGAAATCATTAAAAATATTAGGAGTTTATTAAACTTTCACATCATTTAATAAAAAGTTAAACATAACAACTTTTTTGGCAGCAAATGAATAGAAATCAACTTAAAAATCAGATTCATAACTATAACCCACACTGTGAAACAGAAAATAACTCACAATTTAAAACAAATTTAGCAACTAGTAAAAATTCAAAAAAAGTGAAGGAAAAAAAGAGAAGCTATGTGGAAAGGTTATGATGATCATAATCTACTTTAGGTAAATTCAGTTTTGTTAATGAGTCTTGCTTTTGGCCATGAACCATCATTTTGACACTGTTCATTTGTAACCTCATTAAAATGGTCATTTCGTGACATCTAGTTTGACATTAGTACAAAGCAACACTAATGCTTGTAGACAGTTTTCTCCATTTATACTGAAGCTAGAAAGTACAATCATTACCTGATGAACAATTTTGCTGAATGCTTCTTGAAGTTTACCATGAATCGTGGATAGTTTCTTTGCATCCCGATTAGCTTCATGAATAGGAATAAGTACTTTGTAAACCTCGTTAACTGCTTCATACATGCCAGCCTATAAGAATAATAAGATATTGCTTTCTTTTACATCAATAAGAAAGTGAATTACAATTTATGAACTCACAATATTTCTACTAAGACAATACTACTGTTTTCCAATAGGACATAAAAACAAACACTACTAATTTTTAATTTGATTAAGGCCTAATAAAATAATTTTGCACAATTTAATATTATCTCTTCTAGATAGATGAATGGATATGTATGCATGTGTGTTTGTGTCTGTGCATTTAAAATACACACATATAATATATGCATATTTATATTTCTATATAATTTGAATTGGACATTTTGCTTTTATCTACCCAGTAATTACTTAACTAAAATAAATGTGTGTATGTGTGTGTCCTCATATACGCACGTAAACTTTTGCAGAAACTAATTCTGAGCAGAGGAATAAAGAAACCCAATTATTACATTGGTCACAGATACGCAAATATCAGATAACCTGTGGCCTCCTAGGACACTAAAATTATTAACTTTTCCAAAATATTAAATTGGCACAGGAAATCTTATTGGAACTCTCCTATGGAAAAATCTCTGATTTTTAACAAAACATAAGAAGGTTCTGAACCACCAGATTTTACTCAAGTAGGGGATAGTTGGTCAGTAGGTGACTAAGGGTTGCTCTGGTTATAATCAGAGTAAGGGACAAAATGTGTTTACACTGCTACCCACTCTCTTGCCTTTAGTAATGGATTCATGGCTGTAGTGAAGGAAAGGAGAGGTATTTTCCAAGAGCCACTGAGTTCCCACTGCCTCACACATCAGCAAACATTATTTTCCCAGGGAAAACCTATGGTTCTCATATTTTCTAGTCAGTTCACAAGAGTATATTTAAGCAACATGTAGCTGTAACAGTAAAGTATATTTAGTGTAACTAAAATGCCCAGTAATTATTTTACTTAATATTAAATAGATTAATTGAAAAATAATGAAATTCACAATTATATGCTCTTGCAAAATATAGGCTTCTGTAATATAGGCCACTGTACCCCAATCTAAATTCACTGCTGTGAATTATTAAAATTAAACACATATACATAGAGAATGTATATTTATTAAAATATTCCATTAATACCAAAAAACTTTTTTTCCCTGCTAGTTCGGATCACTTAAATTGAAACTCAAGGAACAGAGATCCGGGGTAGGAATCAGGACAATCAAGGTCCTCAAAAACAAGAAATTTTAAAGTGGACCAATGCCTAATGTTCTTTGAGTCTCAGAATCATTATTAAATGAATTGCTTCTAAATGCCAATAATGATGAGAAGATGATAATAGCAAACACATTAAAACTTACTTGGAGCCAGGCACTGTGATAAGCACTTTACATAGGTTAACTCATTTAACCCTGATAACATTCCTTGAAGTAGGTACTATTATTAGATGCATTTAACAGTTAAGAAAAGTGAGGCACTGGTAGGTTGAGTAACTTGTGCCTGAAGTGATTTAACTACTAAGGTAGCAGAGCCAGGATCTGAATTCTGACTGTATGCCTTCTAAATCTATACCCATAACCAATATATTTCTGGGGAGGGTTAAGGCCAGGAGAAGCAATAACCAATTCCTAATAATAGTACAATGGGGAAGGTGGGAAACACTGTATATTACCTCAAGCTTCCCTTTTACCTTAACATGAACCTCACTGTCTCCCAAACCTTGGTGCTGGGATACTAAACACTCAGCAGAAAACTCACAGAAAGCAGGTGACCGTAATCACCATGGTTCAAGAAAGAAAGCAGGGATTTGGCTGGCTGTTTTTTCCTTCTCCAACAAACATCCCATCTCAGATCCACATGACTGCTTTAATTCTTCACATACAGATGGGGAGGGACAAGGATTAGAGTTATAGCATGGTAGGGTAGATCAGACAAGGGATCTAGGATGTAGTTCATAAAGCTCCTGATACTACTTCAATATCTACCTAATAGAACTCACTATGCAACCAATGGGATGAGTGGCCATAATTTTCCTGAGTACCACAGGCTTTCTGTTTTGCTGGGTTTTTTTTAAATTTTAAAGTTTTAGAAAATGTTTGGTGGTAAAGTTTTGTAAAGCAAGAAAAAAAAAATCTCTTACAGACTAAGTGTTGGTTCACAAACAAGCAGATGAAAAACACTGGAGGAAGTGACAGACTATTAAAAAGGAATAAGCAATGATGAATCTAGAAAGAAAATATGTTACTAGATGGTTCTTAAGGTATTTAGAGAAAACTACCATAAAGGAAAAGCAGAGTTGTAGGCAGAAAGCATAAATATACATGTCACTAATAATTAAGAAGTATGTAATTGTGGGAAGAAATGAATAAGAGTCATCTACCATAGAGAAAGAAGCAGCTGCTTGTTCCAGTAATCCCACAAGTCCTGACTCAGTAAAGTACTTTCCAGAGCAGATACCTTCTTCATCTGGAGATACCACATCATCTGAGACTGCAGATTCTTCTAAAACATTAGATGAAATATTCTAGGAGGAAAAAAATGTTTAAGGCTTGTGAAATGGAATTAATTTCTTAACATGAAAGATGTATATGAAGAAGTAATTGATGATGAAATATAGCTACCAGCTTAAGTTTAAAAAAAAGGGTAGTCAATGCAAAGATAAAAGACAAATCTCCAAAAACTTTTTGTACTGTGAAGATGACAATAAAGTGTAACACCACTGCTAGATAACTTTTCCATTAATAAAAAGTTGCAAGAAAGAAAATTAAGAAAAATCATGGGCTAAGGAAAATCATAATATCACACAGAACACCTATGGAGACTTAAACAATCTTTATTTTTAATTTAATTGATCTTGCTAAAACTCTCTTTCAGGGAAAATAAGGTACAAAAATGGTCCCTTGGCTTGCCTAACATACATCAAGTTAATGAGAAAACTCAGGTATATTAAAAGCCCTCTTACCCAATGAGATTGGGATCAGCCATTATTTCTAAAAAAGAAATGATACCTACATACCTTAAATATTTGATTTGAACCTAAATATTCACAGTAGATATACACTCATTTGTCAATTTCCTGAAGTAGATCTAAGGTCTTTTCTTTGTGTATGGGTCTCGAGATCAGAGTTCCATGTAATCTCTCTTGACTAAATACCCACAATGCAACCTTTATTTAAGATTTCCAGTTTTGGTTTCTTTAGAGTAAAAACTTGAACTTAAAAGATTATCAAAATATCCTAGACTTCTCGGAGCTTTTCCCCCATTCTTTCTTTATTTGTCTGATCTCTTTGCAAAACATTCAACTTGGTTTTCAGAGAAACAATAACTTACTTTCTTATTGCGTTTAGATTTATCAGAGAACATAATATTTAATTAAATTTTGTAACTTCCCAAACCTGGCTTTAATAGGTTTTAAGAAAAGCAAAGCATAACTAACTCTTGGTAAGCAAAGAATTCAACTAGTGGGTAAGGGGGATGTAACCGTACTAGAGCATAAGCTATCATCTCTGAGTCATATATTAGCATATTTATACAGGGAATGGAGAATGTTGGTTTACCTGGTATTTTAATTAAAAGCCAATTAAGAGTTTCCACTGAATTCTGATTCTCAATATCTTGAATGTATTTCATAGATGCTACAAAGTCCACAGCAGTATAGGCAAAGAGAATAAATATACACAGCACTGATAATGCAGAGGTAAGAAAATGTGGCAGAGAATTAATGAGAAATACACTTTAAAAATGTATTAATGAAAGTAATAGTGAAATGTTAATTCATCTACTGAAGTATCACCTTCAGTCTTTATGCTTTCCTTACAAGCTGAATGAATCTAAACACCAGTGAGAAAAGTTAAATCCAAAAAAGGACATACCTTGATTTAATGTAAACCTGGCAGATTCCTACCTGAAATGTTACACATCCCACAGGAAGATATTTCCGGTCCTCCAGCATGCTCAGATATTCAGCAACAAGTGCTGCTGAGTGAACGAGGCACTGGGCAGCTTCAGCATGATTGCTGCGTTCCGAGTGTTTGCCAGCCATGTTCTGCAACCAGGTCAGCCGCAGGTCTGGGGAGGTCTGGTACCCCTTGGCAATTCTAATTAGAACAGAAATTCTTCTCAATTAGCATTTGCTTCCCAAGCTAGAAGGGAGTCCAAATTGCTTTTTCAGTGTTTAGGTTTCTGTTATTGAACACAACCTATTAAGACAAGTTTTTGGGTGGTATGAAAATGTCTTTGAGTATGCTTAGAGAAACAACTGTGGGCCAATGGAACAGTAATATCAGTTTTTTGCAGTGGGGGGCTAAAAAAAGGACATTTTATATGAAAATCTGGACACTAAGGAAACAATCAGTAAGGGAAAAACTGTGGGAATTTACATGTTTATTATAGGAATATAAACAAGTTTTCTATTCAAGGAAAAAAATTTATAGAAGATTGTTTCACTGTATCATTTTTATTTTAAAGAACATATTTGTTTTTGTTTTATTTGTGCCTTTAAGGAACTCCAAAACTGTAAAAAGAGAAGGTCATATGGCAAAGAAAAAGTCAAGTTTTACTTACATCTTTTAAGTTACAACAGGAATTACAAAATTCTCAAAATACCCTATAAATATTATCCTATAGGCAAAACCATATTTAAAATCAGCAAAATTAATATTGTAGTAAAACGTTAATACACTGTATTTTCTTCCTAAAGAACTTTTACATTTAAAATATGGATCTTGGGCCTTCCTAGGAAATCTAGGGCCCAGGATGCCAAGGTGTTAAATGTGTCATTACTTTAAATAATCCTCTTGTTTTTGATAATCAATAAATATACCGAACAATTATTCATAGTTCTTAAAAGAAGAAGTGACACAGGGGATCTGATAAAGCACATCTTGACTTTTCAATTACCGTTAGAAAACGACAAATAAGTTTTGTATTTTTTTAATCTCATGTTTTTTGTGTATCGTACTAATTTAAGCCCCATTATACAAGGTATAAGTGAATCAAACAAATGTTACCTGTACATTAGATCAATCAACATTTCAGGATCCTCCTGGTGTTCCTTCATTTTAACAGTATCAGAAAGGATCATATGGAGATTGAAAACCAAATCTTGGACCTGTAGCAGAGAATTGTATGAAAAACATCCATTCATTCACAATCATTAAATTAATTTGGAAGATATTTCAGATAAGCATCTAAAGATTTCAAAACAATATGATTTTGATATAGTTCTAAAGAGTCTGGGTATGCTGGGGTAAGATGAGTGAAGGTTGGTAAACTTTATACAAATTGCTCAGCAGACTGTTATTTCAGTTCTCTCACCCAGAAACAAGTAGAAATGTAAGTAGAAATAAAATACTTATAGGGATATAGGGAATACAGGAAAAGAACACAAAAGGAAATCTTCTCCTATGTTTCAGATTTTCCCAAAAGGTAGTTTGTAGAAACTTTAGTGTTTGAGGCAAATTACATTAATCAGTGGGAATAGTTTCATCATAAAGCTTTTTTTTGTCCATACTGCCTAAGTCTAATATTATTTTGGTACAAATTCACAGAATTAAACACCAAAGATATTAACCATTCTGAGAAGGGAGGGTGGCTTATTAAAACAAAGAGATTCAGCCCTATCTATGACACACATGGATGAAAGAAAAATATAGGTTCCTCCAGTTAAAACCAAAGTTTGATCTAACAATTTGGAAAATGCCTATTTACAATTCCTATTTCAGTTAATGCTCTAAGAAGTAGCATTTCTGACCTGATCAGGAAATGTTGTCTCCCTCAATTCCAAGTCTTCTTCAGCATATGTCAGTATAGTCTTTAGAGAACGTCTTAAGAATTCTTCATTAAAATTCTGAGATGTGCCCACCAAGGAAGACAGTGACATGGTTACCTGCATTTTAACCCTGGCAAAGTTCTGTAACAGAGAAATTGCCAGGTAAACATTTAATACAGGAAAGCTTAAAGTGAAAAAGCATATATTTTTTTACTTCCTAAAAGGAAAAGGTTAGTAAAAAAAATACCATTCTATGCAAAATATTTTTGAAAAAGTAATGAAATGTTTATATTGAAATCTTATTATTATTTTTTTTTTTTGCGGTACGCGGGCCCCTCACTGTTGTGGCCTCTCCCGTTGCGGAGCACAGGTTCTGGACGCGCAGGCTCAGCGGCCATGGCTCGTGGACCTAGCTGCTCTGTGGCATGCGGGATCTTCCCGGACCGGGGCACGAACCCGTGTCCCCTGCATTGGCAGGCGGACTCTCAACCACTGCGCCACCAGGGAAGCCCTGAAATCTTATTTTTAAAAGGACATAAAGCTTAGAATCTTGCTGTAATAATAGCCTACAAAACAGAGTAAAAAATAAAAATTGTGTGTTAGACTTGAATTAGAAGTTGTGCCTAGACTTTACATTGATCTACTATGAGGTATATATTATTAATAATAATACCATTTTTACAGATGGGTTAAAGAACTTGACGAGCATCACAAAATTCTTAAGTGTTAGATGCGGTCTTTGCATTCTAGCCCCTTTCATTAGGTCCACTGCTATGAAAAAATAACTCACATCCTGTATAAAGAAACTTAAAGGTAGAATCTTTGGAGTGATGCCTATAAGAGCTTACACTCTTCCTTTTCTAGTGAAAATTCATTTCTGTTGCACCATTCCCAACTGTGAAACTACTCTTAAGAGTTTATCAGTGACAACCTAGTAATCGCCAAATCCAAGATACTTTTTTGTCAATATTCTACTTGACATCTCTGTATATTTAAATGTATTGATTACTTTTGCCTTGAAAATTGCCTGCCTTATCTTCAATGGTACCACCTTATCCTGATTTTTCTATTCTTTATCCACTCTTTTTCTGTCTCCTTTATTCCTCAGTTGCCCTTCTTAAATATCAGTGTTCCCAAAGATTCTGTCAAGAAACCTTTTCACTTCTCATACTCTAAACAGCCTCATCCATTTTTCTGCCTTGGACCAGTACAGATACATGTCTGTGTCTTCAGTTCATATTTCTCTCTTGAGCTCCAAGCTGTTATATTTTACTAGATGGTTCCTTATGAATGTCGCATGGGTACCTCAGTTTTAACACTTCTGAAATACCTTCTTGGTACTTCCCTGCTGGCGCAGTGGTTAAGAATCCACCTGCCAATGCAGGGGACATGGGTTCGATCCCTGATACGGGAAGATCCCACATGCCGGGGAGCAACTAAGCCTGTGTGCCACAACTACTGAGCCCATGTGCCGCAACTGCTGAGCCCGCGTGCTGCAACTACTGTAGCCTGTGCACCTAGAGCCCATGCTCCGCAACAAGAGAAGCCACCGCAGTGAGAAGCCCGTGCATTGCAATGAAGAGTAGCCCCTGTTCACCGCGACTAGAGAAAGCCCGTGCGCATCAACGAAGACCCAACACAGCCAAAAGCACAAAGAAAGAAACAAACAAAAAACACCTTCTTTTCCTATTGATTAAATAAATGGTGCTACTATTCTTGTAATCAGTCACTCAGGCCAAAAATCTAGGAGTCATTCCATTGTCATTCTCCCTCTCATTATTCATACCATAAATCCAATCCACACTGTCCTCTAATCTGTTCCAATCTGTTCTTTCTCCATTCCCAATGCCATTTCTTTAGTTTATGCCCTTACCATTACTGTAATAACTTCTTAATGAATCTTTCGGCCTTTTTCTCACCCCTTTTTCTCTCTCCCTGATGCTGTAAGTAGCATCAGGTAAATTTTTGTAAAATGTGAATCTGAACATGTCAGTCTTCTTCTTAAAATACTCCAATGGCTGTTCACACCTTTGAAGATAAAATTCGAATATCTGACCAAGTAAATATGTCAAACTATATGGTGGGAACTGAGAGTATAGTGAGAAACAGTGTCTGCCCTATGACAGCTTAGTACAGACATTTCAATTACAATTTTATCTCTTATTACTCTCCCTTTGAGCCATAACAATTAAGAAGTGCTAAAAAAGTTTCCTTCTCTGCCTGTTTTCTACTCTCATCTCAATGCCTTTCTAATTATCTATGTGCCATTTTCTTTACCTACAAAGTTCTACCCACCTACTTACCCATCCGACTGGGTAATTCTTCGTCTTTAGTTCAAGCATCTCCTCTTTCTGAAAACCGATCTTTGAGAGCATAAGCTCTTCTTTTTTTTTCCAACGTCTTTTTTTTTTGAGAGCATAAGCTCTTTTTCTCTGTGCTTACACAGTCCCCTGTGCTTACCTCTCATTATATTAATAGCAAACACTTATTGAGCATTTGCTCAGAGCCAGTTACTGACATAAGTGTTTTACTTAATTTATATAATCCTCACAAAACCATGTGAAGTAAGTACTTACTATTACAATTATTAGCTGAACATTACCTGTTCATCTCCTACCCTAGTAGATGTTAAGCTATTTGAAAATAAGGACTGTCCTTTTATCTATGTTTGCCTAATGCCTACCACAGTACCTAGAACACAATTTAATACTTAGTTCTACTAGTATTTCTTGATTCTATAAACTATATAAAATCACTGCCAGTTAAAAAACTACCTATTCCTTTTTAGAGGCACTACCTCACACTAAGATGATAAATCACCTATTTTCATCCTATTATATAAAGCTTTTCTAAAATAACAGAAGACTGAATCAAGAAAACTCCAAGTGTAGTCAAATTTAGGGACTTTATTTCAAAAACTAAACAAGATCCATAAAGTAACTAGATTCTTCTGTTCTGAATTAGGAAAGAGGACTTGGCTTCCAGTGAAAATAGGATAGTGAGAGACAGCAAGTTCCTACTTCTCCTGGATTTCATATAAAAATAAAAGATGGGGGGCTTCCCTGGTGGCGCAGTGGTTGAGAGTCCGCCTGCCGATGCAGGGGACACGGGTTCGTGCCCCGGTCCGGGAAGATTCTGCTTGCCGCAGAGCCGCTAGGCCCGTGAGCCATGGCCGCTGAGCCTGCGCGTCCGGAGCCTGTGCTCCGCAACGGGAGAGGCCGCAACAGTGAGAGGCCCGCGTACCGCAAATAAATAAATAAATAAATAAAAGATGAACAGAAAAAAATCCATAAACTCTATTTCAGCAAAATGAGGAGACATACATAATCCATATATTAGAAAAATGCATAAGGGTTGCCACGACAAGCTAAATAGGAAGCAGATTCAATGGAAGGCAAGGAGGGGATAGTAAAAAGTGAGGAATCCTAGGGTGCAGATTTAAGAAATAATCGGAAAAATACTTCTTTTAAATAAGAAACTCACTTTGAAGTGATTAAAAACTATCTGTCTTGGAAACAAAATGACCTAAAAATCTGGAGGGACTGGTTAGAAGTAGATTGACCAGAAACTTTAGGAAGTTACGTAAGATGTGTATACAACAGCAAAATCCCATGACAGACACATTCCTGAAGGAATGTCCTATAAATACCTGGGCCAATATAAACTATCTCATTCTATGTAGAGTAACAAAAAGGTAAAGAAGATCAGTGAAACATCAGGTAAGAAACACTTAATAGGAAAATATGGTCATGAAACAGATGAAAATTCTGATAAAATATTTTACCTTAAATTATAAAAAATTTATGAAGCCATTCACTTTAGAAAGGAAAAAAAATGGCAGAAATAAAAGAACTCAAGGAAAGCCACTGTGATAGCTAAGATTTTCTTTCACCCCCCACCAAGGACCAATATTCACTAGCTTGGTGGCAATACTTCCTCCACTGAGAATGCATGATTAAAGAAATAGAGAGCTGAAGGTATTATATAATTATAAAGGTAATCATTAGAACAATACAAACTTTCTTAAATATAATAAAGACTACACGAAAAAAATAAGGTGAACAGACCATAAGTGCAAGATGAAAACAACCAACAAATTTTTTTAAGGAGAGAGGTGGGGAAGCATAACAAAATAATACAACACAACTCTAAGACGAATCTGATAGAATAACAAGTATGAAAAGGTTTAATTCAACTTAGAGACTGGATTACAAGGCAAAACCCAACTCTATGTTGTATATGAGAGGCATGTTTAAAATAAAGTAATTCAAAAAAGTGAAAACGAAAGGATAGGCAAAGGTAACCGAAGAAACGTTCAAATTAGAAAGAAAGCAGAGGTATCTTAATACCATACAAAGTAGAATTCAGTCCAAAAATATAAAAATTTTAAATGAAACCAATTCAGGGTCTTTTTCAATTCTAAAGGGAATAATTCATAGTAAGATATAATAGCTATGAATAGTAGTTATAAATATACCAAATAGTTATGAATATCAATTTACCAACAAAGACCTAAAGGAGAAAGAGACAGTGTATAGGCTTTAAATCATCTCCTTCAGTCCACCAAATGGACCAAAAATAAAGAAAAACAGAATAATGTAATTAAAAGGTATATCTGTTTAACTCAATATTCTGAAAATAAACAGTACCCCTTCTTTTTAAATGCTTGCATAACATTCATAACAACATTATATGATTGGACACACAAACACACACATCCATACTACCAAAAAGGAGACATAGTATATTAATTGTATGACCACTTTGCAATAAAACTAAAAATTATTAGGAATTCTCTGGCGGTCCAGTGGTTAGGACTCCACACTTTCACTGCTGAGGGCCCGGGTTCAATCCCTCGTTGGGGAACTAAGATCCTGCAAGCTGCAGCACGGCCAGAAAAAAAGAAACAACTAAAAATTATCATCAAAACTTTAAAACTTTGGGTTAAAAAGAAAATATAAACTGAAATTACAAATATCTACAAACCAAGAATACTGCGAATACTACATATCAGAACCAATGAGACACCAAAAACAGTGCACGATGGAATACTCTAGACCTTAAATACTTACATGAGTAAGAATGAACTAAACATTTGACTCATAAAGTTAGGAAAAATAAAACACAAATCTATTATCAAATAAAAAAACATAAATGAAAACATGGAATTCTTCAAAGACTGGCATATAATCATAAAATATCAAGCCAAGATATTTAACTTTTAATTTTCCTTATGACTTTCATTTCACTTAATGATAATAATTAAAATTTACAATAGCTCAACATTTATATTCTAAATCTGTACTACTACACATTATTTTTAGTATAGGAAGTAAAACTGAAGATTTGGACTTTTATAATATGTCCACAGAATGAGAAATAGAAAGACAAATATTAGACTCAAAACATACCAAAAAAATTCCATGCTCCCCCTGAACCCTTTTAATAGTTATCTACAGAAGTTATATTTCCTAATGAATCAAAGATACAATCCTGAGATGAAACACTTACATTCCCAATCTCAAAGTTCTGTCTCATAAGTAGGTAAAGGGAGGCACTAGCATGTGACCGTATTGTACCGATGCTACTGCTACAGTGCCGGAGAAGCCGGAGGCATAAATCAGCACACTGCTCTGTCTCCTCTTCAAACAAGAGTTCAGGGAACTGTAAAGAAACAACACCAACACTGAATTTATGCAGTAAAAGTTCCAGAGATATGTCAATATAGCCTGACGTGGAGATTTGTTGGTGTAGCCCAGGAATTAAAAGAATGTTAAGGGGGCTTCCCTGGTGGCGCAGTGATTGAGAGTCCACCTGCCGAAACAGGGGACACGGGTTTGTGCCCCGGTACGGGAAGATCCAACATGCCATGGAGTGCCTGGGCCTGTGAGCCATGGCTGTTGAGCCTGCGCGTCTGGAGCCTGTGCTCCGCAACGGGAGAGGCCACAACAGTGAGAGGCCCACATACCACAAAAAAAAAAAAAGAATGTTAAGGGACAATATTTACTAATGGTTAATAACATGTCCCACAGAGCCAGATAGACTGGGTTCGAGTATGGATTACACTAGCAATATGGCCTTGGACATATTTTCTCATCCTTAAAATGGGCCTAATAATGTTATCTATGTGGGACTGTATGACTACCTTAGATTAGATAATGTGCATTAAACACTTACTACTATAGTAACTAACATAATAATTCTGTGAAATGTTTTTATTATCACAAAATAGTATATAAGTTATTTTCACTGGCTAAGTTTCATCAACAGCTCTGCATTCCATCTTATAAGATGACTAAGATGAAATAGCTACCTTCAGGTATTAAGCATACACATACACATTTCCAGAGGAAAACAAACATAGGAAATAAATATTTGAAGTAGTTGAACAAACAGCAGAAGCACCTTCCTTTCCATTTACCATAGGATAAGCTAATTTCAACAGACTGAACAACTTATACATTGAATTCTTGATAAATCAAGTCAATAAGGGACAGCCAAAATAAGATGAAGAGAAAACACAAAAAGCCCCATATTTAAAATAAGCTCTTGAGCTTCTCTGGTGATGCAGTGGTTGAGAATCCGCCTGCCAATGCGGGGATACGGGTTTGAGCCCTGGTCCAGGAAGATCCCACATGCTGCGGAGCAACTAAGCCCATGTGCCACAACTACTGAGTCCGCACACCACAACTACTGAGGCTGTGCGCCACAACTACTGAAGCCCACGTGCCTAGAGCCCATGCTCCACAACAAAAGAAGCCACTGAATGAGAAGCCCATGCACCGCAATGGAGAGTAGCCCCCCCCCCCGCCATACTAGAGAAAGCCCGCATGCAACAACGAAGACCCAATGCAGCCAAAAATAAATAAATAAATTTATTTAAAAAAATAACTAAAATAAAATAACATAAGCTAGTAATTTCAGGCCCTTCTCCACATCAGAACTACTCTTAGAAATTCCAAAAGGTAAGTAGTAGACAAAAAGCAAAGAAGAATCATGAGTCTTAGGTTATTACTAAAATTTTAACTATAAGTATATTTAAAATATGATCAAATGTATGTGTCAAATGATCTTAGACAATGTTAATAAAGAAAGCAAAGTCTGACAGGACAGCAGGTATAAAAATAACCCACCTTTGAAACCAGGGCTCTCTGGGTAGCAAAACAGTGTTGTAGATAAACTGCACTTTGATTACAGGCCATGCTATGTAGTAGCACTTTCAGCACCCCACCAAGGATGCTCTCTTTGGATTCTGTTACAGAAACTGTCTGCAATTTAAAAACAGATAAATAAAATAGAGATGTTAACTGCAATTTGGTTAGAGAGATAGAATATGTATAAGTAACAAATAAAAATTTTAATAGGAAAAAGATAATGTAAGATCTAGGAAGACGTCAAGGAAAAGAAGCTAAGACGGATTTGGATAAAAAAAAGAGGTGGAGGAGAATGAATAGGTTTTAAATGAGAAAAGAAGAGGAGCAAGGACATAACTTCTAGGATCTACTGATATTTAAATGTAACTATATGGTTCAATAAATACTTTTTCCCCCCAACCCTAACTTATCAAATCTATACTACTTTAAATTCCTCTAATTTGTGTCCTTACCTGGACAACAATCTCTAATGTATCCAAAATGATTAGATTTGCTTCAGTAGCCAGATTTCCATCAATCAGTGCTTCATGTTCAATCTCTGCTCTTGACCTAATACAAAATATTATAAGAAATTATATTTATCTTTTAGAAAAGCCAATAGATCTGCAATTCAGAAAAGACTTAAAGATGCACAGAAATAAAAAACCTTGGAACCCTTTTGCTTTTTCAGGGGAACCATTTTTCAGTATTTGCCTGAATGCAAAGTTACAAGAGAATACGGAAAAAGACAGTATTTTGCATATTTTAAAATGTTTTGTTTTAACCTACATTTTTTTCAACCATGCCAATACAGACTTTCTCACCCCATTACAGTGCTACAGTGCCACTAAAGGCATAAATATTTAGTTTTCAGAGATGCAGCAAACACAGGAAAAAACTTTTATTCTGAATGGTACGTAGACACTAGGTGGTGCTATGTGGGCTTGTATTTAGAGCTGCTTTCACGTAAAGCAACATTCAAAATGTTTAGTAGTCATACTACTATTTCAAGGATTTTCAACATATTTATTTAAGATAAAAGATCTTTTTAAAAATAAAGTTTTGTCTAATTTCCCCAAACTTTTGATACAAAAATTTTAATACAGAAAATGATTTAACTCTTCAGTGAGACTCTGGATGGCACTCATTAGAAATAAAACAACTTGATGTAATGAAGTGGTTTACTTGAATACTAATATTTACGAAAGTATTATTTAATGAAAATAAAAAACTTAATAACTATATATGATTTATGAGTAAAGACATTTGTTTTAGTTGCAATACATATACAGAAACTATATATTACATCCAAGTAGACAAAAAACACATAAATCAAAGCAAAAATAAAAGGATATATTAAATGCTAACTTTTCCAAGTTCTTAGATGTTAAAGTCTGAATCTTTATTACTGTCACTAAAGAGAACAGTCCATGAATTTACATTTACAAATTAAATTTAAGGAGAAAATACAACACAGTTAGAATTAAATTGGACAACAAAATATATAATGTTCAAACTTAAAATTCCAGCAAGATTTTGTGAAGAAACATGACAAAACAAGATGGTTAAACAAAAAGAATCACGAAAACACCAAAATAAAAGGGCTCCCTTAAAACATAGTAAAATAAGCAAAGAGACCACATTATACAAATGCAGAAATAAAGCAACATACTAATACCATAGTATCTTGGTGATTTTTGATTTCTAAAAAACACAACATGTGGAAAAATAATAAAAGAAATGAACATGGACAGAGAGGACAGAAATGCAGAAATTCAAACTTTAAGAATTTTTAACACAGTTATATTCAGTATCTGCATTCCCTGCCAAATTCATACATTGAAAACCTAATGCCCAACGTAATGGTGTTAGGAGGTGCAGTTTTTGGAAGGTGACTGGATAATCAGGGCAGAGCCCTCGAGAATGGGATTAGTGCTTCTATAAAAGATGCCCCAGGGAGTTTGCTTGCCCTTAAACCATAAGGGGACACAACAAGAAGTCTGTAACCCAGAAGAGGGCCTTCACCAGACACCAAATCTGCTGGCGCCATGATCTCAAACTTCCCAGCCTCCAGAACTGTGAGGAATAAATTTCTGTTGTTTAAAAGTGACACAGCATGTGGTATTTTGTCATAGCAGCCTGTAGAGACTAAGGCAGTTTCTGACAATGCCAAACTCATCTATATGGTACTGACCCTGCTGCTTCTCTCTCTGCTGGCTCTCACAGGGACTTGCTTCCTGATTTTACTGTCTGAGAGCTAATATTTCTTGAAGTTCAACTGTGAGAATCCTCTAAAGCTTGGGCTGAAGATGGTTCTCAGATAGGGTGGCCAACCATCCAGGTTCACTTTAGGACAGGACTGGAAGGTTCCCTGGGACGTGGGACATTCACTACTAAAATGAGGAGTACTAGGCAAACCCAAATGAGTTGGTCACCATATGCTCAAAGCTGTGGGGGCCAATCAAGGTACTTGAGGGCTAACTTGTAATTACAAATTATCAGGAAAAGAATATTAGCCCCATGACATCTGAAATGCCAAGTGTCAAGCCGAGCAACTTTACCTGTGGTTACTTGGGCAGTGAGAAAGGTTTACTTCCAGTTCCCCTTAGGCTGAAGATGCAGTCCTTTAGGATTGTTTTTGGCGGTAGAGTGGTCAGTTACTGTACCTAGTTTGCCTCCATGCTAGAAACAGAAGACTTGTAGTGTTTTGTCTTTCTTTATATTTTAAGCTTTAACAGGGCAAAGATTAGTTTTCTAATTTTTTGTAATCCTTGAAATATTTAGTTCAGTGTGACACCCAAAATATATTTAAAAAATAGTTGCCGAATGCATTTTCCAAAGGGGATTGTTGGGGGGAAATAGAGTGACATGTGAATATGTAACCTTTTGTTTTACTATAGCATATGAAAATTTCTTCCCTCAAATCATTTTTAATCTAAAATTTAAAAATAAAATATAACTATTTTGTCTTCTAAGATTTGAATGCCTAATATATAAAAAATAACACTAAAAGTAATCATTTTCCTCTGTATTTGAAACTCAACAAACCCATCAGTAAGATAAAACAGAAGGTTATATTACTTGTCAAGCTTCTCAGTGTTTTGACGCCAGTGAGTCATATCCTTCCTCCACCTCAGATTTTCTTGACTCCCAAAGGCACTTCCAGATGGGCTTCTCTCTGCCAAACAAATTTCAAAACCTTTTTTTAATGTTATTTCAGTCAGACCACATACATGTATATTTGCAAACATATAAGAAATCCTACATAATGTTATTAATTTTATACACAGCCACCTTATCCTCAGTACAAGTGGAAAAACCAGACAATGCTTTTTATTAAAAATTTTCACAACAGTTGCAGAAGAAATATATTTGCTAAATGTAATATTAAAAAACCGAACACGCTTTTAAATAAGCAAACTTTCTAATACTGACTCCCAAAATCCTAACCATGGTTTATAAGACCATGCATGATATGATCTTATTTCCTCCCACTCTTGTTTACACTACGATTATTGTGTGTGTGTGTGCGTGTAGTTTCACTACATATGCTACTGATTTAGGATGTGTGCAATGGTGGTTGTTCCTTTTACCTGATTGTTTTTCCCACAAATTTTCACTGGCCAATTATTCATCACCTCTGCAGAAAGGCCTTCCTCAACTCTCTACCACTTCCTTTCCTCTTAATTTACTTTCTTTCTCTCCATAGCACTTATGACCACAAGAATATAAGCTACTTAAGAACAGAGATTATGTCCATTTTGTTCACCCCTTTATGTCAGGTACTGACAGGGTCTGGCACATCCTGAGAACTCAATAACTTTTTGTTTAATAAATAAATTAAGAAGGATTGAGGGGCTTTACTGGTGGCACAGTGGTTAAGAATCCGCCTACCAATGCAGGGGACACGGGTTCGAGCCCTGGTCCGGGAAGATCCCACATGCCAAGGAGCAACTAAGTCCGTGCGCCACAACTACTGAGCCTGTGCTCTAGAGCCCGCGAGTCACAACTACTGAAGCCCACGCACCTAGAGCCCGTACTCTGCAACAAGAGAAGATCCCCAATGAGAAGCCCGCGCACCACAATGAAGAGTAGCCCCCACTCGCTGCAACTAGAGAGTAGCCCCTGCTCACCACAACTAGAGAAAGCCCACGCGCAGCAACGAAGACCAAGCGCAACCATAAATAAATAAATAGATAGATAAATATTTTTTTTTAAAAAAGGGTTCATAAAGTAATTATTTCTTTTGGTCCACAGAAGGCAGGACAGGAGGAAGATAGGGGCTTTCTCCCAAGCAGTTTCTAGGATGGAAGGCAAAATGAATGGTACGGGCTCCTTAAGGGGCAGCAGCAATAGAACTGATTCATACCAATCCAGCAGAAGTGGAGAAGGCATTGAGAATTGTGGAGAAATATAAATAGAATCAAGTCATGACTTCAAGCTTTCAACTAGAAAACTAATGCTCCTTTTTGAAAACCATGAGACTTTAAATTGGCTGGGAAAATGGAAAGAAAAATGAAAGTAAAAATTCAGAGTTCAAATAGAAATTTTAAAAATACTGAGAAACAAATATAATTTGACACACAATAAAGGACGTGTCTGGATATTCCTTCTGCTTTCTCTCCCTTCCGTTCCCTTTCTTTCTCTCTTTACCTCTTTGATTTTGAAACCTCTGTCTTTAAGAAATTTTGTGAAAGAAAGCAAAAAGATATGTCTATATTAAGACAGTTAACAAAATAAGTGTGGACTCTTTTCATTTTTATCATTAACTTTTTTTTCCATGAAATTGTCTCTCATCTCCTTAGTTAAGAATGTCTATCATTAGATGACCTAGCTTATTAAGTACCCAAATATGTAAGAAT
Organism: Tursiops truncatus; assembly: GCF_011762595.2. Lineage (NCBI taxonomy): Eukaryota > Metazoa > Chordata > Mammalia > Artiodactyla > Delphinidae > Tursiops > Tursiops truncatus. The sequence continues at coordinate 130,712,518 of NC_047034.1, read as the reverse complement.
TGCAAAGGTTTAATTTTTCAAAGACAAGAACTTTTTTTAAAATTGAGATAAAATTGATATATAACATTGTATTAGTTTCTGGTGAATAACATAATGATGCGATATATGCACATACTACAAAATGATCATCACAACAAGTCTAGTTGACAACCATCACCACACATAGCTTCAAATATTTTTCTCTTATGATAAGAACTTTTGGGCTTCCCTGGTGGTGCAGTGGTTAAGAATCCACCTGCCAATGCAGGGGACACGAATTTGATCCCTGGTCCGGGAAGATCCCACATGCTGCGGAGCAACTAAGCCTGTGCGCCACAACCACTAAGCCTGTGCTCTAGAGCCCACGAGCCGCAGCTACTGAGCCCACATGCCACAACTACTGAAGCCCGTGCGCCTAGAGCCCATGCTCTGCAACAAGAGAAACCACCGCAACGCAGAGTAGCCCCTGCTCGCTGCAAATGGAGAAAGCCGCGCATAGTAACGAAGACCCAATGCAGCCAAAGATAAATAAATAAATATTTTTTTTAAAAAAAAGAACTTTTAAGATGTACTCACTTTGCAACTTTCAAGTATACATTTGTTAACTAGAGTCACGGTGCTATAAGTTACATCCCTGGTACTTACATATTTTATTACGGTGAGTTTGTACCTTTTGATCCCCTACACCCATTTTGTCCATCCCTACCCACCACCTCTAGCAAACACCTATCTGTTCTCCGTATCTATGAGTTTGGGGGGTGGGGGTGGTTTTTTTTTTTAAGATTCCACATATAGAACTTCATTTCTTACATCTAAACAGTGGTAGCTGTCCAAAGGCCACAAGATTAAAAATGTAACAAACATATCGGTAACAGCTCTACTCTCCAACAGTAAGCCTCAGAAAGAGCTACTGTATAATATAAAGAATGCTAAATTGGCAGTCAAAAGATCTTGGTTCTATCAGTTTATAATCTTAGGCAAGTTATTTACCTCTGCGAGTTTTATTTTATCTTAAAGATGAGGATAATTATTCATTAGGCTTTGGTAATAATTAAATGACCTAGAAAGTTAATTTCCATACTTTATAGAGGGTTGTTGTACATACTAAAAGAGTTAAAAGAAAATCAATAGGTACATTGTAAACTGTATATAACTGAAGTGAAAAAACAGTGCTCTATTAATTCCAAAGGCAAAGACTTTGTCTTATTCATTATTAAATTCCAAACACACATAGCATATAAAAGATATTTAAGTTTACTTAAAAAAAATCATTAAGTTAAATGGCCTATCAAAAACAATAATTAAAAAATATTCATGTAAATGTACATTCACATTTTAAGTCAACAAATATATATCGAACTGTTAGCAAATGTCATGTACACAGATGACTAAGCCATGTCCCTGACCTTAAGGAGCTCTCAGCAACAATATTACTTTAGAATTTGCGAAATGTTTACACACACATGGTCACTACAAAGATGATAAGATCAACACTACCTTTTAAAATCTCAAAACAATCACAAGTGGATGAGGAAAGGGAAAGTGGGGAGATTAAGTGACTTGGCCAAAGTTATACGGCTATTGGGTAGCAGACCAGGGATTAGAAACAGGTTTCAAATGCTACTAAATTGTCTTTTCTTGCTGATATTTGAGTTTAATGGGCAATATCTTTGCCTTATATACAGGGTATATTAAATCATTGCAAAACTAGGAAACTTTTAAGAGTAAAAAGTGATGCTACATAGAATGGATGACCAAGAGAACCATAATGTAAACTATAGACTCTGTATGATAATGAGCGTCAGTGTAGGTTCATCAGTTGTAACAAGTGTACCACTCTGGTAGGGGAGGTTGATAACGAGGGAGGCCATGCATGTGTGTGGGGACAGAGGATATATGGGAAATACCTGTATCTTCAGCTCAATTTTGCTATGAACCTAAAACTGCTCTTAAAAAATCTATTTTTAAAAATAAGAGATGCTATTAATAATCACACAAGGGCAAGAGAAACAAACTGAGATTATCCAGAGCAAACTGTAAGTATGCTCACCCTACTTAAATAGGAATTCTAACGTGCAAAGAAATGGCTATTCAAGTTAATTCACAGTTACATTTAAAACACTATCTTAAAAGTGTAGAATTGTCACTGAAGACCTGCAAAAATGATCACTGTAATAGTGTTCAAGGAAACTGAAAAAAATTCTCACCAGAGGAGAAGATATTGTGTACATACCAAGCTGTCCTCGGCTTCGGCGCACCATTTCTTGCCTAGCACCTATGCTTCCAAGAATAGCTTCCTCAAGCTTTGCTCTCATGTCCTTTGATTTCTTAAAGGTCAAACTATTCATTCTTTCAAACACTTTCTTTCCCTAAAATTTAAACATTAGAAAAGAAGACACATTGAAGAAATTTTCTTCTTCTTTTCCACATTATGTTTCCCCTCTTGTTCATCTTTGCAATGGCACAATGATCACTTACTTTGTACTCAAAGCAAGATACACAAAGATAAAGCAGATCTAATAGCCGGTTTAGCTGCAGGACTGAGAGATCTGTAAACCACTTTTGTAAAACCGTCTCATCTGCATTCTTGAGAACCCAAAGCAGACAGATCAAAAGACTCCGACTTGATTCTGCTGAAAAGGTAGTGTGTTGTCTGCCACTCTGAAAATAAAAAGCAGTAGAATGAGACACAAAATGATCAAAGACCATTTCTTTTTTTCAGTTGTCAGTTGTTTTCTTCTAAAAGCAATACAACAATAATTACTTTAAAATCAAATATTTCAAAAGAACCATTTGGTTTAGACAATACTTGTGTAACTCATATAGAACCTTAAACTTAAGGTCCTGACATTTAATGAACCTTTCCTAGCAATAGAAGATTGCTTTAATCTATGACAGGGCTTCCAGCAGACTATAAACGTTAACAGAAAACATAAAGGGAAAAACGAAAAGGTCCTATTATTAAAAACTAAGATATCTACCAAAGACTATCAGACACGATATAAATAAAGGAAAAAAAATGACTCTATATAAGACTATTTTAAGAGTATTATGTGATAACAAAATGTTTATCAGGTTTAGAGAATCACTATTTCCTATCAAGGGCCACTGACAAAATGAAAAAGTCTTAGACCACATATAAGTAAAAAGTATTTTTACCTAGAGCATATAAATTTAAGATAATATTCCCAAACCTAGATTTGTATTAGTATACAGTATGTGAAATACAAACAAAAACTAAGAACTTGTTTACAGTACCATTTATTGAATATTTACTCTCTTCCAGTCATCATACTGAGCTCTTTGCATATATTATTTCATTTAGTCCTCCAACAACATTACTAAGCAGGTTGTATCATCTCAATTTTACAGACAAGAATGCAGGATGACAATAATAATAATGATGATGGCAAACAATGATGATGGCAAAACATAACAAAATTTGAAATGTGCTAGACACTATTCTAATTGCTTTTTCTTATTTAACTCTCAACAGTTTTATGAGATGGTATTAACTACTGTTATTTCTAGTTTACAGGTAAGGAAACTAAAGGCTAGAGATTAAGCAATTTGCCCTAAACCACATTCTAAGAAAAAGTAAAGCCACAATTGTAGTCCAGGTTAACCAGATGCCTAAGCTTATACTCTTCACCATTATACTACATTCTAATATTTGGTTAATAAATATACTAACTTATAATAAGAAAGCAGTGGATAGGATGTTGAGAGGAATTACAAAGGAAAGCCATGACCTCAACTACTACCCTAATCTCCCCTCTATCATGCACGACGGTTTCCCTTGAAACCATCTAAAGATATATTATTACTTACTCCATTCTACAGACAAGGAAACTGAGACAAGAAGTAGTTAAGTATCAATATTTTGTGAAAGTATTTTGCAATAAATGGTGGAACTGGGATTCAAATGCAGAACGTGTGGCTCCAGAAACCAAGCTCGTATCCACTATGTTTACTGCCTTTAATGGATGCACGCACATGTAAATAAATTCACGTACATAAACTCACTTAACCACTATGCTATACTGCACCTGACCTGGACACAAATAGTTTTGACTCCCACCCCCAAATCCACAGTCTCTCTCATAAGGAAAATGCTTCTTTATTTTAAAAGTAAGCACTTTCTACAGCAGAACTTTCAGGTATGCAAAAATATATTGACTAAATTCTCAATGACTTATTTTTTAAAACAAAATTTTAAAATTATACCGAATTCGACAAACAGGTACACACTAACATTTCCTATACCCCCACATAAACTGCCAATAACACAGTGACACAGTCTGAAGAAAGTTGGACAAACATGAAAAAGACTCAGTAATGCAAAGATGTCAGGTTTCCCCCAAATTGTTCTATAGGATCAATGCAATTCCAATCAAAATACCAGCCAGGTTTTTCCTGGAAGTTGACAAACTAATTTTAAATTTAATGGGGAAAAGCAAAGGGCCGAAAATAGCCAAGGCACTCTTGAGGAAGAACCAGGCAGGATGGGGGACAAATTTGCTCTACCACATAGCAACATTTACTAAATAGTTAGAATAATTAAGACAGCTTGATATTGGCATATGGATAGACAAATAGTCTAATGAAATTATAGGAAGCACACAAAAAAATCCTATATATGAAATTGTGACATATAACAGAGCTGGCACTATGAATCAGTGGTGGAAGGATGAATTATTCAATAAATGGTGTGAGATAAACGACTTCCCTAGGGGAAAAAAAGTAGACTCCTACCTTGCACTATTGTACAAAAAATAAATTCCAGACAAAGAAAGAACTTAAATGTTAAAAGGAAATATAAAAGAACATATTTATAATCTTGGGAGTAGGACAGAATTTCTTAAATAATACATAAAAAGCGTAAACCATAAGCCACAAAAAGATGATCATATTTGCTTACACTGAAATTGAGAATGTGTGTTTGTTCATTCAATTAATAAATAAATAGATACATAGAAAAAGCACATCATAAATTAGTAGAAATTTGTTGCATATAAAACCAACATATATACACTACCAAATGTAAAACCGATAGCTAGTGGGAAGCTGCCGTATAGCACAGGGAGATCAGCTCAGCACTTTGTGACCACCTAGAGGGGTGGGATAGGGAGGGTGGGAGGGAGGCTCAAGAGGGAGGAGATATGGGGATATATGTATAGCTGATTCACTTTGTTATAAAGCACAAGCTAACAGACCATTGTAAAGCAATTATACTCCAATAAAGATGTTTAAAAAAAATATCACTATGTTAGAATGTAAAAAAAAAAAAACAACCTGAGATTTGTATCCAGAACAGTCTTTCTCAATCAAGTTTCTACGAGAGAATTAAGCCCTACAAAAAATTGAGGGGCTGTTTTCTCCATTCTCTCAAAGCATTAAAAAAAAAAAAAGATAATTCTGGTTTGGTATTACCCATCAATGAATCTTCTGTGAAGGAAGAAACCACAACCCCAGGACTCTTATTATACATACAAGTAATACTGCAAATACAAAGTCCAGTACACAGTCACAAACTAGGCACACAAAGAAGCAATACATCATGAGTGAGAACTGACAAAACAGATAACAGAAAAAGGTACATTAAGACTTAAGGTATTGAAATTATCAGAGACTATAAAACAACCACACATTCTATGCACCCTTGCCCAAAAAATAAGATTAAAAATCATGACTGGAAACTTGAAAATATAAAGAGAAATGTTTTATTGAAAAGAAATAGCAGAAACAACAGAATTTAGAAAACTGAAAAAAATTTACCCAATAACCAAATTAAGAACTCAGTAGGTTGGTGTAATGTAATATCAGGTATAGTTAAGGAGAGAATTAGTAGACTGAAAGATAGATCAAAAGAAAAGTTCTAGCATGAAGCACAGGTTAACAAAAAGATGGAATACACAGAAGAGTAGAGACAAAGACGATACAATAAAAAGGACTAACATAAGTTTAACTGGAATATGAAAGAGGAGAGACAGAATGGAGAAGAGGACATATTTGGACACATAACAGCTGAGAATTTCATAGAACTGAAGAAAGATGCTGAATCATAAATTTAAGAAGTCCAAAAAAGCTACCAAGCAGAATAAACATAAAGAAATTCAAAATTAGTCTCAACAATTGAAACCACAGAAAGCCAATTTTAAGGAGACAATCAAAGAAACGACAGAAAAAAAGACAAGTTATTTTCAAAGAAGTAACAGTTTGCCACAGCTGGCTTCTCAAAAGTAGCAATGGAAATGAGAAGACAATGGGAACAATGTCCTCAGCAGGCTGAAATAAAACAGAGGAAACTCAGATGCTACTTCTTAAAAAAGGAATCCTAATGAAGGTCAAATAAAGACATTTTTCAAAGAAACAGAGAGTTCATCACCACAGAATAGAAAATTCTAAAGGATATATTTCAGAGTAGAAAAACATCTCATAGAAGTCACAAATTTGAGAAAGAATCAAGAGCAAATAAAGTGGTGAACACATGGGCAAATCTAAATAATTGATTCTATATAGCCATAAAAAAATAATAATGATGATGTGAGGTTTAATGATACATAAAACTAAAGATAGCATTTAAGTAGAAAGAAAGGTAAATGAAGTCAACCTGTTTTAAGATCCTTCTATTAACCAATGTGAAAGTAAAGGTAATGATTAATATTAGATTGAAATTTAAGAAAGCATATTCTTATTTGTAATACAATCACAAAAAGAAGAGAAACAGAATGTATGACTTCCAACCTAGTATAGAGGAAAAAGTGGAATGAGGAAAAACTACAATGAGAAAAAAATGATCCAAAAGAAGATAATAAATGAGACAAAAAGAAATACATAATAGGGGTGGGAAAACATGAAGTAAAATTAAAATGTTAGGTACATTAATTTAATTATACTAAATGTAAATGGGTTTTAAAACTCTAGTGAAAGACAAAGATGAATAGACCAGATTTTACAAATATAAGACAAACTCTAACCATATGCTGTTTATAAAAGACACATTTAGAACATGAAAAAAAACAATGAAAGTAAAAGGATGGAAAAACTCATGCCATACACACACACACACATACACACATACACGCTAATCAAAAGAAACTTAGCATAGCTATACCAGTATTATACAAAATTGACTTTAAGGCAAATAAAAAATAAGCATTACAGTTCATGTTGACAAAAGGTACAATTCATCAAAAATATAACAATTTTAAATTAGGTATTTCATAATAAGGCCTCAAAGGAAATAAAACAAAATCTGACAGAATGACAAGAAGAAATTACACCACCACAGTTGTAGTGGGATATTAGAAAAAGTGAACAGAATTCAGTAAAGAGAAAGAAGATTTAAACAATAGGATTAACCAATTTGATGTAATGCATATAATGGATAAATATAGAACAAATGAAGAATAGGCATTCTTTTCAAATATGTGAGATATTTGCAAAAACTGACCACGTACTAGACCATAAAACCAACTCCCACAAATGTAACTAATTATGTAGAGTAAGTTCTCTGATCATTCAATTAGGCCAAAATCAGAAGCAAAAGGATTACTAGAAATTTTCATATGACTGGAAATTCTCAAACAAAAACAATTTAATAACCCAAAAGTCTAAAAAGAAATCACAATGAACTTAAGATATATTTTGATGACTAATGAAAATGTTACCTACACACTGTGGTATGTAACTAAAACAATAATTAAAGGAAAATGTTTATGATTAAAATATGTATCAGAGAGAAAGGATGAAAATTAGTGAGTTAAGCATCCATCTCAAGAAGTCAGAAAAAAGAACATCAATATAAACCAAAAGTAAGTAGAAGACAGTAAATAATAAAGATAAACATTCAAAAGTGAGGATCAACATTGACCCTAAATTGGTTCTTTACACAAACTAAAGGAATATACAAATTTCTGTTGAGACTGATTTAAGACAAAAGATATAAAAAGCCAGTCTCAGAAATAAAAATGTTTATTTCTACTATAGATGTTATAGACATTAAAAAGATCATAGAAGATATTTGAAACAACTCTGTATGCCAAGAAATTTGAATAAATTTCTGCTAGAATAAAATTTATAAAAACCAGTGTAAAAAGAAATAGAAAACTTGAACAGTCTTACAATCATTAAAGAAATTATACAGGTAATTTGAAAACTTTCAAAAAAGAAAATTGCAGGTATAGATGGCTTCACTCACAAATTCTCCAAGTATTCTAGGAAGAAATAATTTCAATTTTAAACAAGTACTTTCAGGGAACAGAATAAAAGGGGAAATTCCCTAGCTCATTTTAATTGGCTAAACTACCCCGATTCCAAAATCTGAATAGAACATTATGAGAAAGAAAAAAATCTTACTAACATGGTTACACAATCTTAAACAAAATACAGCAAACCAAATCTATTAATATACAATCATGAAAAAGCTGGGTTTAATTCAGAAATTCAAGGTAGGTTTAACACTAGAAAATCAACTGAAAGGGGTCACAGTAAGAGATTACAAAGCAAAATAAAATGACAGTCTCAATGGTGCAAAAAAGCATGATAAAATTCAACAACTATTCATAATTACAAAAATAAAACTCTTAGCAAACTAGGAACAGAAGGGGACTTCCATAATATAACAGAGGGTATCTTAAAAAAAAAAACCAAACCCCAAAACCAAAATCTTTAGCACCTATGTTTAAGAATGAAATGGGACGAGGGGAAGATGGTGGAAGAGTAAGATGTGGAGATCACCTTCCTCCCCACAGATACACCAGAAATACATCTACACGTGGAACAACTCCTACAGAACACCTACTGAACACTGGCAGAAGACCTCAGACCTCCCAAAAGGTAAGAAAGTCCCCACATACCTGGGTAGGGCAAAAGAAAAAAGAACAAACAGAGACAAAACAATAGGGACGGGACCTGCACCAGTGGGAGGGAGCTGTGAAGGAGGAAAGGTTTCCACACACTAGGAAGCCCCTTCGCGGGCGGAGACTGCGAGTGGTGAAGGGGGTAAACTTTGGTGCCACAGAGGAGAGCACAGCAACAGGGGTGCGGAGGGCAAAGCGGTGAGATTCCCACACAGAGGATTGGTGCCAACCAGCACTCACTAGCCCGAGAGGCTTGTCTGCTCACCAGCCGGGGCGGGCGGGGCTGGGAGCTGAGGCTCAGGCTTCAGTAAGAGCACAGAGGACTGGGGTTGGCGGTGTGAACACAGCCTGCAGGGGGTTAGTGCACCACGGCTAGCCAGGAGGGAGTCCGGGAAAAAGTCTGGACCTGCCGAAGAGGCAAGAGACTTTTTCTTCCCTCTTTGTTTCCTGGTGCGCGTGGAGAGGGGATTAAGAGCGCTGCTTAAAGGAGCTCCAGAGACAGGCGCGAGCCGCGGCTAAAAGCGTGGACCCCAGAGACGGGCATGAGACATTAAGGCTGCTGCTGCCACCACCAAGGAGCCTGTGTGCGAGCACAGGTCACTGTCCTCACCTCCCTTCCGGGGAGGCTGTGCAGCCTGCCAATGCCAGGGTCCCGGGATCCAGGGACAACTTCCCCGGAAGAACGCACAGCGCGCCTCAGGCTGGTGCAACGTCCTGCCGCCCTCTGCCGCCACAAGCTCGCCCAGCACTCCGTGCCCCTCCCTCCCCCCGGCCTGAGGGAGCCAGAGCCCCCGAATCACGTGCTCCTTTAACCCTGTCCTGTCTGAGCGAAAAACAGACGCCCTCCCGCGACCTACATGCAGAGGTGGGGCCAAATCCAAAGCTGTGACCAGGGAGCTGTGAGAATAAAGAAGAGAAAGGGAAATCTCTCCCAGCAGCCTCAGAAGCAGCAGATTAAAGCTCCACAATCAACTTGATGTACCCTGCATCTGTGGAATACATGAATAGACAACGAATCATCCCAAATTGAGGAGCTGGACTTTGAGAGCAAGATTTATTCTTTTCCTCTTTTTGTGAGGGTGTATGTGTATGCTTCTGTGTAAGATTTTGTCTGTATAGCTTTGCTTCCACCATTTGTCCTAAGGTTCTATCTGTCCGTTTTTCTTTTCTCCTTTTTTTCTTTAAAAAAAATTTTTTTCTTAATACTTATTTTTTATTTTAATAACTTTATTTTATCCTCTTTCTTTATTTCTTTCCTTCCTTCCATCCTTCCTTCCTTCCCTCCTCCCTCCCTCCCTCCCTTTCCTTTCTTTCCTTCTTTCTTTTATTCCTTTCTTTCTTTCTCTTTCTCTCTTTCTTTCTACTTTTTCTTCCTTTTATTCTGAGCCGTGTGGATGAAAGGCTCTTGGTGCTGCAGCCAGGAGTCAGTGCTGTGCCTCTGAAGTGGGAGAGCCAACTTCAGGACACTGGTCCACAAGAGACCTCCCAGCTCCATGTAATATCAAACAGCAAAAATCTCCTAGAGATCTCCATCTCAACACCAACACCCAGCTTCACTCAACGACCAACAAGCTACAGTGCTAGACACCCTATGCCAAACAACTAGCAAGACAGGAACACAACCCCACCCATTAGCAGAGAGGCTGCCTAAAATCATAATAAGGCCACAGACACCCCAAAACACACCACCAGACATGGGCCTGTCCACCAGAAAGACAAGATCCAGCCTCATTCACCAGAACACAGGCAATAGTCCCCTCCACCAGGAAGCCTACACAACCCACTGAACCAACTTTAGCCACTGGGGACAGACATGAAAAACAACGGGAACTACGAACCTGCGGCCTGCAAAAAGGAGACCCCAAACACAGTAAGATAAGCAAAATGAGAAGACAGAAAAACACACAGCAGATGAAGGAGCAAGATAAAACACACCAGACCTAACAAATGAAGAGGAAATAGGCAGTCTACCTGAAAAAGAATTCAGAATAAGGATAGTAAAGATGATCCAAAATCTTGGAAATAGAGAAAATGCAAGAAACATTTAACAAAGACCTAGAAGAACTAAAGATGAAACAAGCAACAATGAACACACAATAAATGACATTAAAAATACTCTAGATGGGATCAATAGCAGAATAACTGAGGCAGAAGAACGGATAAGTGACCTGGAAGATAAAATAGTGGAAATAACTACTGCAGAGCAGAATAAAGAAAAAAGAATGAAAAGAACTGAGGACAGTCTCAGAGACCTCTGGGACAACATTAAACACACCAACATTCGAATTATAGGGGTTCCAGAAGAAGAAGAGAAAAAGAAAGGGACTGAGAAAATATTTGAAGAGATTATAGTTGAAAACTTCCCTAATATGGGAGAGGAAATAATCAAGTCCAGGAAGCACAGAGAGTCCCATACAGGATAAATCCAAGGAGAAACACGCCAAGACACATATTAATCAAACTGTCAAAAATACAATACAAAGAAAGCATGTTAAAAGCAGCAAGGGAAAAACACAAATAACACACAAGGGAATCCCCATCAGGTTAACAGCTGATCTTTCAGCAGAAACTCTGCAAGCCAGAGGGAGTGGCAGGACATATTTAAAGTGATGAAGGAGAAAAACCTACAACCAAGATTACCCAGCAAGGATCTCATTCAGATTTGATGGAGAAATTAAAACCTTTACAGACAAGCAAAAGCTGAGAGAGTTCAGCACCACCAAAGCAGCTTTATAACAAATGCTAAAGGAACTTCTCTAGGCAAGAAACACAAGAGAAGGAAAAGACCTACAATAACAAACCCAAAACAATTAAGAAAACGGGAATAGGAACATACATATCAATAATTACCTTAGATGTAAATGGATTAAATGCTCCCACCAAAAGACACAGATTGGCTGAATGGATACAAAAACAAGACCCATATATATGCTGTCTAGAAGAGACCCACTTCAGACCTAAAGACACATACAGCCTGAAAGTAGGGGACAGAAAAAGATATTCCATGCAAATGGAAACCAAAAGAAAGCTGGAGTAGCAATTCTCATATCAGATGAAATAGACTTTAAAATAAAGACTATTACAAGAGACAAAGAAAGACACTACATAATGATCAAGGGATCGATCCAAGAAGAAGATATAACAATTGTAAATACTTATGCACCCAACATAGGAGCACCTCAACACATAAGGCAAATGCTAACAGCCATAAAAGGGAAAATCGACAGTAACACATTCATAGTAGGGGACTTTAACATCCCACTTTCACCCATGGACAGATCATCCAAAATGAAAATAAATACGGGAACACAAGCTTTAAATGATACATTAAACAAGATGGACTTAACTGATATTTATAGGACATTCCATCCAAAAACAACAGAATACACATTTTTCTCAAGTGCTCATGGAATATTCTCCAGGATAGATCATATCTTGGGTACAAATCAAGCCTTGGTAAATTTAAGAAAATTGAAATTGTATCAAGTATCTTTTCTGACCACAACGCTATGAGACTACATTTCAATTACAGGAAAAGATCTGTAAAAAATACAAACACATGGAGGCTAAACAATACACTACTTAATAACAAAGTGATCACTGAAGAAATCAAAGAGAAAATCAAAAAATACCTACAAACAAATGACAATGGAGACATGACAACCCAAAACCTATGTGATGCAGCAAAAGCAGTTCTAAGAGGGAAGTTTATAGCAATACAATCCTATCTTAAGAAACATCTCGAATAAAAAACCTAACCTTGCACCGAAAGCAATTAGAGAAAGAAGAATAAAAAAAAAAACAACCCAAAGTTGGCAGAAGGAAAGAAATCATAAAGATCAGATCAGAAATAAATGAAAAAGAAATGAAGGAAACAATAGCAAAGATCAATAAAACTAAAAGCTGGTTCTTTAAGAAGATAAACAAAATAGATAAACCATTAGCCAGATTCATCAAGAAAAAAAGGGAGAAGACTCAAATCAATAGAAATAGAAATGAAAACGGAGAAGTAACAACTGACTCTGCAGAAATACAAAAGATCATGAGAGATTACTACAAGCAACCCTATGCCAATAAAATGGACAACCTGGAAGAAATGGACAAATTCTTAGAAAGGCACAACCTGCCAAGACTGAATCAGGAAGAAATAGAAAATATGAACAGACCAATCACAAGCACTGAAATTGAAACTGTGATTAAAAATCTTCCAACAAACAAAAGCCCAGGACCAGATAGCTTCACAGGCGAATTCTATCAAACATTTAGAGAAGAGCTAACATCTATCCTTCTCAAACTCTTCCAAAATATAGCAGAGGGAGGAACACTCCGAAACTCATTCTACGAGGCCACCATCACCCTGATACCAAACCAGACAAGGATGTCACAAAGAAAGAAAACTACAGGCCAATATCACTGATGAACATAGATGCAAAAATCCTCAACAAAATACTAGCAATCAGAATCCAACAGCACATTAAGAGGATCATACACCATGATCAAGTGGGGTTTATTCCAGGAATGCAAGGATTCTTCAATAGACGCAAATCAATCAACGTGATATACCATATTAACAAACTGAAGGAGAAAAACCATATGGTCATCTCAATAGATGCAGAGAAAGCTTTTGACAAAATTCAACACCAATTTATGATAAAAACCCTGCAGAAAGTAGGCATAGAGGGAACTTTCCTCAACATAATAAAGGCCACATATGACAAACCCACAGCCAACATCTTCCTCAATGGTGAAAAACTGAAAGCATTTCCACTACGATTAGGAAAAAGACAAGGTTGCCCACTCTCACCACTCTTATTCAACATAGTTTTGGAAGTTTTAGCCACAGCAATCAGAGAAGAAAAGGAAATAAAAGGAATCCAAATCGGAAAACCAGAAGTAAAGCTGTCACTGTTTGCAGATGACATGATACTATACATAGAGAATCCTAAAGATGCTACCAGAAAAATACTAGAGCTAATCAATGAATTTGGTAAAGTAGCAGGATACAAAATTAATGCACAGAAATCTCTGGCCTTCCTATACACTAATGATGAAAAATCTGAAAGTGAAATCAAGAAAACACTCCCATTTACCATTGCAACAAAAAGAATAAAATAACTAAGAATAAACCTACCTGAGGAGACAAAAGACCTGTATGCAGAAAATTATAAGACACTGATGAAAGAAATTAAAGATGATACAAATAGATGGAGAGCTATACCATGTTCTTAGATTGGAAGAATCAACATTGTGAAAATGACTCTACTACCCAAAGCAATCTACAGATTCAGTGCAATCCCTATCAAACTACCACTGGCATTTTTCACAGAACTAGAACAAATAATCTCACAATTTGTATGGAAACACAAAAGACCCCGAATAGCCAAAGCAATCTTGAGAACTAAAAACGGAGCTGGAGGAATCAGGCTTCCTGACTTCAGACTATACTACAAAGCTACAGTAATCAAGACAGTATGGTACTGGCACAAAAACAGAAAGACAGATCAATGGAACAGGATAGAAAGCCCAGAGATAAACCCACGCACATATGGTCACCTTATCTTTGATAAAGGAGGCAGGAATGTACAGTGGAGAAAGGACAGCCTCTTCAATAAGTGGTGCTGGGAAAACTGGACAGATACATGTAAAAGTATGAGATTAGATCACTCCCTAACACCATACACAAAAATAAGCTCAAAATGGATTAAAGACCTAAATGTAAGGCCAGAAACTATCAAACTCTTAGAGGAAAACATAGGTAGAACACTCTATGATATAAATCACATGAAGATCCTTTCTGACCCACCTCCTAGAGAAATGCAAATAAAAACAGAAACAAATGGGACTTAATGAAACTTCAAAACTTTTGCACAGCAAAGGAAACCATAAACAAGACCAAAAGACAACCCTCAGAATGGGAGAAAGTATTTGCAAATGAAGCAACTGACAAAGGATTCATCTCCAAAATTTACAAGCAGCTCATGCAGCTCAATAACAAAAAAACAAGCAACCCAATCCAAAAATGGGCAGAAGACCTAAATAGACATTTCTCCAAAGAAGATATACAGACTGCCAACAAACACATGAAAGAATGCTCAACATCATTAATCATTAGAGAAATGCAAATCAAAACTACAATGAGATATCATCTCACACCAGTCAGAATGGCCATCATCAAAAAATCTAGAAACAATAAATGCTGGAGAGGGTGTGGAGAAAAGGGAACACTCTTGCACTGCTGATGGGAATGTGAATTGGTACAGCCACTATGGAGAACGGTATGGAGGTTCCTTAAAAAACTACAAATAGAACTACCATATGACCCAGCAATCCCACTACTGGGCATATACCCTGAGAAAACCATAATTCCAAAAGAGTCATGTACCAAAATGTTCATTGCAGCTCTATTTACAATAGCCTGGAGATGGAAACAACCTAAGTGCCCATCATTGGATGAATGGATAAAGATGTGGCACATATATACAATGGAATATTACTCAGCCATAAAAAGAAACGAAATTGAGCTATTTGTAATGAGGTGGATGGACCTAGAGTCTGTTATACAGAGTGAAGTAAGTCAGAAAGAGAAAGAGAAATACTGTATGCTAACACATATATATGGAATTTAAGAAAAAAAAAATGTCATGAAGAACCTAGGGGTAAGATAGGAATAAAGAGACAGACCTACTAGAGAATGGACTTGAGGATATGGGCAGGGGGAAGGGTAAGCTGTGACAAAGCCAGAGAGTGGCATGGACATATATACAGTACCAAATGTAAAATAGATAGCTAGTGGGAAGCAGCTGCATAGCAGAGGGAGATCAGCTCCGTGCTTTGTGACCAGCTGGAGGGGTGGGATAGGGAGGGTGGGAGGGAGGGAGACACAAGATGGAAGAGGTATGGGAACATATGTATATGTATAACTGATTCACTTTGTTATAAAGGAGAAACTAACACACCATTGTAAAGCAATTATTCTCCAATAAAAATGTAAAAAAAAAAATGAATGAAATGTTGCAAGGTTCCCCTTTAATGATGCCAACTATCACTACTTCTATTTAACATTGTACTCAAGGTTCTAGCCAGTAAATAAGTTATGGAAAAAAAAAAGAAAGGAAGAAATGAAACTGCCAGATGATATGACTGTGTATATAGAAAAAAAAAATCTATACCTCTGTTATTAGTTTAGTCATTCTGCTGGAAATAAACATTGTTCAAAATCAATTCTATGCCCACATAAAAGGAATCAACAATTAGGGAGTTCCCTGGTAGTCTAATAGGATTTGGCACTTTCACTGCCGTGGCCCGGGTTCAATCCCTGGTCAGGGAACTGAGATCGCATAAGCCGCGTGGCATGGCAAAAAAAAAAAAAAAATAGCAATCAACAATTAGAAAACAATTAGAAAACCATTAGAAATTAGAAAACAACAATTAGAAAACAATTTTGAAAACGATGACATTTATGAGACTATAAGAATATGTTATATATACAAAATTTATGTGTAGTATATATTATCATATTATATAATTTTATAATATTACTAAAATATTTTTAAAATATCAATGACCAACTATACACCTACAAAGGATGTTCTGGGCCTCTGTTGAAAGCTATAAAAGTTTATGTATGTGTAGACACTACGGAAAGCCTAAATAGTGGGGAGATCTAACATATTCAAAGATTTGGGGATTCAAGCATGTAAAAATATTAATTTTCCCAAAAACTGATCCATAGATTCAATACAATCTTACTTTAAAATACGACACTTATCATCAAATTCACAATTAAATGTATGAAAAAGCAAGCCACAAAAAAAGAAAGAAATCTTTGAACCACTTATAATTGACAGTGGGCTTGATCCAGACATATAAACTACTATAAATTACAAGCAAAGGCAGAAGATCCAATGGAAAATGGGCAAAAAAACTCTAGATACTTCAAAAGAAAAAATCCAAATAGCCATTTATATGAAAAAGTGCACACCCTCATAAGACATCAGGAAAATGAATGCTAAAATGAGATATAATGATATATTACCAAATTGACAAAAATTTAAATGTTTGAATATTCTAAGTGCAGATGGACGAACATATGAAGGAACAGAAACTCTCATATAGCAGGTGCAAATAAAAATTAAGACAAACCTTTTGGAAAACATCATGGCATATCTAGTATAGAAGAGGGTACACATATATGACCCAGCGAATTCCACCCCTAAGAAATACCCTAAAT
The DNA here is from genome assembly GCF_011762595.2 of Tursiops truncatus. Taxonomy (NCBI): domain Eukaryota; kingdom Metazoa; phylum Chordata; class Mammalia; order Artiodactyla; family Delphinidae; genus Tursiops; species Tursiops truncatus. The sequence continues at coordinate 130,695,445 of NC_047034.1, read as the reverse complement.
AAAAGTGTGTACCTGCAGACAGGAAACATACAGAAGAATCTATATGACTGTAATTTGTAACCAAAGATCAGAAACCATTTATGCATCTATCAATAGAATGGGTAAATAAATTGATCTATAGTCAGACAATGGAATATCATGCCAAAATGAAAAATCAGTGAATTACAGCTATATTTTACAACCTAGAGGAATATTAAAGACATAGTGTAAAACTAAACTATAGTATTTAGGGATGCAAACTTAGATGGTGAAACTATTAACGAAATTATGCAATTACTTCATTAGTTAGGATAGTGGGTGGCTTGGTGGATAGCTGTGGTGGAAAACAGCAGGCCAAGGATTTCTGGAAGGTGGTCAATGTTCTATATTTTGTCCTGAATCGTGGTTACAAAGATATTCATTTTAAAATCTTTTGTAAACATTTACATTTATGTTTCATGTACTTTTTCATTTGTGGTATATTTCACATAAGCAAGGTTTTAAAAAATGAAAAACAAGGTCAACAAAACTGAGAATAGTGGTCATTTTGAGGGGAGAAAGGGATTGAACTGATGGCAAACTGGGAACTTCCAAGGAAATTGCAATGTTCTATTTCTGAAGCTGAGTGATAGGTACACTGCTGTTTCTTCTATTATTACATTTTAACTATACATGTACTTTATATATTATTTTGTATCTACAATAGCAAAAGCAAGTAAAAGAAAACACTGAAAAACTGGAATTCATCAAAATTAAAAACTTTTGCACTTCAAATGACAGCATCAAGAAAGTGAAAAGAGGGACTTCCCTGGTGGTCCAGTGGTTAAGAATCTGCCTTCCAATGCAGGCGGACGCGGATTTGATCCCTGGTCAGGGAACTAAGATCCCACATGCTGCGGGGCAACTAAGCCCGTGCGCCACAACTACAGACCCCACGTGCTCTGGAACCCATGCACCACAACTACAGAGCCCACGCGCTCTCGAAGCCCATGTGCCGCAATGAAAGATCCCGTATGCTGCAACTAAGACCCAACACAGACAAATAAATAAATAAATAAATATTTAAGGAAATAAAAAGGGAAAAGATAATCCACTGGAGAAAATATCTGCAAATCACATATCTGATAAGGAATTTATATCCAGAATATATAAAAAACTCTTTCAACTCAATAACAAGAAGATGAATAACACAATTTTAAAACATTAAAGGATTTGAATGGACTTTTTCTCTAAATAAGATATACAAAAAGATGTGCCAATAAGCAAATGAAAAGATACTCTCAGTATCAGTAGACTTTAGGGAAATGCAAATCAAAATGAACATGAGATACCACTTCATACACACTAAGGTATGAAGTATATATAATACAAAAGAGATAATAGTGTCAATGAGGATTTAGAGAAACAGGAACCTTTATTCATTGCTGGTGAGAATTTAAAATGGAGCAGCCACTTTGAAAAAGTTTAGAAGTTTCTCAAAATGTTAAAGATAGAGATACAATATAACCCAGCAAATCCATTCCTAGGTATCTACCCAAAAGGAATGAAAACATATCTGGACACAAAGACATGTACACAAATGTTCATAGCAGCATTATTCCTAACAGCCAAAAAGTGGAAATGATTCAACTGTTCATCAACTCATAAATGGATAAAAATCTGGTCTATCAATATTTAGGAATACTATTTGGCATTAAAAAAAGAAGTATTGATACATGTCACAACATGAATGAACCTCAAAAACATTATGCTTAGTGAAAGAAGCCAGACATAAAAGATCACAGTCTATAATTCCATTTATATGAAATGTCCAGAACAGGCAAATCTATACAGACAGAAAGTAGGTTAGTTGCTGCCTAGGGTTGGTGCTGTGTGGAAATAGAGGGTGACTGCTAATAGGCTTCAGGGTTCTTTTTGGGGTGATGGAAATGTTCTAAAATTAGATTGTGGTGATGGCTGCATAACTCTGTAAAGATACTAAAAACCATGAAATTGTACATTTAAAATGGGTGAATCTTTTGACATGTAAATTATCTCAATAAAACTTTTAAAAAAGTTGTCTAGTAAGCTATCTTCCATAAGTATGATTGCAGTTTTCTGAAAGAAGTCATCTAAAACTTTTAGAATTTGATCTTGTTTTATTAAGTTTGTTTACTCCCTGCCTCCCTGTTCTTCCCTCTTTAAGAGGGGAAAATTACAGGGCTGAATGAATATCAATTTATTTAAATATGAAAAAGTATAAATCTTCACAGATTAAAAATAAATATTCTCAACTGCTAAATAACTGAGACTATTTCTTAGGGCTGACAAAGAATAAAATGGATTTTAAAAATGAAGAAAATAGGCTATAAGTAAGGCAACCTTCAAAACTCTAAATGACAGAATATAGAGCTTTATACCATAAAGCTTGAGGTAATTAATTTTAAAAACAACTTAGTACAAGATGGGCAATATTCTCAAAACCTTAATGTTTCCACAAAATAAATAAAACTCAGAGCACTTCTGCATCAGCTAGTACAATAATCTGTTATTAAAGGGTATATCCTTGGAAATATCTGTCTTTCCAGATAAAACTTCTGTAGGAGGGTTGTTTTTACCGTTGATGTGAGGAGGAAACTGCCGGGCCTTGTTAGCTGAGGAACTGATGTTCCTGCAATTGCCATGGCAACTGTCTGGCTTATCATGCTTCCGCTCTCACTCTCATAATCATCGGTGGCTATACAGATTGGTCTTCCTCGTTGATTGTGAGTTTCTGGAAAAAAATCACCCAAAAATAAATAAAGAAAACTTCTGTTTAGCTTAATTAACAGCTATTGAGCAAGCAATTCCCTTTCTTATTCTCCTTTACTCTTTAAAGAAAAACCTATTAACATATACTGCTTATCATTATATTTACTTCTTTTAAAAAATAATTTAAATATTTTAAACATTAACTCATTCCTGTAGTAATATTTATAGTTTTGTAGAGAACTTTAACTTGCTAGTAAAAGAAGATATAATAATATAAATTTCTGCCTTCAGATAAGGAAACCTGCTTTAGTGATCAAAATACTGGGAAAACTACTATTAGTCTCTCAAAGGGAAAGAGTTGCTATCTTTATATCACCAGCACCTACTGATAATACATATTAGATACCAGTAAAATTTTTTTAGTTGAACTGGAAGTACTTTATCAGGTTAATTGCTAGTTCAAATGCAACCTACAGTGTTTTCTCTAAGGCAAATGAAGGAATTTAAGTAAATTCTAAAAATGGAAAGCAAGAGGAATAAAACTTTGTGGGTTCCAGTTTTTAAAAAGTAACAAAACTTCAACTTATTAACCCAGTATTAGCAATAAATATCATTGTTGTTATTCAGGTGAATATTAATTTCAATTTTATGTATATGAATAAAATTGAGACTGAGGGTGGTGGACATCTAGCAAGTTTTCTCATATTGTTTTTTTCAGATGAACAGTATACACTCACACAAAAAAACCCTATTTCCTAATAGGTAGGTATAGAAATGCTATAAAATCATTATTTAAAAATTTGTCATAAGAAATGCTTACAGAAACCTTGCAGTGAATTTTCTCACACAGTCAAAAGTTTTTCAGAAATATGTTATGTATTTACAGTGTACCTATGTCAGTGTAAGTTTCCTTATATTTCTTTTCCTAAAATAAGATCACCTTTGAGATATTTTCTAATACTTTTAAACACTGAGATTTGCCTTTAGTTTGTCTTAAATATACTAAGTACCTGTAAAATCATACAGCTGAGGAACAGTTTCCATGATAATGCCAATCAGAGGTAGATACAACATAGCCACCCGAGCCTTTATCTGGGGGTCAGAGTACCGTGGGTCTGAGTCGTGACTGGATAGTAAATTGTGTACCATATTGATGACTTTCTTATGCAATCCAAACAGTCTAGTTAAAAAGAAGATGAAGAAGCAGCTGCAGTAAGGTCACAGAGATTAGTTAATATCTTTAGAGCAAACAGTAAGTCATGGTACTGAACCACTTTATTCAGCTTCTTAACTTTGCCACATATTTGCATGTATTCCTATAAAACACTTCTCATTTTAAAATTAATCAATGTCCAAAAAATAAATAAAATTAATATCTCGCTGTACAAAATAAGAACTGAGGGAAAAGGAAATACTATACAAATTCATTTAAGAGTAAATCCGAATATTTTTTCATTAACTCCTTAGGGCATTTCAATATTAAATAACTTAAAACCAGTTACGGTTATATTTTAAAGCAAAAAATGTAGGGGCTTCCCTGGTGGCACAGTGGTTGAGAGTCCGCCTGCCGATGCAGGGGACACGGGTTCGTGCCCCGGTCCAGGAAGAGCCCACATGCCGCGGAGCAGCTGGGCCCGTGAGCCATGGCCGCTGAGCCTGCGCGTCCGGAGCCTATGCTCCACAACGGGAGAGGCCACAACAGTGAGAGGCCCACGTATCGCAAAAAAAAAAAAAGTAAATTTTAAGTAGTTGTAAATTTTATTTCATCAAATAAAATCTTTTCACATTTAACCAAAATAAACTTTTATTTCCTTTATCTAAAAGAAAAATTCTCTACCTAATGGGCTATGTAGTTCATGGCTAGGGTTGCCTTCGACATCTCTATTTAAACTGAACTTCCTTGCTCATTTGGGCCCTTACAACTTTCTAGACTCCCAATCCCAAGTTTCAACTGGCTAATACACTAGCAAGGATCACTCTCATCTTCACACTTTTTTGGCTTCTCTTCTTAGACTGAAGCTGCTTTGACTATGAAAAACATTCTAAAGAAAAATTCATCCAACTTCAACTGCCCTTAATGCTGTATCCGGCAGCTGTTTCAGATCTTATTCTCTCTCCTTAAGCCTCTCACCATCAATCTCAATAGAAGACCTTACCTCCAACTTTCTTTTAGGAAAGAAAAGCCGTTCTGAATTTGCTCTGGCCAGGTCTTTTAACACATCTCCATCTTTACAGCTACCAAATCATCTTTCCTTTCATCTCAGAAAAATTCCTTTCTTCAATAGCTTCAGTGTCCTTCCTCACTAAATTCTTCCCTTCTTTCCTATCTTGAAAATACATGTTCACCTGAAACTAGTTTGCTCTGGCTTATTTATAGTATTTCTCTTAGTAATAAACTATTATATGATTTCTCTAGTAATAAACTTCCTGAATGTGCAGTATATATCAAGCGTTTTTTTCCATTTACTTCCTAATATCTACTCTCTTTCTCTGAAACTAAGTTTTTGAATGCTTACCACATGGTATTGTACCCCTTTCATCATTTAATAGCTAAATGATTTTTCAAAGATACTTAACCTCTGTTTCCCTATCTATGTATGAAGGTAATAACCTACCTCATAAGGTGCCTGTGAAAATTAAGTTACATAATTTATGTAACATGCTTATTAGCACAGTGCCTTGCACACTGCCTTTTTCAGTAAATATTAGCTTTTCTCTTTTAAGATCACACAGCATATTTAAAGGCTAGGACTGCAAACCAGGTATTCTTCCTCCGGGGCTCTTTAGCTTATCTACCATTTTACGTAGGTATATATGAAATCTACCTGGAGATTCTTCTTCCTTCCAGTTTTTATTCAGAAAGTATATTTTTAAATACTGTCAAGAACTCCATCTAATGGACATATCTCAGATTTCATTTTCTAGCTCTCTACTTGACACTTTGTCATCTTTTATGTTTTCTTCTCAGTGTTTTCTCCAAAGAGTTCCCATTATTCCTCATATTCTCCATCATTCTTCCCAAGTCTCAGATTCTGATCATTTGCCTTTTATGTTCTCCCTTTCAACTTGTATCATCAGTGATGATTCCCAAACCTGGGTATATATTTAACATCTCTCAGCAGCTACCAGCGCCAGACTTCAACCTATCTAAACTCTACCCACTGGTCTTCATGAAGCCTTTTCATGTGTCTACATTACTCAATCACATTCAGCCATTATACACACACACACACACACACACACACACACACACATATGCAGGACCGGTCATATCCTATGCTAGATGTTGGAGATAAGACATTGTCCCTGTTCTTAAAGAGCTTGCTTTAGCAAGAGAGAAACACAGACACAAAAATAATAATTCAGTTTTACAAATGCTATAATAAAGGTGCTAATCTTCTTCAAAACTAGGTCTGTACTACAAAATCTGCATTTAACCATAGTATCCTGTTTCAATGTTGTAACTTTCTAACTGCAATGAAAATTTCTAGAGAGCAAATCTTTGGTCATTATTAGAACATATGGGGCTTCCCTGGTGGCACAGTGGTTAAGAATCTGCCTGCCAATGCAGGGGACACGGGTTTGAGCCCTGGTCCAGGAAGATCCCACATGCCGTGGAGCAACTAAGCCCGTGCGCCACAACTACTGAGCCTGCGTGCCACAACTACTGAAGCCCATGCTCCTAGAGCCTGTGCTCTGCAACAAGAGAAACCACCGCAATGAGAAGCCCACGCACCACAATGAAGAGTAGCCCCCGCTCACCGCAACTAGAGAAAGCCTGCACGCAGCAACAAAGACCTAACACAGCCAAAATTAAATAAAATAAATTTTTAAAACAATATTAGAACATATTATTGCTACTCAAGGAATTATTTTTGATTACTTAGCAAGCAGAAGGAATAAAAAGAAAAACAATCCTCTTAAGGGTCTATCTAACAAATGCATGTTGTATTTTACCTATGTAAATATAAGAAGAATGTAAAACTTAGAGATGTGAGTCTCTCATAGTCAATCATTCATTCACTGAATTAACATATACTTATCAAGTGTCCACTCTGTACCAGACACAATTCTAATGCAGTGGGAATACAGCAGTGAATAAGAAAGTGCCTGCTCTCTTGAGCTCACATTCTAAAGGAAGGGGACAGATAATGAACAAACAAGCAAATTTCAGGTAAGTGCCTTGCAGAAAATAAAACAGGCTTATCTGGTTAAGAATAATTGTGGCAACGGCAACACAGCTATAGTTCAGATTGGGTGGCCAATGACAGTCTCAGTGAGTAGATGATACTCTTTGAGTGGAGACCTGAAGAACCACAAGGAGGAAATGCCTATGTGGAGATCTTAGGGCAATTTCAGCATTGCTTCAGGCAGAGAAAAGTCCTAGTCCAAAGGCCCTAAGGTGGGACTGGGTTGGGCCCATTAGAGAAACAAAAAGAAGGCCAGGATGGCTAGATTTTAGTATGTGAGGAGGGAAGAGAGTGGCAGTGTAGACAACAGCTAGATATATAGGGCTTTGAGGTCCATTATTAAGTCTGAATTTTATTTTAAATGCTATTTTAAAAGCACACACTTTTAACTATTTTAAAAGTTAAGTGTGCTTTTAAACACATTAAAGAGTTTTAAGCAAGGAAGTGACGTAATTTAATTTTCATTTCTAAAAGACCATGTAGGCTGCTGGGTAGAAAAGGAATTTTTAGGGAGGGAAGAATGGAAGCATGATTAGAGGAGCAGCAGTAAAGACGGAGAGAAGTAGCTAAACTTGGGATATATTTTGGAGATAGTATTAAGGCATTTGCTAATGGACTGGGTGCAGGAAAGAGTGAGAAAAGGAGGAAACAAGCAACAGTAAAAGCTTATAATCCTGTATATTACTATTTAAAGCTCTTCCAGTTATCTTTTTTAACTCAATAGACAAAGTAGTAGTGAACACAGTTATCACGGCTTTCAGACTTGATAGAAAATCTTTCCAAGTGTCAAAGGACCAACTCTGAAGACCAGCTGGAAAAGATAAAAAAGAAGTCTTTCATAGGTCCTATATTGTTCCACAGAAATGTATCTATTTTAATAGAACTGATCCTTCATGTGAGAAAGAAACCTCATCACAAAAATAGCTGACTGTTAGAATTCTCTACTTTTTATCAGACACTGCTGAACACCTACACAACATCTCCTTCCCCTGTCTTCCTTCCTAATAGAATGTAAAAATTTTCAGGTATACGTTCCTGCCCCTGTGACTCAGGGGAAGCTGACTCCATTCCCCCAGCTTCTGAAGTAGATAGATCCAATCAGACTAGCCCTGCTACTTAAAGCAGACAGTCAGTAAAGCTGTTTCATTATCAGTGTGAGAAGAGATAAATGTTAATTAACTAATTGTTTCCTTAACTGAGAAGGTCTACAAAAAAAAATATCATATGAACTGAACACTTTTTAGTGACAGCTGATTTACATTTAGGCATGAGGTCCTTACCTTCTGCTTTGTAACAAACCACCCATGAACCAAAACCAGTCTAAGCACCACATTTGAGTAGAAGTGATCTAATCCATCCAGGAACCTGGCATTGCTCTGGTGACTGTAACAGTACAGGATAGGCAAGTGAGCCAAATCAGTCCAAAGAAAAGATGTGCACTGCATGCTTGAAAGAGGGTTTTTTTCCCTCTGTCCTCTGCTGGACATGAACAAGTAATAATCTAAGCTCAACTGCCAGAGCAACTATCTCACAGTCATGAGAGGCACACTAGCCTCAGGATAAAGCTGAGGGGTTTCTATAGAAGTAAGAGATATAAAGAAACAGAACCCTGATAACATTATTGAGCTGCTGATTATAGTGTGCTAAAAACTTTACCTTTCTCCCAATTATGAAAAAATAAATATCCTTCCTTTAATAAAGCCAGCCAGTATGAAGAAAGGTTTTCTGTTTCTGGTAACCAAACTTATCCTGATGTATTAAGTAAAAATACTGGAAATATAGAGTCAAATGATAGAGATATAACAGTTATTAAGAAAGGTAGTATGTTTAGAAGTTGTTTTCAGAGTGATTTTTTTCAAACAATGGATCCTTCCCCCCTGATGACATTATATTCATTTATCAATGGCAAAATATAAGAGTGGTGGCAAGCAGGGGTGGGAGACCCAGGGTTTCACCCACTTAGTCTGTCCTCTCCATACTCCAATGTCTACACCCCAACCCCATCCTACATGGAAGCACATTAAGGACCTTTTCACAACCTTACAGTTCTGCAGAGCACAGAGTGAAAAACTGCTTCTTAAAACTATATTCCTAATGCAAGAAGTTGCTGTTATGAAAAAAACTCATGACTTTCATTTGCAGAAGCTTTAGCCTTTGACAGTTTACTAAGCATTAACCATGTCCCATCGCTAAGAACTTTACAAGCATCCTTTTTCATTCGTTCAACAAATACATCATAGGATTCTTAAAAAACCTGCTCAAAAGTATCTCCTTCTGTTCTCTGGAGCTCTTACTTCAGGTTAAACTGCATTACAAACTCCTAATGATATTATCATGGGGAAAAAAAGCAATTATTACCCAAATGAGTTACAGTCATTCAGATTTTTGAAAATAGCTGTTAACATAGAAATACCCTATACGGATCTTAGATCACAACACATTTATAGAAAAGCTATTTCTATAAATTCAAATCATCAGACAATATACTCTTCTTACTATATCAATTTCCAGTAATTCTTTGAAAGTATACACAATTTTGGAAGTTTCTAAAACCTAAGGACGTTTGTTTATAGAGCAAATTTTGAAGTACATGCTACAGAGTATGATGGCAAATCATAAATTTTCCTCACAAGGAATCAAACAGATTAGTCTACTTAACTGAAATGTGCCTGCTGTATATCAGCAAATCTAAAAGTCCATCTACTAATATGCACAAATATTTTATGTACTACTAAGAAGGAAAAAAAGGCCACCAACTAAACCATGATGCAATGTTGATTTCAAGACAAACATCAAATTCAGAGATGACAAAAAATGTCTTTCTTAAAACTGATGAAATATAGAAATAACATGAGTATGGAACTTAGTGAACACAGAAGTAGAAGAAGAGTGGTAAACAGTATTCTTGTGATTCCTAGGAAGTTAAGTGGATACTTCTGTCCCATTGTCCAAAATCAAATTAATATTCTACACGGCAAAAACTGGTCTACTCACCCTTCAGCATCAGGGTCTAAAATGACAGCCAGCTCTGTTAACACAAGTCCTGCCAAATAATGTTGCTGGCGGAAAGGCACAGACAATTCAAACATATTTGCAATCTTCTGGTCTTGCACAGTGGTGGAAAATCCAGAACTCTGTTTGGGAGTGAGGTAGAACAAAACTATAACAGCTATGCAACAAAACATTCTATAGACAGAGCACTACAACAAATGAGATGTGAGCATTATCTGAAAGTGAGATAAACTTTTTAAGTTTATTTTTACATTACTATTATTAACATTGGAGAAAGTAACTGCTCTTACTTTTGGTATAGGAAACTATGATGAAATAACATTTTAAATTATTTTCAATTTCCTTTTTCTCATATTAAAATTTTTTCATCTGCTTTTTCCTTTATACTTTTAGCCACTTAATGTTTCAATATCATACTCTGAAGGGAAAAAAGGAACTAAATCCATATGATACACTATGTACTCACTGCTGAGTACAAAAGAAATATTCATAGTCAAGGCTATCTATGGGTTTCCAGAGAAATTTCAAATACTATGAAGTTGTTTTTCAGGGAAAACACTATCTCCAGAAAATTACTGTCTTTTTTTGTCCACTCACTGAGTTTTTAAGAGTTTTTTAATACTGTAAAATAGCATCCCGCCCCCACCCCCACAAGATGCTTAAGGCAAGAATGTCCTCAATCTCATCATCCTTAATCCATATTCAAGACCGCCCATGCGAGGTTTCTTAGAAGAACAGACTTCAGATCTCTCTATGGAGAAATCATCTTCCTAATAAGCATATAAAACTATCCTTGCCCCCACTTCCCAAAGAGTGATGTCTCTGTCATCTATTAGAATCTGAAAATTCTGCAGTTAGATGAGAAAGTAGGGAACGAGATAATGGAAGAAATTCTGTTAATTTCTTGGCTGAATGAGATGTTCAGCAGGGAGTCAGGTGTAAACAAATGTGTTTCATTAAAGGTTTTAGGAACTGTACCTTTGATTAATTTGTACTTGACTGTGTAGCCACATCTTTGACAGAGGATGGGGGAAGGGAGCAAAAGACTAGCCTCATTTGTTATTGGAAGAAGTGTGTCCTAGCCAGGTAAAAGTATGTGGAAACAGGCTGATCCTTAAGAATTTTTGCAAAGGTAAAATGAAAAGTTGGGGGTGTTCTCTGATGTTTTCTAATCTTTCTGAGTAAAGTTTAAAATTTAGTTTATCAAACATCTGAGGTTGATCTAGTGTAGGGAATTACTTTCAGGAATTAAATATCTCAAAAATAAACTTATAAAGAGTTCATATCAACTTTCACTTTAGACATTAAGAGCTTAAAGAAGTAGCTTGTTTGCCTTAGGAATTATATAGCAAAAAGATGTTTCACTAGGAGGGAACATCCAGGCTTCTCTGATATGAAAACCACAAAATCGCTTCATTTCAATCTGTATGACAGGACACACAATAATTGCTACGATAACCCTTTGTCATCTTTAAAGCAACTACTAGGCACCCTGTGAAAATCCATAAACACCCATCTAGTTTCCTTTGGGTTCTCTGGATACAAGAGAGGCAGGTAGGGCTTTGCCAGGACTGCACTGCAGTTTGACTTCTTTCTCTGCTAAATTATGCTTCATTCCCCTTCCTTTCACAGGTATTGACATCTAATAAATACCTTGTCTCCCAAACTCAGTCTGTGTCTGCCTCAAAAAAACCCAACCTGTGAAAACATCAAGTGAGTTTATGTAGCTGAATTCACTCCCTTGTGCCTGAATCGGTAAGAGGGGTACAACAAAGTGGTTAAAACTTGGGCCCTAGAATAAGCCAACACGTCCCATGGTTCAAAGCCTAGATCTGCAAATTTTTACTATATGTGACCCTGGGTAAGTTACTGACCTTTCTGTGTTTCAATTTTTTTCACCTGTAAAATGGGGATAATAATAGAACTTACCTCCTAGAGTTCCTGTGAGGAGTAAATGATTAATACTTATAAAGTACTTAACCATTTAATACTTATAAAGCACTTAGTATGGAGCCTATCACACAGCTATTATTCAACAGTGTTACTTTTCATGTTTTCCAGTGTTTAGAATGCTTTTTCCACAAGTCTGGACTTAAAAAAATTTGTTTTCATACATTTTGCATACCTGAGATGTTGCAGAAGAAACAGAAGGTGATGGTGACGCAGGTGGAGTTAGCAGGCTGCAGGGTAAGTTTAAGGTAACATAGTGCTCATGGCTGCAGATGATGCGCAGAAAATCCAGCCTCAGGGACACCAAGACACTTGGAGTTGGTAATGAATAAAGCTTTGAAGATACCTTGTAAGCGTTGCATAAATAAGAAAACACCAATTGAACATATCATTTCTCTACTACCGATAACAGAATGATGAATTAAAGAATTAAAGTGATTTCTAAATTAAAGGGAGATGGCGAAGAAGGAGGAAATAGCTTCTTCCTCTTAGTCTATGTCATTGTTGAGTGTGAGAAACCCTTGTATTCGACAGAATAACGGCTTTGGGGGAAAACATTACTACCTTTAAAATAAGGTGCTGAGAGAGAGGGCGAAGATGACGGAAGAGTAAGACGTGGAGATCACCTTCCTCCCCACAGACACATCAGAAATACATCTACATGTGGAACAACTCCAACAGAACACCTACTGAACGCTAGCAGAAGACCTCAGACCTCCCAAAAGGCAAGAAACTCCCCACGTACCTGGGTAGGGCAAAAGAAAAAAGAATAAACAGAGACAAAAGAATAGGGACGGGACCTGCACCAGTGGGAGGGAGCTGTGAAGGAAGAAAGGTTTCCACACACTAGGCAGCCCCTTCGCGGGCCGAGACTGCGGGTGGCGGAGGGGGGAAGCTTCGGAGCCACGGAGGAGAGCACAGCAACAGGGGTGCAGGAACCAAAGTGGAGAGATTTCCGCACAGAGGAACGGTGCCGACGGGGGCTGGAATCTGAGGCTCAGGCTTCGGTCAGAGCGCAGGGAGAGGACTGGGTGAACACAGCCTTGAAGGTGTTAGTGCACCACGCCTACCCAGGAGGGAGTCCGGGGAAAAGTCTGGACCTGCCGAAGAGGCAAGAGACTTTTTCTTCCCTCTTTGTTTCCTGGTGCGCGAGGAGAGGGGATTAAGAGCGCTGCTTAAAGGAGCTCCAGAGACGTAGCAGCACGGACCCAAGAAACGGGCATGAGACGCTAAGGCTGCTGCTGCCGCCACCAAGAAGCCAATGTGCAAGCACAGGTCACTATCCACACCCCCCTTCCGGGGAGCCTGCGCAGCCCACCACTGCCAGGGTCCCGGGATCCAGGGACAACTTCCCCGGGAGAACGCACGGCGCGCCTCCGGCTGGTGCAACGTCACGCCAGCCTCTGCCGCCGCAGGCTCGCCCCGCACTCCGTGCCCCTCCCACCCCTGAGTGAGCCAAAGCCCCCAGCGGCTCCTTTAACCCCGTCCTGTCTGAGCGAAGAACAGACGCCCTCCAGCGACCTACACGCAGAAGCGGGGCCAAATCCAAAGCTGAGCCCCCAGAGCTGTGGGAACAAAGAGAAAGGGAAATGTCTCCAAGCAGCCTCAGGAGCAGCGAGCGGGTTAAATCTCCACAATCAACGTGATGTACCCTGCATCTGTGGAATACCTGAATAGACAACGAGTCATCCCAAATTGAGGAGGTGGACTTTGAGAGCAAGATTTATGATTTCTTCCCCTTTTCCTCTTTTTGTGAGTGTGTATGTGTATGCTTCTGTGTGAGATTTTGTCTGTATAGCTTTGCTTTCACCATTTGTCCTAGGGTTCTATCTGTCCGTTTTGCTTTTGTTTTACTTAAAAAAATTTTTTTTCTTCATAATTATTTTTTATTTTGATAACTTTATTTTATTTTATCTTTATTTTATTTTCTTTATCCCCGTCCTTCCTTCCTTCCTTTCCTTTCTTTCTTTCTTCTTTATCTTTCTTTCCTTCATTCCTTCCTCCCTCCCTTCCTTCTTTCTTTCCTTCTACTTTTTCTCCCTTTTATTCTGAGTCGTGTGGATGAAAGGCTCTTGGTGCTGCAGCCAGGAGTCAGTGCTGTGCCTCTGAGGTGGGAGAGCCAACTTCGGGACACTGGACCACAAGAGACCTCCCAGCTCCATGTAATATCAAACAGCAAAAATCTCCCAGAGAACTCCATCTCAACACCAACACCCAGCTTCACTCAACGACCAACAAGCTACAGTGCTAGACACCCTATGCCAAACAACTAGCAAGACAGGAACACAACCCCATCCATTAGCAGAGAGGCTGCCTAAAATCATAAGAAGGCCACAGACATCCCAAAACACACCACCAGACGTGGACCTGCCCACCAGAAAGACAAGATCCAGCCTCATCCACCAGAACACAGGTACTAGTCCCCTCCACCAGGAAGCCTACACAACCCACTGAACCAACTTTAGCCACTGGGGACAGACACCAAAAACAACGGGAACTATGAACCTGCAGCCTGCAAAAAGGAGACCCCAAACACAGTAAGATAAGCAAAATGAAAAGACAGAAAAACATACAGCAGATGAAGGAGCAAGATAAAAACCCACTAGACCTAACAAATGAAGAGGAAATAGGCAGACTTCCTGAAAAAGAATTCAGAATAATGACAGTAAAGATGATCCAAAATCTTGGAAATAGAGAAAATGCAAGAAACATTTAACAAAGACCTAGAAGAACTAAAGATGAAACAAGCAACAATGAACACACAATAAATGACATTAAAAATACTCTAGATGGGATCAATAGCAGAATAACTGAGGCAGAAGAACGGATAAGTGACCTGGAAGATAAAATAGTGGAAATAACTACTGCAGAGCAGAATAAAGAAAAAAGAATGAAAAGAACTGAGGACAGTCTCAGAGACCTCTGGGACAACATTAAACACACCAACATTCGAATTATAGGGGTTCCAGAAGAAGAAGAGAAAAAGAAAGGGACTGAGAAAATATTTGAAGAGATTATAGTTGAAAACTTCCCTAATATGGGAGAGGAAATACTTAATCAAGTCCAGGAAGCACAGAGAGTCCCATACAGGATAAATCCAAGGAGAAACATGCCAAGACACATATTAATCAAACTGTCAAAAATTAAATACAAAGAAAACATATTAAAAGCAGCAAGGGAAAAACAACAAATAACACACAAGAGAATCCCCATTAGGTTAACAGCTGATCTTTCAGCAGAAACTCTGCAAGCCAGAAGGGACTGGCAGGACATATTTAAAGTAACGAAGGAGAAAAACCTACAACCAAGATTACTCTACCCAGCAAGGATCTCATTCAGATTTGATGAAGAAATTAAAACCTTTACAGACAAGCAAAAGCTGAGAGTTCAGCACCACCAAACCAGCTTTACAACAAAGGCTAAAGGATCTTCTCTAGGCAAGACACACAAAAGAAGGAAAAGACCTACAATAACAAACCCAAAACAATTAAGAAAATGGGAATAGGAATATACATATCGATAATTACCTTAAATGTAATTGGACTAAATGCTCTGACCAAAGGACACAGACTGGCTGAATGGATACAAAAACAAGACCCATATATATACTGTCTACAAGAGACCCACTTCAGACCTAGGGACACATACAGACTGAAAGTGAGGGGATGGAAAAAGATATTCCATGCAAATGGAAACCAAAAGAAAGCTGGAGTAGCAATTCTCATATCAGATGAAATAGACTTTAAAATAAAGACTATTACAAGAGACAAGGAAGGACACTACATAATGATCAAGGAGTCGATCCAAGAAGAAGATATAACAATTGTGAATATTTATGCACCCAACATAGGAGCACCTAAACACATAAGGCAAATACTAACAGCCACAAAAGGGAAAATCAACAGTAACACATTCATAGTAGGGGACTTTAACACCCCACTTTCACCAATGGACAGATCATCCAAAATGAAAATAAACAAGGAAACGCAAGCTTTAAATGATACATTAAACAAGATGGACTTAATTGATATTTATAGGACATTCCATCCAAAAACAACAGAATACACATTTTTCTCAAGTGCTCATGGAATATTCTCCAGGATACATCATATCTGGGGTCACAAATCAAGCCCTGATACATTTAAGAAAATTGAAATTGTGTCAAGTATCTTTTCCAACCACAACGCTATGAGACTAGATATCAATTACAGGAAAAGATCTGTAAAAAATACAAACACATGGAGGCTAAACAATACACTACTTAATAAAAAAGTGGTCACTGAGGAAATCAAAGAGAAAATCAAAAAATATCTAGAAACAAATGACAATGGAGACACGACAACCCAAAACCTATGGGATGCAGCAGAAGCAGTTCTAAGAGAGAAGTTTATAACAATACAATCCTACCTTAAGAAACAGGAAACATCTCGAATAAAAAACCTAATCTTGCACCTAAAGCAATTACAGAAAGAAGAACAAAAAAACCTCAAAGTTAGCAGAAGGAAATAAATAATAAAGATCAGATCAGAAATAAATGAAAAAGAAATGAAGGAAACGATAGCGAAGATCAATAAAACTAAAAGCTGGTTCTTTGAGAAGATAAACAAAATTGATAAACCATTAGCCAGACTCATCAAGAAGAAAAGGGAGAAGACTCAGATCAACAGAATTAGAAATGAAAAAGGAGAAGTAACAACTGACACTGCAGAAATACAAAAGATCATGGGAGATTACTACAAGCAACTCTATGCCAATAAAATGGACAACCTGGAAGAAATGGACAAATTCTTAGAAATGCACAACCTGCCAAGACTAAATCAGGAAGAAATAGAAAATATGAACAGACCAATCACAAGCCCTGAAATTGAAACTGTGATTAAAAATCTTCCAACAAACAAAAGCCCAGGACCAGATAGCTTCACAGGCAAATTCTATCCAACATTCAGAGAAGAGCTAATGCCTATCCTTCTCAAACTCTTCCAAAATACAGCAGAGGGAGGAACACTCCCAAACTCATTCTACGAGGCCACCATCACCCTGATACCAAACCAGACAAAGACATCACAAAGAAAGAAACTACAGGCCAATATCACTGATGAACATAGATGCAAAAATCCTCAACATAATACTAGCAAACAGAATACAACAGCACATTAAACGGATCATACACCATGACCAAGTGGGGTTTATTCCAGGAATGCAAGGATTCTTCAATATACGCAAATCAATCAATGTGATATACCATATTAACAAACTAAAGGAGAAAAACCATATGATCATCTCAATAGATGCAGAAAAAGCTTTCGACAAAATTTAACATCTATTTATGATAAAAACCCTGCAGAAAGTAGGCATAGAGGAAATTTTCCTCAACATAATCAAGGCCATATATGACAAGCCCACAGCCAACATCATCCTCAATGGTGAAAAACTGAGAGCATTTCCACTAAGATCAGGAAGAAGACAAGGTTGCCCACTCTTACCACTCTTATTCAACATAGTTTTGGAAGTTTCAGCCACAGCAATCAAGAAAAGGAAATTATAGGAATCCAAATCAGAAAAGAAGAAGTAAAGCTGTCACTGTTTGCAGATGACATGATACTATACATAGAGAACCTAAAGATGCTACCAGAAAACTAAAAGAGCTAATCAATGAATTTGGTAAAGTAGCAGGATACAAAATTAATGCACAGAAATCTCTGGCATTCCTATACACTAATGATGAAAAATCTGAAAGTGAAATCAAGAAAACACTCCCATTTACCATTGCAACAAAAAGAATAAAATAACTAGGAATAAACCTACCTGAGGAGACAAAAGACCTATATGCGGAAAATTATAAGACACTGACGAAAGAGATTAAAGATGATACAAATAGATGGAGAGATATATGATGTTCTTGGATTGGAAGAATCAACATTGTGAAAATGACTCTACTACCCAAAGCAATCTACAGATTCAGTGCAATCCCCATCAAACTACCACTGGCATTTTTCACAGAACTAGAACAAAAAATTTCACAATTTGTATGGAAACACAAAAGACCCCGAATAGCCAAAGCAATCTTGAGAACTAAAAACGGAGCTGGAGGAATCAGGCTTCCTGACTTCAGACTATACTACAAAGCTACAGTAATCAAGACAGTATGGTACTGGCACAAAAACAGAAAGACAGATCAATGGAACAGGATAGAAAGCCCAGAGATAAACCCACGCACATATGGTCACCTTATCTTTGATAAAGGAGGCAGGAATGTACAGTGGAGAAAGGACAGCCTCTTCAATAAGTGGTGCTGGGAAAACTGGACAGATACATGTAAAAGTATGAGATTAGATCACTCCCTAACACCATACACAAAAATAAGCTCAAAATGGATTAAAGACCTAAATGTAAGGCCAGAAACTATCAAACTCTTAGAGGAAAACATATGTAGAACACTCTATGATATAAATCACATCAAGATCCTTTTTGAGCCACCTCCTAGAGTAATGGAAATAAAAACAAAAATAAACAAATGGGACCTAATGAAACTTCAAATCTTTTGCACAGCAAAGGAAACCATAAACAAGACCAAAAGACAACCCTCAGAATGGGAGAAAATATTTGCAAATGAAGCAACTGACAAAGGATTCATCTCCAAAATTTACAAGCAGCTCATGCAGCTCAATAACAAAAAAACAAACAACCCAATCCAAAAATGGGCAGAAGACCTAAACAGACATTTCTCCAAAGAAGATATACAGACTGCCAACAAACACATGAAAGAATGCTCAACATCATTAATCATTAGAGAAATGCAAATCAAAACTACAATGAGATATCATCTCACACTGGTCAGAATGGCCAACATCAAAAAATCTAGAAACAATAAATGCTGGAGAGGGTGTGGAGAAAAGGGAACACTCTTGCACTGCTGGTGGGAATGTGAATTGGTACAGCCACTATGAAGAACGGTATGGAGGTTCCTTAAAAAACTACAAATAGAACTACCATATGACCCAGCAATCCCACTACTGGGCATATACCCTGAGAAAACCATAATTCCAAAAGAGTCATGTACCAAAATGTTCATTGCAGCTCTATTTACAATAGCCTGGAGATGGAAACAACCTAAGTGCCCATCATCGGATGAATGGATAAAGAAGATGTGGCACATACATACAATGGAAAATTACTCAGCCATAAAAAGAAACAAAATTGAGTTATTTGTAGTGAGGTGGATGGACCTAGAGTCTGTCATACAGAGTCAAGTCAAAAAGAGAAAGACAAATACTGTATGCTAACACATATATATGGAATAAGAAAAAAATTAAAATGTCATGAAGAACCTAGGGGTAAGACAGGAATAAAGACACAGATCTACTAGAGAATGGACTTGAGGATATGGGGAGGGGGAAGGGTAAGCTGTGACAAAGCCAGAGAGTGGCGTGGACACTATCATACACTACCAAACATAAAATAGATAGCTAGTGGGAAGCAGCTGCATAGCACAGGGAGATCAACTCGGTGCTTTGTGACCACCTAGAGCGGTGGGATAGGGAGGGTGGGAGGGAGGGAGACGCAAGAGGGAAGAAATATGGGAACGTATGTATATGTATAACTGATTCACTTTGTTATAAAGCAGAAACTAACACACCATTGTAAAGCAGTTATACTCCAATAAAGATTTTAAAAATAATAAAAATAAATAAATAAAACAAATTCAACCAAAAAGAAGAATTAAAGAACAGTACTCAGTGAGCAGTTTTGAGTTTTGTGGTTTAAATAACAGTATCGGCTTTTTCCAAAGTTACTCCTAAAATTAAAAATTTGGAACTACAAGATTTACTGTATAAATCCACTGACTAGGTGCATTCTTAAAGCCACATTCTTATATTTCCAATATAGCATTAATATTTCCACTTCTCAAAGATACACTTTATGAAGAAAAAGTATACCACCAAAATAACTTCCTAATATAAATTATCCATTATTTTTACAGCACCTTGTGTTAACCTATATTTATAATTATCTATTTTCCCAAACTACACCCATTAGCTACTTGAGGAAACACATACAGACTGACTTATTTGAATAGTTTTAGCATCCGTAGAGTCTAGTTTAATGTTTGGCAAATGTAGGAGGCCAGTGCTTGAAGAATAAAGACAGGACAGGTTTTGGGAGCAATAATACATGAAATATCAGGGAAAAAGTAAAAATAATACATAGTGTTGCAAATACTTGCAAATAGATCAGTGCCCACACATAGTTTTAACTTCTCTATTATAGAAACATACAATATTGGCATCCAATAGAACAGAGCTTCAAAATTCTAAGTATTAGACTGCCAAATAGCATTTTTAACCAGTAGGTCCCGAAAACTAATCTGTGGACCAGCAGGGAGTACGTTATAAGCACTGTTTCCCACATTCCCACCCCCACCACCAGGGTTCAAACTCCTCAGAAATGCTGGGATGGGGCACAGAGATCTGTACATTTTTAAAGCTCCCTTAAAAGGTAATTCTAGGATGATTATACAGCTCAGTACCCAAATGGTCTATCAGGATGGATAACTAATGTTTTCTAAAAGCCAGGTTTCATTAATCATTTGATAAAAAATTTAAAACAAAACCAGCTGTTTGTAGAAAACTTCTAGGATACTTTGAGTTTAGAAAAAGCTAGATAATAATATTTGTGACTTGGGTAAACATCTACTCATGCTTCTAAACTCTACAATGTCTAGGGCTTCATCATGAGGAATACACAGCAAAATGCAACTGCTTTAAAAATCACTTAAGACAGAAAAGGTTGGGTTAGCTGTTCATTCAGTAAAAATGCTACTCTCGCATGGCACCTTGGGGCTGCTTTACATTTAGACTCCTGACTTGATGGTCTACTTCTGAATGAGAATCTAAAAGTCATAAGTGGGCCAGTATAACTCAATGAAAAGCCAGCTGTACTGACAGCAGCTTGCCACAGTCCTGTGTCCCAATAAATGTAATTTATCTTTCCCTTACTAATAAAAATATGCCACTTTTTAAAAACATCATTATATAAATGTGTTCTTGAAAAATCTCTTAGCTCCAGCCCTAAAAGAGCAAACGCAGCATTTAAATTATTTGATTACTAATTATTACTAATTAGGCATTACCTGTTTATAGCAGGTCTTTATAAGGCTAAAGACAAATCCTCTGTCCATAACAGACAACAGATCATTGAGAAAGAATGCAAGGCTTGTGTTGAGTCTCTCAACCATTTCTGTGTCCTGGGAAACAATTAAAAGAAAAACAAATATAGTTTAACATGTGCTTGAAACACAGATTTTGTTTAAAAAAATAAGTTACCGTTACCTTCTGAAATCGTGAAACTATATCACTAGCAATTGTGCTGACAAGAGCAGCAATGTCATCCATGAAACGTTCTGGAAAACGACTTTTCCTTGGTGCATCAAGTTTATCATTAAAGTATAAATGGTGCACCATGCTCTTTACCTGAAAAAAGAAATAAGCCATTCGTTTAATTTCTTATGGATGTAATGAACAGTTACAGAGATTCTAAACATTAGGGCTATTTTGTCAACATACCACGTAATTTAACAGATAGATAAAATACTTTTAACTCATCAAATATTTTGAAAAAGTTCCCTACAATATTTTGTATGCGCTAGAGAAATATCAAACACGATACAACTCAATCTCTGTATCAGCTTCATGACATTATCCTGGCTATCAGTGGGAAACAAATTATGGGTATGTCAACAGAAAAAAATTTCATCCTTTAAAATTATTTTAAATTAAATCTTTCCAAGACTTAACAGTTCTGCCATTCCATGTCCCCCCAACTGTTAGCTCTGAGAGGTTAGAAACCTTGACTGCATGTAGAATCTTTAGCACCTAGCATCTCGTGGCATATGGTGGGTGTACATTAAATATTGATGACTAGATATTAAGAATAAAATGTTAGGTAAAAACTAAAGTGGTTTCAATTTACCAAATACTTTTAGATATGGATTCTTATATCACAACAATGTGTTAACGGTACTAAAAATTTTTAATTCAGGGAAATTAATGACAAGGTTTTACAGTTGGTAAATAACAGAGACAAGTCAAACTATTTCATGTTTAAGAAATCTGAACATACATGTAAGACTATTTTAAAAAAGTCATTTGATCTTACATTAAAAGCACATGAATTACAATTTGGTGTTTATTCTCTAGGGGAAAAAAATGAGTTGCCTACCATTTACATATGGTCCCTGGTTTATTTTTTTTGTAGATTAGCAAATCTCTAGACAAAACATCTTTTTTAAAATCTTTTACTGAAGTATAGTTGATTTACAATGTTGTGTTAGTTTTTGGTTACAGCAAAGTGATTCAGTTATATATATATATTCTTTTTCATATTCTTTTCCATTATGGTTTATTATAGGATATTGAATATAGTTCCCTGTGCTATACAGTGCGGCCTTGTTGCTTATTTTATATACAGTAGTTTGTATCTGCTAATCCCAAAGTCCTAATTTATCCCTCTCCCACCTTCTTTCCCCTTTGGTAACTGTAAGTTTGTTTTCTATGTCTGAGTCTGTTTTGTAAACAAGTTCATTTGTATCATATTTTGGATTACACATATAAGTGATATCATATGGTATTTAACTTTTCTCTCTCTGGCTTACTTCACTTAGTAGGATAATCTCTAGGTGCATCTATGTTGCTGCAAATGGCACTATTTCATTCTTTTTTATGGTTGAATAGTATTCCAATGTATATGTATTCCACATATTCTTTATCCATTCATCTCTCGATGGATATTTAAGCTGCTTCCATGTCTCGGATATTGTAAATAGTGCTGCTATGACACTGGGGTGCATGTAACTTTTTGAATTAAGAGTTTTCTCCGGATATATGCCCCGGAGTGGGATTGATGGATCATATGGTAGCTCTATTTTTAGTTTTTTAAGGAACCTCCATACTATACTCCATAGTGGCTACACCAATTTACATTCCCACCAACAGTGCAGAACGGTTTCCTTTTCTCCACATACTTTCCAGCAATTATTATTTGTAGGATTTTTAATGATGGCCATTCTGACTGGTGCGAGGCGATACCTCATTGTAGTTTTAACTTGCACAAGAAATGTCTTCTAATCTTCAACATAAGTAACACTCAATGCTAAGAATGATTCTATGGCATACTCTAGAAACTTCCATTGTTTCTTTTCTTTTTCTTTTTTCTGTCTCTTTTTTGTTGTTTTGCTTTCCTTTGTTTCTTATTTATTATTTTACATAATTTTTTTGGAAGAAAAAGTTTCAGTGATTTCAGCTTTCTAAAGCTAGAGAGGAAGGTCCCTAGTGCCAGGATGCCTAAGTTTGAATCACAGCTCTGCTGTATACAAGCTATGTATACTTAAACAAGTTACTTAATCTCTCTGTGCCTTGGTAATCCCTAGCCCATAGGGCTGTGCTACCATACTGTACGTACTTAATAAATGTATATTGCTTTTGTGTATATATGTGCTTATGTTGTGTGTGTATAGATATTTATTAAAATATTAATTCATTTATTTGTTTTAATATCATTTACTGAATTAAGTAGAAAGTGTTGTTGTTTTTCATTGGCTGTGACTGGCATTTCCCTAAGAGCTTTCTAACCATAAAAGCAGTAGGTATCTATAAAGCTCTTTTTATCTGGTATGAAATCAATAGTACTGCCATTATACACTAGCATGTTCAGATTAAGAAAGAATGTATCACAGGTTTCCTTTAAAAAGATAGTTAGCTTCTGCAACTATCCCTAAAAATATAGTTTAAATTAGCTTTATAACTCCATCTAAATTGTGCTGACTGTCCACAGTGTTTATTTAGAGATGTAGCAAAGGTAATTTTGTCTTGGAGGCACATGTAAAACCATAAGATGGGCAATAGGAAAAGATTCTAGGATAAAATCATGAGCTAACACAAAATTGTTTAACAAGAAAAACAAAGAATGTGTTTAGTTTGCTCACCATTAACTCAAAAAAGAACCAGGCTTGTTGCAAAGCTGATTCCCGAACGCTGCCACTGCAAACAACCCACTGCAAAGCCAGCTCCTCATGAAATAGCTATCCAGAAGTAAATCCAAAGTTATTATCAGTGTCAGGTCTGCTGGTAACACAAACCAAATAATGCAAGTACAAATGAAGATATAATGAGAATAAGCAAAATAAGGCATGTGAACCATTCAATGATGCAGTGAGGACACCCATTAACGAAACGGCTATTTATACACATAAGACAGTGGCATGTTGAATAGCTGGAAAAATTACATGTTATCTTGGAGTAAAATGTAATTTTAAAACGACAGGTGGGAAGTAGCCTCCTAAATTGTACGTGCAAAAAGAAACTAGACCCAAAACTCACAGTTACAAATAAAATCTGGCTTGTGCCTTACATACATATTTCAGCATATGCAAATACATTCATGAACTTTGCTGGTACAATTTAGGAAATACCTTTAAAAATTTAAACTTTGATATCAGCCATTAATTTTCAAGTTTTCAGGTATTTAAAGTCTTTTTATTAAAATAGCAGAAATTTCCTGCCTTATAATGGATATGCATACAAAGCATTTGCACAATAGTGTATATTAATATGAAAAAGGACTAACAAAACTGTGCATAAGGGAAGCAAATCAACATATCTTACTAAGAGTGATAATTTTTCTAACTCATCTTCCTTTCCCTGGAGATTTAAAACACAAAACAGAAGCAGTTACAGAAACAGAATTAAGAGTTGATACAATCTTTTTGGTACTAAAATTTAATGATCAAATTTAATGCACTAAACTCTAAAAACAGTCATCTGCAAAGATATAAACATTATAATAATGTAAAAGAGCTTGCAATGGAGAGGTATGCCCAAAAAGACATCAAACAAGCAATGCTTGCTCAAATGTATTTTTAAAAACAGTGCAGTTATTGTAACGTCTCATACTGGTTATGTAAAGAATCCTTACATCTACGTAATTGTTGGAATTATTTTCCCCTTACATGGACTATCTTCATATGAATCTACCTTTTTAGTTGGTAAGCGTCCCGTTAATGTTTGTAAGAAACTTGACGTCTCTGTGTGCGAAGACATACGATTACAACTGCGATCCATAGCCTATGGAGTGAAGATGAATGAATGACGAGATACCATTAAAGTCTGCTGTGGATGACTATGCAGTTCAAGGATTATATACAATTTTTTACATAGAGCTTTACTGTCATTTTAACAGCCATCTGTTTTATTGCTCATCCCATTTTCATTATTTTAAGTTGCTTTAACGACAATGCATTAGAAGTATCAAAATGGCTTCTATTTATTTTATCTTTAAAAGATAAGTATTTTAATGATTATATAAATCCAGAGTGCTGCAAAGAATGAAACTTTTATCTGTGTGATCTATACACATGCATGTATCTAGTAAGAAAATGTAAAAAGTAAAAACATACTTCTCACTGGTCTTGGACCAAAAAGAGAAATCAAGAATTTTATATTTAATTAAAAAATTAAAAGTTTAGAATCATTTCTTTCATGTTTCACTATCATCAAAAATTACGATTCAGGTTAGCCATATACTATATTAAATATAAATCATTTATAATAAATTTGCAATTAAAATTTTTCTTGAAGAACGAGAGCATTGTCCTCCAAAGCCAATACACAGATGAGAAGTATATTTTGAGGAATCATGCAGTATTAGCTATCAAGCAATTAGACTTAAGTAAGCAAAATCTAGTACAAATAAGTTACAACAAATTTCATACTTTGCAACACAGTACAGTTTAAAACAGATTTTTGCTTCTGGCACTTAATCTTATAGCATGGGGATCATATACTGTTCATATTTAATTTCAGTTTATTACCAATATTTCTAGTCAGTGATTATGAAGAAAATGACAAGATAGTAAATGCTAAATGACAATGATACAATAACTACACTTTAAACCAAAAGCGAATGGAAAACTGTCAGGTTTTTTCCACACAAAAAATTTTTAAATTCCTACTAAAGATGCACTACCCCAAAAGTAGAAACTGTTATCAAAGCCATCAATTGCATAAGCAGCAGGCACTGAAACATCAATGGGGTGTATAGGAGGGAAGGAGAAGGAGACAGGAAATAGGAAAGGAGAGTATTACTGGTGCAATTGGTGGTATTCATGCATAGCAGTTGGAAAATGTGCTAAGTAAACAAAAATACACACTTTTTAATTATTAAAAAGCAAGCCACTGAAATCATAGTATATACTAAAAAGTAATGTTCTAAAGGGAAACATCAGCAGCGAATAAAGAAACCTCTAATATAAACACCACCTGTGTTGATTCTGCACTTGGACTGGGGTTGGATCCCCATGGGGCAGCTTTTGGACCACCAGTGTTAACCCAGGAATTGGAGCGGTCTAAACCCTAAGCATATAATAGAAAGCAGTTGGAAAGGAAAGAAATATTACACGTGGCATGCTATATTCTTAAAGAAATCCAGACTTTCCAATGCAAACATGTTTTTAATTAGTACTGTTAAAGCAACCAAAATTTTTAGGCATCTATAGAATATTAGTTCATCAAAATTATCTCATTACATAATTTTTAAAAAATCACAAAGAAAATTAAGTATAGCATTTAAAGGTAATTTCTCTTTATATAAAGGGATCACCTTTAAGTATCAACAACTAAAGATCCCACAGCACCATCCCCCCAAACTCTCTTCAGAGATGGTACAAGTTAGCAACAGACAATTTCCTCTAAATCTAACTAGGGTTTAAAGGAAAAAGAAAAAAAAAATTGAAGAAGAAAAACATTCCAATCTTGTCTAAAAGACTAATTTTATTCCATCTGTCATCAACCGAAAACTTCTGTGTAGCAATACTCCATAATTCTTTTTGAACTTGCCTCTTCTTTTAGGGACCAATAAAAAAAATTAAGTAAAAAATTAAGAAAAAAAAAAGATGCCCGATATTTGCTCCTTCCTAAAAATGATGGTAGATTTGGAGTTGTGCTCAGTCTTATTATGCTTGTTGAAATTAAACATAATGGGTAGATTTATTAACAAATAATAAATTTATGAATTTTATTATTTTAAAAAAAACATAATGGGCTACTTTTTTATATAAATATTATAAGGAAAAACATTATGCCAGGGCTGTCTGTAGGAATTGTATCTTCATCATCACTATCGTTAATTTGAAGTTAATTTAATATGCTATTAATGTGTATGACCAGAAGTGAATTATGTCTGTCTTCTCTGAAAGAGGTTATTATGATCCCAGGTAAAGGGAACTGGGGCTTTACTTCAATTTCTTAAAATTGATTATTAGAATCACCTGAATTATAAAATTCAGATTCTGGCCCTTACCCCCAGAAATCCAGATTCAGCAACATGGGCTGGGCCCTGGGAACCTATGAATAGAACTGAGCAAGGTAGAATAGATTTTTAGAGGACTGCTGAAGACCACACAAGACAAGCCAACTAAAAATATTAGGGCCTGAGTATGAACCCAAACCAGAAAGCACCAAAGAAGGATAGGTAAAAGAAAAGAAAGAGTAAACAGTGGTAATCAACTCTATGTAGACATTAGTATCACCTGGTAAGGTTAAGGACAACCACCACCACAAATGTGCAGGGCCCTACCTCTGAACAGTTAAATAATCTCTGGGAGTGAGGCCCATGCATGTATATTGTGGGAAGGGAAGGAGGAGGTGGGGGGAAGGAAAAGGGAGGGGAGGAGGAAAGGGGAGGGGGAAAGAGGGAAGACAAACTACTACTAGCTCTCAAGGGCTTAGCTTTTAGGGAGAATATTTCCCTTCCTTTTCTCACTATTTTTTCCAAAAATACAAAGAAGTTGAAATGATGATACAGTAACTACCCATTTCCCCTCATTTTTGACACTGAATGTGTAAGATGAGAGTTAAAATTCAAATCCAGGTTCTACTGCTTACTAACTGTAAAATCTAAGGTAAGTTATCTAATCTCTTTTTCAGTTTCTTAGCTACAAAATAGGAATAATGATAAGTGTCTCCCTAATACTGTAAAGATCAAAGTAAATAATGGAAGTAAATCACTGAATACAATGCCTCAAATATAGTAAACTCTTAAAAAATAATTTTAACAAAAATTTGCCATACATGTTTTTTTAAATGCTTCCTAGCGAAGTATATTGGGCAATATTCAAATACCCATAAAATTATGTAATCAATAGATTTGTTTAAAATAAAATACCCCATTTTATAGGTATTAATAAAGACTTCTCAGAAGCCCATTATATTATTTCAAATAAAAGCAAATCAGCACACAATACGTTTTTCAGGTAAGTTAAAACAAAACTTTTCAGTCTCCCAAATTATGTCACTACTCATGTTACAAAAATAACAAAATATAAGCATCTAATTTCTGCAAAATTACAATTGTGCTCCTCTACCATAAATTTCTACAAAAAGAAAAACAATAACTTTGCCATACTCAAAAGTTCACTTTTTAACTTCTTGCTTAATAATTTCCTTTAAAACTAAGGCACATGCTAATGAGTAATGTGAGAATAAACAATAAATTTCTTTGTGCCATTAATTATACATTATATCCACAAAACTGAGGCTCTGAACAGTTATAATCACATCAAGTCAAAGCCAACTGTTTAAAGAAAACTGGTGGCCAATTTATTTGTAAAGCAAATTACTTCCACAATTTAAATGTCATACAGCTAAGAATTATATCAAACAGCCCTTAGTTAAGCAAAGTCATCACTGATATTTACTAATATAATAACTATGTTTACATACCTCCAACTAACAGAAGAGATTAATCAAATGTGTGTACATGTGCATGAAAGTGTTTTTATTCTGTTTTTGCCAAATCTCTGTAACATTATTATTTTGTTTTGTCCCTTAGGTATAGATAGGCTCCTTCCCTGAATAAGGCTCACAGTGTATCTGACTTGACATCAATACTCATGTTTCAATACAATCCTCAGCATAGTGGATTTAGTAAGCTATGCACACAGTAAGCTCTCAGTTTTTGAAAAATAAATGAAAAAATAGGAGATGATACATTAGAAAGAAACTAATTATCAATGTAAAATTGCACTGGCATTTGCTTAAAAGCAATAAAATTCAAACCTGGTGCAACCATACATTTACACAACTGAATGTTAAAAGAATATTGCTAGGACAAAGAAAGATCAGTTTTGGCAAAATAATTATGAAAAAAATCTCACAAATATGGTTTTATAGCCACTAGAGTAATAAAAGCCTGTTGATAGTATTTTAGAACTTTAGGAGTTCTGCATTTTGTATTAGGAAATAAAGTCTAACTAAAATTTTCATAAAACCGAATATCTTAAGATCTTTAAGTATTTAATTAATCCTGATAGCAAGAGGGCAAACAAAAGCATAATTCAATTTTTAAAAATTTGTTTACTCTTGCTAGAGATACTCAATGCTTACTAACATTCATTCTTTGGATACATGTCTTTTGAGTACTTTTCATATGCTGGACATTATAGTTGCTTTGGATACATCAGTGAACAAATATCTCTGCCCTCATGGAGCTTATACTCTAATAAAGGGAGACAAACACTAAAAAATTAATGTAACAGGTAACTAATTTATATGTTACATTAAAAGGTAGTAAATGTTATGAGTCAAAGAAACAGAGTAAGGGGATAAGAAGTCCCCGGGACTAGGCTAAGGAGAAAGACACACCTATACATTTAAATAAGTGGTCAGAGGAGACCCCATGGAGAAGGTAGTTCTCTGAGTACAGACTTAAAAGAGGTAAAGGAGTTAGTCATAGGATCTTGCTCAGAGATATGACATAATCCAACTTAAGTTTTGTTTATTTGTAACTTAAGTTTTTAAAGCAGCATTCTGGTTGCTATGTTGTGAAGTGAGTGCAGTTTGGAAGGAGGGAAACCATCTTTAAGACTATTACATTAATTCAGGAAGAGATGATGGTAGTTCAGACTAAATGGCAGTACTAGAGGTGATGAGAAGTGGCTCTACCTTTAACATATATGCAAATCTGAACTAAAGGATTTACAAAAGGCAGCTGAGTTTAGAATTCCAGAGAGAGATCTGTACTTGAAATATAATTTTTGTGAGATATCAGCATAAAGTGATACTTACAACAACAGGACTTCATAAGATCATGAAGTGAGTGAGTGTAGAGAAAAGAGAAAACAAGACAAGAGAAGACAAGAAATAAGGACAGAGGCCTGGGACACTTCCAAATTAAGAGATCAGAAAAAGAAGAATCTACAAAGGAGACTGAAAAGGTATAATCAGTAAAGAGGAAAATCAAGAGAGTGTAGTGCCCTAGAAGCTAAGTAAATAGAGTAAATTGGAGAATTAACTGTGTCAAAAGCTGCTGTAAGGTAAATTCAGCCAAGTGTTGAGATTTAACCTTCGGATTTAAGAACATGGAGAGCACTGGGGGCATTAGAAGGGCAGTATGGGCTGAAGATCCAAGGAATATGTTTGAAGTAGGGTAACAGGAGTTAAAGAACGAGAGTAAAAGAATTGGAGACAGCAAGTATGGAAAACTCTTCTAAGGAATTCTACTACAAAAGGTAGCAGAGAAATGATGAAGAAGCTACTAGCAGAAATACTAGAGAGGAGATTTTTTTATGGGAGAAATTTAAAAAAAATTATTTTTTATCCCATTTTATGGGATGGGTTGATTTAGTAGCTGGGGAGAAACTGATGATGTAGAACAGTTATGAAAGAACTGCTAGAGTGAGGATCTTGAGTAGGTGAAAGGGGATAGGTGGTTGTATACAAACAGGGAATGGACTTAGGGAAATGGACAGTTCATCTATAGCAGAGTTTTAAGTAGTAGGTAGTAGTAGATGGCAGTGGGTAGGTAGATGTGATGGTCAAAGGTGACAAAAGTTTTCTTCTGATGGCCTCAATTTTCTTAATGAAGTAGGAGATAAAGTGAGGAGGGGGACTGGTGGGGAGCTGTTAGAGGGTTTGAGGTACCAAAGAAGGCATTAAGCCTTTTTCTGGGAGAATGGGAAAGTAAATGGAATAAAGAAATATGGTATAATTGCTTGACAGCATTAAGGGCTCTCTTGAGGTTCATGGCCTTTAATTTCAAATGAGACCAGTTATCATGGCATTTCTCAAAGCATGTTTAACGGCACAGGCAGTCAACTGAATTCAGCTATGGTTTGAGGTTTGGCTAAGCAAGTAAAATGAAGTAAGGGAAAGATAAGGGAATTGACGTTTGTTTATAATGGTAATAATTATAATGATTGATCATGGAATTTAAGCCGGCTAAATTGGAAGAAAGAACATCAGGGGCGTGAGGTACAGTAAAAAGGTCATACGATCAAGTGATTGGAGGTTGCTGAGCAGAGAAATTGTTGGAGTTGGGGTATTAGGCAGAAAAATATGAGCTAATGGTTAGAGAACAAGATGCATGAAATTGAGATAATGAGGATTAAAGTTATTCATCATGACAAGACTAAGGGTATGACCATGGCTAAGGCAGAGTGAAAGACAAAAATCATTAAAGAAGAGTTTCTCTAATTTCCAAGCCAATAAAATCAGAATAAATAAAGAGTAGCTATAAATAAACTTCAGATTCCTTATAATTTTTCAATGAGATAAAATTATACACCATTATTATTAGGGATTATGACTAAATGATAGTCCAAAATGAAGGTAGGTAGCTATCAAAAATAATGCAACCAGGAGGCTTCCCTGGTGGCACAGTGGTTGAGAGTCTGCCTGCCGACGCAGGGGACGCGGGTTCGTGCCCTGGTCTGGGAAGATCCCACATGCCGCGGAGCGGCTGGGCCCGTGAGCCATGGCCGCTGAGCCTGCGCGTCCGGAGCCTGTGCTCCGCAACGGGAGAGGCCACAACAGTGCAAGGCCCGCGTACCGCAAAAAAACAAAAAAAATAATTAAAAATAATGCAACCAAAAGAAAAAAAAAAGAACACACAAAAACCATTTGAATAAAATTTGATTAGGACAAGACTGTATTGTCATAAGACAAAGTCTCATCTTATGACGGCTTTCTCAAAAGTTTATGTATATAATACCAGAAGCAAGTTTACATCATTATTATGTCCCATTTTATGAACCACTTGAAAAAAGACAAATAATCATTCCAATACATGTACACTTTTGTTCTAAATCTTGATGTTATAATCTATCAAATACATCATATATAAAGGAAAACTCTAGAATTATGCTAAATGAAGCATAATGCAAATCTTACGGAAATTAAGAGATGTTTCAAAAGTAGAACCTTGAGAAAAATGGCGTCTAAAGCTCTTTAATAGGAAAATTTCTTATAATTCACAAATGAGATTCATTCCACTGAAGAACTGTATTTACGTACATAAATTATGTTAAGTATTACCTCCATTACAATGAGAAAAGATCAAGAATGAAGACAAGGATAAAAAACCTTCTCTTCCTAGACATGGAAAGATATGTGGAGGGAGAAAAGCCGTCTCTTTTGTAATTCCTATATTACTCAGGTTACTCTGCAGTAACCATGTAAATACATCTGAACATCATTTTCTCAAAAGTTCACAAAAAGTGAAAGTTTGTTTAATTAGAGTAACACCTATTTGGATCTTTAAGTTATTGAAATTCATGTTTAATTTATTTTTTAAATTATAAGGCTACAAAATATTTTTTTTATCTGTAAGAAATTACTTTAAAAAATGTATTTTTGATCTGTGAGAAATTACTTTCAAATTACGTAAAAGGTACTTTAAAATGCACAATGCTAAAGTTTATTAGAAGTGTCTGAATGTAAAATTTCTGTAACCATATGAGTAGATTTAAGTAATTCTGATGTGTTTGATCCATATTCAAGTATTTCACACAAACAAGCTCAGATCATTAAAAAAATAATAAGGTCTATTTAGTTCAGGCTAAGGGTTAAACACAGACCCCAGAACACGTTTACTAATTCTTCCTCATATCCTAATTAACAGACTAAAATGCCAAAGAAAAGTTGGCTGTGATTCCATAACAAAGGTATCTTCCTTCTTTCTAATAGCAAAAAATCAATTTAAAATGGTTTGGTCAAAACCCAGCATAATGTGATTTCTTGGCCTCAGTCTTACTGTTCTTTTTTTCCACTTTGATTTTTCAAACTCTGAGTTATTTTTGTACTTTAACTATAGAAAGGTAATGACTACTTGTTCCTTAAGTATATTTTGGGGGGTAATAAAGATTGATGCTTACATAAAATATAGCTGGATCTTATATTGGCTGGCCTCTCCCTTATTGTCTGGGATAATCACTAACCATGACTAAATAAATCATATTTTTCTAATACTGGTGCATCTTACATAGAGTTTTCCATGTGAAATGCAGCTCTATTAATTGTTAATCATTGTTGTTGATATTTTTGGAGAAGGGAGGCTCATATTTTAAGTTGATAGTATGTCCCAACTACACAGCAGTCACAGGTCTCTTTTAATCCTCTAGAAAATCAATCTAACCATTTTTCACATGATAATCAGACAGACAATGAGTCGTATGTGACTGGTCATCCTGCACAAATGTTTTAATTCGGCAGATATTCTTGAGCAGAGCGCACAAACCAGTTTGTAATAGCAGAAACATTTAATAGAAACATCAAACATTTATGTGTTCACTGATAGAATAGAAACGTACAATTTCTTTCTTATTACTAACTCAAATACACTTTAAAATTAAGAAAAAGTAAAACAATTGGACATTTCTCATTTGTTCACAACCTGAAAACCAAATTTATAGATGCGTATCTTCAGTTTACCTTACTGCCGATGATTGACCGTACTTCATCATCCGGTGACGTGGGAGTTCCAGATATATCTGGATTACTATTACTAAGGCTCCGAGAACGATTTAAATTAAGGCTTGCAGGTCTCACAGCAGATCTAGCCATTGTGGCATAATGCACTGATCCTCCCAAACCCCCAGGACCTAGAGGTGTACATAAAATAACATATAATTAAGCAAAAAATTAATCAGCAAAGGACCTGAAAAAATCTCTTCCACTTTACAAAATTCCACAAAGATTATAAATTGCTTTTATTTCTAAATGAAAATACTATAAATAAGAAAAACACGCCAGACCTAGTGATAGCTATACAAAGATAATTTATTTTACAGCAGCTGACAAAACCATGTGAATTATAAATACAATCATTATCTCTTCAATGTTTCTATGATTATTACATGTACAATAAAAAACAAAAGTAATAAGAAACATACACAAACGTTACCTTTCCTTATATATGAGGGTGTCTAAGACCCAAAATGCTCCAGCTAATATCTTTTCCTTTTTTCCCACCCCTCCTGCTCTGCCCCTTGAAACACAGTCACTAAGAGGGAGAGCCAATTTTCTGTCAATATCTCTTAAATGAAACTATGGCTTAGGTCTCTATCTTTATCAGTGACAATTTTAACTATAACAAAATGGCAACTTTATAATATACATACATAAATGTATACTAAAGATAATTCTCCTAAAAGCCCAGGTTATACAAAAAAAAGCAAAGAATCCCCTTTTTGTCTGAAATCAAGCCTGATACCATTATTCAACCAGGATCTATGAACATAAAGTACCCAACAACTGTATCTCCATTTTTCTTTTTTAAAGAAATCTTTCTGAGTGTCATATTTGCAAATGACACACACCTGTCAACTAAGTAGTTTGTAGTCTTCAGGTCAGCATGTAAAAAAGACATTTTGCAAAATCTGTGAAATTCTAATAGTGTACTGAATGGAACAGTAAATGGAGTAGCATTATATACAGTCCACAGTCACTTATGTACTCAGAGACTCAAGTACTATAATTTTAGAAATCAAGATAGGAAATTATGAGCAAGACTTTAAGAGTCAATTAGCTCTCTTTTTCAATTAAGAAATAAAACGTGCTAAAACTGAGATTACTATTATGCCGAGTTTTCAGAGTGAATGTCATAATTACTTGTCACCATTATTAATGCTAACAATGACAACAGCTGAAAAGGGCACTTACCATTATCACTAGTGAGGAATGGATGACTCATACAGACAAATATGTAAACAGGTTGAAAGGTATGCACAATATAATCATTAACCTACTAACTGAACAACTAAAGAGTGATTCAAACTAAGACATCCCCCACCACCACCACTACCACCTATGTCATATAAAACAAAAGTAAGTGGCTACTCTGGGCTCTAATATTCAAAAAGGCTGTATGATCTTATTGACCATGAAGAGATCAGAACTCTTCTAGAGGATAATCTTTTACAGTATTGTAGGTTTCACAGGGTTACCAGGAAACTACTGAGCCATCGTATTTCTTCTTTAACGTCCAATAGCACTCTGAATGACAAATATAACATTCTATTTATCTTTTTTTTTTTTACTGAGATACTGGGGAACTTTATGCACATATTTTTAACACATAATCAAGAGAAAAAACTGAACTGGGAACTGTAAGGAAAACAACTTTGCCATATGTACCCCAAAATGTAGTAAATGAACAATGAGCAGAGATATGTTTTTACTCTTTGAATACAACATCAGGTCCCTAGAGCTGAGCCACAAGTCAACAGCATGTATCATACTGAGAAAAAGAACTCACTTTATTAAGTATCAAGAACAAAATCCTCCACAAATGTCTTTTCTAATAGAAATCACCCTCACTGCTAATTTGGAATTTGGAGCAATAGCCTTTTATTAAACTGTTCACAAACAGCAGTTCGTACGTCAGACTACATAATCATAAATCAAGCTGAGATGACTGCATTAGCCTCAAATAGACTCAGAGAACCTCAGTGGGGATTCTTAAATACTCTTCCTTCCAACTTTACCCATAATGCCTTGCGATGCAACTTTTTTTAAATTTTATTTTTTATACAGCAGGTTCTTATTAGTTATCTATTTTATACATATTGGTGTATATATGTCAATCCCAATCTCCCAATTCATCCCACCACCACCACCTCCCCCTGCCCCGCTTTCCCCCCTTGGTGTCCATCAGTGTCTCTATTTCTACCTTGCAAACTAGTTCATCTGCACCATTTTTCTAAATTATTTATCTTAACTGGGAATGATAAAATGCTTCCAGAGACGGAAGTTATTTTCAAGGTTCATTTCTAAAAATTAATTCAACCAAGATCTCTCTAATTCAACTTAAAGGAAGCTGTATAAATAATGATGCTTTAAAATACAACCTGTTTATCCTTTTAACTCCAGTACATAGCATAGCCCATGGCACTTAGCAGGCATTCAACAAATGTCGGCTATTGAATAAATGCATCACACCATGGACTACAAGATTATTTCAATCCTATTATGAACACATAATCTATGCAAGATAGTTTCTTAGTAAAAAGAATAAAATACCTGGTGATGGTGAATTAGGGTAAGTATTCGGTAGGCGAAAAACATAATAGATATATGATGCGAGAAGGCTGTTTCTGCCATGCTGGTCATGATTTCCTTCCAAGTTTTTGTGAAGCCGATTTATAATTGATGCCATGGCTTCAAATGATGCTTGACCTAGATTTACTTTTAAGAAGGAGGAAAATATTTTTCCATTAACTTCTTTAGACTGTAAGTTCCAAAAAGATCAAGGTTTTGCCTTCACTATATGCATTAAGTATAGTGACTACACACAGTAAGCGTATAAAGATGATATTTGATATTAATTTTATGGTATCTTTATGATACTGTATTAACTGAATCAAAAATACTTTTCTTAAAAAAATGAGAAAAAACTAATTTTACTAATTTAACATGAAAACTATGTGGCTTTGCTTAGTGAGAAAAAAAGAATCATCAAACAGTACCCACTACTTTGTAAAACAATACAAAGCACATGATAAGTAAAAAATCTATCTTATATATAACCTTTGAGAAGTAACTTCTCATTTTAGAGATGACTCTGAGAAACTAAATACCATACATTGAGCACATGTTACTTTTGTTTATAAAATAAAAATTACCAATAAAAGGAGATTATTAAAAATATTAATAGAAAAGAGTTGATAAGCAACTTAATTGAAGTGAGTAGCTCTGTAAAAGGATTAGAAGGAAAAAAGGGTAGAAAACCAGGTTGAGGTAAGACTATAGCACATTAAATGCCAGGCTAAGTAATACCTACCCAGCCATTCAAGTTAGTATATAACAAGAATTTTGCAAAAATTGGGAAATTCTGGTAGCTCAGTGAATAAATGGATAATCCAAACAGCCATTCTGAGCAACAGCGCCTCACATTTTATGATTTATTTAATCAAGACAGGAATTTATGAACAGATAATGAGGCCAATAAGTTTTCCTAAAAGTGGAAATATCAGATAGAGTGGTCATTTAGGAAGATTAATCTATATATACTGAACTAGAAGAGAGACTAGAAAGAGAGAAACCTAAGCAGGGTTTAGCAATCCTACCTGTGTTCCTGGTTGACTCCTTTTCCTTTTCCTCATAGTAGCTATTCCAAACCATCAGAATCCTTCACAAAACTAGGTCCACTTTACTCCCTTCTCCACAAATCCTGCTTTTTATCTCAGAGTAGAAATTTATAGAGCATGAAAGTCCTGAAATTCTTCCTATAAATTTATCAGAATCTGAAACAATTTTTAGTTCCTTTCCAAAAGAAGCAGTGCTCGTCTCCTATATAAGAATGATCTATCCACCTTAATTTTTGTCCTATATGCTTGCTTCATTAAAATCTCTTGCACCTCTATATAAATTCTCAAAGCATATAAACATGCTCAAATCTCTCCACTCTTATGCCCTAATCAACCTTGCATCCTCTTCTAACTAAACTTCTCAAAACAGTATAAGCTTTTTGCATTCCTTTCACCATCTGCTATTTATTACTAAATTCTCTGTAATCTGGTTTCTCCTTTCACTATTTGACCAAGACTATTCTCGTTAATTTCACCAGTGGACACTTCTTCAGTACAGTAGGTAAGAGTGGGACTCTAGAGTCAGTTGCTTGGGTTTGAATCCTTAGGTAAAATTTTTTTTTTTTTTGACTGTACGCGGGCCTCTCACTGTTGTGGCCTCTCCTGTTGTGGAGCACAGGCTCCGGACGCACAGGCTCAGCGGCCATGGCTCACGGGCCTAGCCGCTCTGCGGCATGTGGGATCTTCCCAGACCAGGGCATGAACCCGTGTCCCCTGCATCGGCAGGCGGACTCTCAACCACTGCGCCACCAGGGAAGCCCCTTAGGTAAATTTTTAAGCGTATGTTCATCATTTTATTCATGAAATCATGAAATTCATACCTATACCTAGAGTTGTAAAGATTTCATACATTAATATAAATAAAGTACATAGCACAATTCCTGGTACACTGTAAGTGTTGTGGAAATGTTTGTTACTATTGTGATTATTTTACTATACAATCTACAAAAATGAACAATGTTAACTTTTTTTTCTTAAAATCTTCTATGACTTCTGTAACATTACTCTCTACAACATCTCTTCAGTATCTCTTAAACTACCCTCTCTTCTCTATCCCACCATCACTGTCTTTTATCAGGACCACAGAAATTTTTGTATAAAATTCAAGATTTCAAATCTGTCTGCCTGCCTCCAGATTTTCTCACTTTCAATCTACCTCCGTGCAAAATCATCCTTATAAAAGCCAACCTAGTCACATTACTTTTCTAATTAAGACCAGATCCTTCAAAGGCTATTGATTCTTACAGAATAATAGTCCAATTTCCTAATGTGTCAAGGACCCTACTTCATCTCCCCTACAACCAATATCATCTCTAATCACTAACCCTCCAATTCATAACTAATTACTTTAATTCCCCCAAAATTTCCAGGTTAGTTTATCTGTTTGTGTACTATACACATACTGTTTCATTTCCCTGGGCTACTTATTTACCTGTCAGACTCCTACTCATCTTTAAATGCTCAACCCAAGAATCACCTCTACTTACAAGTGTCCCTAAAAAAATCTCAAGGAGTTGAATACTATTCTCCTTTGTGCCACCACTTAATACGAAACTTCTATAACAAGTTAGCTGAAATTTCTCACAAACTCAACTACTTTGCAGGATTGGGTGGAAGCTGTTAGCAAAAGTAAAGGAATGAATCTTGGAAAAAAGGTAGGAAACCTGAATACCTCTCCTTCAAGAAAAACTCACAAGAAAAAGAAGATAGAGATTTTGAGTCAACGAAGAGAATAATAGCTATATTAAATAGAGGATAGCAGATGAGTGAAAATATAGATTATAAGTCATGTAAAACACAATATGATTTATCAGTTGCATGTTTTCTTAACTAGTCTAAGAGATCCTTAAAATCAGAAACCATGCCTTTGTCAGTGCCTATCACTGTATGGTACATATTAAGTGCTTAATAAATATTTGATGAGTGAATAAATAAATTTGTTTTCATAATTTGAGTAAAAGTCTATATGGCACATTTTATAGAAACAAAAGAAAGTTATTTTCCAGCATTAGAAACAAGTAAGTAACAACGCCCCACAAAGTCAAACACAGTCCTTATAGAGATGGCAAAAAGGAATCATGAGTCTGTTTCTGTAAAAGTTAGAAATGTTGAATGATAAATTTCATGATTCCCCCAACATAGGTAAATTACCTATTTGGCCAGCAATGACAGGAGGTCTAACAACTAAAAGTATCAGTTTATCAAGCAGAAGATAAAGAAATCGGACCACTGGTTCCAACTGAGATGAATTCAATGCTGCAATACTGCTCTTCAATTCATTTTCTAAGTTATTTTCCATGATTCGCATGTCTCCAATTCGGACTGGGAACATGTGTTCATCCAGAGCATTCACCAGAGCAAAAAACTTATCAAGATAAGGATCCTAAAACAAAGAATGAACAGAGGCACTAAACAATTATAACTTCATACATTCCACAAACTATGGACCACTGATATCTCATATTAATTGATAATACAAAAAAGTACATATTCGTATATACAAACATTGTTTCCAATTAAATACATCTATTCTCAGCTATTATTGTAAAGTAGCCACTTCAAATACTATTGATTACTCAAAAAAACTGTTGATATTAGGATTTCTTTTTCCAGTGTGAGTCTGCCTTATTGTTTTAGAGCTCAATTATTATGGCGAGTGTGTTAGTAACCTACCTGAGCCCATTATTAATTTATTACCTCTTAGCTCCATCCAAACCCACCATCTTTTCCACATTTTGCAATTCTGGAGCTAGACTCTTCAAACTACATTTGTCCTTTGTCAGCTGGCTTGTGATAGGCTCTGACAACAGAGGGTATGGGAAACAGTCTGCTAGGCTTGAGGAGTTAGAAGGGAATCTTCTTCCTCCTGTTTGCTTTCCTAATGGCAGCGAGTAGACGTGCATGCTGTGGCTCAGAGGTGAGGGACATGGGCAGCAGTGGTGGCTCTCACAGTTCCACAGCAGGAGCTCTCTACCAAGCTTCCTCAATACTACAGCATGGCAGGCACTGTGTTCCTGTAGCAGCGGTGTCCTCTCCTCAGAGGTCTGACTGACATCCTTCAAGATCTTGCTCTAGGTTTCTAGGTTCCTTCCTCCCTTACCACTTTCTGCAACTGCTATCTTTGTTACAATCAGAATTCTCTTTTAACCCATTTAGTAGTGAATCACCTTTAACTTAGTTAACAATTATTTATTTGCAGGTTTTCTCCACTCAAATTACTGGCAGTTTCTATCTCCTGACTAAATCCTAACTGCTATTATTTAACCTCCTTCTACACTGATAGAACCACAATCTTATTTAAAGCAGTAATGTGCCTGCTCTTTGAGCCTCCTTTATACCTACAGATGACTGAGTTCTGACCAATGGATGTGAGAAAAAGGCTACTGAAACTCTGGGAAGACTTTTACTTAGTTAACAATGAAAATAAACTTTAAGAAAAGGCAGTAATGCTAAACAACTTCACATTTATAATTTTAATACTGTTCTAATTTTATATGTTTTAAATGAATAAAAATAATTCTATTGAATTCTAACTATATATCCAGTAAATTTCAAAGCACCTACAAGCAAAGTACAAAACATCATAAAAAACATTTATTGTCTTCAATTGATCCTTTAAAAAAGATTATAACACATGATAAAATTATATTACAGAGTTGTAAAATTTTATAAGCTTTTGGGTTTCAGTCACAGGACTGTGAATGTCAGGGGGCTACACACTAGACACTTCCACTCTATTCTTCCTCTACATTCTATAGATTCTAAATCATCTCTATGAAGTATTTTGCCCCAAATCCTTCCTTGTTACATTAAGACAATACATGTATCTA
Organism: Tursiops truncatus; assembly: GCF_011762595.2. Lineage (NCBI taxonomy): Eukaryota > Metazoa > Chordata > Mammalia > Artiodactyla > Delphinidae > Tursiops > Tursiops truncatus. Next base: position 130,654,340 of record NC_047034.1, on the reverse strand, counting down.
CCTGCCTCCATAAAAATAAAGTCAGAAGTAAAACACAAATATATTACCAACACTAGAAAAAGAGAACACTAACAATGATTACAGGATTCAAAAATACATTGAAAAATAATGTATTTATATACTTAAGAAGATATCATGTGATATTAAGAATAATTTTATTAAGGGAAGGAATATATTTAAACAGTATACTATAATGTCAACCTTCTCATTATCAGAAGAATAAGGTCTATAGGAAACATAAGCATATCTAACAACAGAAAAGTAAAAACTCCACTGGAGCATTATTTTACTAGGATCTACCTGCATACTGCTAAATAAAATGTATATACTACCTTTTTGCTGTTTGTTTCTTTGTTTTTTTCTTGGCTGCGTTGGGTCTCCGTTGCTGCGCGTGGGCTTTCTCTAGTTGCAGTGAGCGGGGGCCACTCTTGGTTGCAGTGCACGGGCTTCTCACTGCGGTGGCTTCTCCTGTTACAGAGCACGGGCTCTAGGCATGCAGGCTTCGGTATTTGCAGCACATGGGCTCAGTAGTTGCGGCACGCAGGCCCTAGAGCATGTGGGCTTCAGTAGTTGCGGCACGTGGGCTCAGTAGCTGTGGCGCATAGGCTGTAGGGCACATGGGCTTCAGCAGTTGCAGCACACGGGCTCAGTAGTTGTGGCTCATGGGCTCTAGAGTGCAGGCTCAGTAGTTGTGGCGCACGGGCTTAGATGCTCCACGGCATGTGGGATCTTCCCGGACCAGGGATCAAACCCATGTTTCCTGCATTGGCAGGAGGATTCTTAACCACTGCGCCACCAGGGAAGTCCTTTGCTATTGTTTTAAAACGTGATATAGAGCACCCTGTCTTTTTACTTTCCCTACCTCACTGTGCAGAAAAGAGTTAACATAGCAAGCTTAAGACATTTCAAAGGCCTGCTTACAAGGTTGGTCCTTGGCTGGCATCTGGGAACTTGGATTTCAGGAGGGTTCCCACTGATAGGCGATTGCTCACTATACCTAAACTGTTTGTGCAAACAATATGGTTTATGCTTAATACCTGCTTTCCTTTTGCAAATCTAGGATTTTGGTATGTGTTAGGCAGAGGGTGTCTACGAGACAAGCCTATGGTAAAAACTCTGGGAACTGAGCTTCCCTGGTAGACAACATTTCACATATGCTGTTTCAACTTATCCTCTATGACTCCGTAGGAGAAAACTCTTGGAAGCCTGTGTTCTATTTCATCTAGACTTGACCTCTTTCCCCTTACTTTATTTTTCTTTATATCTTTCACTAAAATAAATCACAGCTGTGAATATGACTATATGCTGAGTCCTGTGAGTTCTGCTAGAAAATAACAGAACTTAAAGGTGGCCTTGGAAACCCCTGCATACCACCCCTTGCCTTTTCAAGTTGGAGAACCCACATATTCTATTTTGAACACCCATCTCTTCTCACTCTACATTTTCTCCCTGGAAAATCACATTCACTAGTACAGTTTCAGCTATCACATTTATTCTGTTACCCCCAATCCTAAACTCCTAATTAATTACAACTGCCTATAGGACATCTTCATCTGAAGTGCCCAGGCACTTCAAACTCAAAAATAAACTCATTATAGCCCCATAATTTATCTCCCTTAGTATGCTCCCAAATTTACTTCTCTCACACTTACTATTTACGTTAGAAATCACCACACACCCTAAATTCTGTGGCATTCAAGGTCCTTCATAATCTTTTACCAGCCTGGTCTTCTATGCTCATATACCATGATTTCCCACATACTTTAAACTGCAGTCACACCAGATTAGTTACCCTTCCTTCGGCAGATTACTGCCTCTTTGCACTTGCTTTTTACCAATTGCATTGTCTACCCTCTCTCTGTATGGTAAATGCCTACTCACCAGTGCAACTCAGTTCCCAGCAAAACAAACAACTCTCTCTCTGTACTTGAAAGGATTTAGTTCATATACCTAACATAATACTAGTTTTATTATAATTATTTTTGCACTTCCCCCTATTTCACTGTAAGGTACTTTAAGGGCAGGCTCTTTCCTTCACAGGTAACAACGTCCCTGACCTCACAGAGTTTACAGTCTAATGGGGGAAAGAACCAATAAACAAAGGATATGAATGCCTTTATATGTACACACACACACACACACACAGTGAGAGAAAGCAAAAGTGCAAGAGCACGCAAGCGAAAATAAGAAGCAGTAAGGAGTGCAGGGTAAGACGATACAGAGTGATGGAGCTGCTATGTTTAAGAGTCACCAGCAAAGGCTTCTCTGAGGTAAGGAGAAGCCTTAATGAAGAGAAGTCAAATGAATGTGAGAAGGAAAAGCATTCCGGCTAAAGAAAGAGTAAATACAAAGGCTTTGAAAAGAGCTTGGCACATTCCAGAAATATAGTGAAAAATATGGTGATCCCTAAGAACCCTTTCCATTTGAAATATCTAAGTCTATGAGAAGTAAAACGAGCTGGATGATGGTTTTTCAACTCTAATTATTCTGCTATGTTCTAGAAACTTAGACAAAAAATCACTGAATTTTCAAAATGAAGTCAATAACATTTTGAAAAGCAAAATATTTGCTTTTGTTCACATTAAATGATATTTTATTGATTCCTTTAAAAAGTAACTTCCAAACCTATACATTTTTAACTGATATATAGTCTCATAAATCTTATAGCAGACAAAACTGCTTTAAGTTCTAGACAAAATGTTCAATTCATTTAAGTGAAATTTGATCACAAAAATTATTAAAACTCACTTACCTGTGTATGGATAGATGAAACAGCAACAACTTCAACATTAAAAACACCTTTGTGATTATCTACCCATTTCATGCCAGGCAGAGGAACCTATAAGATATTGAATACAATGACCACAGATGCTTAACTTGATTATGAATTCTGAAACAAATGTGAATTATGAAAAAAAATTACAATATCTCAATGAGAAAAAATACTGTGGAAATATATTTTATGCACTACAAATAAATGTAGAATTTATATTTTGTTCTTATTAGAAAAATCAATATGTTTCCTACAAGAGAAGTAAAAGGCTCAAGGAGCAAAAGGCAGAAAATATACACTCAAAATTCTATCTTCCCAGAAACATATACCTTTATATCATTCCAGATCTTCCCTTATGCATATGTATTTTTAAATACACCCTTACATAGGTGATATATCAAACATATTATATTGAAACCTGTTTTTCACCTATTACATTGTGAATCTCTTTTCATGCCAATAACTTCACATCTACAATATCTTAATGGCTTAACAGTATTCTATTTTCTTTATTTTAAACACTTCTATTATGTTTTAATTGGGCTTTAAAATATTCATAAGCAAAGGAAGTCTATTGTTTTAAGGATTAGAAAACATTTTTTTCTGATATAAATTGCTAGCAGTGTTAATTAAAATCATATCACAAAAATTATTTTTAAAAGGGAGTACATCAGTTCTCTCTATTCTTCCTGCTGAGTACAGCTAGAAACCCTGAACATGATACAGAAAATAAACATAAAGACTGAAAGGGGAGAGAAGGATGCAGACGGGCTAGGGACCTCAGGATAAAAGGAACTATAAGGCAGTGTTTCCTGGGTTTTAGTTTTGCCTCATGTATCCTGGGCTAGTTGCTAGAGAAGCTGGCAACCCAGAATTGCCAAAAGAAACAGACCAAAAAAAAACAAAACTCCAGGAAAAGCCTGCTCCCTCTAGTCAAATGCAACAATTGCCCTAATCTGGCCAAACACAAGGAAACGAATCACAGCCCCATTCCACCTCCACAGGCTGAGTGAGGGGCCTAGGTGTCCACCCTCAGCTGGCTATAATGAAGTTCCTCAATCCCTAACCCACCCTCACAAATACTGTCTGGTATCAGAGAAGACAGAGATGGGAACTGGTCCCAGTCCACTGATAAAAAGTACCTCCACTAATTGTGGGGTTAGTGGAGGCCAATCAGGGAAAAGTAACAAGTTTCCCCCTCACCCTCACAGCCAGGGAGGTGTCAACTGAGGCCCGAAATCCTACCTCCACCCAATAATAAGCCACCCCCAACCCAACGCGGAGTGGGGAATGTGAATCTTTACCTCCACCTGGCAACAGGACCTCCCCCTACTGCTAAAAACACAAGACTTATGTAAGATCTAGAGTCATAACATAATACCCAAAATGTTCAGGATATAACAAAAAATCACACGTCATACCAAGAACCAGAAAAATGTCAACTTAAATGAGAAAAGACAATCAACAGACAGCAATATTTAGATACTGGACAGATCTGACAAGGAGTTTAAAACAGCCATCAGGGGAAAAAAAAAAGCTCCACAAGCAATTACAAACATCCTTGAAACAAATGACAAAAATAGAAAGTCTCAGCAAAACAAAACAAAACAAACAAACAACAATATATACATATACATATATAGGAAGATAGGATTTCTTTCCCATGGTTTTATATTGTTATTATATGAAGAAAATAAAACCAAATAAAGGAAGTTTCCTATTACAAAATTCAATACTAAGTAGGTAAGAAATTCAGTATCTTTACTGAGGCAAATAATACAGGTATTGAAACTTTAAAAAAGAAACAAACGCTGGTGGAGTAAATTGAAACTACTCAGCACACGAAAGAGTACTAGCTCTTTCAACCCAAAACACTCATTTTCAGCTTTAAAAAAAGGACATCCAAATAAAATGTGAACACATACTTCTTTAAAAACAGTCTGCAGCATCAATATCTTCTGGGCACTTGAAGAAATGTAAATAATCAAGCCCCAGCCCAGACCTACCTCATCAGTAACTCTGGGAGTAAGGTTAAACAACTGGTGTTACTACAAACACTCCAGGTGATTTTGATGCATGCTAAAGTAAGAACTACTCTCTTAAAATATTCTAACAAATAGTGTGGCAATAGGAATGGCATAATAGTAGCAGACACTTCTTTAGCACTTTTCATGTGCCTGGTACCATTCTAAATGTTCTACGTACGATTAATCATTCAGTCATCAACATAACCCAATTATTGTAGGCATTAATTATTCTCCTCAATTTACAGATAAGAAAATTCAGGCAGAGAGACTATCTTAATCAGCTCGGTTTGCCACAACAAAATGTCATATACTGGGTGGCTTAAATAACAGAAATTTATTTTCTCACGGTCTGAAGACTAGAAAAGTCCAATATCAAGGCGCACCATGGTTAGTTTCTGGTGAGAACCCCTTCCTAGCTTGCAGATGACCACCTTTCACTATGTCCTCACACAGCCAAGAGAGCAAGCTCTCTGGTGTCTCTTCTTACAGAGCACTAATCCCAGCATGAGGGCCCATCCTCATGACCTCATTTAACCTAATTACCTCCCAAAGGCCCCATCTCCAAATTCTATCACATTGGGGGTTAGAACAATTTAGTCCACAGCAGAATAAGAAACTCACCTGAGGTCAGTGGGAGCTGGGAGTGAAACTTTGGATATTATGTTATACTGCCTTTCAAAGGTATATGAGATTAGAAAAAAAATCAACAACAAAAAAACTTTCATAATCCCACACCCCTTTGAGAGCTAAATTTGGTATATATTTTCCAAACAATTTCCACCCAGTTGCTGATGTATCTACATATTGACTTTGGTTGTCAAGACATTATTTGTTTGTTTTTATATTTTTATTACAAATGTCCCATTGGGATATTTAAATCTATATCACTCCTCTTAACTACTGTATCATTGTATGGCTGTACAAAAATTTAATTAAACAAACCCTTGGTAGACATCCAGGTAATTTCCATTTTTTACTTTTTGCTAATACCAATAATCCTGTAATTTTCTTCTTTAAATTCATACAACAAATATTTACTGAAGTCTCTACACAGTTTTCTAGGTACTAGGGTTTCATGATAAACATAACATCTGCTCTCAGGGAGCTTACTACCCATTTCTTGTAGAAAAAAAGAAAATAAGAATTTCAGATAGTGATAAGTATTTAGTAAATAAAAATGGATTAAAAATGATAGACTGTATTAGCAGTGTGGAGGAAGGAAGGGTTGAAAATTCATGGAGTGAGGGAAAGCCCCTCTGAGGAAGTGCTATTTGAAATATATAATGAAATAAATATAATGAAAAGACTCCAGCCATGAGGAGATCAGGAAGAAGAAAGACAAAATTCAAAGACTGAGAGGCTGGAAAAAATTTGGAAGAAGCTGTAAGTACGGAACAAGGGGTGTGGTGGTAGTAGAAGATGATGCTGTAGAAGTGGAAGAGCCCAGGTCTTTCAGAGATTTCCTGTAGGTTGCAGGAAAAAAGATCTAGATTATATTCTAAGTACAATGAAATTCCGAAGGAACATTTTATTTTGATAATAAACACTAAATCTTAGTAATATAATGCTGAATGAAAAAAGCAAGTCTCAGAGGATTATTTATAGCATAACCTTTTCATTAAATTCATAAAATAAGCAAAGTAAACAATGTATTCTTTAGGCACATATATACCTCAATTAAAAAGTAGTTTTAGAGATTTCCCTGGTGGTGCAGTGGTTAAAAATCCGCCTGCCAATGCAGGGGACACGGGTTCAAGCCCTGGTCTCGGAAGATCTCACATGCCGCGGAGCAACTAAGCCGGTGCGCCACAACTGCTAAGTCTGTGCTCTAGAGCCCGTGAGCCACAACTACTGAGCCCGTGTGCCACAACTACAGAAGTCCACGTGCCTAGAGCCCATGCTTCACAACAAGAGAAGCCACGACAATGAGAAGCGCGCGCACCGCAACGAAGGAGCAGCCTCCTCTCTCCGCAACTAGAGAAAGCCTGCACGCAGCAACAAAGACCCAGCACAGCCAAAAATAAATAAATAAATTTATTTTTGAAAAAAAAGTAGTTTTACCGGGGGGGTGGGGGTGGGAGGTGATTGAGATTGGGAGATTGGGATTGACATATATACATTAATATGTATAAAATAGATAACCAATAAGAACCTGCTGTATAAAAAAATAATAAAATTAAATTTAAAAAATAAAAGATTCTATGGGGAAAAAACCTTACAGAAAAATGGTCTGAGGGTATCTCAGTCAAAAAAATAAATGGCCTCTCACCCACTTTATTTCTGACCCACATAGGCTGAGATCAGCAAGGAATTCTTTTCCTTACCATACAGACCATTTATACTCAGTTTTATTTTACCCCAACTCTGTAGTACTTTTTTTAAATCATTTTTTTCTCCCTAATATTTTACTTCTTTGCTTGTTAACAACTCTCTTTGCAGCTCCACGTTTCTTATTCTCAAAATCTGATTCCTGGCTTACCCCCCTGCCCCCACCTTCCCAGAAATGATTGGAAATACAGGTGTATAACCAACTCAGAAGATTTTTTTTTTTTTTAAGTTCAGTACATGAAACCTCCAAACACATCTGGCCATTCACCATTCCAGACATTTTGGTAGGTGTTGATTTGCCCCTAATATTTTGATGTTTGTAATACACTAAATTCTCCATTAATCAGAATGGAATATTCTGGTTAAATTTCTAAAGAAGATACTTTTCTTTTCTTTTTTTTTTTTTTTTTTGTGGTACGCGGGCCTCTCACTGTTGTGGCCTCTCCCGTTGCGGAGCACAGGCTCTGGACGCGCAGGCTCAGCGGCCATGGCTCACGGGCGCAGCCGCTCTGCGGCATGTGGGATCTTCCCAGACCGGGGCACGAACCCGTGTCCCCTGAATCGGCAGGCGGACTCTCAACCACTGCACCACCAGGGAAGCCCAAGAAGATAAACTTTTTAATAAACTTTTGCTCTTGCTGGAAATAAAAAAAAGTAGTTTTAAGAGGCTAGTTTTCAAAACAATGTGAATGTACTTAATACCACAGAACTGTACACTTAAAAATAGTTAAAGTGGTAAATTTTATGTATATTTTACCACAATTTTTTTTAAAGTCTAGCTTTTTGTAGTTAGAAGGAAGAAGAGTATGGAGTAAGGGAGAAGCACATAAGTGATGTAAACTATTGTCAGTGTTCTAGCTCTTGGATTGGGTGGTGGATTCATAAGTGTGTATTATATTATTAAATAAAATAACAAAAAATTGAAAAGTATAACTATCCTCAGGTGTAACCACTGTTAAATTCAAAAATATCCTATATGCTGATCTTTGCATACCTATGCAAATAGAGATGATAAACTGCCATGCTAGTCTATATGTCAATCTTGTATGAATCTTGTAAGCATGAATCTGCTCCCTGGAGCCCAATAAACACTAATCCTGAAACGCTGATGACACTGAACTGAGATAAATTCACTAGAATCACTCTGTTGAGGCATATTGGGGGGCCAAGGTTTGCCTCTCACCATAAAGTTCCAACAGTATTCAACAAGAATGAGTCCAGTTTGGGACATTTTATGTCTGAGATATCTACAGAACATCCTGGCAAAGACATCACTAGGCTTTTTAATTTACCAGACAAATAACTGGCAAGAAATGAGTGAGCAGAGATGCAGATTTAAGATTCATCAACTAGCAGTAGGAGTCAAGAGCATCTTGGTCCTCTTGTAAGTTACATACTACACCACTCTGAGAGTACTGTTCACAGAACTGCAGTCAGTGATCCTGCCTGGGAAGAGCGCTTACAGGTTCAGAGTGAAAAGAACATGAAAACTTAAGGGGGAAACACCAGAAAACCAAGAAAATGTGGTGAAACAAAGCCAACAAAGGTTCACCTTCCTTTTTACCCAGTTTTAAGAAGAAAATGATCCATTTATCACTGAAAATTACCACTGAGTGAAATATAATAAAGCAATAGTTCACTAGTTACAGAAATTAGTTTCTCAGTACCTAAGTGTGATTATATGGCAAGCTTCATATTCTAAGGTCCAAAGAACTGTTGAAGTTAACACATATCAGAAGTTCTCTGACTTTCTGAATCAAAGACAGCTCAACCTCAACCAGGAAAGTGAATACAAAATTGCATTAAGCAATGACCTATAAAAGTCAAATATTTAAGTATTTATCTCTCACTTGCTTTAAATTAAGCACTAAAATTAATATATACTATGCTTTAAATATAATAATGGGGCTTCCCTGGTGGCGCAGTGGTTGAGAGTCTGCCTGCTGATGCAGGGGACACGGGTTCGTGCCCCGGTCCGGGAGGATCCCACATGCCACGGAGCGGCTAAGCCTGCGCATCCGGAGCCTGTGCTCCGCAACGGGGGAGGCCGCAACAGTGAGAGGCCCGCGTACCGCAAAAAAAAATAAAAAATAAAAACAAAATATAATAATGATGCTAAGAATATATACTGTTCTTTTAATATAGTAATTAAAATATACAAAAGTTTAAGCACTTAATCAGGTAGTTTAATCTCACATATCAATCAGCCATACTATGTATCTATAGTCAAATCCAAATTATCACCATATTCTTTATATATGAACATACACGTTGTAGCTAGAAGAAAACCATCAGCCTCCCCCTTTAGAAAGGTGACCTCGAATCTGCAAATCAATTAAGAACAAATCTATAACTTCCATAAAATTATATTTTCTTTTAAAATATTTCCTTTTGGGGGCTTCCCTGGTGGCGCAGTGGTTGAGAGTCCACCTGCCGATGCAGGGGACACGGGTTCATGCCCCGGTCCAGGAAGATCCCACATGCCGCGGAGCGGCTGGGCCCGTGAGCCATGGCCGCTGAGCCTGCGCGTCCGGAGCCTGTGCTCCGCAACGGGAGAGGCCACAACAATGAGAGGCCCGCGTACCGCAAAAAAAAAAAAAAAAAAAAAAATATCCTTTTGAAATACGATGCTACCCCTGACAGAAGACTAATTTATTTTACTGAAAAGATATGTTCCTGGAAAACTGAATGAAAGATTTGGGGGTTGGGGGGTTTCTGTCCTATTTCTTTCCTACGGTCTTTATTCATTCATTTAATAAATATTCATTAACTGTCTACTATGAGCCAAGCACTATTCTAAGCACTGGTAGATACAGCAATGCATAAGAAAGACAAAGTCCTTAACCTCATGGAGCTTATACTCTGTAGACAATAAACAGATAAACAAAGATATATGAACTATAAAGTCAGTGGTAAGTTTTTTTTTTTTTGGCTGCGCCCCACGGCATGTGGGATCTTAGGTCCTGACCAGGGATCAAACCCAAGCCCCTGCAGTGGAAGTGCCGAGTCTTAACCACTGGACTGCCAGGGAAGTCCCAGTGATAAGTATTATGAGGATAAGCAAAGGGATAAAAAGCGATGGAGGCTGCTACTTAAAACAAAGTAATTATAGATGACTTCTCTGAAGAGGGGATATTTGAGTGGATATCTGAATTAAATAAGAAGCAGGTCTTGTGATAGAGCATTGCCAGCAAAGGAAAGTACAAACAGCCTGAGATGGGAATGTGCTCTTCATGTATGAGGAACAACAAAGGCGCTGTGCTATATAGTCAGGGCAGAATGACAGAGAATGGTGAGAAAGGAGGTCAGAGCAGTAGCCTTACATTGCCTTTTTTTTTTAATTAAAAACAATATAAATTTATTTGTGAAAACTTTTAAAGTTCTATAATGAAAAATAAATGCCACCAGGAGAACATTCACAAGACACATTTCAGATTAATGGTTACAAACAATTGTAGTCAAAGCATTAAGAGACATTGGTAATCATCATGTAACCGTTCTCTCAAAAGGCACTTTGGTTTTTGAACAGTGGCTACTGATTCTTGATTGAGATTTTCCCAATGTTTTTGTTTCTTTCAAGTCACATATGTCATCATCAAAGCTGCTAATGTCCCTTGGAAAATAATATTATTACTTCACTATATACATACTTAGAGAGAGAAGAAACAGCAAGTTTGAGAAAACTATCTTTGTAATGAAAAGCCCATTTCATTCAAACTGGAGAATTTCAATGTGAGAGAAACTGACCTCAGGAGACAGTACAGAATAAGCCTGTGGCGGTTTTTCCAGTGAGACCGGTAGGCAAAACTGCCCAGTCTTTAATCGTCCATTCTGAAGCATCGGTATCCACTTTTAAATAAAAAGGAAACAATATTAATTTAAATATGTTTGTTATAAAAGTAATTACTTGGAAAATCTGTTTTAAGAACTTGGTATGAGCCAAATTCATTTCACATCACTAAACACCAAGGGGATTTAATTATCAGGTAATAATAATAGGTTTTCATAATTCCTCTAAAGAAGTTTCCCCAACAATATTTAAGGAGGATCCCCAAAACATTACCAGCTAACTATGCAATACTTAAATCTATAGCAGGTCCTCATTATCCAAGGGAAAGTTGGTAATAGAAAGTAGAAAAGGCCACAAAGTGAATCAATTTTAAACTGGGGTAATAGTGTCAATGTAAATAGGGAAAGAAAGATTTGATTAGATAAGAATGTTGGAAACAAAACTAAGAAGTATGACATAAACTTATTTTCTTACATTTAGCAAAAATTCATGTCATAAGCTGAAGACAAAAGATATGTATCAAATGTTAGTTTTTCTCTTTTAGGTGAAGGCATGCCTTTCTGACAAAATTGTGGTAGCACACTCTGATGTATTCATCTTAGGTTTACTTTTGTGATTCAATAGTAATGATTTTCAAAAAATACTCAGGCGTTTTAATTGCTTTAATTAAGACAATTAAAAAGGGTTTTAATTGCCAAGGGTCTCTTCTAATCATTTTACGTTCAAACCATTTTCTTCCGAAGAACGCTTAAAACTGTTACATTTACATCTCTTTTAATCATTTTACGTTCAAACCATTTTCTTCCGAAGAACGCTTAAAACTGTTACATTTACACAGTACTGTTGGGTAAATATACAGTAATCAGGACCAACACCTAAGTGTTTACACATGTTAGTTAGTTAATTAATGACACTGGTTAACTATATTGAGAATTTTCTTGTTATGATGACCCTTCCTAACGAACATGGGGAATCAGATAAGGAATACTCAAATAATAATGAACACCAATTATCTTAAATATTGTTAATTATATTTAAGATCAAAGGGCTAAATATTTAACAAAATATACTTACCGTGTATCCAACAGGAGTTTCAAGAGGAGTATTTTGTTTTTGTTGACAACTAACATGATAAAAAGTAAAAAGCAAGTGATGATGGTCAGTTAAAGTAGCAGGGAGTTTAACCTTGATTTCTTCATGAAAATCAGGAGACCTTCATACAAAAACAAAACAAAACATCAATAGTCAGTAATGTGTTCAAAATAAACAGTTATTGCATTTGTATGTTTGAGTAATTTTAAAATTAATTTCAGGATTCATGCTTAATTTTTCTTCTAGTCCAAAATATTTTTATTTCCAAGCTCTTAAGTAAAGTAACTAACCCCTACTTCCAGATGAGGGAGCTGCCACTGTTTCTGAAATTTCTCATCCCATTTTTATTAATGGGTTGAGTAATCCTACTATTTGAAAATTCATTAATAATCACCACCTTGATGCTGAAATCTTCATTAGATTGGAAACTGTATAAGAGAAGAGACTAGGGCAAGGCTTTCTATATTTATAAACCAATTTGGATACATATTACATAGAAAAAAAATAATGAGCTTTTATAAGTGTATATCTTATAACCATACCATAGAAAAACATTTTTCTGTTATAGGAGTACAGCTTCATAGTAAGACTAAATTGTATTATCCTTTTGTTAAAAAAAATAAGAAAGAAAGAAAGAAAAAAGGAATCTTTAGACAACTTGGTATCAAGATGGGCTCTCTATGCAATGTCTTATATCTATCATTCCATTGCTAAAGAAATAAATGTTACCTAAACATGGACAGTTGTGTATTGACTGACAGCTTTACAAAAAAAAAAAAAAAAAAAAAAGGACAAGGAAAAGAGAAAAAAGAAAAGAAAAAAATCAGGGAATCCCCACAAATTGCAATGTGCCCCACCCTTTAGAAGGGCTCCCAGCTACTAAGGAATACAACAAATATCATATTTGATCAAACCAATGGCACTTGCATCTCAATATTCATTGAGAGTGGGCCCTAAGAGCATTTTTATAAGATAGCATGGCTGCTATTTATGATATAGACCTAAAAGGGATAGAACCTTAGCATCCCCATCTTCCATATTCAGTTAGTATCTCTCTGTTGTATTCAATAAAAATACAGCCAAACCATATAGTTCCAACTACCTTTAAAGTGAAGCCCATCCCACCAGTTAGGGATTTTTCTCTGATGCTAAATATGTCAAATATTCTTCCATCTCAAATAAGCCTCAAAAATGCTAACAGGTGTAGATCTGATCACAGAAAAATTAAGTGGCATAAGGCTTTTAATACCCGTAAGAAAGGTAGCTAATGCTAGCCATCTGAGAATTTGATGACTTTGGTGAATAAAAGATGCTATATAGATCTTATTACTGATCTCACTAATCACCACTGAGTTACGAGAAAGTTGAATTTACTAGTAATGTTAGACTGTATCATTTTAATTCTACTAACGCTAAGAGCAACAAAATAAAGACCTAGCCACAAACTGAGATACTTTTAGAAAATACAACCTTCTTTATAAATATCTTTTCTGGCTTCTAGTGCTTTAGTTCATCTCTTTCCTGAAATCATATTATGTAAAGGCTCTTATGGAAAATTAAACATCTACGAGTTATTCATCAACAAGTATTTTTAATTACCCACCATTAGGCTAAGCACTGTGTTACTTTTGTGGTGGTTTTAAAGATGAACATAAGAAAAATAACCCTCAAAAATATATAATTCAGTAGAAATATAAGTAAGACACACATATATCAATAGCTATGCTATAAAGCAGGGGTTGGCAAACTATGGCCACAGGCCAAATCCAGTCCACTACTTCATCTGTAAAGCCTACAAACTAAAAATGATTTTTATATTTTTAAGTGCTTAAAAAAATTCAAAAGAATATTTCACTTGAGATATTAAATGAAATTCAAATTTCAGGGTCCATAAATAAAATTTTATTGGAAGACAGCCATGCCCATTTATTTGCAATTTACTGTACATGGCTACTTTTGCACTACAACAGCAAGGTTGAGTAGTTGCAAGAGACCAGATGGCACACAAGGCCTAAAATATATACTATTTGGCCCTTTTTAGAAAAGTTTGCCGACCCCTAGTGTACAGCATATAAGGTTAAGTGCTTCAAGAACAGAGCTGAATTGATTACTTCAAGTTTTAGATCAGGGAACTGTCATTTAGGAAGAGATATATGATATGGGCCTTAAAGTATGAGTAGGAGTTCAATTAGAGGGAACTAGTATTACAACAGAAAAAAGATCCAAGAAAGGCCCAGAAACAGGACAGCACAAGATATGCTTGGTAATGAGGCAGAAATACAATCATCAAGATGTAAAAGACGATTGTATATTAGACAAAATAAGAAGGAAGGCAAGAATGTCTTACACTTTGAGTCAGAGCAACTGGAAAAATCGTAGTACGATTAATAAAAATAAAGAGTCAGACAGCGATTGGCTTAGGAAGAGTCGACAACAAATACATGGAAATTGAGAAGGCAGCAGGCACTCGAATGAATACGTCTAAAAGGCCACTGAAAATACACATCTGTATCTCAGAAAGAAGGTTATGAGAGAAAATAAACAGTGCGAACAATCCACATAAATGTAAAAGTAGTAGTATTTTCATTGAATGTAACTCTGGAAATACATATAAGATTATTTAGGGAGAGAATATTATAGAAAAAGAAGGATAAAGGCAAAACTTTCGTATTTTGTGTGGAAGGCCTATGTTTTAAAGAAAAAGAAAAATTAGAATAATTACTATTAAAAAAAAGTGTTCAAAGGGATAAAAGGAAACCAAGAGAGGGTCATAAAATAAATATGAGAAAGAAAAGCTTTAAGGAGGGTAAGGAAAAACCATGCTACACAACAGCACTGAAGAAAGACTTTTTTTTAAGTATAGAAAACAAATTTTGTGGCAATAAGAGATGGAGCCAATGAAACAGAAGACTGATGATGCAAGAAAAGGAATAACTGATGGAGTCACATCCTAAAGAGCCTGGATAAGGTCGTTTTGAGAGCAGAGATGAAAAGATCCACACTGAGGAAGGTGTGCGCCATTACCACCTTTGAAACAGAGGAAAGGCAGATCTGCATGGAGACAATTTGAGGTGAAGAGCATAGAAGTTGATAGATCTCAAGTTAGATGGTCTCAATCAACTTCATAAAGTAGGAACACTAGAGTTAAAGCAAACAGAAAAGAAGTAGGAGCTAGAGAAAGGGGAAGAAAAGCTTACAATAGCTACTGCCAAATGGGAGAGAAGGTAAAAAAGTGACAACAAAAAAATTTACCAAAGAACAGAGGGGCCAAAAGAAGATAAAATGCGATAAAATAAATTACTGTAGCCCCATCATATGATAAAATAACATCAATTTGTGGCAGCCCTGATTGGCACAATTTTGTGTTTTTTCTCCAATAGCATTCGATAATCAAAACAAAAGAAGGGGGAGAGGGAGGTGAACGAGGGGGATGGGGAGGGAGGGCAGGAGGAAGAGGAGGAGGGGAAAGAAAGCAGAAGTTAAAGCTTATCCAGAGTTAACAATCGATTCCTAAAGAAGTAAAAGGGAAAGTCACTGAGTCGAAGATTTATTGGATGTTGCACCAATTTAACTGACTAATGAGTGCAAGCTTAGTAAAGAGTTAAGTAAAACTACAAAGTGTCAGGTGAAAATAACAGGGAAAGACCAAAGGACCAGAGGCCATAATGATAATCAATAACAATATAATAAAAATGAAAGGATCAGAGAATTTGACAGAAAAGATGTTTTGTGCATAAAGTCTTATATTTGAGATGTCTACGGAGAGAATGTGCATCTACAGGTTGAAAATTATAACTTTGATGTCAGCTGTCTTGAATTTGCACATCCAGTGCAGCAAAGCATTTGGTAAACACACTAACGTGAGTGCTAACAATGCCACTGAGAAGTGAGAAACTTTGAAAGAAATATTTGAATTCAGTACCTGTTATGATATACTACGGCTGTATAGGCTTCCTTTGAAAATTCTGAACAGCTAGATTTACCAAAGATTACCTGTAACAAATAACAGCATGTTGAAACTTTGTTGTAATAAATGCTGGATGTTTCAAATCTATGTAAGAATTTGTCTGATTTAATAACTGAGAACAATGGGCAAAATAAGCCCAATGAAGAACAATGTGCCTATACGTTCAATTGCTTAACTGTAAATTTCTTTTCAACTATAGACCCATCTGACATTCAAACATTCAAAAAGTTTCTATCCATTATATTTATATCTATTGGGCAATAAGGTACATTTCTTTCCTTTTTCTTAAAGAAGGTAAAGAATTCATTTTAAAATCTAGATGTAGCACATCATTTGGAATTTACATAAGAAATATGATCCTAGAATGGTGGCATATAACTACTATATAAATTGGTAGATTCTCCACTAAAACAACAGTCATTCTGAACGTCAAATATAAATTATTTATAAATGATATTAAAATACTCTAATTTAGGTCAAGCTATGTACCCTTTAACTTCCAGTACTCCCTGCAAGCTACTCTACAATGGAAGAGGAGCTCCATTCTTATATTCTTATTTATGTGTTTGTTTTTTTTCAAATCCACCACATTAAAAAAAAATACACTACTACTACAATACTTTGGAGAAGGTTTAGAGGTAAAATAATTCAGTCTTGTATATCTGCCTCTCGAATTCTACCAAGCAATACTATGGTTAATTAGGGCAGCAGATTACATAAATGGCTTAATGATGTCAAGGTCATAGCTATGATTACTATGTGACAGGCTTACAATGTTATCTAGTCATAGATTAAACTTCTAAGTCTGGCCAGTCATCTCTACACATGCATGAATACGTATGTGGACATGTCATCACACTTCTATCACACAACTGGTAAAACAACTCAAAGTTTACTCCTTATACAAAGGGGTTAAGTTGCACCATCCTTAAATAAAAAGAACATAACAGATATCTGTGTTTCTTTTTGCAACATTTCAAGCAGGTCCTTTTATTTTAAGGGTATGCAAAAGTGTAATAATTATGACTCTCCTGTATATGTCTAATTTCATCAATTTCTAAGACTACCTTACTATGTTTTTATAAAAATGCTGTTCCAGTGCCAAAATTATGAAGTTTATGATTTTATCATATCAACATTGTATGATCAAAAAGTTATCTTAAGATTCATTTGGACAGTCTTCATTTTTAAAAAAATAAGCAAATATAATGTGTCTGTGTTTATACATTATTTCAAACCAGCCACTCACATAAACATAAAAGCATTATATTTTCATATCACTAATAATACACAAGAGAAAGGAATGCAGTACCTTTTTTTCCCTCTGAGAAGCTATTGTTTTTCAAAAAGTAACTTATTTTCATAACATGCAATGATATAAAGTGAAAAGTGTTCCTTTGACCATTTAACATGTATTTTTAATCATTCATCAACATAGACTGAGCATCAATTATGCCAAGCACTATGATAGGCAAGATACAGATATGAGTAAGACATGGTCCTTGCCCTCAAGGAGCTCACAGTCTAGTGGTTGAGATAAAGAAACAAGCATATAACCATAAAATGAAACAGCCCATAAAAAAAGTAAGAAGACACTAAGGTAGCACCAAATGAAGGAGTGGTATAACTGCCGATATGGCTGGACGCAGCTGGGGCTCTGTAGAGGAGGCTATATGTATGCTAAGACAAGGAAGAGTTTGTTAGGCAAAAAATAAAAACAAATTATTTTACATATACTACATTTGTCATAAGCTCAAATTCATATGGCCATTCACATATAGGATAACAGAGCCATCTATTTTCACAATCCAGCATCTTTTCATTGACTATGGTTAGTGCATTCATTCCTTCGGCAAAAATGAAGAGCTAGTAAAAAGCATGAAATGCTCATTCCAAACCTCAAAAATAAATTCTACATTTATTGAACAAATATTTATTCAGCATGTATTACATGCAAGGATCTGGAACAGCTGCCATAGAAGAATACAAAGATGAATAATTTGTGCTTGCTGCTATCAAGATCTATAAATGTTGATGAAACTGAGGCTACAGTGGAAAGGAAAATATATAGTTTTCTTAGTAAGTATTGTAGAAAATCAAAAGAACTTGATTCAAATGACTGCCATAGAAGGCTAAAATAAAACTCTGTAAACAGTGCACCTGTTCTTAGCGCATTTTCATTCCACTAGGGTTCTTTCAGAGGTTGCACATCTACAGTGATAGATGAGCTCCTACTCCGTAAATTGAAAATCTACTTTCATGGAACCTGAATTTACTAGTGTCCCACAAATCCTAAATGACAATGTGGGCAGTCAAGAACCTCCCCAATCTAGCCTCAATCTACTATTCCTGACTTATCTTGCATTGCTCTGGCTCACTGGCAACTCACCACTCTACCTCTGTTGAAGGACATTCTCCAACTTGAATTGCTCTCCTTTCCCCACAGTCTAGACAGATCCACTGCTATGAACATTTTAACCACCTTTGAGGCATTCTCTCCTTCCTCTGAACACCTATACCTTTGAAACCCTATACTACCAATCTTCTAATAATTAGCACATACCTTGGTTATCAATATTGGCTGCAAAATGTAATCCCTTGGGGAGATTTAAAAATACTGATATCTGCCTGGTATCCCACCCCAGAGATTATAATGTAATTGGAATGGGATTGTCTGGGCATTGGTATTTTTAAAAGCTCCCCAAGTGAGTGTAAAATGCAGCCAAAGTTAAGAACTACTGCCAGAGTTTCTCAACAAAGATGGTAAGAACCATGCAAATTAGAATCACCTGGGGGGGCATTTTCAAACTATACCACAACCCCATAATACTACCCACCACTTTCCACCTCCCTTACCTGGCCTTTCATTCTAAAGGCCGGGAATCAGGATCACAGATGGAAGCGTAGAGAAGAGGTATCTGCTCTGTTAAGAGTACCCTAGGTGATTCTGATCTGGCCCTCTTCTGAAGTTCATTATTTTAAAATTTTATGTATTCTGAATATCCTCTAGATTATGTCTTATTCATCTTTGTATCTCTGGGAGTGCCTAGCATATACCAAGTCCTCAATAAATAAGACTTCAAATAAACTCATTACTACCTGTACAGGAAGTAATGAAGTCTGAAATTTTGTTTGCAAGATCACATTCATTTCCAGTTCAGAGCTGCCAACCAAGTGATTACCTTCCCTGCCCCCAAAAAGGTCTATTTGAACCGTATATGAAGAATAGCAAATGTAAAGAACATTTCTTACCGGCATGGCATTGCTAGGATCCTCCCCATACATAAACTGGACTTTAACTGTTATATTTCTGGCAGAACCTTGACGGTTGGCAAAATTGAGACTCTGAGGGTATACGTAGAGAAGGTTTCTGTGAAGGCAATAGTATACATGATAGTGAATACATATCTAAAAACACTATGTATCACTACTACACACCACAAAAGAAACAGATGAACAAATATTGAATCATTAGCATTTGCTAGACACTATGCTATTTTCACATACAATGTTTGATTTGATCCTTAGAGCAGTCATTCAAACAGACAGCAATCAAATATATCCCCCTTTTGCAGATGAACTGAGGCCCAGAAAAGTTAAGAGATTTTCACATACAATCAAATAAGTGGCAAAGCCGAAATGAGAATACAGTTCAGTCAGACTTAAAAATGCATGTTCTTTCCTCTAGAAGAGGCTACTGGGAAATAAACAAGTATGAACAGAAACATTATTAAGAAGTTAAAAGACAGTTCTAATATTATCTTAGTTTCTCCAAGCAGATATAAATAGGATGACATTTAGAAATCAGGCTTTTTGTATAAATGTGATCAAGGTTTTAAGAGGTATAATATTCTACATTATTATTCAAAAACACATATGATAATACGGTACGTATAACAGTATTAGGTAGTTACTATGAGAAAATCACATACTACTCTACAATTATTCGACTTCATGTCCAGTTGCATCTTACACAGCTTTAATAGTCCCTGCTGCCAACACAGAGATGAGAAATAATTCAAGGAAAGGCACCAAAAGAGAGGGCTTAAAAAAAAAAAAAAGATTGAGAGTTACTTTACCTAAAAACTAGTGTTTGCTCAGAGCTGATGAACAAGACTTCAAGCATAATAAAACCCTCCTCATCAACTGCTAGGACAATGAAAATAGGTCTAAATTTTCTAGAAGGTGGTAGAGCAATATAGGAATTTTAAATGAACATACGCTTTGACCCAACAAACCCACCTCTAGTCTAAGGAGAGAACTGCACATACGTACAAATGGGTGTGTTCAAAGAAATGCATGACATTTTTTATATTAGGAAATAATTATAAAGAAACATGTTCATCAGTACTGGACTAATTAATTAAGATATATTAAAAGAAGAATACATTTCAGAGTCCCAAAAAATGACAATATGCAGCAGTATTTATTAATGCAGAAAGAGATACCCAGCATGTTGGATGAAAAAAAGGTTGCAGGGCAGGATGTATAGTGGCATTAACCTATTTACGGAAAACTGTGAAGAAATAATGGCTGAAAACTTCTCTAATCTGAGGAAGGAAACAGACATCCAGATCCAGGAAATTCAGAGAGTTCCAAATTAGATGAACTCAAAGAGACCCACACCAAGGCACATTATTATTAAAATGTCAAAAGTTAAAAACAAGATAAAAAGAGGTAAAATATATCACACATCTAATGGCACGGAAATACCTATAAACAAGACCATTTCAAAACAATGCTGTGTTGTGAGAGAAGTATGCAGAAGCTATGGGAGGAACAGACAGGTACTTAGTTGATCATGGAGAAGTCTTTTCATCTACTCCCTTTGCAATACATTTGTTGAAGAATTATTGATATTTTTGTGTAGATTTTTCCAGAGGCTGGATTTTACTAACTGCACACTGTAGTGACATTTAACATGTTCCTCTGTGTTTTCTATGAATTGAGAGTTGAATCTAGAACCTTGGTCAAATTTTGGTGGCAAGATCACTTCATAAATGGTACTGTGTCCTTCTATCAGGAGGAAAATGTTTGGTTGTTGTTTCATTTTTTGTGCAATTAGTAGACAATGATGACCAATGCCTAAATCCATTAACTCATTAAGGATTGCCAAAAGGTGATATTCTATCATTGCTTCTTTATTTAACAGCTGGAATATCTCTATGAAGAGCACTTTTCCTTATCTACTATTTGCTTTGCCAGTGAGCCATTATATGAGAGGCAAGAATAAATGCTTGATTCTTTTCCATTAGCTGCCAGTTTTCAAAATAATCAGTTGGTACATTACATTCCTCTAAAAGGGATCAATTGTGTCTTTCTTTTACAGCATCACTTATAAACTCACGGACCAAACATATTAACGGGTTTCAATATTTTGCAGTTATTATCTTTATTGGTGTTCAAACTGTACCATCTTTGACAGGTGAAAAGGTCGATTCAAACTGGCTCATGATTCCTTTTGATTCAGTCAAAATAGTCTTTGACGGCTTCTTACTACCTGTTACGAGAAGACCTTCCAGGCTCTTCTTGTACACTTTCTTCCCAAACCTGGAATCAGCCATTTCTCCAAGGAGTTGGGGTTTTTGAATGGGTAATGTTTTTCCAGGCCACTCATTGTGGGTTATTCATTGTTTCTAGGCCTTTTAAAGTTGAAAGAGTTAGGGGAAAATGCTTTTAACATGAAATATATCCTGAGTTCATAGTGATAATCCAAATTCAAATTCAAGAATACAAGGTTTTTATTCATTCTTTTCTATCTTGCACTTATATATCATTTTTCCTGTGCTGAGAATCATTCTCAAGGACATCAACTATGAGAGAACTAAAATATCACTTAATTACTCTCATTGTGTATTATTCCAACAAAGGAGTCTTAAGGAACTTGAAGATTATGTGGTCATCCAGAAGAGGATGAGCCTACAAAGACTGATAAGGCACCCACAAAGAAACAGAAGGAAAACCATGGAAGTACAGTGGCAAGGAAGCCCAAGGAAGAAATTACAAGCAGAATTATGAGTTAAGTGTCAAATGCTATTCACAGACCAAATAAGGTAAGAAATGAAAAATGTCAACTGAATTTAGCAACTTCAAAGTCACTGGAAATCTCAGGCTGAAAACAGACAAAAGTAGGTTTAAAGAGTAAGTAGGAGGTAAGAAAATGAAATAAGTGAAATTCTGAAGAGTGTAGCTGAGAATGGGAGAAAGATAATGCAATAGTTGGAGACAGAACATAGGGATTTGGGAAGCTTTTTAAGATTGGAAAGGTTTAAGTTCGATTAAATCCTAATGAAAAGAATTTAGTTGAGACAGAGTTTGCATACACTAGAACAAGAATGTAATGATTCCTGAAATGGTGGGAGAGAACAGGATCCAAAGCACATGATAACAGATCGGCCTTTATTATGTTTATAATGCCTCATTGTGACATTTATTGAGTATGCAGTATACTAGATACTGAGAATATAGAGATAAAAGACAAAGTTCTTGACTTCATAGAACTCACAGTCTGGAGGGAGAATAAGACAGGCATACTTGCAGTATGATAAATGCTATGAACATAGAATGTCACTGGGGCCCACAAGAGGACTTGAAACTAAAGAATCTGCCCATAAATTCCCGTGAGAAATTTTCAAGTACGATAGACATGCAAAACACACAGAAAAGCAAAACACATCATGCCTTCCCCCACCCCTCAATTTCTGCATTTGGATTACTACTGTTTTAGCTTTGTGGATATGGACATAACTGGCCCCTTCCCATCTTTCGAGTCTTAGAAAGCCTCACTTTACCTCCCCACATAACATCACTTTGTTATCCCATTCACAACTCTTAAATAATCTGCTTAAGATAATCCTAAATTATCTTGTTTGTTTGTACATTATTTCTTGTTTATGTATCTCCTTAAATAAAGCCCAAATTCCATGAGGGCAAGGACCTTACGAATCTAGTTAACTGCTATATTTCCAGTGCCTAGAATAGTTCCTCATATGAATAAATGATTGATTGAATGAATGAATAGTACAGAACTCACATAATATTTTAGTTACTTAACTCTTCTGGAGTTTGAATTTTCATATGAAATGCGAATTAACTGAACATTAAGCTATGCTTGATTTCTAATATAAGCAATACAATTTTAAATTCAACTTGTCTATGAAGGTGAAAGGCATGCATTTAGCCTAGACTCTTTTTCATTTGACTGCTAACTCCACTAATAAATTTCCACATAAACCCAGTAAGTCTTTACCGTGCATTTATAATACTCCTTCAGAGGAACTTTAAATCAGCAGAGAGAAGGTAGATCAATGAAAAGTGTTGAGTTGCTGAGATAGCTGACTGGCCTTTTTTAAGGCTGAATTCATATTTCACCACTTCCTCAAAACAAATTCCAGATTAAATCAAAGTTTTAAATAATAAAAATAAAACCATAAAAGTACTAGAAAACCTTTAAAGAGACCATATTTTATAGGTGACGAAGGCATTTCTGAGCACGAGCCACAAAAAATCATAAAAGACAAATTTTAAAGCCTCTACAGAGCAGGGGATACCATAAACACAAGTGGAAGACAAAGGACAAATTGGAAGAACACTGTTCGCTACACACATGACAAAGAGTTAGTATCCATCACATGTGAATAATTCCTAAAATTATTCAGAAAGGGACAAACAAAAAAGGGGTGGGGAGTTTGATGGGGGGAGGGAGACTCAGATAATTCTCAGGTAATTCACAAAGAGAGCAAGACAGACAGCAAAATAAACTAGATATATGTGCCTACTAGGTTTATCAATATTTTTTGTCTTTGTCAATTTAAAGCATTGGTAAAAATTCATGGGAAAAGAGGAACTCTCATATACTCTTGGTAGGGATATAAATTGGCACAATTCTTTTAAAGGATAATCTGACAAGAGAAATCTACTTTGAAAGTTAACATCTATGAACTTATCATATGAAAATATGTATACACAAACATAAACACCTTTTCTATGCATATTGTTTGTAATCAGAAAATTGCAAGCAACTGAAATGATCATTGACAGGCAGATGATTAAATTAAGGTGCATCCATATAATAAAAGATTGTGCAGCCATTTAAAAGGATATGGTATAGGCACTCATATGAAAATAAATTTTAAAATGTTATGGTCTTGAATCAATTTATATATATAACACAAGCTATATATAACACACTCCCATTTGTGTTAAAAAAAAAATTACATTTAGGCAGTCATCCAAGGGAACTGGTATGATAGACCCCAAAATGTTAATAGGGAAGAGTCAGGATTTTTATTTTTTATAGGTTTTTCAAATATCTGAGTTTCCACGATAAATACTTTCAACATAACAAATTAACATTTATTAATAGTGAACATGAGAAAAAAGCTAAGATAAACAAAATGATTCCTTCGAAAGTCACTCATCTTCTGGACCTCTGCTGTCCAATAATATGGTCTAGTGAGACCATATGGTCTAGTGAGACCATAAAATACATACTAGATTTGGATTAAACAAAACATACTATTAAAATTAATTTCACTTGTTTCTTTTCAGTTTTTTACACATATAGCTCACACTATATTTCCATTGGACAGTGCTGTTCTGGACAAAGAGAGGAAAAGGGAGCTAACGTATTGATATTACTCTGGCATTATTCTTTAGTTACTATAAATATTTCTATTTATAAATATGCTTTTCTCAGTTACTTTTAGAATCTTTCTACAGAATATATTAATTCAAAAACAAATGACCACAGTTTAAAAGGAAGAAATTACTAGTGATACTATATTCAACAGATTCCAAGTGCCTTGTGTTTTATTTGGAACTCAAATCTCCATAAGATTGCACAACCTGGGGGAGGATAAGGGACTTTGCTTTGCTTGGAATTTAAACAAAGCTCCCAAATGTCCTAAAATTCTATGCAGCTAAGAAGTTTTGTATATTAGTTCTTTGAAACTAGGAATTCTTAAATTAGGTCTTAATTTTGCTTAGTTTCTTATTTTCTTTGGCATAAAAATTTTAAGTTTTTACTGGTTACATCTTATCAGAGTTCTATTTATACAGGCACAAGTTCAAGCAAAGATTAGATTCTGCCTTTAACAATGTGTACTCAGACAGGGGGCATTAAAAGGTAGATGTAAAAATCATTTACAAAATTACTACTTTCATTACATTTCCCATGTTGACACTCTTCCACAGCTTATAATTAGGCAAATTATTCATTTTAATTATATTAAATAACATGTCAAACTATGGTAAGAAAAAAAATTATCCAGATATTTCTACCCAGAGACAATATATACTATAAACCAAGAATATGCAACCGCTGCCTCTAATCTATCTTTTTGTGTTACATGTGAGGAAATATATAAATTGTGCAAAAAGTGTCAATACTCCAGCAGAGTAACCAAATAGAAGGAAATTTCTTCACACAGCCTTTCTTTGGTATTAGTGTCCAGTTACTTTCATGCACTGGAAGGGACTACTTTTCAAATTCCTTTCTCTGAAAAGAACCTCCTATATCAAAAAGGTGTATCTATTATATGCAAATTTTGTGTTTGAAAAACTCCCATGTTAAGACTTTATCATTATCTTACTCATTCAATAAAAATGTATGGTTTCTCCAGCATGTTAGGCATTGTACTAAAGTGCTATACAGGATATAAATTTAAAACAGATATAGATCTTACCAATGAACAGCTTATAGTACAATAGAGACAAGAAGCTGGCTCATCTCCATTCCCCCTCAACTAGAAAATGGATGAAATATCAGGGTCAATAGTTTTAAGCCAGAAAAGTAGACAGTTTAGTTAGAAGTTTCAAAATATGCCCTTCAGGACCAATGATCACAACACTAACATATCTCTTTTAAAAAAAGGGAGGAAATTCAAATTTCTTCATTAGTTCAACATACACTTCTATAATTCCATAACATGTACCAGTGGTAAAGGTAAGATGAAAATGAAGAATAAGGAAAAATATTTTGTTTTTCTTCTTCATTAGTGGAAGTATTAGTATATTTTTATCTACTTGCATTCTATATTTCTCTTACAAACAGAAATATTTATGTGGTTCTGTATTGGACACTTAGAAAAAGTATATACAGGCTAAACAAAAGACATAATTCCTTGTACTTATCAAGGTCCAAGAGACCAAAACTCAGAAAACCCAGACTCTAGCAAAACTTCCCAATTTATGTCATCTTAACATAAGACTAGATAATATTTACCAATAAAATATTACAGCAATATTACATAAGTGCATTGCCTTTTTAATTACAAAAGAATACTCATATATAATACTGTGTAATGTTTACTAAACACTAGGTAGTGCTCTAAGTGCTTTAAAATATTTTTAGTCTTTATATAATTCTATAGAGTAGATATTATCTTCACTTGATAGACAAGAAAACAGAGGTCAGAAAAGCTAAGTAATTTCACAGAGCTGAAGAACAGCACAGCCAGGATTCCAATTCATCCAGTCTCTCTCCAGAATCAAACTCTTAGCCACTGTGGTTTACTACATCTACTGCAACTGTTCTATCCAAAAGCCCTTAATCCTAAATCACCAAAAGAAAGGGTCTCTGTTTTACTCCAGGAAGAAGCATTTCTAAGAATAAATTTGGAAATGATAAATTTTGTAAAGTTTTGCTTGATAATTTACCATATAAACTGAAATTCATTATGTTAAAACTTTTCCCTTTGCAAAAAGAGCTATTGCATTTATGAAAAATTTCATTTAGATAGGGCTAATCACACACACATACACACACACAAATTAGAAGGTAATTTCATGGATATAATAACTAACATTTTGAGTACTTCCTATTTGCCAGACACTGTTCTAAGTACTTTACACATACTACTTCTTTTGCTTCTCCTTAAGTATGTACCAAAAAAAAATACCCAACTTACAGAAGAGGAGACTGAGGTGTGGGAAGGTTAAGTAACTTATCTAAGGCAGGATAGCTAGATCTGGCTTCTGGACCAGACCATAATCTGATTCCAAAGACCACACTCTTAACAATTTTACTATATTAATTTGTCAAGATAAGGCATTTTAAAAGTATTTATTATTTTCTCAAAAATAGTTCTTAATATGAACACTCAAGAAAAATAATCACTTATAATTTAACTGAAACATTTAGTATTTTTCCTTTTAACACTAAGTTAGAAGCACAGGGGAACATTATTTTTAATCATACTATTAATTTTTTGGTTTTGTTAAATTTAGATCATGAATATTGTTACCAAGCACACAAACTTTAGAAAAACTTATAATGGGCAAATAGTTTCTGACATTTTAAGTATTGGGTTGGCCAAAAAGTGCCTTTGGTTCATAAAAAAAAATAAAAGACACATTCTTCATTTTCACCACGAACTTTATTGAACAATGTATTCACTCTTTTGTTCCACTACCTTCTGCCATTTTTAGGTAACTTCATAATTCCATCTTCCCAACTTTTTATCTTTTTGAGTGAAGAACTGTTCCAGGTGCCCTTTACAGTCTTCCAGGGGATTGAAATTTTTTCCATTAAGAGAATTCTGTAAAGACCAAAATAAATGGAAATCCAAAGGTGCAATGTCTGGTGAATACAGTGGATGAATCAGAACCCCCCAGCCAAGCTTAACAGTTTTTGCCTGGTCATCAAAGAAACATACAGTCTTGCGTTATCCTGATGGAATATTATGCGTTTTCTGTTGACTAATTCTGGATGCTTTTTGTTGAGTGCTGCTTTCAGTTGGTCTAACTGGGAGCAGTACTTGCTGGAGTTAATCGTTTGGTTTTCCGGAAGGAGCTCATAATAGAGGATTCCCTTCCAATCCCACCATATACACAACATCACCTTCTTTGGATGAAGACCAGCCTTTGCTGTGGTTGGTAGTGGTTTATTTTGCTTGTCCCATGATCTCTTCCATTCCACATTATTGTACAGTATCCACTTTTCATTGCCCATCACAATGTTTTAAATACGGAACATTTCCATTACATTTCAGTAGAGAAGCACATGCAGAAATACAGTCAAGAAGGTTGTTTTTCACTTAACTTATGTGGAACCCAAACATCAAAGCGATGAACATAACCAAGCCAGTGCAAATGATTTTCAACGCTTGATTTGGATATTTTGAGTATGTCAGCTATCTCCTGTATGGTATAAGGTTGATTGTTCTCAATAATGTCTCGATTTGATCGCTACCAACTTCAACTGGTCTACCCGACAGTGCAGCATCGTCCAGTGAGAAATCTCCAGCACAAAACTTCGCAAACTACTTTTGACATGTTCGATCAGTCACAGCACCTTCTCCATATACTGCACAAGTCTTTTTATGCATTTCAGCTGCATTTTTACCTTTCTTGAAATAATAAAGCATAATATGCCAAAATGTTGCTTTTTCTTCCATCTTCAATATTAAAATGGCTATGCAAAAATTCACCAATTTTGTAAGTCTTTTTTTAAATGCACACTGATATGACAGCTATCACATACAATCTAACAAAATTGTTTTGAATGAAGTTAAAGACAACTAAGCGCTACTAGAGCCATCTTATGGAAAAAAAAGAACAAACCTTTCTTTTGGTCAACCCAATATTTAATTCTGGTTGACCTTAGAAAACCACATAATCTATTGGTCTTACAGTGGGCACACGGAAAAGAGGAGGCTAGAACATAGAGACATAGACTATAACAGAGAAAAAGGATGAAATATATTTTAATGTATGGGATTTTGTGAAAATATACAAATATGATTTAGATAGATTATCTGAAGCAAAAAGATATACTAACAAATAATTACAATGACAAATAATAAGGAATATATAATCATATGTTAGCTTATACAGAGTACCATGGGAATGCAGCATTAACACCACCTGCAGATGTGGAGGAAGGCTTCACAGAGAAGGCATTTTTTTTTTAATCGATCACTGTTTCCAAAAAATCTAAAATACAATTTGGGAAGTGTATACTTAATTCATTAATTTTTCCTCAACTTTAATGATGAATTTATCAGTCAAAAGAATTTGGTATTTACTTGTAAATCTCTTTAAAAATCATGATAAATTAAAATGAGCTTTTAAAAACAGGTAGATCTCATAACACTGAAAGTGCAGTTTATAATACAGCAAAATTAAATACAATAACCATTTTAAATGACCTATTAAATTCTTTGTTCATTTCTTTGACTTCATTTAGCATTGATCTAACTCAATGTGGAAGGTTACATTCATACAAGTTTAAACAGCTTAATGATTAACTATATTCACCTGCCAACCTTACTGTTTATGCGGCAAATAGTGTTATATAGAGAGTTCAGAAGTCTAGGTATGCTTGCAGGAAAAAAAAACGAATTCCAAATCATTTTAAAGTGAATAATTAGGATAAAAATGTACCCTATTAAGCTCTTTCTTTTTATTGCTCCTCTAGTTATTTCTTCCAGAATTGACCAAGATTATTCATCATTTGATTCTGTATCTCCAGAGCCAAAATCAAGATTTGCTATGTTAGATGATGTAAAAATTTTAGCCAATGGCCTACTTCAGTTAGGACATGGTCTTAAAGACTTTGTTCATAAGACTAAGGGCCAAATTAATGACATATTTCAAAAACTCAACATATTTGATCAGTCTTTTTATGACTTATCACTGCAAACCAACGAAATCAAAGAAGAAGAAAAGGAACTTAGAAGAACTACATCCAGACTGCAAGTCAAAAATGAAGAAGTAAAGAACATGTCACTTGAACTCAACTCAAAGCTTGAAAGTCTCCTTGAAGAAAAAATTCTACTTCAACAAAAAGTGAGATACCTGGAGGACCAATTAACCAATTTAATTAAAAATCAACCTGAAATTCAGGAACACCCGGAAATAACTTCACTCAAAGTAAGTATAAAACAAAGAGGGTTCATGATTATGTTTTCAATGTGGATCTTTTTAAAAAAATATTTTAAAACATGCTACTTGAAATACTTTGTTGAACTGTTGAAACACTATATTTTTCTCATGAAAAAAAGACTCCAGGAAATAAATTTTCCCATTATAATTTCAAGTTGGTTTTTGTTTCCCTAACATTATTTATGAAAATAACTAAACTTTGCATTTCAGATGAAAATTACAAGACAGTTAAGCAATGAAATTTAGAACACTAAATTATTATACTATTGCAAATTACTGGAGGCAAGTAAAAAGCTAAAGGAATATAACTTGTATAACTATTCTCCCATCTTTAAAATGTATAAAAGTAATACAGTTAATGGAAACGATATTAAAATATTGGTTTTTTTTCATTTAATTGAAGTAGTTTAAAGTTCAGGAAATCAGATTTTAGAGATGGTACATTTTAAATAAAACACAAAAACTCAAGTATGTACTATGTGAAAGAGGAATACAAGGGAAAAGGTTTGCCAATATCATTTTTCTAATCCAGTATTAGTTTAAAAAATTAGATTGTGATAGTGTTATAGGAAATAAAAAAGTCTAATTTAACAAAAAAGAAAGAAACTTCTAACCAACCTATAATCTATGTCCAGACTTTTGTAGAACAGCAAGATAATAGCATCAAAGATCTTCTTCAGATCGTGGAAGAACAATACAGACAATTAAATCAACAACACAGTCAAATAAAAGAAATTGAAAATCAGGTAAGTCAATATTTTAATAGTATGTCCAATCTTTTACATAAAATTTAGGTTTATGAAAACACTGGACCCTAAAATTATTTAAAATAATTATAGTTGGATAGTGAATAAAAGGATCACCTCAGCATGATCATTAGGTTTGCAGGCTCTGAAGCTAATAAACTACCTGGGGTTGAATTCTGGCTCTAAAACTTTTGTGTGACCTTGAATAAATTACTTAACCCCTTCTCAGTTTCCTAATGTACTCTATGTAGATAATAAAAGAATCTGTCTTACAAGACTGTTGTGAGAAAAAAAGAATTAATTCATGCAAAGTACATCCTCAACATAGCAGCCAAAGAGATTCAGTTAAAATTTAAATTAGACTCTCTCTCTCTTTGTTCAACACCGCACAATGGCTTCCGGTCTCACTCGTAGTGGCCCATAAGACCCAGATGACTCTTAATCATCTCACTGACTTCACCTCCTGTACTCTAGTCATACTGGCTTTTTACTGTTACACAAACACATCAATCAGGCCGCTATCTCAGGGTCTTTGCCCTTGTTGCTCTCTGTCTGGAATGCTCTTCACCCTGGTATCTGCATGGGCCCACTCTTAATCACTTTAGGTCTTTCTCAAATACAAATTTCTCAAAGAAGCCTTCCCAGATAACTTAATCATAAATTATAATCCCCCAGGTGCCACCTATTCTTTTGCTTCTTACCTATTTGGCCTCTTGCCTTACCTCCCAATCCACCTTATACTCTAGACAAACTGGAATATTCACAGTCATGTGTCAGAGCTGGGTCAGAACACAGATGGGCTAACTCCTAGGTCAGTGACCTGTCCTCTACACCATGATCCCATATTCATGTTTAATTCCATTCAATGTGGATATTTATGTACATTCTAATAAACGAACTAGACAAAAACTCAACAAGAAAAAAAAAGAAAGAAAGAAATTATAATCCCCTACACCCATGCTTGAAACCTGCTACCTCCTTCATTACTCTCTTTTCTTCCTTAACACTTACCCCTATTTAACATAATACATATTTGAGTTATTTATCTTGTCTGTCCCTGCACTAGAATGTAAGCTCCATAAGTACAGAAAGTTTCTTCTATTTTTTAAAATTGCTATAGCTCCAAAATATAGAACTCTGTCTGACACATAGTAGGCACTTAATAAATACATGTTAATAAAGGTAATGTCACATTTAGCACAAAGAAGTCAATAAAAACTTACTATGATTAATATTATTATTAGAAGCTATATGTCTAATAATTAAAGTTTAATATCCAACAATATAATTAATCTACAATGTAAATAACTGGCTAGGTGAGCAAGGTAGATACGTGTTTGGAATAAACTATGACAAAATCTAAGATTTCCAATAAACAGTACTATAGTTCAAAAATATTAATTAGTAATAATACTACTAAACAGCTGTTCAAGAGAGTTTCAAAAATAATACAGACCTGAAGAAACTGGTATATTAAAAAAATAGATGCCCAGAACTATAAAACAAATATTACCAATTTCCACCAAACAAACACATTATGTTTCAGTAATTTTATGACTCATAATTTTAGTAGGTTATTTTTGCTAACTGTCTGAAAAGGGGTTTTTGCCAGCTAGTTTTGATTTCCATAATTTCCTTCTTACTATATGCTATTTTTCTAATTCTTTTCCTATATCTTTTATAATGAGTAAATGAACCTGCTCACAAAAGCAAAATGTCACTATTATAAAATAATATACATTCTGTCTAATAATAAAATGTATGAAGAATTCAACAATGAATTCTAAGTTGGAAGAAGCCTTAAATCATCTGACCCAACTTATTCAAATTTAAATTAAGAAACCAAAACTGTAAAGTTAAGTTACTATAAGATCACAGTTACTTAGTAGAAAAGACTAACATCCAGTAAGTGAACTTTACAATGGATCTTTATGCATTATATCCTAGGAAATGCCATTTATGCTGACATCAAAAAACTAACACTAATAACACATTATGTACTCTGCTCTTCTCAACCCATCAATAAGAAAAGCTATCGGTCAATAAACTGCAAACCCAGCACAACAGACAATGCAATATTGAATATATTAAAAGTACACAAATAAAACTGCCTATTTGTTACCTTTACAAATATGATTACATGTCAAAAACTATCAAGAAAGCAGCCTTGTTCAAATTATGTGCTAGGTCTTAAGACCTACAACTGAGAATTATGAAATTTAAAATCTGCCTGTGTCACTGAACAGAATATATATTACATTCATATAAATAAATAGAACATATTAAAATATTCTA
Source organism: Tursiops truncatus (assembly GCF_011762595.2). Lineage (NCBI taxonomy): Eukaryota > Metazoa > Chordata > Mammalia > Artiodactyla > Delphinidae > Tursiops > Tursiops truncatus. Next base: position 130,621,435 of record NC_047034.1, on the reverse strand, counting down.
AGTAAAGTCTCTGCCTTTGATCTTATTGTTTTCTGATCAATTTCTGTTTTTTGCCTTGTCTTTCTCTATTTTTTTGAACTCTTTATGTGCCTGATTAAATATTTTGAGAACAGCAAGTCTGTATAATATGTATAGCATTGCTTATCCCTCTTAACATCGAAAACAATAACATATTATGAACTCAGATTTCCCCTAATTGTATATTCAGAACCATTTTTTAAAGTAGATTTATATTCTTTTATCAGTTAAGAAGAACTGGTGTTCAAGAATCCACAGAAAATTCTCTTTCTTCTAAACCAAGAGCACCAAGAACTACTCCCTCTCTTCACTTGAATGAAACAAAAAATGTAGAACATGATGGTAAGATAATTTGGTGGGTTTCCTTCTTGAAACTAATATCGTCAAATTGTTCTTCTTTGACATTTCCATCAAAAATCTCTATTCTCAGGGCCTGTTCTAGACTAACTAAAAGAGAATAAAGAGATAAATCCAACAAATATAATGTGTCAACCTAAGTTGGATCCTGGTGATTTTTTTAAACCCTATAAAACATTAAGACAATCAGGGAAATATAAATATAGACTTGATATTAGATAATATAAAATTATTATTAACTTTCTTAGATGTAATGATTATAGTTACATCTAAGTTACATATATATAGTTACATCTAAGTTACATCTATAGTTACATCTTAGTTACATCTAAGATGTAATGATTATAGTATTATAGTTACGTAAGAGAATAATCTCATGTTTAAGAGATGGATGCCAAAATATCTAAGGGGTTAAGGGGCATGATGTTTGCAAATTCCTTTCAAATAGCACAGCAAAATACATATTTGTATGTATTTGTGTTTATAAAGCAAATACAGCAAAATGTTAACAACTGTTGAATACAGATGAAAAGATTATGGCATTCTCTTCAATGTTTCTACTTTCCATAAGAAAAACAAAAAAGAGGGGGAACAAAGTCTCCATTCCTACCCAAGCTTTAAAAAAAGATATAGTTTGAAAACACATTTATTTTTAATGTAATTCATAGAGGAAAAAAGTTCTCTGTTAGTTTCCTCTATGTACGTTCACTCTTTCCTCATGTATCTGTTGACTACCTGCTATGCACCAAGCACTATACTAACATCTCATATGTGGTATTTTATTTATGTTTTTCCTAGATCTAAGGGAAAAAAGTGTTTAAAATTCTAATTTTGCCACTTTTCTTAAAAATAAATCAGTTTGGTAATAACTATTTTGATATTCTTTGTAAAACATGCCATCTAATAAAAACGCTTTAGCATAAAGTACCTTTTCAATAACACATTACTGAAAAAGACTGAAGGCTACAGTCACCACAATTCCATAAAATGTCAAGTAAAATCTCAAGCTCTAAAGATATCATTCTTTATTACTGTATCTTACCTAATAACATTTTGTTGATTCTAGACATTCCTGCTGATTGTACCATCATTTATAATAGAGGCGAACATACAAGTGGCATCTATTCCATTAGACCCAGCAACTCTCAAGTTTTCAACGTCTACTGTGATGTTACATCAGGTAAAACGAGCCTAAGAGAAACTAGACAGTAGCTAGCTCAGGTTACTCACTACCTATTAGTAAGGCTAATCCTGTTATTTTTGTTCTGAATACATATAAAATGAAATATATATATCACAAGTAGTTATACAGATCTAGTACTTATATTTGTCTTGTTTATGTATTTACTCAGGCATTTACTCAATATTCTCCATCTTTTTCTATAAAATAATCTAAAATGACCTTTGTCAATAAGTTTATTAAGACAAATTCATTAGTTGCCCTTCACTTAACTTCTTGGGCTCATAATAAATAATAAAATGTTATTACCATAACAACATTAATAACTACCCTGTACAGCCACCAATTAAAACCAAACAAAAACCGCATTTTGTTACAACTATCAGCATCAGTCTACTGAAAATAAACAATCTGTTCATTATATTCAGGTAGTTCATGGACATTAATTCAACACCGAATAGATGGATCACAAAACTTCAATGAAACTTGGGAAAACTACAAATATGGTTTTGGGAGGCTTGACGGTAAGCTGACTTCATTCACTGGTTAACTTAAAAATATTTATTAAGAGCCTATTACAGACTGGGCATTAGAAATACAATGCATGAGGAACACTCCCAGCCTTCAAATAAATTATTAACAAATAACTACACATTTGTAAGTACTGAACTTATTACAAGTGTCTTTATTTGAATTATACTTTTCACAATTACATGTCTGTTCTATGTATACTTATCACAATTTAATTGGATGGCTTCTAATTATCATAATTATAATTATCAAAGATAAATTTGATTAAGGGCTAAGTGCTTCAAATAAGTGCTAAACGCTATGAATGGCCTACAAAGAAAACCATCCTTATCACTGGTCATTCTACTTTCTTATTAACATTTTAGATATTAACTATTTGAAAGTTGGAAGGCACAAGGAAGCTGTCAGATGTACAGTACAAAATGTTTAGATTTCAATTATTTAAATATGATAAATGTATACTATACAATGTGTGGTTTAAAATAAATTTAGTTTAATTCAATGTAAATGATTATATTTTGATCACAAAATAAGGTAAAAAACAAAATAAGCAAAATAAAAATAAATGACACAGGTTTAAAATCCAAAAAGCACATTATAAAAATCCATGAGTGATGTACATGTACTCATTAATAAAGTGGATAACATCCATTATTATATCGAATTTTTAAACATTCAGTACTACTTGATCATTTAAACAATTCTGTATTCAAACTACCAGTTAAATCCCTAACTAAAAGGTAGAATGAGTGATACGTTTTGTAGCTCCAAATCTTCTTCTGAGAGAATCTAGAGTACTCACTTATTTCTACAAGAAAGTAAGCCATTTGTATTTTGCAATTCTTAAAATGAAATCTACAAATTCAACAGCAGTAAGGAAATTTTGACTTTTTTTCCTTAAATGCTTTAATAAAAGGGATAATTAAAGAGAGTAATTGTGATAATCAGAGATATCTATTTGTATTTACAATATGTTATATTTTTAATTCCAAATAAAATTTTTTAATTATAGAGAAAAGTTATTAAAAATTATGCTTTTTAATTTAAAGTGTTTTTTTTAATTTATTTCCTTCTTTTTCTACAAAGAAAACATATATATCAAGCAAATGTCAAAGGCCAAAATTATATTTGAGGAAAATTACATTATTATACAAGTCTCTGGAAATACTTAACAAATCTCTTGATAGTATATTCATATTAATAAACAGCTGACAGTAAAGCCAGTACATATAAGGACCCAGAAGTTAGATAATATTTTACCAATGACTAGCCCTAAAAGTACTTATAATAGTCTAACACGTTTCACCTGTGAAATATGCCTGATAATATCCATTTTAGAAAGGATAATCAGACTTTAGGTAGGCCTATTACTATTTTAACACTTGTTGTATTTTAACACCTATTACTATTTTAACATAACTATCTTCAATAAAATTGTTTTAAAAAGAAATATTTTACGAGACTGTAAAATAACCAAGGGATTCAAGACTAAAACATCTAATCTACTTACACCAAAGAAAAAAGAACACTCTCAAAAAAAATAGTTGCTGCCTAATCTGCAGTTAACAATCCACAGATTTTTACAACTTTTCTTTTCAGGAGAATTTTGGTTGGGTCTAGAGAAGATATACTCCCTAGTAAAGCAATCTAAATATATCTTACGAATTGAGCTAGAAGATTGGAAAGACAACAAGCATTATATTGAATATTCTTTTCACTTGGGAGATCATGAAACCAACTATACACTACATCTAGTTGAGATTGCTGGCAATGTCCCCAACGCACTCCCGGAACACAAAGATTTGACGTTTTCTACTTGGGATCACAAAGCAAAAGGACACTTCAATTGTCCAGAAAGTAATTCAGGTAACCTGTTCCTAATATAAATACTTTATTTTCAAAGTTTCAAAATATCTTCCCAAAGTAATAGATAATATCTTTCAATGTCAGACAACTCTTTAAAATCTGAATCCAATATAAACATTTTCTCTATAGGTAAACGTCTCAACGTAAGTGTTAACTTGATTCTAGTTTGAGTACGTATTTTACCTCTAACCTTTCTCAGATATTTTATTTTTGGTCAGGTATATGAGACTTGTATAAATTCTTTTAAATTGGAATATATGTATACAACACTGTTATATTTATAAGAAATGAAGATATACTCACTGGAGAAATATAATAACAGTAACTACGTATGAGCTTGTATCTATTAAACTGCGTATCTATCCTTTTTAGGAGGTTGGTGGTGCCATGATGTATGTGGGGAAAACAACCTAAATGGTAAATATAACAAGCCAAAAGCAAAGACTAAGCCAGAGAGGAGAAGAGGAATATGCTGGAAGTCTCAAAATGGAAGGTTATACTCTATCAAATCAACCAAAATGTTGATCCGCCCAACAGATTCAGAAAATTCTGAATGAACTGAGGCAATTTAAAAAGCCAATAAATTAAACATTAAACTCATCCGAAATTACTGTGGTTTAAAAATCTGGTATTAAATCCCTAATAGAAGGCTTTAGAAATAAATTCTTTATATTAAAGACACTACCAACTTAATATTAAACATATCATCACATCACCTCAAAGAACACCATTTACCTTTCTCAATCAAAATTCTTATGATCATTTATTCATATATTTTGTGATGTGCGAATCAATTTTAGATGGTCACAATCTGAATTGTAACCAATGGGTGAATTTTCAAATAACCTTTCTAAATAAAAAACTTACAAAGCGACTTTTATTTTCAAAGTCATCATGTGAGCTAATTTTACAACTTCCTCAGTTTAAAAACTACTTTTCTTGCTAAAATTCTAAACTTGAATAACTATAAAGGACTAATAATTGTACATTTCTTAAATGCTGTAATATTAATTTCAAAACTAAAATTCAGTCAGTTCAGAGTACATGTGAAAATCGATAATATGAATCTTAAAACCGATACTTCATTTTGCTACAAAATAATCTGGAGTAAATGTTTGGTATGCTTTGTTTATGAAGCCAAATGAAGCAGGATGAAATACTGTACTGAAATAGATTCACAGTTTTATATACAGTAGATCATAACTGCTAAGTCATATTGACTTTAAATATCAAGTACTGCTGTAGCTTAACTTGTTTGTTAACTTATCTGTACTGTATACATATTTTAACACTTAATATTGTGAAAACAAATAATTTTAAAGGAATCTTGTCAGAATACAATAAGAATGAATGTATTGGTGGCATCAAGTTAAAGTTTTATCATTTATTCCCCCTGAACACAGGGTGAGTCTAATACTTATGTGTAGGTTTTCAAACAATTAAGAATCCTAACAAGTAACTAAATGTTTAAATAGTCTGAGAGATGTTCATGTATGTTTCCAAATTCAATAAAGACTCAGTCCCCTAAATTATAGAAATTTTAATTCTTGTAGCTTTTTTTTTTGGCTGTGCCACAGCATGCGGAATCTTAGTTCCCCGACCAGGCATCAAACCCGTGCCCTCTGCAGTGGAGGCATGGAGTCAGGGAAGTCCAATTCTTGCAGTTTTTATTGACATCCAAGAGAAGTATGATTATGTTATTTCTAATTTAAATAATTTAAATTCTAAATCCTCAAGAATTATTAGAGGATATTTTGACCATAGTATCACTTGTCAGTATTTATTTTTAAATATGTTTTTAAAGAAACTACCAAGGAGAAATAAAGTCTTGAATTAAATCCAATTTTTAAAGGTTAGTGCCCAAGCTATACAGTGACTCACATTAGTCAATAAATATTCAGCATTCTGTATGTTAAATTATCCAATATATGTCATATATATTTTTACTGTATGACACATGCAAATATGGATGATCTACGTGGATCCTACATAAATATTTTGTTCCAAAAAATACAAAAGAATAAAGGCAAGAGTAGGTTTTCTTTTTTTCAGAACCACATTCAAGCTGTCCAAATTGACTTTTTAGAGCGAGAATGCCAAAATGGCTTAAAATAGGAAGCTTTCAAATGCAAAATAATGCATTATTTAATATACCAATTTTTGTCTCTGTTTTCCAATTTTTTATAATTCTCACACAATATGTTTCATTTTGTTCCATTTAGGAACATTAAGTGAGTTTTTTTCTGTATATAAAGCTCAGATTGAGAGAGAATTCTGGTAGAGAAAGAAAAAGGATTTTTTTTCTTTATGGTTCACAAAATTGTGTCCTTCTGTCCTCACTAGTCTGCCAAAAGTGTTCTAATTGTACCACTAACACAACTGTCAAATCTAGTGACCTCTTAGACCACATTCTCTTTGGTTTCTCTACTACTTACTAATAACAATATTCTTTTCTCAAACTTGACCTTCAGTTTGCTTCCACAATACTACTATACTCTCCAAGGATTATCTCCAACTTGAACCCATCTTTAAAGCCCTAATCCATCCTAGTCTTAAGCATTGTTGACCAATGGACAATATTCAGTCATCTCTTCTACTCTGACCCTCAGAAATTCTATCTACTCTCATGGACTCATCTTTTTCCATGAATAAAGTTCCCAAATCTACATATTACTCCCAGATCTCTCTCCAGTTCCCCTTCTTCCATTGCCTACCTGACATTTCTCCTTTTGATATCCTATAGCCTCTTCAAACTCAATTTATCAAATAACAAATTCATCAATACCTTACAGCCTGCTGGTTCTCCCTTTTACCTTTTCACACTCTCATTTCTTTTTTTTTTTACATCTTTATTGGAGTATAATTGCTTTACAATGGTGTGTTAGTTTCTGCTTTATAACAAAGTGAATCAGTTATACATATACATATGTTCCCATATCTCTTCCCTCTTGCGTCTCCCTCCCTCCCACCCTCCCTATCCCATCCCTCCAGCTGGTCACAAAGCACTGAGCTGATCTCCCTGTGCTATGCGGCTGCTTCCCACTAGCTATCTACCTTACTTTGGTAGTGTATATATATGTCCATGCCTTATTTCTTTATATATATTAATGGCACTACCATGCTTCCACTCATAAAAGCTTAGAACCCAGGAGGCATCTTTGGCTTTGCAATTAACTTTGTGTACCACCTCTCCTCTACCATGACTTGCATATCTCATTTAGCTGTGCCCTCACAAGAATGTGTACCCCAATTACAAGAGCATAAGCCTACAAAGCAAAATCGAAATCTCTTCCAGGTGTTCAAGGATTTCTATAATCTGACGTCAAAATACTTCTTTAACCATTTCCTGCCCAACACAAACCCTCAGATCTAATTAAAATTATTCACTTTGAAACATCCCCTGTATACTTTCCTAATGCCATTCCATTTTCCTAGAATACCTCTCCACACCTTTCTGCTTGGCTAGATGCTATTTATACTTCAGGGTAGCACAGAGGATCTCACTTATTCCACAAATACCCTAGTAAATGGAGGTCCTTCCTCTGAAACCTTGCAGCATTACTGTCTGGACCCCTTCAATTGGCACTTTACAAGTGAAGACAAGACAGAAAAATAAATCTGGCAAATCATAACACGAAAAATAGTGAAAAATAGTAATAAAAACCCCAACAGCACCAAAGATAGTCAATCTACTTGATTTTAGTGAATTCCTACAGAATTTCTATACCAAGAGTTTACTCTGAACTAGTGTGAATTTTACTGAGAGAAAGTATATACATTTCTCATGTAGGAGTTACCTACTGTAGTATAATCTATTTAAATCCTGCCATCCTAGAATCAGCATGTTTTCACGCTTGTATCTTTTCTTCCTAATAACTCATGGAAATCAATTAACTCATTCATTAATCAAAAATGTATTCATTAATCAGTATTTGAGTATCTACTATTTACCTCCTTATAAAACCTATTCCAAATATGTATTGTTACATATTCCACATTCTGTTATAGAATAATCAAATGTCCTTTTGTTTTTCTCCCGTAACTAACAACCACAAACATTGCACTTATGCATGTACTACAAAGTGATCAAATGCTGGCCCTTTTATCAAAGTCCAAAGCGTTTTCATGGCAAATCAAATAGGGCAAAATTACTCAATTGGTGTGAAATGAGCAGTTCAAGGTCATGAAAATAGGATTAACAATCCCCCTAATAAGCCTTTATAAAATGAGGTTTCAATGACATTTTAGAAAATATAAAATCAGAGATTCCACCTCAAACATAAAAACTGTTTTCCTAAATTCATATGTTTAATCCCAAGAACAATCATACATCTAACAAAATGATTACATTTATTTGACAAAGCAATAACCTGTATCTTTAAAGATGTAAGGCTCTGTTTATCTTCAAATAAGCAACTAAGCCTCAGTTTCCATATCCCATATATATGGGAATAATAATAACTTTGTCAAATCTACTTCATGGACCTGTAATTATCAAGTAAAATACTGTATTTGAATGGCTGTATGAACTACAAAGTTCTAAACAAATGTATATACTTGCAAAAACTGGATCTTGGGTATCACTATTCACATCTCTTTAAGTAAATACTCTGTACAAATGCTTCTTAACAGAAAATACTCTAACTCTCAGGACAGGGGAACAAAAGTGCTCTCCTCACATTCTGCTGCTGTTTCTGGAATTTTACTCCTTCCCTTGGAGTCTGAGATAACACTCCACCATGTTCAAGCCTCTAGTTAAAAACTCCTGGGTGGCTATGTTAAAATGTTAGAGAACAGACAGACCTCTCAAATCAAGAATTTTTGTAGTTAAAATAAACTAGGACCAATTAAATAGTATAAAAACCAGAGTGCTATATCTAGGGCAAAACCAAAACAGTGGAGTATGGCAATAGTTTGTGACATCTATGAAAACTAAAAATAAAAACAAAGACCAATACTCTCTAAAGCAGAGAACCGAAAACTTGAATGGAAAAAAAAATACTCCTTAATTTTCACTGAAATTTACACTTCCTCAAATTTTGAATGCAGGAAACTAACTATACCAGTATTAGCAATACATGAGACTTTGTCATTAATAGAAATCATACATGACTTTATATCACAACTATTGCAGGCATCTTAAAACACTGTTCACGCTTATTACTACCTAGAGAATATGGTAGTTTTTAGACCTGCAGCTAAATCTTGTTATTTAATTCATTAATAAAGAAACATATCACAACTTAAAATCTTGATAATTGTTATTTAATATAATTGATTTCCTATTTCATTTTATACATTCAGAAAGATTATTCCCAAACAAGAATCAAAGGATTCATAAGACTGCCAAATGGTATTAAGAACCCCAACTCTGAAGGGAGACCTACCATCATATGATAACCTAGTTTAGGAAACATGAATTACATGGCTCTCATGTCATAATATAAGTAGTATAGTCTTCCCTTGGTATCCAAGGGGAGTGGTTTCAGGACCACTGAGGACACCAAAATCCGTGGATGCTCAAGTACCTTATATAAAATGGTTAAGTGTTTGCATATAACCTATGCACATCCTCCCGCATATTTTAAATCATCTCTAGATTACTTTTAATACTTAATACAATGTAAACACTATGTGAATAGTTGCCAGAGCACAGCAAATTCAAGTTTTACTTTTTAGATCTTTCTGGAATTTATTTTTCCAAATATTTTCAATCTTCAGTTGTTTGAATCTGCAGATGTGGAACCTGCTAATATGAAGGGCCAACTGTACACATTTATTTTGATTGACCAAGCTATTCCTAGAAACAGAATTTTAGGGAAAAAATTCAATCACTATACAATAAACTTATTAAACTACCCAGGAGAAAACGGATACAGGGTAAAATTATAAAGCAATAATAAAACATTTCAAATGTTATTGTGGCTAATTTTTTTTAAGTCCTTATCTGTTAGAAATACATAACTGAAGGACTGACTGGTGAAATGATATGATGACTAGGCTTCATTTTAAAGTATTACAGAAAAAAAAGGAACAGGTAATAGATGAAATAAGAATGACAATGGAGGTTAATTGTACTATTCTATATACTTTTGTGTATGTTCGTAATTTTCCACTATAAAAAGTTTAAAACTATAATCAGGTTAATGTCACAGATAATATAGATTTACTAAGGATTACTGAGAGATGAATGGGGGTGTATTACTAACTGCTAACTAAGGTCCAGATCAAAATGAACCACATCCTTTCATTTTGTTTCTCAGTGTCACCAAGTCTGAACCACTGTATTCATTCTTATATTCTTGGTAACAGCATATTTGCTGGATACGGTCTTTCTACGAAATGGAAGAAGAACAAAGATATGAAAGTTCAATAGGTGATTACAACTAAGGCTATTTGGGGGAAAGAAACTAACTCTTAATAGTTTCACCAAGAATATCGTGCTCTACGACATATCTCTTAAAAACTGGATGTCAATAAAACACACGGGCATTTGCTCAATTAGATGTACCATGATCTTTTAACTCAAGTGCAACAGTGGTCATCAAGTACAAATTTGGAACATGAGTAGCATTACACACAATCTACTACCTAACTTTCAAGTGATTTCAGATATTCAACCAAAAAATTTTTTTTCCATGAGTAAGAAAGTTTTTTATTTGATTATCTTAATGTAACAACTGCACTAGCATTTCTTCTATGATAGAGTGATAAGTATTTTCTTGATAAAGCAAGCAATTGATATAAATTATCTCCACTTGTTTTGCACAATAAGAAATATGTTATTCAGTTCCTAATTGCTAAAAACTACCATGTAGGGCTTCCCTGGTGGTGCAGTGGTTGAGAGTCCACCTGCCGATGCAGGGGACATGGGTTCGTGCCCCGGTCCAGGAAGATCCCACATGCCACAGAGCGGCTAGGCCCGTGAGCCATGGCCGCTGACTCTGCGCGTCCGGAGCCTGTGCTCTGCAACGGGAGAGGCCACAACAGTGAGAGGCCCGCGTACCGCAAAAAAAAAAAAAAAAAAACTACCATGTATCTGTGCATCCTCATTTACCGCTATAGAGGATTTGAACAGACCAAGTCCCTTCTGTTGTTAACACTTTAAAAGAATAAGTGAACAACCACATGTGGTGGGGAAAAAAAAGACAGACTTTACTTGAATGTGAAAATCTCTAACTTTAGGTATAGCTTAGTAAAGATTTTTTTAAAAAAACCTCTTTGAGAAAGAGGGAAGAGATATGGGAATATATGTATATGTATAGCTGATTCACTTTGTTATAAAGCAGAAACCGACACACCATTGTAAAGCAATTATACTCCAATAAAGATGTTAAAAAAAATTCATGTGTAGAGGAAAAGTAAATGGTTCTTTTGAAATAAAATATTACAACGTTAAAAAAAAGAGAGAAATCTCAATAATATCTTTAAAAGCATATTTTAATGTAAAACATAAAAAATTAAACTAAAAAATGTATTTTTTACATACATATCTTTTTAGATAGCTTTTTCTAAATTATTTGATAACTATAAAAATCGGAAGCAATAGGTGTTAAGTAATAGGAGATCTGCCACTTTCAGAATACAGTTCTCCCTACGATTTCTCACTTGTCAAATGTTTGCATCAGTCACATCCATTCATTCTCCCTCTACTCAGACGATAATTTTTTTTATCTTTTTTATCCCTTGAAACCCTTTAAAGTACACTCACGTTTACTACTAAAAATAAATACAATGTGCAAATACTTTCTTAAAACTCACACTAAAAATGCTTAAATTTCTGGTTTTTTCAGATACAAATTTGAACCCTACAGTATGTCAGCTCTGTCATCTATAAAACAGGGATAATTGTATTGGCTCTGTGCAAGCTGCTGTGCAGAGTTAATGACATAATGGCTATATATAAACTAAAAGTAGTCTTATAGGGCTTCCCTGGTGGTCCAGTGGTTAAGACTCCGTGCTTCCACTGCAGGGGGTGCATGTTCAATCCCTGGTTAGGGCAATGAGATCCAGCCAAAAAAAACCAAAAAAACCCTCACACTAAAATTGCTTAAATTTCTGTTTCATTCAGATATAATTTTGAACCCTGTGGAATGTCAGCTTTGTCATCTATAAAACAGGGATAATTGCATTGGCTCTGTGCAGGCTGCTGTGCAGAGTTAAAGAGATAATGGCTATATATAAACTAAAAGGAGTCCTTGTGTCAACTTTACTTTCTTTTTTAAACATTATTCAATGGGAAAATGTACACATATAGATTGCATAATTCCTACTAACATGTATTACCAGAAATCACTGCTTACCTTGAAACATACCTTGAAACATGCCTCAGAAGGTAGAAAGAATTCAAACTCAGCTAGAAGAGTATTATTGTGATCCAATACAACAATTCAGTCAACAAATATTTATGGAAATTTATGTAAAATTTTATGATATCTGTGTGTCAGCTGATATCTGCTGAGTATATCTCCTTCTGTCATTCTAAAATTATTTCTACCTATGCTAGATTTTCTAGATAAATGAAAGGTTTTTTTAAAATTATAAATTCCTAAAAAATATTAGCTGCCTGAGACTAAAATTTTTTCACAGTTCTAAGTAGAATAAGCAACCTATATGATTTGGTATTCAGGTCTCACTGGACATTGAAGGCCCAAGTAATAATACAAAAAAGGCCACTAGTGACTTTGATAACCTTCCTTTTTAAAATCATTCTCGGGCTTCCCTGGTGGCGCAGTGGTTGAGAGTCCGCCTGCCGATGCAGGGGATACGGGTTCGTGCCCTGGTCCGGGAAGATCCCACATGCCGCCAAGAGGCTGGGCCCGTGAGCCACGGCTGCTGAGCCTGCGCGTCCAGAGCCTGTGCTCCGCAACGGGAGAGGCCACAACAGTGAGAGGGACGCGTACCGCAAAAAAAAAAAAAAAAATCATTCTCTTAGCCAATTATACCCCAAAAGCCCAGTATCCTTAAGCTTTCAAACCAATCTCTCTCAAGTTGTGTAACGATTGGGTAAATGTAATGTAATAAAGCCAATGATAATAATAATGACTAACTTCTATCAAGCATATAATATGTGCAGGTACTTTCCTACACCCTAATCCAGGAAGATACTAAAGGCTCTCAGTATAATGAGTAAACCAAGAAAGAAAAAAACATATAGGAGATAAGAACTCCATTGCAAAAGAAATGCAAACAGAATTTCTAGGAAAACGGTGAATAGGCTCTAAGATGACAACTGTACAGTAAGGCTAGTGAGCCTAGAAAACTTCCCCTGCTATACTAACTTATAATTTAGTTGCAAAGGGACCAAGGAAGGTGCAAGAAAGGAAATAATTGATAATATGAAGCTTTACAGAGCTGACAAGTATATTTTTTTTCTGGATTTATGCAAGTATATGTATTTTTTTAAGGAGGAGATATCAGGGTTAAATCTTGAAAAAGAATCAAGAAATAGCAGCATGAACATGCTATTTAGAAACAAAGAGTAAAATACCAAAAGAAGGATCAAAAAGAGTTACTAGTGAGTGACAATAAAGATTAGACATCAGCATAGGGAAAAGTTGGTAGGAATAAGATGAAGGACCTCTGTTTTTAATTTTAAGCCTTATGGAACTATGTGAACTTTAAGTATGTTCATATAATTTGTTTAAAAAATATAAATATGTAAATAAATAACAAAGGTAAGTAGGAAAATGAAAGGAAAGACCCCTCATAGTCCCCAGTTCCATTTTCCCTGTCTCTGAAATAATCCAAGCAGAGGAAAGACAGATAAACACAAGTTAGGAATGTTCTAGATGAGATTCCTGTACTAGATAAGAGAGAGAGTTGATAACCTCTGAATTGTTCAATACAAACCTTGGATCACTTCTTTATTCCATGTCCTTTTAAATAGTTATATATATAATTTATAGGAGAATACTTATATTACCTGTTTCTTTTGAAAAAGCAGTATATATTTTCTTCAGCCTATCTTCCAGGAATTTTACTCACACTATGTGCCAATCACGTGTAATGCTTTGCGCTCTGTACCCTCACAAGAGAAGACAGGTATTATCATCTCACATTTTATTAATAAAACTGAGTGCCAATAAATTGGTAACTTAAAACAAGTTACTTAAACAATGAACAGTGGAGTCAGAAGTCACACCCATATCTGCATGACTCTAAATTCCATTCATACCACTGTACAATGTCTTATTTCTTAACTCACTGAGTAAGTATTTACTGTGTGCTCTCCATGTGCTTGTACACTATTCTATATGCTGGAGATAAAGTGGTAAACAAAACAGACAAGTCCCTGCCCTTTACAGTAATTACATTCTAATGAGAAAGACAAAAAATGACCATATAACTACATATTACAGTGCCAGATAATGATAAATACAAGGAAGGTTAAAAAGCTAGAGTAGGGAAGCAGCAGATCTTTTTAGTTAGGGTGACGAGAATGTCCTGTAAGCAGATACATGTCTGAATAAGGAATCAAGTCATGTGACTATCTGGGGAAAAACATAATAGGCAAAGAGAAGAAAAAAAAATCAAAAAATCTTAGGCAGAATTTTGTTTGTTCAAGGATGAACAAAAAGGCCACTGAGGCTAAAATGAGCAAGACAGAGATTAGTAAGATATGACGTTAGAGAAAGGCAGAAGCCAGATCATACAGTCTTATAGACTACAGTAAAAAAATTCATTCTGGTTCTGCTTATAATAGAAGCCACTGGAGGGCTTTAGGCAGTGGAATAAATGATCTGATTTATATCTTTTAAAAATCTCTCTGACTACAACGCTGAGAATTGACTGAGGCAGGGGTAGAAATAAGATCAAATTTTAAAAGGTACACAAAATTCGAGATCAGCGGCTGTCCAATATTCTAGCCTCTAGGCCCATCTGACTATTGAGCATTTGAAATGTGGCCCATCTGAACTGAGATGTGCTTTAAGTGTAAAATACGCACCAGACTTTGAAGATTTTTAGTAGGAGTGGAAGAAAAGTAAAAGAATTTTTTACATTTATTACATGTTAAAATACTATTTTAGATATATTGGGTTGAATAACATGATTAATTTCACTTGTTTCTATTTTTTTTAACGTAGCAACTATAAAATTTTACATTACAAATGTGGTTCCCATTATATTTCTATTTGACAGTGCTGATCTGGATGGTAACTTGACTAGAATTTTAAAGGTGGAGGAGGTACAAAGTATTGGATTTGGGATTCATTTTGAAGCAGAGCCTACAAAACTTCGTGGAGGAGTAAATGTGAGGAATAACAAAAGGAGAGAAATCATTTTGATTCCAAAACTTTTGGCCTCAGGAACTGGGTAAACGGTGGTGAAATACATTAAGATGGGGAAGTCTAGGCAGAAACTTATGTCTGAGCGGCCCTGTTGGGTATCCCAATAGACATGTCAAGTCATGGTCTCAGCATTCACAAATAAAGGTAGCTTCATTCATAAAGAGTATATCTAAATGGTACCCCTGGAGTTATCCAGGTTCAGCCTAAAAGCCTATCCAATAACCTTGTGTCAAGTATTCTCTGAGTAATGTAGAATCACCAAATATTGTTTATTGTTAGAACATAGTGCAGGCACATACATATGATTGATGTGTAATGCTAGATTCTGCTAATAAGAACACATGAGGAAATACAGTAACTAGGAGTTCAAATGTTTTAACGTAACAACCCACAATTCAAATGCTAGCTCCAACACAGTAAAGTATAACCTCTTTATCCCTCAGTTTACTCACTTCTAAAATGAAGGTAATACCTACCTCAAGCTATGAACATTAAATAAGATAATGTATGTAAGGTAACTAACATTATACCTCTTGCACAGCAATAGCTTAATACATTACAGCTATTAATAAAATCATGAAGAAATGGAATAACAAAGCTACAAAAGATTTTTGAAGAGTTTCACTCTCTATTAATATTAGAATATATAGTATCTTATTTCAGAATTCTCCAAAATTAAAATGTGCTACCTGTAAGTAGTGTTTGGAACATAGACATCCCTTGCAGGAAACTCCAAAATTTCTCTGGTAGGTCTAACTCTACTGTCAGGGTAAAGCTTCACTTGAAGCAGCTCTGGTGTTAGGCAATAATGGGGATTTTCAGGTGCAGGAGAAATGTCTATCTTCAGCTGAGCTGCATATAAAAATACATCATAAAAACAATGTAAACATAATAAATAACAACTTCACACTAAAAGTATTTTTGGAAGGATTTAGATCCTATTTTTGCAAGAAGTCTGGGAAGAAACCAAAATTGCTATCATCTCAGACCTCTAAATTATTTTGTCTTATCAAGTCTCAAACTTACAAATTACTAATACAGACATAAAGACATAAAATAATAAATGCTTACTGAATGAATGAATGGAAAGGAAGAAGAGGGCGAAAAAGAAGAAAAAAACCAGAGGGATCTAGTATAGAAACAAGCCAACATTTTGAAGATTAAATGATTTACTTTAAATTTGGTAGATTTCAAAATAGTTTTACTCTGGAATGGTTTGCTCTGATCATAATATGAATCTACTTCTGAACATCTACCATTACATGTATTTTTTTCCCTCTAGAAAATAATTTTAAGCCACAATATTATTCATCATTCTCATTTCCGTACTCAAATTATAAAAGGTACTGAATCCTGCATCCAAACTGTTAGACTACATGAGAGCAGAATAATGAAATGAAGAAGGCTGACAGGTATTGAGCACAGAAACACATATGGGCTAGATAACTGAAAAAAGGAATAGATAATTATAAAAAATACAATTATTAATGATGATAATAGTTGTCATCACATTTACACAAAATCTTAAAATACCTGTAATAGGTCTTAGTCGCCGTAAAACAGAAGATGGCCTTCTCATATCAGCAAGGAATTTGTACAGATCTTCATCACTTAAGCGATCTCCTTCCTGATTTTAAAAATAGAGGAAAAAGTATTAGATTTTAACAATACAGTACATTGAAAATAAGTTTATATTGCCTATTAATAATCCTGCCCTTCTTCCTTCATTTCAGTCTGAATGAAAAGTAAAATTAAATTAATATAATTATGATTAAAAATAAATATGCTAACCTATTTTCTTTCTTCTTGCTTTCAAATTGTATTAAGAGCTATAATATTCTATCTATTTTTAAATTTTATAGATTTATTTACAGCCCATTATCTGTGTTTATAAGGGGTTACAGGGCACTCTAAAATATAGAAAAAATGATGCAAGTTAGAGGGAGATAAAGAGAAGAAAACAAGAATATAGACAGAAAACAGACATATATATGTACGTGTGTGTTTGTGTGTATATATATATATATATATATATATATATATATATATATATGACACTCATAAATTTGTTACACTTGAATTTTCATTTGTCTTTTCAACTTTATATCACCAAATTTCTTAAATGCAAAATATAGAGCATTGGCTACATTTGAAAAAGAAAAGAAAGAAGTAACAACAAAAAACTACTCTCAAAAAAAACAAGACAACTATCCTGATAATAAGACCAGAAATAAAACTCTAAAAAGACCTCAATCAATGGGGAAAAGAGACAAAAAAACCGAACCATGTCCAATTAACAAAGAATTCTCAATTTAAAGTAATATTTTTTCTTACAGTTAAAATAGGTAGAGATTGATTTTATTCTTTTATTCAAAAGTCTTTACATTTTATTAATCCAAACCTCCTGCATTTGACATCTTATTATTTTTAATGCATAATTCATATACTGTCTTTTTATCCTATTTGGTAATAAACATATTTAAGCCTCCTTTATCACTGTGAGCTCACCTTGAGCCAGATCTCATTTGCTCACAATTGTATTCTAAACAGGATACAGAACTGATCTTCTTTTATGCCATTATTTTAAAAAGTGATTTTTATTTTCTAAGTAGTTGGAGATTTTTGTCAATACTTTTATAAATGGTTTTTAGTTTTACTGAGTTATAGTTAGAGAATCTGACTTCAAGAAGATTTTTTCAGTGACCTAAATATACAATTAATTATTGTAAATGTTCCATCAGTTACTAAAAGAGCATATTCTCTCCTTTTGAGTACAGAAATGAATACAGATTTTCAAATGGTCCTTATTTAGAATACATTCAGATTATCTCAAGATTCAATTATTTCTGTCTACTTCACTTGTTAAACTGATTATATCAATGGCCTCCATTCTTTACTCCCTGTCTGTTTCCATGCCTTTTGTTGGGTGGGACACAATTCTTTCCCCTGGGCTTGGCCACGAGACTTGTTCTAATCAGTAAGCAAACATGATACAGAGACTTGAAAAGCATTTGCATAAGTAAGCTTGCCCCCTCTCTGGAACTTCTGTCACTTGCTATAACAACATGACCAAGCTGGCCTGCTAGAGTATAAGAGTGGAAGCTGAGACACATGGAAATGGTCTGAATCATTTCAGTTTTCCCAGCAGAAGTCAGTCTAGATCAGTTGACCCTAGTCAATAGCCAAACATGTGAATAAGCCTAGCTGACACTCACCCCTCCACACTGCATGTACTGCTATGTACTCCTGAAGCAACAGATAACTTCTATACATGTCAACAAATAGAACAAATGTCCTTAAAACTAATGTATGGATTTAATTTTTGTTTTTAAATCTCTATGTATTTCCAAGAATTTTGGCCTGACACATTTCAAATCTGTACATAAACACTCCTGATTACTATATCTCAATCGCGGACAGTAATCTCTCATTAAAAAAAAAAAAAAACTTGGGGACTTCCCTGGTGGTCCAGTGGTTAAGAATCCACCTTCCAATGCAGGGGACAAGGGTTCAATCCCTAGTTGGGGAACTAGGATCCCACATGCCATGGGGCAACTAGGTCCGGATACCGCAACTACTGAGCCTACACATTCTAGAGCTCGTGCGCCACAACTAGAGAGAAGTTCGCACCGCCACAAAGAGCCTGTGCATCACAACGAAAGATTCTGCATGCTGCAAGGAAGATCCGCATGCCACAACTAAGACCCGGCACAGCCAAACAAACAAACAAACAAATAAATAAGTAAATAAATAACCTGCCTTCTGTATCTCATTTAGGAGAAATTGTACCTTGAATTCTACTTTATTAAAATTTTAATCTCTGCTTTTTACTTAATATGCACTTGCCTGATGCATAATATCCTAGCTATTTAAAAATACTTATAAAAATCATATATGTTAATAGTTAAAAAATTATGGAACTGTACAAAAGTCAAGTGTAAATGCTTTCCATTGCTCCATATTTCCAGCAATCATCCTTTTTTAAGTTTTCACAATCACTTTGTTCCAGTTTCCAGTTACCAGTCTCCAACAGTGTTTAGTACATGATGAATGCTCAAAAAATATTTGTTGAGGGCTTCCCTGGTGGCACAGTGGTTGGGAGTCCGCCTGCCGATGCAGGGGACATGGGTTCGTGCCCCGGTCTGGGAAGATCCCACATGCCGCGGAGCCGCTGGGCCCATGAGCCATGGCCGCTGAGCCTACGCGTCCGGAGCCTGTGCTCCATGACGGGAGAGGCCACAGCAGTGAGAGGCCCGCTTACCGCAAAAAAAAAAAAAAAAAAAAAAAAATTTGTTGAATGAACGGGTGGGTGGATGGATGACTTATTGATTCAAGTTTATAATACTAGTTCAATAATAAAACATGCTGAAGAAAAAAAAAGCTGTGGAAATAGTGGCAGAAGTGATATACCAGCTGAAGATGAAGAGAGAGAGAGAAATGTTACAGCTACAAGGTTGTGTCACTGTAACAAGTAAATCTACTGCCCTGTTTCCATAGCTAAATGTGGCCTATCACCTCATCCAAGTAACACTGTGGCCTTTTCTAGATTCTTTCTTGCAGTATTATCCATAACAAAAAGACCCTTACCACTTCAGACCCTTCTCACCTGCTTTATTTTCCATTTGAGTCTCTCAGAGCAGCTGTCTGTAAATGCTTCTGATATATAACTGTAGCATTACACTAGACAGCTAGCTGTCAAATCATAACATATCCTGCCCTAAACACCTTGCTCTCTCAAGTTATAAGGTGTCACTAGGCCAGGATTTTCTCCTCTTGTTTAGAATAACACCACAGAAGGAGGAATTCTGAGGCAATACTTAGCATTTTCCTTTAATCTGATCCAAAATACATGCATAGTACCCTTCTCCAGTTTATCACACTAATACAAATTTTTTTCCATCCTTAAAATGTTCTGGTCCTCTGGTTACTTTAGACAGACTTTCAAAATTTTCTGATCCTGATTCAGAGCATAAAATTCATTTTACATCAAAATTCAGTAGCACATACACCATGTATGCACATATAGACAGGTATGCACGCACACAAAAATTGGAGGGAAAAAAGCCTACTGAAGCAATATTTAACTTCACTAAGTGCAATGCACTATTATTTTTCTTTTCTACTGGTTTGTTTGGTTTTTTTAAGCTGGGTGTTATCTACTAAATTTCCATCACTATTATTGGATCATGACCAGCACTTGAAAACTACTGATTTGACTCAAGTACAGGAAATATACTTGCAAAGAACAAAGTATCTTTGATCAGGAACTTTTTGGACCTATAAACTCACCTATAAAAATAATTTTAGCACAAAAATGCACTACTAGTGCCTGAAATTTCTATTCTATATACCATGAATGTGGTATGTTAGGTCAAAAACAACTTGAGTGGGGAAGACAGATGTAACCATACACCTGCTCTAAGAAAATCCATAAAATATCAACGCTTAAGAAAAGTTAATATATTAAAATTAAGAAATAGGATACAGATGTGGATGATTGATTTGGAAGCATTACTAATCAATGCCGACATTTAAATAAATATAATGATGAAAAAACAGCTATAATATTATTTTTTCTTATATTTTTTATTCTTAATTTTTTTAACTTGTTAAAATCACAATCAATTACTACATGTACATGTAATGCATGGAAAATTATGATTTTTCTGAAATCACAAGAAATTTAAGTACGAATAGCCCCCTAGAATTCCTCCATGACAGAACAATACCTGCTTAAAAAAATTTGTCACTGTGAGAGTAGCAGGTCGAAAGCTGGTCAAGTTACAAGAATCATCTCCACTTGTTGTCCTTTCAAGTGATCTTCTGCCAACCAGACTAGAATTCCTCCTCTCTGACCAAGACCCCTTTCGTTCTACCAAGGAAAAAAAGTAATATATTCATTTCCATAATATTTAAAATGTGTTTTAAAGCAGTCTTCCAAACACAGGAAAATATCCACTAAAGTTGAAAATTATCCCCTCAGCAATACTGATTACAGTAGAAGAATTTCACTTCTGGGGAGATCTGTAAGGAAGCATTAAACCTAAATCTTTGGGTTCTCTTTAAAAACTTCTCCAGTGTAAAATAAGTCTCTACCACACAAAGATTATGCATATAACCCAATATGAGCTATGAAGAACAGCTATAGAGGAGCTATGTATTTACTAGGAAACAGGCACACAATGCAAATTTTGGTCACCATATAATGGCCCCTCAGTCTTAGCACTTGAGTTTGAAAAAGAATTTAAGATAACTTGCATTCACAGTCCTTGCAAGATAACCCTGTAATTCAAAACCAATAGAGCAACTATATTGTAGAAAACAAACAAAACTATAAACAAGCTAGACCTAACAGGCATCTATAGAATACACCACTAAGCAAAAGCAGAATACACATTCTTCTCAAGCACACACAGGAAATTCTCCAAGACAAACTATACAATAAGCTATAGAACAAAATACAATAAATTCAAAGGGATTCAAATCATATAAAATATGTTTTCCAAGAACAATTGAATTAAGCTATAAATCAATAACAGAAGAAAATTTGAGAAATTCATAAGCATGTGGAAGTTAAACAGCACACTTCTGAATAACCAATGGATCAAAGAGGTAACAAGGGAAATTTTAAAACATTTAAGATATAGGAAAATGCAAAATCCCCAAACATATGATATATCACTAAAGAAGTTCTCAGAGGGAAATTTATAGCTGTGAATGTTTATATTACAAAAAAAGAAAGCTCTCAAATCAGTAACTTAAGCTTACATCTTAAGAAACCAGAAAAAGAAGAGAAAACTAAACCCAAAGCAAGCATTAGAAAGGATACCAAGGGAATGTAAATTGATACAGTCACTATGGAGAACAGTATGGAGGTTCCTTGAAAAACTGAAAATAGAATTACCATATGACCCAGCAATCCCACTACTGGGCATATAGCCTGAGAAAACCATAATTCAAAAAGAGTCATGTACCAAAATGTTCACTGCAGCTCTATTTACAATTGCCAGGACATAGAAGCAACTTAAGTGTCCATCGACAGATGAATGGATAAAGAAGATGTGGCACATATATATAATGGAATATTACTCAGCCATAAAAAGAAATGAAATTGAGTTATTTGTAGTGAGGTGGATGGACCTAGAGACTGTCATACAAAGTGAAGTAAGTCAGAAAGAGAAAAATAAATACTGTATGCTAACACATATATATGGAATCTAAAACAAAACAAAACAAAAAAAATGGTTCTGAAGAACCTAGGGGCAGGACAGGAATAAAGACACAGACTTAGAGAATGGACTTGAGGACACAAGGAGGGGGAAGGGTAAGCTGGGACGAAGTGAGAGAGTGGCATGGACATATATACACTACCAAATGTAAAACAGATAGCTAGTGGGAAGCAGCTGCATAGCACAGGGAGATTAGCTCGGTGCTTTGTGTCCACCTAGAGGGGTGGGATAGGGAGGGTGGGAGGGAGATGCAAGAGGGAGGAGATATGGGGATATACAGCTGATTCATTTTGTTATACAGCAGAAACTAACACACCACTGTAAAGCAATACTCCAGTAAAGATGTTAAAAAAAAAGAAAGAATACCAAAAAAGACAACAGCTAAGTGGAAATAAATGAAATAGAAACTAGGAAAACAATAGAAAAATAATCAATGAAACCAAAAACTGATTCTTCAAAAAGATAAAATTTTTAAAACTTTAGTTAAACTAATGAAGAAAAAAATACATAGACAGGGGACTTCCCTGGTGGTGCAGTGGTTAAGAATCCACCTGCCAATACAGGGGATACGGGTTCAAGCCCTCGTCCAGGAAGATCCCATATGCCGCGGAGCAACTAAGCCCATGCGTCACAACTACTGAGCCTGCATGCCACAACCACTGAAGCCTGCGTGCCTAGAGCCTGTGCTCCACAACAAAAGAAGTCACCACAATGACAAGCCCGCACACTGCAACAAAGAGTAGCCCCTGCTTGCCACAACTACAGAAAGCCCTTGCACAGCAACAAAGACCCCATGCAGCCAAAAATAAATAAATTTATTAAAAAACAAATACATAGACAGGACTCAAATTACTAACATCATCACTACAGCAGACCTTAGAGAGAAAAAGGATTATACTACAATACTATGAATAACTGTAAGTCAACAGTTAGATAACAATTAGATAATTTAGATGAAATGAACACATTTCTAGAAAGATACACAGTACTGAAACTGACACAAGATGAGAGAGAAAATATGAATAGATGTATAACAAGAGATATAATTAGTAATGAAAATACTTACCACAAAGAAAAGACCAAGCCAAGGTGGCTTCACTAGTGAATTCTTCCAAACTTTCAATGAAAAATTAATACTAATTGTTTACAAATTCTTCCAAAAACCAGAAGGAAAAAATCACAACTCATTTTCAATGAGGCCAGTATTACCCTGATACCAATACCAGACAGAGATATTACAAGGAAGAAAAACTACAGACCAACATCCCTTAGGAATATAGAAGCAAAAATACTAAACAAAATACTAGGAAACAGACTAACAACACATAAAAAAAGATTATATACCATGACCAAGTGAGACTTCTCCCAGAAGTGTAAGATTAGTTTAACATCCAAAACCAATCAATTAATGCAATACAGCATACTAAAAGACTACAGGGCAAAAAACCATACAAATCATCTCAATAAACTCAAAGAATGCATTTTACAAAATTCAATATCCTTCCATGACAAAACCACTCAAAAAGTTAGGAATAGAAGGGAACTTCCTCAAACTACTACATTACATCTATGAAAAACCTATAGCAAACATCATACTTGATAGTGAAAGACTAAATGCCTTCCCTCTAAGGTCAGGAACAAGATGAGGATATCCACTCTTGCCATTTTTTTTAATACTGTACAGGAGGTTCTAGTCAAGATAATTAGAAAAGAAAAATAAATAAAGACATCCAGATGGGGAAAAAAAAAGTAAACCTATTTTCATTTGCAGATGACATGATCTTATACATGGAAAATCCTAAAGAATCCAGAAAAGAAAAAAAAAATTAGAATTAATAAACACATTCAAAAAGCTTTCAAAGTACAAGATCAATATCAGAAGCCAATTGTATTTCTATCACTAAAAATGAACATTAGGAAAATGAAATTAAGAAAACAATCCATTTAAAATAAGCATCAAAAACCAATAAAATACTGTGATGCACATTTAACAAGAGAGGGGCAAGACTTGTACACTGAAAACTACAAAAGATTGTTTAAATAAATTTTTAAGATCTAAATAAATGGAAAAACATTCCACGGATTGGAAGACTTAATATTGTTATGAGGGCAACACTCCACAAATTGATCTACCAAGTCAATGTAATTCCTATGAAAATTCCAGCTGCCTTTGTGCAGAAATTATCACCTAACCCTAAACTTCTTATGAAAATGCAAGAGCTCAAAATAGTCAAAATAATCTTGAAAAAAATTGGAGGACCCACTATTCCCAATTTCAAAACTTACTGCAAAGCTAAAATAATAAAGATAGTATAGTACTAGCATAAGCATATATATCAATGGAACAGAACTGAGTCCAGAAATAAAACCATATATCGACGGTCAATTGATTTTCAACAAGAGTGCCAAGACCATTCAATAGGGAAAGAATAGCCTTTTCAACAAATTGTGTTGGGACAACTAGATATCTACATAAAAAGAATGAAGTTGGACCCTTACCTCTTACCGTGTACAAAAATTAACTCAAAATGGACTATATAGCCAGATGTAACAACATGTGTGAACCTTTCAAACATTATGCTAAGTGAAAGAAGCTACTCACAAAAGATTACACGTTATATAATTCTATTAATATGAAATGTCCGGCATAGACAAATCCATACAGACTAAATAAATTACAGTTTGGTTAGGTTTGGGGACTTGAGGAGAAGCGTGACCACTAAGGAGTATGAAAGTTCTAAAATTAGATTGTGGTGACATTCGCTGAACCTTACGAATATAACAAAAAACATTGAATTATACATCTTAAATGGGCAAACTGTACGTATGTGAATTACATCTCAATAGACCCGTTAAAGGAAAAAAGAAAACCCTTTTAATGTCTCACTACATTGCAAAGCTTACAAATAAAACAAGACTATATAAGAAAAAGAAAAGAATTATACATGTAGAAATATTTTATATAAAACATTCTCACCTCCAGTGCTTATTTCTACCTCTGTAGAATCTCTTTCCAAACTCCCAGCACTGCTAACAATATTCATTAAATGGATTGCAGTCCAAGCAAAAGGCATGCGATACTTCCCAAGTCTTTGGCAAAACTGATCAGCTTGACTTTTCAGCTTCTCCAATTTTTCCTTATTCTGCAAAACAAAACTTTATACATTATATGATTACGTTCAAAGAAATGAATTAAAGGCTATTTCATAATATATAAAGGAAAATATAAAGGTTAAGAATTCTCAATTCTCAGCAAAGATGGAAAAACAATCTGTACCTTTCAGAGATCAATTAACAGTATATTATCTTTACTAAGCAACCTCAACCAGTTTTACAAATGTATGTGAAAGTCTTTAAAATTTCTGTTTGTGATGATCTTATGTTGGGAGAAAAGAACGGACAGCAAGAGTCAAACATGTTTATGTACTGAAAGTACTATTTTATGAAAGGAAACATAACCTAGACAACAGGTTCTAGACACGAACTGCCAACCACAAAATATTCTAGGTTATGACTTATTAAATTTTATTTTTCTAAAAAAGATGGAAGCAGTTGGGCCATTCTGACATAATCACTAACTTATGACAACTATGAGGTGGGACTGGGGGTCACAAATAAACCAACAATAAATAAGCCCAGAGCTGTAATAAAAGAAGCAAACAAAAAAAGTATGACAAGAGGACTAAACCCTGGAAAAAGACCAATGATCCAAATAGCACGTGCTTATCTGGAAGACATCCTGAGGCTGGCTCAACTTTTAGGCTATCCTTGAAACAAACACTAAGGTGGCCTGCAATATGGTCCAAGGGTGAAAACCTACACTAAAATCTCTCACATACTATTTCCATATAGGATATTGGTAAGGTATACTCAAATGGCAGTGTCCTACCTTAGGACTCAGGACTGAGAAAAGATGAAGAAATAGCTAAATGGTAGGGCTGTTTACTGCTATATCTATTATACCTTCAAAATAGGTCCTTGCTTTAAGAGTACTTAAAGAGAATTAAGGACCCTTATCAAGCATGTGAATATGTAAGAGAAGAGTGAAATAAGCTGCAATTATACACCTATGAACTTCATATAACAGACCAATTTAATTTGTAAAATGACGACCTGGGGAAAGCCAGAATAGTTTAACCCTAATTTCAACCAGATATCCAGGAATCAGAGAATATCATGTGCTCAGATGTACCCATATTAGCAGAAAACGCTCAATTCTTGTTCCAAATCTCAGAAAAATAAAAAGCAAAACATTTTCTACATTGTGGTGACTTGTCCAATACTCCTCAAGCACACCTCTCCTGGCTGTTTGACATATTAAATCATGTGTTCAAAGATCCAAAAATCACCTGCTATGCTTTTTTTTTTTTTTTTGGCTGCATTGGGTGTTTGTTGCTGCGCGCGGGCTTTCTCTAGTTGCGGCGGGTGGGGACTACCCTTCGTTGCGGTGCAGTGGCTTCTCTTGTTGCAGAGCACGGGCTCTAGGCGCGCGGGCTTCAGTAGTTGCAGCACGCAGGCTCAGTAGTTGAGGCTCATGGGCTCTAGAGCACAGGCTCAGTAGTCGTGGCACATGGGCTTAGCTGCTCCACAGCATGTAGGATCTTCCCAGACCAGGGCTCGAACCCGTGTCCCCTGCATTGGCAGGCGGATTCTTAACCACTGCGCCACCAGGGAAGTCTTCACCTGTTATTCTTATAACTAACTCAGGGTATCTGGAATTTGGTACCGATTGTTCACCTATTATTTTTGCTTTATAAGTTTATCCAAATTCTAGAAATTAGTTATCTGATGGCAAAATGGAGATTGTATTTTCTATTTTTACCATATTTCCTAATTATCTGCAGCTAGACAGAGGCCCAGAATACTTCTGCTTTGCTAGAAAAAGTTCCATCAAAATCACTGTTTTGCAAACACAGGAAATTTTTTATTATTTAGGAATTAAACTGAACTAATTTGATTCTTTAGGAATCCATTAGCTTGGGGTGAGGGAGATTTTAAAGAATAGCATAGCACATGACTCAAGCTAGGTACTGAAGGAAATAAAGAAAATGGGTAGGCCAAGAGAAAAAAATGAACTAGTAGTAAAATTCTTTAATATGCTCTGTATAGTATTCTCCCAAATTATAATTTCGGAGATTAGAGGTTGTTTAGGGTTGGGTTTGGGGATCTGAGGAGAATGGAAAGTGACTGCTAATGACTACGAAAGTGGCAGAAATAAGAGGCATGACATTCTACCTTGGTGGCATCTGCTTCTTTGAAAATCATATATGGTTCTGCACACTCTCCAATGTCTCCTTGCTGTAGCACTTTTTCTAGCTGTCAAAGACAAAAAGAGTAAAGATTAATTAAGCTTAAAAATAAAAGGAATCAGCCTGGAATGTAAGGATGGTTCAAAATACAAAAATCAATCAACATAATACCACCACATTAACAAAATAACAGAAAAAAAACACATGACCATCTTAACTGATGCAGGAAAAAGAACTGGACAATTCAACATCCTTTCATGATAGAAAAATTCAATGAACTTAGAAAAGAAGAAAGCTACCTCAATATAATAAAGACCATATATGAAAAGTCCACATTTAACATCATATTCGATGCTGAAAAACCAAAAGCTTTTCCTCTAGAATGAGGAACAGGATAAGGATGTTCACTTTTGCCAATTCTATTCAACAAAGTACTGGAAGTCTGAGCCAGAGCAATTTGACAACACAAAGCAACAAAAACATCCACATTGAAAAGGAAGAAGTTAAATTATCTCTATTCACAGACAACATGATCTCTTATATAGAAAACTCTAATATTCCACACACACACACACACAAAAACTTGTTAGAACTAATAAATTCAGCAGAGTTGCAGGATACAAAATCAACACACAAAAAATCAGTTGCATTTCTATACCCGAGCAATGAGCAATTCAAAAAGGAAATTAAGAAAAAAATTCCATTTACAATAATATCAAAAAGAATAAAATACTGAGGAATTAACCAAAAAGGTGAAAGATCTGTAATCTGAAAACTATAAATAGTTAGATTTTCTACAAGGGTGCCAAGACTATTCAATGGGGAAAGAACAGTTTTTTCAACAAATGATATTAAAAGAAACCTGAATATCCAAATGCAAAAGAATAAAGTTGAGCCCTTACATTATATTATATACAAAAATTAACTCAAAATGGATCAAACACCTAAACATAAACCTAAAACTATTAAACTCTTAGAAGAAAAAATAAAGGAAAAGCTTCCTGTGATTGGATTTGGTAATGTATTCTTGGATTTGACACAAAAAAAAGCAAAGGCAACAAAAGTAAAAATAGTTAAACTGGATTACATCAAAATTTAAAACTTTTGTATATGACAGAACACAATCAACAGGGTGAAAGGCAACCCACAGAATGAGAGAAAATATTTGCAAATCATATAACTGATAAGGAGTTCATATCCAAAACAGATAAAGAAATCCTACAACTCAACAACAAAACAACAAATAATCTGATTTTTAAATGGGCAAAGAACTTGAATAGACATTTCTCCAAAGAAGCCATACAAACGTCTAAGAAGCATATAAAAAGACACTCAACATCACTAATCATTAGGGAAATGCAAATCAAAACCACAATGAGATATCACCTTACACCCATCAGGATGGCCACAATTAAATAAACAAACAAACAAATAACAAGCATTGGCAAGGATATGGAAAACTGGAACCCCTGTGTGCTTTTTATGGTGTAAAATCGTAATCTGCTGTAGAAGACAGTACAGAGGTTCCTCAAAAAGTTAAAAATAGAATTATCATGTGATTCAGAAAACCTATTTCTGGGTATATATTCAATAGGATTGAAAGCAGGGACTCAAACAGATATTCACACACCCATGTTCATAGCAGCATTATTCACAATAGCCAAAAGGTAGAGGCAATTCAAGTGTCCATCAAAAAATGAGTAAACAAAACATGAGTATACACATACACATGGAATATTATTCAGCCTTAAAAGGAAGAAAATTCTGAAACATGCTACGACCTGGATGAACCTTGAAGACATTAAGCCAAGGGAAATAAGCCTGTCACAAAAAGACAAATACTGTATTATTCCATTCAAATGAGGTATCTAGAATAGACAAATTCATAGAAACAAAAAGCAAAATGCTGGTTGGCAGGGGCTGGGGAGAAGGGGAAATGAAGAGCTGCTACTTAATGTGTATAGAGGTTAAGGTTTTGTTGGCAAGATAAAATTTTCTAAAGATTGCTCGCATGATAATCTGAATATACTTAATTCTGAACTGTACACATAAAAACGATTAAGATGGTAAATTTTATGTTATGTGTATTTTACCTCAATTAAAACTATTAATAAAAGCAATCAGTCTTAAAAGTCATCTCCATTTAATATAACATCAAAGTACAAAATTACAATTAAAAAAGACAACTCACAAAATATTAAGTGGCCAATACAATTCTACTTATCATTTTTCTCCAAAATGTCTCACTTTACCCCTATAAAATTTTTAATGTTTTAGGAAAAGAAATATAAATAAAATAGGATAAAAGTCCAGAAACCAAATGAAGTGTATGCAAGAATTTAGCACATAATAAAGTTGATACTTCAAATTAGTGAATGGAGGATACATAAAGCGCTCTTACAAATTAATAAATTATTAATACAATAATTGATAAAATAAAAACAATCCAATGAAATGAAGATTACACAACTGTATTTTTTTCACTTAAAACTTATGTATCCTATACACTTAAAATTTGTGTTTTTTATGTATACAAACAAGCTAAAAATGAGCTTACTATTTGAATAAGTACTACACAAAACAGAATATCCAAATGGCCAATAATTCTTAGACATCAGGGAATTATAAATTAAAGCCAAACTGACATACCCCTGCAAATGCACCAGAAATAAAATACATAATAAAATAAAATTAATGAAATTGAAATGTAAAATACAATAAAACCTGATGATATCAAGTGTTAAGAAGGAAATGGAGCAAATAAAATTCTCAAGCACTGCCAATGAGACTGAAACTTGGACTAACCACGTCAGAAAACTGGTTCTTTCTACTAAAACTGAAGCTATAAATACACTATGATCCAGTAATTCAACATCTACCTATATACTCAATAGAAATGCAAAAATCATATATAAGAACGTTTACAGGGCTTCCCTGGTGGCGCAGTGGTTGAGAGTCTGCCTGCCGATACAGGGGTCACGAGTTCGTGCCCCGGTCCAGGAAGATCCCACATGCCGCGGAGCGGCTGGGCCCGTGAGCCATGGCCGCTGAGCCTGCACGTCTGGAGCCTGTGCTCCGCAACGGGAGAGGCCAGAACAGTGAGAGGCCCGCATACCACACACAAAAAAAAATGTTTACAGCAGCATTACTTACAATATAGCCAAAAGCTAGAAATAACCCCAATGTCCATCGACTATTAGAATGGCCAAACTGTGATATGCATATAACAAGATACTATGCAGGGTGAAAAACAACCAACTATTGCTACATGCAAAAATGATGAATCATATAATTCTTTAGAATGTCAGACACAAGAATATATATGATTCCTTTTCTATGAAGAAAAAGAGGTTAAACTAATCCATGGTGATAAGTCAGCATAGTAGGAAGGGGCCAAAGAAGGCTGTTGAGTAATGTTCTATACCTTGATCTGGATGTTGGTTACATAACTGAGTTAAGTATGTAAAAATTAAAGAAAGTGTACCCCTTGTGCATGTTACTAACTATAAATAAAAATTTATAAAGAAAAGATAACCGAATTTCTATACACCAGTGATGAACGAAATTCTGTATATAATTTAAAATGAAAAATTTTAAATGATAACATTTAGAACAGGGTCAAAAATATAAAATTACCAGGAAGATATAGGAGAAAAGACCTAAAAACATACTGTGCTCATTGACCTGAGAACTCAACAGTTTAAAGACGTCAGCTTTTCCAAATTGATCAGTATATTTAATGCAATCTCAGTTAACATCTCAACAAGTTCTTTCTTGAGAGAGAGTGTGCCTGCATTGGGGCAGCACGGAGGGACTGACAAGCAAAACTTTATACAAAAATGTAAAGGGTCAAAAACATCCAGCCTCTCTCACCTCCTCACTTCCAAGATGACCAAGAAAAGAAGGAACAACGGTCATGCCAAAAAGGGCCACGGCCACGTGTAGCCTGTTTGCTACACCAACTGTGCCCGATGCTTGCGCAAGGACAAGGCCATTAAGAAGCTCATCAGGGCTTCCCTGGTGGCGCAGTGGTTGAGAGTCCGCCTGCCAATGCAGGGGACACGGGTTCGTGCCCCAGTCTGGGAAGATCCCACATGCCGTGGAGTGGCTGGGCCCGTGAGCCATGGCCGCTGAGCCTGTGCATCTGGAGCCTGTGCTCCTCAATGGGAGAGGCCACGGCAGTGAGAGGCCCGCGTACCACCAAAAAAAAAAAAGAAGCTCATCATTCAGAACATAGTAGAGGCCTAAGCCGTCAGGGACATTTCTGAAGCAAGTGTTTTCGATGCCTATGCGCTTTCCAAGCTGTATGTGAAACTACATTACTGCATGAGTTGTGCCATTCACAGCAAGGTAGTCAGAAATACTTCTCGGGAAGCCCAGAAAGACCGAACACCTCCACCCTGATTTAGACCTGCAGGTGCTGCCCCACGACTTCCACCAAAGCCCACGTAAGGAGCTAAGTCCTTAAAGACTGAAGAAATACTATTCTCTGAAAAGACAATAAAATGGAAATCATACTTTATTAAAAAAAAAGAAAAAGAAAAAGGAACATCCAAGGCAATCTTGAAGAATAAAGCTAGAAAAAAATATACTGTTTTTTATAAACTACAATAATTTTTTTTTTTGGCTGACTTGGGTCTTCGTTGCTGCGCGCAGGCTTTCTCTAATTGCGGTGAGCAGGGGCTACTCTTTGTTGCGGTGCACAGGCTTCTCACTGTGGTGGCTTCTCCTGTTGCAGAGCACGGGCTCTAGGTGCATGGGCTTCAGTAGTTGCAGCACACAGGCTCAGCAGTTGTGGCATGTGGGCTCTAGGGTGTGCAAGCTTCAGTTGTTGTGGCACGTGGGCTCAGTAGTTGTGGATCGTGGGCACTAGAGGGCAGACTCGGTAGTTGTGGTACACCGGCTTAGTTGATCTGCGGCATGTGGGAGCTTCCCGGACCAGGGATCGAACCTGTGTCTCCTGCATTGGCAGGCGGATTCTTAACCACTACGCCACCAGGGAAGTCTCTAAACTACTATAATTAAAACAGTGTGGTACTAGTGCCAATTAAAGACAAACAGGCCAGTTGAACCAAAAAAGATTCTAGGAAAAAAATCTCATACATATGAACACTTGATTTATGACATGGGATACTTTGTAAAAGCAGTAGGAGAAAAAAGCAGTCTTTTCAATAAATAGTGCTGGGTCATTTGGTTATCCATATGTGGGGGGGATTAATCTTCATCTCAACTTCACTCCAAACTATATGTGTAAGGTGAAACAATTACTCTTACCAGGGATCACTTAAGAGAATATATTTCTGAATTTGAGGGAGGCAAAAATTTCATACATAAAACACAAAATACCATAGCCATAAAGAAAAAGGTTGATAAATTAGACAACATGTAAGCTATAAACTTTGATTTAGCAAAGGATAACATTCTGTGAGAAAGCAAGCACAGAGTGGCAAACACATGTATACTCATGTACCAAAAGACTTGTTAAAGAATGTACATAGAAGCTTTATTCATAATAACCAACTGAAAACCAGACATACTTTAGGGGGGAAAAAAAACCCCTATGGTCTACCAAGGTCTATCTATTCATCTAAGCAGGATAAATAAACTGTGCTATAATCAGACAATGAAGTAAAACATGATGATAAAAATAAAAGAACTGCTGCTGTACATAATATAGAGGATTCTCACAGAAATTATATTGAGTTGAAACAAGCCAGGCACAAAAGACTACATATTGTATGACTATGCTCAGATGAAATTCAAGAAGAGGAAAAGCTAAATAATGGTGATTTAAGTTGGAATACTAGTCATCTGGTGGAACAGAGGGGATAGTCACTAGAAAGACAAACAAAAGAACTCTCCAGGGTGATGGGGTGATGGAAATACTGTATGGCTTGAGCTTAGTCATGATTACACAGAAACATACATAGTAAGAGTTCATCGCTCTGTTTACACCACATTTGTAAACTATACAGGTCTTATTATAGGTATTTCATATGTCAGTTTTTTTAAAAACTGGTAAGTGTGACTAACTGAAACTCTTATTCACCCCTGGTGGGGAATGCAACTATCACAGATACTCTGGAAACCAATATGACAGCATCTACCAAAGCTGACATATAAATATCCTATGACTCTTCACCCTTCCTTTACCCCCTCACTGCTATATGACACTGCAATTCCTCCAAATAAAGAGGTCAGGTATATATCACAACTCCTAGAGTTTGTATTATCATGTGACCTGTTTTGGCCAATAAAATGTTAGCTGGTGTGACGTGACCAAATGCTAGAAAAGTGTCTCTGCAACTGGGTCTGCTCTCTGGCACTGATGCAATCACCATGAGAATACGCCAGTCTAGCCTGCCAGAAAAGAGACATACAAAGAACAGCTCTAACTAAACCAAGTGACGCCCAGCCAACCTACAGACACTTGGAAGGAGCACAACTACCTAACAGAGTCCAACCTATATTGGCTGACCACACAGACAACTCAGATGCATGAACTAAAAAATGCTTATTGTTGTATGCCACTGGGATTTTGTCTTTTTGTTCTTGTAGAGCAATAAGTAACTAATACACAGATCAAGGGGATTTTTCTCTCAAAAGACAAAAACATCCTGCTGGACTATGATTTAAGAAAACCTCCTAAATACATTTTCTTTAAAGTCTGTAAAACACTTTAACTTGTACATATTTTTGAAATTATGTAAAAGTCTTTTTCTATGTATATACAACCATTTATGTGTGTATAGGTGTGTGTGTATATATTTTACACAATTGGGACCATATGGTATGAACACTCTCATTTTTAAGCAGCCAGCATTCCAATCACCATCTCTATCTTTCCAGTTCATTCCCTCAGATATGTTCTATTTTATGAAAACTTACTATTTTCCCATGTAAAATAACTGTGTATACACATTTATCAATTGTATTAATATCTAGAACTGTTAAGTGAGTTTCTGAAGACCACTGCTGCTAAATCTTCGCTTGTAAGATTGTTCATTGTAACTAAGAGTTATTTTAACCTGAATTCATAGAAATCTGTCCACAAATTAGGACATTATTCCTGTGGGTAAATAAAATTCATTTCATGACAATCCACTTTATAACCTTATTATAAAATTCATTACCTTTTTATGATAATTTTATATAAATACAGATAAAATGATTAAAGAATATATTTTAGGCTATTCTCAAGTCAAGGTCAAGTTAAGGTAAATTATTCTTAAGTTACCCTAAGCTAAGTGGCTTAGTAATATTCAGATTTTAGAATCTGTAATCCTTATTCTTCTTCTTCTTTTTTTTTTTTTTTTGTGGTACGCGGGCCTCTCACTATTGTGGCCTCTCCCATTGTGGAGCACAGGCTCCAGACGCACAGGCTCAGCGGCCATGGCTCACGGGCCCAGCCACTCCACGGCATGTGGGATCTTCCCGGACTGGGGCACGAACCCGTGTCCCCTGCATCAGCAGGCGGACTCTCAACCACTGCGCCACCAGGGAGGCCCTGTAATCCTTATTCTTAATTGGCTGACAGTCAAATCATAATGCTCCGTGATCTCAATGATTTAGATTTTCGTATTTATGTATTTAGGAGCTGAGTGATAAAATCATAGTATAGTTCCTATGATGCTTAATTTTATATGCCAACATGGCTAGGTTATCAAACACCAATCTAGATGTTGCTATGAAGGTATTTTTTAGAGGTGATTAACTTTTAAATCAGTAGACTTTGAGTAGAGCAGATTACCCTCCATAATGTGGGTGGGACTCATCCAGTTAGTTGAAGACTTGAAGAACAAAGACTAAGGTTTCTCAAAGAAGGATTCTCAAGACTGTAACACAGCAATCCTGCCTGAGTTCTGGTCTGCTGCCCTGTGGAACTGACTTAAGACTACAACACCACCCCTTACCTGGATTTCCAGCCTGCGCTACACATTTCAAACCTGTCAGCCCCCAAAATCACATGAGCCACTTCCTTAAAATCAATCTCTCTCTCTCTCTCTCTCTCTCTCTCTCTCTCTCTCTCTGTGCGTGCATGTGTGTGTGTGTGTGTGTGTGTGTGTGTGTGTGTATCTCCCTCCTACTGATCTATTTCTCCAGAGAACCCTAATAAAGCTCCCCACTCGAGAAAAATTTAGGTAGCACCTATAGTATAGTCTAATATTGTGTTAAGAAATATTAAGATGAAAAAATAGGTTAAAGATAAAACCTTTACCCTTAAAAAGCTTGCAATGTTGATAGGGACACAAGTATACAGACACAACACAAATAAACAAATATATTTAACATTATTCTCACCTTTATTACAAGAAAAACATCTTGGGAAGGATAAGTGATAGAAAAAATAGCTGATCGTGCCAGGGTGGTAATGGCAGCAGGTGGTACATGTGGACGTAATAATCCTTTCATCTGCTCAGAATTAAGGTCAAAATAAAAGTTTTCTGAAATCTAAAAAGCATATTCATATATTAAATTTAAAACCTGTGTATTTTATAAAAACTCACAAAAATCATACACAGTCTTAAAATATTACAGATATTAGACGATTATACTAACATACAGTTTACCATATATTTCACTGACTGATCTTTACATGTCTATATCAAAGCAAAAAAAATATAATGCAAAAAACATATTCTAAAGAACCATATCCCACGCTCCTTTAATTAGAAATTTAACTTCTAATAAAGTATACATAGAAATTATTATTGAGATGAATTACCCCAAACTGAGTCTTTAAAACAATTACATGAATAACATCTCAGAAGATTTGATTTAGCAAATACAGTTTGCTAAATCAAATAAAGTTGCTGGAATACAGTTCCACTATAGAAATCCATAATATGTTGACAGCAGAAGTCACTAAAGGCATTTTAAGTTTCTTCTACACATTAGGCTTAGAATACTGAAATGCTGTATGAGACAGCCCTCTGAAAAACTCCTAAGTGTAATAAAGATATAATGGCAAAACTAAGAGCACTACTTTAGACAAGAATATTTGAAATATATATAAATGATCTTTTAGCTAGTGAAATCTGAAAATTACACCAACAAAAATTCACTGTCACCATCATTGTAATCCTTTATCCATCAGTTGCCTAAAATGGTTTTCTTGTATTTTTTCTATTTATTAAACTAAAAGAAAGTTGCTTCTGCTACTTGCTTTTGGAACTCTTTCAATGAAACAAAAACTAGGTCAACTGAACTATTTTATAGTAAGAAAATACTTTATGTCTTAAATTTCTACTTTCTTCTTAAAAAATCCATGTTTAATAATATTCTCAAAAAGTCATTATTTATCTTATATAACACTTAAAAACAGGTTTCTGAACCTATGATTGTGAGAAAAGACTAGGTTCAAATTATATAACCTTACCTTTTTCTTTTCCTTCACATCATATAAAGCCAAACTTGCAAAAATGGGTTCAATTTCAATCTCAAACCTTTAAGAAGGAAAAGGATGAAGCAGTTTAAAAATAAAGTTCATAGTTCAAGAGAAATTCTCATTCCAAAAATAAATTCTCTCAATACCTTGTACTTTTCTACATCTGTGCTACACCATCTATACTGCCCCTCTTCCTGAAACACACTTCTCCACGTATACCTTTCACAGTCTAAATCAACCATTACTACATACTTCAAAATCTTAAGAAAAAACAAAGCCTGCCATGTAACAAATATAAAATCATCTCTAAGGAAAAAGATACTTTGTCTTTATATTCCTCAAGCCAAGAACAGTGTCTGATAAATACTACAGATTTCAGTGAATGTTTTTTCAAGTTTTAAGACTCGTTATATAACTGAGGCAGAGTCATCTTCACCTAGCCAAAAATGCTCTCAAGCTCAGCTTCATAGGCAGGATGAAATGTTTAGTAGAATTTAAAATTATGTACAGAACATTACTTTTCAAAAGGACACAAACACAAGTATAAAATCTACCAGGATTTTGTTACACTTGTATTCAAAATATTACTCCAGAAAATAAAAGTTACATAGTAAACAAAATAAATACTCACTTGAGTGATAAACATTTTACAAGAAGTCTTTGACCAAAATGTTCTTTGGGCACCTCAGGAACACTAAGTCGTTCTATTGGTTCTTCCTACAAATTGACAAGCAACACCAAAGTGAACATGCTTACCCTATGTCAACCCTTTACAATTTATTTTTTAAGAACTTATTTTATTAATCTACTACTTTTAGTCTTCACAAGGGAAAACAGAAAAGAATGGCCTATTTATCCTCAAACAGGAGTCATTACATCATAAGTGTGCTCAACTATATTTCATTTACAAAAAGCATAACTATGTTTCAATTAAGTTTTATTCCCTACATTATCATAATGCTACATACAATTCATACTCCCCAAACATCTATCTTAATAATCATTTGCTTCTTTATATCCAAATTATCTATACCTCATCTGGTGATGGATGCAAGGCAAAGAGTTCCTTATGACGGTTTGCTTTCCTTTGGTCATCATTCTGACGGTCTATTTCTTCATTTGGAGTTCGATCAAGTAAATTGGGAAGCAAAGCATCAGGAAGTGAATTTTTCAAGTCAAAAATACTGCAGGCCCAGCTACCCCTTGGAGTATCATCTATTGACATTGAACGTCTTTTAAGATCATCCTGTAATGTAAAACATTAAATATATTAATCAATGAATTAAAAAAACTATATTAAAATAACTTCTTATAGTCATTTAAAAATAAAAGTATTACTTGTTCATCCTGGTAGTTGTTGCCATCTGGAGCTTCATCGGATTCAAAGACCTGTTTTGGCAAACCTTTTTGCCTTTCTTTCTGTTTATCTAATGTATTAGGATTAAATCCTGTTCCCAGTTTATGATATCTATTCAAAATAAAATAAGGAAATATCAATTTTTGAAAATTTTTCACTTTTTCATCATCATTATGTAATAAGCCAACTGTTCTCTGCATTATTTCTTTACATAATAAGAATATATTCTGGCAGTTTTGAGTGTATTTAACATTTAACCAGAGGTTTAAGAAAACTTCCATCCAGAGTTCCTTTAATCCAACTAGAGAGCATTTATGAGTTTCCAGAGGTAAATCATATTGTCCTTCCTTTTCATGACGATCATGTGGATATAATTTAAGTTGTACTTTCAATTCAGAGAATTGGTCAGTAAAAGGAAAGGATGGGAAGCCAGGTTAAAGAATAAAATGAGAGAGCAGAAAATATATCCTGCATTCATAACAATGTAAATTTTTAAAAGGCAAAAATATATAAAGCACTGAAGCTTAAAGTTCCAAATAGCCAAAAAAATTTTGCTATATCTCATTATGTATAAAAAATCTTAAACAACCTAAAGCTTCAGGCTTCTAAAATGAAAAAATAGGGACTTCCCTGGTGGTGCAGTGGTTAGGAATCCACCCACCAATGCAGGGGACATGGGTTCGATCCCTGGTCCAGGAAGATCCCACATGCCGCGGAGCAACTAAGACCATGCGCCTAGAGCCAGTGCTCCGCAACGAGAGAAGCCACGGCAATGAGAAGCCCACGCACCACAACAAAGAGTAGACCCCACTCGCCACAACTAGAGAAAGCCCGCGCACAGCAACGAAGACGGAACGCAGCCAAAAAAAAAAAAAAAAGAGCCTGTAAAATGAAAGAATAGCAAGATCTACACCACTGTATACATATATTCTTAATTAACATGTATTGTTGTATAATATATATATTAGGCTAAGAACAACTCTTAAACTAATGTATATTTCTTTCCTAACAACCCAATGTCCAAGAATATTAGAGACACTATGATCAAAGAGCAACTACTGTGTCACACCTCATATAGTCAATCTGGGGGAAATTTTAACTGGAGCATAAATAATTATCATTACCAGAGGATGATATGGTTCTATCAGTCAATTTATGACATAGTAAAGAATCACACTTAATATGAATTATTCACATGTCTTGCTGCGAAAGGTACTGAAATAGCAGCTACATGATGCTCACATCATAGTATAATCACAAAATAAAAGAAAGCATTTTTCTCTGGAATAACTAAAATAAAAATATGCAGTATAGTAACATGAAAGATATTACTCAGAAGCAGATATTTTAATCTCTCATGAAATGTTTAAAGTGCCTTAATTTGTGTAAAAATGCCTGTAAAGTGACAAAGTTTGAATTCAAACACAGGTCTGTTTAACTCTTTACACAATGTTGACTAAAGGCAAATAGACAAAACTTTGCAGCAAAAAACCATTACCAGATATTTTTGAAAGATACTAAACTGTTTTCTAGTCTTTGTACCTTTTTTCCTCAAGGGAAACATTTGTATTTTCCTTAAAGGACAGAATACACTGTTGCTTTTCTATATGAAAAAGGGTTTTTTTTTAAATAACATTTTATTATTACAGAATCAATCCATGCTCATTGTTGAAAATTTAAAAATACAGACTTGTAAAAATACAATCATTATATTTCTACTACTCAGAGTATCAGTGTTGAACTCCTAGTATTTAACTAACTGGATCTTTTCCTGGGCGTATGTATAATCATAAGTATATACATATACATAAGTATATACATACTTATAGTTTTTGTATTTTTTAATAAAAATGAGATCATGTGAAAAAAAGTGCCTTAATTGAGAAACTAGATATCTAAGGTACTCTAATAAACCAGAATACTGTTGCATTCTTCCTCCTTTATGTCCTAAAAAACTGATAGTATGAAATTCAAGAGAGCTGAGAAGAATGACATGATTCATGATCAATACTCTTTTCTATATTATCATTCTGTTCCTGTAGTCAGTTGCTATGATAAGGCTCTACATGATTACCCATCCAACACCACCATTTCTACGACTCTGTATCTTGGCATTCTCTCCCTCACTTATTCTGTTCCAGCCACACTGACCTCTCTGCTATTCCTTGAACATTCCCAGCATGCTTCCAACATGGAGCCTTTGCGTATACTGCTCTTGCCTCTGCCTAATACACTCTTCCCCCAGATATCCAGAGGGCTTACTCCTTAACTTCCTTCATGTCTTCGCTCAAATTCATCTTATCAGAAAGGCCTCTTCCGATTAGTTATTCACAAAGTGGAATCACCTCTTCTTGGCTCTCCCTAACCCCCCATCCTACTTTTTTTCTCTACAAGACTTCCCTCTATTCTTCCCAACTATTATATATTTATCTGTGTTTGTTTAATGTCTATTGCCCTCAACCCCAAGTAGAACATAAGCTCCATGAGGGCACGGAGTTAGTTTTGTTGACTGCTGTATCATTACTGCTTAGTATAGTGCCTGGCACATACTAGCCTCTCAGTAAGTATGTCTTGCATGAATAAAGTACTTTCTATCCTTTTACCCTTCTGTGCTGAATTATGGAAGAATTTTTTGGTTTCATCTTAAAACTTACTATTCCACTTTTCAGTCACATCTGCTCTGCCATTAAACCCATCTGCTGAGTTTTAAACATTTTTTTCACTGAACAAAATTTTCACTTCCAAAGATAACCAGTTGATTTTTTATATGGTTACCATAACGTTTTCACATCTCTTTGAGGATATTAGTTACACGTATGGGTCTTGATGTGTGTTCTGTTAACTATTTCCTAAATTGTAAGTTCTTTTATTTGTAGTTTGATAATTCTCTTTCAAGTGCACTGGTTTTAATCAAATGGTTGGCAAATCTAGGTTCTAATGCTCATTTTTTAATTTGTAAGCCCATGTCTGTCTGAAAATACTGTATCTGCTTAGCCAAGCACATATCCAGTGGCTGTGGAGAAGAGGCACCTCATGCTTCCAGGCAGAGTCTGCCAGTCTTCTGGGTATGAGGGCTCCTTCTTATTCCAAGGTATGCCCACCCCAGGCACTATTGTATGAGCTCAAGCCCCTATAATTAGTCCTCTTAAAATAGGCAGATACTGGACTTCCCCGGTGGCGCAGTGGTTAAGAATCCGTCTGCCAATGCAGGGGACATGAGTTCGAGCCCTGGTCTGGGAAGATCCCACATGCCGCCGAGCAACTAAGCCCGTGCACCACAACTACTGAGCCTGCTCTTTAGAGCCCACGACCCACAACTACTGAGCCCGTGTGCTACAACTACTGAAGCCCACATGCCTAGAGCCTCTGCTCCGCAACAAGAGAAGCCACCGCAATGAGAAGCCCGCACACCACAACGAAGAGTAGCCCCTGCTCGCCGCCACTGGAGAAAGCCCAGGCGCAGCAACGAAGATCCAACGCAGCCAGCCAATCAATCAATCAATAAATAAATAGGCAGATACCTCTGCTCCCACTTCTATGCATAAAGAAGGGTATAAGAGGTTTCAAAGTAACCAAATGTCCAACATTTACCCCAGGTGCCCCTTCCACTGCCTGTATTCACTGAGCCTAAAGCTCTACTGAACCTTTTGCATGTTATCTTAGCATGTGCTTATCACAGCATGTGCTGTGGTTTTCTGTTGTGTTCCAGTCATACCTTTTATATTTCAGGGATACTTTAAAACTTCTAGTCTACCAAAAGTACCCCTTAGTCTTCCATTTACTACTGAAGGTAATAAATAATATCTAGTATAACAGAAAAAAATACAAGCATTAGAATCTGATGCCCCTAGGTTCTAATCCTAGCTATCCCACTTTTTGGCCATGGGACCTCAAAGAAGTTACCTAAGTACTCTGAGCCTGAGCTACCTTGTCTGTTGGAACCTTAAATGAGATGAGTGTAAAGTATCCAATAAAATGCCCAGCATATAGCAAATAACCATAAATGTTAACTACTGTACCCTCTTGGCTTAAATCAAGGTCAGTAATCCCTTGATTAGAATTAAGTAGCAAGACGACTCCATGATTCTAAGGTTAATACATTTTACAACTAATCTATTTCTATTAAGATTTCTGATTACAGGTTTCCAACATACATGCATAAAGGTAAAAACTTTTGAGTTATCTGACAGAGGAACGGTCTTCTCCAGTAATCTCTAAAATCTGGCTATTGAAATACTTATCAAAATTGTAAGTTCATAAAAACAGCTCTTCTTTATAAAGGGTAGCAGATTGTATTTATATTAGGTCACACTAAAACTAAAAAGTATGTCAGCAGTAACCCCAAGAGTGAAACACAGTGAAATAAGACAGTTGCCCACAACAGCAACAAAATAAGCAATGGATACATCACTGTTACTAGTACAATTTAGCACAGATAACCTCATTTCTCAAAACTGCAATGTCATAACAGAATTTTCCACTACTTCAGTAATTATACTTCCTTTAGAAAAATAAAATAAGGCTAAGAAGATTCAGTATGAAGACCCTTCTTCATTAGGCAAATTAGCAAAGGAAGAATAATTTTATTTTATTTCTTAATCTGACTTGATATTTCAAACACCATCCATTAGAAACATAAATTTTGTGGTAAAACAAAACATTTTTACAACTACTAACTTGATTGGATGTACAGGTCAAGGACCTGTAAATATTCAGTTAGTTAATAAAAGGCAGAGACCTTTCAAACACCTTGATCTAGAAAACTAGCTATTAAACTTAACCAATTCAATAAATTGGATTCTTTTTTAGAAATACAAATTATTCATCAATATTTACCCACGATTTCCCAAAAGAATTAGACTACAAATCATTATTTTATATTATTATTAGTTACTAATCATCTATGATAATATAGAAATACTATCCCCACAAACGTATTATTTTATAAGGAAAGTAAGAGAAAGTAATTGTGGAACTCCTAAGGAAAAAATATCTATATGCAAAGGTTCTTCTTTTACTTTTTCAGCTATTTTTTAAATGAATTTTCAGGTCTCATAATTAGTATTAATCTACCTTAATCCATTTACAGATCCTACTCAGTATTTTTAAATGTCATAATGAATATATAACTTACTTTCTGATCACAATTGCCCAGTCTTCTGTATAACTTCTTATACAATCTCTAACATGTGGATCCATTTCACTATTTTAAAAAAGAAAATATATTTATAATTTAGACAGGAAAGC
The DNA here is from genome assembly GCF_011762595.2 of Tursiops truncatus. Taxonomy (NCBI): domain Eukaryota; kingdom Metazoa; phylum Chordata; class Mammalia; order Artiodactyla; family Delphinidae; genus Tursiops; species Tursiops truncatus. The sequence continues at coordinate 130,577,722 of NC_047034.1, read as the reverse complement.
ATTGATGTTTGTGAATTCTGCTGCTGCGCTCTTGTTCATATAATAGGAAACAACACTACCACAAGAAATAGAATCTAAATAAAATAATGGAAGGTAGCCTTTTTATAGTTACACTAAAACCAGAAATAGGTAAATGTCTCCTTACCTTTCTTCAGGTACAGCTGAAACAAGGGTTCTACAGTCCCTAGGACTATAAACCACTTCAATATCATCTGGAGGGAATTCAATCAAATCCCTTAAAAGCCCAGAATCCACAGCTAAAGGATGAGTAATGAGGTAATCTTCCAAATCCACTGGATCCACTGCTTCAGTAAGGGGCACCTTTATAAACAGGGATGCATGTGAGAGGTGGGTATAAAGGAAGAGGTGGACACAAGAATTTTAAAACTTAAATAGATTTATTATTTTAAAAAAACGTAATTTTTCTCTTGCTATTTCTAAAATGTCAACAGATATTCAGCCAGATGAACTAAAGAAACCACAAAGTGTTGGGTCATACTCTCTCTGATTTTCTTGCTTCAATTTTGCCCATAACTCCCACATAAAAACAGTAAGATAACAGTTCTATCATACTATACAGTGACAAAATACTCACTGGAGGGATTCTTTTTTATAATTTGGAATTTTCATTGCTAAGTTTCTTAGTGGTGCTTTTACTTTATTTGTTGTTACTGTTATCCTAGTAAAAACGTACAACCATACTGCAGTGGGGGGAAAAATGGCCCTCCAAAAGATTGCCAAATCCCAATCCATGGACCTTATATGTGAAAATAAATAAAATATAAAATAAGAGTGTTTGAAGATATCATTAAGGATCTTAAAAGACGGACATTATCCTGGATTATCTGAGTGGGTCCTAAATGCAATCATATATATCCTTATATGAAGATAAACAGAGATTTGGGCCACACCAAGAGGAAAGCCATATGAAGACACAGGAAAGAGAGATTTGAAGATTCTGGCCTTAAAGGTAGAAGTGATGTGCCACAAGCAGCCACCAGAATCTGGAAGAGGCAAGAAAGTGATACTGAAGGGAGCCTCTGAAGAAAGTGCAACCTTGCCAAAACCTTCATTTCTGCCCGTTGATACTGATTCCAGACTTCTGGACTCCAGCACTGTGAAAGAATACATTTCTGTTGTTTTAAGCCACCCAGTTTGTGGTAATTTGTTACAGCACCCAAGGAGACTAATACACAGACCCTATTAAAAGTATTATTAGCAATAATAGGATATTTGTGGCATTCCTTAGCCAAGCTGAAATTATAGTTTTTGATAAGATACTCTACTTCTTATCTAATTCAAGAAAGAAAATTATTCAGGCAAAACTATAAATGATTATACAACAAATGTGCAGTTGTGGACCAATGAAAATAAGAATATGTTATTTTTCAAGATGTTCAACTGGGTAAAAACACTGAGACCTGCCTACTGTGCAAGTTTGCATTACTACAAAGAAGGTGCTTTAACCTATACTTCTTTGGACTGAACAACTAGGTAGAGCAACAACATTTTAAAGATACTAAGTAAAATAATGAATGACTATCACATCATAAACACTCAAAAGATAGTAGCTATTATTATCATTATCATTATATGTTTTCTCATTTAAACCTCCCCCAAACCCTATAAGTTAGAGATAATTACTATTTCAATTCTACAAATAAAGGCAATTGTGCTCAAAGAAGTTAACGTCTGAAAATAAAATAGCCACAAAATGAAGAGCAAAATTTCAAACTGGGTCTTTAAGATATAAATTCATGGTTTTCTCTCATAAGCATTCTATCTTACCTATTCTACCAAGTACATAATACACTATCATGACATGCTTAATAGAAGCATAGAAGCAATTCATCAGGGAAAGGGAAATCTTTTTCAATTACTGTTGCTGGAAAAATTCGATATCTATATGGGGGGGAAAATGAACTTCAATCCTTACATCACGACATATACAAAAACTAAACTTAGATGGACCATAGATATAAACATAAATGCTAAAACTATAAAGCTACTAGAAGGAAATATAGGAGAATATCTTCAAAATTTGGAGTAGGCAAGGGTTTCTCAGACATGACAGCGAAAGGGATAATCATAAAAGAAAAATTGATACATCAAAAGATGGTTAAGAAAATGAACAGGCAAGCCACACTAGGAGACAATATTTACAAAATACATTTAATAAGTGACTGGCATCTAGAATATATAAAAAAGTCCCACATCTCATAAAAACAAACCACCCCCTCAAATAAATGGCGTGGGGGTGGGGGGGCAGTTGGTAAGACATTCAGAAAGGAAGATATAAAAATGGCCAGTTAGGGACTTCCCTGGTGGCACAGTGGTTAAGAATCCATCTCCCAACGCAGGGGACACAGGATGGATCCCTGGTCAGGGAACTGGATCCTACATGCATGCTGTAACTAGGAGTTTGCATGCCACAACTAAGGAGCCCTCGAGCCCAACTAACGAGCACACGTGCCGCAACTAAGACCTGGCACAACCAAAATAAATAAATAAATAAATAAAATTTTTAAAATAAAAAATCCAACAGAGTCCATAAAATAAAATTTATTTTTTTAAAAAAATGGCCATTTAGCACATGAAAAAGTGCTCAACATCAAAGTCACAAGTAGGTACTTCCACTTCCAGGAAGATGGAGTAGACATACTTTTCTCTATTCTTCCCACTAGTTACAACTACAAACCCTGAAGATTATATATAAAATAAACATAAGACGGCTCTAAAAGGTGGATAGAAAAAGGCAGACCAACAGGGACCTCAGGACCCAAGGAATAGCACAATAGTGAGTTACCTAAAATTTCTTTTTACCTTATATACTCCACACCTGATGCTAGAGAGGTCCACAACCCAGAAACACCAAGGAGCACAGGAAAACAAAAAACACAACCAAAGCCTGTTCTCCCCAGCCAAAGGACCAAGAGAGCAGCAGCCTAGCAAAATAGAAAAGGTTAGAGAATAACCACTCTACTCCAGCCAAACATCACATGAAAAATTGTAGTCCCACCCATATCCACACCAGCAAAGGCCAAATGGGGAGCTAGACTTCACCCTCACCAAGCTGTAACAAGCCATCCCAACACTACCCATTCAGCACCATGTCAGAGAAGTCAGAGTGGGGAGCTGAGATTTTCATATCTACTGGAAGGTAATGAATCCTCCACTCCCACAGTGTCAGTGGAGTCCACACAGGGAATCTGGACACCTATCGCTATACAGCAGTAACAAGAACTCCTTCCCCTTACTGCTGAGGCAATGTCAGGTGAGGTCTATATAATTTAATACCTATAGGGTGAAGAAACATAAAGGTACATAAGATTTCCACACTTCACTCAAACTGGTAAAATGTCAACACCAGTAGTGTGATTAGTTATGTATATACAATACCTTAAGCAACCACTAAAAAGACTATACAAAGATATGCACTCAACAACATTACAGATAAATCAAAATGGAATTCTAAAAAATGTTCCAATAACCCACAGGAAGACAGAAAAAGGAAACTAGAGAAACAAAAGGCAGAGAGAACAAACAAAAAATAAAATGGCAGATTAAAGCCCTAGCAGAATGATAATAACATTAAATGTAAATGGCCTACATACACCAATAAAAAGATAAGAAACTGGCAGAATGGATTTAAAAACATGACATACCAGTAAGGTATACCAAAAGCTCACTTCAAAAAAGACAATATAAGGAGGCTGAAAACAGAAGGATGGAAAAAGATATACCATATATACATTAATCAAAAGAAAGCAGAAGTGGCTATATTAACATAAGATAAAGTACTTCGACTTCAGTGCAAAGAAAAGTACTGAATAAAGAGGGACATTACCTGATGATAACAGCTATGACCCATAGCAATCTTAAATGTGCATGTACTAAACAACAGAGCTATAAATTATGGGAAGCAAAAACTGACAGAACTGAAAGAAGAAATAAGATATATCTACAGTTATAGCTGGAGACTTCAAGACATCTTCTCAACAACTGAAAGAAAACTGAACAGAAAAATCAACAAGGATATGGTAAAATTCAACAGCACCATCAACCAATAGGATCTAATTGACATTGTTTTATAGAACAATCCACCCAACGACAACAGACCAAATACTTTTCTCAAAGGCCCAAAAAGTAAATACCAGGATAGACCATAAGCTGAACCCTAAAACAAACCTCAAAAAATTTTAAAAAATTGAAATCATACAGAGTGTGTTCTCTGACCATAATGTAATCAAACTAGAAATTAGCAACAGAAAGACAACAGGAAAACCTCCAAACACTTGAAAACTAAAAACACAGTTCCAAATAATCCATGAGTCACAAAAGTCTGAAAAATGAAACTTAAAAATTACATTGAACTAAATGAAAATAAAACATAACAAAATTAGTGGGATGAGGAAAGTGCAAATCAAAAACACAAGATACTACTTCACACCCATTATGATAGCTATTACCAAAAAATGTAAAATAACAAGTGTAGGAGAGGATATTGAGAAATTGGAAGTCTTGTGCAATGCTGGTGGGAATGTAAAATGGTACAGCTGCTGTGGAAAACAATTCGGTGGTTCTGGAAAAAAAAAAAACCAAAACACACAGAATTATCATATGACCCACCGATTCCACTTCCAGCTATATACTCAAAAAAACTGAAAATAGAGACTCAAACAGATACTTGTACACTAATGTTCATAGCAGCATCATTACCGATAGCCAAAAGATGAGAACAATCTAATGTCCATCAACAGATGAATGGATAAACAAAATGTGGTACACATATACAATGGCATATTTTTCAACCTTAAAAAGAAATGAAATTCTAACACGTGCTGTAACAAGCATGAACCTTGAAGACATTATGGCTGAGTGAAATAAGCCAGACACAAAAAGACAAATATTGTATGATTCCACTTACATGAGGTATGTACATATAATAGACAAATTCATACAGACAGGAAATAGAATGAAGGTTACTGGGGATTGGAAAGAGCAGGGGAATGGAATTATTTTTTAATGGGTACAGGGTTTCAGTTTGCGTTAATAAAAAAGTTTTGGAAATGGACAGTGGTAATGGTTGCACAAAATTGTGAGTGTACTTGATGCCATTTAATTGTACACTTAGAAATGGTTAAACTGATAAATTTTGTTGTGTATATTTTACCACAATATAAATACATACATACATACATTTAAGCGAACATTTTTTTAAACTTTATAAATCAATGTTTCTCCACCTAAGAATTATTTCTGAGGCAGTACACTTTTCAAAGTGTCACAAATGATACTCCATGAAAATAATGATTCAAAGTGTCACAAATGATACTCCATGAAAATAATGACAAAAGCTGGGAGTCCTTACGTATGTCTAATTCAAAACTAACCTTTCCTCAAAGATTGACCAATCATATCAAGAGTAAGGGTTAGGGTTGGGAAGAAAGCTATGACACTCTCTTAACAACACTAAATCACAGAGATGATAAATGATCTTGTTTCCCAAACTCACATAGAAAGTCACTGGTTTTCTAGGTGTAATACTAACTAGACTTGGAGCAAAGAAATAAATTTATTTCTGCTACAACTGTCTCCACGCTCTCTGACTCCCATCAGAGACAACTGCCTGGGCTAGTTTTCGGATGTAGTGATGAGCTGCTTACAACTATAAATTATTTTGCAAGACTCCAAAGAAAGATCCTGTATTTACAGATTCAAGGGAGGAGATTGCAACATGATTTTATAACAGAGAATGACTAGGCAGCAAGCAGGGTTAAAGGATGCAATAAGAAGCAATAGTGAAGCACTACAGAATCCCTTACAGGCAATGTGAGACACTGTCTTACTTCAACAATCACTGCATTGGAATTCTGACTAACATGTTTAGTGTTCAGATCTCTTTCAGTCTTTTCTGGTGTGCCATCAAAATTCTGGTATTTGATTAGTGGTTGTTTTGGGATGGGAGAAGGGAGACAAAAGGGTGAGAGCTAAACAGTTTCTTTTTGAGGTAATGAAAACGTTCTAAATTGACTGTTGTGATGGTTGCACATTATATGTGAACATATTAAATCCACTGAATTGTAAATTAAATGGATGAATTGTATGGTTATGTGAAAAAAGTCTCAGTAAAGCCATTAAAAAAAAAAGTTGAACCAGAATCTAATCGTATACAGGAAATACAGAAGATAGAGAAACAAGTCTATGAGGAAGAAATTTCAAAAACGTTGACCCAGAATCTAACCAGTTACAGGAAATACAGAAGATAGAGAAACAAGTCTACAAGGAAATAAACATAAAATCCAAAAGGTAGGAAATTCTATAAGACAACTAATCCAATTTCCTCAACAAGTCAATGGCATAAAAACAAACAAACTTAAAAGTTGGGGGGAGGGAGTAGTATTCCACTGTGTATATACACCACATCTTCTTTCCATTCATCTGTTGATGGACATTTAGGTTGCTTCCATATCTTGGCTATTGTAAATAATGTTGCTATGAACATTGGGGTGTGTGTATCTTCTCGAATTAGTGTTTTCACTTTCTTCAGATAAATACCCAGAAGTGGAACTGCTGGATCATACTGTAGTTCTATATTTAGTTTTGTTTTGTTTTGTTTTTTTTTTGCGATACGCAGGCCTCTCACTGTTGTGGCCTCTCCCGTTGCGGAACACAGGCTCCGGACGCGCAGGCTCAGTGGCCACGGCTCACGGGCCCAGCCACGGAGTGGGATCTTCCCAGACCAGGGCACAAACCCGTGTCCCCTGCATCGGCAGGCGGACTCTCAACCACTGCACCACCAGGGAAGCCCTATATTTAGTTTTTTGAGGAACCTCCATACGTTTTCCAGTATGGAGGAAAACATACGGCTGTACCACTTTACATTCTCACCAACAGTGCACAAAGGTTCCCTTTTCTCCACATCCTCGCCAGCACTTGTTATCGCTTGTCTTCTTGATGATAACCATTCTAACAGGTGTGGGGATATCTCGTCATGGTTTTAATTTCCATTTCCCTACGCACTTTTTCATGTACCTGTTGGCCATTTGGATAACTTCTTTGGAAAAATGTCTATTTAGTTCTTCTGCCTATTTTTAATTGGGTTGTTTGTCTTTTTGTTATTGAGTTGTATGAGTTCTTTATATATTTTGGATATTAACCCCTTATCTGATATATGATTTGCAAAAATTTTTCTCCCATAGGATGCCTTTTCATTTTGTTAATTTGTTTCTTTGGCTGTGCAAAAGCTTTTAAGCTTGATGTAGCCCCAATTTGTTGATTTTTGCTTTTGGTGTTTGTGCTTTTGGTGTCATATCCAAAAACATCATTTCCAAGAACAACATCAAGGAGCTTCTTCTTACATTTTCTTCTTGGAGTTTTATAGTATCAGGTGTTATGTTTAAGACTGATCCATTTCAAGTTAATTTTTGTGAGTGGTGTAAGATAGGGAACCAATTTCACTGCTCTGCATGTGTCTTTCTAGCTTTCCCAGCACCATTTGTTGGCCTTTCCCCACTGGATGCTCTTGGCAGCCTTGTAGACTATTAGATGACCATATGAGCAACAACGTGGATGGATCTGGATGATATTATGCTTAGTGAAATAAGTCAGACAGAGAAAAACAAACTTTACGTTATCACTTACATGTGCAATCTATAAAATAAAACAAACTAGAGAATATAACAAAAAAAGAAACAGACTCACAAATATAGAGAACAAACTAGTAGTTACCAGTGGGGGGGATGGGGGCAGGATAGGGGTAGGAGATTAAGAGGTACAAATTACTATTATAAAATAAAGAAGCTACAATAATATATTGTACAGCAAAGGGAACATAGTATTTTATAATAACTCTAAATGGAGTACAACCTTTAAATATAGTGAAACACAGTGCTGTACACCTGAAACTTATTTAATATTGTAAGTCAGCCATACCTCAATTTAAAAAAAAAAGTTAGAGGAGGGAGAAGCTGCCCTTTTTTTAAAAAATGCAAGTGATCTAAGACCAAATTCCATCTGTGGATTTTGTTTGATCCTGATTTGAATAAACCAACTATAAAAAGATATGTATGAAATAATCAAGAAAATTTAACATGCACTGGATACTATTAGATGATACCAAAGAATTATGGACTGTTAATTTTGTTAAGTGTGATAACAGCACTGTGGTTAAATTTAAAGATGTTAATGTTTATACTAGTCTTCTACTTCTATGTATGTTTGAAGATTCCCATAACTTAAAAAGAACTTTTTCAGAGAGAATACGAGAAGAGAAATTGAAATCAGCAAGCTCTGACAACCCTTCAAAGGAATTTTGTTGCAAAAAAGAGCAAAGAAATATTGGAAGTTGGAGACTGATGGAAAAGTGGGGCAAAAAAAGCAGAATTTTTTTAAATGGGAGAAATAACGGTATGTTTGCATGTTTATATACTGGTGGGAATGATCCAATAAATAGAGAGAAAAAGTGATGATATAAAAGAGAAGGGAGGACTTCCCTGGTGGCACAGTGGTTAAGAATCTGCCTGCCAATGCAGGCGACACAGGTTCGAGCCCTGGTCCAGGAGGATCCCACATGCTGCAGAGCAACTAAGCACGTGCTACTGAGCCTGTGCTCTAGAGCCCACGTGCCACAACTACTGAAACCTGCGCACCTACAGCCGGTGCTCCACAAGAGAAGCCACTGCAATGAGAAGCACGCGCACCACAATGAAGAGTAGCCCCCACTCACCGCAACTAGAGAAAGCCCACACGCGGCAACGAAGACCCAACACAGCCAAAAATAAATAAATAAAATAAATAAATTTTTTTCAAAAAGAGAGTAGGGAGAATTCCTAAAGTACTGTATTTGAGCGAGAGAACTTGGGATCTAGTTCACTAGTGGTTCATTTAAAATAACTGGTGAATAGACACAATACGGGTACAGATGATAAAACGTGAACACACATGGCGGTAGGAGTATGTGGAAGTTCTTTCTGACTGCTTCAATTTTCTCAGTGAAACAGGAAGTCAAGTCATCCTCAGAGTGAAAATGGGGAAGAGCAATTAGGGTTTTAAGGGAAGAGTAGGAGGCATGAAATGGGTCAACTAAAACAGTGGGAAAATGAACGGACTAGGAAAATAAAATGTTTGCCTAGCAATGTTAAAGCCTTCATGAGTTAGTGGTCATAAATTTAAAGTGAGACCAGTCAATGGGATCTGTGTGTTTTCCTCCAGCCATACTCAGCTGCACAAGTGCAGGTATGAAGTAAGCAGAAGGTTGGATTTAAACAGCACTGAGGTAGTGCAAATGACATGAGAAGAAGTTAAGGAAGCCAAGAGTATATGCAAAAGAGTAATTATAATGATCAACAAATAATTTAAGTTTGGTAAGGAGAGAAAAGAGGACATCAAGGGGTGAGAGACACACAAAAGTTAGTATGATCACAAATTCTAGGTCCCAGTGGTGTTGAAGGACAGCTGAAGTCAGAGCACCAGAACAAGAGAGCAAGAAAGATAAGAAGTGGTATTAAGAGAATAGGAAACATAAAACTGAGATTACAGGAGGCTTATGGTTATTCATAATGACTAAATCCAGGGATGACTATGGAAGTGAATAGTTAAGGTGTAACACAGAATGTGGGAAATCAGTTGAAAAGAGGAGTTCAAGACACTAAGAGAGTATTAGAAGGATCATCTCCATGTACATTGAAACCATCCAGAAATCTATATATTCTAAAATTTCTCCAATCAGTATGTTACTGTTGTTAAAAGTAAACTCCATGTTTTAAAATTTTAATAACACAAACATTATATATAAACATGTCGCTACAAGTCAATCAAACTATTATGCTCTGGCATATGATGTTTGTTCAATAATTGGTACCATTTCATAACCAAAGAGAAAGTGTTAATACAACTTCACCCAAGTCAGTCTTAATTACTTTTTCAGTTTTTGACAAATGGAGCATGTTTTTAATTCATATTCCTACTATAACTAATAAGTACCAGTTTTTTATCAAAATTGATTATCCTCATGCCAGCCTCTTGAATAAGAAAACATATATTTATATCTCTGACATAGCACCTGGCTTAAAGCAATAATTCAATAACTATATATTCCTTTCTATTAAAGGACATAGATAATACTATGAATCTACATAATTATTTAACATTTACTTCAGTACCTATTATTTCTAGAATAGATTCCTGAATTTTCATGTATGAATCACCCTGGGTCTGGGAAGTTCTAATTGTAAAATTCCAGAGTTGATTAAATCCTGAATGTAAAGTGTAAGAGTTGCCTAGGAAATCAACACTTCTACAACGCCTCCCAACACTCCTCTGACTCAAATTTCAGAAAAGAGTGAGATAGCAACAAATAAGGGTGTTAGTGAGAGTAGTGATGGAACCCAATCTACTGGCTCTTATCTTTCCACTATTTTTTCATGGCCTAGTCAGAATTACACAGTAACATACCATATTTTAAATATGCTACTTACTGTGGTATGATGGGATATACTGCCAACAATGTTGAGGTTTTTGAGCAGCTGGGGAGAACCACTGTACTGTCCAGAAATCTGCTTCCTAACTTCAGCAGCCACAGTTCTACAACAAAAAAAGCAAATACATTGTTTTTAAAAAGAAAACAAACTAACTTAAAATGGGAGAAAGCTAAGTATTTTCAAAAGTCATCTAAAGAACAACAAAATCTCAGCACATCAATAAGGCTATAAATTTATAAGATATTTTGGTAAATACTGCTTATAATTACAGTAGAACATCTTTATAACGCTGATATAGTATACAATACTTACAGCCAACTTACATAAGGCTTTTTTTGTATATGGCATTTCAGGGAACATATTGATACTTTGGTTTATGATAGAGCTGGAAGCTATAATAAGATGTATATATTAATGTGTATATATTTTAAGGATATAAAATTAATTCAAAATACTTTATAAACAATATTCATGCCCCAGAAAACTATTCCCTATTTTTACTTAACTAATAAAAATTGTCTTTATACTCTGGCATTAATGGCTTTCCATAATCTGACCCTAATCACCTTTTCAGCCTTACATATCCCTTCCCAAATTCTTCTCAATGAACATAAACTGCTTCCTAGAATGCTGTTTCTCTCCTATATCCACAAATTCAACTCTTAATTAGTTTTAGGGGTAAAACTCAAATGGCAAGACTTCCATACAAGATTCTTGACTCACCACAGCTAAAATACCACCCTTCTTAAAAACTGTTAGAGCATTTATCATAACCTAACTTGCATTTTCCTCCTTCCTAGTTATTTTCTCCACATTCATGTACGCCCTATATAAACAGAGGCAGTGGTTTCATTCATTGCTATTTCCCCTAAAATATTTAGCATGTGGCACTTAAAACAGAGAAATGTATATTTAGTCCTATGAAATACATAGTATTACTGACGAATGAAGTACACCACAAAGGCATTACCATAACATAACTTGACCAGTAAGTCCTTATCTGAAACAGGATTAAAGTTTAGAAGTTCCACGATTTCAAGCTGCTTGTTGACCCTTGGGAGCATACTAGTATTTCAAATTTACTAAATGACATTTCTAGGGACTTCCCTGTTGGTTCAGTGGTTAAGACTCTGCACTCCCAATGCAGAGGGCCTGGGTTCCATCCCTGGTCAGGGAACTAGATCCCACATGCCACAACTAAAAGATCCCACACGTGGCAACGAAGATCCCTCATGCCACAACTAAGACCCAGTGCAGCCAAATAAATAAATAAATATTTCTAAAACAAAAATATTTTATACATTTGAATGACTCTGTAGCTCATTAAGCTCTATATTCCTTAGACTTCACAAAATTATAAACCAAAATATTCTGTGAGTCTTAAATCCAGTCATTAAATAACTTCCTCATATTAGTAACATTTTTACTAAGTAAAAAATGTAACTAAAGAACACAAAATAAAGACAACTATCAATAGATTTTGTACAATTATTTTCCTGATGTCAATATCTAACCTCCACCCTATGATCATCAACTGGTCACTATTTTATAAACCTTGCCTTTTGTTCTTTTACTCTTTTCCAAAAAATAAACCCTAACTTCTTCCTATCATTCCATTGAACGTAAAGTGAAACTGGCCTACTGCCTTCGATTCTGGGCCAGCTTGATGATACTTTTGTTCTGGAGTGTTCTCAAATTAATGGTTGAATTCAGAGCCCTGAACATCTTAGTGCCCTTTCAAATTTCCAGCTGAATTTCTACACAATTTCATTTTCCAAAAATTATCCAAATATATGATATAATCTTTAGCTTCCTTCTTCTCTTCCATACCCCCTTAACTATTTTCATATTCAATCACTCCACACACATCTCTTGAGCACTGTTAGGAGCTGACCACTCAGTTAGAAATTTTTGATAGAAAAGTAAAAGAGTTATCATTTTTAAGGCTCAAGATACTGAATTAGCTCAACTTTTTCTTTACAGGTGATCTGAAGTACATTAGATCATATATGTGTTTTAAAAAAGGCTAATCTGTTATTCATAATTGTCAAAACTTGGAAGCTTATCCTTCAATAGGTAAATGGATAAACAAACTATGGTACATTCATACAATGGAACATTATTCAGCAGTAAAAAGAAATGCACTATCAAGCCAAAAAAGACATGGAAGAACCTTAAAAGAATACTGCTAAGTGAAAGAAGCCCATCTGACAAGGATACAATACTGTATGCTTCCACCTATATGACATTCTGGAAAAGGCAAACTATGGAGGGGTGAAAAACAGTGGTTGCCAGGGGTTTGGAAGGAGGAGGAAAAGGAAGAGATGAGTAAGTAATGCACAGGGATTTTTAGGGCAGTGAAACTATTCTCTATGATACTATCATGATGGATACATATCATTATACATTTGTCAAAACCTATAGAATATACAACACAAACAGTAAACCTAATGTAATCTATGGACTTTAGTTAATAATAATGTATCAATATTAGCTTATCTATTATAACAAATCTATTATAACAAATGTATCATACTAATCCAAGATGTTAATAAAAGGGAAAACTTGGTTGGGAAGTAAACATGGGAACTCTCTGTACTTTCCACTTTTCTGTAAATCTAAAACTGCTCTCCCAAAGAAGTCTACTGAATTTTTAAAAATAAGTAAATAAATAAAAAAGACTAACTCAGAAAAGACAAGGGAGGAAGAGAAGAGCATGAAGAAACGATTAGAGGTTAGAGATGAAAGCTAAAGGAGGAATGTAACCTTTGAAGGAGGATACAGATTGAGGAGAGGGCAAAGGGCAAATTCTGTAAAGCATCTGGATGTGAGAGGACAGGAACATTCACTGTAGTTTATGACTCCCCTTAGGCTTTTAATGAAGCCTATACACTGTGAATGTTCATTATTATGTTTGGTTTAAAGGCCTTACAATCTCCTGATCCTGTTGTCAAGACTGAGATGAAAATATGAAAAAGCTTTTAAAAAGAGAGAGAGAGACAGAGAACAAGTATTGTGTCTATCTTCCCCAGTGCTACTCAACTCAGTCTACCAACCTCAGCACTACCTCAGTGCTTCTGTTTCTCAGTGTTTCTGGGGCTAAACCACGAGTAATCTGAATTGTAAACTGCTATATTTGATCAAGTTCAAGATCTCAGTAACTGTTAAGACTTGCTATTACTTCAGGTACAGCTAAGAAAGAAAAACCTCGCTAATTAAGCAATACACTATCAATTAATTGAAAGACATACCCTGATTTCAGAAAATGTTAAAAAGTGAAACAAAATTTAAAATATGATTACTTCAAAAAGAGACAATCTTTCATTTAATAACAATCTTTCATTTAATAACAGAGACAAAGGATAATCCCCACATTACAAATATTTGTCTTATTTATACATGACATAATTTCCCCCAAAGAGAAAATCAGCAATAATTTGAAGTAAGAACCATTTCCAAACTGAGCTATAATGGCAATAAAACCATCTGCCACCCAGACAAAGGATGTATTTATACTGAGACCCTCTGCATGAAAAGATTTCCTCAATGATAAGTGAGGAAATTTTCCCAAATTAAAAAAACAGTATCGGGCTTCCCTGGTGGCGCAGTGGTTGAGAGTCCACCTGCCGATGCAGGGGACACGGGTTCGTGCCCCGGTCCGGGAAGATCCCACATGCTGCGGAGCGGCTGGGCCCGTGAGCCATGGCCGCTGAGCCTGCGCGTCCGGAGCCTGTGCTCCACAACAGTGAGAGGCCCGTGTACCACCAAAAAAAACAAACAAACAAACAAAAAACAGTTATCTCTTAACCATACTATGGTCCAAAGTATGCAACACAAGAAATTTAATGAATAAACTGTTATCAGGAGTAACAGTACCTGTTATAAATTAAAATCCTTTACCACAGATTACTTTTTTAATAACAATTTTTCCTACTCCTAATGAAGCTCATATAGTAAAGCAATACAAGGAAGTCTTTTTTACTTCTAATAAGCTATTAGTATTAACTGCAAAGTGGAAAGAAGAGTAGGTCAAAAATTCCATAGTTACTTACACTCTTAAATTATAATAGCAGAATATCTTCTTCCCCTTCCAAAAGCACATGATCCAATATTTGACCTATTTAACTCCTTACCAACTCTCTCCATTTCCGTAAGCTCCCTCACTATGTCAACATGCATTACAGTTTTTACAAAAGCAAGCACTCGCTAAGGCCGTTCACCATGGTATATTAGAAATAACCAACAAAGGATCCACATCCTGAGGGAAAATTATGTTGCATTTAACCTTTCCTCTAACCTCATCCCACTTTCAGATGCCCGATCAACCATGATTTCCAGAAAGTCCCAAAGCCAATCTGGGCCTCTCTCATCTCTAGTCGTTCTTCATGGGACCAGAGGAAACACTTGAGTAAAGATGAGTAAGGAGAGTTTAGACTAAAATAAAAGAGGTTAGTTGAGCTACTCCTATAAAGTCACAAAAAAATATCTGCAATGTAATATGCAAATAAGAGAATAAGATCTCTTGGAACTGGCACTGTTTATATTAAACACAGAACTCAGAGAAGAAGTATAAGGGAATATACCATGGAATATACCAAGTAAGGGCACATATCAGAGACAAGGCAAGAAAGGGCTAGCTAAAAATCCCCAAAAGAAAAAGGACAAGAACAGATGATACTCCAATGCTGTGACTATCCAAGTCCATGACTGATGACTGATGGATTGAATCACAGTTCTACCATAGTGTACAGTTGGTATTAAAGACCAAAAGAGGCAAAATAAAGAAAACAATAGATTAAAGAAATGCAACACTGTATCACCTTTCCAGTATTTGTGCCACAAATATTTAACCTGAACTGAATCAAACCTGTATATCTAACATCCAGATTACAAGAAATACAGAGAACAGTGTTAACAATACTAAAAAAAAGCAATCAGACAAAAACCAGAAGAAAGCTCATTCTATAATGTCAAGTCTCTTCAACAAGTCAATGTGATGAATAAATAAATAAAGGCAGTGGGCTAAGTTTTAGCATAAAAAAGACTTAAGATTAAAAATTAAAGTCTACTCAAAAAGGGAAAAAAAGACTTAAGCGATATAACCAAATGCAATGAATGGTCCTTAACTGGATCTTGATTTGAACAAACCAGCTATAAAAGACATTTCTGGGGATAATGAGAAATCTGAACATGGACAAGGTATTACATAATTAAGAATCAGTGTTTAACAACTGACACTGCAGAAATAAAAGAGATCATGAGAGATTACTACAAGCAACTCTATGCCAATAAAATGGACAATCTGGAAGAAATGGACAAATTCTTAGAAATGCACAACCTGCCAAGACTGAATCAGGAAGAAATAGAAAATATGAACAGACCAATCACAAGCACTGAAATTGAAACTGTGATTAAAAATCTTCCAACAAACAAAAGCCCAGGACCAGATGGCTTCACAGGCGAATTCTATCAAACATTTAGAGAAGAGCTAACACCTATCCTTCTCAAACTCTTCCAAAATATAGCAGAGGGAGGAACACTCCCAAACTCCTTCTACGAGGCCACCATCACCTTGATACCAAAACCAGACAAGGATGTCACAAAGAAAGAAAACTACAGGCCAATATCACTAATGAACATAGATGCAAAAATCCTCAACAAAATACTAGCAAACAGAATCCAACAGCACATTAAAAGGATCATACACCATGATCAAGTGGGGTTTATTCCAGGAATGCAAGGATTCTTCAATATACGCAAATCTATCAATGTGATAAACCATATTAACAAACTGAAGGAGAAAAACCATATGATCATCTCAATAGATGCAGAGAAAGCTTTTGACAAAATTCAACACCCATTTATGATAAAAACCCTGCAGAAAGTAGGCATAGAGGGAACTTTCCTCAACATAATAAAGGCCATATATGACAAGCCCACAGCAAACATCATCCTCAATGGTGAAAAACTGAAAGCATTTCCACTAAGATCAGGAACAAGACAAGGTTGCCCACTCTCACCACTCTTATTCAACATAGTTTTGGAAGTTTTAGCCACAGCAATCAGAGAAGAAAAGGAAATAAAAGGAATCCAAATCGGAAAAGAAGAAGTAAAGCTGTCACTGTTTGCAGATGACATGATCCTATACATAGAGAACCCTAAAGATGCTACCAGAAAACTACTAGAGCTAATCAATGAATTTGGTAAAGTGGCAGGATACAAAATTAATGCACAGAAATCTCTGGCATTCCTATATACTAATGATGAAAAATCTGAAAGTGAAATCAAGAAAACACTCCCATTTACCATTGCAACAAAAAGAATAAAATATCTAGGAATAAACCTACCTAAGGAGACAAAAGATCTGTATGCAGAAAATTATAAGACACTGATGAAAGAAATTAAAGATGACACAAATAGATGGAGAGATATACCATGTTCTTGGATTGGAAGAATCAACATTGTGAAAATGACTCTACTACCGAAAGCAATCTATAGATTCAATGCAATCCCTATCAAACTACCACTGGCATTTTTCACAGAACTAGAACAAAAAATTTCACAATTTGTATGGAAACACAAAAGACCCCGAATAGCCAAAGCAATCTTGATAACGAAAGAAGGAACTGGAGGAATCAGGCTCCCAGACTTCAGACTATACTACAAAGCTACAGTTATCAAGACGGTATGGTACTGGCACAAAAACAGAAAGATAGATCAATGGAACAGGATAGAAAGCCCAGAGATAAACCCACGCACATATGGTCACCTTATCTTTGACAAAGGAGGCAGAAATGTACCGTGGAGAAAGGACAGCCTATTCAATAAGTGGTGCTGGGAAAACTGGACAGCTACATGTAAAAGTATGAAATTAGATCACTCCCTAACACCATACACAAAAATAAGCTCAAAATGGATTAAAGACCTAAATGTAAGGCCAGAAACTATCAAACTCTTAGAGGAAAACATAGGCAGAACACTCTATGACATAAATCACAGCAAGGTCCTTTTTGACCCACCTCCTAGAGAAATGGAAATAAAAACAAGAGTAAACAAATGGGACCTAATGAAACTTAAAAGCTTTTGCGCAGCAAAGGAAACCATAAAGAAGACCAAAAGACAACCCTCAGAATGGGAGAAAATATTTGCAAATGAAGCAACTGACAAAGGATTGATTTCCAAAATTTATAAGCAGCTCATGCAGCTTAATAACAAAAAAACAAACAACCCAATCCAAAAATGGGCAGAAGACCTAAACAGACATTTCTCCAAAGAAGATATACAGAGTGCCAACAAACACATGAAAGAATGCTCAACATCACTAATCATGAGAGAAATGCAAATCAAAACTACAATGAGATATCATCTAACACCAGTCAGAATGGCCATCATCAAAAAATCTAGAAACAATAAATGCTGGAGAGGGTGTGGAGAAAAGGGAACCCTCTTACACTGTTGGTGGGAATGTAAATTGATACAGCCACTGTGGAGAACAGTATGGAGGTTCCTTAAAAAGCTACAAATAGAACTACCATATGACCCAGCAATCCCACTACTGGGCATATACCCTGAGAAAACCATAATTCAAAAAGAGTCATGTACCAAAATGTTCATTGCAGCTCTATTTACAATAGCCCAGAGATGGAAACAACCTAAGTGTCCATCATCGGATGAATGGATAAAGAAGATGTGGCACATATATACAATGGAATATTACTCAGCCATAAAAAGAGATGAAATTGAGCTATTTGTAATGAGGTGGATAGACCTAGAGTCTGTCATACAGAGTGAAGTAAGTCAGAAAGAGAGAGACAAATACTGTATGCTAACACATATATATGGAATTTAAGAAAAAAAAAATGTCATGAAAAACCTAGGGGTGAAACAGGAATAAAGACACAGACTTACTAGAGAATGGACTTGAGGCTATGGGGAGGGGGAAGGGTAAACGGTGACAAAGCGATAAAGAGGCATGGACATATATACACTACTAAACGTAAGGTAGATAGCTAGTGGGAAGCAGCCGCATAGCACAGGGAGATCAGCTCGGTGCTTTGTGACCGCCTGGAGGGGTGGGATAGGGAGGGTGGGAGGGAGGGAGACGCAAGCGGGAAGAGATATGGGAACATATGTGTATATATAACTGATTCATTTTGTTGTGAAGCTGAAACTAACATACCATTGTAAAGCAATTATAGTCCAATAAAGATGTTAAAAAAAAAAAAGAATCAGTGTTTTTTTAATGTGGGAAAACAGTATTATAACAATGGAGGGAAATGTCCTTATGTTTTAGAGATGCAAATTATGTCTATAATTTAGCTTAAAACACTTCAGTTATGGTTACTCTGCCTTAACAGAGGAAACCAGCAAACTAAATATGGAATACAGATGTGCCAAATACTCTTCAAGAAGTATATCATATCCTCCATATATCCCTGCCTGATTATTTCTGCCCTGTTTTCCTCAGGTTAGACACTCGTCCTCTGCGCTTTCAAAGCATTTTGTGTTTATGCGCATTCATTTAAGGAAATGGAGTTTCCAGGAGGCTAGTTCAGACAGGCAGCAGACTAGCTAGACTGCTTTCTATGGTGGAATAAAAACTGGGCTTGCTGACAGAGTTTGATTTCAGCAGTGAGAAAGCCTAATGTTTATAAACATTCTCTTTGATAGAAGCACATAAACTGCAAAGTAGATTTTTCTAGAATAGTAGTAATGCGACCCACAGATGTAAAAGTATGGTGGACAAAAAAAAGGTGCGGTAAAGTATCAAGAATATGGCTTCTCAGGCCTGGAACACTCTCCCTCTTCAGAGGTGCCTTTGCGACCTCCTTGAGGAATGAAGGAGGACAAGGAAACTTTACTTCTGATAGGAGTATGCTATGTCTCTTTTTTTGTATAAATGTCTCAAAGCAGGCTAATTTCTGCCATTAAAGAAAACGTACATTTTTTAACTCTGTCTGGTGCCATTTTCCTATCAAGAACTACCCCACTGTGAAAACCGAGCAGTACCTTAGTCATAGTACCTTAGTCATATCAAATTGTTCTCAAATCTATTTACCTATCTCCTTGCAAGGAACTAAGCAATTAGCTTTACTTATCTTTGCACCCTCCAGCAGAGTGCCTAGCACACTCTGGGTGCTTAAAAAATGTTTAAAAAGCTGAAGTGAAAAAAATGAGACTATAGCGAAATTCATAATTCCTCCCCCCAAAAAAGTAGTTCAATAAGAATGCTAGAATGGAACAATTGATAGGAACTTCTTGAGTGCAGGAACTACATTTTATTAATCTTTACATCCTCGATGTCTAAGACAATTAAGACAATGCGGGGGGGGTGGAGAAAGAGGAATGGAGAGACAGGTGTAGTGGAGAGAGAAAAAAGGAGGTAAGGGAAAAGGAAGAATTTAGAGACTACCTAGTATATGGACTTTCCAAATGCCTTTCAGAGGAAATTAATCTATAAGTATTGTTGCTTTCTAATTGATTGGAAAGACACAAGAAGTATGCCTTTTTATCTATTACTGTCAAGTAATCAGGTGAGTGTTTGCTGGGGGGGAAAAATCTGAAACAACAGAAGAGTTCTACATGTGTAAAACCTTTTCTTTAAGAGCCTAGCTGACATCATTACTATCCCATTTGTTAACTGGTAAAGTTTAAAAACTACTACTGAAGAAAAAAAAAAACTTCTACTGAAACACAATGCTCTCTTATTCTATGTGAAACTTTTCTTTTTTAGCAATGTTTTAACAAGATAACATGTTTACTTATCTCAAAGTAGTCTCTAATACGTCTTCAGCATATCTGCAAAGGGCTGGTTCTAGAACTACATTCAAGCTCTACAATTATGTAAATAAACTTACTATGAGAAGCAGAGAAAATAAGATTTCTCCAGTATGGAGAGAATAAGATTTTCCAGTATGGAGAAAAGACAAAACAACTTGATAAAGGAAGACATCTTTTTTAAAAAGAAATGATTAAAAAAGTAAATAAAAGGAAAATGTACATGGTATTAAAAACTCAAAGTTCACAAAGAAGTAAAAACAAAAGGTGTAACTCTCTACCATTTCCAATCCCCAACCGTATTCCCCACATGTGACCACTGAATATTTTCTTAGGTGTCCTTCAAGAAAAAGATGTGTGTACATCAGTGCATATATAAGAAATCCTTATTTTTTAATATGACATATGACATCATACATAACCTTTTCTCAATATCTTACATTATACACTTAATTATCTTAGGAATCTTTCTATATCAGCACATAAAATAATAATAATATTCTAGCAATATTTATCAAGCATTTACAATGTGCCAGATACACATAAAAGTGTTAAATTTGATATACCTCATTTAATCTTCAGAAGAACTCATGAAGTAGGCACTATACCAGCATACTGAAGTTTTAAGACGTTCAGGTCATACAACCAATAAGGAATAGCACTAAGGTCTCAACTTAGAGCCCCCACTCTTTTTTTTTTTGCGGTACGCGGGCCTCTCACTGTTGCGGCCTCTCCCATTGCGGAACACAGGCTCTGGACGCGCAGGCTCAGCAGGCAGAGCTGCTCCGCAGCATGTGGGATCTTCCCGGACCGGGGCACGAACCTGTGTCCCCTGCATCGGCAGGCGGACTCTCAACCACTGCGCCACCAGGGAAGCCCAGAGCCCCCACTCTTAACCACTGTTCTCCTTTTTATCTGATATAGAGTCCATAAAATGAATAAACTGCAACGTATTTAACCAGTCTCTACTGTAGACATTTAAGCTATTTCTAGTCTTCGCAAAGATCATCACTTGAATGTAAGCTCCACTGAGAGATTTTTATCTAAATCAAGAATTATGGGTGATTTTTATTTTATCTTTTGGGCCTTTTGCATTTCCACATTTTCTGCAGTACCATATATTATTTTATAGTAAGAAAAAAATAGATATTTTTAGATAAACTTGAAAAACAGAGTAACTTATGAAAGGTAGAGACGGTTTGAATTCAGATCCATAAAACTCCCAAGGCCTCTTTCCATGGAAGCAAGTTTCCAAAGGTAAATAATTCTAGTTATAGTTTATATTAATTATTTCTATATTCTCCAGAACCTAACCAGGAGGTCAGTTAAAGATGTCCAGTGAAAATGTCTGTAGTATATACCAACATATTAATAGGAACACTATAATAACTACCACCACTGCTATGATCTGTTTCCTATCTCTCACGGATGGCTAAATAAAACTCCCATCTGAGGCACTGTCATTTGTAAGTTATCCTGTGTTGAATTCTTTAGGAATTAAGGTCCAGAGTGGACCAGTAACCACTAAAACCCCAAGAAAACAAAAACACATACAGGTTGATTTGTGAAACCAAAGAACAGAAATAATCCTTCTCTATAATACACTTAACATTTAAGACATAGTTCCTTTTGGGGGAGGATGAAGGAAAAAAGATGTCAGATGACTCATGTATCCCATCTGACGCTATTTTGGGATGACATTTAAGTTAAAGATTTAGAAAGCACTGTATTAAGGAGACTTGGAAGTCCCCATCATTCTGATCTACAGCATTTCACTATATCTCAATTTCCTCAACTAAAACATGGTGATAATAATGCTCCCTACTTCATGGAACATATTAAGTTATAACTACAGAAAAAAAGATTTTTAAATTTAGCATTTGAAAAAATTAACACTGATCTGAAATTGCCAACTAAAAAGAAAACTGAAGGGGAAAAAACCTCTACTGTAAAAGGTCAATCCTCCCAAAAGGAAATAAATATATCCTTAACTCCACTCTACTTCATAAAAATAAAGCCAGAATCTCCTTACCCACAAACATACAAATTATATCCTGATGTAAACTGTATACAATTAGTTGCTAAACTCTGTTCATCCTAAGTCTTAAATACTTCTCAAATGTTCCCCTCCTTCCCTTTCCTACAGCATCTGCCTACAGATAACATCATACTTAATGGTAAAATGCTTTCTTCCTTAGACAGGAAAGAAAGCAAGGATGTGTACTCTCACCACTTCTATTCAACACTACACTGCAGGATCCAGCCAGTGGAATATAGGAAGGAAACAAGGAAAAATGGAAAGAAGGAAGAGAGGGGGGAAGGAAAGGGAGGGAAGGAGGAAGAAAGGACAGGGAGGAAAGGAGGGAGGGAAGGAAGGAAGGAAAGGGAAGAAATTAAAAGCATTAAGATTGGAAAGGAAGAAATAAAACTATCTTTACTCACAGACAATATGTCCTGTAGGCAGAAAATCTTAAGGAATCCACCAAAAATTACTAGAACTAATAAATAAGTTCAGGAACGTCAGAAGATACAAATTCAATATTCAAAAATCAATTGTATTTCTATAAACCAACAACAAACAAACCAAATTCTTTAATTCCATTCATGATAAAATCAAAAACAATATAATACTTAGAAATAGATTTAACAAAAGAAGTATAAGACTTGCACACTGAAAACTTTAAAACTTTACTAAGAGAAATGAAAAAAGCTCGAAATAAATGAAGAGACAGTGTGTTCATGGATTTTTTTTTTAATTAATTTATTTTATTTATTTATTTATTTTGGCTGCATTGGGTCTTCATTGCCACGCGCGGGCTTTTATCCAGTTGCGGTGAGCGGAGGCTTCTCTTGTTGCGGAGCATGGGCTCTAGGCACACGAGCTTCAGCAGTTGTGGCACGCAGGCTCACTAGTTGTGGCTCACGGGCTCTAGAGTGCAGGCTTAGTAGTTGTGGCGCATGGACTTAGCTGCTCCGCGGCATGTGGGATCTTCCCGGACCAGGGATCAAACTCATGTCCCCTGCAGTGGCAGGCGGATTCTTAACCACTGCACCACCAGGGAAGCCCTGTGTTCATGGATTTGAAGACTTGATATTGTTGATGGCAATTCTCCCCAAACTAATCTACAGATTGAATGTAATCCCTGTCAAAACCCCAAGAGGGCTTCCCTGGTGGCGCGGTGGTTGAGAGTCCGCCTGCCAATGCAGTTCGTGCCCCGGTCCGGGAAGATCCCACATGCCGCGGAGTGGCTGGGCCCGTGGGCCGTGGCCGCTGGGCCTGTACCTCTGGAGCCTGTGCTCCGCGGCAGGAGGGGCCGCAGCAGTGAGAGGCCCGTGTACCACAAACAAACAAACAAACAACAACAACAACAAAAAAAAGAATATTTGCAGAAATTGGTAAAATTCATGTTGATATTGATCCTAAAATGTTTACAGAAATGGAAAAAATCCAGAATAGGCAAAACAATTTTGAAAAAGACAAAAAAAGTTGAAGGACTTACACTTCCAGCTATCAAATTTTACTGTAAAATGAGAGTAATCAGAACAGTTTGATACTGTAAGGACAGACATACAGATCAATGATTTTTAACAAGGTATCAGGGTAATTCAATGAGAAGAGGACAGTCTTTTCAACAAAGAGTGTTACATCAACTGAACATTCATATACAAAAGATGAATTTAGACCCCTTCTCACACCATGCACAAAAATTAATGCTAAATGGATCATAAACCAAAAGTAAGAGCTAAAACTATAAAAACTTCTAGAAGAAAACAGAGAAGGAAATCTTCTTGAGTATAAATTAAGCCAAGTCTTAGATCTAACAACACCAAAATCATGATCCATAAAAAAGAAAAAAAATTAATAAATTGGATTTCATCAAAATGTACATCTTTGTGCTTCAAAATTCACCATTAAGTGCTCGCTTCGGCACACATATACTAAAATTGGAACGATACAGAGAATATTAGCATGGCCCCTGTGCAAGGATGACATGCAAATTCGTGAAGTGTTCCATATTTTTTCACTTTGTTATAAAGCAGAAACTAACACACCATTGTCACCATTAAGAAAATAAAAAACCAAACCAGACAGGGAGAAAATATTTGCAAATCATATATCTAATAAAGGACCTTTATCTAAAACATATAAAGAACTCTTACAACTCAAAAACAAGATAAATAATCTAATTTAAAAATGAGCAAAAGATTTTGATAGTTCACCAATATAGACAGATATGTAAATAGATATGTAAATGGTTAATAAGCACAAGAAAAACATCACTAATCATTAGGGAAATGCAAATCAAAACCATAATGAAATGCCACTTCACAAGTACTGATACATGCTACTACTTGACAAACCTTGAAATGTTACGCTAAGTGAAGGAAGCCAGACACAAAAGGCCACATATTGTATGATTCCATTTATATGATATGTTCAGAAAAGGCAAATCTAGAGAAAGAGAGACAGACATAAAGCATATTAGTGGTTGCCTGGGGCTTGGGGTGGAACTAGGGAGTGACTACAAACTGGCACAAGGGGTTCTGGGGGGAGGGGGATGAAAATGCTCTAAAACAGGATTGTGGGTGATGGTTTCACAACTTTATAAATTTCCTAAAAATCACTGAATGGTACACTTAAAATGAATTAACTGTACGGTATGTAAAGTATACCTCTATAAAGTTGTCTTTTTAAAAAACAAAAAGAGCTTGGATATGGTTGGAACTACTCTGTGACGATAAGGGTAAGAAATTGCTTACAGTCAGAGAAAGAATGATGGTGACAGGAAAAAGAGGAGTTGCAGTGGAGTCACTAAGAAAGTTTTGGACTCTGAGGCTCCTTACCACCACCCCTGTATCTTTAGCAAAGTTTAAAATCATTAAAAGGCTGATATGAGTGAAGGAGTTCAGTTTTCTGGTGTAACAGGACAAACATGGAACACCTCATGTGGATGCAGGAGTGCAGGTGCAGAAAGAAGCATGGGAAAGCCAAAAAACAAGAACCAAGTAGACCTCTTTGGGAGGCTGTGAGTTGGCATTAAGGTGAGAGCTAAACTTAACCAAGTTAAGAGACAGGGGATCCACAGCTGGCATCAGGTTACCCTGGTTTTGTTTGTTTTTTGTATTTCACCAGTTACATTTAAATTTTAGCAGGTAGTAGAGCTGACTATACAGCTATATATTTAAATGATTATAGGGATGCTACACAACTTCAAATGACTAATTTTATTTAAAGAATATCAGTTGTTTTGGGGACCAGCACTCTGACCCTCCTTCTTTTGGTTAGAAACTCCTTTTTGATAAGCAACTCATTCCTTGAGATTGGGTGTTGCTGACACCATCACATCTCTCCCCCAAACCACAGAGGACATATGACCCAGGACTGGCCAGAATCCCCTATATCCCTAAACACAGTAATTGGTTCAAGGAAGGACATGTGATCCAAGCCAGACCAATAACTGTGTCCCTGGATCTTTTCTGCCACAGCTAAACTTGTAGGATTCGAGCCTGGGGCTGTCAATTCTCATTGTAACCATTTTGTTATAATTTTGTGGAAAACCTAGCCAAGACATGAAGATAAGAGGCCTACTAACATCACCTGTATCCCTGGACCCAATGTACTCAGTTAACATGAGTCAGCACCTTTTTTTTTTATATGTGCAAATTAATCTGATTTGAGTTTCTGTCACTTGCAACCAAAAAGTCTCTTCTGTAAAAGGCCACTGAAAAAGCAGAGACATCTCAAGCGGTTGCCAAAGGGGTCCAAAAGATGCATCCCAGAAACTAAAGGAAACTCACTCTCTGTGGAGACTGAATTGACTAATGGAAAACAGGATGCAGGAGAAAAGCAGGTAGATAAACTTCCTCTTCTTCCACAGTGCCATCTACACATCTAAGGAACTGTTCCTCTGTCTAAAGATATCCTGTGCGGCCAAGCGTGCACACCTGGCAAACGATCTCTCTTTAGCTCTTTGTGAAGCAGTGGCCAACGAGATAAGGTATCACCTTGCATTGTTTCTCATCCTTCTCTTCACTTTCCTCTTCTCTTTTAATGCCCTGGGATTATGCCTCCCAGAAAAAAACTCAACTTTTTTTTTTGTTGGCTGCGTTGGGTGTTCGTTGCTGTGCACGGGCTTTCTCTAGTTTCGGCGAGCGGGGGCCACTCTTCGTTGCAGTGCGTGGGCTTCTCATTGCGGTGGCTTCTCTCGTTGTGAAACATGGGCTCTAGGCACTCAGGCTTCAGTAGTTGCAGCATGCGGGCTCAGAAGTTGCAGCACACGGGCTTCAGTAGTTGTGGCTCACGGGCTCTAGAGCGCAGGCTGAGTAGTTGTGGCACATTGGCTTAGTTGCTCCGCAGCCGGTGGGATCTTCCCAGACCAGGGTTCGAACCCGTGTCCCCTGCATTGGCAGGCGGATTCCTAACCACTGCGCCACCAGGGAAGTCCAAGCCTCAACTCTTTTTTTTTTTTTTTTTTTTTTTTTTTGCCATATGTGGGCCTCTCACTGTTGTGGCCCCTCCCGTTGCGGAGCACAGGCTCCGGACGCGCAGGCTCAGCGGCCATGGCTCATGGGACCAGCCGCTCCGCGGCATGTGGGATCTTCCCGGACTGGGGCACGAACCCACGTCCCCTGCATCGGCAGGCGGACTCTCAACCACTGCGCCACCAGGGAAGCCCCAAGCCTCAACTCTTAATCCTTGTTTCGGTCTCTATTTTCTAGGGAACCCAGCCTAAAAGAGTACCTACAAAAAACCTACAGTAATCACCAGGCTTAATATTAAGTGAAACACAGAAAGCTTTCCCTTTGAGATTATAAACAAAATGAGGATGCTCAATATTAACACAATGTTGAGTAGAAATGGTAGTAAAAATCTGTACAATAATGCAAGATAATAGCCTGCAGACCAACACAAAAAAATAAATCAGTTACAAGGTTTGGAAAAGACAAAACAAAAATTCTTGATTTTCAGATGATACGGCTGTCTACGTGGAAAATAGAAAGGCCACAGGAGAGTAAGTAGGTTGACTGCAGCCTGATCTTCCCCCTCAGCTTTGTTCAGTCTTCCTGTACCAGGAGTTTCTCAAGTATGGAGCTGGAATATAAGGTCTCCTGAAAAAGACTGACCCTGTGTTTTCCTGAGAAAGCACAACAGTTCTGGTTGAATCAGTCCCAGAAAGCTATTGTGTAACCTGAGGACTGTCCAGAGTTGAAAAGCCTGTGCCCATTTTGAAGAATCAAGGACTATTATTAAACTTTGGTAAAAATTTTTAAAAAAAGAAAAAGAAAATACAAAGGAATCCACAGGTACATTCTTAGATTTAACAAGAGTTTAACAAGGTATATAGCTGATACAAAATTGTTATATACCTAGGGATAAATCTAACAAAAGATATGCAAGAACCTTACGGAGAAAACTACAAAATTTCATTGTGTGATACAAAGAAGACCTAAATAAATGGAGAGATACACCACGACCATGAATCAGTATTATAAGAATGTCATTTCTCCCCCAAATTGATGTACAGATTCAGTGCAATCCCAATCAAATTCTAATAGGATTTGGGAGTTTTTTGTTTGTTTGTTTTTGGTGGATTCTAAAATATACACGGAAATTCAAAAAGCTAAGAGCAGCTAAGACACTTATTTTTTTTAAAGTGAGAGGAGAGAGTCTACCAAATTCCAAAACTTATTACAATGAAAATTGTTTATAATTAGTGAAAAGATGTATAACTAGACCACTGGGACAAAATAGAGAGCCCATTAAAAAAAACCCACAAATAAGGACACACACATCTATTATAGACATGGCAGGACAGATCAATGGGGAAAGGAGAATCCATTCTGAAAAAATTAAAATTTCACACCATACACATATCAAGTCCAGGTGGAATATAAACCTAAACACAAAGGAGGTAATTACAAAGTTTATTATAAATCAGATGAATATCTTAATGACCTCAGAGAATAAAATATTTCTTAAACAAGACCCCCAAAATACTAAACGTTAAAAAAAAAACCTGATATACTGCATTAAAACGTAGTTTTCAAAAGATTCCATTTTGGACTTCCCTGGCTGTCCAGTGGTTAAGACCCCACACTTCCACTGCAGGAGGCCCAGGTTCAATCCCTGGTCAGGGAACTAAGATCCCACACGCCGCAATGTGCAGCCCAAAAAAAAAAGTAAAAGACTCTATAAAAAGAATTAAAAAACAAACCACAGTGTAGGAAAAGATATTTGCGAAACATATAATCAATAAATGATTAATCTACGGAATACATATAAAGTACTCACACAAATCAATAAGAAAAAAACAATCCAAAGGGAAAAAACAAGGAAGGAAAATGGCAAAGTATTTAATTAGGTAATTTACAAAAAAGTAAATTCAAATGGTCAATAAACATACAAAACAGGGCTCAATCTCATTAGTTATCAAGCAAATATGTAGTAAAACTTTTACAATAAGATAGGATCATGCATCCACCAGATTGGCAAAATGAAAAAGCTGGCAATACCAAGTGATGGTAACTATGTAAGGCAAAATTGTGGGAGTGTAAATTTCCACAACTATCTTAGAAAACATTTTGGCATAGCCTAATAAACTTGATGATAAATAAAACTGCTAGGACAAGCAATAAAAACCTAGCAATTCGGGCTTCCCTGGTGGCGCAGTGGTTGAGAGTCCGCCTGCCGATTTAGGGGACACGGGTTCGTGCCCCGGTCCGGGAGGATCCCACGTGCCGCGGAGCGGCTGGGCCCGTGAGCCATGGCCGCTGAGCCTGCGCGTCCGGAGCCTGTGCTCCGCAACGGGAGAGGCCACAGCAGTAAGAGACCCGCGTACCGCAAAAAAAAAAAAAAAACCTAGCAATTCCACACCTGAGCATACCATAGAAAAACTCATGAACATATGTACCAGAATATATGTATAGGAATGCTCATAGCAACACTGTTTCTAATAGTCAAAAACTGGAAACAACCCAAATGTCCATCTACTGTAGAATGGAAAATTGTGGTATATTTATACAATGAAATAATATAAAGCAATGAAAATGAATGAACTTCAACTGCTTGTAACATCATGGCTGAATCTGACAGATATAATTTTGAGCAAAAGTAGTAAGATAGAAAAGCATACAAACATACAGTATGATTCTATTTAAATGAATTCAAAAATAAAAAATTATATTGCTTAGGGATGCATTCATAGGTAGTAAAAATAAAGAAAAGCAAGGAAATGGTTATCCCAAATGTCAGGACAGCAGCTTGGAGTACTCTAAAGCAAAGGGTAAGATTTAGAAAAGGAAAGGCAGGATATATAAAAAAAAAAACAAAACCAACAGAACAGTTATAGAGATGGAAATGAGCAGAGCATTTGTGGGGGTAAAGTGAAAACACCAGACTGACTAGTCCAAAATGTAAGCTAGAGAATAAGCAACAAGAGAAGGACCAGATTATAGATGACTTTAAAATGCAAGCAGGAGTTTGGATTTAACCCCATAAGAAGCCACTACATTTATATTTTTGAACATAAGAATGCCATGATAAAAGCTGTGTTTTAGGGAGACTTCATTTGTAACACGTTTGAATTGGAGGAGGGAGGGACTAGATCAGCCATGACCTTGTTGTGAGGCAATGAAAGATGCTCCAAGGTGGCAGGGTGGCGTTCATTCCTACACTTCTTATGCGTCCAGTTTACACAAGTTTCTGTGCTAAGCACTGTAGATAAAAAGACCTAGACCAGCCCTCAAAGAGCTCTGAAAAGCAGTATAAAATAGGAGGAAAGGGGAAAGGAGGGCAAGCATGAGAAAGTTCAGAAAGAAAAAGAAAAAAAAAAAAACTGTACCTCATGAAATCAGTGATGAACAAAAGAAAAAAGTCAGATGTTCCTAATTCTCAAGAGTTCTATAATCCAAGTACACATAAGGTAGCATGGTAAGCACTACCATATGGCCCCAGGATTGATGAGAAAGAGAACAGGCAGGAAGTACTGGTGACTATACCACATACATGTGAGAAAACTGACTATAAAAGAAAAAGAAATGATTGGTTGGCAGCCAGAAATGCCAGAAGACTCGATGGTTCTTTGTTTTATGATGAGAAAGGCAGGATAAGTCTTATGGCTTAAGGGAAACATCCATAAAAAAGAATAGATTGAAGATGCTAGAAAGGAAAGGGAAAATTGTGAGATCAAGGTTGGGAGGAGGTGGCAAGGTATGGGATTCAAAGTACAATAACACAGGTAAGTTTTAGGTACAAGATACCCTTCAGGCTCAAGAGAAAGATGGTTGAACAATATATTGGGACAGTCATATGCTGAGGTTAAAATGAAGGACTCATGTGGTATGGTCCCAAACTTTTCGGTAAAAGATGGGGTAGGGAAACAAAGATGATAAATAAGAGACATTATTTGGAATAAACCTCATTTCAAATGATAAGACATTAATTAATAAAAGATCAACTCTGGGGACTTCCCTGGTGGCACAGTGGATGAGACTCTGCACTCCCAATGCAGGGGGCCTGGGTTCCATCCCTGGTCAGGGAACTAGATCCCCCATGCATGCCACAACTAAGAGTTTGCATGCCACAAATGAGGAGCCCAAATGCCGCAACCAAGGAGCCCACCTGCTGCAACTGAAGAGTCCGCCTGCCGCAACTAAGAGCTGGCACAACTAAATAAATAATTTTTTTTTTTTTTTTTTAAAGATCAACTCTGGACTATTCTAGTCTCCCTCTAACACTACTCTGCAGCTCAGGAGCAAGAAATAGGTTAGATATTCAGCATTAACAGTTAGTGAAATGAGTACAACAGAAGGTCAGGGAAGTGGTATATGTGTCCAAAGTGATGAAACAGGCAGCACTGAAATAGTTGATACTATGTGGAAAGGACTTACTTTTATCAGGAGTGAGATTATGAATTGAACAAAGTAGATTAAAAGATTGAGCCTATTCAGCCAGAGTTATGAACAGATTCAAGACTAAAAACAATTGAGGTTATAAATAAGCCTATACCCAGGAAATCCTACTCATGTAGGATTTTCCTCAGAAATAAAGATCTGATGAAAGCCTTTCATTAAATTCTGCTTCTTAGGCAGCAAAATGATACGAAATTAACAAAGATTAAGAAAACAAGGATAACTTTTGGTATACTAATAGCAGCACTGTTAGAAAATCTAGAACTACCACAGAAGAAAATATTTTGCAGAAAGAAAATACAGTCGAATAATAATAATTTAAGATCTGAAATCAGAGGACTAGGGTTTGAACCTCAATTAAGGCAAATAATCTCATTCTCAGTAGGCCTCAGTTCTGCATCTGTATTATGGGAATAATAAATAACAGTAAATAACCATAATTCAAAAAGACACATGCACTCCAGTGTTCACTGCAGCACTATTTACAATAGCCAGGACATGGAAGCAACCTAAGTGTCCATCAACAGAGGAATGGATAAAGAAGATATGGTACATATATACAATGGAATATTACTCAGCCACAATAAGGAACGAAATTGGGTCATTTGCAGAGACGTGGATGGACCTAGAGACTGTCATACAGGGTGAAGTAAGTCAGAAAGAGAAAAACAAATATCGTATATTAACGCATATATGTGGAACCTAGAAAAATGGTACAGATGAACCGGTCTGCAAGGCAGAAATAGAGACACAGATGTAGAGAACAAATGTATGGACACCAAGGGGGGAAAGTGGGGGTGGTGAGGTGGGATGAATTGGGAGATTGGGATTGACATATATACACTAATATGTATAAAATAGATAACTAATAAGAACCTGCTGTATAGCACGGGGAACTCCACTTCACTGTACAATAGAAACTAACACAACATTTTAAAACAACTATACCCCAATAAGAATAAACAAATAAATAAATAACAGTAAATAATATAGGAATAATAGCAGCAGCTAACATTTTTTGAATGCTTATTATGTTTCAGGCACAGTTCTAAGTGTCTTACATGTATTATCTCATTTAATCCTCAAATTAATCCTACAGAGGTTTTTAGCTCCACTTTACTGATGAGCAAACAAAGACAAAGAGGTTAGATCAACTGCCCAGGATTACACAGCTATTATTTAGTATAGGGAGAATTTCAACCTGGGTGATGTGATCTAGAGTCTACCTTCTTTACTATGTTCTTCTGCCCTCTGGGTTATGAAGATGAGAATGTGGTAAAAAGAGTTTTAAGTATACACAAATGTTCTTCATTACAGCTGAATATCAAGTGATAGGACAAAATAATCCAAACAAAATCCTAGGTCATTTATCTACAATCAACATTCCATAAATTGTACCTATTATACACTAGGGAGTGATTACAAAGGTTAACAAGGCATATGCCTTGTCCTCAAAAAGTAGGGAGAACAGGGACTTCCCTGGTGGCTCAGTAGTTAAGAATCTGCCTGCCAATGCAGGGAACATGAGTTCGATCCCTGGTCCAGGAAGATCCCACATGCCACGGAGCAACTAAGCCCATGTGCCACAACTACTAAGCCTGTGCTCTAGAGCCCGTGAGCCACAACTACTGAGCCTGCATGCCACAACTACTGAAGCCCGTGCGCCTAGAGCCTGTGCTCTACACCAAGAGAAGCCACCACAATGAAAAGCCTGTGCACCGCAACAAAGAATAGTCCCTGCTCACCGCAACTAGAGAAAGTCCACACAGAGCAACAAAGGTCCAACGCAGCCATACATACATACATAAATGTAGGGAGAACAGACAAGAGGCAATACTTGACATGAAGTCTGCTTTTCTATGATGAGCCAAGGTTAGTAGCACAATCAGTGTTGCGCAATAAAGAGCTTTGAAAAATCACCAAATCACAGCCTCAAAAAATAACAGCACTAAATGCAAAGGGCTAGGAAAAAACTGAGCCAGAAAAGAGATCAGTGTAATTCTTTTCAAAGTAAAGGTTTCTGAAAAATCATAAAGCTTTAAAAAAGAAAAATAAGTTTTCCAGTAGCAACAGGCTTTTCACAGAGCAACAAAGTTCATATAGGTATATCATAAAAAGGATTATTACTTCCAAATAATAGTCCTAGGCCATATTATAAATCCTGTAATAATAAAAAAAATAGTGATACTTACTGTGTACTATTACCTAAAAAGCACTGTCATAAGCATTTTATACGTATGGATTTATTTAATCCTTACAACAATCCTATAAGGTGAGTCCTACTATTAACCCCATTTTATAGATAGGGAAAATGAGGCAAAAGTGAGAGGAAGTAACTCATCCAAGTTTACACAATGGGGGGCAGTGCTAGGATGTCAAACCAGGCAGTCTGTCTCCAGAGTTGCGCTATACTTCCCCCAGTAGGAAACTAAGAAGCAGAACAATAATTTATTCAGAGGTATTATTCAGCCATATTTGGTAACTTGGAGGAAAGTACCTTTCATTCACAATAAGCAGATAATAATTCATCATCTATAGCAGTTCTGTCCTTGGTCTTCCCTCCAGATTAAGCCTGTGCATTCCTCCTCAACTATCTCATCTGCTCCTCTGGCTTTAATTACAATCTACTTGCTGATGACTCCCAAATCTATATCTCCAACCCAATCTCTCTTCTGCACCTTACACCTGTACCAACAGCTTCATAGACACTTCTCTTGGAATGCTCCATGAGCACCTCAAAATCAACATGTCCAAAACTGAATCATCATCTCCATCCCACCTCATTTCCCACCCTCACACCCATTCTTCCTCCTGTCCTCCCTTACTCAACAACTGCCTCCATCCTGGTTGCCCAAGTCAGAAACTTGGATGTCCTCCCAGACTCTTCAGTCTTCCTCACTTTCCTTATCCAAGCAATCATCAATCACTGCCATGCCTACCTCCTAAGTATCTCTCCAATCAATGCATGTCTCTTCATTTCCATTGCCTTACTTTTATAACTTTAAACGGCTATACTAACTTGAATTTTTTTGTTGTTTTGCAAAACTGGTTATCTTTTTTTCTTGTGTTTTGTCATGCCCTATCTGAGAACAAATTCCATGAATGGAGAACAGACATTGTATGTATTTCACACCTAACTCCCTTATGTGCACTTTCTTGATCAGCACAATGTTCTCAGAGATAAGCTTTTGGTTCTATTTAAGAGAAATTAATACTAAGCATGCGTGTCAAGTAATGCATCTACTTTTAAATGGCACTGCCTTCAGAAACAAAACCAAGTTATTTTACAAAAAATTTTTTAAAAAGAACAAAAGTAATAATTTCCTATTAAGTCTATCACAGCTCCCTAGGTTATACTAATTACTGTTAAGTGTTCCATGATAGCTAGTAAAGGCCATACACTGTACTTAAACCCTTTACACAAATTATTCCGTTTAATGTTCGCAACAACTCTATGAGCTGGGTACCGGTTTTTTTACCCACTTTCCAAACAAGTAAAGACCTTAAACAATTTGGCCAAGGTGCCAACTTAGAAAATAACAGTCAGGATTTAAGCCCGTGGTCACAGTCTGAGCTTATGCTCTTAAGCACTTGCTATTTTGTCTCTTAAGGAGAAAATAAAATATGTGTTTTAAAGCTCGAAAGAAAAAAAGAAAAGCACAAAGCTTAAATGAAACAGATGTTAGTTTTAAATGAAAAAGTGCCAAAAGAGAGTAACACTATGGAAGTTCAAGCAGTTAAGAAACGACCTGTTTGGTAGGTCCAAAAATCTTTAATAAACATCAGCGAACTAAAAAGATCCAGAGTCACAGAAATACAATTGTCGAAAAAGTAATACATTCGAATGTTTCTTCTCTTGGGACTTCAGATGAACAGAAATATGGTCTTATTAAACAAAACATGTCTAGTGTCCTACCCACTGATATATTCCACAATGAAAGTCTACAAATGTTAGAATCCTCCACCGTAATTCAATTTTTAGTTTTAGGGGGGAGAAAGGTGGCAACCTCCCCACCACAAGTGGATGAAAAGCTCAGAAACCTCAACCGTGATCGCTTGCTCACTGCTAGACTTCTAAAAACACGAGTCAAAGGGCCGGTGTATAAAGAACACTGCCTATCATCCATCTTCCTCTGGAGCTATGAGAAACACAGGCGCAGTTTACATTCACACGCTACTAGGATCAAGCTCCAGCCTACAATTCGTCAGATCGGGCAGCTGGACACCGAAGGTGCAGACCACAAGCTCTCAACTTTTCATTTAGGCCGTACATTTTCGATTCTGGGTGCACGAGCCCACTCTGAATCGGACCTCTGGGTGCAAAGAGGATTCCTGTCAGATTTCTGGGAAGGGTGAGAGGCTTGAAGGAGGGGGGGCCTCGCACCGGCCGGGAGCCCGCCGCGCGCCGAATCTTTTGTTGGGGTGGAGACGAGGGCGGACCCCCGCACCCTCCTGAGGGGCAACAGGGGTGGGCGGGGAGAAAGAAAGGGCCCCGGCCAGCCCGGGGGTGGGGACACAAAGAATTTGGGAAGCGCCGAGCGGCCGGCAGAAGAGCTTCCCCCGCCAGCCCTTCAATAAGCCGCCGCGAACTCCAGGCCCGGGGGCCCGAGGAGCCGGCGGAGGCAGGGGCGCGGGCGTGCGGGGCTCTCAGCGACCCTGGCCGAGGCGCGGGCTAAGGGCCGGGTTCGGAGGGCGGCGCCAGGCCTGGGCAGCCACCGCGGCCGCCGAGAGCCCCCTCCGCCCCTCCGCCCCTCTGCCTCTCCGCCCAGCCGCCGACCAGGCCGCGGGATCCCGGCGTCCGCGTCGCCACACCCACCCGCCTCCTAGGCCCGGGCCGGGAGGATTCTCCGACTCTTCCCCCGGCTGCGGCGGCGCGCCCCACGCCCCAGATTTACCTGCTGATCTTCTGGGCAAAGGCTCGGCGCTCGGCCATGGCTGCTAAGGCGGCTGCGGCGGTCTGGGCGCGGACGGGCGGGCGCGTGCCTCTTCACTCGCGCTCCCTCCCTCGCCGCCTCCGCCAGTCCCCGCTCCGGACCCGTGAGGCTGGGGCTGGCGGCCGGAGCCGGGAACGAGCCCGGCCGTAATGCTCCTGAGAGGCGCGCAGCAAGAAACCGCTCCTCCCCTCAGCGCGTCAATCCCATCGGGAAACCTGGCTTCGGAACGCAGCTGCGGCCCGCGGAAGCGAAGAGGAAAACTGGGGCGTGGAGGGACCGAGCCGCAGGCTCTGGTCTCCCGGCTGCCGCGGGGCCCGCATGACCGAGAGGACGCAAAGAGAAGCCAGAGAGGGGCCAGCGACCTGGCGAAGCAAGAGAATAAGATAACCGAGCGCGTGGGGGGGAGCCAGGCTCTCCCGAAAAGGAACGGAAGGAAATGGAAGACGGGCTTTGCCAAGGCGGCTGTGCTGTGCCGCCCGGGAGGGCTGGGTCCACGTTCCTGCAGCACCCATCTCCGTGCAGTTGAAAGCACTTTCTGTTCTGCTGCGACCTTGTTAACGGGGTCTGACTGGAGAAGGAATGTTTTTTCTTACAGAAAAAGAGCCAGAAAAGAGCTTTCTCCTGCAGAGGTAACGATAATAATAGTTGACTTGTGGTGCTAAGCCAGGCACTGGATTAAAGTTTTACATGCATGCATGATTTTACTTAATCTTCACAACAGCTCTTGGAAGTAAATTATTATCCTCGTTTTAGAGGAAAGGAATTTGGTTCAGAGAAACTAAGCGACTGGCCCCGGGTCCCACAGATGGTAACCTCTTCAACCGAAGTTCAGACCCTGAGCCCAGGCCTTTTCTTTGAAGACACGTGTTTCCCCGTTAGTAACACTCTTCCTGAGACTATTACATATCCCTTTTGAATCTCATTTTTCATATATATATGTTGAACCAGATGAGCGCTAATGTACTTTACCATTTTGATATTCTGTTAAGTAATCTGTATATTTACCAATCAAGCTGATCTTGCCCATCAAATCCTATAAAACAGGGACTAGCAGAAATCATGTTTCATTTTTCTGTTGTAATCCCATAGTGTCTAATGTGTTTGGCTCCTAATGCATATTTGCTGATTACTGATGTTACGGTGAAACTAAGAAAAATACCGTGGTTTCCTTAGTACCTTTCTCTTAAGTGTTGCAAGAATTTAATATGTGTATTTATTTATTTATTTATTTATTATGGTCTTGCTGTGTCCCTGTGAAGTATGTTGGATACTTCTTTTCCTCTCTTTTACAGTTGGAAAGTCAGAAGCATGGAGCTGTTAGTTCATTTGCCCAGAGTCACACATTGAGTCAGAGGTGAAAGCCTCAATTAGTCAGATCCATAACTTCCTGTCAGATCCACAGTGCTCTAACCACTGTGGAAGACTTCATTTATTTTGCTTAACAATGCTCACTCCAATAAAGGTGGTCTATTCAAAGAGGTACATATGTAGCTTCTCCCCAAGTGTAGTACAAAGTGCTGTTCTCAGGAAGTTTGAGTCCATTGGGAAACATGAAACAGCTACTCAAAGAACTACAAGTCAAGGCTAACACTGTATGCTGGCCTTTAAGACCCTCCATGATAGGAACCCGATCATATGCTGCCACCTCCTTACTATGTGACCTTGAGCAAGTTACTTAACCTCAACTCTAAAACAGGGTAATAATTGTACCTACTTGAAAGAGTATTATGAGGATTCATTGTTATTATTATACCTGCTGTTAACAGGGATAATAACAGCTACCCTGCTGTTATTATTATCAGTTATTATCATTATTCATCCTACCCTTAAGCTTGTCCTGGGTGCTTGATTGTCGCTGAATCGTTTGTCTGCTCTCATGCTCCCAGCCAGATGTTATATGCCTTTATCTCTGCTCTCCAAACATCTTTTCACTACTCTCTCAGAGAAATGACCACATTTTGCTTTGAATGGTTCTTTGTGTACATGACTCACTAGTTGCCAAAGTGTCTGAAAGGACATTGCATGCACTGTGCAGTTTGGTGGGAACATTTAGAGCAGGAAGAGGACAAGCTGTAAGCAGGCTAGACAGAGGCTGGGGAATACTTCAAGCAAGAATGGTGGTCCCCACCTCTGGGGAACAGCTGACGTCACAGACAAGTCCAATGTGGGCAGGTATCCATGTCCCACAGGAGTCCAGTCTCAGGGATATGTGTGGAGCTCAACAGAGGGACTGAGAGGGGAATTGTTTTGGCTGACCAGCGTCCATGCTTCCCACACTACCCCCTGTGTGTGTGTGTGTGTGTGTGTGTGTGTGCACACCCGCACATACAGCCCCCACCCCCGCCACACACACACACAAACACACAGGTCTCAATCCACCGGTCTCAATCACCACATTTTTATGGAGCAAATTCCCGCAGCCCAGTTTCAAGGATGAGCGTGTGACCTAGGCCTGGCCAAGCTGAGCAGCACATTCCCCTGTCTTCTGTGACTGGTTTAGGGGTAGGCACATGAGTCAAGCCAAGACTGTTGGCCCAAATGCCATGGACTAAAGTATTTTGAGATCCTGCCCTAATTTACATTTCCCCCAAAGCAGAGCTTGAGACACAACTTGGAAGCAGGCAGTTTATTAGGGAAGAGAGCCTAGAAGCTGGAGAGAGGGAGTAGAGAGAGTGGACTAGAGAGAAAGCCAGTAAAGGGGGCATTATTGAGTGTTAGCACAGTGGGCAGCAAAGCTTAATCCTGCCTGCCACCCTCCGGAGAACTGTTTAGTATGCACTTCAGAATTGGCCCTGTGAGGTTGAGTATTTAGCTACCCTTGGTTGAAGGCTGATCCTCGGGACATTAACTACTCCCACACTCCATGCTGCAAAAAGCTGAGCGATATGGTAGGTGCTTCAGGTAGGAAGCCATCCATGTGCATAACTGTCCACCACAGCTGCAGCTAAAATCAGAGATGAGCTGTGGGGAAGAAGTATGAAGCGCCAATAGTTTCTATTACCGACCCCCTGCAAGTGACACGGAGACTACAGTAACAATCCTCCTAAAACAGAATGTATGCCCCTCATGGTTCTTTAGTCGGGAAGGGCCCAAAGGCCAGGCTACCCCAATCAAAATGGCCTGAAATGTAGGCTCAGTGCCCACTTTAAAAACAGGCCGAAGTTATGCCTTTTCTGAATGAGCTGTATTCCAAGGTAGTCATATTTGATGAGGGGAAGTTATTTTAGAAGAATTTGAGCTAACAAGTGCAGAGGTAGTGTAGACTCTGGTGAAATAGTGAACCTAGACCTGTACTATCCATTAACCACTTGTCACATGTAACCATTTACATTTAAGTTAATTAAAATTTGAGTCATTTTTCAGTTGTATTAGGCATATTTCAAGTACTCAATAGCCACATGTGATTAGAGGCTACCATATTGGACAGTGTACAGATAGAACATTTCCATCACCATAGAAAGTTCTATTGGACAGCACTGACCCAAACCTTATAGCTGATAAACCATTAAATAAGAGCCTGTTGGAGAATTTTAAATGGTTGGGTTAGGCCAATAAGAACAGAACCCACTGATTAATCTTAACATCACAAAAAATTCAATCAGTCACTGCATTCCTCCTCATGTGATGTAAAGAGGAGATGTTTAGGATGCATACAGTACCACCTATGAAATATTTCTGTCAGAAGTTTAAACCCAAATCTGATCAAACCTCTGAATCTAATTATGAGCCTATAGAAAATATAGGGGTTGGGGGAACATGTTAAGTAATACCCTAGGGTTGCAATTAGCAAAATTGAGAATATGGTAAATTGTACAGGACATAATGACCTGGTTCCTTCAAGAAATAAGTAGCAAGGAATTTTTAAAAGATTAAAAATAGAATAAAAGCACAAGCAACAAAAGGTGAATTGGACATCATCAAAATTAACAACTTTTGTGCTTCAAAAGACACCACCATCAAGGAAATGAAAAAACAAACCAAAGAATGGGAGAAAATTTTTGCAAATCATTTGTCTCATAAGAGACTTCTGTCTAGAATGTATAAACGACTCATATATCAATAATAAAAAGACAAATAACCTAATTTTAAAATGAGGAAATGATTTGAATAGTCGTTTCTCCAAAGAAGATATGCAGATGGCCAATGCACATATGAATAAAGTGTTCAACATCATTAGCCATCAGGGAAATGCAAATCAAAACTACAGAGAAATATCACTTCACACCCATTAGGATGACTAGCATCAAAAGGACACATATTGGGCTTCCTTGTTGGCGCAGTGGTTGGGAATCTGCCTGCCAATGCAGGGGACATGGGTTCGAGCCCTGGTCTGGGAAGATCCCACATGCCGCCGAGCAACTGGGCCCGTGAGCCACAACTACTGAGCCTGCGCGTCTGGAGCTTGTGCTCCACAACAAGAAAGGCCGCGACAGTGAGAGGCCCGCGCACCGCGATGAAGAGTGGGCCCCTGCTTGACGCAACTAGAGAAAACCCACGCACAGAAACGAAGACCCAACACAGTCTAAATAAATAAATAAATATTTTTTTTTTTTTAAAAAAAGGACAGATATTAATAACTGTTGATGAGGATGTGGAGAAACTGGAACCCCCTTATACTGCTGATGGGAATGTAAAATGGTGCAGCTGCTCTGGAAAACGGTCTAGCAAGTCCCCAACATGTTTAAATATAGAGTCGCCATGTGACCCAGAAATTCCATTCTTAGGTATATACCCAGGAGAAATGAAGACACATGTCCACACAAAAACTTGCACATGAAATGTTTATAGCAGCATTGTTCACAATAGCCAAAAATTGGAAACAACCCAAATGCCAATCAACTGACGAATGGATAAAATGTGGTATATACATACAATGGAATATTATTTGACAATAAAATTAAATAAAGTACTGATACATGCTACGACATGGATGGATCTTGAAAACATTATGCTAAGTGAGAGAAGCCAGACACAAAAGGTCACAAGTTATATGAAACGTGTGGAATAGACAAAGCCATAGAGACAGAAAGTAGATTAGTTCTTCCCAGGGGCTGAGAGAAAGGGAGAATGGAGAATGACTGCTAATGGCTTTAACGTTTCTTTTGGGGGTGATTAAAATGTTCTATAATTAATTGTGATGGTTGTACAACTCCGTGAATATACTAAAATCTATGTAAATTTTACACTTTAAATGGGTGCATTGTATGGAATGTGAATTACATCTTGAACTGATTTTATTCACAACACTGACACCAAATATGTGGAGGTTTTTTCCCCACACCAACCAATTCTCCAACTCTCCAAACACCAACTGGGTGTCTATAGTTCATTTCAGTTCTGACACAACCTACCTGGGTTTTGCATAGACCCCACAAGTTAAGAGCTCAATCCTGCAAGATTACCCCCACCTAAGATGACAGCTGCAAGTCATAGGTTACCACTTGTACTTGTGACCAACTGGCTATAAATTCAGTGGGCTCCCAGAATCCCCTTCCCAGTTTCAATAATTTGCTAGAATGGTTCATATAAATATATTAAGTGATATTAAGAATTATTATTTTCTGGGTATCTTCCCTTTGTTCCCCCAGAACCACTCTCCACCCTACTCTCTGCTCCAGAAGGCTGGACTCTATGGATTATATCAGTAGGGCTCCCATGCCCTTTAGCCATTAGATGGACTAGGCCAGTGAAAACTACTAGCAAAAGAAGAGAGAGAGGGAGGAGAGTAATGTCAGGGTATCATTCCCCTGTCTCCCTCCCTGCAAGATCACCCTACTGTGTCTCTTGACCTAAGGTCATTGATTTTTTCAGTGCAGCCCACTCTGTAGATTCTTTCTTTTTCCGGGTTCTGGTAACCACTCCCTCCCCATATCCTTATGGGTCTGGAGGTAGTACCAGCTCAGTCACTTACCCTAGGT
Organism: Tursiops truncatus; assembly: GCF_011762595.2. NCBI lineage: Eukaryota > Metazoa > Chordata > Mammalia > Artiodactyla > Delphinidae > Tursiops > Tursiops truncatus. Next base: position 130,535,701 of record NC_047034.1, on the reverse strand, counting down.
TACTGTACTATACCTTGTGGTTCCCCTATACCCACAACCTTTAAATAAACCCTCTTAAAGTTATCTTATTTGAGTGTATCCTCTGTTTCCTGTTGAAACCTTGATTTAAGTGTGATAAGGGTTTTGCGGTTGTACAAAAAGAAGTGGGGTGGGGGCATCTTTTTTTCCTTTAAGATACATTCTGAAATGTTTATTAACGAACTGATATAAAGTCTGGAATTTGCTTTAAAAATAATCCAACATGATTGATGTTTAGTAGGTACAGAGTTTCAGAATTAAAATATGAAAGAGTTTCAGAGATCTGTTGTACAACAATGTGAATACACTATTGAACTTTATACTTAGAAATGATTAAGGTGGTAAATTTAATGTTATGTACTTTTTACCACACACACAAAAATGATAATCCAATGTGGGCTTACGTTGATAATTGTTGAAGCTGGGTGATGAGAGCATGGGGATTCACTACCTCATTCTTTTTAAGCTGAAAGAAAGAAAAGAAAAATGTCCCAAATTCATATGATATCAGAAGGGAGAAGACAACCCGCTGATTAGAGAAGATAGAAAGAGAGTTGAAAGCTCAGAGAATGAATCTATCATGTAGCCACACTAAAAGGCCTAAGAAACTAGGGGTTAAAGGAATAAAGCAAGTAGAAGAAACATTGGGGCAAGGGCCAGCTTGAAACCAATATCAGTGGTACCCTATTGTGCCATTCTTATTTCATGTCACTGGGCTAGGATCTGAAACCTGATGGGGATTATTGATCTGGATCTGGGCCCAGATGAGGCCAATGTTCTTTAGGAACAGTAGGGTAGATCTGGAACAAGCAGGTCTGACACAGAAAGGAAGGAGAAGCACCAAAGTTCAAAAGAGTCATGGAAACGTTCTGCCAGGTAGGAGATCCTATGTGTTGTAGGCTGTGGGGAATGACTAAGAGGAGAGAGAACAATTGAAATTCTGAAAGAGACACTTGATAACCTTGAGATAAAGAGGTACCTTTCGTTTGCTACCTGGGGAGGGAAGAAAAGAATGGAAAATCACGCAGCATTGTAGAGGTAGAAATAAGGGAAATTGAGGGAGCTACCTTCAGATACCATTCCATTTTCTCACTAAATATAACCATGTAATGCTGGTATATTCATTTTGAATCACTGTATAACCAAAGGTGACCATTGTCATACATTCATCACATAATATAACCTATCAATTGAGTGCCTATCTCGTATCCACAAGTCCTGCCCACATGCTTGGGGAAGGCTTATACAAAACACGTATACCAGGGGCAGGAATCTGGGGGGCCATCTTAGAATTCTGCCTACCACAACCAGGAAAGGATGGGAATCATGGATGTATGGGGTCATTGCTAGAACTGGTTCAGTTCTAGATAATTGTTAAGGTAGTAAATTTTCTGTTATCAGTATCATGTGGCACTGGGACAAGTATGAAAAAGAGTTGTGGAATATTCTTTTCCCAAATATTTCAAAGAATTGCATAACTTCCTCTGCTTGGGGACTACTAGGTGTAGCCTTGCTTAAAGACAGACGATTACCTCTTAAGAATGCTGCCTAACCCCATAATTATGTGATTCTGAAATAGAATGTCATCTAGCACCTTAGTTTTGGTATTTGCTATTTTAATCTATGTGTAATTTAGTTTAAAGTTCACTGCTTTCAGGACTTCCCAGGTGGCGCAGTGGTTAAGAATCTGGCTGTCAATGCAGGGGACATGGGTTCTATCCCTGGTCCAGGAGGATCCCACATGCCACGGAACAACTAAGCCCATGCGCCACAACTACTGAGCCTGCGCCCTAGAGCCCACAAGCCGCAACTACTGAGCCCGTGAGCCACAAATTCTGAAGCCTGCACACCTAGAGCCCATGCTCTGCAACAAGAGAGGCCACCACAGTGAGAAGCCTACACATCACAACGAAGAGTAGCCCCCGCTCGCCACAGCTAGAGAAAGCCTGCACACAGCAACAAAGACCCAACACAGCCAAAAATAAATAAATAAATAGATAGATAAATAATAAAAAGAAAATTATTTCACTGCTTTCTTTACTGGTTTAGCTCTATAATATCACACAATTTTTTACAAGAGGTGGGATATTCTATCAAGACAATTTTGAATCAGATTCTATCAAGACAATTTTGAATCAGATTCTATCAAGACAATTTTGAATCAGCTCTATAATATCACACAACTTTTTACAATAGGTGGGATATTCTATCAAGACAATTTTGAATCAGATTCTATCAAGACAATTTTGAATCAGCTCTATAATATCACACAACTTTTTACAATAGGTGGGATATTCTATCAAGACAATTTTGAATCAGATTCTATCAAGACAATTTTGAATCAGATTCTGAGTCTGATTCAAAGTAGAGAAGTAGAGAATGTGAAATTCAGTGATATTAGGTAACGTATTTGAGCTAGCAGCTTCTGTTTCTGCTGCTAGCTCAAATACGTTACCTAATGTCACTGAATTTCACATTCTCTACTTCTCAAACAGAGATTACAATAGATATTTCTGAAAGACTTTGTGAAAATAATTGGTTCTACAAAAATAGTTTGAAAGCTGCAAGTAGAAAGAACTTAAATACTGCTATAAAAGCTCACTTTTATTTGGCATGTTTTTTCAAGGTACATTTTTTCAAACAAGAATTACCTAGCCGGCCCCTTAAGGTTGTCAGCTCTAAAAGTTTGTATATTTTTACTTTTCCCTATATAATGTATTTGTAAGTCATAAACCTGGAAGAAACCTGAGAGCTTATCTAGCTCAAGTGAAGTGGACTGAAATGATTTCAACTAAAACCATCCAGGTAGTGGCAGAACCAGGTACAAAACTCAGGTCTCTATATTCCATGGTATTTTCATGACTCCATGGTATCCATTCATTCACTGTCTTTTATTCACTAACTGAATAAATATCTTTTGAGTGCTACTGTATGCCAGGGTTTGTCCTAGGGCATGATGATACACTATTAATGAGAAAATCATCCTTGCTCTCCAGGAAATTGGTAGAGGAGGGGTGTGGAGATAATAGACAAACAGGCAGTTCTTTGATAAAAGTATGCACAGAATACTTTGGGAATACATAAGAGGGGACTATAACCAATTCTTGGGTAGGCAAGAAAAACTTCCAAGAGGAGGAGACACGAATTCTAAAGGACAAATAGAAACTAGCCAGGCAGAGAAACTAATGAGGATGGGGAATGGGCATTCCTGGCAGAGTAAACAGCATGTACAGGTGCACTGAGGTATGAGAGCTTGGCTTATTCTGTGAAGCTGCAAATGGGTCTATGTGATTTGAGCTTGGCACACAAGGCAGGGAATGATAAGAGATAAGACTGGAGAGATAAAGCAGAGGCCAGATTATGTAGGATTTGGTGTGCCAGGCTAAGGAATATAAAGTACACACTGAAAGAGATGGCATAAGAAGTAGAAAATGGCAGGAAACAATCTGACCAAATTTAAATTCTATTACAATGATTACTCCAACTTTAGTGAAGAAAACACATTAAAGAGAAGTTAAAAGTGGGGACAGGTAGACAAATCAAAACGTTGTTGTATTAATCCAAGGGTATCACTCTATAGATCTGGTTACTGTAACAGAAACCCAAATTACAGGGGTTTGCACAAAATAAAAGCTTTTTCCTCACTTAGTCAGGGCATAAATAACCCAGGGCTGGTAGAACAGTTCCAGGACATGGACTGTCAGGTGGTGTCCTCATTTGCATGTTCCAAGATGGTTTACCACTACCACATACACCTTACAGCCTGAGATATCGTAAAATGGAGAAGGGGATAGGTCTCCCTTTAAGTTTATGACCTGGAAGTTCCACATCACTTCAGCTCATATCCCATTAGCCAGAATTTAAACACATGACCATTGCCTATCTACAAGAATAGCTAGGAAATATAGTTTTTATTCTGTGAGGCCATGTGCGCAGTTAAAAAACAAGGGTTTATTATCATAAACAAAGGGGAGAATGAATTTCCTGGGGGACAATTAGCAGCTTTCTATCATACAATGTAAGAAAAAAAAGGACCTAATTCCCAAAGCCCTCTATAGACTCAATGCAATCCCCATCAAAATACCACCGGCATTCTTCACAGGAATAGAAAAAACCATCCTAAAATTTGTATGGAACCACAAAAGACCCCAAATAACCAAAGCAATCATTAGGAAAAAAAAAAGAAAAAGCTAGAACTGTCACACTTCCTGATTCAAACTGTACTACAAAGCTACAGTGATAAAACTGTATGGCACTGGTACAAAAATAGACATCTACACCAATGGAAAAGAATCGAGACCCCAGAATTCAACCTTTGTTATATGGTCAACTAATACTCTACAAAGAGCTAAGAGCACCCAATGAGAAAAGAATAGTCTCTTCAATAAATTGTTTTGGAAAAACTGGATAAAAACATGCAAAGCAATGAAATTGGACCCCTATCCTACACCACTCACAAAAATTAACTTGAAATGGATCAAAGTCTTAAACATAAGACCTGATACTGTAAAGCTCCTAGAAGAAAACATAGAGAAGTTCCTTGATATTGATCTTGGAAATGATTCTTTTGCGTATGATACCCAAAGCACAAACAACAAAAGCAAAAATCAACAAATTGGGAGTACATCAAACTTAAAAGCTTTTGGGCTTCCCTGGTGGCACAGTGGTTAAAAATCTGCCTGCCAATGCAGGGGAGACAGGTTCAAGCCCTGGTCTGGGAAGATCCCACATGCCGTGGAGCAACTAAGCCTGTGCACCACAACTACTGAAACTGTGCACCTAGAGAACATGCTCCACAACAAGAGAAACCACTGCAATAAGAAGCCTGAGCACTGCAACGAAAGAGTAGCCCTCACTCACCACAACTAGAGAAAGCCCACGCACAGCAACGAAGACCCAACGCAGCCATAAATTAATTAATTAATTAATTAAAGCTTTTGCATAACAAAGAAACAATTAACAAGATTAAAAGGAAATCTAAAGAATGGGAGAAAAATTTTACAAACCATATATCAGATAGGAAGTTAATGTCCAAAATATATAAAGAACTCATACAATTCAATAACAAAAAGACAATCTGATTAAAAACTGGGCGGAAAAACTAACTAGATATTTTTTCCAAAGAAGTCATCCAATGGCCAACAGATACATGAAAAGTTGCTCAACATCACTAATCATCAGGGAAATGCAAATTAAAATCACAGTTAGATATTACCTCACACCAATTTGAATGGTTATCAAAAAGACAAGAGATAACAAGTGCTATCAAGGATGTGAAAAAAAGGGAAATTTTGCGCATGGTTGATGGGAACGTAAAGTGGTGCAGCCACTGTGGGAAAAATTAAAAATAGAACTACCATATGATTCAGCAATTCCACTTCTGGGTATTTATCTGAAGAAAACCAAAACACCAACTCGAAAAGATATACATACTCTCATGTTCATTGCAGCATTATTTACCATAGTCAAGATATTGAAACAACCTAAATGTCCATTGGTAGATGAACGGATAAATAAAATGCCATACATACTTACACTGGCATATTATTCAACCTGAGAAAGGAGAACATCCTGCGATTTCCAACAACATGAATGAAACTTGAGCACATTCTGCTAAGTGAGATAAATCAGAGAAAGACAAGTACTCTATGATATCACTTATATGTGGAATTATAAAAAGCCAAACTTGTAGAAAATGGTGGCTACCAGGGGTTAGAGGGTAGGGAGACAGGACAGATGTTGTTTAAGAGTACCTACTTACAATCAGTAGTACATAAGTCCTAGCGTTATAACTCCAGTGCAGTGAACATAGACAGCAATATTATAATCATCAAACTTGCTAAGATACTAGAACTTAATTTCTCCAACTACTAAAAAGAAAGGATAATTATGTAATGTGATAGAGGTGCTAATTATCACTACAATGGGAATCATATTACAATATGTAAGTGTATCAAATTAACTTGTTATACACCTTAAATTCACACAGTGTGATATGTTGAATATATTTCAGTTAAAAAAGAAAAAAAATAAGAAAAGAACCTGAACATAAGATAGTGGCAGTGAAAATGAAGGGAAGTGGACCAGTTTGAGAGGTAATTAGGAGAAGAGTTGACTCAGCTGTAGATTGACTATGGAAGGTGAGGGACAGGATGGTGCCAGAGATGATACCCAGGTTTCTGAGTTGCGAACCTGGGTGGATGATGGTGAATAGCAGTTATTGAGTAAGAGCATATAAGAAAAAGAAATTTAGGGAGAAAGTAAAGAATTCAGTTTTGCACAAATGGAGTTTGAAGTGTTTACAGGACATTTAGGCAAAAATATCCAGTGGCCAGTTTTGGAATCCAAAGCATCTATGTGGAAATTTGGTGTATGAAAGCAGATGTTATTTGAGATATGAGAGCAGGGAAAACACATCAACCAAGGGAAAGAAGAAAAGGGTGAGGGCAGGAACCAAATTTTTAAAGAGAAAAGTAAAGAAGGGATAATAAAGAGCAGATAGGAAGAAAGGGCAATGGAAATAAGAGGAGAATGAATAGATGTGGCGTCTTAAAAGCCAAAGAAGGAGAGCTTTTCAAGAAGGAACAATAAAAATTATTCATACTCAACCATAAAAAAGAATGAAGATTTGCCATTTGCAACAACATGGATGGACCAACCAAGAGGATATTATGCTTGGTGAAATAAGTCAGACTGTATTTTTCACTTACATGTGAGATCTAAAAATAAGACAAATGGATAAATATAACAAAACAGAAAAAGACTCACAGATATAAAGAACAAACCAGTGGTTATCAGTGGGGAGAGGGAAGCGGGGAGGGACAAGATAGGGGTAAGAGATTAAGAGGTACAAACTACTATGTATAAAATAAATAGCTACATGGATGTAATGTACAATTAATATAATATTGTAAGTCAACTATACCTCAATAAAAAAGTAATAAAATTAAAAAATAAAAGTTATTCAGGAGCATTATGGGAGAATTCCCAAGGAAAATGATGAGCAAATCAAATCTCCAGCTTTCCAATAAGAAGATTGGAGATTTCCAATAAGATGGTTGAGCCATTACTTACTTGAGTCAGGGAATCTAAATGAAAGCAATAATGGCACCAATTTTATAGATTTTTGGGAGGATAAAATTAAATAATTCAGGGGCTTGGCACATAGTAAGTGCTCAATAAGTATTAGCTATCTTTGCTGTTGTTTTTATAATTATTAGGGGTATTATTTTGAAATCCATTTAATAGCTATGGGGTCTCTACTTCCTATTCCCTATCCCTTCATCCTTCTACCCCCTCTTCATTTCTCACCTGTCCTTACCACAAGGAATAATGCCTAGTGTGTTAAGAGCACTGTGGAAATGCTAAACTCTATTCCCAACACTTTTGGTATGTCAAGTCAGTGGATCTAGCTATCAAACAAATTCACACATAATAAAATCAACTACTACATGTAAAGATTGAGCAGATTCCAGCCATTTTAAAAGCTTTTCTTCACTGTATCCTGGTTTTTTCTGCAGTTTGACATAACCCTATGGTGTGTCTCCTTACATATTTTAAAAGACATCACATTTACTAGAGGACTTTATAGCACAGTAGTTAAGAACATGGGTACTCACTGAGACATTCTTATGCTATCATTTTGGATTTTTTAAAAAATTTCACTATAGTTCAGTTTCTTTATTTGTAAAATTGGAACTATAATAGCGCAAGAGGTAGTAACATCATAGCGTTTTATGAGTGCATTCCTGTGCTTTTCCATTTTGGAATTCACTGTTCCATTTGAGATGTTTCAAACCTCTGAAGAAGAAAAAAAATCCCAAATTCTCTTGAGGTAGGACAAATATAAAGAATAACAATTCTTGGGACTTCCCTGATGGTCCATTTGTTAAGAATCCGCCTTCCAATGCAGGGGACGTGGGTTCAATCCCTAGTCGGGGAACAAGATCCCACATGCCACGGGGCAACTAAGCCCGCGTGCTGCAACTACTGAGCCCGTACACTCTAGAGCCACCACTCCACAAGTAGAGAGCCTGCGTGCTGCAACTACTGAGCCCGCACACTATGGAGCCCTCATGCCACAATTAGAGAGAAGCCCGCACGCCACGATGAAGAGTCCACGCACCGCAACTAAAGATCCCACATGCTGCAGTGAAGATCCCGCATGCCGCAACTAAGACCCGACACAGCCAAATACATAAATAAATAAATATTTTTTTAAAATTCTCCCTCCCCAAATGTAGACATAGCTCTAGTATTCCATAAATAATGTTATCTTTTATTGTGCAGATGATATAACTAACCTTCTGTGTCTTTCCTATATATGGAAGAGGATGGATAGGAGTCAGGGTGGGGGGGTTGTGAAATCTTACCTTCGAAGGCATCAGTACCTGAGTTTTTCCCTTACTAAAAATAATGAATTTGTACAGTTACAATCTCTCCCTTAGAACTTTTATGATAAAGAACAGACATTCAAATGCCCACTACATGCCAGTATATCTCTAGTAAATGGGCCGAGTAAGAGAGAAGGTCACCATAGTAAATGGGCCGAGTAAGAGAGAAGGTCACCATAGTAAATGGGCCGAGTAAGAGAGAAGGTCACCATAGGTAGGGATGGGTAAAACTGAAAACTGAAAATAAATAGGAGTTAGCCAGATGAGGCTGGATGCTGAGGCCAACAGAGAGGAAAGCAGAGTGAGCAGGAGCTAGAGATAGCTTCCTGATGCATTGTTTTAACCTGCATTGTCCAATTTCATAGCCACCAGCCCCATGTGGCTATTGAGCATGTGAAATCCAGCTAGTCTAAATTGAGATATGTTATAAATGTAAAATCACACTGCATTTCAAAAATTTAGTATGAATAAAAGAATTTAAAATTTCTCATTAATAATTTTTATATTGATTACTTGTTAGAATGATATGTTGGATATTTTGGACTAAATAAAATATATTAGGAAAATTAATTTCAGCTGTTTCTTTTTCCTTGTTTATGTAGTTAGTAGAATATTTAAAATTGCTAAGTGGTTCACATTTGTGGCTTTCACTGTATTTATACTGAACAGCACTGGTTTGAGCACTTGGGTCCAGCCATGCCTAAAGTTACACTAACTCTGGATTAACATAAGCCAGTAAATTCATATTTTTGCTTAAGCCATTTTGAGTTGAGTTTCTGACCCTTGCCACTAAAATATTTCTAATAAGTATATTAGCTAAAAAGAATTAGTTCAGCAAATACGTTGTTTCCCATACTAGGAAACTAGAGAAGATGCTAGAGACATAGCAGTCTAAAAACTTGATTCCCTGGGAACCAATAGAGCGTTTTGTTCAGGCAATATTGCCTAAGAGTAGGAAAAAAAAAATCCCTTAATTTTACTATGCCAGTGTCAGAAATCAATCTAGTTATTAAAGTATCACTGGTTGTCTGGGTTGACCAGATACAGGTTTTTAGTCATTTATTTGATGCATTTGATGTATTCTTATCTTTTTTTAAATAAATTTATTTATTTTTGGCTTTATTGGGCCTTCGTTGCTGCACACGGGCTTTCTCTAGTTGCGGCGAGTTCGCGGTGTACGGGCTTCTCATTGTGGTGGCTTGTCTTTGCGGAGCACAGGCTCTAGGCGTGCAGGCTTCAGTAGTCATGGCACGCGGGCTCAGTAGTTGTGGCTTGCGGGCTCTAGAGTGCAGACTTAGTAGTTGTGTCTTATGGGCTTAATTGCTCTGCGGCATGTGGGATCTTCCCGGACCAGGGCTCAAACCCTTGTCCCCTGCATTGGCAGGTGGATTCTTTTTTGTGTGTGTGGTACGTGGGCCTCTCACTGCTGTGGCCTCTCCCGTTGCGGAGCACAGGCCCCGGACGCGCAGGCCCAGCGGCCATGGCTCACGGGCCCAGCCACTCCGTGGCATGTGGGATCCTCCCGGACCGGGACACGAACCCGTGTCCCTTGCATCGGCAGGAAGACTCTCAACCACTGCACCACCAGGGAAGCCCAGCACGTGGATTCTTAACCACTGTGCCACCAGGGAAGCCCTGATGTATTCTTATTGCTTCCATTGTGGGTGAGCACTCCAGTCCAAAGAACTCTATCTCTGCTTAGGCTGGCTCCTTATATGAACACTCTATAATCAAAGGCTGAAGCATGGAGCTCTTAAATCTACAAAATGGTCATTAGTGCTTTGCAAAAACACATAGCATGAAAGGCGGGTTCTTAACCACTGTGCCACCAGGGAAGTCCCCTATCCTAGAAGTTTATATCTACAATATTTTCTCTACAAACAGACTTTTTACGTGTAAAGCAGGTAAAACTCTTCATTTTGTCTGTTAGTGCTTTCATAGTTTTTATCATTCTGAAACAAATCTACCCATCAGCAACAACACAAATAAAACTAGAATCAAAGAATGAAAGCTAAGGTCTTCCCTGGTGGCTCAGTGGTTAAGAATCTGACTGCCAATGCAGGGGACATGTGTTCAAGCCCTGGTCCGGGAAGATCCCACATGCCGTGGAACAATGAAGCACGTGTGCCACAACTACTGAGCCTGAGCTCTAGAGCCCGCGAGCCGCAACTTCTGAAGCCCACACCCCTAGAGCCCATGTTCCTCAACAGGAGAAGCCACCGCAATGAGAAGCCCATGCACCACAACAAAGAGCAGCCCCCGCTCACCGCAACTAGAGAAAGCCTGCACGAAGCAACGAAGACCCAATGAAGCCAAAAGTAAATAAAATTTTTTTAAAAAAAGTAGTAAAAAAGAAGTAATCTCTGAGAGTGTACTTAAAAAAAAAAAAACTTGTAGGATAGCAAAGAAAATGTAAAAAGAGTATCCTCTTAACAAACAGCATAATCTAAATTAAATCAATTTACATTATTTTCCAGTAGAGTTATAGGTCATAAATTCATAAAAAGCTTTTCACTTATTTGAGCTAAACATGAAAATCTCTAAACCCAATGAACCTTGGAAAGCATGCATCAGAAATGTAATAGAAACATACCTGGGTTCTTTTCATAAATCTGTCATCCAGCCACAAAACACTCCACACCTTTGTCAACGATGAATTGAAATCAGCAGAGATGGGCTAGGATGACAAAACTGTGTTCAGGAAGATGGCTATGAGGGGAAAAAAACTAGGTATGTTGACTCACAGACAATTGCATATATGGAACATTAACTTTAAGAATGAGGGAAGGGACTTCACTGGTGGCGCAGTGATTAAGAATCCGCCTGCCAATGCAGGGGACATGAGTTTGATCCCTGGTCCGGGAAGATCCCACATGCCATGGAGCAACTAAGCCCGTGCACCACAACTACTGAGCCTGTGCTCTAGAGCCCGTGAGCCACAACTACTGAGCCTGCATGCCACAACTACTGAGCCCACATGCCACAACTACTGAAGCCCACATGCCTAGAGCCCATGACCCACAAGAGAAGCCACCTCAATGAGAAGCCCGCACACCACAACTAGTGAAAGCCTGCGCACAGCAATGAAGACCCAACACAGCCAAAAAATAAATTAAAAATAAAAGAAATTAAAAAAAAAAAAGAATGAGGGGACACAAAGAGTCTACAAAAGTAAGATGCCTGATTTGTTCTTTCCCAGCACACTTCCCATCATGCCTGACTTCAAAGAAGACCTTAGGACTAGCAAAGATTTTCTCTATGATAATCAAAGGAAATTAATAAACAGAAAATAAACACTTTCACTCCAATTGTGCTCATTATCGCCCCTGAATTCTATTTTTTAAGGTTATACTAATTTTTTTATCTTTATTGGAGTATAATTGCTTTACAATGGTGTGTTAGTTTCTGCTTTATAACAAAGTGAATCAGTTATATATATACATATATCCCCATATCTCTTCGCTCTTGCATCTCCTTCCCTCCCACCATCCCTATCCCACCCCTCTAGATGGTCACAAAGCACCAGCTGATCTCCCTGTGTTATGCTCACCCCTGAATTCTAAGGAATTTATTGAGTGACCAAATCATTTTAAAACATGCAGTGTTTTACATGAGAAATGTATTTTAATTATGTATTCAAATGCATATTAATGTATTCAAAAGTATTTTAGCTAAGTGATAAAAAATTCCAATTAAAAGTTAAAACTTTAAAAAATTAAGTTTAGTATTATCTCTTTAAAGAGGCTTGTTTTCATGAAAGCAGAAATGCTTTTTTTAACTCTCCCAATGCTGGGTACCCCAAGTCACTACTACTGCTGCTGCTGCTGCTGTTACCAGTTACCATTTATTAAATACCAGGCATTGTGCTTGGTACTTTACATAAGCTATCTTTTTTTCCTGTTTTGGCCGTGCCACAAGGCTTGCAGGATCTCAGTTTCCCAACCAGAGATTGAACCCGGGCCAAGGCAGTGAAAGCCCGGAATCCTAACCACTAGGCTACCAGGGAATTCCCTTCATAAGTTAACTTTCATCTTTGCAACAATACTAGACATATTATCCCCAGGGCACCAAAGAAGAAATGAGATTCTCTGAGGCTAGGTGACTTAACCAAGACCCCACAGCCAGTACTCAAAACCCAGATCTGATGTCAGACCTTGGGCTCATTCCACTAAGTCTTAAGTTTTTCTTTACTTAGTTGTTGGGACAATCTTTACTTAATTTGAAGGGCCAGTAACTAGCCCTTTTTCCTCACCTGATTTCTGAATCAATGGGAAAGCATGTCATGAGTACTTCAAGTGGGAGCCAAAAGAAATCACCGTTGTACGGATAAAGGTTAGGTTAGAGGGCTGATGTCTGAGCAAGTGGGCTTCCTAATACTGAGTCCAGAATTACTCAGACATACGTCCCCAGTTGCAGGCAGTGCTGGAGCTGGGCAGACCCCTTGGCTACCCCCAGCATGGGCGGCATCTGTACGCAGAGGGGCAGAGGGAAAGAGGCTCTCTCTCTTTAACTGTATCCCAAGAGGAAGAAGCTAAGGTGTTCACGCCCAACTTCTCTTTTCAAATATCACCCCCCAGGGTGGAGTGAGTGCCAGGCTGGCAGAAGATCACAAGCTCTACTAATTTACACACAAGTGGGCTCCTGTCAAATGGAAAAACATCAGAAGCAGGGAAATGTATCTTCAGTAACACTAATAGCATACTCACAGGTTAAACACATCTATTTGTCTGTCTAGAAGAGCCCAATTGATTGATTTATAGCTCTTTCTAATATTCTTGATAAAAATTTATTTTTTCCATTGCCCTGCCTATACTCAGAGCTTTAATAGTATCATCGCTTTATCATTACAAAGCGATTATCCTAAGCACCTACCTGCACGTAACCTTGGGATAGATACTTTAATCTGCCATTTTACCACTGCAATGATTTCAGCAGAGGACATTTATTTTAATAGATTATGAAACATGAGAGTATAGATGAGCTCAATGCTAATAAAAGCTCCCAAAGGCCTTTATCTATCTTATTCAGCACTGCTCCCAAGTTTAGTGCCTGGCACATAGAGGGTCTCAATAAATATTCGTGGGATATATATGAACATATTATCCAAAAATCCCACGTTTATTTAGATGGTCCATATATAAGTTAGCATTTATAAGAGAGCCTTAATATTGACAAAGAAATATGTTCCGGAAGACTTTTCAAATGGGAAAATTCTCAGTACTGTATGAATGTCTTAGAGAGAGAGGAAAGCCAAGAAGAGGCATTTCAAAGAAAAAACATGATGCTCCTTTTTCGAATGGATATTTGCACATACAGTATATTCTTCTCTCCCCAGCACTTTCTCCTCTCCACACACTGTGTTTCCCCACTACCTCCTTCTTTTGTTTCTTTGTACTCTTCTTCTACTGCTGCTTCTCCTCCCTCCTATCCTTCTCTCCCTCTTCTACTTCACAGAAAGAGAGGTTTTATGCAGGAAAGACCTATAACAATTTAGAGAGCCCGATCTGCATTAGGGGAGTCAGGGGGTTCTCGGGACTGGGGAGCTTGAGCAAATTGGAGAAGGCTAAAGTCTGCAGCTTTCTAAACCAATCACGATATCAGTATCTCTCAGCACACACCTCGCTCACTATAGCTAAGGAATCATTTTTAGGTCTGTAATGGCTCTGACCAGGACCACAAGCAAAATTAACAAAGTAGGCAGTTTGCTGATTCTCATTTACCTTCATACCTGCTTCTTTATTTCTGCTCCACTGAGGATCCATGGTCCTTATGTTGCTGTTCTCCTGTCCAAAGTCCCCCATCCTTCTTCTAGCTTGTCTTCCCCAAAGCACCACATTAAGTACTCCCCTCTTCCTCCCTTCATCTATTAGTCCATGGTATAAGATAGTAAGTCTAGGAATATATTCTAGTTAGTTTCAGCAGAAAAGGAACTCATTAAAGGACATTAAGGAGTTCACAGAATCTCCTGAAAGGTGGGAGAACCAGGCCTGGAGGATCAGTGCACAACTCACATACCAGAGAAACATCACAGCCTCTACCACTGACTCTAATGTAGGGCAAAGACCCTTCCGATAGAACTTTTGCTACTGTTCCCTGGGAATTTGAACACACCTGCCTCACTCTTGCTAGACTGGGTACTGCCTACTTCTTTATCTCTCTAGCTTCCCCTTCTTTCTTTCTTTTATTTTTTGGCTGCATCGGGTCTTAGTTGCGGCACACAGGGTCTTCGTTGAGGCATGTGGGATCTTTCGCTTCTGCATGAGGGCTTCTCTCTAATTGTGGCGTTCAGGCTCCAGAGCGCTTGAGCTCTGTAGTTTGCAGCACGGGCTCTCTAGTTGAGGAGCACGAGCTCAGCAGCTGTGGAACGCGGGCTTAGTTGCCCCGCAGCATGTGGGATCTTAGTTCCCCCACCAGGGAAGGCAGATTCTTTACCATTGGACCACCAAGGAAGTCCCTAGCTTCCCTTTCAAAGTCTGGCACAAACGTATCCAATTGGAGGAGCCTAACTGCAAGAAAGGCTGAGGAAGTGAGGGTTGGCTTCTGTTTAATTGGGTAGAGAAATCACCAAATACAAGAATGTTCAGAGGTGCTGGCAACCAATAAGAATAATGAAAGTGGGGCTTCCCTGGTGGCACAGGGTTAAGAATCCGCCTGCCAATGCAGGGGACACGGTTCAAGCCCTGGTCTGGGAAGATCCCACATGCCGCGGAGCAACTAAGCCCGTGTGCCACAACTACTGAGCCTGTGCTCTAGAGCCCGCGAGCCACAACTTCTGAGCTCCTGCGCCACAACTGCTGAAACCCTCACGCCTGGAGCCCGTGCTGTGCAACAAGAGGGGCCACCGCAATGAGAAGCCCGTGCACTGCAATGAAGAATAACCCCCGCTTGCTGCAACTAGAGAAAGCCCGCGTGCAGCAACAAAGACCCGGCACAGCCAAAAATAATAAACAAATAACATAAATAAAATAAATTTAAAAAAGAAAGAATAATAAAAGTGTACTACTCTGCTCCAGTTAATCTCTCAAGTCCTACTAATCTGAGCCAGGCATTCAGCAGCTTGAAGTAATTCACACAGAACTGTGGTTTCCATCTTTGAGAATTGGCAATTTAAAAGAGTACCTTATTAACTCAAATGAACCTTCAGTTGCTAAGTTATCTGCATGGAGAAAAATACTTTTTAAAAAAGGGAACTTCTAGAGTTCCTTTTATTTCTTCGTTCAATACACATTTTATTGAGCTTACAGTGTGCCGTATAGTAGGCTATATTGAGGAGACCTGGTCCATGCCCATAGAATTTGATGATCTCATTGGGAATAGAGGAAATTTAATACATATAAAACAGTGCAGTAAATGCAGAAATGGTGATGTATATAACTATTTTATTATGTACATAGGCATATATAAAGCATTCCTAAAATGTATATTCCCTATAGGTGTGTGTATATGTACGTGTGTGCATATATATACACATATAGTATTCCTATATCATGTATATGTATGTGTGTGGGCATATATATATGCACATAGCGTGTAGTATTCCTATATATTTTAAGGCCGTTAGGGAAAGTTGCTTGGAGGGCAACTTGAGCAGTCATAAAAAAGAAATAATTTGGTAGTGAAGATGGGCAGAGGATGTGTATTTGAGGGAGCCTCATGCAATTTGATTTTACTAGAGGAAAAACTAGCAGGGAATAAAAGGGTGAAAGATAAAATGGCAGAGACATAGGCAGGAGAAAGATCAAGAATCACTTTCATATTCTATGTTAATGAGCTTAGCATCTACCCTGTAATTGATGGGAAAACTTTAAGTGTTAAAGGTGGGGGGGTGCAAAATGGGTAAAAGTGGTCAAAAAGTACAAACGTTTAGTTATTAAATGAGTAAGTACTGGGAATGTAATGTACAGCATGATGACTATAGTTAGCAATACTGTACTGTATATTTGAAAGTTGCTAAGAGAGTAGATCTTTTGCCGGGGGGGGGGGGGGGTTTGTTTTTTTGCCGCACCCTGCAGCATGCGGAGCTTCCCCAACCAAGGATTGAACCCACGCCCCCTGCAGTGGAAGTGCAGAGTCTTAACCACTGGACCACCAGGGAAGTGCAAGAGAGTAGATCTTAAAAGTTCTCATCACAAGAAAAGAAAATTTGTAACTATGTGTGGTGATGGATGTTAGCTAAACTTATTGCAGTAATTATTTTGCAGTATATACATATGTCAAATCATTATGTTGAACACCTTAAATTAATACAATGTTATATGTTAATTATATCTCAATAATTTTTTTTTACTGAAACAAAGAATTCAAGTAAGAGATAAGATGATCAAATTTGTATCTTAAATAAATTGCTCTGGCTGGTGGGGGGAAGACAGATTTGAAAGGGTTCAACACTGAAGACCTGGAGAATGTAGATTTTTGGCAGCCATCCAGCCAAGAAGTTTTGAGAGCCTGAGCTAGTGATTTTAGGAATGGAAAGGAGGGAACTTGGCTAATAGATAACGTAAGCTTGGTCTTGAAGAATGAATAGGCATCAAGCAGGCAGAGAAGTGAAAGAACATTCCTAGGCAGGTATAGAGGCAGGGAGGTGCGGAAAAGCAAGAAATGTTCTGAGAAGTGGAAGATAATTCAGTATGACTGGAGCACAGGATCCCTACAGGGGATTGTCAAAGAAAAAACAGTGCTGGATGGTAGTTAAAGTGGTAAAATTGCTGTTGAGTGCAGGTTCATGTGGCAGACAGATGCACAGTAAGGCCAAACAAACCAAAATGTCAGAGTTTGGAACAGAAAAAGGCTTATTGCAGACCGCCAAGCAAGGAGAACGGGCAGCTCATGCTCAAAAGACCTGAATTCCCCAGTAGTTTTGGGGGAAGAGTTTTTAAAGGCAACATTTGGGGTAAAGGCTGTAGGGTGTGTGACTTTCTTCTGATTGGTTGGTGGTGAGGTAACAGGCTGATATTTCAGGAGTCTCAACCTTCTGGTTCCAGCCAGTCTGGGGTCTATGTGCTTGTGGTCAGCATGCCATCACCATCCTCCACCTGGGTGGGGAGACCTTAGTTTCTGTAGAACAACTCAAAGATACGTATGAGATTGTTTTCTGTATCCCTTCAGGGAACTAGGAGTCCTGTGACCCTATTGTCCTATTTTGGAACTTCGGAAACGCCTAAGAGACTAAGGTCTGTTTTTCTTCTACAAATAAGAAACAGAGGACCCAGAGGGGCTTTTGTACCTGGGAGGGCCCCGCAGGGTCCTGCTCTGTTTCAAAAGCAGATTTTATTCAGGAACTATTACAATAGGGGAAAGGGGGCCTCAGGATAGAACTGGGCTCAATTTGGAATATAAGGGAAAGTGGGGATTTAGAGCCAAGCAGTGGGGTGGGGGCATGAGGGTGAGGGTGTCAGTCAGTGGATGGAAAATTACTAAGGGGGGTAGGATAATTCTTGCTGAACTGTCCTAATAGGATTCTTGCAGAAAGTAGGACAGAGTGATTGGATATCACCTGGGAGATGGTGGAGGATGACGAATTTGACCAGATTTTGAGGGTGATCAAGAGTGGGGGATTCTCTCTAAACTGATATAGCAGAATTCTTTTTTGTTTTTTTTTTGGCTGTGCCCCGTGGCTTACAGGATCTTAGTTCCCCAACCAGGTATCAACCCCAGGCCCCAGCAGTGAAAGCACTGAGTCCTAACTACTGGACCGCCAGGGAATTCCCAGATGTAGAAGAATTCGTGCTAAAAATAGGTGGTGTGGGTCCAACAAAATTGGATGCTGAAGCCCAAGGTCAAGGTCTAGTTGAGAGGAGGGCTTACAGGAGCCTGATTAAGTTTGGTCAAGGAGAGAGTCTTTGTCAGGCTGAGGAAGAAGAAAGCTGTTTGGGTAGTTAAAATCCAATTCTATGCTATGCTTAGGAGTTTGGTCTCCTTGGTAGCCTACGCTTGTATATTATGCACACCCACCTTTTCCTTCTTTGTAAGGCAGAGGCTCTGAACTGCATAGGGTGCAATAAAAGCAAGGAGTCATTGATAGGAAGGCCACAACCCTTCCAGAAATACTCAGAACCATAGTCAAGAACCCTCACACTGGGAGGACCTGTAGTTCTTGTGTGAACTGCCTTTCAATCCTGCAAACCTCATCGCCTAAATTACCACTGAGTGTTATCTGAATACAGACTGTCCCTGAAGCCCCTAATTTCATTGCATTGACTGAGGTTTTAGTGAGTCTATTGTTGGAAAAGGAAGCAATTGTGCCTCAAGTACAGGAAATCACCAAGCAATTAACTTCCATGGACTCGTGCAGCCTGGGTCAAATGCCTCAGTATGATTGTCTTTGTTTCATGTCAGGCTATTGAGGAAACATTTTACAGGCCAGAATCTTGGCCTCAATGTGTTGTTTTGTGTCAATGGAGTCAGCTGTGAGACCTCAAACAGTGATAACTATCTATAGTACTAAAATGTGAATATAGTAGTCAGTGGTCTGCCACCGGGAAGGGAAGTTTTCACAGGGGCAGAGTTTTCTCAAAATACATTGTAGTTTGGATATTCACAGGTGGGAAGGGCCACTGATACAGACCAGAAGAGAAACTAGTGTGGGAAGCAAGGGAAAGGAAAATAGTTATTATATTTTGTGGTCAGCGAAGACTAATCTCTTGGAGGCAGAGAAGTTGGTATGTGTTGCATGCAAGGCCAGACTTATGGGCAGGCAGAGGCAATTGAGGGGCACTAGAAAGACTTCTCTGACCCAGCATATGCCTCAGAGGGAAGTGTCAGAGAAGGTCCCCAGAGCAAAAACAGAGTAAGTTGACAGTAAGGATGAACTTCCACAAAATTTTCCAAGAAATCATTTTGGATGGATCATTTTGCCAGGTGAAGAAAACTGTATTCATACTCTGGGACAATATTATACATATATTAAGAAAATGACAACTGATTACTATTATTCTTTTAATGAAAAAGGCAATAGGAGCTAAGGGCACAAGCTTGAGATCAGGTGGTTCTAGGTACAAAGCCTGGCTCTATTACATACTTTGTCACTGCAGATAAGTTACTTAATTTCTGTTACCATTTTCCTCATTCATTCTAAAATATTTGCTGAGCAGTGTAGGGGAGGAAAAAAATATTTTCCCCTCTACCCATCTTCGGTTCATTAGCTGGGGCTCTATATATTAGGGTGACAAAAGGGAGATTAACAAAGACGAAAGACAGAAGAACAAGCAGACGTTTATTAACATGGCATGGGAGCATTTAGAGATGGGTAACTTAAAGGAATGGCTAGAACTTGGGTTTATGTATCATCCTA
This sequence comes from Tursiops truncatus, assembly GCF_011762595.2. NCBI lineage: Eukaryota > Metazoa > Chordata > Mammalia > Artiodactyla > Delphinidae > Tursiops > Tursiops truncatus. The sequence goes on along the minus strand of NC_047034.1, from coordinate 130,516,000 downwards.
AGAGAAGAAAAATAAATAAATTATTAGACAAGTGACAAGACAAAAGAAAAAGTCTGAATTTCTAGGGAAGGCAAACATATGGGGGAACTAATGCAAGATAAAGGCTAATTAGTAAAGTTTGTTATGTAGATTCCTCTGGTGCCATCTCTGGGCTATTAAGGATCTAGAGTTGTCTCCAGTGATTAACTTTTGTCCTTCCCAATAGAGATGGGAGGGGAAATATCTATACAGGCTTGCAACTTGCTTTTAGGCAAAGAGGAGGAGGGCGGAGAGTTTTTCTTATATCTACTCCTTTTCAATTTCCTTCAGCCAAAATAGTTCTTATGCCAAAGTGGCTTATTTTGAGGTGGCACGTTTTGCTACCCTTCAGCAGGTACTACGTGAACAGACAAGTAAGATTCCCACTTTTGAGAAACTTACATACTAGTTTTGAGTGTAGAGGAAGAGAAAAACAATAAATAAGTAAATTAAAAACAAGATGATTTTAGAATGTGATAGATACTGTGGGGGAAATACAGTTTTTAAGTGTGTAGACTCCGGAATTTAGTCTACCTACGTTCATATATTGGCTCTGCTATTTACTAGCTATGTGACCTGCATGAGGTACTCAATCTCTGTGCTTTCCATTTCCTCGTCTGTAATTGGTGATCGTAATATAGTCTCATGGGGTTATTATGGAGATTAAATGAAGAATCCATGTAAAGTGCTTAGAGCTGTGCATGCCACATGTAAGTCCCTAATAAAAGCTACCTACTAACACTATGAATAAAATAAATGGGATGATATAACAATAAATTGGGAGCGTGTAGCTTAAAATAGGGTAGTTATTGAAGGATTCTCTGGTGCTCTTACAATTAAGCTGTCACCCAAGGGATGAAAAGAAGCCAGTCATGATTAGAGTATTTCAGGAAGAGGGAAATCTAAATGCAAAGATCCTAAGGCAGGAAGAAGCTTAGCGCATCTGAAGAAGAGAAATTTGACCTGTGTGATATAAAACACAGTGAACAAGGGCTTCCCTGGTGGTGCAGTGGTTGAGAGTCCGCCTGCCGATGCAGGGGACACGGGTTCGTGCCCTGGTCCGGGAAGATCCTACATGCCGCGGAGCGGCTGGGCCCGTGAGCCATGGCCGCTGAGCCTGCGCGTCCGGAGCCTGTGCTCCGCAATGGGAGAGGCCACAGCAGTGAGAGGCCCGCGTACCGCAAAAAAAAAAAAAAAAAAAAAAAAAACAACACAGTGAACAAGAAAGAAAGTTGCATCGTATTAATTTTCTATTGCTGTGTAGCAAATTACAACAAACTTAAAACAATGCGCTTTGCCATATAACAAAATATAAGCACAGGAATAACACCCGGGGTGAAGATCATGGGGGCTAGAATGCTGCCTACCACACGCATGAAGTAAGTTGGAGCCACATCATGTAAAGCTTTACAGGACTGATAGGGAAAGTTGATATTATTCTAAAAGCTAAAAGAAACCCTTAAGGTTTCAAGCTAAGTGTCATGATCTGATTTATATTTTCAAAAGTTCATTCTGGTTGCATGTGGAGAATGGATTGTAGAGATGGTAAGTAGCGGCAGAGAGGATGGCTGTCCATATGTGACATGAAAGTACCTTGGACTAAGGGAGTGACAGTGGAGAAAGAGAGGATGGATTTTGGCCGTCTTTAGATAAGGCCAAAGAAGTCACTGATCAGACTCGATGTAGGAGATATGGAAAGGAGATAACTTAGAGGATGGTAATGCCATTACTGAGATGGGAAAGAATGAAGAATGGTAAATTAGGGGCAGGGGATGGGCTTGGCAATCAACCGTTCTGTCTGAGATGCATAATAGGAACCCAAGTCTTTTCACTGGTTTTCCTGCTTCCATTCTTGCCCAATTCCTCCCCCTCCTCAACTACTCTTAGCAACTACAGTGATTCTTTTAAAACTTAAGCCCTTTTATATCACTTTCCTGCTCTCAACCTCCAAATGGCCCTGGTTCACAGAATAAAAGGGTTTTTACCATAGTTTACAGAGTTGTACACAATCTGACCTCTGGCTACCTCTCCAGCTTCACTTCCCGTCATTCTTCTCCTTGCTTACTGTGCTTCAGCCACTCTGGCTTTCTCTACTCTCCTCAAACTTGGCAAACCTCTTTCCAGGTCTGAGCTTTCAAAATTGCCTTCTTCTGTAGATCCTAGAAAGCCCACTCCCTCATTTCACTCAGGTTTCTGCACAAATGTCTCCTCCCCAGATAGGCCATATTGACTAATCTATAGTAAATACCAACATCGTCACTTTATTTTATTTTTTTGACCGTGGTGCTGCATAGCTTGGAGGATCTTAGTTCCCTGACCAGGGATTGAACCCGGGCCCCTGGTGGTGAGCACACCGAGTCCTAACCACTGGATTGTCAGGGAATTCCCGTGACATTGTCAGTTTAACTCTTTGTCCTACTTTACTTTTCTTCAAAGCACCTGTCAGTATGTAACATTGTAATTTAAGTTTGTTTCTTACCTGTTTCTCCCAGAAGTTTCACCAACAGAACTTTCAAACTTTTACCGATCTGATCTATAAAAAGTTGTATATATCAGTGAGTTTTAATATGCCTTTCTTTTACTATGAATGAAGTTGAAATGTTTTTCATATCTGTTTTGTGCAAATTTGTTTTTTCCTCACTTTAGTAAATATTACATGTTATATACTTTAGGACCTATCTTCCCCTACCTACCCCCCTTTTTTTAAACATGTCCAGCCTATTTATTTATTTATTATTGAAGTACAGTTGATTTACAATGTTTCAGGTGTATAACAAAGTGATTCAGTTATACACACACATATATATATTCTTTTTCAGATTCCTTTCCATTATATATTATTATAAGATACTGAATATAGTTCCCTGTGCTATACAGTAGGTCCTTGTTGGTTATCTATGTTATATGTAGTAGTGTGTATACGTTAATCTCAAACTCCTAATTTATCCCTGCCCTCCCCCTTTTTCCTTTGGTAACCATAAGTTTGTTTTCTATGTCTGAGAATCTGTTTCCTTCATAAATAAGTTCATTTGAATCATTATTTTTAGATTCCACGTATAAGTGATATCATATGATATTTGTCTTTGTCTGACTTACTTCCCCTTTTAATAAAATGTTTACTTTTATATTAAGTGTGTGTCTTAGTCCGTTTGGGCTGATATAACAAAAATACCATAGAATGGGTAGCTTAAACAACATGTATTTCTCATAGTTCTGGAGGTTGGGAAGTCCAAGAGCAAGGCACTGGCAGATTCCGTGTCTGGTGAGAGCTGTTTCCTGGTTTATAGACAGCCTTCTCTCTGTGTCTTCACATGGCAGAACAGGTTAGGCAGCTTTCCTTAGTCTCTTTTATGAGGTCACTAATCCCATTCATGAAGGCTCCACCCTGATGACTTAATCACCTCCCAAAGGCCCCACCTCCAAACACCATCACATTGAGGATTAGGTTTCAACGTATGAATTTTGGGGGTACACAAACATTTAGACCTTAACAGTATGTTAAGTGTATTTATTTATATATACTACTTTCCACAAAATATTTGAAAAAGATTTTGGAGGCACATATAATAAAGAAGAAAATGAAAACCAAGAAAAAGAAGACTGTTAGCATGACTACCCATTGGGAGTTAATGTAAATTACTATGTTTAAATTACAATTTTCTCCATGAACTTCTTAGCGTTACCAGCTATAAAACTGTTCTAAAATTTGTATTGTAGATGAAAAGATGGCCCCAAATTATCCTCACTTCCTGGTATTCATGCCAGTTTTACCTTGTGTAAAACTGTCTTGGTGTGGGCAGGGCCTGTGACTTGCTTCTAACCAACAGAATACGGCAAAGATAATGGTATAGCACCTCTGTGATTGCATTACGCAAAACTGTAACTTGATCTTGTTAACAGACTCTATTGGCTCTCTGACTTGATGGCTTTGATGAAGTAAGTTGCCATATGGAGAGGTCCATGTGGCAAGGATCTGAGGTCTGTCTCCACTCAACATTGCTTCCAGTCCAACCACATGCAAGGAACTGAATGCTGCCAACAATGATATGAACTTGGAAGAAGAACCTTACCCAGATGAACCTCACATGAAACCTCTGCCCTGGCTGACACTGACTGCAGCCTTGTCAGAGACTCTGAAACAGAGGACTGAGCTAAGCCATATCCAGGTTCATGACCCAGAGAAGCTATGAGCTAATGCATGAATAATGTTTTAAGCCCTTAATAAATGAGTGATATTTTATATCACTCAGTTTGTGGTAATATTGCTACACAGCAATAGTTAACTAATAAAACTAAGGTATAGGAAATATCACATTTCATTGTTTTTTTAAATTAAATTAAATCCTTTGGACTCTCCCCTATCAGCGTTGATAATTCAATCTGTTATTTTTAGAGGGCCCCGTCTCATTCTTCATAAAAGGACCCTAAGGCTTACCTGATTCAGGGAAACTGAGGAGAAGAGGTACATAGAGAGTTCTCAATCCATCAATTTGTTGCTGAAATGCACACTGTCTAAATCTATCTATCTATCTATCTATCTATCTATCTATCTATCTATCTGCCTACCTGTCTATCACCTATCATCTATTCTAAGGTGGCTACCTCTGCTGAAAACAGCATCTACTCCCTCTGTGCCAGATTTGGCAACTGGAAACTTCACTACAGAGGGATGTTTACAACTTAGTATTCAGTCCCCAGGTACGCACAAAGCCATGCTGTCAAAATTCCTGCAACTTCTAGGCCACTGTGAGGAAGTGGAGTGCAAAGCCCCACAGCTAGAGGACAAAGCACTATGCATCTGCCTACTCTAGATAACTTACCTCTGCCCCAGCCCCTCCTCTCTTAACACCGGAAGCTCTTTCTCTTTAGGCCAATCCAGCAGCAAGCCTCCAAAAACCTAGATTTCAAAAACAAACAACGTTCTCTTAACTAGGTAAAGGAAACCTAGACCTTACCAAATAGAACACAAAGTCCTGGCTCCTTCCCCTCTCCCATCCCCATGCTCCTCCCAGACAGAGAGGGAAGATGGTGTGTCATTCTTTTGTGATGGTTCTACAGCAATTGGAAGTCGTTTAATTTGTCATTTAGGTTGCTAGCCACACAGTCTATCGGGGTATGATGAGAACAAATACTCAATCGTGAAGTTCTCAATATTGCGAAAGATTCTATTTCCTCAAGAAAAACAATACTTTTTCTAGGTCCAGATTCTACAGGGGACGTTTCTTTTAAGAAATAAGAGGGTAGCAGTACTAAGATTTGCAAATTCTAGTCAACTTAAAGTCTGGATGTTGGTGAAACCCTCATGCAGTGACCCCGGGCCTGGGCTCAGTTAGGGTATAGGGTATAGAGCCCAAATAGTTTGAGGTAAGAGAGGACTGAATGTGTGGTAGTAACCATATTGTGGAGGGACATGTAGGTACCATAAAGGAGGTAGATTAAAACTGAACCAGATATACACATGTATATTTCACTAGCTTTAAACAAGATCTATATTATTTACCACCATAGTCTTGACTGTTACGGTTTCTGATGCTCTTTTTATCTTTTTCCTTTGAAATGCATTGGACCACATTCCAAACTATTTATATAACCAAATCTGTGTTCTTCCACAGAGTTATGAATTTAGTTTTTCAGCAGTTCAAAAACATTTTTTTCTCTTTTTTCTTTTGCCATTACCTCTGATAATGCTGTGTTATTCCTCCCACTCAAAAGCCAAGAACGACAATCCAGCTACTTCCTCCTCCAACCTACTTACAGGAAAGAATAGAAACAATTTTATCAACTCCAGCTTGGGCAGCACAAATGCCAGGAAGATTTTCTTAGATTTTTTTAATCCTTCGTGACTTTCACTGTAGGTGCTTTCCAACACTTTGGTTTTCTTTTTCTTGAATTCTGTTCTTGCTACAGAAACCTTCAATTGTCTAACACTGGTGGCATTTAGTAATCTTTGCCAAGTCTAATTCCAATTCTGTCACTTGGAAGGTTTCAGTGACCCTGGAAGAAGGTTTTTTTTGTGCAATGGGAATTTGCTCAGGAAGTGTGAGTCAGGCCCCTTCCCTCTCCCTCCCAGTAAAATAGATTGAATGAGTTCCTTTTTTTTTTTCAGGATAGAAACAGAAGACAAACCAAAATATATGGCCATCACCCTTGCTCCTACCTCAGTACAAGTTAAATCTGCCACTTTGCAAGAAGCAGTGTTTACCTCAGGGAAGTATATGTATCTCTAATAGTACCCAAGGTCATTTTAGTTAGTAAGCAGGCAAAATTTTTAGTTTAATAATTATGTATTCATGTTCGTATATATTAGAAAAGTATAACAACATATTTTTTTAAACATCTTTATTGGGGTATAATTGCTTTACAATGGTGTGTTAGTTTCTGCTTTATAACAAAGTGAATCAGTTATACATATATATATGTTCCCATATCTCTTCCCTTTTGCATCTCCCTCCCTCCCACCCTCCCTATCCCACCCCTCCAGGCAGTCACAAAGCACCGAGCCGATATCCCTGTGCCATGCGGCTACTTCCCACTAGCTATCTACCTTACGTTTGGTAGTGTATATATGTCCATGCCTCTCTCTCACTTTGTCACAGCTCATCCTTACCCCTCCCCATATCCTTAAGTCCGTTCTCCAGTAGGTCTGTGTCTTTATTCCTGTCTTACCCCTAGGTTCTTCATGACATTTTTTTTTCTTAAATTCCATATATACGTGTTAGCATATGGTATTTGTCTTTCTCTTTCTGACTTACTTCACTCTGTATGACAGACTCTAGGTCTATCCACCTCATTACAAATAGCTCAATTTCGTTTCTTTTTATGGCTGAGTAATATTCCATTGTATATATGTGCCACATCTTCTTTATCCACTCATCTGATGATAGGCACTTAGGTTGTTTCCATCTCCGGGCTATTGTAAATAGAGCTGCAATGAACATTTTGGTACATGACTCTTTTTGAATTTTGGTTTTCTCAGGGTATATGCCCAGTAGTGGGATTGCTGTGTCATATGGTAGTTTATTTGTAGTTTTTTAAGGAACCTCCATACTGTTCTCCACAGTGGCTGAACCAATTCACATTCCCACCAGCAGTGCAAGAGGGTTCCCTTTTCTCCACACCCTCTCCAGCATTTATTGTTTCTAGATGTTTTGATGATGGCCATTCTGACTGGTGTGAGATGATATCTCATTGTAGTTTTGATTTGCATTTCTCTAATGATTAATGATGTTGAGCATTCTTTCATGTGTTTGTTGGCAGTCTGTATATCTTCTTTGGGGAAATGTCTATTTAGGTCTTCTGCCCATTTTTGGATTGGGTTGTTTGTTTTTTTATAACAACATATTAACCCATCATTTCATGGACGTTATTATTTCAGATTAGGCTAACAAATAACAAAAGAAGGACCAAGGAAAATATGAAGTAAATGATAATATGATTGGCATGCATATCCTGAAAGTGGTACATGAACAATGGTCTATGAACAGCTGATGTTTAAGAACACTGTCCCATTAAAATATAGTGGAATTTGTCTTAAGACAAAACTGTTTTGAATCCCAGTATTGCTACTTTGTAGCTGTGAGCTTTAGGTAAATTTACAAACCTCTTTGAACCTCAGTGTCTTCATTTGTAATGTAAGGATAATTTCTACCTTGTAGAGTTGTTGAGAGAAACCGAGCTACTGGATTTAAGTGTAGTTTTAAAATGAGCATATAGTGTGTGCTCATTAAATGGAAGACATCATATCTGATTCCTCCCAACTCTGTTTATTGTCATTTATCTTAAGTAAAAATCTTGTAGCCACAAGCAAGTAACCAGCTCTCCTATTCAACATTAGTGTCAGAAAATACTGGTGCCCTTGAGAAATAGGGAATCTAATGAATAGGGCACTGTTTTGGGAATCAGAGATCTGGCTTTCACCCTGGACTTACTGCAGCAAGTGACTTAACTTGCAAAGAGACCATGAAAAACAAGACTTGTGCCTGAAAAAATAAACCATCTTAACTCTTTTCCTTGATGCGTTTGATTGTCATGGGATTTTTTTCAGGATTAGGAGACTAAGACTCAAATTCAGTTCAGGTCAGCAAACATTATTTCTTTTCAGCACTTAATCTGTGTCAGGCACTGTGCTACTTCTCAGATATAAAAATGAATAAGGCAAACTTCCTGAGCTTTCGTTCACTCATTCAGTAAATGTTTAAGGAGTACCTACTAGGTAATAAAAACCTTGCAAGACCTGGGGAATCAAACAGAAATAGTTACTGCCCTCATGGAAATTATAGTATAGGGAAAGTTATAGAGAGAGTGATGTATTAATAATTGTTTAAGAACTAGTTCTCCAAAAAATAAATTAAAAAGTATGTGTATGTGTATGTTAAATTTTATTAAGACAAAGGATGTGTAGCACACAATTTATAAATAATAATATATACCTTATTGTAAAATCATTAGAGCAAATTGATTCTCACAGAATGATTTTGTAGATTGTGAAACTCTTGTAAGCATGGCCAAACTATGGTTACAACTGACAAATGAGTGTGTGTCCACCTGAATGTTGGTTGATATTTTCATTTCAGTTAAAGATTAAGATGAAAGTGAAACAAGAAAGAGGAATGTCAGAACTTCATTTGTTTGTCAATGACTGATTTCTTTGCTGAATGAGATAATAGTTTTCAAATACCGGAAGACTATATCCTAATTTTTTTGTGCTATTCACAATCTAACCATTACAGACACAGCACACTCTTAAGTTTAATTTGTATTATTAATATTTTCTCCATCACATTCTTAAGTCTAGACAATGAAAAGAACAATATCAATTCCTTATTTGTAGCATTTTATATAAATACTCCCACTATAGCCACTTTTAAGCTATTAATATGACTTCACTGAATATGGAGTTGGGAAGAGATATATAGCACATCACCACAATAGATGTAAATAACCTGAAGAACATAGATGATAGTAAAATTCACTAAACTAATGAGGAAGTGATAAATTTTGAGTACTTTTTACCTATGTTTTTAATATAGTTTATTTCACTGTAAGTTGTAAAGTATAATAAACATTGTAAGTTTAATTAATTTTTAATAATGATTACCAACTGGCTCACAAATTCCTGGAAGTAAAACCATGTATTCTTGTGAGCCAGTATGAGCTAGCTCCAGTACTGTTGGAAATGTTATAATATCTTAAAATATTAACATTTGTGTTTTCTCTTTTTTCTGCTTTCTTGTACTTGATCTTTTCCCTGTAACTCAGAGGTAGCCATGTTGCCTTGAAAAGAAGCATAACAGTTACAGTGGGAAAGTAACAAAGGTTCTGACTATATACAGTGAATTGACCTCATGTATTCACCACAGGTTTCTCCTGAAATCCCAATAAAGGCATAAGCCAATAAGGACCAAGAGAATGGGAGAGGAGACAACATAAGAAAATTTGAAGCATGGAAGCAGGTGAATAAATGAGAACTAATATTCTAGTCTAGAGAAAGCTCAAATCTAAACTTGCAGAGGGGAAGGTAATAATCTGATTCATGCTGTGAAACCTCAAAAAGCTCAAGAATTAGAAGAAAAAATTGGAGGAAATCCCTGAGAAAGTAGAACCAAAAAATGAAAATGAAAAAGAGATGGAAAATAGAAAATATAAGAAAATGAAAGACAGTTCAGAATCTACATAATAAAAATGTCACGCAAAAAAGAATAGAGAAAACAGGGGAGGACATTATCAAAGTAGTACTTTAAGAAAGTTTTCCACAACTGAAAGACATGACTTTCCAGAGTTAGAGAGCCCACTACATGCTGAGCACAATAGATTTAAGAAGATCCACACCAAGGCATCTCATGGGAAGTTTTATTTACTAGGGACAAAAAGAAGCTCCTAAACATTTCCAGAGGAAAAAAAAGAGGCCACAAAGAGCTAGAATAAGGAAGGAATTGACTCTTTCAGCAATGCTCCATGAAAGAAGGTAGTGGAGCAATGTCTCCAGAATTCCAAGGAAAATGGTTTCAACCTAGAATTCTATATTCAGCCAAACTGTCAAGTGTGAGGATAAAGACATTTGCAGATGTTTGTGTTCTTAAAGATTGTGCTTAATATGTACCTTTTGTCAGGAATTACTGGAGAATGTACTCCACAAAACAAGGGAGCAAAACCAGGAAGAAAGAAGTGAGGTTCAGAAAACAGGGGATCCAGCAGAGGGAGGAGATGGGAATCCTCAGGATGAGCATGAAGGAGATCCCAGAGCAATAACTGCGCAGCATTTCTAGAGAACAGTCTGTTCATTCTGGGGACAGGAAAGCAGAGGTATCCACCAGGGATGTTGCCATGAAAAGAATAAAATAAAAACAGCCTGATGTATTTGAACATCATGAAAGGAAATGTATAATTCTGGAGGAATGTTTGAGGATGAATTAGTTATAGGAACATAGAAAACTAAGCTAACAATAAAGACAATTATTTTTATTCCAGGAAAAACAAAAAACTGTACAAGAAATGAAGTATAATTGTTTTATACTGCATGACCATGTTGAGTTAACCAAAAGTTATGGATTGTGTAATCATAAAGGTAGACATGAAGGCAGAAAAGAATGTATGTGAATGTGTGAGATAGGGCGTGAGGTGGGCAGTGTCGTAAGAGAGCTTAATCTTCACTCTCCGTAGTAGGAAGCTAAAAGATATGAAACTGAGCAATCTCAAAATAGCAGCAATACAAGGATGCTATTGAGGAAGATGGAAGCAAGTACCAGAAGAATATTTAGCTAATATAACGGAAAAAATGTTGTGTTTGAGAAGTGGGAATCAAGGGTAGAGAAGGAGGAACAGTGCACCACTTTTTTTTTTTTCATTTTGAGTCTTATAGTATTATTTGATTTTTAAAACTCTGTGCAAAGATAAACTACAGTCTTAAATAAAAGAGCAAGAAATAACTAACATTTTTTCCAGATAATCTTTTGAAAATAAAGGGAATGAAGTGAGGAAAGTAATAGTGATGTATAAGGGAAAGCTTCAGCCCTGATGGTTATATAGTACTGGACAGTGGTAATTACCATCCCTATTACAAAAATAATCACATCCATAATTTCTTTTTCAAGATTTCATTTTATTTTATTTTTTTATTTTTTGGCCACACCCTGTGACATGCGGGATCTTAGTTCCCCAACCAGCGATCAAACCTGTGCCCCTGCAGTGGAAGTGCGGAGCCCTGGACCACCAGGGAATCCCCACACCCATAACTTTTATAAAGAAAACCATAGGGAATTGGGGATACTTGTAGCAGGGGAACTCAATCCCATCTGGAGTATGTGGAGGGTTTCCATATAGAAGCTTACAGTTCAGCCAAAGACACAGGTTATGAACAGATAATTTCAATACAAGGCAGAAGTAGAAACAGTAGAAGTATACATAGAGGGGCTTAGAGCACATAGGAGGGCATTTAGCCCAGCCTGGATGGGTCAGTAAAGACTTCCTAGAGTAAAGAATGACTAAAGATGTGCAGGAGGGTAATGAAGGCTGTAAAACAATAGTCAAGTGTTTCAGAAAGGTTTTGAACCTTTGCATGGATAGGTTGGAATTTTCTAGATAAATGTTTTGACTCAACAATCAGAATTATATCTGGTTTTGATATTTTAAAATCTCTTTATGGATTTGGTAAAAAGAGGGGAAATAGACCACATAATGGTGATGTTTTTAAACAAATTATAGAATAACTTTATTTGGGCATATTTATTTATTTATTTGGGCATATTTCTTTCAAGTTATATTCCTTGACTTGTTCTGGAGATATAAGAAGCAGGAGAAAGCAGGGGGTGTTGGGAAATATTCACCCTAATCCTTACTCTTTTTTTTTTTTTTTTTTAACTTTAAAGCACTTATTTTGGGACTTCTCTGGTGGTGCAGTGGTTAAGACACCATGCTCCCAATGCAGGGGGCCCAGGTTTGATCCCTTGTCAGGGAACTAGATCCTACATGCATGCTGCAACTAAGAGTTCACATGCCACAACTAAGGAGCCAGCGAGCTGTAAGGATCCTGTGAGCTGCAGCTAAGAAGCCCACCTGTCACAACTAAGACCCAGTGCAACCAAATAAATAAATAAATATTTAAAAAATAAAGCACTAATGACTCTACTACCCAAAGCAATCTACAGATTCAATGCAATCCCTATCAAAGTACCACTGGCATTTTTCACAGAACTAGAACAAAAAATTTCACATTTGTATGAAAACACAAAAGACCCCGAATAGCCAAAGCAATCTTGAGAACGAAAAACGGAGCTGGAGGAATCAGGCTCCCTGACTTCAGACTATACTACAAAGCTACAGTAATCAAGACAGTATGGTACTGGCACAAAAACAGAAATATAGATCAGTGGAACAGGATAGAAAGCCCAGAGATAAACCCATGCACATATGATCACCTTATCTTTGATAAGGGAGGCAAGAATACACAGTGGAAAAAAGACAGCCTCTTCAATAAGTGGTGCTGGGAAAACTGGACAGCTACATGTAAAAGAATGAAATTAGAACACTTCCTAACACCATACACAAAAATAAACTCAAAATGGATTAAAGACCTAAATGTAAGGCCAGACACTATAAAACTCTTAGAGGAAAACACAGGCAGAGCACTCTGTGACATAAATGACAGCAAGATCCTTTTTGACCCACCTCATAGACAAATGGAAATAGAAACAAAAATAAACAAATGGGACCTAATGAAACTTAAAGGCTTTTGCACAGCAAAGGACACCATAAACAAGACCAAAAGACAACCCTCAGAATGCGAGAAAATATTTGCAAATGAAGTAACTGACAAAGGATTAATCTCCAAAATTTACAATCAGCTCATGCAGCTCAATATCAAAAAAACAAACAACCCAATCCAAAAATGGGCAGAAGACCTAAATAGACATTTCTCCAAAGAAGATATACAGTTTGCCAACAAACACATGAAAGAATGCTCAACATCATTAATCATTAGAGAAATGCAAATTGAAACTACAATGAGGTAATACCTCACACTAGTCAGAATGGCCATCAGCAAAAAATCTACAAACAATAAATGCTGGAGAGGGTGTGGAGAAAAGGGAACCCTCTTGCACTGTTGGTGGGAATGTAAATTGATACAGCCACTATGGAGAACAGTATGGAGGTTCCTTAAAAAACTACAAATAGAACTACCATATGACCCAGCAATCCCACTACTGGGCATATACCCTGAGAAAACCATAATTCAAAAAGAGTCATGTCTAAAATGTTCATTGCAGCTCTATTTACAATAGCCAGGACATGGAAGCAACCTAAGTGTCCATCGACAGACGAATGGATAAAGAAGATATGGCACATATATACAATGGAATATTACTCAGCCATAAAAAGAAATGAAATTGAGTTATTTGTAGTGAGGTGGATGGACCTAGAGTGTGTCATACAGAGTGAAGTAAGTCAGAAGGAGAAAAACAAATACCGAATGCTAGCACATATATACAGAATCTAAAAAAATAAAATGTCATGAAGAACCTAGGGGCAAGACAGGATAAAGACGCAGACCTACTAGAGAATGGACTTGAGGATACGGAGAGGGGGAAGGGTAAGCTGGGACAAAGTGAAAGAGTGGCATGGACATATATACACTACCTAACGTAAAATAGATAGATAGTGGGAAGCAGTAGCATAGCACAGTGAGATCAGCTCAGTGTTTTGTGACCACCTAGAGGGGTGGGATAGGGAGCGTGGCAGGGAGGGAGACACAAGAGGGAAGAGATATGGGGACATATGTATATGTATAACTGATTCACTTTGTTATAAAGCAGAAACTAACACACCCTTGTAAAGCAATTGTACTCCAATAAATATGTTAAAAAATTAAAAAATAAATAAAGCACTTATTTCAACTTCACTCACTTACTATGTTTCTTGGATTGGAAATACATACATTATTTACCAATAAATACTTAATGCTTTACAATTACTTTTGCAGAAACTTGAAAATAATTCCAATTAAATGAAAAAAAGGTGCAAAAATTATCTTTATCTTGCTTTTATAATTCAAAGTATATTCAAAATAACGTTTTAATAGCAGCTAAAACTTTAACCAAAAATTCAGAACTGCCGTTTCATAAACTCAACAAAACTTTAAGTTAAATTATTTTGATGACCCTGACTCTCTTTACTACTCTGATTAATCCAAGAATTTACAGCTGCTGGTCCATAAAAAACAAGCTAAAGAGGAATTCCCTGGTGGTCCAGTGGTTCGGACTCAGCGCTCCCACTGCCGGGGGCGTGGGTTCGATCGGGGGCAAAGAAAAAAAAGCTAAAGGAACTCTAGTCTGTTTCTAGCTGTTATCCAGGGCTTCTATGTTTCTGTTTGCTTCAGTCTGGCTCCAATCAGATTCATCATCCAGCAGGTTCTGGACTTTGTCTCCTCATTCTGGCCATGTGTTTCATTGCCTCCAGGATGTGATGATGAAATCTGCCTTCCTCACTTTGACTATTGGCCCCAAACCTCACTTATCCCAGCTCCATGGAACAATGGGAAAGAGATTTCATTCTGATCAACCAGTCACCTGATCAAGTTTGTTTGAAGAAATTCTTTGGGGTCTGGAAAAACGTAGTTCCACAAACAGTTCTCTATGTGGTAGAATTATTACTGATTTTTGTTTCTTCTTCTTGTTCCAATTTTTCTCTGATAAACATAAGAAGAAGCAAGAGTAACATACCAAATTTGTATGAAGGGCTCTGCCCTTCATAGCCTCTTCAACCAGAGCAGCTCAGTCTTTTTGTGTTGTATTTTTTAACTTCCATAGTAAGATTTTAACAAAAGACTCTTAGCAAATACAAACAGTGCTTTTTAAATCACTTGTACATTCACTATTACATTTGATTCTCAAACAACCCAGCATCGCTGATAGATCATTTTTCAAAATTCTACTAGAGAGATAAATAGATGAAAGCAACTGACTGACTGAGCGTCTTTTATACAGCTAGTTAGCTTTATATCTGAGACAAGAATTCAAGGTCAGAAGTAATTAAGATGCAAATTGGGAATTCAAGGTGGTAGTTTCTGGTAGTTACCAAGTGTGAGCTCCAAATTAGATTTTTAATATCCACAACGTTCATATATCTCCCTGATCCTGTTTGGGTCACCAGCACCACATTACCCTATTGGAGGATTAATTGTTCCAATCCTGATGCTTTGTTGGCTCATCTTTCTAAATTAAAAATGGGATTTGTAATCTAGAAAAAGATATTTTACTCAAATGCATGAATTTATTTACAGGAAATCTCTTTGAGAGATATAAAAGTTAAAATCCAATAAAGGAATGACCTTTGCTATGGAAAAACAAAAGTAAGAAATAAACCAGGTCTTCTCTGGAAAATCTGGGACACCGAATCATGAGGCGTAATGTGCTTCCCCCTAGGGACATAGGTCACTTTTAATATTTGCCAAAGCATTAGATCAGCCAGGCACTAGGAAACATTTCTAAGCTTAATAACTGAGCTGCTTTGATGTGTTTTGGTAAAAGTTTAAAACCTCTCCAGCCCCATTTTATCAAACATATACCTTTGGTATGCAGCATCTCTCCCTTAGGATATTACTGAGAGAATAACCATCTATCTAACAATTTTTATTGTGCCTCTAGTAAGTGTACTGTGTATACGGTTGTTAAGTTGTAATAGTGCAAAAATTAGAGCTCTGTAAGAGGGTTTGGGGAAATAGGAGTAATTTGTAATCTGAATAGGAAAAGACTTTTAATCATTCAACTGACTAAAATTATGTCAACCTTCTCTGCTTTGCAAATAAACTGAAAATTGGGGTAAACTTAGGTCAAAAACAAAACCTCAGAGGTCAACTAACACAGGCAGTAAAAAAAAGAGTTGAAACAAATTTGTTGTAGGATAGGTAATCCAAAAACACAGATACTTTTCTTTTTAAGGATAAAAACTACCTGAAATTCCACCAACCAGAGAAAAGGATTATTAAAGTTTTAAGAAACATTCTTCCACACTTTATATGCATATATCCATATGCACAATAAAAACTGTATATTCTGTTTTATAACTTGGAATGGAAATTTTTAATTTTTTAAAAAACTAATCAATATATCATAAGCATATTTCTATGTCAAGTAAGAAACTAAAATGTCCTGTTAGTTATTACATAGAATTTTATTAGATTAATTTACCAATTTGCATAGAAAAATCTTTGGGAATATCAGAAAATCTGAGTTTTGACATTTATAAACATTAAAATGATAGACATTCTTATAACCAAAGTCTTTGGAATTCTTTGTTAGTTTCTGAAGATAACTTCAGAAGTGGAATTTTAAAGTGTATTGGCTAAGATTCTTTGGTTGCAAGCAACAGAAACCCAACTAGAACTAGCTTAAGGAAAAAGGGAGAATGGACTGATTCATATTCATTCAAGAATTTTTTTTAATTACTAGAGCTTTTGTTCATTGGAAACTATAAGAATATATTTATTTTCCAAGTTGGAACACAGATCTGCTCAAAGAAAATTATAGGAAACTTTTTTTTTTACAGTTCCCACTTCAGATTGTTCCTCATATATATCCTCTGATCAATAGTCAGCTAAACAATGAAGAAGAACTCTGCAGATCTTCAGAGCACTCTCTCTGTGCAGCAGTCTCCTCTCTGGTATGCTGCCCTGAGAACTCTAGCTGCCTTGTCCTCCCACAACCCCAGCTCCACCTTCTCAACTCAGAGAGACTGTGAGACTCCACCAGCGTCCCCTCTCTTTGCAATGCAGTATGAAAACTCTCCAGACAATAAAAAGGGGGTGCTTATAGGGCTCACTTTGTTTCTTCTCTATCAGAAATCACACTGTTCTGTACTGTCTGATGTCCAATGTCTAAAAACCATTTTTTGGGACTTATCTGGTGCTCCAGTGGTTAGGGCTCCATGCTTCTACTGCAGGGGGTGCAGGTTCCATCCCTGGTCGGGGAACTAGGATCCCTCATGCCACGACCAAAAACATAAAAATACAAAAATAAATAAAAACCTTTTTTTTTTTCATGTATTTTCTCTGTCTTTTAAATTGTTTCAGAAGGGAGTGTAAATGCAGTTCCTATCATTCCATCTTGGTCCAAAGTGAAGTCTCTATCTCAACAATTAATCTTGGAGTGGCTGTCATGTGCCAGGCACTTGGGATCCTTGCTTTTCTAGAGCACATGATCGAATTACAGGAAGGTCAGAAGTTGAGATAGCTCCCGGCCAGCAAGACCCAAGTATATAAATGCTACCAGATTTCAAAATCTCTGTCTCTCTGTCTCTGTCTCTCTTTCCATATCTTGTGTCTCTGTATCTTTTTGCACAGTGGTGTCAATCTTTCCTTCTATAGATGAACTGCATTCATGAAGAGTACACAGACAAAGCAACCTGTAATTGCCTTCTTTCAAGCTTATTTTTTTTAGAAGAAAGTGAATCTCTTTTTCTCAGCATCAGTTTGAAAAATATCTAGGAAGGAATGATGAGCCCAGCTGTTGGATGAGTCACTGTGGCTGGGGAATGAGGAATTTAAACTAACTCAGTCTGGATCATATGCCTACCTTTGTGCCCAGTGATCTGAAATTTCTTAGCAGATAGAAAGACAGGGGAATTATCAGATGAGCAGCCATCCCAATCTGTGTCTACAATTTTGGGTATACTATTTTTTGATACTTAAAGAACTACTCTGAAGTAATTTCAAACTTCATGACATTCACCACTGCTTAATATTAAGGGTCAAATGCTTGCCTAATACAGTGTATAAAGAAGCTAAGGTAGAAGTAGCCTTAACATTTAATTAATGAATATGGTTCAGACAAGCAGTACGTTATAAAAAGAAGCATATGAGGATCCAGAAGAACAAGAGAGAACTTTAAAGGGCAAAGGAGACATTTATAAGCTTAGTTTAGAAAACACCAAAAAGGAACTTTATGATAAGCTCGGGAAATCTTTTCTCATTCATGGACCCACAGCCAGCAAATTCTTAGGACATCTAGGCTAACTATGTCACAGCCTGAGAAGGAAAAATATTTAATCTTGGAGTCATCTTTGATTAGTCTCCCCACTCTTTACCTTTTTATCCAATTAGTTATCAAGTCCTGTCCATTCTCTCAACCTTCACTGGCCCCTCCTTATCCAAGTCACTTTCATCTCTCACTTGAATACTGGAAAGGTCTTCTAGCAGCCTCTGTGAATCAAGTCTTCCTCCCTATAAAGGGGTGCTTGTGCTTGCTGCTCGCACAAATTTCTGCTTTTTCTTTGTAGCTGTACCCAAAAATCTCCTTTGGGAAAAAATCCCTCTCCCATTCTCAATCATGTAATTTGGGTGGGATTAACCTCACCTTCAGCTCCAGAAGGGGATTCTGGTTAGTTTAGCTACTCTATGAATTCCTATTGAGTGAATTCATCTATTCCTCGGACTATACGGATTATTTCAGGCCTAATGAGACACAATAACATGTTTGTTGGGGGCTTCTGGGAGCTAATTTCTACTCTTCCTTCAGTTCTCTATAGAAATGTCACTTTCTCAGGGATGATTTCCCTAATCTCAATTTAGGTTGTGCTATACACTCCCATAATTACCTTTTGTGGTACATATGGCGTTTGTAATTACTTGTTTAAAATCTGTCTTCTTTTTAAAGAATATATACTCCCTGGGGACAGAGCTTTCTGTCATACTCATTGCTATATTCCCAGAGTCCAGCACAGGGCCTGGGACCAAATACACAGTGAACAAATCACTAGACCAAGAATGAACATGGAGCTCAGAACCACAGAAAAGGCAAAAAGTGTATTTTAAGAATAAATGAGCATTCCACCAAACTTAGCTTAAATGTCAACCAAAGGCTATGTAATATTGATGAATCTGAGTATCTTGGGTGAAATTCCAACTGAGACTGGGCTTAGAGAAGGAAAGTGAAATCTGATAGGCCAAATATGCCGTTCAAGTCAACATTTGACTATCCTTTCCTTACTTAATGTGCTCTGTGAACTCATCCACGTCTATTCCTGTGCATTGTCTACCGTTTTGGTGTTTTCTTTCTTTCTTTCTTTTATTTTACTTTTTGGCTGCTTTGGGTCTTCCTTGCTGTGTGTGGGCTTTCTCTAGTTGAGATGAGCAGGGGCTACTCTTCGTTGTGGTGCACGGGCTGCTCACTGCGGTGGCCTCTCGTTGCGGAGCATGGGCTCTAGGCGTGTGGGCTTCAGTAGCCGTGGCACACGGGCTCAGTAGTTGTGGCTCACGGGCTTAGTTGTTCTGCGGCACGTGGGATCTTCCCGGACCAGCGCTTGAACCCGTGTCCCCTGCGTTGGCAGGTGGATTCTTAACCACTGCAACACCAGGGAAGCCCCGTTTTGGCATTTTCTTATTCATTAATTCAACAAATATTTGTTCATTATCTCCTTTACTTACCACTGCCATAGATGCTACAGATAGGATGAATAAAATATGATCCTATAAGAAATTTACTGTCTAATTAGAGAGATAGATGTGTAAACAAATAAATTATGACATTGTAATTGCTGAAAGAATAGAATAGTGATTATCGCTTTCTTCAGACATGAGGTGTTGTTGATCAGAAATCTTTCAGCTGCAAGTGACAGAAACCCAGTTTCAAATAGCCTAAGCAGAAAATGGAATCTATTGGCTCATGTAACTAGGAATTCCAGGGATGAAGCTGAGCTGAGGAACCCAAATAATATTTTTGGGTCTCTCCATTTCTTTCTGGATTTATTTCTTGCTTTTTGGGACTTATCTTCTTCTAAAGATGGACTCTGAAGTAGATTCTGTGGTGCACCACCCAGACGCCACTTTTAGGATGGAAGCACTGGTTTCCCCCAGCTTTGGGGAGTGTTGGCTGCTGACGGCTTAAAGCTGAGTCTCTCTCTCTGGGAATTGCCCTTAGACAAAGAGGGGAGCCTCAATCAGGGAGGGGGTTATGACACCTCCCTGAGAGCAGCTTGCATCCAAAAACTGATCAATGAGGGATACCAAGGCCTGGCCTCTTTTCTTGACTGAAGACATATCTGAAGAGCCATTGCAGCTCTAGGGCTACCCATGGGATCAGCTGAGAAGTCTGTGGAACTTGAGGTCTGACTTTTGGCAGATCTGTTCCATAAAGAAGAGGGTTGAGTTTATTTTTAGAATTCTGGATATATAGGGAAGAAATGGAGAGATGTGATGAAGAGGAGATACGAAGTGAATCAAAAGAATATTCCAACGAGCACCTTGCCCTATGACCCCTCTCTAGGATTCTGCAGATCTTTATCAAGTGCTTGAGTGCAAGTATTTTTTTGTTTTGTTTTGTTTTGTGTGTGTGTGAAAGCAGCGAAGAAACTGGCCATCCCCCACCAGAATGGCCTAGGAAGGGATGGAACTGTAGAGCACAGGTATATTCAGGAGTTTAGAGATATAATCTGAGAAAATAAGTTCTATAATTTTGCAGGAACAGTGGGTAGGGTTATGAACACTATAGGTTATAAGGTTTAACTAGTGAAAATCTGGATATACCCGTCATAGCAACAAATATTTTGGCGACTAGAGTATAGCTTTGTTAAAGGCCAGAGTTCTTGGCCTTCCCCGATCAATAGAAATTGACTAGATGCCAGACCAGAACTTCAGGCAAGGCTTTATTGAGGCCCCTGCTGCAGCAGTGGGGAGCGCGAACAAACAACAGGTTCCCTTGCTTGCGCTTGCTGGGCCGGGGGGTGGGGGCCGAGCAGGTTCCTTCTATGGGGTGAGGGTAGGGGTGTGTCCAGGATTCTGGCCAGAGGCGTAGCTTAGGTGGTTTGCCCACCCCTTAGGTGGTGTTATGTGCAGGGGCATGCTCAGTATTGTGCTTTTGCTCCTGACACCCTGTTTTTGCTCCAGGCAGAAGTGGCAGTTGGGTTTTTTGGTCTCTTTGTATATTTTGGGTCCAGAATTTACCCCAGCTGCACATGCATGCAGTTATTTTTAGTCCCATATAGTTTCTTTGCATGTTGTTGCTTGAGGAGAGGTGTGTCCTGGTACAATCATTGCAGCACTTTAGCAAAGGGTCACAGGTCCCGGCCTGTCTCAGCTTTATTCTCGAAACATTTGATGAACTAATAGTAAAACTAGTAAAAGCTAATAAATCACAATATAATAAAATAAAGGTAAAATGCTATGGGAGGGACTTCCCTGGTGGCACAGTGGTTGAGAATCCACCTGCCAGTGCAGGAGACACAGGTTTGATCCCTGGTCCCAGAAAATCCCACATGCCATGGAGCAGCTAAGCCCGTGAGCCACAACTACTGAAGGCTGAGTGCCTAGAGCCCGTGCTCCACAACAAGAGATGCCACCACAGTGAGCAGCCTGTGCACCGCAACTAAGAGTACCCCTGCTCGCCAAAGCCTGCACACAGCAATGAAGACCCAACGCAGCCAAAAATAAATAAATTTTTAAAAATGCTATGGGAATAGAAAGGTCCTGCACAACTAACTGATATAGTAAAGTTAGAGTTTTATAAGTCATTACTTAGCTTTTAATACGAAGAAAAACTAAGGGAAGAATTAGCCATGTCTAAAGTTATTATTAAAAACTGAGATATCAAGAAAATTGGAAGTCCATTTTCCATGAAAAATTTAAGGTATAAATTATGTTCATCCACCTATCATGACAGATAAAAATAGGCTCCAATGAAAACATTTCCAAAATGGTTTTCATATGTTTTCTTACAAACAAACAAAAAACCCCACAACTATCCACTGAAGAAGTACCTCTGCAAATGAATTTACATTTCCAAAAGGGCTTTCTTATGTTTTCTTAATTAAAAACCAACCAAACAAACAAAAACCCTATAACTATCCACTGAGGTACCTCTGCAAATGAATTTACAACTGTGGATTGTAAATCCTACCAGAAGATAGACAAATAAATTAGATAATTCCTGGAGAGCCATTTCTACCCTGTTAGCAGGGTTTTTTGAAGGTGTGACTCCATGCATAAAAGCACAAATCTGAACTGAAAATAAAATAGCATATTAAGAGAGCCATCTACTGGCAGCTCATCGAAATCTTTTTAATTCAGTAGGTTTCTATGCCAAATATATTTCCATATGTAATACTGTGATCAACTTTCCGGAAAAATTTAATCTGACCAACTTTCATGCTATACTTTGTATGAAAGAGGGTATCTTTAGTATCACAGTTATAATTTGAAACACAGATACCCATGTTAAGGAGTTATTCTTTGAAATTAGCCAACTTGGCTATTACAGTAAGAATGATAACAACAAGGTATACGATGTTTAGTAAAGTGAACATAATAAGAGCAGAAAATATATGTCCAGCACTGTTCCATGCATGTACTTTACTTACATGAATTCTTGTAATCGTCACAAGAACCTTATAAGGTTTGTGCTATTATTTTTTCTTTTCTTTATTTCCCATTCATTCTTCTTTTTTAAAAAATTATTTATTTTTATTGAAGTATAGTTGATTTACGATGTGTTAATTACTGCTGTACAGCAAAGTGATTCAGCTATATATGTATATATATATAAATACACATTCTTTTCCATTATGGTTTATTATAGGATACTGAATATAGTTCTCTGTGCTATACAGTAGGACCCTGTTGTTTATCCATTCTATTATAAAAGCTTGCATCAGCTAACCCCAACCTCTCGTTCCATTCCTTCCCTAAACCCCTCCCCCTTGGCAACAACCAGTTTGTTCTCTTAGTCCTTGATTCAGTTTCTGTTTCATAGATATGTTAATTTGTGTCATATTTTAGATTCCACAGATAAGTGATATCATACGGCATTTGTCTTTCTCTTTCTGATTTACTTCACTTAGTATGATAATCTCTAGCTGCATAGTAGGTGCTACTATTATCCTCATTTTACAGGTGAAGAAACTGAACACAGAGAAGTTAGATATCTTGGCCAAAGATCAAGCAGCTACGAAGTGTCAGAGCTTGGATTAGGATTCAAGTAATTTGGCTGCAGAATGGGTACTCTTTAACCATAGCCATATACAAACACCTATTGAGTTCACATTATTTAATCAGCATTGTTACGGCTTACGAAGATAGTAAGCCAAATTTGAGAAGATTACAGTTAGGATGAAACATGCAAATGTAGATAAAATTTAACATAGATGATGTGGTAAGTTAATGAAAACATGTAAAGTGTGCTCTGAGACCACAACAAAGAGGCACTTAGCTCAACTTTATGAAGAAAGAATGGGATGGTATCTTAGCTTGTTCTCCTAATCGTAGCACCAACCACACTAAAATATAACTACTTGTTTACTTTTCTAAGCTGCAAGCTCCCTGAAGTCAGGGGCTATCTATGTCTGCTTTGCTCACTCATTTATTCCTTGTGTTGAGCACTAAATATTTGTTTAATAAATGAATATAATTCAGTTTGTTGAGAAAAATATCTGAGACACAGAGTGATGAAAGATCAGGCTGAGAAGAGTGCAAAGGCCATTCCTAGAGGGCCTGATATGCTGTATTAAGGAGAGATTTGGTTGAACTGCTCTGCTCTCCATACATGATCTCACATTTTTCGTGGTTGCAAAACTCACCTGACTTTTGGACTGTCTCCAGAACTGTAGTGAAGTAATTCCAAATGCCTGCTTGGGGTATCTACCACGATATTCTGGAGGTACCTAAGACTTAACATGTTAATATCTTCAAACAGAGCACATTTCTCCTCCATCACCAAATCTGTTCCATTACCTACATCCTTTTGTTGTTGAGATATAATTCACATATTATTAAATTCACCCTTTTCAAGTGTACAATGCAGCATTTTTTAGTATATTCACAAAATTGTGTAACCATCACCATTAATTCTAGAATATTTCATCACCCCAAGAGAAATCCTACGTCCATCAATAGTCATTTACCATCCTCTCCTTCCCCCCAGAATCTGGCAACCACTAATTCAGTTCTGTCTCTACGGATTTGCCTGTTCTGGACATTTCTTAGAAATGAAACAATACAATACATAACATAACATAATGTTTTCAAGGTTCATCTGTGTTGTAGCATATGTCAGTACTTCATTCTTTTTTGTGACTGAATACCATTCTATTGTAAGTATTTCTTTATGTATTAAACAATTGATGGACATTTGAACTGTTTTCACTCTTTGGCTGGTATGAATAATGCTGGTACAGATATTTGTATACAAGTTTTTGTGTAGATATATGTTCCCTTTCTCTTGGATATGTACCTCAGAGTGGCATTGCTGGGTTTTATGGTAATTCTATGTTCGACTTTTAGAGGAACTTCTTATTTTCCAAAACAGCTGTACCCTTTTATATTTCCACCAGTAATACGTGAGAGTTCTGATTTTCCACATACTTGTCAACATTTGCTATTATTTCAATTCTTTTTTAATGGCTGAGTAATATTCCACTGTATATATATATATATATATATATATATATATATATGCCACATCTTCTTTATCCATTCATCTATCGAAGGACATTTAGGTTGATTCCATGTCTTGGTTATTGTAAATAGTGCTGTTATGAACATTGGGGTGCATTATCTTTTGAATTATAGTTTTCTCCAGATATATGCCCAGGAGTGGGATTGCTGGATCATATGGTAGTTCTATTTTTAGTTTTCTGAGGAACCTCCATATTGTTCTCCATAGTGCTTGTACCAAATTACATTCCCATCAACAGTGTAGGAGAAGGTTCTCTTTTCTCCACACCCTCTCCAGCATTTATTATTTGTAGACTTTTTGATGATGGCCATTCTGATCAATGTGAGGTGATACCTCATGGTAGTTTTGATTTACATTTCTCTAATAATTAGTGATGTTGAGCATCTTTTCATGTACCTCTTGGCCATCTGTATGTCTGTTTTGGAGAAATGTCTGTTTAGGTCTTCTGTGCATTTTTGTTGTTGTTGTTTGGCCGCGAGGCATGGCATGTGGGATCTTAGTGCCCTGACCAGGGATCAAACCGTGCCCTCTGCACTGGAAGCACAGAGTCTTAAACACTGGACTGCCAGGGAAGTCCCCTTCTGCCCATTTTTTGATTGGGTTGTTATTGTTGTTTTTGATATTGAGGTGTATGAGCTGTTTGTAAACACTTGCTATTGTCTGTGTTTTAGATTATAACTAAAACCAGTGGGTGTAAAATGGCATCTTTGTGGTTTTGGTTTGCATTTCTTTGATGCTAATGATGTAGAACATCTTTCTCCTTTGGAGAAATGTCTATTCAAATCCTTTGCCCATTTTTAAATTGGTTTGTCTTTTTATGGTTGAGTTGTAGTGTTCTTTATATACTCTGGAGACAAGTCTTTTATCAGTAACATGATATGCTTATTTTTTCACTTTTTTTTTTTTTTGCCGTACGCGGGCCTCTCACTGTTGTGGCCTCTCCCGTTGCGGAGCACAGGCTCCGGACGCACAGGCTCAGCAGCCATGGCTCACGGGCCCAGCCACTCTGCGGCATGTGGGATCTTCCCGGACTGGGGCACGAACCCGTGTCCCCTGCATCGGCAGACGGACTCTCAACCACTGCGCCACCAGGGAAGCCCTTCACTTTCTTAATGAAAATGAAAACCTTTTGAAGCAAAATACATTGAATTTTGATAAAGTTAAATTTGTAATGTTTTTGTTTAATCATTTATGCTTCTGGTACTGTATCTAAGAAATCTTTGCCTAACCTACAATCATGAAGATTTACTCCTATGTTTTCTTCTAATAAATTTATTGTTTTAGCTCTTGCATTTAGGTCTGTGATATATTTTGGGTTGATATTTGTGTAAGGCATGAGGTACAGGTCTAAACTGATTGCTTTGCATTTGGTAATACAATTTTCCCAGTACCATTGAAAAGACTATCCTTTCCCTGTTGAATTGCCTTAGCACCTTTGTTGAAAATCAATTGATCATAGATGTAAGCACTTATTTCTAGATTTTCAGTTCTGTTCCATTGATATATAGGTCTACCTTTATGCCAATACCATGTAATCTTGATCACTCTAGTAAATTTTGAAATTGGGAAGACAAATCCTCTAAAATTTGATATTGGGAAGGATAAATCCTCCAACTTAGTTCTGTTTTCAGGATTGTTTTGGCTATTCTGGTTTCCTTGCATTTCTATATCAATGTTAGAATAGTTTGTCATATGCCCATGCTTGAATTGATTGACTTAGGGGATGAAGAATTATGGGCCAGCCTAGGTCTATGGTCATAGAGGGGTGGGGTCTGAAGAAGAAGGGAAGGTGTGTCTAGTGAAAAAAGCTAAGACTAGAATAGAGTTGCTGTGTCTTTCTTTAATCTTTATTCCTGGAGAGAACAAAAGGTTGTGTAATGGAGGAGGGCGGTAAAGAGGAAATTTGAATTTCCTTGCTAAAGATCAACAGGTGTGGATAAGAAATGCCTGATTTAGGATTTTTTGAGGTAGAACCAGTGGAACCTGGAGGCTGAGTAGATATTGGAGGCAAGGGAGAGGGGGAAGTAGATTGCTCCAAGGATTCTTGTTTATTCAATTATATAAGATCAGTAATACAGGTAAACGTAATCAGTATATATGTATATCATATTCATAGAGTGAACGACAAAAGCAACATGATCATCAATCATACATTTGAAAAAAATCTAATGCCCTTGCATGATAAAAAAAAAAAACACTCAACAAACTAGGAATACAAGAGAACGTCCTCAAACTGGTAATAGACATCTATGGAAAACCCATAATGAACATCATACTCATTGGTGAAACACTATAGTCACTAGTTGCCTGATACCTGGCCCTGGGATCATTTAGAGCAGGGGAAATATTGGCTTAGTGTGTGAGAGTTAGATAAGGAGATGGTTGAGTGTATAGACTCAGTATTGTTTGGTTTACATATTAAACTCGTGCTCAATTGGCAAATTGTTATTATCTTTAGGAATTAGCCAGCCCTTGGAGGGATATTCTCTCTCTGGGTATGTAAGGCCCCCAAATGCCAGAGCATCAAGAATACAGAAAATAGGGACTTCCCTGGTGGTGCAGTGGTTAAGAATCTGCCTGCCAATGCAGGGGACACAGGTTCAAGCCCTGGTCCAGGAAAATCCCACATGCTGTGGAACAACTAAGCCCATATGCCACAACTACTGAGCCTGCATGCCACAACTACTGAAGCCCACGTGCCTAGAACCCATGCTCCGCAACAGGAAAAGCCACAGCAATGCAAAGCCTGTGCACTGCAACGAACAGTAGCCCCCGCTCGCCGCCAACTAGAGAAAGCCGGCGTGCAGCAACGAAGACCCAATGAAGGCAAAAATAAATAAATAAATAATACAGATAATAAGAAAATATAAGTAATATAATATTTGCCCTGTGATGAATGGATGCCAAATAGACAAACAGAATCTAAGAAAATACAGTTAGAACAACTTCACACCTACTAGGATGCTATAATCAAAAAGTGAAAAATAGGGACTTCCCTGCTGGCACAGTGGATAAGACTCCACGATCCCAATGCAGGGGGCCCGGGTTCAATCCCTGGTAAGGGAACTAGGTCCCACATGCATGCCACAACTAAGAGTTTGCATGCCACAGCTAGGGAGCCAGGGTGCCACAACTAAGGAGCCTGCCTGCTGCAACTAAGACCCAGCACAACCAAATAAATAAATATCTTTTTAAAAAGTGAAAAAATGATGTCATAGTAAGTGTTGGAAAAGATGTAGAGAAGTGGGAACCTTCACACATTTGCTGATGGGAATATAAAATGGCACAGTTGCTGTGAAAAAGAGTTTGGCAGTTCGTCAAAAAGTGAAACATTGAGTTACCATATGATCTGGAGTGGAGTTAATTGAAAACAGGGATGTAAACAGACACTTGTATGCCAATGTTCCCTGCAGCATTATTCACGTATCCAAAAAGTGTAAATAATCCACATGCCCATCAAGAGATGAATGAATAAGCAAAATGTGGTATATCCATACAACAGAATGTTTTTCAGCCATAAAAAGGGATGAAGCACTGATATATGCTACATCATGAATGAACCTTTAAAACTATATGCTAAGTGAAAGAAGCCAGACACAGAAGACCACGTGTTGTATGATTCCATTTATATGAAATGACCAGAATAAGCAAATCCATAGAAACAGAAAGTATACTAGTAGTTTCCAGGGGTCGGGGAAGGGACAAATAGAGAATGCCTGCTTAATCAGTATGAAGTTTCTTTTTAGGGTGATGAGAACATTCTGGAACTAGATAGTAGTGATGGCTCTACAACACTGTGAATTTACTAAATGGAACTGAACTATATATTTTGAAATGGTTGAAATGGTGAATTTCATGCTATCTGTATTTTACTACAACAACAAAAAAAGCAGCACCAAAAAATAGTCCATCTTCTGCTGGGTACTTTAGGTCTGAATGTGATAGCTACAACTTTAGGAGTTACTAAAAGGGCAGAATGAGATAACATATGTAAAAGCTCCAGTCACAATAACAGGCACCCAATACATAGTAGCAATTATTATTCTGAAATAAATGAATATTAATATGTAGATATTTGGGTTTATGACACAATAGAATAACTGTCTCTCTACTAGCAGCCATTGTATTACCCACTATCATGAACTTGAAGTAAAAATGCCACTTTAATTTATAATTGTCATTGATGAAGCAGTAGAAATGACTAATTAATTAATTAATTTTTGGCTGTGTTGGGTCTTTGTTGCTGCGCCACAGGCTTTCTCTACTTGTGGCGAGCAGGGGCTACTCTTCGTTTTGGTGCGCGGGCCCCTCATTGCGGCGTTTTCTCTTGTTGCAGAGCACAGACTCTAGGCACACGGGCTTCAGTAGTTGTGGCACACAGGCTTAGTTGCTCCGCGACATGTGTGATCTTCCTGGACCAGGGCTCAAACCCGTGTCGCCTGAATTGGCAGGCAGATTCTTAACCACTGTGCCACCAGGGAAGTCCCTGAATCTTACCTCTTAAGTGCAAACATTTTGGGTGATAAAATAGGCAGTATGACTAAAGCACTTCTGATGTATACTAAAGTGGGATGGTTGTCTTGAGGAGGAGCATATGTGTGATTATTTGAGTTGCCAGCTAAACTAGACAATTTTTCTTGGAATGCCATTTTTTCATGAAAGAGTAACTGACAAACCACATTTATTTAGATTTGGCATTTGACAGAAATTTTTTAAAAAATGAGTGAAACGAACCTGTTACTTCAAGGAAAACCACACTAAGTTTAAGTGAAAATTAGAATGTTGGAAAACTAGTATCAGCCACTGCAAACTTGTCAGCTTCCAGATACTTAAAAGATCTTTTCTGACTAGAAAAGTGCACAGGTAAGGCACATGCCCACCTTAGGACTTTTGTACTGCCTGCCCCCTCTACCTGAATGCTCTTCCCTCATATCTACTTGCCTCATTTCCTTATCTCCTTTAAATTTTCATTCACATGTCACCTTCTAAATGAGATCTACCCTGACCACCATTTTAAAATTGTAATCCATCCTTCAGGACTCTTGGTCCTTCTTTTCATCCTCTATTATTTCTTCCTCTCTCCACCTCCCTATAGGACTTATCACCTTCTAGCATTCTACATAATTTATTTTTGTTTTATTTTTTGTTTATTCTCTGTCTCAATCCACTAAAATGTAAGCTCCTTGAACAGAAATCCCTGTTTTTGTTCAGCTATAACCCCAACATCTAAAACAATGCCTAGCTCATTGTATACAGTCCAGACATACTCATTAACATTAACAACTGTTTGTAATAATAATATTTCATGTTAGCATAGTCATAAAACGTTAAGATTATACATCAAGTTATTATGGGTCATTATTTTGGTTGTGTTATATATTCTTTAATGTTTGAATTTTTATCAAACACCTGGGTTATTTTAAAAATCAGAATATATATATTCTGAAGTATACACATACTTCTATGCCACAATAAGACTTTGTATCTTTATTAAGTCCTGTTCACATTCTGCCTTGCTTTATAATTTAGTATGTACATACTTGTCTTCCTCAGTAGATTTCTAGCTCCTCAAGGGCAAGATAATATCATGTTCTCCTAGGCACCTGACCAACTGAGTGCGTGACTGGCCATGCCTCAAAGTCTAATCATTTTCAAAACTAGAGTAAATTCATTAAAAAACTGGCTTTTGGCATTCAGAGGTACAAACTTTGTGAATTATTAAGTAAATAATATCCTTTAACTAAGTACTGAGACTTTATAAACAAGATCCCTGCCAGCTTTCGTGTTTCTGTAGAGAAGTCAAAAAGAATTACAAGAGGTCGCTTCTGGCTGTCTTTTTACTTTAAAATATATAAATTGAAGCTTTTTATAATTTTATTTAAAAACTAAATTTTTTGTGATATCAATATTTAATATTAATATTAAGTTAGTAGTTCCTTTCTGAACATTCTCCCAATTCAGAGTTTGAGTTCTGGTTTTTGGTTCAAGTGACAAACTGCCGGTATTAGACTCTTTCCTCTTCCTCCAAGCTCACTGAGTTCCTTAGTTTCCAAACACCCAAAATAGTTTTCTATCAAAAGAAAGAGAGAGAGAGAGAGAGAGAGAGAGAGAGAGTGAGAGATTATTTTAGATTCAGAAGAATCTGAAATTGGGTCAGGCTGAAATTTAGACTTAACAGAAGTAATGTTTATGAGCAGTATTTAACTTGTTGTTTTTCCCTGGAAAGCAGTGTAAGGTGGAAAAAAGAGCACAGGTTTAAAAATATAATGTTTAAAAACAGTTCATAATAACATGGAAAAGTGCTGTATGTTTTAATGGTAAGCGAAAAGAGCTGAATAAAAAATTGTTTGTAAAGTAATCACAACTCTGTCAAACACACACATGAAAAACTACATTTAGAAGGAAAGATACCAAGAAATACAGATCAAAATGTCAACAATGGTCACCTTTAGATAACAAAAATTATTTATTTATTTATTTTTACAGTAGGGCTTTTTGGGTTATCTATTTTAAATAAAGAAGTGTGTACATGTCAGTCCCAAACTCCCAATCTATCCTTCCCCCGCATCCATCCCACCTGGTAACCATAAGTTCATTCTCTTAAGTCTGTGAGTCTGTTTCTGTTTTGTAAATAAGGTCATTCGTAACTTTATTTTGTTTTTTTAAGATTCCACATATAAGTGATATCATATGATATTTGTCTGATTTACTTTACTTAGTATGATAATTTCCAGGTTCATCCATGTTGCTGAAAATGGCATTATTTCATTCTTTTTAATGGCTGAGTAATATTCCACTGCATATATATATATCTATCTATATATCTATATATATAGATATATATATATATCTATCTATCTCACATCTTCTTTATCCATTCATCTGTCGATGGACATTTAGGTTGCTTCCATGCCTTGCCTATTGTAAACAGTGCTTCAATGAACATTGGGGTGTATGTATCCTTTCAAACCATGTCTTTCTATGGATATATGCCCAGGTTTGGGATTGCTGGATCATATGGTAGCTCTATTTTTAGTTCTTTTGTGGACCCTCCATACTGGTCTCCATAGAGGCTGTACCAATTTACATTCCCACCAACAGTGTAGGAGGGTTCCCTTTTCTCCACACCCTCTCCAGAATTTATTTTTTGTAGATTTTTTGATGATGGTCATTCTGTGTGGTGTGAGGTGATATCTCATGTAGATTTGATCTGCATTTCTCTAATAATTAGCGATGTTGAGCATCTTTTCTTGTGCCTCTTGGCCACCTGTATGTCTTTGGAGAAACATCTATTTAGGTCTTCTGCCCATTTTTTAATTGGGTTGTTTGTTTTTATGGTATTGAGCTGAATGAGCTGTTCATAAATTTTGGAGACTAATCCCTTGTTGGTCACATCATTTGCAAATATTTTCTCCCACTTTGTGGGTTGTCTTTTCATTTTGTTTGTGGTTTCCTTTGCTGTGCAAAAGCTTTTGAGTTTAATTAGTCCCATAGATAACGAAATTTTGAGTGATTCTTTTTTCTTACTGCTTTTCGGCAGTTTACAATGATTTACAATCTATATATATTTTATTTTATAATTGGAAAAAATAGTAACTTTCAAAAGAATGGAAGGAATAAAAAGAAGCAAAGAGAGAAAAATGTGAATTTTGAATTCATGCTTATCTAAGTTCAAATCATCTGAAAACTGAGACATGTTAGACAAGCCAAAGAGTATGACTTTTATTACCCACTGGGTTTCAGGTGCCTTAAATACATCAGTTCTGCCACTAGCTCCAAGCAAGAGGAACTATGCCTTAGAGCAGCAGTCCCCAAGTTTTTGGCACAAGGGACTGGTTTCATGGAAGACAATTTTTCCACAGATGGGGGTGGAGGATGGGGGAGTGGGGTGGGGAATTGTTCCGGTGGTAATTCGAGCGATGGGGAGCGGCTGATGAAGCTTCAATTGCTCGCCCACTGCTCGCCTCCTGCTGTGTGGCCCGGTTCCTAACAAGCCGCGGACCTGTACTGGTCTGCGGCCCAGGGGTTGGGGACCCCTGCCTTAGAGGGCTCTACGTGTAATATGATCACAAAAATCATACTGAAAACACAGGAGTATCTTTCTCACTCTCTAACTGGCTCTCAGCACTAACCTGGTGCCACCCTTCACCCTAAACAGCTGTTCCTGTCACTAACATTGTTCAGGTCCCAGGAAAATGCTTCTCCACATCTTTTGCCCTACAAAAGGCAGCTATATGCAAATGCTGTAAAGTTCTGGGATTTGCTGGGAGCAACATCAAATATAAATACTGCTTCAGAGTATGGAGAGGATTTGAGTGGCAAAATACTTAGGTAAGAAAAAAGACAACTTGTCAAATCTTATGTTTCAAAAAGCATGAATGCCATAGATTCCTGTATAGCAGAGACTCATTCCACAATAGAGCCAGGCATTCATTTTCTTGCTTCTGTTCCTATTCCAATGTGTGGTTCCAAGTTAATTATGAATTAGCCTGGTATTTGCAACAGTTGTGTATGGTGACTGTGGTGAATAGTTCTAAAATGGCCTACTGTGATCCCCACCTCCTTGTATGTATGCCTTTGTGTAATAATCTCCCCTTGCATGTGGGCTCAGCCTGGCAGATTGTTTCTAATAAGTAGAGCACAGGAAAAGTGATGGGGTGTCACTTCCATGATTGGCTTTTAAAAGAGTGTGACTTCCACTTTGCTAGCAGACTCTCTCTATTGCCTTCTTGGCTCACATGCTTTGATGAAACAGGCTGCTTTTTCGAGAGGCTCAAGTGGCAAAGAACTGAGAGAGGCGATGACCAATAGCCAGCGAGAAACGAAGGCCCTCAGTCCAACAACCTGCAAAGAACTGAATCCTGTCAACAACCACTGAATGAACTTGGAAGCACATTTTTTCCCAGTCATGTTTTCAGATGGGATCACAGACCTTGGCTGACCTTGACTGCAGCCTTGGCAGAGACCAGGAAGCAGAGGACCCAGCTAAGTCATGACCAGATTCCTAACCCACAAAAATTGTGATAATAAATATTGTTTTTTAAAACCACTAAGACATGGATAATTTGTTATACAAAATACATGATTAATACAGTGGCTGAGAAACATTTTGCAATTTCAAGCATTATATATTACTCTTTAAATGTATGTATATTTAAACATAAAATACACTTTTTCATAAAAAATATGATTAACAATGTTGAACACCTTTTCATGTGCTTTTTGGCCGTCTGTGCATATCCTTTGGAGAATGTCTATTCAAGTCTTTTGCCCATCTTTTAATTGGATTATTGTCTTTTTGTTGTCTATCTTTAAGTTCTTTATATATTCTGGGTACTAGACCCTTATCAGATATATAATTTGCAAATATTTTTTTCCCATTCTGTGGATTGTCTTTTCATTTTCTTCATAGTGTCCTTTGATGCATGAAAGTTTTTAATTTTGATGAAGTATGATTTCTCTATTTTTTCTTTCTTGCTTGTACTTTTGGTGTCATCTAAGAAGCTGTTGTCAAATCCCAGTCATGAAGATATACCTGTATGTTTTACTCTAGGGGTTTTAACATTTAAACTTTTATATTTAGATCTTTAATCCATTTTGAGTTAATTTTTGAACATGGTATGAAGTAAGGATCCAACTTTATTCTTTTGCATGTGGAAACCCAGTTGTTCCACCACTATTTATTTGTTGAAGAGACCATCCTTTGGCCATTGAATGGTCTTGGCATTCATTGCTTTTTTTCTCTTCAATTATTTTATTGTGGTAAAATACACATAACATAAAATTAACTATTTTAACCATTTTAAGTGTACAGTTCAGTAACACTAAGTACATACACATTGTTGTGTAACCATCACCACATCTCTAACACCATTAATTCACAGAGTCGAAGTTCTGGTCCACAAACCCTTCCCTGTAAGAGGTTCAATGCTTGCAAAAGAATTTGTAATAAATCAGGCCTCCCAGGATGGCTAGCTCCAGAAAAAAAAAAAAAAAAAAAAAGAATCCATTTTATTTTACAGAATCCATTTTACCTTACAAAACTGAAACTCTATATCCATTAAGTAATGACTCCATTCCTCCCTCCCCCTAGCCCCTGGTAATCACCATTCTACTTTCTATCCCTACGAATGTGACTACTCTAGGTACCTCAGGTAAGTGAAATCCTACAGTACAGTTGACCCCTAAACAACATGGGTTTAAACTGAATGGGTCCACTTATACTCAGATTTTTTTCAATAGTAAATACTACAGTGCTACAGAATCCTTGGCTGACTGACTCTGTGGATGCAGAACTGTGGTTATGCAGGGCTGACTATGAGTTACACGTGCAGATTTTCAAAAGCGTGGGGATGGGTGCCCTAACTCCCTCACTGTTCTAGGGTCAACTGTATTTGTCTTTTTGTGATTGGCTTATTTCACTCAGTATAATGTCCTCAAGTTTCATCCATATTGTAGCATGTGTCAGAATTTCCTACTTTTTTAAGGAGTAATAGTTCATTATGTCCATACACCACATTTTGCTTATCCATTTATCTGTTGATGGACACTTGGGCTGCGTCCACCTTTTAGTGGTTGTGCATAATGCTGCTATGATGTGGGTACACAGCATGTGCTGCTTTTTGTTAGAGAGAAAAACTTTTCCCAGAAGCCCCCCATAGCAGATTTTCCCTCACATCTCATTGCCAAGAATTATCTCACATGTTCATGCTTAAATCAAGAGAAATGGGCCACAGTGTTTGATTTAGGGTTCCATTGTAAAAGAAAGATGTGAGTATAAGTCAGTAAGTTACACTTTCTGCTGTCAAGATTAGTGAAGTCTACCTGTACAAGTTAGGGTGAACGTCAGATTTATATAGGATTTCTGTTTTGAGACCTTGAGGCTAGTGAATACTTCCTCATATTCCTGGCATCCTTGGTCATCATCTTTCTTGTGTGTTCTCACATGTACTTCCTTTCTTATGACTCAATCTCCTGCTACTTTTCTCCATTCAAAATCTTTCCATTGTTTCTCTGATGCTCTAATTCACTACCTCTGGATTCTCCTCACAGAATTTTTGCCTCACCTTCTGGTCTTAACAAATGCTGACACTTCTCTGAAGATTCTGTCCCCCTGCAACTTTCTTGAAAGTATGTCCTTTTGTCTTTTTGGTCTCATTTATTCATGAACACCGGGTCCAGAGGTGAGTTCAGCTCTCTCCTTATTCTTCAATGTTGCATCTAAACAAGTAACCCTCTGTTTTTATGTAAAAATCCCATTCCTTGAAAAATTTCATGATATTTACATATATTGTTCTCCACCCTCCCTCATTTCTGTCACCTTTTGGCTTCCTGGTTACTAGCTCAGATGCCCATCCACCTGGCTCTCGTAATCTTATCCACGCCCATGGTTTCAACTCTCACCTAAAGCTAGTGAGTCCCAAAGCAATATATTCAGCTCAAATCTTCCTCTTAAGCTCCATATCTAATTGCCTCCTGGGCATAGTCCTCTGATGGTGTTTAAGCATTCCTAACTCAACACGTGGAAAAGTGAAAAAACAGAAACCTGGGAGTCTCCTTTGATTTCTTCCCTCCTTCGCCCCTCCTCTTAGTTCTATTGTCCTAATATCTTTGACCAGTTTTTTGCTCTTCTCTTATTACTATTTATTTCAGGTCTCCCAGTTTTTAAAACCTGAATTATGAAAACAATCTCCTAACTGTTCTTTCCAGCCCAAGCCATTCTCCATAATCCTGCAAGCAGCAGCCTAAAATGCAATTTAATTATGTCATTCCCTAAATGGTTTCCTTTATAACCAGATTAAAGTTCAACACTCTTATCATAGTATACAAGTACCACTCCCTAACTCTCATGTTCCAGGTATAATAAATTTCTGGGTATCCTAAACAGGTCGAATCTCCCTCTTCTGAAGCTAGTTAATTATATTTGTCATTTAAGTTATCTTAGGACTTCCTCCTTCAGGATCCCTCAATTTGAGAATAACTGACACTCCTTGTTCTCTTAATATCCTGTTCTTCCCTCTATCATAATGTTTATCACACTGTGAGCCGTAAGTTACTTCTCTGAATTCTTTTCATATTTCCATGAATTAGCACAGTGCTGGGTGTTCAGTAAATATTAGCTGTGAATAGATTTTGTGCTGCATTTCAAGGCTAAGGTTTACTTTGTAGCACTTGCTGAAGTGTGGTTATGAAAGGAAAAGGAAGATGGAATAATATTGCATGTAGGGGGGAAACTGAGTCCGCTGAAGTTGCTTTCAGAATTGTGGGAATTCAGTACATGTTTGTAGGCTGAGGCAAAGGGGGCAGTGGAAAGAGTGAGCTTGAGGATGTAGGAGAGGGGATAGAAATAAGTTCACTTGGAAAGGAGAAAACGTTTTCACCAAGTTTTCCTTAAAATAATTTTAATAATTTCCACAAGGTATTCATCTCATCAAGGCTGAGTTCAATTTATCTCAAAATAACGTTCCTGATCAGTCATACATGGTACATGTTTACTTATTAAACAGGACCTTCATCTTTCTCTGGGTCCTGGAGGGAGATGAATAAGAAGTATACTCGGTAGAAGTTAAGAATTAAAAGTTTACTAGCAAAAACCTGGAGCTGTGTCACAAACAATGCTACTAGAATGGCTTCTATGTTTTCAAAGTACACACCTGGGATATGATGAATTTTGGAAAGGGCTTGATGCTTAAGACGAATGTTTTAAATATATATACGCACTAAGCAGTGAATTGCTGTTTTTCATGGTTTTTAAATGTAGCATTCTATTAGTCAAATATTCTGGTTTTAATAGTTATTTAATTATACAATCTGATTTATTAATTAAAATAATAGGGACTTCCCTGGTGGTCCAGTGGTTAAGACTCTGCACTCCCAATGCAGGGGGCCCGGGTTCAATCCCTGGTCAGGGAACTAGATCCCACATGCCACAGTGAAAAGATCCTGCACGTGGCAGTGAAGATCCCGTGTACCGCAACTAAAACCCGGGGCAGCCAAATAAATAAATAAATATTAAAAAAAATAAAGCACGGGTGTTAAAAATAGCTTATGTATGGATGAGAAAGGAGTTTTCAGGGCCTCCGTCATTACCATGAACTCCCACAAGCACTGATGGAGAACTAATTACTCTGTACAAAGTACGGTGCTTAGAGCTGAGCAGGACACAGATGTTTAAGATGTAGCTCCTGTCTTTTAGAAAGTATATTCACTACTAAAGAGTTCCAGTTAAACAAATGCATAAGGGATTATTGAAAGTTGATGTTGAAGACAGTTTCTAAATACTCAGAATGCTATCTGGTTCAAATATAGTAGCATATTTTTCACTAATTGTATGATTGACATTATTTAGGTACTTTCTAAAAATAGGGTTATGGTTTATTTTTAAAACTTTCAACACCCTGACTAAAATTTTACCTTCAAAAAATATTTTATGTGCCAAGCCCTGTTCTAAATACTTTATGGCGGCTTTTATTATCATCCTATTGTAGAGTTGAGGAAACTGAAACACAGAGAGAAGAGTAATTTGCCCAAGTGTAGAGCTGTGACCCTTACACAGGTATTCCACTGCAAAGGTCTTTTAATTTTTAATTAAAAAATTTTTTGAGTAGGTAAGGCATTCACATGGTTTAAAAATAAAAGTGTGTATAATAAAAAATGTTGATGTTACACATATTTTACTTTCTGTTTTCCATTCTGATAAAGCTCTCTTATCTTCACTTCCTTTTAATTCTTTTTTAATTATCAAAACTGTATGTGCTTCAGAAAGACTATAGTGCCTAGGTAGAGTGCTTTGCCCCTAGCAGCACTTATCATGTATTTGTTGAACTGAAATGAACATCTTGTCCAGTTTTGACTCTGTGTGGTTGGCAATTGGCTGAATTGCAAAGTCAAAGACACATTTAGAGGAGAGAATATTGCTGAGCACTGCAGCTGCAAGAATCTCTTTTAAAAAACTAAAGTCTGTCACATAAATTATGTACTCTTTAGACTCTTTCCCACATTCATTTATACAATTGATCATTGAAACCACTTTAGAAATATGTGTATCAAATATTTAGCATATTTTAAAGCTTCCTTAATAACAACCCTAATAAGTGGATCCAATTACGTGTTTATTTACTACAAACACCTATGAATAACAGATAACCTAATTATAGTTTATTACTACCTCTGAATCATTCCGATGAAAATGTTTTCTCTCACAGACAGTGCTTTGGTGTATGAGTATCGAAAGCAGCAGATTGTTTTCCATGATCGTAGGTTTTAAATATTTACCTGCTTGTGCTGCATAATTTAGCACACTGGAGTTGGAAAGCAGTTTGTATGGTAGCTGATGCCATGCCAATGTTAGAGAATATAATTTCCCTGTGTGACTTCTACGTGAAGTTGTAAAAATGGAAAGTATTCTACTGTTTTACTAACCAATTAAAATTTGTTTTTGCTGTAAATCCATAGACTACCAATGTTTGTGGTATACATACAGTTTTATTTTGTATAATACCAGGTAGTCTATTTAAAGAATCAAAGCATTGTTTCTCTCGTCCTGTTAATGTATGATATTAAAAATAAAATAGGGCTTCCCTGGTGGAGCAGTGGTCGAGCGTCCGCCTGCCGATGCAGGGGACACGGCTTCGTGCCCCCGTCCGGGAAGATCCCACATGCTGCGGAGCGGCTGGGCCCGTGAGCCATGGCCGCTGAGCCTGAGCGTCCAGAGCCTGTGCTCCGCATCGGGAGAGGCCACAACAGTGAGAGGCCCGCGTACTGCAAAAAAAACAAAAAACAAAAAAACAAAAAAACATTCATTCTTGTAATCCGAGTCTTCATGAAAGTAACAAGAAAGCATCCAGACATCTTGTTAAATGCATGTTATCTGCCCTAAGAAATCAAAACAGAGTTCTGTATTTTAAAATGTGGAACCACTGGCTATCCAATCAAGCAGGAAAACAATTATTTTGTTTGCTCACTCTAAAAAATGTTACATCTTGCTATATCCTTTGTATGATAGGTTATTTGGTGGCCCTACTGCATAACAGAAAATAAATAGTTGCAGTTACCTGTTTTTGTGAGAATAATAATAAATATAATTCAAACCATTAAACACATAAAAAAATTGAAAACCCTTTTCACATCTACTTTTGAACTTTTCAACTCTGTATTCTGAAAGATATTCTTTCCCTTGTGGTTTCATAGTCTGGTACTACAGACTGTTAATTTTTCACTTCTCGCTCTTATTGTAATTTCCTATGCAATTCGGGAGCACGTTTGGTAGCCCTTGTTCCAGCACAACCTTGCAGTACTGCAAAAACGACACCGACACAGGATTACACTTTGCAATAATTTAGTATTTCTCTCAACATCCCTTATGAATGAGGATAAAAATTTCCATTTCATAAAAAGCCTTTGCAGACTGTCCTGTTTCAATTCTGGAAAATAATCTGAACGTGGAAAATGAACTCACATATTCCTTGATATTTAATACCTTCACAAAAGGAAAGGAGAGAATACTGGTATTTTTACCAAAGCGGGCCTTGGTAGAAAGGTCTACGTTAATCTAAAGGATTTAATGAATCCTCTGAAATCGCCTTTGAGGTCTGCAGGTGTCAGGGCCAGAGTGAAGAATAAGGGGGGCAGTGCATGCTGGATCTTGTAGTTCCCGCGCTGGAGGAGATGTAGTGTTGCACGGCAAGCTGGGAGTTGAAGTCCAATTGTTCAGCAGGAAGTCATGGCAGGAATAATGTAGTTTGTCTATCGGAGACACCGCTTATAGATGGATACTTTCTCTTGGTTCTGCTCTTGCTATATTGGTGACTTAGAGTCTGAGGCGGCAAACAGGACGAAAAAAGGATGAAGTAAACGGACCGGGGACCTGTAGGCCGCTGCTACTGTTGCTGCCAATCAATAGGCGTTAGTGCCCCGGAAGTGGCTGACCTACTGGGTTTGAAGGGGGTGGGGCGTTTCTCTTACTACGGTGGCCGGGGAGCTCGAGGTGCCTGCAGCTGCGGCGCTGAGGTCGGGGCGTCTGCGTGTGTGGCGGCTGCTTTTGTGGCGGCTGCTGGTGGAGCTGGAACATTTCCCGGTTGGTGGCTCCTGCACGTTGTTTACATTTCTCCAGTTCTGTTTTCGGTTTTTCGGTGAGGTTTTCGACTTGAGGTTCCTCTGACTCCGCTAGCCTCAGAGGAGGTTGGGACTTAGTGTCTCTGGTCCTTCCAAATGACCGGGTTTCTTGGGGGCTCCTGCCCTCAGTGGAGACCCAGTAGCCAACAGTTTAGGCTCTCTGAGGGTTTCGGTGCCTCCCTCATCTCTGTTTCTGGTGTAATTTGTTTTCTGACTCCTTGCCCTTCCTGGTCTCCAGAGCTAACGAACCGTAAGCCTTCCTGTGGGCAGCTGTTCCCCCTCTCCTAGAGGCTTTCCGTACGTGTTTCAGGCACGATCGGTAGTCCCTAAGCTATAGCATCCATTTAACTCCTTCCCTATTTCTCTCCGTTAAAAAAAGAACAGAAAAGAGAAAAAAAAAAAATCCCCCCAAATCAGATTCTCAAGATCTCAACCTTCTCATTCCTAACTCCTTTATCCCTTTTTAGGCCTTTGTTACTGCTTCAGACTCTTAACACATTTGCCTGAATATCTTAATGCTTTTCCATTCAGACATTAACGTTTAATCACTTTATTTGTTTCTTACTCATCCTCAACTCTTCGACTTCCATCCACATGTCAGGGCTTTTTAGGTTGGATGTTCAAACACATTCTTATGATGACTGGTGAATACGAGACGAACAGCCAAGCATGACTCTGCTTATGAAGTTTATACTTAAGATCTATTTGGCTTACATTTTTGTTTTGTATTGATTATTCTCCCACAAGGGGGATTCACTGCTACCCTATGGTTAGAGGAGAATACCTCATCCTACAGCTCTTTGTATCTGAATTAACTTAGATGGGATTTTTTTCCCTTCTCCTACTCGAAACATATGTCCCCAGTAGAATTTTTGCGATGATTTTGTGTCAATTAATAGCAGATAGACACAAGGGAATGCTCTTTCCTCCTTAGTTGTTTATGATTTGTAATTAGATTGTGAGTCATTGAAAATACACAGAGGGATTAGAAAAGCTTTTGAAAGGTAAAGTCTGTGTGTGTACCAATTTACAAGTAAATAAAGTGTCTTCCCTGAACAAGGGAGAGTTTCTAATTAGTCGAATAATCTGATGCTGTATTGAATTAATTATCGGTTCTTTCACTGTAAAATTTTGGGACGTGTTTAAAGTTAAAAAGTAGCCAATATGAGAACTTTTATAGTTTAGTAAAAAGAGTTTAAAAACCATTTAACTGATGCTCATTTTTCTGTAAAATGGAATACAAATATATTGAAAAGTTTATTTGTTGTGATTGTTTATGAGATATTTCTCTCTCTATATATATATTTAATTTATTTAGTTTTGGCTGCGTTGGGTGTTCGTTTCTGTGCGCCGGCTTTCTCTAATTGTGGTGAGCGGGGGCTACTCTTTGTTGTGGTGCGCGGGCTTTTCATTGTGGTGGCTTCTTGTTGCAGAGCACGGGCTCTAGGCACGCGGGCTTCAGTAGTTGTGGCTCGCGGGCTCTAGAGCACAGTCTCAGTAGTTGTGGCGCATGAGCTTATTTGCTCTGCGGCATGTGGGATCTTCCCGGACCAGGGCTCGAACTCGTGTTCCTTGCATTGGCAGGCGGATTCTTAACCACTGCGCCACCAGGGAAGCCCCTTCTGCATAATTTGTTAGATCTGGTAAAACAGCATTGTTTACTATTCAGTAATGTTTTGTAGACAGAAATTTTTGCACTTCTTGTCTTTCTTGGGGCCATGTAAGTTAAATAACTTTGCAGCTTTCTTCTATTATGAGTATTTTACTATTCTAATAGCAAAATTATTGTTCTTCTTTAGGAGTCAAAGATAATCTCTATGTCAATAAAATATAAATATTAATACATGTACCCAGTCTAAATGAGGTTATTCCTAATTAGTCAGAAATGGTTTTAGCCACGTTTAAGAGTGGGGCTAAATGTATAATATTTCAGAATTAATTCACTCATGAAATTCTTTATTGGATGAATGATAGGCTAGACATTACTCACATTTTTTATATTTTTCCTGAGATTTTATTCATTTAGTAGGCATTTATTAAATGCTTCTTACTATTTAACTTTTGTCACAATATCATCAAAACATTTATTGAGAACATCCTCTTGCCCTCAGCTCTGTACCAGATGCTTTAAAGCAAGGGTCCCCACCCCCCAGGCCACGGACTGGTACTGGTCTGCGGCCTGTTAGGAACGGGGCTGCCCAGTAGGAGGTGAGTGGTGGGCCAGCGAAGCTTCATCAGCGGCTTCCCATCACTTGCATTACCACCTGAACCATATTCCCCTCCCCACGAAACTGGTTCCTGGTGTCAAAAAGTTTGGGGACCGCTGCTTTAAAGCATTATTGCATTAAATCATTATACCAACTCATTGAGCTATTGAGTATTATTTACATTTAGCAGATGAAGAAACTGAAGCTCAAAGAATTCAAGTAATTTAGTCCAGTTCCTTTTGACTCTTCCTACTTACTACAGTTGCAAAGATTTGTTCACTACTCTGCAATATATAAAGAGCATTAATTCAATAAATACTTGCTAAGCAGCTGTTACGTACCAGATACTCTTCTGGGTGCTGGGAATAGAACAGTGAACAAGAGACAAAAGTCTCTGCTTTTAGGGAGCTTACATTCTATTAGAATGTTTGACATGTAAACCTTGCCTTCAAGAAACAAAATATAGCCCGTATGCGTTTGGTTTTATGTGTTTTAGAATGTTAAGGTTGAAAAGAGAGATTAACCAGGGAATATTTCATGAAGAAGATGAGATTTGATCTAGAACTAAAATAGTATAAATTTGATAGGTAGAAATTGGGAGGAAAGTAATTCCAGTTTGAGGCATAAAATGAGCAAAATTCTAAATTGTAGGAGAGAGAGATTAGTGGGAGGGACAGTTAACTGGATTGCTTTGTATCTTCATTTCTTTGCATATAGGTGGGCAGTGTTGGCTGAATTTGAAACAAATGTTTAAATGAATGAAGCTGTGGCAAGACCTCAGATACCAGGCAATGAGGAATTAGATAGATCTAGTGTTATTATTGTGGGATTTAAAGAAAAGAATTAATTGGATAACTGTTGGTGAAAGAACCAGTAAGCACTGTTAATTATTGAATGTTGGGAGTGGCGTGGTGGCCAAAGGAGAAGGGAGGCTAGACTACCAGGTTTGAACTGAGTGGGTCAGGTGTATTGTAGATTTACCTGTGATGAGGGTTTTTTATTTGTTTGTTTATTGTATTCCAAGGTGCACCATTATTTTATGAACTGCCGTGAAAGAAAAAAAATATTGCCCATTAAACATAAAAAGATTGTCAACTGTAAGGTGTATTCAGTTTCAGAGTTTAAAATGTAAAAATGTGTGATCTAGAAATGATGAAATAAGGTACTCCTTATGATGGTTCGTGAGTCTTGTAACTACTTAATTTTTTTGGACTGTTTATAAATGTTTGTAATCTTTGACATGCATTCAGTCATTTAGCATTTA
This sequence comes from Tursiops truncatus, assembly GCF_011762595.2. NCBI lineage: Eukaryota > Metazoa > Chordata > Mammalia > Artiodactyla > Delphinidae > Tursiops > Tursiops truncatus. Next base: position 130,471,964 of record NC_047034.1, on the reverse strand, counting down.
TTTATTTACTGGGCACGCTTCTAGGCCACAGTGATATAGTGATGAGTAAATGCAGTCTCTACCTCATAGAACTTATGAGGGGAGGCAGACATAAATCAAATATTCCATCAAAGAAATGTAAAGTTGCAACTATTGTAAATTCTATGAAAAAGGACTTGATGTTATACAGAAGAAAAACTGTTTACAGAGGAGATAAGAGTGTGGATGAGGAGAGGCCAGATGAGAGATGGTAATATCTTAGACAAGGTGGTGGTGAAGACAGGTAAAAGTGGATGGGTTTTAGAGATGTTTAGGAGGTAGAACTAGGTGATGAATTGGTTATGAGGAATGAGGGAGAGAAAGGTGCCATCAGCCACCACTACCATTTTGGCTTATGTAACTGGATGGATTGTGGTACAGTTCATTGAGGTAGAGAACATTGTAAGATGACTGGGTTTGGGGGGACATGCTTTGTTTCTTAATATTTTTTCACCGTGGCATCAGTGTTCAAGGTTTATGTCTTAATTATTCTTTTTTTCCTTTTATGTCGTCGTTTAAGTTAAGTATGTTTGAGGAATGCTGTACCTGAAATAAGTTTTTTCAGTATTTTTTCCCTTGAGTGGGCAGGGATAAGGTTCTAGATGAAGGCTTTTGGAAATATGTTGGTATTTGTTTTGAATTTATATGTAACATATTCAACCATATGTATGAATAGGTAACTGAGTAATACAGCTCTATATCATTTTTATTTGCACTTGGGATTTGGCAGTAAATTGGGCATCTGGTTAAATTCTAACTTCATTCAGTTGGTGTATGTGTAAATATAAATATGTATATTAGGGAAAAAAGACATGCTTATGATTTTCTTTGAAATAACTCCATTGTGTAGTTTTTGGTAGATATTGAATTAATACAGTCAGTTATTATTTAAATTTTACATTTCATAGTAAAGCAGTAGAGGGTACAGAGCAAAAAGCTTGGGCTTGGAGTCAAATTGCCTGGATTCAAGGTGTGTTTTGCTATTTAGTAGCAGTATGATCTTGCAAAAGTTATTCAGCCTTTGTTATTTTTTAAATCTATAAAATGAGGATAATAATAGTACCTGCCTTATAGAGTTGTTTTGAGGATTAAGTGAGATGGTATGTGTGCATAGGTTTACAAAATTCCTGGTACAGAGTTTGTTTATTATTATTGTTATCATTATTATTATAGTGATGTGGTGTCTGGGATCATCTGTACTTCTGTAACAACATTTTAATTTAGAGTTCCTTTTAACTAATAGATCTTGATTGGGGAAAAAATCGTTTGGTAGTCATATTTGGATTTGGAGAAAATGTTATACAAGACAGCTTTTGTTTATTCACAATTGTCCTAGGTGAGTCAGCACATGTCATCTTTCACAGAATTCTCATCAGAGATTATGGTTAGTTTACAGCTATAACTGGAAGTTAATGATGGATTGGCTTATAATTACTTATTATTTGTTAGGATTATTACTTTCATTTTTAGTCCAACCTGTCTGAACTTTGTACTGGCTTTTAGGTCTTATGGATAGGGTGAAGAAGTAGTTAAACGTTATAAAGTCTGATCAGCTGCTCTAAAGTCGATTTAATTTCCATCCTACTTTTTTCCCCAACTTTTTTTCTTTTGAAAGTTTCAAACCTATACAAAAAAGTTTAAAGAGTAGTACAACAAATACCTGTATATCCTTTACCTAGACTCACTAGTTGTTAACATTATGCTTCTTTTGCTTTTTCTCTAACACACACACACACACACACACACACACACACACAAATGTACACTTTTTTTTTCCTTGCTGAAGCATTTGAAAGTAAGGTGGAAACATCATGATACTTCTAAATACTTCATCATGCATCGCCTAGGAACTAGGATATCCTTCTACATAACCATAATGCCATTAGCATACCCAAATAATTTAATTTTGATATGATAATATTATCTAATGTATAGGCCATATGAAAAAATTCAGATTTACCCGGATGTTCCAGTAATGTCTCTTATAGCTTTTTAGGAAAATAACACTGAATTGAGTAAGAGATTTCATTGAATTGTATTTGGTTGTCATATCTCTCTGTTTTCTTTTATCTAGAACAATCCTCACCTTTTCTTTTTCCTCCTATCTTCTTTCCTTTTTTTTTTTTTTTTTTTTTTTTTTTGGTACGCGGGCCTCTCACTGTTGTGGCCTCTCCCGTTGCGGAGCACAGGCTCCGGATGCGCAGGCTCAGCGGCCATGGCTCACGGGCCCAGCCGCTCCGCGCCATGTGGGATATTCCCGGACCGGGGCACGAACCCGTGTCCCCTGCATCGGCAGGCGGACTCTCAACCACTGCGCCACCAGGGAAGTCCCAAGACATTGACATTTTTGAAAAGTCTAGGCCAATTGTTTTGTAGAATGCCTCATAAAATGAATTTGATTGTTTCTTCACAGTTTCAGGCTAAATAGTTTTTTTTTCAAGACTGTTACATGGTAGTTATTGTAAACTTTCCATTTGATCACATCAAGAGTAATGTAATGATAATTTGTCCATTTATTGGTGATGTTAAGGTTGATCACTTAGGTTAACCAGATTCCTACATTTTAAAGGTGTCTTTTCCCTTTTATACTTAACGATTAATCTGTGGAGGTGATACTTTATCATTAGATATTCTGTTTTCCAACAATTTTTTTTCTGTACGGTGGTTTTAGTAGCCATTGATAAACCTTGCCTGAATAAATCATTGCATTGGTTGTTGCCAAATAATGGTTTTCCAGTTCTCTCAATCCTTCTACATATGTTTGCTGGCTATTTTCTTTAAAGAAGAGATATTCCTCCTCTCACTTTTTATTTTATTTTAAAGGAAGATACAAAAAAAATTTATTTATTTATTTGGCTGCATTGGGTCTTAGTTGTGGTGCGTGGGCTCTTTGTTGAGGCATGTGCGCTTCTCTCTAGTTGTGGCGTGTGGGCTCCAGAGCGCATGGGCTTAGCTGCCTTGTGGCCTATGGGATCTTAGTTCCCTGACCAGGGATCGAACCCTCGTCCCCTGCACTGGAAGGTGGATTCTTAACCACTGGAACACCAAGGAAGTCCCTCTCCTTTTATTTTAGTGCCGCTATGTACCCAAGGATTCCTTTTTAAAGAACGTATCCGATGTGATGATCTGTTACCATTATTCTTTTTGATGACTGAATTATCTCAAATTTGTTTAGTCCCTTCAAACTAGTTCCTGTGGCCTTTGCATATGTCCACATTGGTATTTGGGCACCTTCTTACTTCTTTGTACAATAAGGTGTTCCAGGCTCACCTTGTATATTCTACTTGGAATCAACTATTTAACAGTGGAGCCCTCGTTCATTTTAGTGGAAAATGGTACTTAGAAACCAAAATTTGGGCATTGAATATACTCACTACTACTACTGTTGTTGCTTCTAGGCCCTTTAAATGGTTACACACATACACACACATTTTTTAAAAGAAATCATGATTTCATAGGATACCTTCAATTCAAGTTCAGAATCACAGAGTTCAACTTTACCTTTCCTCAGTTCATATTTGTGTCTCCCTTTTCCTACAGGGAGAATTCTGATTCTCAACCATATCAATATATTTACTCATTTAATCTGCCCTACGCACACATATGATAGTTTTGGAATTGCTATACTGATACTCCCTCCTGCAACAGATTTACCAAGTAAAGACTTCTTTGCCACTTTATGTCCTTATAATATATCCCACTAAAGATATATAGTCAAAGAAAGCGGGTGTTCAAAGGTATTTGAATTATTTCTTCTGTGATTATGTTATCAATTTAAAATATAGTTAAGTTCCTACTAAACTACTTTTTAATAGACTCTTTCTGTAAAATCGGTTATCTGTAAAACTACTAAAGTAGACATAATAATTTAAAACTTTATCATAATATATAGTAATAGGGAGCTCTAGGATAGTTATATCAGATAGAGAATATGCAGTTTTTATCTTTATAAGGCTTTAAATTTGTAGCTCTTTTTTCAAATTGATATAATTTTTTACTGTTTAAAATTAGAAACGATGAGGAAAATGTCATCAAACAATTCCATTTGTAAGCCAAAACAATTATGTTTGTGAACATTTTAAACAGTGCTCTTCTTTTGACTGATGATACAATTCAAGCATTAATCTTTAACAATAGACATAATTGTTCAGGGTACTTTAACTCATTCCTAAAAAATATGGCGTTTTCCTGTATTGACACCCAGAATAGAAAGATTTATGTTATTTGTATGTCCTTGTTCTTTGTATTTGAAGAATGCCAGTTATGACTGTGTGTTACCCTGTGATTTTTTTCATGTGTGAATGTTCTCATTGGAAGTGGAAAAATATTTCTCTTAATTACTATAGCATTTTATTTATTACTATTATTATTTTTTGCGGTACGCGGGCCTCTCACTGCTGTGGCCTCTCCCATCGCGGAGCACAGGCTCTGGACGCGCAGGCTCAGCGGCCATGGCTCACGGGCCCAGCCGCTCCGCGGTACGTGGGATCCTCCTGGACCAGGGCACAAACCCGTGTCCCCTGCACCGGGAGGCGGACTCTCAACCACTGCGCCACCGGGGAAGCCCGGGATTGATATTTGTTAATAAAAATGCCAACAGGTAGAAAAGGTTACAGTAGATGAAAAACTTCCTCACAGGTCAATTTATTTGATGGGATAGTTAAAAGCACATCAAAAATTCGAAATCAATATCTATATTTCTTTTGCTGCAGAATACCATTTGGGGAAGATGCCCAACCATACACAAATCCTGGAATCCTGCAGTGTTTTTATTGGTTGTGCTGCGTGACTGAGATATATTCTGTAGAATCAGTTCCCTAAAGTTCTGTCAGTTTTTACTGGCTTTAAATCCTCAGTGGATAAAATATTCTATTTATTGCCGTATGGGGGAGGCTGATTATCCTTATCTGCTCTTCCAGGACATCGATTTGAGTACTGTTTACATTTATCAATTTATAATTTATCGACTATCTTAATGTGTGGTTGTGGTTAGAAAAGTGACTCTCTAAAAATGACATTTGGGTCTCAACCGATGATTTTCATATCGAATGTTGTAGTTCTGTCTTCCAAAACAGCTCTGTTTAGTCTTCACTCTGCACTTCAAATCATTAACAATAAAGTTGAGGAATGAACCTCATCTAGTGGCTTTATCTATGTTTACTGAGGTAAAGAGTTTTCTCCTCTTTAATGCTATTATTTTTAAATTAAAACTGGAATCATCAGAATGTAAACAGCAAACAGAAATATGGAAATGGTGGATGATAAAATTTGTTGTAGTATGCGTTAGTGAAGAATGTCTACTTGAAAAAAGTGTTACCAATTTCTCTGAAGTTTTAAGAAATAAACCATAAATCTCTTCTAAAAAGTATTTGGAAATTGTGGAGAATGTTATTTGGATGGTTTTTTAGACTGAGGCTCTGATAACACTACATAAAATAACCAAGAGTTTTGGCGTATCATTTTTTTTTTTCCTGGAGCAGTCAAACCATGTATTTTAGGTATCACAGGAGATTGAAATATACTGGATAATGGGTAAATCATCTCTTCACTTTATAATTGATAGACTAGTGAATTTTAATTCATTTCTAATTTTTTTTTTTAAATCAGGAAAGCTTTTGGAAAGGGAATTTGTAGGTGAGGATAGTTTAGAATTGTGGTTTCTTCATTTGTATGTGTTTTTTCTTTTATAGTTAAACTAAAAGTACTGTTTGTCTTGCCTTTCCCTGGCAAACAAAAAGAAAAAAATTTTTTCTTCATTGATTTTTTAAAATTATTATATACATTTTCTTCCAGCTTTATTGAGGTATAATTGACACACAGCACTGTATAAGTTTAAGATGTACAGCATAATGATTTGACTTACATACATCATGAAATGATTATCACAGTAAGTTGAGTAATCATCTGTCATCTCATATAGATACAAAATTAAAGAAATAGAAAAAAAATTATTGTGAAGAGAACTCAGGATTTACCCTCTTAAGTTTCATATATAACATACAGCAGTGCTAATTATATTTATCATGTTAATTACATCCCTAGTACTTATTTATCTTACAACTGGAAGTTTGTAACTTTTTTTTTTAAATAACTGGAAGTTTATACTTTTTTTTTTTTTTTTTGGAAGTTTGTACCTTTTGACTACCTTCATCCAACTCCCCCTCTGCCATCCCCTCCTCTGGTAACCAGAAATCTGATGTCTTTTTCTATGAGTTTGTTTGTTTTTGAAGTATAATTGACCTAAACACTATGTTAGTTCCTATTAACATAGTGATTTGGTATTTTTATACATTTTAAAATGATCACCACAATTAGTTACAGTATGTCACCATCCAAAGATATTATGTAATTATTAACTATATTCCCTATTCATACCTGAGACTCATTTAAAGAAAATATTTTAGTAGACTGAATGGATGGAAGTATTAATTTATGCTTTTTCCTCTTTCCAGATCTCACCACATTTATTTTTAGGAGAAAAAAAAATTATGAGTTAACAAGGGGTAGCCTCCAAGTCATTTTACTCAGCTAAAGCTGTTCTGGGGAACTACGTTGAGGAAGTTAAGTTTTGTAAATGACTAAATAGCTGAATCTGATGTCTTTGAGAAACACAAGAATAATGTTGTTTATCTTAAAAAGGAAAAAAGCACTTTGTCTCAGCATTTTTATCTTTCTCATAGACTGTTTAGGAACTTTATAATAGGATGTCTTCTCTGTAGATTTCTTAGTTGAGCAGTTTAAGTTGTTTTTGTTAGAATTTAACATAACCTGGACATACTTGTAATTTCCTATGTTAAGTCTTTCATTTGAGCGATTTATTTTTGAATAATTCTGTTATTATTTTAAAAGAGGCTCGAGGTAAACAATTTAATAAAGACAAGTACAAAAAAAAAGTAGAAATGACATTGCATAATGTCAGCATAGAGTCTCAACATAAATCATACCTTGTTAAATAAAGCTTCTCCTAATGTTAAAAAAAATGATATTGCATCTCTTAGAGATTTCCATTTTTAACATAATGGACTTTTTAAAAAAAAATTTATTGGAGTATAATTGCTTTATATTGCTGTGTTAGTTTCTGCTGTATAACAAAGTGAATCAGCTATACGTATACTTATATCCCCATATACTCTCCCTCCTGTGTCTCCCTCCCAGCCTCCCTATCCCACCCCTCTAGGTGAACACAAAGCACCAAGCTGATCTCCCTGTGCTATGCAGCTGCTTCCCACTAGCTATCTGTTTTACATTTGGTAGTGTATATATGTTAGTGCTACTCCCTCACTTTGTCCCAGCTTACCCTTCCCCCTCCCATGTCCTTAAGTCTATTCTCTATGTCTGTGTCTTTATTCCTGTCCTGCCCCTAGGTTCTTCAGAACCATTTTTTTTAAGATTCCATATATATGTGTTAGCATACGGTATTTGTTTTTTTCTTTCTGACTTCACTCTGTATGACAGACTTTAGGTCCATCCCCCTCACTACAAATAACTCAATTTCGTTTCTTTTTATGGCTGAGTAATATTCCATTGTATATATGTGCCACATCTTCTTTATCCATTCATCTGTTAATGGACACTTAGGTTGCTTCCATGTCCTGGTTATTGTAAATAGTGCTGCAGTGAACATTGTGGTACATGACTCTTTTTGAGTTATGGTTTTCTCAGGGTATATGCCCAGTAGAGGGATTGCTGGGTTATGTGATAGTTCTATTTTTAGTTTTTTAAGGAACCTCCATACTGTTCTCCACAGTGGCTGTATCAATTTACATTCCCACCAACAGTGCAAGAGGGTTCCCTTTTCTCCACACCTCTCCAGCCTTTATTGTTTGTAGATTTTTTTTTATCATGGCCATTCTGACTGGTGTGAGGTGATATCTCATTGTAGTTTTTTTTTTTTAACATCTTTATTGGGGTATAATTGCTTTACAATGGTGTGTTAGTTTCTGCTTTATAACAAAGTGAATCAGTTATACATATACATATGTTCCCATATCTCTTCCCTCTTGCGTCTCCCTCCCTCCCACCTTCCCTATCCCACCCCTCCAGGCGGTCACAAAGCACCGAGCCGATATCCCTGTGCCATGCGGCTGCTTCCCACTAGCTATCTACCTTACGTTTGTTAGTGTGTATATATCCATGACTCTCTCTTGTCCTGTCACAGCTCACCCTTCCCCCTCCCCATATCCTCAAGTCCGTTCTCCAGTAGGTCTGTGTCTTTATTCCTGTCTTACCCCTGGGTTCTTCATGACATTTTTTTTTCTTCTTAAATTCCATATATATGTGTTAGCATATGGTATTTGTCGTTTTCTTTCTGACTTACTTCACTCTGTATGACAGACTCTATCTAGGTCTATCCACCTCATTACAAATAGCTCAATTTCGTTTCTTTTTATGGCTGAGTAATATTCCATTGTATATATGTGCCACATCTTCTTTATCCATTCATCCGATGATGGGAACTTAGGTTGTTTCCATCTCCGGGCTATTGTAAATAGAGCTGCAATGAACATTTTGGTACATGACTCTTTGAATTTTGGTTTTCTCAGGGTATATGCCCAGTATTGGGATTGCTGGGTCATACGGTAGTTCTATTTGTAGTTTTTTAAGGAACCTCCATACTGTTCTCCATAGTGGCTGAACCAATTCACATTCCCACCAGCAGTGCAAGAGTGTTCCCTTTTCTCCACACCCTCTCCAGCATTTATTGTTTCTAGATTTTTTGATGATGGCCATTCTGACTGGTGTGGGGTGGTATCTCATTGTAGTTTTGATTTGCATTTCTCTAATGATTAATGATGTTGAGCATTCTTTCATGTGTTTGTTGGCAGTCTGTATATCTTCTTTGGAGAAATGTCTATTTAGGTCTTCTGCCCATTTTTACTACTTTTGTCTTTTAACCTTCCTACTAACTTTGTACTTGGTTGGTTTACTACCTTTATTGTATATTTGCCTTTACCAATGAGGCTTTCCTTTTGTAATTTTTATGTTTCTAGTTGTGGCCTTTCTTTTTCATTTAGAGAAGTCCCTTTAACAATTCCTGTAAAGCTGGTTGGTCGAGCTGAGCTCTTTTGGCTTTTGCTTGTCTGTGAATCTTGATCTCTCCATCAAATCTGAATGAAAGCCTTGCTGGGTAGAGTCTTCTTGGTTGTAGGTTTTTACCTTTCATTACTTTAAATGTATTATGCCACTCCCTTTTGGCCTGCTGAGTTTCTGCTGAAAAGTCAGCTGATAGCTTAATGGGAGTTCCTTTGTAGATTGTTGCTTCTTCCTTGGCTGTTTTTAATGTTCTCTTTATCTTTAATTTTTGCCAATTTAATTACTATGTGTCTTGTTGTAGTCTTTTTTGGGTTGGTCTCATTTGGGACTCTCTCTGCTTCCTGGACCTGGACGTCTGTGTCTGTTTCGTTTCCCAGTTTAGGCAAGTTTTCAACTATTATGTCTTTCATACATTCTCTGCTTTTTTTCTCTCTCTTCTTCTTCTGGGACCCGTGTAATGTGAATGTGAGTCATTGTGCAGAGGTCTCTTAAACTGTCCTTGTTTCTTTTTATTACTTTTTCTTTTTCCATTCAGGTTTAGTGATTTTCACTACTTTGTTTTCCAGCTCACTGATCCATTGCTTATATCATGCAGTCTTCTGTTGATTTCTTCTGTTGTATTTTTTATTTCAGTTACTGTATTTACCTCTGTTCTTTCTTCTTTGTATTTTCTAACTCTTTGTTACAAACTTCTAACTTCTCTCTCTGTTCATCCAATCTTCTTCTGAGTTCTTTGAACATCTTTATGATCATTACCTTGACCACTTTATTGGTTAGATTGCTAATCTCTGCTTCCTTTAGTTCTTCTAAATTTTATCTTGTTACTTTATTTGCAAAATATTTCTCTGTTTTCTCATTTTGCCTAATTTGCTATTTTTATTTTTATGTACTTGGTAGGTTGGTTATGTTTCCAGCCTTGGAGAAGTGGCCTTGTATAGGAGACATCCTATGCGTCCCAGCAGTGCACTCCCCTGTAGTTACCGGAGCTATATTGTCTAAGGGTGCTTCCTTTGTGGGCTGCATGGGTCCTTCTGTTGTGGTGAGCTGGCTACTGTGGTTGGTCTGGTAGGCATGACTGGTCCCCAGTCTGTTTCTTTGTCAGGCCTTGTCTTGTGCAGAGGCTGTTGGCTGCTGGTTGGTGGGGCTGGGTCATGAGGCACCTGACTGCAGAGCCCCAGAGTGTCCTGGGGCTAGCGCTGTCCCACTGGTGGGTGGGAACTGGGTTCTGGTGTGGGGCTGGGGCGTCCTGGATCTATTATCAGCCTACTGGTGGTCAGGTCCATTTTCTGGCATGGCTGGCTGCAGGGTCTGGGGTGTCCCAAACCTGATTTTTTACCCACTTGTGTGTTGGGCCAGATCCTGGGGAGGCTGGCTGAGGGGCCCAGGATATCCTAGAGCTGGTGTTGGCTTGCTGGTTGGCAGGGCCAGGACCCAGTGTGTCCTGTGGGTGGTGTTTTTCTGCTGGTTGGTGGGCTGTGTCCTGACATGACAGGCTGTGGGGCTATGGTGGTCCTGGGTCTGGTGTCTGCCCTCTGATGGGTGGGTCCGTAGCCCATGGGATTCTGGTGCTGTTGCCCACCCACTAGTGTCTGAGGTCCTGGGGCTAGTGCCAGCCCACTGGTTGGTAGAGCTGAATCCTGGAATATCTGGCTGTAGAGCCTGGGGATTATAGAGCTGGTAGCAGCCTGTTGGTGTGGGGGGCGGGGCGAGGCCCAGATGGTCCTGGGGCTAATGCCTGCTCATTGGTGGGTGAAGCTGGGTCTCAGAGTCTTTGGTTGTAGGGCCCTGGGGGTCCTGGAGTTGAGGTGGTGGTACACTCGTGGGTAAGGCCTGGGCCCAGGGAGTTCTGGGGCTGGTGACTGCCCACTGGTGGGTGGGGCCAGGCCCTGGGTTCTCTGGCTGCAAGGCCTGGCAGTTCTGAGGTTAGTGCTGGTGCACTGGTATGTGGGGCCAGGTCCTGTGGCAGCTGTGGGCTCGGGGGAGGGGGGTCTTAAGGTAGCTGGCCTGCTGGTGTGTGAGCCTGTGTCTCTGCCTGGCTAGTTGCATGGCCTTTAGGAATCACATTACAGGTGGTGACATGCTGGTGGGAGGGGCTTGGTTCCAGAGATAATAAGCGAGAGGGAGGAGTCCAAAATGGTACTTGACAGCACTGGGGTCCTCGCGGTAGAACAAGCTCCCCAAAATGGCTGCTGCCAGTGTGTATGTCCCCAGGGTGAGCTCCACTTGCCTCCTGCCTCTCTGCCAAGACCAGCAGGTAGGTCTGACCCAGACTCCTTTGAAATTACTGCTTTTGCTCTGGATCCCAGAGAGTGTGAGGTTTTGAGTGCGTCCTTTAAGAGTGGAGTCTCTATTTTGCACAGTCCTCTTCCTCTCCCGAAAGTAAGCCCCACTGGTTTTCCAAGCCAAATCTTTTTGGGGGCTTGTTTTCCTGGTGCAGGACCCCTGGGCTGGGGACCCCAGTGTGGGGCTTGGACCCCCTTGCTCCTTGGGGAGAAACCTCTACAACTGTAATTATCATTTTGTTCGTGAGTCACCCACCTTGGGGAATGGGTCTTTACTAAGTCTCTGCCCCTCCTATCCGTCTTCTATGTTTACTTCTTTATACCTTTAGTTGTAGAAGATCTTTTCTGTTGGTCTTCCGGTCTATAATCAATAGTTGCTCTGTAAATATTTGTAATTTTTGTATGCCTGTGGGAGGAGGTGAGCTCAGGGTCTTCCTACTCCACTAAAGAGGTGCACCCAGATGCATCTTCTATGCATTGCTGAATTTGATTTACTAATATTTAGTTGAGGATTTTGCAGCTATGTTGATGAGAAATACTGGTCAGTAGTTTTCTTTTCTTGTAATGTCTTTGGTTTTGGTATTGGGGTAATGCTGACTTCATAGAATGAGTTTGGAAGTATTCCCTCTGCTTCTATCTTCTGGAAGAAATTGTAGAGAATGGACATAACTTCTTTCTTAAATGTATGGTAGAACTCAGTGACGCCATCTGGGCTTGATGCTTTGTGTTTTAAAGGTTATGAATTATTGATTCACTTTTAAAAATAGATACAGCCCTATTCAGATTGTCTGTCTTCTTGTGTGACTTTTGGCAGACTATCTTTCAAGGATTTGGTCCATTTCACCTGGGTTATCAAATTTGTGAGCATAGAGTTGTTCATAATATTTCTTATTGTTATTTCCATGGGAGCTGTGCTGATGCCTTCTCTCTCATTTCTGGTATTAGTAATTTGCATCTTCTCTCTTTTTTCTTAGTTAGCCTGGCTAGAGGCTTATAGGTTTTATTGATCTTTTCAAAGAAGCAGGTTTTGGTTTCATTGATTGGTTTCATTCAATCTCTATTGATTTTTTTTTCTGCCCTAATTTTTATTATTTCCTTTTTTCTGCTTACTTTAGATTTAATTTGCTCTTATTTTTCTGGTTTTCTAAGGTGGAAGCTTATGTTATTAATTTTATATTTCTTTTCTAATATATGCATTCAGTGCTATAAATTTCCCTGTAGCCATGCGTTTGTTGCATCCCACAAATTTTGATACTACTTTTTCATTTTCATTTAATTCAAAATACTTTTCAGTTTCCCTTCTTTGACCCATGAGATTTGAGATTTCTTCTTTGACCCATGAGAGGTATGTTGTTTAAGCTCCAAGTATTTTGGGATTTTTAGGCTATCTTTTCATTTTTGATTTCCAGTTCAACTCCACCATGGTAAGAGCAAACATTGTATGATTTTGATCCTTTTAAATTTGTTAAGGGGTGTTTTATGGCCCAGAATGTGGTCTGTTTTGGTGAATATTCTGTGTGAACCTGAGAAGAATGTGTAATCTGCTGTTGTTAGGTGATGTAGTCTGTAGCTGTCTAGTCTGTAGCTGTTTCCCTCCCCCCACCCCCCCACAGAGGCCCCTTGGAGGGATAGTCTGTAGTTGTTGATTGATGCTGCTTTTGAGCTCAATTATGTCATTACTGATTTTCTGCATGCTGAATGTGTCCATTTCTGATAGAGAGGTGTTAAAGACTCCAGTTATAACAGTGGATTATTCTATTTCTTCTTACAGTTTTGCCTCACATATTTTGATGCTCTCTGGATATCTTTTTTTAAAACTTTTTATGGATATCTCTTTATTGTGATAAATATAGGTCATAATATGTATCATCAACAGATATTTGTGTCTGCTAGCACTCCTGTATGCTAGGTGTGAGGATATAGTAGTGAACAAGACACATTCTCTGCCCTCAAGGAGTTTATTATCTGAGAAATAATTTTGTAAAATGCTTGTTACCTCAGGCTTGCCAATATCTCTTGTGAATATGAAAAATATATTAAATTCCTTTAATGTGCATTACTTTGATCTAGTAAGGTTGAAAATATTTTCATATGTTTATTGGTCCTTTTCTTTCGGAATGCTTGTCTTTTTTTTTTTCTTTTTTTGTGATTGATTTTTAAGAGCTCTTTATATATTATGGACATTAAAGCTTTGTCTATGCAATATGAATTGGATTTTTTTCTTAATTTATGAATTGCAAGTCAACCTTGTTAATGCTTTCTTTTTCTTCTTCCTGTACAGAAGTTTTCTTTTTTATGTGATTACATTTTCCTTTCTGATTTCTAGTATTGCATACCGTGCTTAGAAAGGTCTTTTCTACAAGACTGTTAAAAATATTTAAATCAATACTTCCCTGCAGTATGTGCAAACATGCCATGTGCTTGCATTTGCATTTAATTCTGTGATCAGTCTAGAATTCATAATGTGTGAGGTAGCTTTATTTTTAAACTGGCTAGCTTATTATTCCAGTACTATTTACTAAATCAGCTATCTTTTCTCACTGATGTGAAATATCTCTTGTATCAGTCACTAAATTCTCAAATATATTTGGATTTATTTCTGTACTCCCTGTTATGTTTTACTCAGTGTCATCCTTTGCTAATAAGATCAATAAATTTAAGTATTAACTTAATTACTGTAGTTTTATAATGTGTTTTAATATGCAGTAAGGAAAATCCTTTCCTCATTAGGAATTTTTGGTTCCTTTTTAAAGTGTTTTAGTTTATAGTACTTTATAGTATGGTTCGAGGGATCACCTTTCAAAATCGTCTCTGCTCTAAAAAGTTAGGATTTTTAGAAACAGCCATTTAAATTTTTGTTATGGAAATAAAGTGGGTTTCTGTCTTTATAGAAGATTAGAATTCAATTTTAGTTATATGGAAAGTAACTATACTGAATTGTTAAACTAATAACAGCTTAGTTAATTTGACCTTATGATAATAATTTTATTCTTTTCATGTACTCTATATAACAATGACAATAAATGAATTCTTATAAAATAGTTGAGATGTTCCAAAAACATTTCAAATGTTTCAAGTTTGGGGTAAATTACTCTGAGTAAATAGTGTATAAGTAGCAGGAGTTTGAAGTAAAAATAACAGTAAAAGAATAATTTAACAATTTATTGCACTCTGAGTTCCTTGAGGTTAGTATATTTGTCTCATTAATTTCTGTATCTGTCACAGCATCTTACCTTGGTTATTTATTTATTTATTTATTTATTTAGGAGTCTTTATCTAATATACAGACTTTCCCCATAGAAAATGTCTCATTTTGTCTTCATTTTCCCCCAGCACACTTGAAAGGCATGTTGACTTTCACACTGTTGCTAAGGACTGTCCAGAGTGTTCCTGGTAGCTGGTATTGGGAACCCTTTGAACCAAGGTCCTCCCTGTGGCCTACTTTCTTTCTGACTTAGAAAGAAAATACATGCATGTACATTCTCTTATTTTTATTTTTTAATTTATTCATTTTTATTGAAGTATAGTTGATTTACAATGTTGTGTTATTTCAAGTTTACAGCAAAGTGATTCAGTTATACATACATACATAGGTCTATTTTTTCAGATTCTTTTCTCTTATAGGTTATTACAAAATATTGAGTATAGTTCTCTGTGCTATATAGTAGGTCCTTGTTGGTTATTTTTTATAGAGTGGTGTGTATATGTTAATCCCAAACTCCTAATTTATCCCTCCCCTGCCCCTTTCCTCTTTGGTAACCATAAGTTTGTTTTCTTTGTCTGTGGGTCTGTTTCTGTTCTTTCTTTCTTTTTTTTTTAATAAATTTATTTATTTTTGGCTGTGTTGGGTGTTCGTTGCTGCCTGCAGGCTTTCTCTAGTTGTGGCAAGCGGGGGCTACTCTTGGTTGCAGTGCATGGGCTTCTCATTGTGGTGGCTTCTCTTGTTGCAGAGCACAGGCTCTAGGTGCGCAGGCTTCAGTAGTTGTGGCACGTGGGCTCAGTAGTTGTGGCTCACGGGCTTAGTAGTTGTGGCGCACAGGCTCAGTAGTTGTGGCACACAGGCTTAGTTGCTCCGCAGCATGTGGGATCTTCCCGGACCAGGGCTCGAACCCGTGTCCCCTGAATTGGCAGGTGGATTCTTAACCACTGCACCACCAGGGAAGCCCTGTTTCTGTTCTTTATGTAAGTTCATTTGTATCATTTTTGTTTACATTGCACATATAAGCAATATCATATGATGTTTGTCTTGTTTCACTTCATATGATAATCTCTAGGTCCATCTATGTTGCTGCAAATGGCATTATTTCATTCTTTTTTATGGCTGAGTAATATTCCATTGTATATATGTATCACATCTTTATCCATTTATCTGTTGATGGACATTTAGGTTGCTTCCATATCTTGGCTATTGTAAATAGTGCTGCAGTGAACATTAGGGTGAATGTATCTTTCGAATTAGTTTTGTCCCTATATATGCCCAGGAGTGGTATTGCAGAGTCATATGGTAGTTCTATTTTTGTTTTTTTAAAGAACCTCCAGTCTCTTCAGTAAGTGGTGCTGGGAAAACTGGACAGCTACATGTAAAAGAATGAAATTAGAACACTCTCTAACACCACACACAAAAATAAACTCAAAATGGATTAAAGACCTAAATGTAAGACCGGATGCTATAAAACTCCTAGAGGAAAACACAGGCAGAGGGACTTCCCTGGTGGCACAGTGGTTAAGAATCTGCCTGCCAATGCAGGGGACACAGATTTGATCTTTCCAGGTCTGGGAAGATCCCACATGCTGTGGAGCAACTAAACCCGTGTGCCACAACTACCGAGCCTGCGCTCTAGGGCCTGTAAGGCACAACTACTGAGCCCGCGTGCCACAACTACTGAAGTCTGCACGCTCTAGGGCCTGTGTGCTGCAACTACTGAAACCCGTGTGCCTAGAGCCCATGTTCTGCAACAAGAGAAGCCAGTACGATGAGATGTCCGTGCACCACAAGGAAGAGTAGCCCCCACTTGCCACAACTAGAGAAAGCCCACGTGCAGCAACAAAAACCCAATGAAGCCAAAAAATAAAATAAAACAAAACAAAACAAAAAAAACCCCCAAAACATAGGCAGAACACTTTTTGACATAAATTGCAATATCTTTTTGGATTTGTCTCCTAGAGTAATGGAGATAAAAACAAAAAGAAACAAATGGGATCTAATTAAATCAAAGTATATGCACAGCAAAGGAAACCATAAACAAAATGAAAAAACAACCTACAGATTGGGAGAAAATATTTGCAAATTATGTGACTGACAAGGGATTAATCTCTAAAATATACAAATAGCTCATACAGCTCAATATAAAAAAAACAAATAACCCAATCAAAAAATGGGCAGAAAACCTAAATAGATATTTCTGTAAAGAAGACATACAGATAGCCAAAAGGCACATGAAAAGATGTTTGACATTGCTAATTATTAGAGAAATGCAAATCAAAACTGCGAGGTATCACCTCGCACTGGTTAGAATGGCCATCGTCCAAAAGTCTACCAACGTTAAACACTGGAGAGGGTGTGGAGAAGAATGGACCCTCCTGCACTGTTGGTGGGAATGTAAATTGGTGCAGCCACATGGAGAACAGTATGGAAGTTCCTTACATTCTCTTATTTTAAACATTTTGTATTTAGAAGATTCATGGTTGGTGGCTTTTTAAAAATAAACTTTATATATGTTTTTTAATATTCATTCATTTGGCTGTGCTTCATCTTAGTTGTGGCACATGGGATCTTCATTGTGGCATTCGGGATCTTTTTAGTTGTGGCATGTGGGATATTTAGTTCCGTCATGTGGGCTCTTAGTTGCAGCATGCGGGATCTAGTTCCCTGACCAGGGATAGAACCAGGGCCCCCTGCATTGGGAGCTCGGAGTCTTAACCACTGGACCACCAGGGAAGTCCCTAAAAATAAACTTTTTAAATTCTAAAAATTACGTGTGTTCTTTGTATAAGATTTGGAAAAGGTGAGCAATAGTGATAAAAAAAAAAGTAGCCATACGCAATTTGTCAGGGAAACTATTGTTAGCAATTTGGTATACTTTTTTTTACTCCTTCACCTCCCCCTCAGCCCCCAGATAGTATTGTGTAGTACATAAAGTTTTAGATTTTGCATAGTGTTTCCCCATTTTCACAGACTCTTTGTAAGCATTTTTAATGGATATATAACCCATCATGTGGATGCAGTATATAATCACACATTTTATAAACTTTTCTCCTTTTTGCTTTTCCAAATTTTGTTAAATAATGCACTTTTGGGAGGAAATTTTTTTCTTTATTCTAGTTGTCAGTTAAAGAATTCTAATTACAGCAGGTAAGACTACTGCTTATTTTTCATAATTTATCAGTTCACTGATTCATTTAATAAACATTTTGAGAAACAATTGTGTGCCAGGCAGAACTTAAGGACATTTGAAAAGTTTACTGTCTGGTGTAAGAGGCAGGTAAGAAGCAAGTTATTACAATACAGTGTGATGAGTGCTGTGATAGAGGAAGACATAGGCTCCTAAGGAGCTAAGAAGAGGGACTTCTGTCTTAGTTTGAGGTTGGGAGGAGGGTAAAAATTTTACTAATCTTACCAGAGGAGGAGAAACTTAAGCTGGGTCTTAGGGACTCATGATAATAAGACAGTCAAAAAGTGAGGGTGAGCAGGAAGGCATTGTAGGTGGAGGGAAGAGCACATGCAAAGGCATGGAGGTATTAGCATGTCAAGTTTAGGAAGCTTTAATATTAATATTAAAAATGGCTTTAGTATATAGTGCATGTGAGGGAGTGGCAAGAGAGAAAGCTGAGTAAGTGGGCAGATGTGATTTCATGAAGGACTTTGAATATCATCCTCAAGGCTGGGGTGCCATCATGGATGAGGCAGAATCCTTGAGAAACATGTTTATAGCTCTAACTCTTCATTTGTATATCAACAATTCTCAAATTAATAGCTCTCACCCAAACCTCACCTTTGAGCTCCAGAGCTATATATCCAACTGCCTTGTTGCCCTCTCTAGAATGTCTAGAATGTAAGCATCATGAAAGCAAGTATTTTACTCCCTTTGCCCTAAGCTATATCTGCACTACCTAGAACAGTGCCTGGCAATAATTTATCGAGTGATTAAATAAAAATGAGTGATTCCCTACTATATCTCAGAGCCATCTCAAACTCCACATAAATCCAATTCATGATCTTCTCCCTCTAACCTGCCCTTCTCCTAATGTTCCCTATTTTTTAAAATAATTTTTTAAAAAATTTTATTTAGTTTTGGCTGTGTTGGGTCTTCTTTGCTGCACACGGGCTTTCTCTAGTTGTGGTGAGCGGGGGCTATTGTTCGTTGCAGTGTGCAGGCTTCTCATTGCCATGGCTTCTCTTGTTGTGGAGCACAAGCTCTAGGTGCGTGGGCTTTAGTAGTTGTGGAACATGGGCTCAGTAGTTGTGGCTTCTGGGCTCTAGAGTGCAGGCTCAGTAGTTGTGGCACATGGGCTTAGTTGCTCCGCGGCATGTGGGATCTCCCTGGACCAGGGATTGAACTGTGTCCCCGGCTTTGGCAGGCGGATTCTTAACCACTGAGCCACCAGGGAAGTCCCCCTAATTTAATGTTCCCTATTTAAGTGATTGGCACCAACTATTTAATTTCACAAGCCAGAAACCTGGGTGTATCTTTGACATATTCCTCTTTCTCACCTTTCACATCCATTTTCTCACCGAGACCTAATGATTTCTTGACGTTTCTTCATATGTCCATTTCTCTCCATCTCCACTGCTCTAGTCCAAGCTACCATCTCTCTCCTCATTCTGTACAATACTAGTAAACTTTCACCCTTTACTCTTGTCCCTTTTCAATCTGTTCTCTGTGTTGGAGTCAAAAAAACCAAACAAACCCACAAAATCTGATTCTGATATTCCTGTTTGGAACCAGTTGCTCTTTGGATAAAGAACAAAACCCTTAACATGGTCTACAAGGCCCTGTGTGCTCTGGCCACTGTCTAACCCAATAGCCACATCTCATGCCACTTTTTTGGATTCTGTTCTTAGTTGCATTGGCTTTTTAAATTCTTCCAGTGAACCATGCTTTCATCTGTCACAGTTATAATGTATAATTAGTAGCTTCTAATACATATTATAAAATGGAATGCCTATTGTCAGAGAAACAAATGTATCAATACCTTTGAGTTGATATTTATAACCCTGAAAGGGTGATGTTCTGTGTAGCATTCTTTTCTTGAAAAGAAAACTGTTTGTGAATTATTTCAAATAAGCTCAAACATTTTCAGTTATAATTTGTTCGTCTTTCAGATTACATATCACGTATCTCAG
Source organism: Tursiops truncatus (assembly GCF_011762595.2). Taxonomy (NCBI): domain Eukaryota; kingdom Metazoa; phylum Chordata; class Mammalia; order Artiodactyla; family Delphinidae; genus Tursiops; species Tursiops truncatus. Next base: position 130,452,287 of record NC_047034.1, on the reverse strand, counting down.
TTTTCCCTCAAGTAAGTTAAATACTTATAAGCTACATTTATTCTTATTTTAAAGTAAGAAAACATTGTCTTGTAAATTTAAGCCATTTGATTTTTTAAAAAGTGCTGCAGTAAGAAGCAAGGATGTATTGGAAATATAGGAAATGCCTTAATTAAAAAAAAAACTAGGCTTTATATGAAAGTAGTGACTTAATCAATATAAGTGGAAGCCTCCATTCTGAAGATAATTGCCACTTCTTATATGATTTCAAATCACACTCTCTGATTACAAATGAAACAAGTCTTGAATAGTCTCATCAAAACTGACTTGTGTTACTAAGTTATTGTTCTTAATTGTGAGTGTCTGGGGGAGTTTATTGTTTGGTTTTGTGTGATAATTTTTATTGTTGTATATAAAATATAAAATATAAAATATTTTGTAATTAAAATATTTATAGAGTATATTGTATTCTATTCTGTAAAATGAAAAATTGGTTTGCTCATTTCCAATTCAAGTTGTATTTAATCACTTAAGTAACTTTAGCAGATAGTGCACCATATAATACGTACTCATTACTTATTTTTCTTTAACTTCTTTTCTTTATGTCAGAACAAAAGTCTAAACTTACAGAAGAATGCAATCAAGTGATGGCTTTTTCTTTAGAATCTGAATATGGAGGCCACAGGAACAGATGAAGTTGACAAACTGAAAACTAAATTTATATCTGCTTGGAACAACATGAAATATAGTAAGTATCAAGATTTGAAAATTGTATAAATCCAAAGAAATATTTGAAGACATGTATTATCTCCTGTATTAAGTCACTGACAATTGTTGAGATTCTCTTTGAATGAAATATTTCTGTAAGGAATGTAGATAAGAATACTACCTGAAGAAAGAGCCAAATACCATCATAAACATTACTTAGAAACTCAGGCATATCATATGGTCCTTTAAAAAAGAAAATTCCAAAGAAGATAGAATTTATTCAGGTGATGATAATACCTCAGGTTTTCAGACTCAGCATCAGGCAACCTCATGTATGAACCAGGAAGCAAGCAAAATAGACCTCTGAACGCACAAAGCAGACCATTTAAAGTTCACATGCTGATGCGTATGACTTTCTTCTAGGAACACACTCAGATCCTTATTTCTATAACTTAGTTACTCTTGATTTGCATACAAATCCAATAAGGATCATATGGTGGTTTTGAAGCCCACTTAAGACTAGAAACAAATTGGAGATGAAAAATCCTTCAAAGATGGAGAAATACTCAGCAGAACCAGTTTCAACCGGAAGAAGTTCATATCCATAAGATAGGAATGATAAAATTTAGTAAAACCCCTTAACAGTGTAAATTCAAGTAAAACACAATTGGCTGTTGGTTCCTGGTTCATTGGAAGTCATGGCCAGCTAGCTATTTAGGCAGTTAAAACTTGATAATAACTTGACATTGTATTTTGAAGATTATAGACATTAATTTTTTGAAAAATTGAGATTTAAATCATATACTACTAAAATTTACCTTTTTAAAGTGTATGATTCAGTGGTTTTTAGTACACTCACAGGAATGTACAACCATCATCACTATCTAATTCCAGAACATTTTCATCACCCCCAAAGGCTACCTTGTACCCATTAGCAACTACTCCCTATTCCTCCCCACCTCTCTCCAATCCCTGGCATCCACCAGTCTACTTTTTGCCTCTCTGGATTTGCCTATTCTGGACATTTCATATAAATGGTATCATATAACTTGTGGCCTTTTGTTTTTGACTCCTTTCACTTGACATAACGTTTTGAAAGTTAATTCATGTTGTAGCCTGTATATATCAGTACTTCATTCTCTTATACGGCTGAATAATATTTCATTGTATGGATATATCACATTTTCTTTACCCACTCATTAGTTGATAGATGTTTGGGTGGTTTCCACTTTTTGGCTATATGAATAATGCTGCTGTTAATATTGTATACAAGTTTTTGTGTAAACATATGTTTTCAGTTCTCTTGAGTATATACCTAGGAGTAGAATTGCTGGATCATATGTTTACCCTAAGTTTAACTTTTTAAGGAACTACTAAACTGTTTTCCAAACTGTTTGCACCATTATACATTCCTACCAGAAATGTTTGAGGGTTTGAATTTCTCCACATCGTCAGCAATACTTGTTAATATCTATCTTTTTAATTAGACCCATTCTAGGGAGTGTGAAGTATCTCACTGTGAGTTTGATTTGCATTTCCCTGATGAACATATGAAGTTAATCTTCTTTTTATGTATTTATTAGTAATTTGTATATATTCTTTCAAGAAATGTCCATTCAAATCTTTTGCATGTTTTAAAATTGGGTTGTCTTTTTATTATCGAGTTGTAAGAGTTCTTTATATATTCTAGATAAAAATCCCTCAGCAGATACATGATTTGCAAATATTTTCTCCCATTCTTGGATTGTCTTTTCACTTTCTTCATAGTGTCCATTGAAGCATAAAACTTTTACTTTTTGATGAGGTCCAGTTTACCTATTTTTTTTCCCTTTGTTGCTTGTGCTTTTGATGTTGTATTTACGAAACTGTTGCTTAAATCAAGGTCATGAAGATTTGCACCTATTCTTTAAAGAGTTTTTATCTTTTTAGCTCTTATATTTAGGTCTTTGATCCATTTCAGGTTAATTTTTGCATATGATGTGAGGTAGAGGTTCCACGTTATTCTTTGTATGTGGCTATCTGGTCTCAGCACCATTTGTTTAAAAGAATATTCTTTTTCCATTGACTGGTCTTGCCACAGTTATCTGAAATCAGTTGACCATAGATGTAAGGATTGATTTCTGGACTCTCAATTCTATTCCATTAATCTGTATGTTTGTTCTTATGCTAGTAGAACATTCTCTTATTACTTTAGCTGTTTGTAAAATTTGAAATTGGAAAGTATGATTCCTCCAACTTTGTTCTTCTTTTCCAAGATTGTTTGACTGTTCTGGATTCCATGCATTTTCCATATGAATTTTTGATCCTCTTATCAATTTCTGCGAGAAATCCAGCTGGGATTTTTATATAGATTTTAGTGAAATCTGTAGATCAATTTTTAGAGTATTGGCATATTAACAGAGTATTGCCATATTAAGTCTTCCAATCCATGGACATGGGATGTCTTTCCATTTATTTAGGTCTTTAATTTCTTTCAATGATGTTTTGTAGTTTTCTGTGTGCAAGTCTTGGCACTTCTTTTGTTAAAGTTATTCCTAAGTATTTTATTCTTTTCAATGCTATTTTAAAATGAATTTTCTTCATTTCATTTAGACTCTTCATTGCTAGTATATAGAAATACAATTGATTTTTGTGATTTGATCTTGTATCTTGTAAACTTGATAATCTCTTTTATTCTAATAATTTTTTTGGATTCTTTAGGATTTTCTGTGTGTAAATCATGTCATCTGCAAACAGAGGCTTATGTTCTTTTTCAACCATTTAATCTGATGGATAGGTTATGTGGTGAAGATTTCATTTATAAGGTCTGAACATTGTCATACAGGTACTCAACACATTTCAGTAGTGACCTAGGAATTGTTATTTAACCTATTATTTACATATGTGTAGCTTTCCCTATCTAGATATTTAAGTGGACATCATAAGATTATGGTAATCCCTAATCTCTGAAGAACAGATTGTTCAGGGTAGCTACATGTTCTAGATAGTTTTAAGTTATAGAGTAGTATTTTAGTTTTATTTTTATTGGTGAAAATTATTCTAAAATGTTGAATGTATTTTCATTGTTTAGAGTCTGTGTAGTATGGATGGTTTAAGAAGGATTAAAATCGATTGAGCACCCACTAGTATGTTGTAGTTTATGTACCTTCTCATTTAAATTTCATCTTTCTGAGTTAGATATCTTTCTGAGATTTAAATCTAATATGTTTCTAAGGTATTCTTTTTTTGCAAATTAGAAAACTGAGATTAGGTGACATATTCAAGGTCATATATCTAGGTAAGTCTTGAAACTTGTATTCAAACCCAGCCTCCCTTGCTCCCTATTCTTGCTGTTCTCTGAATACACTGAACATAATTTAGGAATACTTTTTATCAATGACAATATTATTATATAAAGATGGAACTAGAAATGGCATAGCACTTAACAAAACTGGACCTTACTTTCTTTTCAAAAATGTTTCATTTTTGCTTCCCCCCCCCACATTTACATGTCTTTATGAGGTATGTAAACTTGATTTCCTTTTTAAAATATTAAGAAGTAAATCATCCTTCTGGGTGTTTCTGTTCCTCCAGAAAATCATTATTATCTCTACTATTTCTATGCTCTTTGGCTTGTTTGCATCTTTTAAAGCCTGACTTGTGATTTTCAGATTGCTAACTTAATGGACTATCGGTTTTTTGGTAACATTTTGTTTATGGTAGCTAGGCTCCAAAGACGGTCCTCAGTGAATCACATCTTGTGTTGTCTCTTTTCTCATATGAATCTGGGCTGGCTTGTGTCTCATATCAACCAATAGAATGAGTTAGAAATGAAGCTATGTCAATTCTAGCCTAGCCATTAAGAGACAACTTCTGCCTGCTGTGTGCACTATAACTCATTGCTCGTGTAAAATGTAGATCGTTGTAGAGCCTCAGGCTCTGACTTGTCAGATTCACCTTTCTTTTCTTTCGGAAGGACTGGTGACTGGTAAGAGGGTATACAGGTAGAGGGTAAAGCATAGGGAGAAAGAGAGAAGTTCCTCCTTAAAGGTTTTTTGTTTGTTAGTTTTTGAGGTTGTTTTTATGAAGTTCTTAGGATTTGCTTTGGAAATACTGCCTTTTGGGGAGAGGGGATTGTTATCATTTTGGGGATTAGAATCATTCTCGTATGGTACTAAAAATACTCCTATGGTACTAATAATACTCCTATGAAACAATGTCTGTAAAGCACCTAGCTTAGTTCCTAGTGTAAAATAGATGGTAAGTAAATACTATTTTCCCATTGGAGTTCAGAGAAGAGAATGAGAGATAGGTGGGAAAAGGAAAAGATGTTTTAGAAGTGTGTGTTTGAGTCAGAAGAAGAAGATTTAAGTGGATTTAAATGGGCTGATATTGGGGAGGATATTTTTGTTATGGAATAGTATGAACCAAATAGTAAAGCCCACTTTGAGTATAGATGAGAAGTAGTGGAAAAGATGGCTGTAAAGGTAATTTGTATCATATTGTGGAAAGTCTTTAGTATCACAGAGAAGTTCATTATAAATCTGTTAGGTAATGAATCATTGAGGATGGTTTTTGAGCAGACAAGTTACCTAATCAAAGCAGAGCCACAGGGAGATTAATTTGGCAGGGATATGTGGCATATGCTAGAGTGGGGAAAAACTGATTACAGATAAGCCATTTTAGGGGAGTATTGCAGTAATCCAAAGCCTGATTACTGTATTTGACTTTCCATTCTTTCTTTTTTTTTCGGCTGTGTTGGGTCTTCATTGTGGTGCTTGGGCTTCTCACTTGCAGTGGCTTCTCTTGGTGCGGAGCACGGGCTCTAGGCTTCAGTAGTTGCAGCATGCAGGCTCAGTAGTTGTGGCACGCAAGCCCTAGAGCATGCGGGCTTCAGTAGTTGTGGCATGTGGGCTCAGTAGTTGCAGTGCGCAGGCTCCAGGGTGCGCGGGCTTCAGTAGTTGTGGCACGCGGGCTCAGTTTTGTGGCTCGCGAGCTCTGGAGCACAGGCTCAGTAGTTGTGGTGCACATGCTTAGTTGCTGCACAGCATGTGGGATCTTCCTGGACCAGGGATCAAACTTGTGTCCCCTGCATTGGCAGGCAGATTCTTAACCACTGCAGTACCGGGGAAGTCCCTCCATTCTTTATTTTTCACTACCAAACTCAGATACTTGCATGATTTTTATTATAAATACATATTTTAATTTACTTGTTCTTTATGCTTATTTGTATTATAGTACTTAAGGGAGCACTTTCATAAAAATCACTCATTTAAAATTTTGTAACAACTCTGTTAAATATAAATGTTGGCCTGCTTAAGACTAGACCTAAGTCTCTTAACTCCCAATTTCAGATTCTTTTTATTTATATGTACTTGCATTTTAGGAGCTGCTTTTAAGTCTGCCATTAGCACTCAGAAATTTCATACACTTAGGAATATTCAGGAATGTAATGGACAAGTGCTTTTCTTAGGAAATTGAGAACTATTAATGGCATCGTAAAAAACCAAAAGGATAGTTCCTTTTAGATATAGACAGTTTAGTAGGAAGAAAATTGGAAGAATTAGAGTTTGCAACTAAGAGTTGAGGATTGGGGATTGGAAGGTGGAAAATTGAGATGAAAATGTCTGAAAGCTTTATACATCACTTTCAGAAATCCTCATTTGGCTGAAATGATGGGGTAAAAACAGATTTCCCTAGGAAACTTCAGAGATCCACTTTTATCATAAGCATTAGTGTACTGTGTGATCTTTTCCCTAAATTACTTCACTGGAATATTCAAATACTTTAAACCTTTAAAATATCTAAAATGGAAGAAGATATAAGAAATTGGTAAAATTTGTTGCCTTTGGGAAAAGAGGTTGGTGTCAGGGAAACTGGAGTAGAATTTGTACCTTTTAATTTTTATACCATAAGAACATTGTGATCTGTTTGAAAATAAATTAAAACTAAAATTTTTTCTCTGCCATGTTCTTTAAGTGGGCAGAATGTGGTTAAAATACTTTGCTTTATTTGAAAGTAGCATAAGTGGCCTGTATTTTCAGTTCATTGTCAAAATACTTTTGCTACACTTGTAAAAAATGCACATCCATAATTGAGAATTGGTGATTTGAAATTAAATAAAAGAAAATGCTGCTGAACTTTTAGTCTGAAATCCTTTAATTGCAAAACTGTTTTTCTCTTTTTCTCATTTAGGTTGGGTGTTGAAAACAAAGACATATTTTAGTAGAAATTCCCCTGTATTATTGCTTGGAAAGTGTTACCATTTTAAATATGAAGGTAAGTGCTAAATTTGTAATCCATTTAAAAATCTTTGTAGAAATTCATTGTGTAATTGTTTTCATTATTTTATTTCCAGATTAACCTACTTCTGACATATTTCTTTTTGTTTTTTACTTCCAGTTATTTTTATTGTGGTAAAATACACATATCAAAATTTACCATCTTAGTCATTTTTAAGTGTACGGTTCAGTGGTATTAAATACATTCATAATGTTGTGCTACCATCATCACCATTCATCTGTAGAACTCTTCATCTTGTAACACTGAAATTCTGTACCCATTAAACAATAACTCCTCATTCCTCCCTTCCCTTCAGCCCCTGGCAACCGCCATTCTACTTTTTATGCCTATGTTTTGGAATATATCTTTTAAAAACCTGTATTTTATGTAACACATAAAATACTGCCATATGGTTTGGGTTTCTTGTGAATTCCTTGAAAATAAAGTTCATACCGTCATACACCATTTGTTATATCCCTCATAATTTTGGACTTACCATATGAGTGCTAAGTAAATATTATTTGAATCAATATCTTAATATTCTTTATCAAGTTCTCTGATGATAATTTTAAAGTATATGATAATAACTTAAAGTATCACGTTAGTTAACGTAAAAAATGGTAAGTTTTACAATTCTTAAGGATGCTCCAATTTCTGGAATTATTTACTGTATTTGATGTTTCTGAATTTTCATATATGTTCATCCTTTCTATAATTATCATATATTTTCTTTTAATAATTTATGTCCCCTATTGAGTGCCTACTATGTGTCAAGCATCATGCTAAACTCTTTGGGAAATGTCTTTAATTCTCACAACAAGCCTACAAGGTAGATTTAAGTGTCCCTATCCTATGTGTTTGAAAGCCAGAGTTTAGAGAAGTTAAATAATTTGTCCAAAATCACACAGGTATTAGATGACAGAGTTGAATTTTAAACCAAGACTATGTTTCATTTTAATACTGGCATTCTTTGTACTATATGTCTTTGCTTGGTATTTTGTATGTATGAGTGTGTGTGTTTTGTGTGTGTTTGTGTGTGTGTGTGAGAGAGAGGAGAGGGGAAGAATGTATGTGACAGTATGTGATTATCAAGGCTTGTATTCATTTTTTGGTTGATCTTTTTTGGTCACATCAGCAATTGTCTAAAGCCTAAATGGTTTGTAATAGTAACAGCTGACATTTATTGAGTATTTATAATACGCCAGACAGGATTTTTAAGTAGTTTACATGTATTAACTCATTGAGTCCTCACAGTATTCTTGAAAGATGAGTAGGAAGTTGATGGATAAAGAAGGCATGCATTTTAGGTAAATAGAATGGCATGGTGAAAGCAATAGCACTGAGATGTTAGACAGTATATATAGGAAACAGAAGTGTCCAGTGTAACCATGGTGGGAGAGAATTATGAAAAGGATCAAATTATGGAGGAGCATCTTGAATGCTGTGCTGAAGAGTTAGGTCATTTGTTTACAGGCAGAGGAGAGTATGGGCTTTGGGATGAGACATATGTGGGTTTGAATTTTGGTTCTTTTTGCTGATTAGTTGTTATTTTTGGCAAGTTATGTAATTTCCCTAAGTATTAATGATACCTATTTCGTAGGCGTTTAGTGATATGCCTCGTACATGTAAGCATTCTAAATGATATTATTATTCATGATAAAAGGAATGTGAGAAAAAGTTATTAGAATTCTTTTTAAGGATAGCATTATATATTTTTTGGAAGAAATACTTTGAGCAGTAAATGGATTCTTGGGGGTCCTCAACTCAAGAGATGAAAAGTAAATGATATAGGAGATACAAATGAGACAAATAGAAGACTGTTTTGTTTTGGACTAAGAGTCGGGATACAGGGAAAGACAAGGGTATGGGGCTCGGGAGGGAGAAAGGAGAGCGAGCCAGAAAGATGGTTGGATTCTGCATGTCCACTGAGAAGTTTCCTTGATGTGCTCTGGTCTTCAGTAAAGTCAGGTAAGTTTATGAAATGCTTGGTGTAGGAAAAGTTCTTTTGGAAAGGGGGTGGATTTGGCATCTGGAATGAAAAATGCATCTCATATCATTGTAGGAGTTAGAAGAGGGAGGGGAGGAACCAAGAGAGTTTAAGCTGTGTAGAATTAACAGAAATCTGGGGGGGGCTAGCTTGAACTTCTACATGTCACAGAATTTTTGGTTCAAGCAAATTTTCTAAGTTATCAGAGAGATAGGGGGTGGTGTACCCAGCTTCTTAACTACAATGGTTATTATTATCCTAGGTTTTTGAACAACAAAATACCAGAATTCATTTAATTATTTTCAGTGATCATGTATTGAGAACATGCTAGCTAGGACATTGATCTTGCCCAGAAGGAGCATATGATAATCATAACTAAATACATGCTTTAGAAAAATAACTGATAGCAATGTAGAAGAACCATTGGAAGTCAGTTATCAGGCAAGGTACGATGACTCTGATATAGGGCAGTGGAAATGGAGAGGATTGACTTGAGATATTTTAAGGTAGACACCATAGCATCTGACAAATGATTGGATTTGAGGTCATGAGAGAGAGAAGATAAAGAATACTTAAAGACTACTATCTTGGATTATAGGTAGTGTTAGTAACCAAATGTGATATACTAGAGGAAGCGTGGATTTTGCAGGGACATGTAGTGTTTGAAGTAGGCCGTTCAGAAGTAAACAGTCTGAATGAAGTAGGTGGTTTAGAATTGGTTGGCTAGTTATTTTCAGTTTCATTTGAGGCTAATGAATAAGGTCACATTGATGGAAAGTATAGGTGGAGAATATTCATCTTTAAGGATCTACTGATGAAGAAGAATCAGTGAATGAAATTGAGAAGGAGTAGGCAATATATAGGACAAAACCCATGATAGTATTTTATCATAGAGACTGAAGGAAAGAGATTTTCAGGAGAAAAGTTGGGACAAAGTGCCTAATGCTCAAAAGAGGTTAAGCAGGAAAAAACCTGATTAGAGGCTGTAGGATTTGTCAATGAGAAATTGCTGATGACTTTTGAGAGATCAGTTTCACTGGAGTGGTAAGGATAGAAAAGTAAAAGCAGTAAAATTAACAGCAGCTCACCTGCATTTACTGAGTGTGGCTCTTTGTTATGCATGAAAGCCAAAGTGTATTCTATTTATTTGGCTATATTGGGTCTTCATTGTGATGCACGGGGTTTCTCGAGTTGCGACGAGAAACTTCTTACACCTTTCTAGGAATTTTTTGGTATCCTCAGAGAGGGGGAGGCCCTTGTACTTAAAAGCGTACAAATTTTAGTGAGTCAAGTATAATTCTGAAAACAGGAGAAATAACACTGAATAAGATCAAATACACATTTGAAAAGAGATTTAAATATACATTTTGAAAATAAGAGGAGTCATAATAATCAAGATAAGGTAAAAGGGAATTAGAATATTTGTTCAGAAAAACAAAGGGATTATGACATGGTGGAAGTCACGTATTAAGGATTTTTTTTGTTGTTAATGAAGTTTTAAAACTTTTGAAATATATGACATAAAGGTCTATTGATTATGGGGGGCTAATTTTCTTTATTATTTCTCCTATTGTGGGTATACAAACCCATATTATGTAAAGGTTTATTAATCCTATAATTATGGTATGACTTTGGTGAATTTCTATTTCATAACACTTGTCCTAAGGTTATTGCCCTGTTTTGTCATGACTTTCTTTATAGCTTCAACAGAAATATAATATTCTGTTTATCGCATTTGAAATATTTTAATGCTAGCCTTTTCTCTCTGTGTGTCATTATGTACTCACAGCTTTTTAGATTTACTGTGCATTGGTCAATCTCCACCAGATTTTCTCTTAGGTGGTTCAGGACATGATGGGCCCAGAGACCATTAAGGAAAAACTGTATCTGTGGTTATCTCTAGTATACCAGTTCTGTCTTAGGGACCCAAAGGATTTAACATGAATAACAGAGATAAGGCTCTCTCCTTCCTAATTTTGGGGCTGAGGAGCATCTATAGACAATGATTCTAAGCTATGGACAAAAAAACCCCAAAATAGTGCGTGGAAAAAAGGGGGAAAAAAAGCTTTTTAAAAAGTAGAGAGGGTAGCGCAGAGGCTAGAAAATAATAAAAGTTTTTTCTGCACTGAAACCAGCCCAGGGTGGAGCTTTGCCTAGGGATGTTTTTATAGGACATAAAGGGCATGAAAGTAAGGTATCAAGGGGTCTTCCTTTGCGCGCTCTTGGTTCTTGTACTATCTTTACTATTTTCAGGGATCTTCGTTATTCCACATGTTGCCAAGATTATGCCCAAATGTTGTGGAAATAAGATCCCACAATTTGGAATTTTTTGAAACATGACTTTTGCCATTTAGTAAGAAAGGGTGTGCAGGATGCAATCAATTATTTATAGGTATATTACTTAATTTGGAAAATTTCCAGATCTCGTTCTGTTATTGATTTTTAATTTAATTCCATTGTGGTCAGAGAAAATATTTTTATGACTTTAATCTCTTTGAAGTTATTGAGACTTGCTTTATGGTCTAAATATGGTATAACTTGGTAAATGTTCTTTGTGTGCTTGAGAAGAATATGTATTGTTACTGGAATGTTCTATAAGGGCAGTTAGGTCAAGTTGGTTGAGTTCAAGTCTTCTCTATTCTTGCTCTGTCCTACTTGTTCTACCAATTTTTATGAGAGGGATATTGACATCTCTGACTATAATTGTGGATTTGTTTATTTCTCCTTGCAATTCTATCAGTTTTTGCTTCTTCAATTTTGAAGCTTTGTTATTGGGTACATTAACATTTAGAGTTGTTATGGTCAGTTAATGAACTGACCCCTTTATAATTATAAAACCCTTCTTTATTCCTGGTGATATTTTTTTGGTCTGAAATCTACTTTGTCTGATATTAAGCTTTCTTTTGCTTAGGGTTATATGGTATATCTTTTTATGTTCTTTTACACTTAATCTATTTTCTTTATATTTAAAGTTTGTTTCCTGTAGGAAGTAAATTGCTGGGTCTTGCTTTTTTATACAATCTGATAATCTCTGCCTTTTAATTAAGTTGTTTAGACTACAGGCAAACCTCGGAGATAGTGTGGGTTTGGTTTCAGACCACTGCAATAAAGCAAATATTTCAATAAAGTAAGTTGCACAAATTTTTTGGTTTCCCAGTACATATCAAAGTTATGTTTATATTGTATTATAGTCTATTAAGTATACAATAGCATTATGTCTAAAAAAATAATATATGTACCTTAATTAAAAAATACTTTATGGCTAAAAAATGCTAATCATCATCTGACAACACAGGGTTACCACAAACCTTCAATTTGTAAAAAACGCAGTATTTGCAAAGCACAATAAAGTGAAGAACAAAAACAAGGTATGCCTGTATTCACATTTTATATGATTATTGATATAGTTAGGTTTGTCTGTTATCTCACTATTTGGTTTCTATTTGTTAAATCTGCTCTTTGTTCCCTTTTCCTCTTTTTCTACCTTCTTTCAGATTGAATATTTTTTGATTTCTATTTTATCTCTTTGTTGGCTGATTAGCTGTAACTTTTTATTGTGTTATTTTACTGGGTTACTTTAAGGTTTTAGGGTATATCTTTAACTTATCACAGTCTACCTTCAATGATATTATACCAGCTCACATATAGTATAAGAACCTTAGAGTAGTGTACTTCACTTCCCTCCTCCTGGTCTTTATGCTACTGGTGTCATACATTTTATTTATTTGTATCTTATACATGCCATAATACATTGTTATTATTTTTGTTTAAACAGTCAATGTCAATTACTTAAGTCAATTACTTAAAGAGATTTAAGTAATAAGAAAAATAATATACTTGCTCATATAGTTATCATTTTTGGTGTTCTTCATTCCTTTGTGTGAATCCATATTTCCATCTGCTAAAATCCATTATTTTCCTGCTTGAAAGACTTATTTTAACATTTCTTATAGTGCAAGGTGTGCTGGTGATATACTCCTTCAGCTTCTGTGTCTCTGAAAAAGGGTTTTGCTTTCATTTTTGAAAGATATTTTTGCTGGGTATAGAATTTTGGGTTGATTATTTTTTTTCTTTCAGTAGCTTTAAAGATGTTGCCCTGCTATCTTTTTGTTTATTTTGTTTCCAGGGAGAAATCTGAGGTCATCCTTATCTTTCTGTGTACATAATGTGGCTTTTTTTTCTTGACTACTTTTAAGATTTTTTTTTTTATCACTAGTTTGGAACAATTTGATTATGATGTGAAGTATAGTTTTCTTCATGTTTCTTGTGCTTGGGTTTTGTTGAATTTCTTGAATCTGTTGTTTCATAGTTTTCACCAATTTTGAATTTTTTCAGCCATTTTGTCTTCAGATATTTTTTCTGTCTTCCCCTCTCTTCCCTCTCCTTCTGGGTCTCCAATTGAACATATATTAGCATGAATGAAATTGTGCCACATCTCACGGATGTGCTTTTATTTTTTAAAAAAATTCTTTTTCCTCTCTGAGTTTTAATTTGGATAGTTCCTATTGCTGTGTCTTCAAGTTCACTAATCTTTTGATCTTTTCCTCAGCAATGTCTAATCTGCCATAAATCCTAGTCAGTATATTTTTCATCCTGGACATTGTAGTTTATATATCTGAAAGTACCATTAAAAAAAAACTTCCTTACTTATCTTCCTTCCTTACTTAATCTTCTACTTATCTTTTTGAACATATGTAATATTGTAATACCTGTTTCAATGTACTTGTTTGCTAATTCTAGCATTTGTGTTAGTTTGGGTTCACTTTTGTTTGGTTGAGTATTCTCATTTTGGCTTGTGTTTTCCTGCCTATTTGCATGCTTGATTGATTGCCAGACGTTGTGTTATTTACCTTGTTGGGAGCTGGATATTTTTTTATTCTGAGTATTGCATTGTGTGAATATGCCACACTTCATCCATTTTACTCTTGGTGGGCATTTGGATAGTTTTCAATTTTTGGCAATCGTTAAGAGCCCTGCTTGAATATTCTAGTACATGTGCTTTGGTGAATGAACATGTGTATGGATTTTCATTCAGTATGTATACCTGGGAATGTAATTGCTGGGTAATAGGGTATTCATATGTTCAGCCTCACTATATACTACCAAATAGTTTTATAAAACAGTTGTGCCAATTTGTATTTCTACCAGGTGTGTATGCAAATTCTGCTTGCTCTCAGCTCACCAGTACTTGGTATTTTTCCATGTTTATTAGAGCCACATTTTATTTTAATTTGCGTTTGTCTAACTTAGGAAATTGAGCATATTTTCATAAATATTTTTCCATTTAAATATGTCTTCTATTAGATTATCTCTCTAGGTTTCCTTAATATATTCTGGATATGAATCCTTTTTTGGATATGTCTATAGGAAATGTTGTCTCCTACTCCGTTACTTTTTCACTCAGTTTGTCTTTTGAAGAGCATAGTTCTTAATTTTAATATAGTCTGGTTAACTTTTTTATCTTCTTAAATGGTTAGTACTTTTTGTGTTCTGCTTAGTAAATCTTTGCTCACTTTAGGACAAGATAGTCTCTCTAGTGTTTTGAAGCTATCATTTCTATGTTTTTTCTCATTTCTATGTTTTTTCTCTCTGGTTGCTTCTAAGATCAGCTCTTTGTCTTTCATGTGGATTTCACTTTATTCTACTCAGAATCATATATTTCTTAAAATCTGAAGAAATTTCAGCCACTTTTAATTATAGTTTTTCTCCATTCTTCTTGTTCTCTCCTTTTGCATCTCTGATAAGTCTTTCTGTTAGATTTTTTTCATGTCTCTGAAATTCTTTTTTTTTTTTTTTTTTTTTTTGCGGTACGCGGGCCTCTCACCGTTGCAGCCTCTCCCGCCACGGAGCAACAGGCTCCGGACGCGCAGGCCCAGCGGCCATGGCTCACGGGCCCAGCCGCTCTGCGGCATGTGGGATCCTCCCAGACCGGGGCACGAACCTGCGTCCCCTGCATCGGCAGGCGGACCCGCAACCACTGTGCCACCAGGGAAGCCCTGAAATTCTTGTTTTTTATATTTTCTGTTATTTTTTCTCTCTGTGCTGTGTTCTGAGTAACTTCTTTAGTTTTTCTGGTTCCTTGATTATCTTCTGAGGTTTGTATAATTTTCTGTTTAACCTATACCAAATTTCTATTTTCATTTATTATATTTTTCATTTCTAGTAGTTTTATTTGGTTTTCCTTTACATGTGCCTGGTCAATTTTAATTGTTTTCTTTTATTTGTCCACCTTTCAGTACCTTCTACTTTTTAAACATATGCATACTTATTTTATCCCATACCTGATAATTACAATAGTTACACTCTTTCAGAATTTATTTCTGCAGTTTGTTGTACTTTTGATTATTTCTCATATTAGCTTGTTTAATTGTGATTTTTTAAAAAAATTATTTATTTATTTTTGGCTGCATTGGGTCTTTGTTGCTGTGCGTGGGTTTCTCTAGTTGCGGTATAATTGTGATTTTTGATTGCGATAAGCACCCTTGACTGAGCCCTCAATATTGCTAGCAGGTCTCTTCTATTTCCTTTATCAGCTTTCTTTCTCATTCTTTGTAGTGATTCTTTCAGGCATTCTCACTCTTCATAAACGTCTGCTCAGAAGTCTTTTCCATCATAGAAAACAAAAGCAAAGCAAAACAAATATTTATTGTGTATCTACTATGGACTGAACTCTGTGTTAGGCGCTGAACATTCAGAGGTCTAGAAGATAAACATATTTCTTCTCCTCTAGAATACTTGAAATCTGGAGGGGGAGCAGATGTAGATAAAAAGCATTCTAGATATAATTAGTTAATACTGTGAAAAGGAAAGTCAGTCAAAAAGTGGAATAGCAGGAGTAGTATTATAGTGGAAAGTCAACAAGACAACAAAGTTCATTTAGTATGAACAGTTTCACAATAATATTTAGAGTAAATATTAAGAGGAGACTAGATCTTAAAAGAATAAAGAATTAATCACTTTGTCAAGATAGGAGATTAGAACTATGTGTTTGGCAAGCCTCAGGATGAGCTGTGAGAGTTATGTGTTATTATATCCAATTTCAAACAAATTTAAATGTCTCCAAAGTGGAAATTTTGGACTTACTTGTAGTGCCATATTCAGTTTTAAGATATTTTTATTTTTATTTGGAATTAAATTCAAACTCTAACCTTCAGAGAAATTCATTGATAATAGAGGCTTGCCATGTATTCGGGTTTTTTTTCTTAACATCTTTATTAGAATATAATTGCTTTACAATGTTGTGTTAGTTTCTGCTCTATAGCAAAGGGAATCAGCTATATGTATACATATATCCCCATATCCCCTCCCTCTTGTGCCTCGCTCCCACCTTCCCTATCCCACCCCTCTAGGTGGTCACAAAGTACCAAGCTGATCTCCCTGTGCTATGCAGCTGCTTCCCACTATCTGTTTTACATTTGGTAGTGTATATGTGTCAATGCCACTCTCTCACTTCATCCCGGCTTACCCTCTTCATCCGCCATGTCCTCAAGTCCATTCTCTTAGTCTGCATCTTTATTCCTGTCCTGCCCCTAGGTTCATCCGAACCATTTCTTTAGATTCCATACATATGTGTTAGCATATGGTATTTGTTTTTTTCTTTCTGACTTACTTCACTCTGTATGACACACTTTAGGTCCATCCACCTCACTACAAATAACTCAATTTTGTTTCTTCTTATGGCTGAGTAATATTCCACTGTATATATGTACCACGTCTTTTTTTTTTTTTTTTTTTTGCGGTACTTGGGCCTCTCACTGTTGTGGCCTCTCCCGTTGCGGAGCACAGGCTCCAGACGCATAGGCCCAGCGGCCATGGCCCACAGGCCCAGCCGCTCCGCAGCATGCAGGATCCTACTGGACTGGGGCATGAACCCATGTCCCCTGCATCAGCAGGCAGACTCTCAACCACTGCGCCACCAGGGAAGCCCTTTTTTATAATTAAAAAAATTTTTTTTTTCACATCTTTATTGGATTATAATTGCTTTACATTGTTGTGTTAGTTTCTGCTGTATAACGAAGTGAATCAGCTATACATATACATATATCCCCATATCTCCTCCCTCTTGCGTCTGCCTCCCACCCTCCCTATCCCGCCCCTCTAGGCGGTCACAAAACACCAAGCTGATCTCCTTGTGCTATGTGGTTTCTTCCCACTAGGTATCTGTTTTACATTTGGTAGTATATATAAGTCCATGCCACTCTCTCACGTCATCCCAGCTTACCTTTCCCCCTCCCCGTGTCCTCAAGTCCATTTTCAACGTCTGCGTCTTTATTCCTGTCTGCCCCAGGTTCTTCATAACCTTTTTTTTTTTTTTTTAGATTCCATATATATGTGTTAGCATATGGTATTTGTTTTTCTCTTTCTGACTAACTTCACTCTGTATGACACACTCTAGGTCCATCCACCTCACTACAAAAAACTCAATTTAGTTTCCTTTTATGGCTGAGTAATATTCCATTGTATCTATGTGCCACATCTCCTTTATCCATTCATCTGTTGATGGACACTTAGGTTGCTTCCATGTCCTGGCTATTGTAAATAGAGCTGCAGTGAACACTGTGGTACATGACTCTTTTTGAGTTATGGTTTTCTCAGGGTATATTCCCAGTAGTGGGATTGCTGGGTCAAAGGGAAGTTCTATTTTAGTTTTTTAAGGAAACTCCATACTGTTCTCCATAGTGGCTGTATCAATTTACATTCCCACCAACAGTTTAGGAGGGTTCCCTTTTCTCCACACCCTCTCCAGCATTTATTGTTTGTAGATTTTTTTGATGATGGGCATTCTGACTGGTGTGAGGTGATACCACATAGTGGTTTTGATTTGCATTTCTCTAATGATTAGTGATGTTGAGCATCCTTTCATGTGTCTGTTGGCAATCTGTATATCTTCTTTGGAGAAATGTCTGTTTAGGTCTTCTGCCCATTTTTGGATTGGGTTGTTTGTTTTTTTGATATTGAGCTGTATGAACTGCTTGTAAATTTTGGAGATTAATCCTTTGTCTTTTGCTTCATTTGCAAATATTTTCTCCCATTCTGAGGGTGGTCTTTTCGTCTTGTTTATGGTTTCCTTTGCTGTGCAAAAGCTTTTAAGTTTCATTAGGTCCCATTTGTTTATTATTGTTTTTACTTACATTTCTCTAGGAGGTGGATCAAAAAGGATCTTGCTGTGATTTATGTCATAGAGTGTTCTGCCTATGTTTTCCTCTAAGAGCTTGATAGTGTCTGGCCTTACATTTAGGTCTTTGAGCCATTTTGAGTTTATTTTTGTGTATGGTGTTAGGGAGTGTTCTAATTTAATTATTTTACATGTAGCTGTCCAGTTTTCCCAGCACCACTTATTGAAGAGGCTGTCTTTTCTCCATTGTATACTTTTGCCTCCTTTATCAAAGATAAGGTGACCATATGTGCGTGTGTCTATCTATGGGCTTTCTATCCTGTTCCATTGATCTATATATCTGTTTTTGTGCCAGTACCATATTAACTTGATTACTGTAGCTTTGTAGTATAGTCTGAAGTCCTGGAGTCTGATTCCTCCAGCTCCATTTTTCTTTCTCAAGATTGCTTTGGCTATTCGGAGTCTTTGTGTTTCCGTACAAATTGTAAAACTTTTTGTTCTAGTTCTGTGAAAAATGCCATTGGCAGTTTGATAGGGATTGCACTGAATCTGTAGATTGCTTTGGGTAGTATAGGCTTTTTCACAATGTTGACTCTTCCAATCCCAGAACAAGGTATATCTCTCCATCTGTTTGTATCATCTTTAATTTCTTTCATCAGTGTCTTATAGTTTTCTGCATACAGGTCTTTTGTCTTCTTAGGTTTATTCCTAGGTATTTTATTCTTTTTGCTGCAATGGTAACTGGAAGTGTTTCCTTAATTTCTGTTTCAGATTTTTCATCATTACTGTATAGGAATGCAAGAGATTTCTGTGCATTAATTTTGTATCCTGCAATTTTACCAAATTCATTGATTAGCTCTAGTAGTTTTCTGATAGCATCTTTAGGGTTCTCTATGTATAGTATCATGTCATCTGCCAACAGTGACAGTTTTACTTCTTCTTTTCTGATTTGGATTCCATTTATTTCTTTTTCTTCTCTGATTGCCGTGCGTAAGACTTATAAAACTATGTTGAATAATAGCAGTGAGAATGGGCAACCCTGTCTTCTTCCTGATCTAAGAGGAAATGCTTTCAGTTTTTCACCATTGAGAACGATGTTGGCTGTGGGTTTGTCACGTATGGCCTTTATTATGTTGAGGTAGTTTCCCTCTATGCCCACTTTCTGGAGAGTTTTTATCATAAATGGGTGTTGAATTTTTTCAAAAGCTTTTTCTGTATCTATTGAGATGATCATATGGTTTTTATCCTTCAATTTGTTAATATGGTGTATCACATTGATTGATTTGCATATATTGAAGAATTCTTGCATTCCTGGGATAAACCCCACTTGATTATGGTGTATGATCCTTTTAATGTGCTGTTGGGTTCTGTTTGCTGGAATTTTGTTGAAGATTTTTGCATCTATATTCATCATTGATATTGGCCTGTAGTTTTCTTTTTTTGTGACATCTTTGTCTGGTTTTGGTATCAGGGTGATGGTGGCATTGTAGAATGAATTTGGGAGTGTTCCTCCCTCTGCTATATTTTAGAAGAGCTTGAGAGGGATAGGTGTTAGCTCTTCTTTAAGTGCTTGATAGATTTCACCTGTGAAGCCATCTGATCCTGGGCTTTTGTTTGTTGGAACATTTTTAATCACAGTTTCAATTTCAGTGCTTGTGATTGGTCTGTTTATATTTTCTATTTCTTCCTGGTTCAGTCTGGGAAGGTTGTGCTTTTCTAAGAATTTGTCCATTTCTTCCAGGTTGTCCATTTTATTGGCATGTAGTTGCTTGTAGTAATCTCTCCTGATCCTTTGTGTTTCTGCAGTGTCAATTGTTACTTCTCCTTTTTCATTTCTAATTGGATTGATTTGAGTCTTCTCACTTTTTTCTTGATGAGTCTGGCTAATGGTTTATCAATTTTGTTTATCTTCTCAAAGAACCAGGTTTTAGTTTCATTGATCTTTGCTATTTTTTCCTTCATTTGTTTTCACTTATTTCTGATCTGATCTTTATGATTCCTTTCCTTCTGCTAACTTTGGGGTTTTTTGGTTCTTCTTTCTCTAATTGCTTTAGGTGTAAGGTTAGGTTGTTTATTTGAGATGTTTCTTGTTTCTTAAGGTAGAATTGTATTGCTATAAACTTCGCTCTTAGAACTGCTTTTGCTGTATCCCATAGGTTTTGGGTCGTCGTGTTTTCATTGTCATTTGTTTCTAGGTATTTTTTGATTTTCTCTTTGATTTCTTCAGTGATCTCTTGGTTATTAAGTAGTGTATTGTTTAGCCTCCATGTGTTTGTATATTTTACAGATTTTTTTCCTGTAATTGATATCTAGTCTCAGTGTTGTGGTCGGAAAAGATACTTGATATGATTTCAATTTTCTTAAATTTACCAAGGCTTGATTTGTGACTCAAGATATGATCTATCCTGGAGAATGTTCCATGAGCACTTGAGAAGAAAGTGTATTCTGTTGTTTTTGGATGGAATGTTCTATAAATATCAATTAAGTCCATCCTGTTTAATGTATCATTTAAAGCTGTGTTCCCTTATTTATTTTCATTTTGGATGATCTGTCCATTGGTGAAAGTGGGGTGTTAAAGTCCCCTACTGTGATTGTGTTACTGTCAATTTCCTCTTTTATGGCTCTTAACAGTTGCCTTATGTACTGAGGTGCTCCTATGTTGGGTGCATAAATATTTACAATTGTTATATCTTCTTCTTGGACTGATCCCTTGATCATTATGTAGTGTCCTTCTTTGTCTCTTGTAATAGTCTTTATTTTAAAGTCTATTTTGTCTGATATGAGAATTGCTACTCCAGCTTTCTTTTGATTTCCATTTGCATAGAATATCTTTTTATGTCTCCTTACTTTCAGTCTGCATGTGTCCCTGGGTCTGAAGTGGGTCTCTTGTAGACAGCATATATATTGGTCTTGTTTTTGTATCTGTTCAGTCAGTCTGTGTCTTTTGGTTGGAACATTTAGTCCATTTACATTTAAGGTACATTTACATTTACGTTTATCGATATGTATATTCCTGTTACCATTTTCTTAATTGTTTTCAGTTTGTTTTTGTAAGTCTTTTCCTTCTCTTGTGTTTCCTGCCCAGAGAAGTTCCTTTACCGTTTGTTGTCAAGTGGTTTGGTGGTGCTGAATTCTCTTAGCTTTTGCTTGTCTGTAAAGGTTGTAATTGTCCATCGAATCTGAATGAGATCTTTGCGGGGTAGAGTAATCTTGGTTGTAGGTTTTTCCCTTTCATCACTTTAAATATGTCCTGCCACTCCCTTCTGCTTGCAGAGTTTCTGGTGAAATATCAGCTGTTAACCATATGTGGATTCCCTTGTATGCTATTTGTTGCTTTTTCCTTGCTGCTTTTAATAGTTTTTCTTTGTATTTAGTTTTTGATAGTTTGATTAATATATGTCTTGCTGTGTTTTTCCTTGTATTTATCCTGTATGGGACTCTCCGTGCTTCCTGGACTTGGTTGCCTATTTCCATTCCCATGCTAGGGAAGTTTTCAACTATAATCTCTTCAAATATTTTCTCAGACCCTTTCTTTTTGTCTTCTTCTTCTGAGAGCCCTATAATTCAAGTGTTGGTGTATTTAATGTTGTCCCAAGAGTCTCTGAGACTGTCCTCAATTCTTTTCATTTGTTTTTCTTTATTCTGCTCTGTGGCAGTTATTTCCATTATTTTATCTTCCAGGTCACTTATCTGTTCTTCTGCCTCAGGTATTCTGCTATTGATTCCTTCTAGAGAATTTATAATTTCATTTACTGTGTTGTTCATCACTGTTTGTTTGCTCTTTAGGTCTTCTAGGTCCTTGTTAAACGTTTCTTATATTTTCTCCATTCTATATCCAAGATTTTGGCTCATCTTTACTATCATTATTCTGAATTCTTTTTCAGTTAGACTGCCTGTTTCCTCTTCATTTGTTTGGTCTGGTGGGTTTTTACCTTGCTCCTTCATCTGCTGCATATTTCTGTCTTCTCATTTTGTTTAACTTACTGTGTTTGGGGTCTCCTCTTCACACTCTTTGGGTTCTTTGTTCCTTTTGTTTTTGGTGTCTGCCCCCAATGGGTGAGGTTGGTTCAGTGTGTTGTGTAAGCTTCCTGGTGGAGGGGACTGGTGCCTGGGTTCTGGTAGGTGGGCCTGGATCTTCTGGTGGGCAGGGCTGTGTCTGGTGGTGTGTTTTGGCATGTCTGTGAACTTAGTATGAGTTTAGGCAGCCCTTATGCTTATGCGTTTGGTTGTTTTTTTGTCTTACTAGTTGTTTGGCATGGGGTGTCCAGCACTGGAGTTTGCTGGCCATTGGGTAGATCTGGGTCTTAGCGTTGAGACGGAGAGCTCTCACCAGTTGATATTACGTGGGGCTGGGAGGTCTCTGGTGGTCCAGTGTTGTGGACTTGGCTCTCCCACCTTGGAGGCTCAGGCCTGACATCCGGCTGGAGCACCAAGACCCTGCCAGCCCCATGGCTTGGAAGAAAAGGAAGAAAAAAAAGGGGGGGGGAAGAAACCAGATAGAATCCCAAACCAAATGGTAAAAGCAAAACTAGACAAAATCACACAAAGTAACGCGCGCACACACACACACACACACACACACACTCATAAAAAGAAATAATAGGGGCTTCCTTGGTGGCTCAGTGGTTGGAAGTCTGCCTGCTGATGCAGGGGACAAGGGTTCGAGCCCTGGTCTGGGAGGATCCCACATGCCGCCGAGCAGCTGGGCCCATGAGCCACAATTACCGAACCTGCGCGTCTGGAGCCTGTGCTCTGCAACAAGAGAGGCTGCGATAGTGAGAGGCCCGCGCACCACGATGAAGAGTGGCCCCCACTTGCCGCAACTATAGAAAGCCCTTGCATAGAAACGAAGACCCAACACAGCTGTTAAAAAAAAAAAAGAAAAAGAAAAAAAAATAATAATTAACAAAGAACAGTCAGAACCCTAGGACAAATGGTAAAAGCAAACCTAAACAGACAAAACCACACAATGAAACATATGCACACACACTCACAAAAAGGGAAACAAGGGGGGAAAAATCAATAAATAAGAAATTTAAAAAAGAAGAGAGCAACTAAACCAATAAACGAATTAACCAATGATAACAAGCACTAAAAACTAAACTGAGAGAAACGTAAAAACCAGAAACAAATCAGACGCAGAAAGCAAACACCAAGTCTACAGTTGCTCCCAAAGTCCACTGCCTCAATTTTGAGAACATTCGTTATCTACTCAGGTATTTCACAGATGCAGGGTTCTTCTGCTTGATTGTGGGGATTTAATCTGCTGCTCCTGAGGCTGCACAGAGAAATTTCCCTTTCTCTTCTTTGTTCGCACAGCTTCTGGGGTTCAGCTGTGGTTTTGTCCCCACCTCTGTGTGTATGTCACCCTCAAGCATCTGTTCCCTGCCCAGACAAGAGGGGGTTAAAGCAGTGACTGATAAGGGGTCTCTTGCTCACTCAGGCCAGGGAGAAAGAGGGTACAATAGTCATAATTGGAATGCGGGGCGAGCCTGCGGCGGCACAGGCTGGCATGACATTGCAACAGCCTGAGGCACACCGTGTGTTCTCCCTGGGAAGTTGTCCTTGGATCTTGGGACCCTGGCAGTGGCTGGCTGCACAGGCTCCCGGTGGGGGGGGCGTGGGTAGTGACCTGTGCTTGCACACAGGATTTTTGGTGGCAGCGGCGACAGCGTTAGCATTCCGTGCCCATCTCTGGGGTCCAAGCTGATAGCCGCAGCTTGCTCCCATCTCTGGAGCTCACTTAGGTGGTACTTTGCCTTCTGTGGGCACAGAGGAAAGGAGTCGTCTCTCCTCATGCACCCCGAAACAATGGTCTCTTGTCTCTTCAGCAGGTCCAGACTTTTTCCCGGACTCCCTCCCAGCTAGCTGTGGTGCACTGGCCCCCTTCAGGCTGTCTTCTCGCAGCCAACCCCAGTCCTCTCCCTGGGATCCAACCGAAGCCCGAGCCTCAGCTCCCAGCCTCCACCTGCCCCGGTGGTTGAGCAGACAAACCTCTCGGGCTGGTGACTGCTGGTCGGCAGTGATCCTCTGTGAGGGAATCTCTCCACTTTGACCTCTGCACCCCTGTTGCTGCGCTCTCCTCCGTGGCTCTGAAGCTTCCCCCAACGTCACCCCCCCCCCACCACCGTCTCCACCAGTGAAGGGGCTTCCTAGTGTGGGGAAACCTTTCCTCCTTCACAGCTCCCTCCCAGAGGGGCAGGTCCTGTCCCTATTCTTTTGTCTCTGTGTTTTCTTTTTTCTTTTGCCCTTCCCAGGTACGTGGGGATTTTCTTGCCTTTTGGGAAGTCTGAGGTCTTCTGCCAGCGTTCAATAGGTGTTCTGTAGGAGTTGTTCCACATGTAGATGTATTTTTGATGTGTTTGTGGGGAGGAAGGTGATCTCCACATCTTACTCCTCCGCCATCTTGAACGTCTCCCTGGCATGTATTCTTTTAATTACCACTGACACTATATGCTACAACTTAGCTCCATTAAGCTGAATATTACGAAGTTTGGGTGATTGTAATTTTTTTCAGAATGAGCTTGAAAAGGGATAGGTGCAGGAAAGATGAGGAATAAAAGCATGATAAAACTGCTTTAACATCCTTTAGAAGGGCATTAGAAATTAAACTCCTTGGAATTGAGAGTTATGGGCAGATTTATCTCCCTATGCATCCACCCACCCAAACCAGCCTACATTTATTAGGATCTATTTGTGCTAGGCACTGTGCTTCATGCTGAGGTTGAAAAGATGACTAAGACTTTCTGTCTGGAAGAATCAAGAAATGTTAGTTCCTTTTGAGCACTAGTCTTTTGTAAATTATTGGGCAAATAGTGACCATAGTTTTCACATAGAAATTGCATAGGAGATAATCAATTTGGAAAAGTCTTTAAAAATGACATATGTGGGCCACAACAATTTAAAAAAGTATATACTTCAACATGAAAGGATACGAATATATTTAAGAATTTTATATTCTTACTGTTTAGCTTGTTAGTTTTGATTTTATAATTTGAGTATAAATATTCATGACAATAAATACAATGTGCACATTTTATTTGATTTTAAGAACTAGTTATGTGATTACATACATTTTTACATATTGACAAATCACGATATTTTATTTGCAAATCTCATTTTAGAGAGCACTAATATCTATATCCTGAGCCAAATGAGGCAATAAGAAAATATATTTTTATATTACGTCCTCATAAGAGAGTTGATTATATTCGGAACATAGGGTATTATTATTAACAACAGTAGTACTGATAATACCTTATATTAGTTAGCACCAGAGTATACAGAACATTTCAGCATTCATTCTCATTTGATTTTCATAACAGCCTGAATAGGCAGAATATGAGACTTATCTTCATTTTAATTGAAAAAAAAGAATTAGAAAGATTGTGCTGTGCTCCATATCGAGAGTAATGGGAATATAGTACCATTATTGACATTTCTTTGCATTTATTTAGAGTATAGTTTATATTTTTATTTTGTAGATGAAAATGAACTGTTACCTGTAAGCTCAGGATGTACAATAGAAGATCATGTGATTGCGGGAAGTGTAGAAGAATTTCGTAAAGACTTCATTTCAAGAATATGGCTTACCTACAGGGAAGAGTTTCCTCCAATAGAAGGCTCAGCTTTGACAACGGACTGTGGTTGGGGCTGTACACTAAGAACTGGCCAGATGCTGTTGGCTCAAGGACTCGTACTACACTTCCTTGGTAGAGGTAAATCAAATCTCTGGTTTTAGGGGGGTTTGTTATTGTTACTGTTTTTTAAATTTGAACTCTAGCTTGCAAACTGAATAAAATTCCCTGGTGTTAATTTCCTGAGTCCCCTATGTCTTCTAAAGTTGTAACTAATCTACCATGTAACATCTTTGTTGGACTGGGCCATTTCAAACATACAGGTTAAACATAAGTAGTATTATGTTTCAAACATACAGGTTAAACATAAGTATTATTCATGACTGCCACTATGAATTAATTAAGTTCAAATTTTAGTAGTCTTTGGATTTTTTGTTGCTGTTATCATTTAGTTCTTTTTGATTGAACTCTAGATTATCTCCAGTTCAGTAAATTCTGGGCAGGTCAACAGCAGTGACTTTGAGCAGAAAATTATTGAGCAGTTAATGTTTTTACATTATTTAAATCTTAAGAAATTTTACAGTTTTATGCTTTAAAATTATTTTTATCTTTATAAGTGTGATTATAATCAGTTAAATTGATTAGGGCATTTTCTTAATAAGGTCATCATGCTTAGACTTTTAGACTCTCAGAAATGTCATTGATACTAACTTACATATATCTATGTTTTCCAATGTGCCACCTTTCTTACCAGTTCTGTTAGTTCATTTTTATATAATGTGTACATTTGTAGGAGGATTTTAGTTTACCATTTTAGGCTATCATATCTGGTTATTACTGTCGTTATATTTTTTTAAGTGTCAGACAATTTTCTGCAATGCATGGCAAATATTTAATAACCTTTCTGTAGGGATTATTGATGAGATCATTTGGAGAGAATGTTTATTCAAGAGCAGTGTGGATATTGCAAGGAAAAGGAATTTTTCAGCTTTTTCTGGGATGATTTATTTATAGTCTCATGCAATCATGGATAAGAATTGGAATACTTTTCACACTTCTGACTAGGTCTCTGAATCTGTGACTCATTTTGTTAGCTTGAAATTATATGAATGTTTGGGGACTGTTGTGTTATTGAAAACAGTGAGGTAGTGATATAATTGATTTGTGGGGGGGATCTTTGATCTCTAATGACTTCATTTATTAACTTCATTTACTAGAGAATTGATGTTACTCCCTAAATAATAAAGTTATTTTGAAAGACTGTATGAGAAAAAAAGCACCTTGTAAAGAAATATTAAACTTCCAGGTCAAACTTCTATTTTAACGTATAACCAAAACAAAATCCACTTTCTGAAGTTAAACTCTCATAAATACTATGATTGTTAGTTGAATATGTTTATTGTGCCTTTGGGTAGTCAAGACTGGATGTCTGGTGAGCAGTACTGGTAATGGAATACAAAAGTCTTTATTCCACCTTAACACTGTCAAAAAAAAGAAAAGAAGGGGGCTTCCCTGGTGGCACAGTGGTTGAGAGTCTGCCTGCCGATGCAGGGGACATGGGTTCGTGCCCCGGTCCGGGAAGATCCCACATGCCGCGGAGCAGCTAGGCCCGTGAGCCGTGGCCGCTGAGCCTTCGCGTCCGGAGCCTGTGCTCTGCAACGGGAGAGGCCACAACAGTGAGAGGCCCACGTACCGCAAAAAAAAAAAAAAAGAAAAGAAAGAAAAACATATTCCAGAATTGTCCATTTGTACCTAAGTTTACTATTTTTTCTCTTTCATTACGGTAATTTTTTCCTGATTATATGTAATATATCCCCATTCAAAAAATTTTAGAAACTACAGAAAAGTCCGGAGAATAATATTTCAACTCAAAAGTAAACATCATTGGTATATTGGCATGTTTCCTCTGCTTGTACGTTTATTATTTTTTTTACACAACTTTATTTAGATATAATCAACATACCATAATTTCACTCATTTAAAGTGAACAACAATTCAGTGGTTTTTAGTTTATTTACAGAGTTCTACAATTATCCCCATAATCTAATTTTAGGATTTTCATCTTCCCCCAAAGAAACCTCATACCCATTAGCAGTCATTCCCAATAGCAACCATTAATCTACTTTCTATCACTATAAATTTGCCTATTTCTGACTTTGCTATTTTAGTTTAGTAACCCATAGGACTTTAAATGCTACATGCTTATTTTAGTAGAATTGTTAACGTCTAACTATTTAAAAGATCTGAACACCTTGCTTTGGAACTGCTATAGCTTGGACCTGGCCTGATGCTTTGAACATTGAAAATTCAGACTCTGAATCATGGACTTCCAACACTGTAAAAAAATTTACTGCATCATTCGAAGCATCGCTTTCAGCGGAAAGAGAACTCAAAACCCCAACAATTTCTCTGAAGGAAACAATCGGGAGATATTCTGATGATCGTGAAATGCAAAATGAAATTTATCACAGGAAAATCATCTCTTGGTTTGGTGATTCCCCCTTGGCTCTCTTTGGTTTACATCAACTAATAGAATATGGAAAGAAGTCTGGGAAAAAAGCTGGAGATTGGTATGGACCAGCTGTGGTTGCTCACATTTTAAGGTAAAATTGTTTTAAAATCTTTCATCTTGTGACAGAGGTCCTCAGGCTCAGAGATAGTGATTTTTGCAGTGTATATATATTATTGGAACTTTTAAAGTCTAACTGTATGAGAATATTCATAAAGTAGCTTTCATTTACTGTTAGGGAAAAAACAAGACATATTGTGTCTCTAGTTACATTTATCTACTGACAAATTTTTCTTCTTTTGCTCATAGGTATAGATATCCAAGGTCTCTTTCTAACCAGGTTTTCATTACACTACCTTATTGAAATGTTCTAAAAACTAACAACTCTTTCAACCTTGGAACATGCATAATAACATTATAGTTTTTTTTTTTAATAGTGTAATCTGGGGCTGTAATGTACTGATAGTGTAATGAAATGTCAAGAGCTAAAATTGATGTTTTCAGCATTTCTTTTCACACATCAAATTCTTGTGAATTGTAAATGTATGGGACTATTAATATTATAATTATATCATAGTAAAATAAAGTGTCTGTGACATTCAGAGTAGTTAGAAAAAAGTCGAAAGTCAGATTTCACTATACCTCAGCTTTTTATGTGCCAATTATTTGGATGCTACTTAAGTTTTTTAAAAAGTTGTCATATTTATTGTGTCCCACTATTATTATTAACTGAATCATTAATATTGTCATCCAAGTACAGCATGTTATAGTAAATTTAGTCTATTTAGAATAATATACAAAATCCAAATTAGTACAAATGTTTTTTTTGCTTATTAACAGGCTTTTATATTTTATAGGTCAGATGCTTATAGTTGAAAAAGTAGTTGCCTAATATTATTAAATGGATTGTTAATAATGTCAAGTCCAGCTTGGTATGACATACATAAAAACATAATCATAAAAGCATGGTTTCTACTCTTCAAGATGTTATGTTCTGTATCCCAGGGATCAGAACACTTTTTCTGTAAAAGGCCTAATGGTAAATAGTTTAGGCTTTGCAGGCTATATAAGGGCTCTATTGCTCATTTTGCTCTTTTTTTCTTTTTTTGTTTTACAGTCGTTGAAAACTGTAAAAACCATTCTTAGCTTGCAGGCTGTACAAAAACAGGCCACAGGTCATGCTTGGACTATGGGCCATAGTGTCCCCATCCCTCTTTTATATTAGCACATACAAACATGCATAATAAGGCATGTTAAGTT
The DNA here is from genome assembly GCF_011762595.2 of Tursiops truncatus. Classification (NCBI taxonomy): domain Eukaryota; kingdom Metazoa; phylum Chordata; class Mammalia; order Artiodactyla; family Delphinidae; genus Tursiops; species Tursiops truncatus. The sequence continues at coordinate 130,422,891 of NC_047034.1, read as the reverse complement.
AAAAAATTATAAAGATACAGTTAAATAAAAGTATTTTTCCATAATTTGTGTAATTTCCTTTTACATATATTGTTGTGATTTTTTTTCACTTCATGTGCACCATTGAGAATATTATACCCACTTGGAAATATTTTTCAATTTGCAGTTTTACTTATGGAATTCTAAGACTTGAAAGTGGGAAATTCATTTGTTCAGGTCATGTAGGTTTTTGAATGAAGGAAAAAAGTCATGCTATTGTTTAAAGAAAAGAAAAAATCTTTCATAACTGTACCAGAGGACAATCATACTTTGCTAGTCAGTAATGTAAGTTAATATGAAGTAAACCTTGAAGCATATTGTAATACCACTGGGTAGAAAACATTTAATATAGCCAGGTGAGTTTGAGAGAAATTCTTTTTTGGGGGGCAGGGTGGGGTTCACACCTTTATACCCAAGAATTTTAAAATATGTTTTTTAAACTTATGTTTTAATGTTTTTTGAGTAATTTAGTGTAATATTCTACTTTGAAAAAATTGACTTGATTTTTGATATCATTCAGATGATAGTTTTGAAAGCAGACACTATAGGGTAAATAGGAAAGTCAAGAAAATGATGGCTTTCTTTTCCCTTAAATTAAATCGTTTGTTATTAACTGGAAATGTTAGTTAGGATTTTAAAGGATAATGCTTGTTATTTTCTTAGAAAAGCAGTTGAAGAAGCAAGACACCCAGATTTACAAGGAATAACTATTTATGTTGCGCAAGACTGTACAGGTGAGGAATGTATTATATAATTCTACTTTTTATCCATTTATTTGGTCAGACCTTTTTAAAAATTTAGGTATAATTGATATATAACATTATATTAGTTTCAGATGTATAACATAATGATTCAATATTTGTATATATTGTGAATGATCACCATAATTAGTCTAGTTAGCATCCGTCACCATACATAGTTAGAAAATTTTTTTTCTTGTGATGAGAACTTTCAGATATACAATACAGTATTATTAACTATAGTGCCCATCCCCATGCTGTACGTTATATCCTTATGACTTATTTATCTTATAGCTGGCAGTTTTCACGCCCTTCACCCATTGTGTCCCCCCATCCCACTTCTGCCAGTCATCAGTCTGTTCTGTGTATCTGTGAGGTTGGTGTTTTGTTTATTCATTTTGTTCTGCTTTTTAGAGTCCACATATAAGTGAGATCATACAGTATGTGTCTTTCTCTGTCTGACTTATTTCACTTAGCATAACGCCCTCAGTGTCTATCCATGTTGTCACAGATGGCAAGATTTCATTCTTTTTTATGGTTAAATAATATTCCACTGTATATACGTACCACATTTTCTTTATCCATTATCCATTGATGGGCACTTAGGTTGTTTCCATATTTTGGCTATTATAAATAATGCTGCAGTGATTAAAGGGGTGCATTTATCTTTTTGAGATAGTGGTTTCATTTTCTTCAGATAGATACCCAGAAGTTGAATTGCTGGATCACATTGTAGTTCTATTTTTAATTTTTTGAGGAACCACTGTACTGTTTTCCTTAGTGGTTGCACCAACTTACATTCTCAACAACAGTGCACAAGGGTTCCCTTTGCTCCATATCTTCAACAACATTTGTTGTTTCTTGTCTTTTTGATAGTAACCATTCTAACAGGTGTGAGATGATAGCTCGTGGTTTGATTTGCATTTCTCTGATGATTAGTGATGTTGAGCACCTTTTCATGTACCTGTTGGCCATTTGTATGGCTTCTTTGGAAAAATGTCTCTTCAGATCTTCTGCCCATTTTTTTAATTGGATTATTTGTTTTTTTGATGTTGAATTATGTGAGATCTTTGTATAGTTTGGATATTAACCCCTTATCAGATATATGATTGCAAATATTTTCTTCTATTTGGTAAGTTACCTTTCTATTTTGTTGATGGTTTCCTTTGCTGTACAGAAGCTTTTTAGTTTGATGTATTCTCATTTGTTTATTTTTGCTTATGTTGCCTTGTGGTGTCAAATTGAAAAAATTATCACCAAGACCAATGTCAAGGAGCTTTCTGCCTGTTTTCTTCTAGGAGTTTGTGGTTTCAGTTCAGGTCTTGTGTTCAAATCTTTGATGATCGATTTTGATTTAATTATTGTGTATGGTATAAGATAGTGGTCCAATTTTATTCTTTTGCATGCGGCTGTCCAGTTTTCCCAATACCATTTATAATTAGATTTTTCATAAGTATTTAGCTTATAGCTTATCCCAATTATACTGTAAATGATGAAAGTAGAGACCATGTTTTACACATTTTTGTTCCTACATTGCACCCTGTATAGGCACTGATTAAATATTTCTTGATTGAATATATACTATGAATTATTAGTTGCAATATTAAAATAAGTTCTTAAGGTAATTTTCAATATTTAAAATGACTACTTAAAAAAGATAGGTGGGAAAATTTAACATAGGTATATACTTGGGGTGCATGTCTGCCATGTCTCATCTCATTGGGGATGTGTTTCAAGGAAGGAAAATTCTCTGTTTGATTTGTTTCTCACTAGTCCTTCAGTAAATCATCTGATCATGATGCAGCTATTGTCCAGAATGTTGCTTTGTTTTATTGTTATGGGTATTCTGTTTAATGACCAGTATCTATAGTAATTTTGAAACTCTATTGGGGATAAAATAGTGACCTTAATTTCCTAATAAAATAAAAGTGCCTTCAAAGTAAACCACCTCATGTTGTTTATTTTTTACTGAAATACTGTTAAGAGGATAAAATATGTTAATGTTTGGGGAAAGTTAAATATACTTCAGTTATGTTTAATATAAGGGTATTTACAAAATGCTTGAGATTACCCTGGTGACTGACTAGTGTTTATAGTGTGGATATAATCGTTACCAAATACACGTGCATTTTGTTCGGCCTTTTGTTAAGGTTAATTGGATTTTTAAGAAAGACTGATAAGCCATGATTATAGCCATATGAACATGAAAGTTTTAAGTTTTCAGATGAGTGTGTGAATTTTGCAGGTACTGTATTTGTTTATCAGGTAGGAAATCTTACAAGTAAAATGTACTGTGTTAAGAGTTCTAATTAAGCCAGAGGATGTGCTTAAACAAGTAATCATTAAATAATTTATGAATTTGCCTTTTGTGCTTTTATTGATATCAATCAGCCTTGGTCTTATGCGTTACGTATTGTTAGTTAATTAAAGAACACAAAGCTACTCAATATCTAAGTGGTTTGTGTAATTTGAAGTAGATCTTAAAATTTTGAACACTGACGTTTAAAATTCTAAAGGGAGAGTTTATATTACTGTAGTGCATTTTGATAGATTGTGAGGTTAGGAACTAGGTGAAGCCAGAGTCTATTAATAATTCCCCTCCACACATCTTCATTAGTGTTTTTAAAAACAAACACCATCTTCATTAGTGTTTTTAAAAGCTTCACTTTCTATTCATTTTCTCTTCCTCTCATTCTGTATTCTCTTCCTTTGTGATTGCATATTTTTCCATGCCTTTAAGTAGTTAAGACTGTGCTCTATATATTAGGACTTCTAAAACTGCATTTCTAGTGCTACTTGTGTTAATATGAGGTAACTCGTATTTTCTGCTGTCCTTCAAATATTTCCATCTGGATGTTCTACAAACACTTCAAATTCAGCGTGTTTAAGATTAAACCTGTCATTCCCCTCTACACCACTCCTTTCTTGCTTTCTATATTCTCTTCACTAATAGTATCATGTCCACATGCGTGTGTACTTATTCTTGACTCTTTTTTCGTTGCTTATATCTAGTTAGTCAATCAAAGCTTAACAAATTATACTTAAAAAGATGCATCTGAAATCTGTTCTCTCTTCTTCACTCTCATTGATTTAGATCAGACCCTTATCTCGAACTTGGACTTTAACTTGATTTCCCTTTCTTTTCTTTTTCTCATTCATCTGATCAAAAGAAATTGATCGTGTCCCTTAATTTAAAACCAATGACCGTCTGTTAACTCTAGTCTCAAGTTATTGTAGCATGTAAAGCACATGAAGTTCTTCACCATTTGTCTTGACCTACATTTCCAGCATCACCTCTCAACACTGTCTTCCATGCTGATACACCAAAGAACCATCAACCTGCAAGCCATTCCTTGGGCATACTATCATTATCTTTTTTCCATGTCTTTGCTGATATTATTGCCTCTGCTTAGAATGCCCCTTATTGTTAAAATGCCTTTTGTTAACTCTTACTCATTCTTTATGAACACGCTCGAAGGTACACCTTTGGTGAAGCCTTTACCAACTTCCATCAGGTAGAATTAGTTTATTATTCTGTGTTCTGTAACATTTTGGAAATACCTCTATTAAATATTGTGCTTTTAATTCACTTTTAATATCACCTTGTGCTTATCTGTATCTCCTTGGTAGATCAATGATTATTAAGGTAGCAGGGGTAGGGGAAAGGTACCAGAACCATTTGGTTGGCAATCACTGCTGTAGTGAGCCTGTGTTATGGAATTGGATTATTTCATAGCCCTTACATATGTTGAAAGTGGAGGAAAAATACCAAAACAATTGAGCCAGACACTGTGAAGTAAGGATCTTATTTGCTTTTATATTTCTCTGGCATAGAAAACTTCAATAAATAGTTGGCCGTCAATCACTGTGTGTTGAATTAGACTGAAGGATAAGAAGCATTTGATAAGGAAGAACTTGTTGTATATGCTAGTGGAAATACTATTGCTAGTGGAAAGTGGAAGATAGGGATGGTCATGTGTGCACTGCCTCAGAAAAGTGAGAGAATTTAAAGGTTTATAATTAGAAGGCTTTACTGAGTAGTTTAGCAAAAATAAGATGACAGAATTGAAACATGGAAAGAACTGTTTTTCCATTTTTGTGGCTTCGGTTTAGACTGACTATGGGGGATAGGGAAGCAGGTGAACAGGAGACTATGACAGCTCATAATCTCAATTTGGAATTTAGGGAAGAACTGAGACAGCAGTGGCAGAATTTGCTAATCAGCTAACTGTGGAAGAGTAAAAGAGTTTGCTGACAGGGAGTATGGGTGTAAAGTAAGTTTTGAATAAAACTATGTTTTTTGTTGAACAAAACAAAATAAAGTTTTGTCTGTATTTGCTTCTACCAACTCCACCCATTTTCTCTTGAACTATCCACTTAGGCTCTCATACCCATCACTCTACCAAAACTACTCTTGTCAATAATTTAATCTCACTAAATCCAGTTGTCACTTCTCAGTCTTTTCCTCACAATCTGTCAGCAGCATTTGACACTGTTGACTTCTCCCCCACTCCTTGTAATGTTTTGTTTACTTAGTTTCCAGAACGCTGCTCTTCAGGTTTTCCTTTTACCATGTGTCTGCTCCTTCACGGTCTCCTGTATGGATTCTTCCTTATCCCCCTATCTCTAAAGTACTTGGTGTGTTGTACTACGTCTTTAGATCTCAACTTTTTTTTCTGTGTATACAGATTTGGATTTACCCAGTCTCATAGCTTTACAGTACCGTCTGGGTCCTGTCAGTTCCCAAATTTATAGCTCCATCCCAGACCTGTCCCCAAATGCAGGCTTTTATGTCCTTACCTGCCTACTTATCCTCCCTGCTTGCATGTCTAATAGATATCTCAAACTTGGCATGTCTGAAACTGAATTCCCACTCCTCCTTTCTATATTTTCCCTTCCTACAGTCTTCTATGTCTTTGTAAATGGCAGCCCGCCTACTCTGTTTGCTTATATGAAAACCACTCAAATCATCTATGACTCCTTTTTTCCTCTCACATCTTACATTTAATGTATTAAGGAGTTCTTCATTTTCAACTGATCAGTTTTCACCACCTGCACATGATCATCCCATGACCGTTCCATATCTTGACAATACTGCCTTTGTTCAAGCCACCATCATCTCTTGCTGGGTTCCTGCAGTGGCTTTCTAACTTCTCTATGCTTCAGCCCTTGCCCTCTGCAGTCTGTTAACACAGGAACCAGACTGGTAAAGTATAAATCAGAGCAGGACATTCCTTTCCTAAAAAACTCTTCAGCGGCTTCCCATCTCACTCAAAGTAAAGACTGAATTCTTTATTAATGGCTTTTAAGATTTCCCACAATCTGTCTTCGTTCTCTCCCCATCTGTAACTTCATCTCCTAACCTCATTTTCTACTATTGTACTCCTTGCTCACTTCCCTGCAGAGGCACTGCTCTCTTGTTCCTGGAACAAGCTGGCAATGCTTCTGCTTTAAGACATTTGCACTTGCTGATCTTTCTATGTGGAATCTCTTCCCCCCAGGTATCTGCATTTCTTGGTTTCTTTCATTCTTTGAGTCTTGACTTCCCTACCACCTCATTTTAAATTGCACCCCTTCTCTACATTTCTTATCCATCTTTTTCTCCCTTGTTTTTCTTGAAAGCACCTATCATCATCTGACATATATTATGTTTTACTTATTTACTGTCTACTTTCCTGTTAGATGGTATGCCTTGTGAGGGCAGGGGTTTTTCTCCATTTTGCTCACTGCTGAGGACCCAGTGCCATATAGTAGTTATTTGATAAATATCTATTGAATGCATAAATGAGGTAGGTATTTTTTAACTCATTGAGACCTTGTTAGTGATGTCAGATCATATGACTGGCCATTGTGGGGGGGAAATTAGGGTACAAATGTTTCTGAAAATCATTTTTATAAAATTTAATACATATTAATTGTGTTTTTCTCAGTTTACAGTTCTGATGTAATTGATAAACAGTGCACTTCCATGGCCTCTGATAATACAGATGACAAAGCTGTTATTATTCTAGTTCCTGTTAGACTTGGTGGAGAAAGAACCAATGCCGACTATTTAGATTTTGTAAAGGTATGAAATAAGAGCTAAAATTTTTTGAAGGCAATGCTGGCTGATATGAAAAATAGAGAAGGTTTGCAATCTTTTTTCTATGAAATGGGTAGTGATGATTTTATAGTTGTAGATTGTAAAGTTTGACATTAGAGATCTTAAATTTCAGTATTACAAGATCAGATGTGATTTGAAGAGTAAGGTGTTCTATGACAAAATAAAAAGGCTTTTAATCTTTGCAGCTAATCAGGGGGATACAGTGCAGCAATAATCATAGTCTGAAATATGTCTACAGTTCCCATCATCCTTATTTGTGATTTTTAAAAGTATGTACCTTTGTTTATTCATAAAACCCACATTAAACTATATCTAGGTAGTTATTGAAACAAAATGAGTTTTTTTTTTATTGCTGCTGCATTATCTCTTAGTTTGTTTCCTGTGCTTCTATAAGGTCCATCAGTAGATAGAATACTTATTTATATAGAACGAAATGATGAAGATAGTATGGGGAGCTTCCAACTTTGTTTTCTTCATATTAACCAGTTAAAAATCTGTTCTATTTCAGAACACATAATTCTTTTCTCCAAAAGAACCTGTCTAATTAGGTTATCTTGTCACAAAACTTTAACTTTTGAAATACTTAGTTTCTAGTTGAGAGTATAGTATTTATATTATTTTCATAGTTTTAATAAGATCAAGACCAGAGATAGAATTCCTCTTTGAATGGAGTGTTATGGCATATAGTAATCTTGAAATAAAGTTTAGGTTTGTTCACCACATGAAGCCTTAACCCCATATTGTGGTCCCTATGTATATAGGTAGAACATGTATCCTCACTCTAGGTTGTACCAATTCTAAAAACTTAGAGCAGTTATTTTCAATATGTGATATATGGAAGTCTTCTAGCTGGTATATTGGCTTTTCCTAATCGTTACTAAACTGTTGCAGGCGTACTTGTTACTGATAATACCAGTACTATAACCAATAACATATACATACCCTAGATAAAAGTGGGGTTTTGATTTCTAACATGTGGACTCTAGTAGAATTATTGGTGGAATGTGAGAAGATATGAACCATTTCATCTAGTGGATCCACGGAGGGTTTCGAGACTTCACGCATGTTGTCATGTCTCTGTTGGTTGTAACCAAATCTGAAATGAATTCCCCTGCCTTCTCTACTACCATGAGAAGATCAGAAATTGAGGCAGTCTCGGAACTGACTCTTTTGCCAAACCCCCACTCCTGGTGAAATGGACTGCAGATAGCTTTGAGGCATGCTTCATCTGGCTGAGAGCTTGGCTGTTTGGTGGTATTGATAAAAGTTATCAGATGAGTGATTCATTGGAGTCTACATTGTAGTGAAACAAACCATGGTTAGCTGTTAAAGTGATCCTTAGTACCTAGCATATAGGAGCTGCTCAGCAAATATTTGTTAACTCTCATATTTGTATAACACTTTTAATACAGATTTATCTCATTTTACCCTCATACTAGCTAGAAACTGGATTGTCTTTATAAAACAGAAATGACAGAAGTTAAGTGATATGTTCAAATTCGGATAACAAACTGGTGACAGAGACCAGAACTTATGTTGTTTTTCATATTTTCCTCTAAAATATGGACTCTCTGAAATGTAACATTTCTTTGAGCTTCTACTTATTTAATTTATGCTACAGTCCCCTTTTAGAGTAGTGACTACTAATACATTTAAAATTTTCAACTCTCAGGTAAAAATGGCTGAAATGGCTGAGTGAAGTAGTGTTATGTTGTGCTTGGTCAGGGCGTGGTTGGGTCAGAAGCCAAAAGGAGAGCATGTAAAGAGTCATTCAGTTAGCAGTGAAAAAATAGTGTGTCTAATAGCCCTAAAAGAAAAGTAATCTTTCTCTTCCATTTCTGCTCCCTTTTCTTCTCCTCCTTCTCCACCTCCTCCTGTACCTCCATCACTGCCCCGCCCACTGCCCCCCACTACACTTCTTCCTCCTCCTCCTTTGTCAGCAGCTGTATTTTTTCCTGCCAAACCATTGTGCATTATACTCTCTAAAATTCACCATTCAATTCTAGTTTTAAAATGTATTGATTGAGGTAATTCCACAGTATTTCAGAGATGGTTACCATCTCCTGCTGCATTCTGTGAGGAGAAAGAAATTTGGTGTGGTGCTTTATCAGCTCTTACCACAGGAAGTTTACTTATTTATTTATTTTTAAAAGGACCTGGAATGAGGAAAATCCAATATGTTCTCTTTCTTCAGCAAGACAAATTAGGACTTTCCTTTTTGACTGATTACTTCAGTCTTATTTATTGCTTCATGGATACAGCTCAATCAATTCTCACCACTAGGTAACTGTGAAAAAGCTTTTTTAGGAACTGAAAAGTGCTTCAGGTTTCCAAAGATACAGCTTCTTATATTTAATGGCATTTTAGCTCCTAATCTACTTATAAGTGTTTATTGCTAAATCTGCTCTAATCTGTTGAAAAGGAAATATAGGTGTCAAGAACCAAAGTCTTTCTTCCATTACCTGAAATCATTCTTTTTCTGAAGAGAGTCTGTGATGATTCTTGCTATACATATATGTATTTTTTCTTTTTTTTCTTGGCTATGAGGGACTTAGAACTTTCACTTCCTCATGGGTCCCTGTATCAGAAACATTGTATTTCAGCTGATCAGGTTGCCTCAGATTAAAGTAAGGTACTCTCTAATTGAGTTAAGGATTTTTATTTAGGGGGAAAGCAATAGAATAATAGAACTGTTAATAGAATGATAATAACAATAGAATAATAATAACTATTATTATCAAGTTTTCTGGTATAATTTCATCTTAATTTATTTTTTAGTTAGCTCTAAAATTTTAACTTTATATGCCTTCTCTGTTTCTGTAATTTCTTCAGTGCAGTTCTCCTTTCCAAAAAAACCTCTATGATATTTTCACGACTGAAAATGTACAAAATTTACAGCCATTAAATATTATAATATAGATCTATATTTATTGATAGGAAAAGATGTTTATGAGATAATGAATGACAAAAGTTAAAATAGCATATGTTGTATGGTGCCATATATATAACATTGTATTTATAAATCTATATGTGAATATATGTAATATAGACAGATGTCAAGAAGGTATTCTCCTAAACGTTAATAATGCTGAGTGTTGGGGCTTTGGGAAATTTCTGTGTGTGTTTTTTCAATAACCACCACATACAATTTTTAAGAAAATAATTAAGTTTAAACAAAACTGTGGTTTGTTTACTTGTTAAAGGAAAAAAACATTTGTTCATACAGTCTTTATTTTTGTATCTTCTAGATTTTGAAACATCCTCTCATTTAAGAGAAGGAAAGTTTAATATTTTGGGGTTTTATAACATACACTTTATAATTACTAGTGTTTTCTAACATAATATATGCTAAAATTAATGTTGAAACTATTGATAGGATATTGATTGATTCCACTGGACATTTTTTTTTTTTTGCGGTACGTGGGCCTCTCCCGCTGCGGAGCACAGGCTCCGGACGCACAGGCCCAGCGGCCACGGCCCATGGGCCCAGCCGCTACGCGGCACGCGGGATCCTCCCAGACCAGGGCACGAACCCGCACCCCCTGCATCGGCAGGCAGACCCCCAACCACTGAGCCACCAGGGAAGCCCTGGACATGTTTTTAATTAACTCCACTCCATGGACATGTTTTTTAAAAAAGTATGGAATTACTTGGCCAAGCTTAAATAGAGTTCTGCTTAGAATAGATGCTGAGGGAAATATTAAACAATTTATTGAGGTATCACTGATATTTTATGATTAGTAAAATAAACTGAGTTTAAATACAGTAATAATTATTATTTTCCTTGGATCAAATTGTTTTCATTAGTCTTTATATTTATTCCAAATGAAGTAGCGTAAAAATTTTGTCATGAATGCCATTGATTAAAAATGGTTTTTAGTTTGTGATTCTAAGACTCAGGTTTCAGTGAAAACAGTAACAATGTCCAATAATTATTTCTAGCATTTCAAAAAGCCTGATGAAAATACTACATTGATCACAGCAAGGCTGCACCAGCTAACTGAAAGGCCAAATGTTTTTACTTTGGCAGGCATTTTTATTGCCTTTCCATGGTTAATGTTGTTTATCTCTATAACTGGCACATAATAATTGTTTAATGTTGTTGAATGGTTTAAAGAAAATGGAAGATAGTTTGGTGGACAAAAGGATTTCAGAACATGGGGGAAATGTAATAAAAATAAAACTGGTGGTGAAAAATTTGGGAACTACTGCTACTATTAGTAATACAAATTTGGTTGCTTTGAATAATTATCATTTGTCTCTTGACTCTAAATCTGAATTAATTTATTTTGGCAGGGTATTTTAAGCCTTGAATATTGTGTGGGTATTGTTGGTGGCAAACCTAAACAGTCATATTACTTTGCTGGATTTCAAGGTTAGTGATTTAGTAAAATATATTTCTTCTCTGTTTTCTTTTAAAAGTTGGAAAGTTAATATAGGATCATCTAGAAACAGGATGATTAACGGAGCAAAATGAGTACCTTATAAATTCATCAGTCCTACCATAGCCGTTCATTTGTCATTTGGTCCACAACATAATTGAATTCTGTAAAATGTATATTTAATTTCTGTTATTGCATAAACAAGGCATAATTTATTGGTTTTACTAAACTTTAGAAGACATTGCTGCCACATTCTGGCAGTTGCTATTTATATATTTACCTTTTACCAGTTTTAGTGGTGCTAGTTGATGATAAAATGACAAGCAATATGTTCTTCCTGTCAGGATAATGTAGTGCAATACATTTTTCATATGCAAACTGTAGAATATAATTGTGTGTTTGTGAAAGTAATTTTATCACCAAAAATTAAATGACAGTCTCATCACTTTATAAAAATTCTGCTTATACAAGCATATTTGATTATGCAAAAGTTAATCTGTCCTGTGCAAACCTATGTTTCAGTCAATGAATATCAGTCTGGCAAGCTGTTACTCCCAGATTTTTTTCAGCTATTCTACATAGAAATTGGATTGTAAGCAGTGTAATAATAAGGTGTTTTTTGAATTACTTGTCTTCTGTTTTGTCCTTGTAGATGACAGTTTGATTTACATGGATCCTCATTACTGCCAATCTTTTGTAGATGTCAGCATAAAGGATTTCCCTCTTGAGGTACTGTGGATAAAGAGCTGGTACTGTTTTCTTACCATATGAAGCAAATTCTAATTATTTAGAGATGTGCTAGGCAGCTACGCTTTTATGGTATCACAGTTACAAGTTAATGATAAATATTTTACTAATTTATAAAACCATAATACATACAACGGTCAAAGGTTAAATAATTCGTTGCTGAATTTTAATTTACAATACACTTTCTTCTTCATTTATCTTTGTCTCTAACTTGTTAGATACCCTAGCCCTACCAAAATAAATGATCAAGCCTCCAAGTAATTTTGTACATATACAGCTGAATAGTACTGAAGAATTTAAAATGTTAGGTATGTTTAAAAAAAAAGGGAGAAAAAAAGAAAAATAAAGAAGATGATGGAGTTGGGTTAGAGTGACAAAGTGATTGAAGGAGCCTGCAAAATTATTTTGCTTTAATTATAGTAATTAAGTCTTAGCCTCTAGTTAAGTTTTCACGAGTTTTAATTGGGTTTCTAATATTTGTTTTAGCTTTGATTTCTTAGTCTTCTTTTCCTTTATGTTAATCATTTTCTGATCCAGCATTTAAAAAAATTTTTTTTATTGCATTATAGTTGGTTTACAATGTTGTGTTAGTTTCAGGTATACAGCAAAGTGAATCAATTATACATGTACAGCATTTTTTTTTTTTTTTTTTTTTTCGGTACACGGGCCTGTCACTGTTGTGGTCTCTGCCGTTGCAGAGCACAGGCTCCGGACGTGCAGGCTCAGCGGCCATGGCTCACGGGCCCAGCTGCTCCGCGGCATGTGGGATCTTCCTGGACCGGGGCACAAACCCGTGTCCCCTGCATCGGCAGGCGTACTCTCAACCACTGTGCCACCAGGGAAGCCCCATGTGCAGCATTTTAATTCAGAAAATTTTGAGAGTGCATAAGTGAGACATGTTATTATTCCATGGTTTTGGTTCTTGTTTTCCCAGGTGATGCTTTTACAGGCTTTTAAAATAATCACTTGAGTGGCATGGATCACTAATTCTCAAGGGCTTGACAAGATGGAAATGTGGTTTAGTACTTTGTTTTAGTAATAGCTTGCTAGCTAATATTAATACCTAATAAGTATTTAGGGGGTAGATTATGAAAATGGATAAACCACAAGATTAAAAACTGGTTTTAAAAGATACATTATAAAACAGCCTAGCATTTTTTGTAGACTGTTACCTCAACTAAAGTACAAGCATCTTGAGGCCAGAATCAGCTTTGCTTTCTACTTCCTTCCTTCATAATATTTTGCATGTAAGCTTTAATAAATATTTCTAGTTGGCTGATTGATACTGTGGGAGGAGGCACATAGAATTGTGCTACGTGAACCACACTGTAATTCTTTTGCTGCTGCGTTGTGGTCTTGTGGCACTGATTCCTATGTCTAAGTTACATTTCCAGTGTGTCTGTGTCAAACTGACTCCTTAAAAAAGTAAATACTTGAGATTCAGATGGAAACTAGTTCGCAGTATTCTAGGATTGTCTAAAATTGGCAAATTAAAAGATTATTAGTGTTGGTTATTTTGACCAGTAGAAAGAGACTATTCTTCCGATATTTTGAGAGACTCTACAAAGATGCCAGGTCAGTGAATATCCTGGTTATGTCTACACAGTCAATATTAGGAAGGTCGCAGCTCATTATTGGGAGACTGTTGCAACACTTCAGCACTTCAGTAAAAGCTTGAAGTGGGGTGAAAGTGAGAATGGAAAAGAAGAATTGATTTTAAGAGACTTTGTAAAGTAAAATTTGGTGAAATTAGGTAACTTCTTGAATGCACAGAAGCATTTATTTCTTATATATTGGGACACCAAGAAAGTGGGTTTAAGATGAGCTTTAGCAGAGGGTCTGTTGAACTGTGGGTACACATTGTTAGTGGTTAGGACAGGGCAGAGTTTCAGTTGTTGGGATGAGAGGACTAGTGGATATACATTTTCTTATACATATTTATGAAGTGTGTGTGTGTATACATGCATGTATGTGTGTGTATATATTTAATAAGTTAAGATTTCTTAAACCAGAGACTATTGCTTCATGCTATTTATGATATACTTTCAGAATGACTGATTCTATCTCTTTACAAATACTGAATCTATTCTATTATTAAGGTAATATTGTATTACCTTAATATTAATATTCTATTAATAAGGTAAGAAAAACCTTATTATAGATATGTTAGTCTCTTCTGATTCCTGGGCCCCCAATTCCAAGTTTCACGTTTTAGGAGGTTTATACAGTTGTGACTATTTTAACATATCCTAGTAAGTTCAGAGAATAGTGGCATTAAAGCTATTAGAATGATGTGATGTGATTATGTAGATAGATGAGTGAATTCATCGGTGAAAGATGTGTGCTTTATGAATTACACATGTGAACTGCAGTTCGTAGGAGGTGCTTTTTAGTAAGGATGTATTCTCTGATTAGTTATCTTAGGAAGCTTTATCTGAATCACCAGAATAACACAGCTACACCTAAAAGTATTTGTTTCAGTATTATTTGTATGTTTAGGTAATAGAATCCACTATTCCATATAATAAGCCTAGAACAGGCCTAGCATTTAGTAGATGCCTAATATCTAACTGTTTGTTTAGGCAGTGAATAAACAGTGTGTTGAAAAATGAAATAAATGGGAATTGACTCACTCTGGCCAGTTTTTTCAGAAACATATTTTATTGTCACAGAAGTGTATCTAGTGATACTTGCTAAAATGTGTTTGTGAAGTAGAAGCTGCTACTCTTAGCAGTCATCAGAATTTTAAAAATTAAAAAAGAAATCTAAGTGCATAGCTCAGATAATTATCACAAAGTGAACATAACTATGTAATGCCACTTGGGAAAATATTTTAAAGTCTAACTTGTTTTACAGTAAACAGAAATGATTCTGAATTATAAATTAATGTTGGTTTGTTTCAGAATTTTCTTGGGTGAACAAAAGATTATAATTTAAATGGTATAAAATGCCTCTCTGTAATATGAGTCCTAGTACTCATGTAGGAATACCCAAAAACAATTTCACTTTTCAGTCATCAGAGATATATATCTGTGTTTTGGTGAATAATTTCAAAGTTCTTTGTAGGTATCAAAACAACTATGATTAACTAGTGTTTGTCATTATTATCTCTGATGATTGAGGCAGTACAGTGAAATAGCACTAAGCCTATTCCGGTTTAGTCTGTGGTTCTTACATGAAAACTTGAATCAATGCTTTAATATAATTTAGGGCACCCATGTAGACAGGTTAAAAAAATACTTTGTTGGACCGTACAAACTTTTGGCTCTTCTTTCTTATCCCCAAGTAGCAAAAACTAAATAAACATTCCTTATTATTGGCTTTGGAAGGAGTTGGGCAAATGACTATTGTTAGATACCTTGTATGTAGAATAATTTTATTGTTAACTATGACCTGGAACTGTCTGAGCCTTAAACAATAATACTCCTGTATATTGTTAACTAACAAGTTTACCTAGCTCTTCTATGCCTTTCCAGATCTGTTTTTAATATCTCTTTATAAATAAAACAGGTAAAACAATGTTAGAAAAAGTCCAACTAAGACAATACTTGTGTTGATTAGAACACTGGACGTTCCAGTTTAGCTAGGTTGGATTCCACTGTAAAGTAAGTGTTAGCTAAGCATTTCATAGAAGTCATAGTTTTGAAAACACATTTGTTTGGTCTATGCTTACTAGCATGATGTTGGATTTGAATCTAGTATGTGACTGAACTATCTGTAAGGGAAAAAAAAGCAGCTTGGAATGTATTCGTTTTGCATATCCTCTGATGATAATATGGGATATTAATTGGATAACTAGGATGTATGTAAAGGGAGAGAAAAGAGTGATTTTGACTGATTCACCATGAACATAAATATGAAAGCCTATATTTTTCTGTGTTTTAATAGATAGTTTCAAGTTGAAATCCCTTAGTTTCAGGCATTAAATGTAGGGAAATTTTAAGTTTATGGGTTCATATCCAGCCTAGATTATTTCTTGAGCTTCTTCTTTAATTCAAAAATATAAAATATGCAATGAAGAATTTCCCATACCTGTCTCCCATCTGCCCAGTTTTTTTCCTCTCCTTAAACTTGTTAATTTTTTATATCTTTATGCAAATATAAGCAAATATGAATATATATATATATTTTTTTTTTATGGCCCTCCTTTTTTTTTTTTTTTGCGGTACACGGGCCTCTCACTGTTGTGGCCTCTCCCGTGGCGGAGCACAGGCTCCGGACGCGCAGGCTCAGCGGCCATGGCTCACGGGCCCAGCTGCTCTGCGGCATGTGGGATCTTCCCGGACCAGGGCACGAACCCACGTCCCCTGCATCGGCAGGCGGACTCGCAACCACTGTGCCACCAGGGAAGCCCTGGCCCTCCTTTTCAACATAAACTTTTTTTTATACATACAAAAAAAGATTTGGTAGCATCAATAATTTTTAAGCACAAGTGTCTGAGCATTCACGCAGTTCAAAAAAAAAATCTTTTGAACAAAGTACCAGAGTGTAGTGGTGAAGAAAAAAAAAATTGGAATGATTAGCTTTATGTTCTGCCCTTTTCCTCCTTTTGCATTCTCTAAAGATACCAGACTCTACTAGTAGCCACAGCCTATTGACAAGAGTAGAGAGTCTAGAGCAGTCTCCTTACCTCATTTAAATCTTTAGCACTGTGACCACTTGAGAAAAGTGAACTAAGGGACAGGAGGACTGGTAAGGAGAAGGGCAAGGACCATAACAGAACAGTTTTCACCTGTATCCTGTGTGGGACTGAACAAGAACTTGAGGTAAAGCTCAGTAGAAGAGTGGGTTGGGAGAATGTGTAATTATGTGCTAATTGTGTCAATTGCTAAAACTCTCATGTTGATCTCTTTTTATATCATTATGGAACATTTTCATGAACCCGCGTATTTGTTTACAAAGTCTTCGTATTCTTATTCAAAGGTTTATAAACATTTAAAAAATCTCTAACCAAACAGACTTAATTACACTTTCTTAGAAATAGCTAACTTGATTCTAAACCTTGTACTAGCTTATTCATGTCTTTTTCAGAGACACATTTTTTCTTCCCTTCTGCAAATGTTAGAAATGCACACCACTTTGACACACTTCCTTTCTTTTGCAGAATGGCGCTAATGTTGCATAAGGTGGAGATCTGGTGAATTGAATATACACAATGTTGGCGCTTACGTTTTACAGCTTTGGAGATTGGGAGGGATCATCTTCAGAGCAGAGACTAAAACACCATTTGAAAGCATGTTTGTAGTTTGGAGGAAAGCTAGATAGCAAATTTTAAATTAAGTAATATTTTTGTATACTTAAGTCCATCAAATAAAACTAAATTAATCCTAAAGAACTTTTAAAATTACAGACATTCCACTGCCCTTCTCCCAAAAAGATGTCATTTCGAAAAATGGATCCTAGCTGTACAATAGGATTTTACTGTCGAAATGTTCAGGACTTCAAACGAGCTTCTGAAGAAATCACTAAGGTACTTTTATTTTAAATATTATAATAATATTTGTAAATGACCTAATTTTTATTAGAGGTAGCCTATCAGAAGATAAAAATATATAGATTATGATTCGTTTATAAAATTTCCCCTTGAATGTTAATATTATTAAGAATATTTTGAACCAGGAAATACAACTATTTGGGGATTCCTAGCTTTTGAGGATGATGAAATCACTTAGTGACCAATTGAAAGTATTGATTGCTCCACTAGGTGGCACTGTTGAAATAAAAATCTCTGCAAACTAGCTATGTGCAAGCAATTAGGTTATATTTTATTTGAAGAGGATTTTAAAAGGGCAATACCTTAGGGGGTAGAAAAAAATTAATGAAGTATTTGATCAAGCCAAATTGTGCATTATTTCTTGTTAGTCCAAGTGTTTTGATTTTTGTAAAGAGAAATGGTGTTTTTGGATTTCTCAGACTGTTTTATCAAATGAGCTGTATTGTTACCTTCCAATAAACTTGTTTAATCTGATCTATTCTACTTATAGGATCTTGGAAATAGGTTTATTTAACTCCTCTTATTACCTTTAAACTTCTGCATTTTTCTGGCCCTTGAGTACTGCTAAAACATTTATAGGGCCATAAACTCTGTCTATATTTAGTACTTTAGAAAGTAAAAAAATTACTTATTTAGGAAGTAAGACTAATTGGATGGCTCTCTTTATTAGTATCAGTATTATAGGTTATCATTTTTTATGGTAAGTAAAACTAAAACTAGAATCATTTTTGGGAATTCTTAACTTGAGCTCAGTTGTAATATGTATACCTTATTACTGCTTTACTTCCAATTAATTTTATTCAGGAAAATAGACATAGTGGGTTGAAATTTTAGTTTTATAATGTAAAAATAGAATGAAAAAAATAAAAAATTTCATTTAAGTTAGGCTTAGTTTACTTGACCTGCCATGTAAAAGAGGAAATTTAACAGGAACATGACAGAAAAATGAATGAGGAGAGGAGAAAATGAGATATGTGAGAACCTTTTCTTATTCCTCATTTCTCACAGTTGTCACCTTTTCATTCTTCTTTTCAACCTGAAAGGCCAAGTGAACATAAGAAAATACGTTTTCTCCATTTTCCCCTCTTTTATTATTTGAAATTAGTATATACATTTGTATATTTTAGTTTGACAATTCTCTGGCTTTATGAAGTATCATGTACGTGCTAAAATATACAAATACAGATATGTGGTAATATAGATTGATGCTGATGAACATTTTCCATTAAAAAGTCCCATTTATGTTTCCATTAGTTTATTTTTTATCTAGGTTGAAATAAGTATATTTAGAACAGTGATGTAGTCTACCTCTGGAATAGAAAAAAGCCCAAATTACTGTTACCAAATTGAGAAAAACAATATTCATAAATGAGCTGCATGTTGATATTTTCTGATTAAAAACAGATAGTTTTGTGGTTTTATACTAATAGTTTTTACACTGGAAAACTACTTAGAAGTTATTGCTCTTGATGCATCTAAGTAATATGCAGTATTAAAGCAATGAGAAACCATGTTGAAATATAATATGGAAGTACTGAGAATTTTGCCAGAGTCAATTAACTTTGCTTTAATTATACCGTTGTTCTTAAGTTAATACCTTTTGGTAGCAGTATCAAAACCTCACTTTGTCAGTTAATAACTTGATCATTTACTTTTGCTTGGAAGATTGTAAGTTAAGCAATTTTCCTTCTTAAAAACTGAATTAAGCATTTTTAGTTAAACTGTTATTTTTTTCTTTGAAAATTAAAACATCTTAAATTATTTGTTTCTATATAGGATATATTTTCAGTTTTCTCATTTTGAAATTGAGGCCAGGTAGTCTAGATTCCCATGTTTTATTTGTAATGCTATGTGAATGAATATTCTAATGCTTATGCCACATGACTTTTAAAATGTTAGTAAAAATTGTTAAATTAATTCAGTGTTTAGCAGAGCTCAGTCCAGCAAGTATCTGAATAACTGTCATGTTGAAAACACAAAATGGCCAAGGCTTTGCCCTCAAGTAGCATTTATAGTTCAGGAGGCGGAATAAGACAAGTAGACATGTATTACATTGAATATGATAAGCATTCATACGGAAATAGAAATAAATTGATAGGGTAAGGAGGAGTGTTAAAATGAGAGAGATGTCGCATCCAAGTCAAAGTTCTTTATTGTGATGGTGATATTTAATATGAGCCCTAAAGTGTAGGCTTAATTTCTGTTGGCTAAGGGAGAAGGGGGAGGGTACGTCAAGCAGAGGAGATAACAAGAGGAAAAGTACTGGAAAAGAAAAATGTAGAGCTTCTCTAGAGAATGGCAAATAGTCCAATTTGTTAGGTGCCATGGATACATATAGGGCACGATTTTTTGTCTTCTGATTGCATGAATCAGAATCCCTAGAGATATGGCCTGGGAGCCTCCATTTCTAACAAACTTCACAAGTAATCTTGTACACCAAATTTGAGAACCACTAGTATAAGTGCAACCTAAAGTGTGATACTTGATGTTTTAAGTGACCCTGGGACAAATATTCTGATACTTATATATGTATATTCATATTAGAAAAGAATAGCTGGCTTATTAAACATGTGGTTTCCTACTTATCATTGACCTGTACAAGGCTACTGGGGTTAAAATTATGAAAAGAAAAATATTCATTAATTGTAATAGAGATGGCATATATAGTGAAAATAAGGAAGGAGGTATATAAATGTCCAAGGCTTGGGAAACACTGCTATAGGAAATAGTGAAGGATGAGGCTAGAAAAGGAGGTTGGAATAATATTGTGGGGAGTATTGAATGCCAGACTGAAGAAGTTTGTACTTTGCAATATGTTCATTTTATTAAATTAGTTTTTAAAAATTTCAAGCATACAGAAATATAGAGGATAGAATAATAAATAGCCACGTGCTACCTCTAAGCTTAAGGGAGAAAAAAAATACCCCACGTATATAATCGAAGTGTATTACCCTTCCCCAATCTTACTCCCTTATTTCCTTCCCAGTGGTAGCCACTATCCTAAATTAGTGTAAATTAGTATACTTGATGTATCTGTAAACAACATACACTGTTTTTTTTGGTATGTTCTTAAACTTGTCATTAATTATATATTCATATAAAAATGTTATGTATCCTTTTGCAATTTGCTTTTTCATTTGATAGTGACTTGGAGATTATATCTATTCATGTTGGTCTAGCTTATTCATTTAAACTGCTAAATAGTAGTACATTTTACAGTATACTACATTTTTGTTTTCATCTTTATTGGAGTATAATTGCTTTACAATGGTGTGTTAGTTTCTGCTTTACAACAAAGTGAATCAGTCATGCATATACATATGTTCCCATATCTCCTCCCTCTTGCGTCTCCCTCCCTCCCACCCTCCCTATCCCACCCCTCCAGATGGTCACAAAGCACCGAGCTGATCTCCCTGTGCTATGCAGTTGCTTCCCACTAGTTATCTACCTTACGTTTGGTAGTGTATATATGTCCATGCCTCTCTCTCGCTTTGTCACATCTTACCCTTCCCCCTCCCCATATCCTCAAGTCCATTCTCTAGTAGGTCTGTGTCTTTATTCCTGTCTTACCCCTAGGTTCTTCATGACATTTTTTTTCTTAAATTCCATATATATGTGTTAGCATATGGTATTTGTCTTTCTCTTTCTGACTTCACTCTGTAAGACAGACTCTAGATCTATCCACCTCATTACAAATAGCTTAATTTCATTTCTTTTTATGGCTGAGTAATATTCCATTGTGTATATGTGCCACATCTTCTTTATCCATTCATCCGATGATGGACGCTTAGGTTGTTTCCATCTCCGGGCTATTGTAAATAGAGCTGCAATGAACATTTTGGTACATGACTCTTTTTGAATTACGGTGTTCTCAGGGTATATGCCCAGTAGTGGGATTGCTGGGTCATATGGTAGTTCTATTTGTAGTTTTTTAAGGAACCTCCATACTGCTCTCCATAGTGGCTGTATCAATTTACATTGCCACCAACAGTGCCAGAGGGTTCCTTTTTCTCCACACCCTCTCCAGCATTTATTGTTTGTAGATTTTTTGATGATGGCCATTCTGACTGCTGTGAGATGATATCTCATTGTAGTTTTGATTTGCATTTCTCTAATGATTAGTGATGTTGAGCATTCTTTCATGTGTTTGTTGGCAGTCTGTATATCTTCTTTGGGGAAATGTCTATTTAGGTCTTCTGACCATTTTTGGATTGGGTTGTTTGTTTTTTTATTATTGAGCTGCATGAGCTGCTTGTAAAGTTTGGAGATGAATCCTTTGTCAGTTGCTTCATTTGCAAATATTTTCTCCCATTCTGAGGGTTGTCTTTTGGTCTTGTTTATGGTTTACTTTGCTGTGCAAAAGCTTTGAAGTTTCATTAGGTCCCATTTGTTTATTTTTGTTTTTATTTCCATTTCTCTAGGAGGTGGGTCAAAAAGGACCTTGCTGTGATTTATGTCATAGAGTGTTCTGCCTATGTTTTCCTCTAAGAGTTTGATAGTGTCTGGCCTTACATTTAGGTCTTTAATCCATTTTGAGCTTATTTTTGTGTATGGTGTTAGGGAGTGATCTAATCTCATACTTTTACATGTACCTGTCCAGTTTTCCCAGCACCACTTATTGAATAGGCTGTCCTTTCTCCACTGTACATTCCTGCCTCCTTTATCAAAGATAAGGTGACCATATGTGCGTGGGTTTATCTCTGGACTTTCTATCCTGTTCCATTGATCTATCTTTCTGTTTTTGTGCCAGTACCATGCTATCTTGATTACTGTAGCTTTGTAGTATAGTCTGAAGTCAGGGAGCCTGATTCCTCCAGCTCCGTTTTTCGTTCTCAAGATTGCTTTGGCTATTCGGGGTCTTTTGTGTTTTCATACAAATTGTGAAATTTTTTGTTCTAGTTCCGTGAAAAATGCCAGTGATAGTTTGATAGGGATTGCATTGAATCTGTAGATTGCTTTGGGTAGTAGAGTCATTTTCACAATGTTGATTCTTCCAATCCAAGAACATGGTATATCTCTCCATCTCTTTGTATCATCTTTAATTTCTTTCATCAGTGTCTTACAGCTTTCTGCATACAGGTCTTTTGTCTCCTTAGGTAGGTTTATTCCTAGATACTTTATTCATTTTGTTGCAATGGTAAATGGGAGTGTTTTCTTGATTTTACTTTCAGATTTTTCATCATTAGTGTATAGGAATGCCAGAGATTTCTGTGCATTAATTTTGTATCCTGCTACTTTACCAAATTCATTGATTAGCTCTAGCAGTTTTCTGGTAGCATCTTTAGGATTCTCTATGTATAGTATCATGTCATCTGCAAACAGTGACAGCTTTACTTCTTCTTTTCCAATTTGGATTCCTTTTATTTCCTTTTCTTCTCTGATTGCTGTGACTGAAACTTCCAGAACTATGTTGAATAAGAAAAATATGGAACGCTTCACAAATTTGCCTGTCATCCTTGAGCAGGGACCGTGCTAATCTTCTCTGTATCGTTCCAATTTTAGTATATGTGCTGCCGAAGCGAGAACTACAGTATACTACGTTTTAAAACATGTATTTATTTATTTATTGAATTTTTTGAAGTATAGTTGATTTACAATGTTACCTTAATGTCTGCTGTACAGTTGTACTTATATATGTATATATATTCTTTTATACATGTATATTCTCAGTTGTACATATATATACTTTTTTGTATTCTTTTCCATTATGGTTTATCACAGGATATTGAATATAGTTCCCTGTGCTGTACAGTAGGACCTTGTTGTTTGTTTATTTATTTATTGAGGTACAGATGTTGAACATCTTTTCATATACCTGTTGGCCAATCGGCATGTCTTCTTTAAAGAAACAACTATTTAGGTTTTCCCCCCATTTTTTGATTGGGTTGTTTGTTTTGATGTTGAGTAGTATGAGCTGTTTGTATATTTTAGATATTAACCCTTTGTCAGGTGCATCGTTTGCAAATATTTTCTCCCATTCTGTAGGTTGTCTTTTAATTTTGTTGATGGTTTCCTTTGCTGTGCAAAAGCTTATAAGTTTGTTTAGGTCCCATTTGTTTACTTTTGCTCTTATTTCTTTTGTCTTGGGAGACTGATCTAAGAAAATATTGCTATGATTTATGTCGAAGAGTGTTTTGTCTATGTTCTCTTCTGGGAGTTTTATGGTGTCATGTCCTGTATTTAGGTCTTTAAGACATTTTGATTTTGTTTTGTATATCGTTTGAGGGAGTGTTCTAATTTCACTGATTTATGTGAGGCTGTCCAGCTTTCCCAGCACCACTTGCTGAAGAGATTGTCTTTTCTCCATTGTATATTCTTGCTTCCTTTGTTATAGATTAATTGACAGTAGGTGTGTGGGTTTACTTCTGGGCTCTCTATTCTGTTCCATCGATCTATGTGTCTGTGGGCCAATACCATGCTGTTTTGTTTACTGTAGCTTTGTAGTATTGTCTGAAGTCTGGGAGGGTTTTGCCTCCAGCTTTGTTCTTTTCCCTGAGGAATGCTTTGGCAACTCTGGGTCTTTTGTGGTTCCATATAAATTTTAGTATTATTTGTTCTAGTTCTGTGAAAAATGTCTTGGATAATATGATAGGGATTGCATTAAATCTGTAGATTGCTTTGAGTAGTACAGCCTTTTAACAATATTAATTCTGTCAATCCAAGAGCATGAGATATCTTTCCATTTCTTTAAATCATCTTCAGTTTCCTTTATGAGAGTTTTATAGTTTTCAGTGTATAGGCCTTTCACCTAGGATGCTGCCATTTTAGATTAGCACTACAATTCATTTCCTTCTAATCTTTTTTCTTTCTTTTTTTAATAATTGTGTTTTTTCTTTTTTATATTGAATTATAATTGACATACAATATTAGACTAGTTTCAGTTGTACAACATGGTGATTCAGTATTTTTACACATTATGCAGTGATCACCATGATAAGTCCAGTTACCATCTGTCACCATACAGAGTAATTACAGTATTATAGACTATATTCCCCATGGTGTAGAATACGTCCCTGTGACTTTTTTATTTTATTTTATTATATTTATTTATTTATTTATTTATTTATTTATTTATTTATTTAAACATCTTTATTGGAGTATAATTGCTTTACAATGGTGTGTTAGTTTCTGCTTTATAACAAAGTGAATCAGTTATACATATACATATATCCCCATATCTCTTCCCTCTTGCGTCTCCCTCCCTCCCACCCTCCCTATCCCACCCCTCTAGGTGCTCACAAAGCACTGAGCTGATCTCCCTGTGCTATGCAGCTGCTTCCCACTAGCTATCTGTTTTACATTTGATAGTGTATATATGTCCATGCCACTCTCTCACTTTGTCCCAGCTTACCCTTGCCCCGCCTCGTATCCTCAAGTCCATTCTCTAGTAGGTCTGTGTCTTTATTCCTGTCTTGCCTCTAGTTCTTCATGACCTTTTTTTTGGTTCTGTTTTTTAGATTCCGTATATATGTGTTAGCACACAGTATTTGTTTTTCTCTTTCTGACTTACTTCACTGTGTATGACAGACTCTAGGTCCATCCACCTCACTACAAATAACTCAATTTTGTTTCCTTTTATGGCTGAGTAATATTCCATTGTATATATGTGCCACATCTTCTTTATCCATTCATCTGTTGATGGACACTTAGGTTGCTTCCATGTCCAGACTATTGTAAATAGAGCTGCAAGGAACATTGTGGTGCATGGCTCTTTTTGAATTATGGTTTTCTCAGGGTATGTGCCCAGTAGTGGGATTGCTGGGTCATATGGTAGTTCTATTTGTAGTTTTTTAAGGAACCTCCATACTGCTCTCCATAGTGGCTGTATCAATTTACATTGCCACCAACAGTGCCAGAGGGTTCCTTTTTCTCCACACCCTCTCCAGCATTTATTGTTTGTAGATTTTTTGATGATGGCCATTCTGACTGCTGTGAGATGATATCTCATTGTAGTTTTGATTTGCATTTCTCTAATGATTAGTGATGTTGAGCATTCTTTCATGTGTTTGTTGGCAGTCTGTATATCTTCTTTGGGGAAATGTCTATTTAGGTCTTCTGACCATTTTTGGATTGGGTTGTTTGTTTTTTTATTATTGAGCTGCATGAGCTGCTTGTAAAGTTTGGAGATGAATCCTTTGTCAGTTGCTTCATTTGCAAATATTTTCTCCCATTCTGAGGGTTGTCTTTTGGTCTTGTTTATGGTTTACTTTGCTGTGCAAAAGCTTTGAAGTTTCATTAGGTCCCATTTGTTTATTTTTGTTTTTATTTCCATTTCTCTAGGAGGTGGGTCAAAAAGGACCTTGCTGTGATTTATGTCATAGAGTGTTCTGCCTATGTTTTCCTCTAAGAGTTTGATAGTGTCTGGCCTTACATTTAGGTCTTTAATCCATTTTGAGCTTATTTTTGTGTATGGTGTTAGGGAGTGATCTAATCTCATACTTTTACATGTACCTGTCCAGTTTTCCCAGCACCACTTATTGAATAGGCTGTCCTTTCTCCACTGTACATTCCTGCCTCCTTTATCAAAGATAAGGTGACCATATGTGCGTGGGTTTATCTCTGGACTTTCTATCCTGTTCCATTGATCTATCTTTCTGTTTTTGTGCCAGTACCATGCTATCTTGATTACTGTAGCTTTGTAGTATAGTCTGAAGTCAGGGAGCCTGATTCCTCCAGCTCCGTTTTTCGTTCTCAAGATTGCTTTGGCTATTCGGGGTCTTTTGTGTTTTCATACAAATTGTGAAATTTTTTGTTCTAGTTCCGTGAAAAATGCCAGTGATAGTTTGATAGGGATTGCATTGAATCTGTAGATTGCTTTGGGTAGTAGAGTCATTTTCACAATGTTGATTCTTCCAATCCAAGAACATGGTATATCTCTCCATCTCTTTGTATCATCTTTAATTTCTTTCATCAGTGTCTTACAGCTTTCTGCATACAGGTCTTTTGTCTCCTTAGGTAGGTTTATTCCTAGATACTTTATTCATTTTGTTGCAATGGTAAATGGGAGTGTTTTCTTGATTTTACTTTCAGATTTTTCATCATTAGTGTATAGGAATGCCAGAGATTTCTGTGCATTAATTTTGTATCCTGCTACTTTACCAAATTCATTGATTAGCTCTAGCAGTTTTCTGGTAGCATCTTTAGGATTCTCTATGTATAGTATCATGTCATCTGCAAACAGTGACAGCTTTACTTCTTCTTTTCCAATTTGGATTCCTTTTATTTCCTTTTCTTCTCTGATTGCTGTGACTGAAACTTCCAGAACTATGTTGAATAAGAAAAATATGGAACGCTTCACAAATTTGCCTGTCATCCTTGAGCAGGGACCGTGCTAATCTTCTCTGTATCGTTCCAATTTTAGTATATGTGCTGCCGAAGCGAGAACTACAGTATACTACGTTTTAAAACATGTATTTATTTATTTATTGAATTTTTTGAAGTATAGTTGATTTACAATGTTACCTTAATGTCTGCTGTACAGTTGTACTTATATATGTATATATATTCTTTTATACATGTATATTCTCAGTTGTACATATATATACTTTTTTGTATTCTTTTCCATTATGGTTTATCACAGGATATTGAATATAGTTCCCTGTGCTGTACAGTAGGACCTTGTTGTTTGTTTATTTATTTATTGAGGTACAGATGTTGAACATCTTTTCATATACCTGTTGGCCAATCGGCATGTCTTCTTTAAAGAAACAACTATTTAGGTTTTCCCCCCATTTTTTGATTGGGTTGTTTGTTTTGATGTTGAGTAGTATGAGCTGTTTGTATATTTTAGATATTAACCCTTTGTCAGGTGCATCGTTTGCAAATATTTTCTCCCATTCTGTAGGTTGTCTTTTAATTTTGTTGATGGTTTCCTTTGCTGTGCAAAAGCTTATAAGTTTGTTTAGGTCCCATTTGTTTACTTTTGCTCTTATTTCTTTTGTCTTGGGAGACTGATCTAAGAAAATATTGCTATGATTTATGTCGAAGAGTGTTTTGTCTATGTTCTCTTCTGGGAGTTTTATGGTGTCATGTCCTGTATTTAGGTCTTTAAGACATTTTGATTTTGTTTTGTATATCGTTTGAGGGAGTGTTCTAATTTCACTGATTTATGTGAGGCTGTCCAGCTTTCCCAGCACCACTTGCTGAAGAGATTGTCTTTTCTCCATTGTATATTCTTGCTTCCTTTGTTATAGATTAATTGACAGTAGGTGTGTGGGTTTACTTCTGGGCTCTCTATTCTGTTCCATCGATCTATGTGTCTGTGGGCCAATACCATGCTGTTTTGTTTACTGTAGCTTTGTAGTATTGTCTGAAGTCTGGGAGGGTTTTGCCTCCAGCTTTGTTCTTTTCCCTGAGGAATGCTTTGGCAACTCTGGGTCTTTTGTGGTTCCATATAAATTTTAGTATTATTTGTTCTAGTTCTGTGAAAAATGTCTTGGATAATATGATAGGGATTGCATTAAATCTGTAGATTGCTTTGAGTAGTACAGCCTTTTAACAATATTAATTCTGTCAATCCAAGAGCATGAGATATCTTTCCATTTCTTTAAATCATCTTCAGTTTCCTTTATGAGAGTTTTATAGTTTTCAGTGTATAGGCCTTTCACCTAGGATGCTGCCATTTTAGATTAGCACTACAATTCATTTCCTTCTAATCTTTTTTCTTTCTTTTTTTAATAATTGTGTTTTTTCTTTTTTATATTGAATTATAATTGACATACAATATTAGACTAGTTTCAGTTGTACAACATGGTGATTCAGTATTTTTACACATTATGCAGTGATCACCATGATAAGTCCAGTTACCATCTGTCACCATACAGAGTAATTACAGTATTATAGACTATATTCCCCATGGTGTAGAATACGTCCCTGTGACTTTTTTATTTTATTTATTATATTTATTTATTTATTTATTTATTTATTTATTTATTTATTTATTTAAACATCTTTATTGGAGTATAATTGCTTTACAATGGTGTGTTAGTTTCTGCTTTATAACAAAGTGAATCAGTTATACATATACATATATCCCCATATCTCTTCCCTCTTGCGTCTCCCTCCCTCCCACCCTCCCTATCCCACCCCTCTAGGTGCTCACAAAGCACTGAGCTGATCTCCCTGTGCTATGCAGCTGCTTCCCACTAGCTATCTGTTTTACATTTGATAGTGTATATATGTCCATGCCACTCTCTCACTTTGTCCCAGCTTACCCTTGCCCCGCCTCGTATCCTCAAGTCCATTCTCTAGTAGGTCTGTGTCTTTATTCCTGTCTTGCCTCTAGTTCTTCATGACCTTTTTTTTGGTTCTGTTTTTTAGATTCCGTATATATGTGTTAGCACACAGTATTTGTTTTTCTCTTTCTGACTTACTTCACTGTGTATGACAGACTCTAGGTCCATCCACCTCACTACAAATAACTCAATTTTGTTTCCTTTTATGGCTGAGTAATATTCCATTGTATATATGTGCCACATCTTCTTTATCCATTCATCTGTTGATGGACACTTAGGTTGCTTCCATGTCCAGACTATTGTAAATAGAGCTGCAAGGAACATTGTGGTGCATGGCTCTTTTTGAATTATGGTTTTCTCAGGGTATGTGCCCAGTAGTGGGATTGCTGGGTCATATGGTAGTTCTATTTGTAGTTTTTTAAGGAACCTCCATACTGCTCTCCATAGTGGCTGTATCAATTTACATTGCCACCAGCAGTGCCAGAGGGTTCCTCTTTCTCCACACCCTCTCCAGCATTTATTGTTTGTAGATTTTTTGATGATGGCCATTCTGACTGCTGTGAGATGATACCTCATTGTAGTTTTGATTTGCATTTCTCTAACGATTAATGATGTTGAGCATTCTTTCATGTGTTTGTTGGCAATCTGTATATTTTCTTTGGAGAAATGTCTTTTTAGATCTTCTGCCCATTTTTGGATTGGGTTGTTTGTTTATTTGATATTGAGCTGCATGAGCTGCTTGTAAATTTTGAAGATTAATCCTTTGTCAGTTGCTTTATTTGCAAATATTTTCTCGCATTCTGACGGTTGTCTTTTGGTCTTGTTTATGTTGCCCTTTGCTGTGCAAAAGCTTTTAAGTTTCATTAGGTCTCATTTGTTTATTTTTGTTTTTATTTCCATTTCTCTAGGAGGTGGGTCAAAAAGGACCTTGCTGTGATTTATGTCATAGAGTGTTCTGCCTATGTTTTCCTCTAAGAGTTTGATAGTGTCTGGCCTTACATTTAGGTCTTTAATCCATTTTGAGTTTATTTTTGTTTATGTTGTTAGGGAGTGTTCTAATTTCATTCCTTTACATGTAGCTGTCTAGTTTTCCCAGCACTGCTTATTGAAGAGGCTGTCTCTTCTCCATTTTATATTCTTGCCTCCTTTATCAAAGATAAGATGACCACAGGTGTGTGGGTGTATCTCTGTGCTTTCTATCCTGTTCCATTGATCTATCTTTCTGTTTTTGTGCCAGTACCATACTGTCTTGATTACTGTAGCTTTGTAGTATAGTCTGAAGTCAGGGAGCCTTATTCCTCCAGCTCCGTTTTTCTTTCTCAAGATTGCTTTGGTTATATGGGTTTTTTTGTGTTTTCATAAAAATTGTGAAATTTTTTGTTCAAATCTGTGAAAAATGCCAGTGGTAGTTTGATGGGGATTGCATTGAATCTGTAGATTGCTTTGGGTAGTAGAGTCATTTTCACAATGTTGATTCTTCCAATCCAAGAACATGGTGTATCTCTCCATCTGTTTGTATCATCTTTAATTTCTTTCATCAGTGTCTTATAATTTTCTGCATACAGGTCTTTTGTCTCCTTAGGTAGGTTTATTCCTAGATATTTTATTCTTTTTGTTGCAGTGGTAAATGGGAGTGTTTTCTTAACTTCACTTTCAGATTTTTCATCATTAGTGTGTAGGAATGCCAGAGATTTCTGTGCATTAATTTTGTATCCTGCTACTTTACCAAATTCATTGATTAACTCTAGTAGTTTTCTGGGGGCATCTTTATGATTCTCTTTGTATAGTATCATGTCATCTGCAAACAATGACAGTTTTACTTCTTCTTTTCCAATTTGTATTCCATTTATTTCTTTTGCTTCTCTGATTGCCGTGGCCAGGACTTCCAAAACTGTGCTGAATAATAGTGGCGAGAGTGGACATCCTTTTCTTGTTTCTGATCTTAGAGGAAATGCTTTCAGTTTTTCACCTTTGAGAATGGTGTTTGCTGTGTGTTTGTAATATATGGGCTTTATTACGTTGATGTAGGGTCCCTCTGTGCCCACTCCCTGGAGAGTTTTTAATCATAAATAGGTGTTGAATTTTGTGAAAAGCTTTTTCTGCATTTATTGAGATGATCATTTGGTTTTTATTCTTCAGTTTATTAATATTGGTGTATCACATTGATTTTTTTTAACATTTCTATTGGAGTATAATTGCTTTACAATGTTGTGTTAGTTTCTGCTGTATAACAAAGTGGATCAGCTATATCACATTGATTGATTTGCATATATTGAAGAATCCTTGCATCCCTGGGATAAATCCCACTGTCATGGTGTATGATCCTTTTAATGTGCTGTTGGATTCTGTTTGCTAGTATTTTGTTGAGGATTTTTGCATCTATATTCATCAGTGATATTGGCCTATAGTTTTCTTCTTTGGTAACATCTTTGTCTGGTTTTGGTATCAGGGTGGTGGTGGCCTCGTAGAATGAGTTTGGGAGTGTTCCTCCCTCTGATATATTTTGGAAGAGTTTGAGAAACTTAGGTGTTAGCGCTCCTCTAAATGTTTGATAGAATTTGCCTGTGAAGCCATCTGGTCCTGGGCTTTTGTTTGTTGGAACATTTTTTTTTTTTTTTTTTTGCGGTACGTGGGCCTCTCACTATTGTGGCCACTCCCGTTGTGGAGCACAGGCTCCAGACGCGCAGGCTCAGCGGCCATGGCTCATGGGCCCAGCTGCTCCGCGGCATGTGGGATCTTCCCAGACCGGGGCACGAACCTGTGTCCCCTGCACCGGCAGGCGGACTCTCAACCACTGCACCACCAGGGAAGCCCTGTTGGAACATTTTTAATCACAGTTTCACTTTCAGTGCTTGTGATTGGTCTGTTTATATTTTCTATTTCTTCCTGGTTCAGTCTGGTAAGGTTGTGCTTTTCTAAAAATTTGTCCATTTCTTCCAGGCTGTCCATTTTATTGGCATAGAGTTGCTTGTAGTAGTCTCTTATGATGCTTTGTATTTCTTTGGGGTCCATTGTAACTTCTCCTTTTTCATTTCTAATTTTATTTATTTGAGTCCTCTCCCTCTTCTTCTTGATGAGTCTGGCTAAAGGTTTATCAATTTTGTTTATCTTCTCAAAGAACCGGCTTTTAGTTTTATTGATCTTTGCTATTGTTTTCTTTGTTTCTATTTCATTTATTTCTGCTCTGATCTTTATGATTTCTTTCCTTCTGCTGACTTTGGGTTTTGTTTGTTCTTCTCGCTCTAGTTCCTTTAGGTGTAAGTTTAGATTGTTTATTTGGGATTTTTCTTGTTTCTTGAGGTAGGATTTTATTGCTATAAACTTCCCTCTTAGAACTTCCTTTGCCGCATCCCATAGGTTTTGGATCATTGTGTTTTCATTGTCATTTGTCTCTAGGTACTTTCTGACTTCCTCTTTGATTTCTTCAGTGATCTCTTGGTTATTTAGTAATGTATTGTTTAGCCTCCATGTGTTTGTGTTTTTTTATGTTTTCTTCCCTGTAATTTATTTCTATTCTCATAGCATTGTGGTCGGAAAAGATGCTTGTTAGATTTCAATTTTCTTAAATTTACCAAGGCTTGATCTGTGACCCAAGATGTGATCTATCCTGGAGAATGTTCTGTGCGCACTTGAGACGAAAGTGTAATCTGCTGTTTTCAGATGGAATGTCCTATAAATATTAGTTAAATCTGTGTGGTCTGTTGTGTCGTTTAAAGCTTGTGTTTTCTTATTTATTTTCTGTCTGGATGATCTGTGCACAGGTGTAAGTGAGGTGTTAGGTTACCCCACTATTACTGTGTTACTGTCAATTTCCTCTTTTATAGCTGTTAGCATTTGCCTTATGTATTGAAGTGCTCCTATGTTGGTTGCATATATATTTATAATTGTTATATGTTCTTGGATTGATCCCTTGGTCATTATGTAGTATCCGTCCTTGTCTCTTGTAACATTCTTTATTTTAAAGTCTATTTTGTCTGATATGAGTATTGCTACTCCAGCTTTCTTTTGATTTCCATTTGCATGGAAAATTTTTTCATCCCCTTACTTTCAGTCTGTATGTGTCCCTAGGTCTGCAGTGGGTCTCCTATAAACAGCGTATATATGCGTCTTGTATTTGTATCTATTCAGCAAGCCTGTGTCTTTTGGTTGGAGCATTTAATCCATTCATATTTAAGGTAATTATGGACATGTATGTTCCTATTACCATTTTCTTAATTGTTTTGGGTTTGTTTTTGTAGGTCCTTTTCTTCTCTTGTGTTTCCCACTTAGAGAAGTTCCTTTAGCATTTGTTTTAGAGCTAGTTTGGTGGTGCTGAATTCTCTTTGCTTTTGCTTGTCTGTAAAGCTTTTGATTTCTCCATCGAATCTGAATGAGATCCTTGCCGGGTAGAATCATCTTGGTTGTAGGTTCCTCCCTCTCTTTAAATATATCATACCATTCCCTTCTGGCTTGTAGAGTTTCTGCTGAGAAATCAGCTGTTAACCTAATGGGAGTTCCCTTGTATGTTATTTGTTGTTTTTCCCTTGCTGCTTTCAATAATTTCTCTTTGTGTTTAATTTTTGTCAATTTGATTACTATGTGTCTTGGCATGTTTCTCCTTGGGTTTATCCTGCCTGGTACTCTCAGCACTTCCTGGGCTTGCTGGCTGTTTCCTTTCCCATGTTAGGGAAGTTTTTGACTATAATCTCTTCAAATATTTTCTCTGGTCCTTTCTCTCTCTCTTCTTCTGGGACCCCTATAATGTGAATGTTAGTGCATTTAATGTTGTCCCAGAGGTCTCTTAGGCTGTCTTCATTTATTTTCATTCTTTTTTCTTTATTCTGTTCCACAGCAATGAATTCCACCATTCTGTCTTCCAGGTCACTTATCCATTCTTCTACCTCAGTTATTCTGCTATTGATGCTGTCTAGTGTATTTTTGTTTTCAAATGTTGGTTTGTTCATCTCTGTTTGTTTGTTCTTTAATTCTTCTAGATCTTTGTTAAACATTTCTTGCATCTTCTCAGTCTTTGCCTCCGTTCTTTTTCAAGGTCTAGGACCATGTTCACTATCATTATTCTGAATTCTTTTTCTGGAAGGTTACCTCTATCCACTTCATTTAGTTGTTTTTCGGGGTTTTATCTTATTCCCTCATCTGATACATAGTCCTCTGCCTTTTCATTTTGTCTATCTTTCTGTGAATGTGGTTTTCATTCCACAGGCTGGAGGATTGTAGTTCAGTATTTATTATGTAATGTTAAAGGAAAAACAGGATAAACACTATATATAAAATTTAATCTCAGTTTTGTTAAAGTAATTTTAAACATGTACTTTAAAAAATCTAGAAGGAAATACAACAAAATATTAAATATTTCCCCAAGTTATTAAATGTCTTTCATTATCTTTATTTTGTATAATATCTCAATTGATATAATACCCCAAGTCATATAGATAACCTAATTCCGAATTTTCTTTGTGCAGATTTTATATTATCCATTATGGAGGGACCTTAATGTTTTGACAGTGCATCCTATTTTGTAGTATAAAAAAGAAAACTAAACTTTTCCCTTCTAATAGAAGTTCAAATCAATGGTTATTCTTTATAAAAAAAAGTCTAAAAAATTCTTGATATGGTGCTTAGAGCTTTGAAAAGCATTTGAAAGGCGTCTTGATTTTGAAAGAAAGGATGAAGACATGATAATGTTAGCTTTGCGTGTTGAGTTGAAAATGATACAATGATACCTGCTTGTTAGATACTGGACTTTTATAAGTGATGTTAAATGAATATAAAATGGTAACAATTTTGGACTGTATTCCAGCCATTGGCTGGAGGTGAAAGGTGATTGATCAGATGCCGGCCCCCTCTGTCTCTTACTTTTCATTTCCACATTTTTGCCCTTCTCTCTACCTTTTTTTTTTAGAATATAAGTTAAATGAATTTGAGAAGTGTAAAAAGCAGGAGCAGAATATGAATTATAGGATCAATCATATTTCATCACATCTGGTTTTTTAAGTACTTGATTGTTTTTAAATGGTTCATTTCCACTCAATTAGAAAATGGATTTCATATTAACTGTCTCATTGAAATATTTTAAATTTAACATTGTATCTATATCCTAGGGCTACATATTTATTTTCGCCAAGAGAATCTATAAATGTAATATATAAGAATTTGATGAGCCTTCAGTTGAATATCAACATTTGGGAGAATTTAGTTTTTACTGCTAAAATTATCCTTAAATTATATTTAATTGATCATGATTAATGATGTATAAGTACTATTGATATTTTTTCAGCATTCTTTGTAACTCACATAAACTTTTCAGAATCCTTCTTATAAGTCCTGGTTACCTATAGAAATGTTTATTTCTATAAAAACATCCTTCACTCAAAAATTTTTGTTCACCTTAAAATGAAAATTGTTTTAATTTTTTAATAGACTTTGTTTAACGGAAATATTTAAATGGTTTAGAATGGGTTGTTGGCTTGTCAACGAATCCCAAATTGACAGAGGTTATATAAAGGTTGTTGGTGTTCTCACAAAATTCCAGATATTACTTATTTTACTTCTAAATTGTGTAATGTAACTTTAGAAGGTAATATGTAAAGTGTGGATTGTTACTGTGTATAAGAATACTGTTTTTCATCTTAACTAGATTATTGCAGAAATATATTTTTTTTAATATAGAAATCTTTGAAAAGACCAAACTTGATTTTAAAAAATAACTTTTTATTGCTTTTGGTCATCCTAACATTTCTCTGAGATAAGGAGATTCGATAACTTTTGCCCAGTTTTATAGGTGATACTCAGGTAGAGTGATTTGTCAAAGATCACATCAAAGTTAAGTTGTAGAAGTGAGATTAGAATGGACCTTTTGACTTAGTTTAATTTTTTTTTCTGTGTTATGGTACTAAACAGTCATTCACAGTATTTTACCATAATCAGTGATACCATTTTGTTTTATTGTCTGTTACCACCAATAGAAGATAAATCTTAACTCACTAGTAAGCCTTCAAACAAATGTGACCAAAAGACTTTACTTTGGGGGGTTTTGGGTAGGAATGGTAATATAGTTAATTTCTGATGGTCTAATCCTAATGGGGAAGTAGGTATTTAGCGATAAATAAACTATACAATGCTGATCAACTTTTGTCTTTTAGCCAGAACAGTAAAGCAGTAGCACTGGATAAATGTAAATGAGAGAAGCTAACAAGAGAGATTCAGGGCTAAAACATTAGATTTCATCATGTGGTCCTACTGTGTACTATTGCATCCAATAAGGGATTCTTCTGTTCTTTCTGTTACAGATGCTGAAAATTTCTTCTAAGGAGAAATATCCCTTATTTACTTTTGTAAATGGTCATTCCAGAGACTATGATTTTACATCTACTACAGCCAATGAAGAAGACCTTTTCTCAGAGGATGAAAAGAAAAGATTAAAAAGATTTAGCACAGAAGAGTTTGTCTTGCTGTAAAGATTAGCACATTTGTGCTTGATGAGAAGAAATCCTTTGAAGGAAGCAAAATGAAGAGAAACAAGTATACTTGAAACTGGTTTATTTTCACAAATACCTTAATTTTATATGTTCTTTAAAAAAAGAACATTTGAAAATATACAAGTTTTAAAGATATTTTTTTGAAAGAGAAATGATTCAGTGAATCTTGATTTCTAATAAATATCAAGTGATTCTGGCTGCATTCCTGTTTCCCTAAGATCTGCTAATGATAACTCTACCTTAACTGCAAGTCTTCCAGTCTTCAAATTCTTCCACCTGGGTCCAGTATTCTCCTGAAGGTTTTGTGATATTGGGCCCCAAAATAGGATCACCAAATAGTTTCAAAAGCTTCAGATTATACTAATGACCAGAAGAGCAGAGAATGAATCTTCAGTGCTGCCTAAGCCTCCTGATATTAATGCAACCAAAGGATGCTTTTGGATGTATCTTGATATATTAAATAGTAATTTTTAGCTGTGATATGATATAATTACATAAGCAGAATTTTGAGTTAAGGTAATACTTAGCAATATGATTTTACAGTGGCACCTCATTTTACTTGCTGTTGAGCCTTGTCTGAGCAGTGAAGGTAAAGTATTGGTTTTCCCTACAGATTTAAAGGTTATGTTATTACTAATAAGTACATCCAATCTAACAGATAAAGGCAAAATTGTTTGTTTCCTATCTCAAAAATGAAATTTTATGGAAACTCTACTTATTATGCAGTTTTAAAATCTAAAGATAAGTACCAGGAAAGATATCAGTAGATGCTCCTCCATGTGATTTTTGCTATTTGTATAAATCAGTGCAGTGGCCATCTATAAGGTAAATCTGCCTTAAGTGTGTTATGTATTGCTTAAAGGCAAATATGTGATATAAAAGTATGAGTTATTATTGAGCCAGGTTTATAAAATAAGTACTTTAATAAAGATGTAAGAACTTAAAATGCCTTTGTTTTGGTTTTAATGGGATTATTTTAATCCTTTCATTTGAAAAATCATTGTCTCAAATGAATTCTGTTTATTTATAATGAAGGCAAATAATATTGTTGCTTTGAAAGCAAGTATTAACTTAGTTTATGAAGCTTCCATGTTTCAGTGTGAAAAGGTGACTTATAAAGACATAAAATTGGGTATCATTTAAAGTCATTGATATTTTCCCTTCAGGAAGCCTATTTGTTAGGTTTAGAGTTACATGCAAAACTGAAAGAGGGTGGGCAGATAGATTGCTTTGGTATGCCTGATGAGAGAAATCAGGTTTGGCATTTCCTGGTGAAGATATTTTATTGAATTCAAAAAATAGTCAGTAATCTAAAATTTTCCTTTACCCTAGATGAAATCTGGACAAGTTAAGTATGGTACTGATTTTCGTAGAATGCGAAAGCAGTACAGGTACAACAAGAAGCCAGTGGTATGCCTGATTTTATACACTGCAGCTCCCTCGTCTAAAGTACTGCAATTTGTTGTTCCTATACACCTGCAGTAGTCACAGGATTCTACAACAAACACATCAAATGAGAGCACCATATCTTCAAACAAATCAGAACTGACTGTAAGTGTTCTCTTACAAGGACTATATACAAGCTTAGAATTACAGAATAGCATTCTGTTATTTTCACAGCATATTTGGGGATGAGATAAAATTACACCTGGACAAAGTTGAGGTGAGAGGAGGGAGAAACTTCCTTTACATTGCATTATATTGAAAATACTCAGAATATTGCACAGACAAGACAGATCTTACAATACAATCATCCCCATGACTGAGAATAAATGGTTAGGATCAGAAATTATTAGAATAATATGCATATAAAAAGTATTCAACAATATGTATGAATGAATGCATGCATTCATGAAAATTGAGAGATAGGCTGATGGATTTATCTTGCCTATTAATAATAAAAAAATCAGCTTCAGCCAAGGACGAGCCAAAAGTTGTGCTAATATTTTACTGGAAAGACAGCAACAAAACTACATCATTAGATTTAGAATAGAGGTTTCAGACTTTGTTTTGAACACAGATTTCATTTAAAGTTCTGACAGCCAGTAAACTCAGTCAATAAAGCTATTGGATGATCTCTTTCAGCCTGGAATAAAAGAAAGTAAAAAGAGACAAGATTCTGAAGTGGGTGTTCTGTTAGAATTATGATAGGAGGATCCTCCATTTGGACATCAATATTAAGATACTAGATTTTACCATTAACGTATCAGAAATGAATTTAAAAAATTTTTGATGTGACTTTTTGGTGGCAAAGTTTTCTTTTCTCTCTTCTTCATAAAATTTGACACTTTGAATCCCCTTTTGTCAATGTATTAACCACCAGCAGGCAATCTTGAGAGTCATCATTTGGTGAATGAATGAAAAGATCCTTTATAGTGTAAGTCTATGCAAAAGAATTTCCCAGAGGTATCCATTTTTCTGTTTTTACGTTAAACCAACCCCATTGAATTTGTATTAGTGAGAAGACAACATTAGAAGATTAAAAATTCTGTTAACCTTAGGATTTAGCATTGTCCAAGGGCAAACATATCTAAAAATATATATGTTAATGTCATCTTATTTTTAGGAGAATGGAAACAAAATACATGTTTGTATTAGGTAGAAAAATTATTGTGCTACCCTCTAACCAATTCCTCCAGAAATTTAGAAACTCAGTTTTCCCCTATTTTAAGTCAATAGTCCAGATACCGCTGTCATTCAAGAATGAATCCCCCAAAAATTCTACAGAGAAATATCTTTCATTTATAATGTTATTGAAAATTAAATTAATAAGTATAAATATAATACTTATATTTTATACTAAGACAATATAATAAGAATTGGGAATTCATGGGTTTTAAAAGAAGTTATTTTATAAGCAGGAAAGGTAAAGAGAGGAAAGTTAGAAGTCCAATAGAAGTCTGATAACAAAAGGATGAGAGAATTATTGACAGCAAGTTTTGAGTGTGTCTAGGCAAATACACCATATCAAACTGACACAGGTAAAAAGTATGAATTTAAAAGGCTTGAAGGCTGGGATGATTTAAAATTTTTTTAAAAAATATTTAATTTATTACTTTCTTTTTTTTGTCTGCGTTGGGTCTTAGTTGTGGCACGTGGGATCTTTTGTTGAGGTGCATGGGCCTCTCTCCAGTTGTGGTGCACAGGCTTCTCTTTAGTTGTGGCGTGCGGGCTCCAGGGTTTGTGAGCTCCGGAGCAAGTGGGCTCTGTAGTTTGTGGCACACGGGCTCTCTTGTTGAGGCATGCAAGCCCAGTAGTTGTGGTGCACGGACTTATTTGCCCTGCGGCATGTGGGATCTTAGTTCCCCGACCAGGGATCGAACTCACGTCCCCTGCATTGGAAGGCAGATTCTTTACCACTGGACCACCACGGAAGTCCCTGGGATGATTTAAAATTTGATGTAGGCATTGGAAGAAAGTAAATACTGACTGATACCAAAAGGTAGATATGTGGCTGCCATGTTGCACAACTCCAGGGGGGCACTGTTTTCAGTGTAATGTGAATGGCACTCCTGGAGTTGTACAATGTGGCATCCTTGTAGCTACTTGCTATTTATACAGCGCTGTTCTGATCAATTCAGTTGTATCAAATTATAGCTAATGAATCTAAGATGGGGAATTAGATCTGGGATTAAGGAGACAATTAAGGAGTCCTGAGACTTGGATGATCCTATAATGGAGCAGGTCAGGAGAGTCCATAGTTAGGACTCTATCTAGTAAGTTATCAGGGAGTTTTAATGGAGAGGTACACATACATATTTAAGTTATTTCCAAGTTACTTTAACTAGATATCATAGAAAAAAAATCCACCCTACACTTCTGCTACCTCAATATAGTATTTTCACTTGTCTATATTGTCTTCTATTTTGTGTTTAATAGGTTGAATTTTGATTCTTATTTTTAAAATTTAACTGCATTCTATTTGATGGAGAGAGCCACCACTTATTGTGTAATGACATTGTCTCTCTGACTTGCATGGTAGTCTTTCCTGTGTCTTGTATGTGGTTCCTAAACCTGATTCACTGTGCTTGGCCAGTATTGTGGCTACCAGCCCATGTCTAGAGAGAGAGACCTGGAGAGAGACTCTTATTTTCGTACATAGTGTGTTCCTGTAAACACTTAAAACAGCTGAATGTGAAGGAACTGAGCCATAGATGCTTTCAAACAATATTTTAAGGAAGGTTCTGTCCCAGAGAGTGTAAAATATTATGGAAATATTAAAAACATTATAAAATTATTTTAATCATATAGTCTTGACATAATCTTAGAGTTCTAGCATTTCATAGATGTTCTTTATTTTGTTCTTTTATAGTCAAACATACAGTTGATTGACTTAAAGTCCAGTGAGCATTTCATTGAGGCTGATGATTATTTCTATCTTTATATTAATTATATGAAGTTTGAGACCTACATTTCTTACCGTGAGTTTTAGCACTTTCTTTTTTCTATTTTCCTGTCATGTTTACAAAATAAGGGGAAACGAAATATAAAATCTAATATTGTATAAGCTGCTACACAAAGATTGTGGTATTAGCTGGCACACAGCATCAGCTCAGAGCTCATAGTGCTTCTTTGTCAGCTGATGTTCAAAAGTCCAAGTTTTATAATATTAAAGGCCATTTAGAGTATCAGATTATATGAAAGTCTAATATTAGTCTTTTTGATTTATAGCCATCCTAGTGGGCATGAAGTGGTATCATGTTTTTTTAAAAAAATAACTTTATTGAGATGTAATTCACCCTTTTCAAGTGTACAGTTCATTGGTTTTAGATATATTTGCAGAGTTATACAGTGATCACCACTCTCAAATTCCAGAATATTCTCATTACTCCAAAAAGAAACCCTGTACCTATTAACTAATTTACTTTCTGTTCGTGTGGATTTGCCTATTCCAGACATTTCGTATACATGGAATCATATGTGGCCTTTGGTGGCTGACTCCTTTCACTTAACATAATGTTTTCAGATTTATCCACATTGTAGCATGTATCAGCACTTCACTCTTTTTTGTGACTGAATAATATTTTAGTAGATGGATATACTACATTTTGTTTATTTATCAGTTGATGGGTATTTTGGTTGTTCCTACTTCTGGCTATTATGAATAACACTTCTGTGAACACTTGTGTATATGATTTTATGTGGACATTTATTTTCCTTTCTTCTGGGAATATGCCTAGGAATGGAATTGCTGGTCATATGGAATCTCTGTGTTTAGCTATTTAAGGAACTGCCAAATTGTTTTCCAAAGTGGCTGCACCATTTTGCAATTCCATTAACAATGTATGAAGGTTCCAATTTTTCTGCTTCCTCACCAACCCTTTTTATTGTCTTTAATTTTAACCATCCAGTGTGTGTAAAATGGTACATTATTCTGGTTTTGATTTGCATTTTCTTAGTGACTAAGGATGTTTAGCATCTTTTCATATGCTTGTGGCCATTTGTATATCTTCTTTGGAGAAGTGTGTATTCAAATTCTTAGATCGTTTTAAAATTGCTTATTTGTCTTTATATGTATTGAGTTATAAGAGTTCTTTGCATATTCTGGATACAAGTCCTTTATCAGATATACATGATTTAAGAACATTTTCTCCCATTCTGTGGATTTTTTACTTTCTTGATGGTATCATTTGAAACACCAATAAAGTCCAGTTTATCTATTTTCTATTTTTTATTTGGTTGCTTGTGCTTTTGGTGTCATATTTAAGAAACCATTGTTTAATCCACGATCACAAAGATTTATGTACTTCTTTCTAAGAGTTTTATGGTTTTAGCTGTTACATTTAGGTTTTTAAATCCATTTTGAATTGATTTTTGTATATGGTGTGAGACAGGTGTCCAAATTCCTTGTTTTGCATGTGGACATCCAGTTGTCCCAGCACTGTTTCTTGAAAAGACTGTTCTTTCCCCATTGAATAGTCTTGGCATTCTTATTGAAAATTAATTGACCATAAATGTAAGAGTTTATTTCTGGACTCTCAATTCTATTCCATTTATCTATATGTTTATGCTCATGCCGTATGTATATGACGTATAGTTGATTTACAGTGTTGTGTTAGTTTCTGCTGTACAGCAAAGTGATTCAGTTATACATCTCTATACAATTTTTCATATTCTTTTCCATTGTGGTTTGTCACAGGATATTGAATATAGTTCTCTGTGCTGTACAGTAGGTCCTTGTTTATCCAGTACTACGCTATCTTGATTACTATAGCTTTGTAGTAAATTTTGAAACTGAGAAGTGTGAGTCCTCTAACTTTGTTCTTTTTCAAGATAATTTTGGCAATTCTGAACACCTTGTATTTTCATATTAATTTCAGCTTGTCAATTTCTGCAAAATTTTTCTTCTTTTTTTTCAGTCTTTATTTTTAAAACATAAAGTGTTATTGAATTTCCACATAGTATGGAGTTGGCCCCAAACACCAAAGATACTTGTTTGCAAAGGAATAAAATATGCAAAACATAGGTCGTATAGGTATGGTCATATTGTAAAAGAGCATATCAAATTACACTAGATTACAGCCAGAACAAGTGTTTCAAAACTAAGACTTTACGTATTCACTTAATACTACTAGTTTGGAAAAAATTATGAATCCTTATATTTAGGGAAAAACAGATACTTAATTTCCCTGTCAAGTTCCAGTGTTCCACCGTGAAGATGGCATAAATGAACTGGTTAAACTATACAGTCAGACTGGCTCTGTTCAAATTGTGACTTTAGCACTTACTAGCTATGTACATGGCCTTGAACAAGTAACTTAATCTCATCTATAAAATATGGATAATAGTAACTATCACATTGGGCAATTGTGAGGATTAAGTGAGGAAACATGTAAAAACACTTAGAAAAATGCCTGGCACATAGTGAGTACTCAATAAGTGTTAGCCTTTAAAACTATTGTCAAGATTTCATTCATCTCTGTCTTAATATTTGAAAAGGCTTTAAGAGTAGATTTTTTGTTTTTGGAACTGGCATTGAAGAACAAGAGTTAGAAAAGAAAAGAAAAGAAATCAAACCCCCTAAAACTTCTTAATTCCACTCCAATATTGAGTGTCTGTCGGGCTCTATAGAATACCTTGAGGTAAAAAAGTGACACTTCTGTCAGGAAGCTTACAAATTTACTTAAGCGTGGGGAAAATACACCAAAAGATGGTCACACTTTGTAGGGGAAGAGAAGAATTATAATAGAAATTCTATAAAATAAAATTGTATTTGATTTCAAAAGAGAGCTCACATCTGGTTATGGAGATTAGGAATGTCTTCATGGAGGAGGTGTCAGTTGAGATGAACCCTAAAAGTCTGGTATATAGGCAGTGGTGAAGTAAGTAGTGGGGCTAATAAGGAAACAACACAAAGACTCAGAGACAGGGTCTGTGGACATGTTTTCTAAATGAAAATGGGGTTGGGGTGGAGGGTTATCCCCATAGGGCACGTTTGAGGTGAATGTGGCTGCTTTTGGTTGTTCTACTGACCAGGGAGCACTGGTGGCATTTAGTGAGGGAATGATGATAATAAACATCCTGCAATGATGTGGATAGAAGAATAAGTGATAAGAATGAAACATGTCAAAGCTATATTACTGAGGATCTTGAGGGTCAGGCTGAAATTTACACTTAAGTAGGTAGATGCCTGGGAGGAGAGCCACAGGAGCAAGGATGTATGAAGGAAGAAACAAAGGGTATAGAAGTCAGAAGAACTGGGGTTTAGTTCTAACACTTTAAAACATGAAGATTTGGGCTTCCGTGGTGGTGCAGTGGTTGAGAGTCTGCCTGCCGATGCAGGGGACACGGGTTCGTGCCCCGGTCCGGGAAGATCCCACATGCCCCGGAGTGGCTGGGCCCGTGAGCCATGGCCGCTGAGCCTGCGCGTCCGGAGCCTGTGCTCTGCAACGTGAGAGGCCACAACAGTGAGAGGCCTGCGTACCGCAAAAAAAAAACACAAAAAACAAAAAAAAATGAAGATTTAAAATTGAAGATGATTTCTCAAGCCCTATCCTTAGAGTCTGTTTTACTTTAATATAATTCTGTAGAGTCTATGGATGAACTTAGTGAATTTAGGTGGGGCTGAGGAAGAGTAAGTCATTTAATGTAGAGGTTCTTAACCTGATGAATCCATGAGTAGAAATCAAGGGTCTGTGAACTTGGATGTGAAAAAAATTACATCTTTATTTTCATTAACATCTAACTAAAACATAGCATTTCCTTCCACTAAGAATGTAGGCAAAAAAGTATAGTAATATTAGCAGTACCTAGGACTTTGCAACTCATAGAAATCATAAATTCTTTCGTACCATGGTTAATGAGGTTATCTTGAAATATTTACACTGCCTTGAAATTATGGTAGGACTTGCTGCTAGGACTTATTAATGTGTTGATAAAGAAGCCAATATATTACTATATATCAAATTTTAAAATATTTTCATAACTATTCCCTTTGTAACCATGTGCATTTCATTTACATTTTAAAATATTTTATTGAGAATGGGCCCATAGACTTTACCAGGCTCCCAAAGGCTTTAAAGTGAGGAAGTGGGAGAAACGGAATAACAGAAGGTCGTGAGGATGATAGGCAAGGCAGAAGTTCAGGCTGAAATCCGGAGTTGGAGCATTTTTAGTGTTGAAGTAGATGGATGCACATCAGGAGGAGAGGGTGTGAGATGATGACAGAGCAGCACCTGGAAGCGGGAATGCAGAGC
Source organism: Tursiops truncatus (assembly GCF_011762595.2). Taxonomy (NCBI): domain Eukaryota; kingdom Metazoa; phylum Chordata; class Mammalia; order Artiodactyla; family Delphinidae; genus Tursiops; species Tursiops truncatus. The sequence continues at coordinate 130,378,002 of NC_047034.1, read as the reverse complement.
CACCCTCCCCCTCCCCCCCACAATGGGAGGGATTCAGATAGAAGGAGGAGTCTCTGCTGGTTGAGTTTGGATGGGAATCAGTATCGTCAGGGAAAGAAAAGTTTGAGTCAGTGTGAAGAGAAAGAGGGTTAATGATTGCAATGATGATAACAATTGCAACAGCTGCCATTTATTGGGTACTTACCAAGTATTTTATAAAAAACATTATTTCATTTAATCTACACAAAGATCCTGGGATATTAGTTATTTTTATCATCTTTTACAGATGAGGAAACTGACATTTCAGATACAGTAACTTGCCAGGTTAGCACAGTTGATAATTTGCAGATCTGGGATTTAAACCTCTCCTGATTCCAAAGGCTGTTCTAGGTTTCCCTGGAGGGTAGTGAGTTAGAGGTTCCAAAGGACCGAGAAGCAGGCGCTAGTGAAAATGGCACATAGAGTGGAGGAAGGCTGGGCTGGATGGGGATGAAAATGGGGCCAGCTGTCGAAGGGTAGCCTTTGACCTAATGTAGCCAGAATTTTGGAAAACTGGGAATAAAGACACAGGCAGTTTGAAGAGTTTGAAGAAGAGATGAGAGACACTTGACAGCTTTGCTTATGTTTTACTGGTGTTGAGAATCAGATTCCCGTTGTTTGAGAAACTGCTAAATAGATGGGAAGTTTTCGTTAAGATGCTCCTTTTCTCTCTTCCCTTCAAGTAGTACATCCTACTTACCCTGAGGTGAAGAGCCTGATCTTAGTAGCCTTATGAGGCGACAGTTTGAGCCCTCTCTTCTTTGCCTGGCCTTCAGACCCCAATTTTCCAGAGACCACAATTGAGAAAGACCTTTTGTTACTGTACAATAGGGGGAAAACTCCCAGTGGTAGAAAACAGACTGAGGACTTTGCAAAATATAGCAAGTTCATGTCTGCTAATATGTTAAGTTATTTGGCCTCCCTAGTTTAAGTAGTGATTTGTTGTTTTCATGCTAATACAAATTCTTGTATTAATAGGAGCATGGCCTGGGTTTCTTCATCCGCCTGGGAAAAAATTACTTGTTTGATGGTAAACAAAGAACAGAAGAATTGATTCACTGTCCTCATTTTAAAAAAAGATGGTATGAAGCAATAGTGGAATAATTTTAATTGTAACCCTCTAACACTTGCCATCAGTAAGATCATTTGTGTTCTGTTTTTAGGAAATGGAGTATTAAAGAGTACATAGTGCATTAGAAATGCAAAACATGACCGCATGTTCTCAGGATTTTGTCAGTGTTACATGAAAGAGCACTTGTATTGGGATACTCAGCTCTGAGGGTATTCTCTGTTCAGTGTGTATTTACAGAGATGTATGAATATTTGATTAATGAGTCATGGTCTCTGGAGAAATTTAATAACTGTATTGCTGTACAAAGCCAGGCCCTTAACTGTTAACACAGCTGCCAATAGTGTCATTGACACTGCAACTCTTTCTGAATCTAATATATTCTGTGGAGTAAATTCCTTGGTCAAAAAAAGATCTGTGAGAGACATTATTCAGTTATCTGTTTTGAACTTTACTCAATTTAGAGGCTCTGATTTGTAAAGATTTTTCCAGTGAAAACAAGCAGTGATATGGAAACTTAAAAATGACCCATTTTAAGTGATTACTTTTCCCAGAAATTAGTTGAAAAATCATTGATAAATAAAAAGTGGTTGATAATTCTCTTCAAGATTATCTGTTAGGGATTCAGCAATAATGTCTTGCTTATCATATTAAGAAATATCCATAAGAAGTAGAAACATGAGGTATACCTGTGATTTAGATATAGATCTCACATCTATTTGAATGCCATAATCTAAATTCATTATTAAACATAATTTAATGCTTCTTCAGGAATTATGGAAGGCTAATTTATCCCTTCATCTATTTTTTTGTTTGTTTTTAATATCTATGGAGAAATCAATTGTAACTTTCAAAGTTAGGTTGGTATTTTATTATTGTTACCTCATTTAACTGCTTGGGTAACAGGGAGAAATGTCACAAAAAGATAAATTTAGTGCAGAAGCTTTTGCTGGAAGCTGTAACTGCATGTTAGAATTATCCATGCTATGCAGAATTTCCTGCAACACTTCTCCTTAGGGCCACAATGCATTACAGCAGACGTATAATGAAGCTGCTATAAAATCTCTGGTAATTAAGGGGGATTTGACAGTAATTGCAACAGTGAATCAACTTAATTATTACCTGCTTCAAAGAGAGCTAACCTGATGTTATAATCTAACCTTTTCTACTTTTAAAATGGGAGATTAAACAAGTATATGTAGCATTTAAGAATTAAATCTGTTGAGATAGAATTGCATTAATATACTTCTAATATACATTTTATGTACCTGTGAACATCAACTTCTCAAGAAGAACTAGCATTAGGGTCTCTGTGATCCTCTGAAGTTATTTGGTATACTCTGGAAATTGAAGCAAACCCACAATCTCTGAATGGAGTCCGCTTCTCCTCAAGCCCAGACAGACCTTGATTATGGTTTGCTGACTTCCACAACATAAAGAAGGATGCTTTCTTAATATTAACACGTAAAGAGAAGAAACACCATTATTATTATTGTTGTTTGTATTTAGATAGACTAGCTCTTAGAATCTTAAAATCTCAAGAGCTACAAGCAAGCTGATATGAAAGTGAAGGTTTAGAATCAAATGAAAACTCTTCTATAACTTGGTATATTCAACCCTGAGTGCAAAGAACAAGACACCCAAGTTTTAGCCCGAGTTCTGTCCATGGTAATGCTTCTTATAAACTCTATGCTCCTATTTCCTGTAGCCCGCTGTCTTCCTTCTCACAGGTGTGGGAATGGAGAGAGATGAAAGTAGTCACTGTGATTTGGATGAGTTCATGTCATATACCATTGCTATCAAGGACTTAGAACAATTAATACCAGGTTCCATATTTATGATTTGACACGCTCCACCCCCCCCCCCCCCACTGTGGCAGATACCCCTCTCTTTTCTGCTTTTAAGTCTTATATCTTCATTGGCTTTAGCTTTACCTATAGCCATATTAATTCTCTGTAATTATAGGAAGATTGGACTTCAGTAGTTTTGTTTTGGAGTGTGAATCTTTTTGTATTTTGTGTCTGCCATATGTAGAGACACAGTAAACTGACTCATTTCATAAGAGATGATCGATTAGGCATAGATTTGGTATAGTTTGGGATGGAATAATCTTATCCTCAATTACTGTTTGCCACACTAGAAGTAGGTTCGTATGAAAATGAACCAGAATTGATTCTCCATCTGGGGCAGCAGGACCCCTGGGCAGGCTTTGATCATCGATCTTTGTAAGATTTCTTCTGGTATGTTGCAAATTCAGCCTGAAGGAAGGATTCCTTGAAGGAAGATTGAGAACATGTGTTATATACCTTGTTTTCTAATGTTGCTTCATACCACTAAGCAGATTGTTTCTCAATATAGGAAGCAAATAAGTATGGTCAATAATGAATAACGATTGGAAAATTAAGCAATGTGAGTTATAATTTCAATTTGGTCACTGATTGACTTGGGGAAAATTGTCGAGAACCTCTTTTCGTTTTATTCCTCTACTAGACTGAATTTCAGCTACTCCACAGGAATCCCCAAAACCCAATCCGCTTGTTTGTTAGAAAACTTACCAAAGCAGAAGCTCACCTAAGGTGTGGCCTTTGTAAAGGTAGTTAGTACAGCTTCCAGAGGTACCTATTTTGTGATCAGGGATCTTCCTATTCCACATGAGCCATGGTTGTCTTCAGTTCATGCTCATAACTTTTAATTTACCAGGGATCAGCGATCTATGCAGAGTTTATCCCTCTGATTTTTATCTTTTAGATGGTTCATTCCTTGTTTTAATGAGCACAGGAGGTTACAGGGCATGAAACTCAAACAAAATGATTTCTCCTTGATAAACAATGTAACAAGGCCACGGAAAGAAGTTGGAACTGTTGGCCAGAGAAATAATCCTTTACTTATACAGCTTATCTATGTACTTGAGATAGACATGTGAACAAAACAGGCAAGGTTTCTGCTCTCATGGAGTTCACATTTAGTTGTAACTTCTGTTTACTAAGTGCTTACTATTCTAGGCACTTTATACGTATTATCTCATTTTTATGCCATAGACAGAAATCTGTGCTTTATACGGAAGAAACTTGAGACTCAGAGAGATTAATCAGATTGCCCAAGGCTACCCAGCTGGTAAATGATTCATTCAGGATTCCACCCCAGATCTATTTGACTGCATAAATGGTTGAAACTGCTAAATTTGGGGATTGTATGTAGAATTAATGAACCATGTTGTTCTTTTCCTAGATATTATAAGTTAAAACTAACTTTACCATTATCTACCATGCCAAATATTTACTACAGTAATACAATGAGGTAGAGAGCCCTAAGTTTTTTATTTTTGCTTGTTTTTTTAATTAGATGTATATGACACATTAATATCCTGTTTCTGACAAAACCCAGAAGTTAGCAAGGTTTCATGAAGACCCCCTGAAATACAACAGAATTTTCAGTGTCAGATATGACATAAGAATCAGTAAGTTTTGAAGCTGTTACCTTCCATGCAAAAGCTATTACCCTCTCTCAGTTCCTCTCAGATCTTTCCCACAAACAAAACACATACTGACTTCTTATGAACTTTATGAAGAATGGGTATCCATTTAGAGAACTGCATTGTAAGACAAATTGTCATACTTCTTTGTTCTTATAGCATGATGGAGTAAAAAAAAAATAGGATTATGCTTTCTGAGAGAAAGTTAATTATACAATCACCTCAATTATTCAGGGGTAGAATATTAGATTAGGGATATATTCACTCCTGCCTTGGGCAATAGAGAAGGACTTTTTAGTTGACACTAACATGATTGCAATAAGGGATTACAAGTGAGCTGGCATCACCTGAAAAATGACATATATCTTTGAAAGGTGGCCAAGTTTTTGGGACCTTAAAGATTATCTAGTCCATTGTCTTCTTTTTACAGATGAGGAAACCAAGGCTGCCAAAGATAAAATTATTTGCCCAAGTTACACAGCTATGTAGGACAGAGCTCTAATTAGAATTCAGTTTGTTCTTTTAGCTGAGAGAAAATTCATTTTAAAGAGTTAATATTTGGTAGCTTTAATATAGATAGCAGAACATCTACTGATGTCTTTTTAAAAGTCTACTCTTATTTAAGTAAATTAGGTCATTCAGTTGACTTTCAAGACTAGAGTCCTGAAAAGGGATGGAGTTCTTGTTACAGAAGTTGCCTTTCCTTTGGTGTCCAATTTGAGCATTGATGTAGACTTGGGATAGTGAGTGAAACCATCAAGAGAGAAAATAGAAAACTAAGAGCAGAGGGAATCAGTCTATGTTCTTTTTTTTTTTTAATTATATTTATTTATCTTTGGCTGCATTGGGTGTTCGTTGCTGCGCGTGGGCTTTCTCTAGTTGCAGCGAGTGGGGGCTACTCTTTGTTGCGGTGCGTGGGCTTTTCATTACGGTGGCTTCTCATTGTGGAGCAAGGGCTCTAGGCGCGTGGGCTTCAGTATTTGTGGCACGCAGGCTCAGTAGTTGTGGCGCACAGGCTTAGTTGCTCTGCAGCACGTGGGATCTTCCCGGACCAGAGATCGAACCCGTGTCCCCTGTACTGGCAGGAAGATTCTTAACCACTGCCCCACCAGGGAAGTCCCAGTCTGAGTTCCTTTTTTAAAAAAAATTCTACCCCTCCCTCCCAATTCATATCTTGGCTTTTTGTGATATTGTTATTGAGTCACTTCTGCAAGAGGAATAGGAAAACAGGTGATGACTGCCAGTTGGCAAAACTTCAAAAGGAAAGTCAGATGTGAGAAGAAAACGAATGGAGATTTCTAGTATAAAATCTGTTTCACTTATCTATTGCCATGTAACATAACACCTGAAAATGTCACAGCTTAACCTAAGAAGGATTTGTTTCTCCTCGTGGTTCTGTGGGTGGATTGAGTTCAGCTATAAGGTTCTTCTGCTCCTCGTGATGAAGCTGTAGTCAGTCATGTCTTGGGCTGGAACAGCCAAGATGGTGTCATCTTCCAAGACCCCTCTCCAAGTAACCTCTCATCATTTGCTAGTCTAACCTGAACTTTTTAGTGCATGGCAACTCCTAAGAGAGCACAAATGCCGTAGCTTCCAGGCCTTCAAAAGGCTCGTGCCGGGATCTTGCACAGTGTCACTTCTGCTAAATTCTATTGAGCAAAAGCAAAAGGCCAGCCCAGATTCACAGGTAGAGGAAATACACTCCATTTACTGATGAGAGAAATGACAAAGAATTTTGTGGTCATCTTTAATCCATTATCATCTCAATTTTTTAGAATCTCAATTTTTGTTTCTCAACCAATCTTATATCTTAACTTTCTTACCTTTTTAATGCCCATATCAAACATCCAACAAATGCCAGTATTTCCTTAGCCCAGGCAATAACCTATATCTTTCCTCAGTTTCCCCTAAAGACAAAGAAATTCACAGACATACACAACTCAGGAAAATGCTAGGATTATGACGTTGTGAAGTTCTAGATTTCAGAGATTACAAAAATATCCCTGATTATCTGCGTGAGATCTGAGGTGAATTTTCCAGCCCCTTTTATTCTCTAGGGGTATAAAAAGAAGACTTCAAGTCCCAGGAAATTTAAGTTTTGGAATAAAAAGAAATATGAACATGTGAGAGTGAGCCAGAGGGAGAATTTTGGCTGGGAATTTAGATGTGTAATTTGGTTCGGCAAGAAGACCAAATCCATTTTCCCTTTGGCTGCTGCATTCTAATTTCTCTAATAGAGTCTGAACTTAGAGAATCATCTTCTCCGACCAGGTACTTCTCTGCCAGAACAACAGAAAGTGCCAAACTGGCGTGGCAGTGATGGCCAGCTTGACGTAGAGACACTGGGAAGATAAGAATGAGGGATCAGCTTTGATTTCCCTAAACTTTATTTTTAAAAATACTTACAAAGGCGCTACGCACAAGCACTCAGGTCTGCTTTTCTGCTGAAAAGGCAGTGATTGCACTGCCAGAAGGGCCCTCTTACTGAAGCATGTAGACAATGGTGGGAATGGGTGTTACGGAGTGGATTACACTGTAAAGACAGCAATGTGATTTTAAATCCCCTTTTCCCTGAAGGCACCAGCAGAATCACCAAGAGGTAGCCTCTTCCCCCTCAAATGAGATACAGCAGTTTATCATGTCAGACTACGCCACGGAGGGTTAAGGCTATCGGGCTTCTGGCTGTCAGGAACAGGATTTCATTTTGGGACCCCTCGGGCCATATGGAGGAAGCCTAAAAAGTTCATTCTCCTTTTCCCATTGTCCAGCATCTTGCCTCCTTTTCCCATCCCAGTGTCCTCTTGACCAACCTTATAGTCCAAATCCAAATCATGTCTGTGAAATAAGCATTGTAAGATTTTCCTCTTCTTAAGAGAGGGTTCCCAACTGTATCCGAATAAATTTAGTAAAAAGAAGTAATGGGTTTTTAATCTTAATTTATGAATTTTCATAAGCTTCCACAAACTTAGAAAACTATCTTTTAACATTTGGAACAATTCTGTGAAAAACATCCGAAATTATTTCTGCCTAATAGAGAGTAATCTATGGAGGCAGGATCATGAGACAAAAATATACATATGGAATTCTTTTGCAGAGCTACTGTATTAAGATTCTGTTCACAGCTCCTATTAGAGTTCATCAACACCTATTTCAGATTTTGCTCATAGTAATTGTTTCATTGTAAAAATCTTTTGTGTCTGTTTTCTGAATTGCTATGTTGTCTATAAATATTTAGTGATAATTCATGATTGGGTTGTATTTACCCCTGTAGTTATGTATTACAAATGAAACGGCAGCATCTGCTGAAATTAAAAGTGGCCACATTTTCACTGGAGCTTAATTAAATGCCAAAATTTATCTACATTAACAACAAAGTACCAAAATTTATTGATCAATTCACATGATATAAGTTGACAAATGGCTTAAGCAATTTCCATAATTTTCTACACGTGTTAAAATTTGTAATGAAAAAGAACACTATATTAACATTAAATGAGAAATGAAAGGGAGATTTTGTACTGGGACCAGTGCCCTGGAGCAGTGTACTTTGTTTCCCAGGCCCTGTCCAGGCTTGCTGTTTGAGCTGTGTACAGATGGGTCTCTGACAGTCCTACAGCTGTTCTCCTAATTGTCCATTAAGTGTTCTATTGATTCTCTGATTCAAAGTACATGTCTTTCAGCTCAAGCTATCCTGTGAAGTGGCAGACACATTCCTTGTAGAATGACAGAGCTCCTTGAAACCTAAAAATGTGGTCTGCCAGTTTCAATTGAGGATCCTGCTTTCAAAGGAAAAGGCTTGGTTAAAGGCGCTTTGTAATAGCTGGTTAGGTTTTATTTTCTAAACTTTTAGCATCAATCAATTAAAGCAGCAGCAGCATGAAGGGTTTTAATTCCTGGTTAAGTATGTACAGATTGCACCTGGCTGATTCAAGGTAGGGCAAGGGGATCAGTATTGGTAGTAGAAGATCAGCCTTCTTTAGCTGTATGCAGATTTTTTCCCCTGTGCACCTGACACGCGCAGTCATTTTCATTTGACTTGCAAGTTCACTTTTAGCATTTTTTAAAAAATTGAGATCATCTGCAATTCCAGATTATGCCAGTCAGAAGCCTGTTTAAAATCATCTTTCTTTAATCTGGAAAGTGAAAGATAAGATGCATATCTGTTCTGAGGACCATAAATCTTCAGAGAAACAAATAACCGTAGATAAAACTGTAAAAGTTATTTAGTTCTCCACTGGAAGAGGTTTATTAATGTAAAATTTCCAGTCCACTGTGTCATGATTTGGTTAGCACTCTGTATCTCATTTGAGCAATGGTACCTCAAGCAAAGAGCTGATCGCTTCAGAGTTTGAACTTTATCAGTTGTGTAGTTCAGTTGTAATCTAAGTGGAAGGAATAAAACAAAAGCCGCTCTCCAAAAAAAGTCCAAAACTATGGTTTAGGTCACCCCCAATACTATTTGCTTTCTTTTCTTAATGAGATGATATATCCTAATGTTTTTACCACTTCAGTTTAGCTGTTAATTGCTTTGTAATATATTATTTCAATAGAAAGCAGTCTTATTATCTAGTAATCTTTCAGCTATAAATGAACTGAACAAATAATGTTTGTGGCCTCCGGTGTATCAGTTTAATTAGGAGCTACCCCAATGGCCCTAATCACGGTTGAGGTTCTCTAGTGTGATTTTAGCTATTAAGTTTTGAGATTCAGCTAGATTTTCAAAGGGAAAAAAGACTGTTAAGCACACGTTTAAACGTGTTTAATGTGTTAAATACACATATTTAAATGTGTAAAAATGAAAAATACAGATTATATTAAGGAAAATCACTTTAAGGGAGTGATTAATTAAAAACTGCTCTGTTTCTCGCCATTAGCTGCTTGTTCTTTTTTTATGTCTCCTTTGTATCTTCTCGCAAGAGCCCCTTTTGAAGAATACTCCCTTTTCTTTTCCTCTCATTATTGTTGGGTAAAGGAGCATGGCCACTAAACTAGTGTTCTCTTTGTCAAAAGCAAGTGATTTGTATCCCGATGCTCTGTCTGAAGTATGACTCTCTTTGCTCTGACCCTCCCAGTCTATAAGCCTCTACGTTGTAGCATCCTAAGTAGGAAGTGAGTGACCTGCAGTAAGAGTTGCTGAAACAGGGAGACAGAATTTAGATACTTAAAATTTTTTTCTAGTGTAATGTGTTTGGGATTTGGAAACATTAGGAGTTGTATAGTCTATTTGCTTTTAAAAATATTTTTTTTAAAATATTAAATATTAAAAAAATATTTAAAATATTTTTAAAAAATAAAAGTTTTGAACTTACACAAAATACGTAAATGAATGAACTGTATGGTACATACTCCAGAATCAAATCTGAATCTAGGGATTTGTATTTTTTCAGAATATGGAAACTTCAAGCAAAATGTCCTCTTACCAAAGGATGATAAATCTTCCCTATCTGCTTTTTCTTGGGAAATAAGTGAAAAATCTATTTCTAACATAGTAATATAGTATATATTGATACCTGCAAAACATTATGTGAATCTAGTTAGACGCCAGCACTTTCAATTACACTGTTAGCCAGTTTTTAAAAAAGATTTTTAGAAGCTTTCAACTGTAGACTTTTGTCTTGTTGAATGAACTTCAGCTACACTAAATTTTAAGTAAATTTGTGATGACTGAGCAATATACATTGGCTGAGCTAGAATCCAATAACCCACAGGACAAATTAATTTTCAACAAAAAGGGCAGAAACCTCAAGTGCCGTGAGTATATGGAGTCTCATTCTATCTCTCTGGAGCCATTTTTGCAAATCACTACAGCTATTCATAATCTAAATCAGTCTCCTTTAGCAGCAGAAAGATCTTTTTTCATGACAAAACAGAAGATGACATTCATTAGTGCCTAACTTGCATAAGCTACCTTAAATTTATTGGTGCTCTTCTACTTATCTGAGTAAGAATTCCTTTGTCTATAGCTATAGGAAAATTCCAGTTGTACTACTTAAAAATATAAATTGTCACTTTTATCAGAACTTTTGGCAGTTTACTTTATTTTGGAAGTAAAACTGGTTGTTAAGGTTTTAAGACTTCCAATGGGCATTGTTTCAACCATATTTAATAGGTGCCTAGGACTGTAATAGGACCATGTATCAGCTTCTCGGCTGCCAAAAAAAAAAATCCACATTTTCATCCGGGTACTGCTGGGGTGGCATGTGGGGGAACCAACCTTTGTGGGGGCGGATATGGCTAAATGCATCATCTTGCCTGCAGCTGCGGACAGACCTAAAGCCACCCAGACTGTTTGCTTATTGTATTCAAGGGCTCTGTGTGATTTTAAAAGGGTCAGAATGCTTATAAGATATTATTTTGAGCTGTTCTAAGCCTTTTTACCTAGGAAAGAGCCCAGTGAGTGGGAAACTTAGTCTTATGTTCCCAGTCTTCTGATTAGAACCCTTCTTTTGTTGCTCAGATTTTCTTTCCAGTTTATAAGAACCAGGCTTGGATCTGTCTGGAAAAATTAAGTTGTAGCTACATCATTAGGACCATGTTTTTTTTGGCTTTTTGTCCCCTCCCACCCCCATCCATGCTGGTTAAAAAGAAATAAGGAAGAGCTGAGTATACTTCAATTTTGCAATGATAGTTTTTGTTTTCTCCTGACAGTCAGGTGCTTGGCCTGGTGAGACAGTGAGGAGAATTATCCAGCGAGAGGTATTTTGGCCGGGCAGAATGGCACCTTGGTGCATCTATGTAGAGCAGCAGAATGTGGGCATGGCCTTGATTGAACCTGACTTGGCTGTGGGTTTACAGTAAGGTAAGATAACCAGATCCTAACACTTCTTTTTCTGTGTCTACACAGCATCTCTAATGCCTGAATTCGCATCTCTACCTGCTACAAATCATCATTTATCACAGATGGTAACATTGAGGCAAGACTTGGATATGACCTGGAATGAAGGGAGAACTGAATAGTACCACAGGTGGTGTAGCCCACAAATTGGAAGACATCTTATACTTTAATGACAACAAAAATGAAGTTATTTTAACTGTGGGAAATTTGGGATTTAAGGGAGATGAGAAAAGGGAGCTTAGGGATAGTTTCTAGTCACATATCTGCATGAGGATTTCAGAGGCTGATCTTTGCTGTCCTGGTTTTTCTCCTCCTTCACTGCTCCTTCTAAAGTTCCCCCTCATCTCTCTGATCTGTAAATGTTGGGGTGCCCTAGAGCTTAGTCCTCAGTCTTTTTTCTTCTCTTCTATGTTTATACCCCTTGATGATTTCTTCCAGTTTCATGACGTTAAATACCGTCTATATGGTGCCTACTTCCAAATGTATAACTCCAGCTTGACTCTCTCCCTTAACTAGCTGCTTTACATCTCCAGTTGGATATCTAGTAGGCATCTCAAATGCAATACAATCAAAGTTAAACCCCTGATCTCTCCTCCCCATCCGCCCCCCGCCCCGGCCCCAAGAAAAAGCTGCATTCTTCACAGTCTTCTGTCTCAGTAAAGGGCAGTTCTAGCTACTCAGTTGCTCAGGCCAAAACCCATGAAGTCATCCCTGATTCCTCTTTCTCTCTTTGTCATGCCTTGTATCAATTCCATCAACAAATCCTGTCATCTCTACTTAAATATACGTCTAGAAGCCAGCCTCTCCTCAGCACTCCACTGCTACCATCCTGTTCCAAGCCTCTGTCATTTCTCACCTGGATTATTGCAATAGCTTCTCTACTTAAGTTCTTGTCCGTCTATAGTCTATTCTCAACATAGCAAACAGAGCGATCTTTTAACAACCATGTCAGGGACTTCCCTGGTGGTCCAGTGGCTAAGGCTCCATGCTCCCAATGCAGGGGGCACAGATTGAATCCCTGGTCAGGGAACTAGATCCCACATGCCACAACTAAGAGTTTGCATGCCACAACTAAAGATTCTGCATGCCGCAACTAAACAAACAAACAAAAACATGTCAGAACCCTCAAATGGGGTCCCAATCACTCAATATGGAAACCAGAGTCCTCATAATGACTAACACGGTCCTTCATGTTCTGGTCCCCAGTTACCCCGCTGACCTTGTCTCCTCCAGCTCTGTCCATCGCTCACTCTTCCTCAGCCACATGGCCTCCTTGTCCCTCAAACGTGCCGGGTAGGCTCCTGCCTTAGGTCTCTGTACTTGCTTTGCCCTCTGCCTAGAACTCCCTTCCCCAAGATATTCTCATGGCTTGTTTCCTTACCACTTTTAGGTATTTGCATGCATATCACCTTGTCACCAGTATCTTCTCTGACCACCTCATTGATGACTGCACCCCCATCACCGCCACATCCACATCAGGCTCTTCGTATTTCTCTTCTGTTTTACCTTTCTCCATAGCACTTGTCACCATCTGGCATTCTATGTTTTATTTGTTTGTTATGTGTCTTCCCCTGTAGAATGTAAATTCCTAGGGACCAGGGGGTTTTGTATGTTTTGTTTGCTTTTGGATTCCTAGCACCTGGTATAGTGCCTATAATATATTAGACTTCAATAAATATTTGTTGAATGCATAAAAGAAGGGCTTAGGGTAGTTCATAGCACATAATGAGCACTCAATAGATGTTAACTATTATTTTAAAAGTTGTCATTGTGCATAGTATAGGATAACTATAAGCCAAGCGTCTACTTACACATATTAATGGCCCTATAACTCTGTATGGTAAAGCTCCGCTAGTATTTCACTTTAGCCTCCAAATATCTCTTCTGGAATATACCAGTGCTTAGCACCATGCCTTGTACACTCTCAGTAACTGTTTGATAAAATGAGTGGTTCCGTTTCTGCCTTGAGAATATCGTCTTTAGAAGGCCAAGACTAGAAACCCAGTGTTCTTTGGGACCAGCTTCCTGATTAAATCTTTTCAAAACAAAAGCAGTAAGGGTAGCAGAAATTTACAGGTTAGAATTTCCCCTTCTTCCATTCTAAGACTAAATTCTTAGCCCTGGGTCCTTTTTACTTAACTTAAAATTACTGGGCAATTTCAATAGTTTCACTTTGTTTTTCATTGTAGAGCTTGGTGTCCATGTGTATTATAATACAAAGTCCAATATCATAGCAAATGATAGACATGTTCATGAAGATCCCTCTGTCAGGTCAGTTCAACAAATATGGAGATCTACTTACACTGAACTAAGTGCAAGGAAGTTGTAGATGAATATTACTTGGTTCCACCTTTGAGGAGCCTAAGAACAGTGGAGAAGACAGACACATAAGTAATTGTATTTCAATACAGCGTAATAAATGCTGCAAGAGGACCATGTGCAGAGGTGTAGAGGTAGCAAATAGGAAGGAATGATTAACTTTTGTAGATGGGGTGAGTTGGGGAGGAGATTAAAAGAAGGCTTCTTAAAGGTTATACCCAAGCAAAGCTTTTATGTATGAAAAAGTGTAAACATGAGTTATGGTGAGTAGGGTGGGGGCTGGAGAGGAAGAAGGCATCTCAGAAAGAGGGAACAGTGTGCGCAGGTGCAAAGATGCATAACAGTATGTGCTCAGAAAAGTCACAAATAGTTTGGTATTATTGAAGCAGAAGGTGTGAGTGTGTGTGTGTGTGTGTGTGTGTGTGTGTGTGTGTGTGTGGTGTAGGGGGTGGTGGCATGCGTGGGAAGTCACAGAATATGAGGCTGCAGGGCTTTCCGTTCAACATTAAGAGCTCCCATGTGGTCAGTGGGGAGCTATTCAAAACAGAAGCCAAGTTCTCAAAACTACTCTTCTTGCGCTACAGAGGGTGTATTGAAGGAGATAAGAGGGGAGGTAAGGAGTCTACTCAGGAGTCTATTGAAAAAGTCCCAAGGTAAGCTGATGATGGCCTGAACTAAGGCAGTGTTACTGGGGATGGAGAAGAAGAAAGGACTTTTGAGACATTCTTCAGAGACTCAGGCAAAACACATTTGGTTGATTGCATTTAGGGGGCATGAGGAAGACAAACACCTACTTGCTTCATAAAAATACATTTCTTATTTCCAGATTCTAAATAAGTTGGAGCATTAGCATTTGCTGAGAAGGGGAGTTCTGAGACAGAAGCTATGGCAGGCCTCTGCACCCCACAGGTGCACAGAACAGCTGGGTTCCTCTGGGGTTTCGTCTCCAGAACGAAATTGTTGGTTTCCAAGGCAAAGAACCCTAACCTGGTCTCTAAGAGCTGGAGGGAGTCTCAGAGGTCATTTAGTCGAAGCTTCTACCTAATGCAGGAACCATTTCTGTAGTATCCTAGACATAAGATCATCCAGCCTCAGCTTGAAATCCACTTCCAGAGATGGGGATTTTGCCACTTCTTAAGGCAGCGCCTTCTACCTTTGAACAGTTCTGTTAGAAAGTTCTGCTTTACACTGAGCCAAAATTGGCCTTCTCATCTTTGGTTCTGGTTATATCCCATAATGCCACACAAGTGTGATTTGTTTTCAAGAAGAAGTCTTACTCAGAAATTAAAGATGACTTTTGGATCCCCACGCGGTTTCCTTAGTTCCAGTTGCTCCTTGTGGGACATGGTTTCTGGACCCCTTACATCTTGTTTGTGCTTCTGGAGACAAGCATGAAATGTCAGGGATCCTCTTCAGAAGCAGCACCAACAACCCATCATAATACAGTGGGCCCGCTCCTGCGATGTGGAGCCCGCAGATGTGGAGAGCCAGCTGCACTACACTATTTTATATGAGATATTTGAGCATCCACAGATTTTAGTAGCTGCGTGGGGTCCTGCAGTTAATCCCCCGCAGATACCAAGGGATGACTGTACTACCCACAAGAGCCCAGTGGTCCGGACATGCGTTTTCATCAATGTAGCCTGAGGTTCGTAGGGGTTTTTTAGCAGCCAAATCATTAGCACCTGCTGAGTTTCCGGTCGCCAAAACCCCTGAGCTAACCCTGTCAGCCCTATTCAGTTCAACTGATTTTTAGAATCTACGTGCAGGACTTACATATGTTCCTGTGAAACTTCACCTTCTTGGGTTTGTAGACGCAGAGTTTGTCTGTGATGAGAGTTTACTGATTCAAGACTCAAAACAATCATATTAACCCCACTTTTAGTTTGATAAGTGTTCCTGGAGGTTAACCTCTAATTGCATCTCCCCTTCACCTTCGTCTGAGGCTTATATTCCTTTCTTGTCTCAACATTTTCCTGATCCCAGAGCAGCTCAGGAACTTTAACTGACAGTTCTACTGCAGCAGCTGTTGTAGCTCCACACGTGTTGCCCCTTAGCCTCTGTTGTTGCTGCCACTGCCCTGCTGTCACTCCTGGTGAGAGCCGCCAACTTGGGTGTATCTTTGGAGTTTGTCACTCCGCTGTGCACTGCTCATTCCCACATTGTTGGTGACATTGTTATCATCCATTTTGCTTCTAGTCACGCTAGTTCTTCCTCTGCTCCAGCAGGCCCTGCACTCAGACGGGGAAGACCTCCACCCACAAGCATCACACTTCTTTAATTATATGCCACAGAGGAAGGCATACTTTCTATGTGTGTGTGAGTGTGTGTACGTGTTTTAATACCCCCCATCAGTGTTACACACCCTATTTATTTCACCCTACCTTTAGGTTGTTGACAGGCTCCCTACCTCATCCCAGGATTCCTTCAGGGCTGAGACAGAAGACAATTCAAGTGGTAAGCAACAGTCATAAGCTCTGTTGAGGGCTTGGCATAGTGTCGCAGCTCAGTGCCCAGAGTATATCACCCCAAATTGTCACTTCCCACCAGTCCTCCACCAGTGCCCCTGGTTTGAACTGGTGGCCTTCCTCTAGCTATGGAAGATGAATTCCATAACCCCCTCCTTTGTTCGCCCTTTCAGAGCCCTGCACGAGGAGTTGAAGAACAACCTTTGTCCCCTAGAGTCAGGCCAAGAGTCTTTGTCTTGGAAGTGAAAAGCAGTTCCAACCTCTATACTCTCTTTTTGGACTTTCGCCTCTTCACACAAACACGGTTTGCTCTGGAGGCTCTAATTGGCTGAATTCTTTTTTTAAACATCTTTATTGGAGTATAATTGCTTTACAATGGTGTGTTAGTTTCTGCTGTATAAAGTGAATCAGCTATACATATACATATATCCCCGTATCTCCTCCCTCTTGCGTCTCCCTCCCACCCCTCTAGGTGGTCACAAAGCACCGAGCTGATCTCCCTGTGCTATGTGGCTGCTTCCCACTAGCTACCTATTTTACATTTGGTAGTGTATATATGTCCATTACACTTTCTCATCTAATTGGCTGAATTCTGAGGCAGATTCCCAGAAGGTTCACTGCTCCCGTCCGTGAGACTCATCATGTGTCTTTTGTTGAATGTGTGTGCTTTATCCAGCTTAAGAAACTTGCGTTTGGAGGTTTGGCCCTGACTGTAGCACCCTCTTCACCTTGGCAGTTGTGACTTAACCTCCCTTAGCATAACTTCCCCTCTCTACAAAATGAGGAGGGTGATACCCTTTCTTTCCTCAGAGGGTTTCTTAAGGACCGAATGAAATACTCTATGTATTTTTACAAGTTCTAAGAAACAATGCAGGTATTATTATTTACTAGAATTGTCCATGGTCCAAATCAGCTCTAAGGGTCTGACTCAGGCTGCCGGAAAATATGTGACCAATGGGAGGAAGGAAGCTAGTCCCTTGGGGGCTACAAAACTGTCACAGGGTCAGAATCTCCAAATTTTAGAGTAGATGGGGCCTAACAGATCACTTGGTCCGACACCCTCACTTTGCTGAAAAATAAGACGAGAGAGGAGCAGGGGACTTGCCTTGAGATTTGCTTGGGTCAGAGGATCCGCAGAGAAGTAACAATCCTCAAAGCTAGAGAAGGCGAGAGGCCAGCCAGCAATCGGGAAATGTGTCCAGCCTCTCCCAAGGTCAGGGAAACTATCGATCTTTCTAGCAGGTGGATGGTTTTTTAACCACTTTCCTTACCTTAAGAGCGTCCTCTGGCTCACAGGCTCCTCGAAGACCCACCTGTGTCCTTTTAGAGATCGGCTTTCCCAAGCAAGCATAACCGTGTTGTCTCTCAGCTGTGCTGCTGCATGGTGGATGAGGGCTGCACTCTGGATCAGCCGGGGACTCCAGTGCCAAGCCTCTGATATATAGTGTGGGGACTGCAGGGCATCCAAGTTGCAACAGGAACAAGATGAGCCTGTGGCCTCGGGCTTCTAAGCTGCCCCTCAACCCACACTTCAAAGAAAGTTATTACACAAGAGTTAGACTAAATCAAACCAAACTGCAATGTTTGCATACTGTGGCCCATTTTCAGATCTCACTGTGTCTCACCACTCGTCCCTCAGAAACCTAGCTTGGAGTAGAACAAAAGGACCCAATGATAATTTAGTTGCAGGTCTTTAAAAATGAGCCCAACTGATTTATTTTGAAATTTCAGTTAAGCATGATGTCAAGAAAATCTCTCTGGCTATTTATCATCTTTTTTTCCTCTTGCATAGTCTGAATAGGCAGGATAAAATTAGAAACTGGCTGTTCACATGCTTCCAGCTTTTGTTGTAGGCAGATGTTTTTACTAGAATATCAGAATGTTAAGATGTTTTGATGATCATTCTCTGCCAAAAGAATACTCATCGTAGCAAGAAAGGTCTTTACTATGCCATTTACTTTCTTTATTAGCAATGTTATACAGGTGCTGTAGGAAGAGGTACAATAAATTATCTAAAGATATATATTTCACTTTGGTGAGAACTGCTACTCCCATTTTTCCAAATCACCACAACCTGAAAGCATGAAAAATTGCATTTTTCTTTTGTAGCTTTGAACAGTGGATATAAGATCTGTAAGTTTTTTGAATCATTAAAGAGATAAAGCTTATATTCATTGTTGTCTAGTGTTGAGCATATTTTGTAGGATGGTTTAGAAAACTTTGTATGGTACATATGGTACCCCTTTCATTTAATCTAGTAATTGAACCATTAAAACCCATACCTCCTAGCCATTCTCCATACATTCGTTATGCGCAACAGGGACGCTTCTAGATACTCCTTTAGTTCCAACCATGAATCACTGCAGTGTCTCAGAATCGTGGACGGTTGGAGCTGGGAGAGATCCCCAAGCGACATGAAGAAGGAAACTGAGACCACAAAGACAGGTAATTTACCCAAGACTGCACAGACAGTTACTCAGAGCCATGGCTAGGATTCAGGTTGGGTGCCTTCTGCTTCCGTATGTGGCACCTCGCTTTATTAGATCAAGAATGACAGACTGGAAAACCAAAATCAAAGAATTTTATGTGAGCAGAGACAAAAGTGAACTTTTAAATCACAAACCTAAAGGCCAATACGTTAAAAAAAAAAAAAACAACAATCAAACCAAGCATCCAGCCCAAAAGGGGGAATGAGAGGCTGCAAAGCCCAGGGAAAAGTTATGACCTGGGTCTGAAGAGAAGAGGAGATGAGGACTCTTTTGGCTTCTGTTGACTAGACACATCTGTGGTGCAAGAATGGAATATTTTTATGGTACCCTTTCCATATTTCTTTTTATTGTCCCAATATTTGTGTACCGTCCTTAGATTTTGACTTGCTTTGTTTTGGAAAAGTTAAAGACTGAGATGCCGCTAAAGAGATTCTCATCCTCCGCCCTGGTCAGCAGCTTGCCCCTTTCCGTAGGTGCTGCCACACTTATCTTCTGAGCCAGAACATTAATCAGTCCATCACCCAGTCTTTACTCAAACTTAGCCCCAGATACAAAGAGTATCACGTAGTCACTGCTCTCAGGGAGATCATAATCTGTTTCAGAGGTTTCAGAGGATATTATTAGCACCTTGGAATTATTTGCAAATTGCCATGTACATGTGAATATCTTTGAGGGAAGAGTCAAAGAAATATCTGATGATCAGAGGGTTCTACAACTCAGAGAGGTTGATTAATCGGTCCAGGTGGAGAGACGAGACTAATTTACAGAATCAGCAAAATAAGAACAGTATATGATATTCAGTACATTTGTGAGATCAAGGTGGGTCAGCTTCCCAGACAGCTTCCAGAATGAGGTGGGGTTTTTACGTGTGTCTTGAAGGGGAGAAGATGTCTGGATAGGTAGAAAGGAAAGGGCAAGTGTGCCTGACTGGGAGAATACAGTGGATTGGAAACTAAAATTTATTAAGCAGAACGCATATACATATATTACATATGATCTCATTTAATCTTCACAACAAGACAGTGAAGTGAGGATTATCATCTCCATGTTACAGGTGAAAACAGATCCAGGAAGGTTAGGTGCCTTGTATACAATTGGGAGATTGGCAAAGCCATATTAAGAACCCCAATCATTTAGTCACGGATATGAAATGTATAGTATGGGCAATATAGCCAATAATTATGTTATATCTTTGTATGGTGACAGATGGTAACTAGACTTGTCACGGTGATCATTTAGAAATGTATAGAAATATTGAATCACTATGTTGTGTAACATGAACTAACATAGTTTGTAGGTCAATTATATTTCAAAAACAAACAAACGCACAGAAAAAGAGATCAGATTTATGGTTACCAGAGGCAGGGTATGGGGGTAGGAGAATTGGATGCAGGCAGTCAAAAAGTACAAAGTTCCGGTTATAAGATAAATAAGTACTAGGGATGTAGTGTACAGCATGATAAAGATAATTAGCACCTGCTGTATGGTGTATAGGAAAGTTGTTAAGAGAGCAAATCCTAAGAGTTCTCGTCACAAGGAACAAAATTCTTTTTCTTTTTCTTTAATTTTACATCTTTATGAGATTACTGATGTTCACTAAACTTCTGGGAATCATTTCATGATGTATATAAAGTCAAATTATGCTGTACACCTTAAACTTTCACAGTGCTGTATGTCCATTATACCTCCATGTAACTGGAAGCAGAAAAGTAGAACCCAGGCCATTTGACCTCAAAAGCTTCTTGCTGAGAAGCGAGGCTCATATGGTGACAGTAGAGCTAAATCCTGTCAAGCTAGGATCATAACGAACCTTTACTGAGCACTTACTATGTGCCAGTCAGGATGTAAGCTCTTTATCTCATTTAATACACAAAATAACCCTCTGGGAGGTTATTGTTGCTGCGCTCACTTTACAGTTGAGGAAACTAAGGTTATAAGTAGTTTGTCAAGGGAATTCCCTGGTGGTCCAGTGGTTAGGACTCCGTGCTCTCACTGCCAAAGGCCCGAGTTCAATCCCTGGTTGGGGAACTAAGATCCCACAAGCTGCATGGTGCGGCCAAAAAAACAAAAATAGTTTATCAAGGTTCACACAGATAATGGGTGGCTGAATTGGAAGATTTGAAATTCAGATCTAATCTGTTTGACTCCAGAGTCCCACTCTTGAAACATGCTAGAAAATTAGCATTTTGTGAGAGTTCACAGCGTGCCAGGCACTGTGCTGAGCACTTTATGTGCGTCATCCCATTCAATTCCACAGAAACCCTGCGAAGGACATGGAATATTATTTTCTGTATTTTACAATGAGGAGCGAAGTCACGGGTGAACTGAAGCTCAGGAAGGTTTAGTATCTAGTCCAAGGTCACAGTTTGGCAGGGCTGAAATCTAACCCAAGTCTTCTGGCTCTGGAACCTGGACTCAGAACTCTCTGTGGTACAGTTTACCCAAACCAGGGATTCTGGGAGTGAAGGACTAAAGTCACTTCTCTTAACTATTCCCTCTCCTCCCACTGTATTTCTTATCTTCTCCTCAGTCATTATTTTTTCATGCCTTTTAGTGGCTCCCTTATTACTTCAGATTCTCATATACATTGGACCCAAATCACTATTTAAAGAAAGCCTGGGATAAATGTTTTTTTGTAATGTTATAAATGGAGCTAATGTGAGTAAGACCTCATTTATTCATCAAACTTTTATTGAGCCCCTACCGAGGGCTGCTCAGGGTGCTGGGAATATAAAGACACAAAGAAAAAGGCCTTCTCGGTAAGCTGGGACAAAGTAAGAGAGTAGCATCGACATATATACACTACCAAATGTAAAATAGGTAGCTAGTGGGTAGCAGCTGCATAGCACAGGGAGATCAGCTCAGTGCTTTGTGACCACCTAGAGGGGTGGGATAAGGAGGGTGGAAGGGAGGCTCCAGAGGGAGGGGATATAGGGTTATATGTACATGTATAGCTGATTCGCTTTGTAATACAGCAGAAACTAACACAACATTGTAAAGCAATTACACTCCAATAAAGATGTTAAAAGAAAAATTGCTTCTCTTCAGGGACTGCACAGTCTTGTGACGAGGATAGACACTAGGCCCATAGACAAGTAATTGAAATACAGTGTGATAAATCGTGTGATAGAGGTAGGGACAGAGTAACGTCAGAACACAGAGAAGGGACATCTGACTCAGAATGGGGTATTGGTGGGAGTTGGGGAAGGTGCACACGTGCGAGTCTTTCTCTCACACAACTTTTACTAGCTCATTGCACAATTGCTTTCTTTCTTTCTTTCTTTCTGTTATATTGAAGTATAATTGATTTACGTGTTAGTTTCTGGTGTACAGCAAAGTGATTCAGTTATATATATATATATATATATATATAGTTTTTCGTATTCTTTTCCATTATGGCTTATTACAGGATCTTGAATATAGTTCCCTGTGCTATACAGTAGGACCTTTTTGTTTATCAATTTTATATATAGTAGTTTGTTAATCTCAAACTCCTAATTTATCCCTCCCCCACCCTCTTTCCCCTTTGGTAACCATAAGTTTGTATTCTATGTCTGTGAGTCTGTTTTTCACAATTGCTTTATTAAACTTATAAAGTCAACACAAAGACAGTGGTTTATGAAAACAACACGTAGGGCTTTTGCTGGTGATATCAGATGTGCTGTTCTTGAATAATTCCCTTATTTGAACAAAGCAGCAAGCTCGGTTGATGAAGCATTGAGTTGAGGATATCTCTTATCACCTGTGAATTTTAGACTGAGAGATACTTCCAAGTTCTTTCTGTATTTCTTCATTATTTTTAAAAGTCAACTTTATTGTAACATAATTTACAGATAATAAAATTCAATTTTAAGTGTATAACTTGATGAGTTTTGACAAATGTAGGCAATTGTGTAATTATCATTACAATCAAGATATAGAATATTTCCAAAACCTGAAAAAGTACCCTTGTGTCTGAATCCAGTCACTGTATTCAGTCATAGCAAGAGCTGTAGCGGGTAACGGTTAAAGAAATTAAATGGCTGGAGAAAGCATGACCAATCTAAGGCACTAACATTTATTGAGCACTTTCTGGATGCTTAACCTAAGTACATACACAGATTTATTTACACCCCCTATAAACCATGTGGGGGTTTTATCTCCATTCTACAGAAGAGGAAATTAAGGCTCAGAGAATTTAAATCACTTGCTCAAGGTCATTGACCTAGAAGTGGTGGAGCCAGATTCCACCCAGTTTATGTTTCCCACATTACCTTCTCACTGCTAATATATAGAGGAAAAGGTATAAAGAAATATGGGAATACTCAATGCTCTGTGGTGACCTAAATGGGAAGGAAAGCCAAAAAAGAGGGGATATATGTATATGTATAGCTTATTTACTTTGCTGTACAGTAGAAACTAACACAACATTGTAAAGCAACTATACTCCAATAAAAATTAAAGAAAAAAGAAATATGGGAAGCAAAAGACTAGATACCATCTGATTCTATTCATATGAAATTCTAGAAAAGGTAAAACTAGTGATCGAAAGCAGATCATTGGTTATCAGGGGTGTGGGAAGAGGATTAACTGCAAAGGGGCACGAGGAAACTTTTTCAGTTTATGGAAATATTCTACATCTTGATTGTAGTTGTAGTTACACAATTATATACATTTACCAAAACTCATCAAAATGTATGCTTAAAGTTGAATTTTATTATATGCAAATTATACCTCAATAAAGTAATTTTAAAAATCTAAAAAGAAAAAATATAGAAAGACCTTGGAAATATCTTTTGGTTTAAAAGTCACAACAAAATTGTCACCTTTAAAAATGTAACTTTTGCCACATTGAATAATGAAAGTATAGAAATATTCTGTATGAAATGATGCTAAAAGTTTAAAAGGCTGGCAAAATAAATCAGTGCTCATTATGACTTTGAAATTAAATCAGCAAACTGTTTTCTTGCATGAAATGAACAATTCAATGTATACATTTCTGAATCTGTTGCAAATGTCTGGTGTACAAGGGTCTGATTAAGCATGATCCAAAAAGAGCTTGCAAGTAGGACTGTTTACTAACATTTCAATTTCTGTGCCTCATTTATTAGACTTAGAATAAAAGGGCTGTTTGGGATTGTCTTTAACCTTGATGATATTTCCACTGAAGCAGCATAATGGCTCTTAATTGCTTAAGTGAAGAGAGCATGTTGATGTGTCCTTCTTTGGGCGAAGAGCTCAGAGCCTAAACCATTATGCTAATTCAAGCATTATATACACCAAAGTATTTATGGGACTGACACAAGTGATGTTGTAGGTAAAGGGCTGTGAAATGGTCTGTAAACAGAGAGAATTGATTTGAGGCCCAAAAGCAGTGCTGTTAAAAGTCACAGCCATTGAAGAGCCAACCCTACAATTTCTATCCAGATTGTCAAACTGGGTCAGACAGTGTCAGCAGGGCTGCCATTAGAGATCAGATGGGTGATTTAATAATATGTAAACCAACCACATAAACAGGTAATTCTCATGGTAGAGGTCCATACCCACCTGGGGTGTGTGTGTATGTATGTGTGTGTGTGTGTGTGTGTGTGTGTGTGTCTGTCTGTGTGTCTGTCTGTCTGTCTGTCTGTGTGAATTTTCATTATGGAAACTTCACAATGCCATATTCAGTCAAATATCAATGCATTGGGGGGTTTTTTGTTTTGTTTTGTTTTGTTTTTTTGCATTACGCGGGTCTCTCACTGTTGTGGCCTCTCCCGTTGCAAAGCACAGGCTCCGGACGCACTGGCTCAGCGGCCGTGGCTCACAGGCCCAGCCACTCCGTGGCATGTGGGGTCTTCCTGGACCAGGGCACGAACCTGTGTCCTCTGCATCGGCAGGCGGACTCTCAACCACTGTGCCACCAGGGAAGCCCAATGCATTGGGTTTTGATAAAAGAAAAACTTCCAGCCAGTATAAGTTAGACAAGAGAGCAGCAATGCAACATAAAGACATCCAGGGAGAATTAATCTGTAATCATACGGGGAAGGAAGGACAATCAGATCCATGCATTTGACCATCTAGACTTTGACATCATTTGTTTTTCATGCGTCTCTTTCTACAATAGGACTGTACATTTTTTGAGCCAACCTCAAAATAATTATGTAAGGCTCCTCATCACCCGCATTACCAGCATGCCTCACTTAGGACGTCAAAAAAAATGGAACCAATTATTCTAAAAACTAGGTGGACTTTGAGTTCAGATCCCTACTCTGCCACTTACTGACTTGGGGCAAGTTGTACAACCTCCCTGCACCTCAGTTTCTTCCTCTGTAAAATGGGGCATTGACCTCACAGGATTATTGTGGGGCTGAATACATATAAGAATACCTGCCACAAAGTAAGCATTCAAAAAATGGTGAATATTACTGGTACGTATTTGGCCTCATAAACTTTTGATTTATGCCTGATATAATTTCTGTGTCAGTTCAATTTTCTTCTTTCTTGGGATTCACAGAGATTATTAACATTCTAGGGAGTTTATTGGATATATATGGTATTTTAAAAAACAGCTCGAAGCATTCTCTCTTAAACTAGAAAGTTCATTAAAGTGTATATTTTCTCACAGTGACAACAACAAACAGCTCACAGTTAACTCCTTTTAACTTTTCCTTTTTTTCCCAATGAAGGTCCTCTGTCATAGGGTTAGGTTCTACACCAGGAGCACGTCTTTCTCATTTGGTTTCAATGTTAGTGCAGCTTACAGTGGAGTTCTCCATGAGTGGAATAACAGTGACGTCCTGTGCTGATGGATGTGGGTCAGTTAAATTCTTCAGGCCCCTCTTTTGGACAAGAACCTCTACAATGCTTTTCCTCTTATTAGATTGACATCTTATGTTAATTTGCTGCCATTCCAAGCCAAGCTTTTACTGTATAGCTCTGTTTGTATTGGTTAACAGTTTTAATGTAAATATCATTTTCTGGGTATACAGCTGCTCAGGAAATTTTGATAAATTTCAGAATTATGAGTCATTGTATTTAAAATGGCACAGTGTGAAATCAAGACATGGTTTAACCATCCTATGACTTAGCTGTTCTTGTAACTGTCTTCCTTGAGAATGTGCATTAATGAGAAGATAAGATTTTGATTTAATTTTAATCTGTTAGCTCATCAGTTCTAGGGGTAAATTGTATTATGGTATTTTCTAATGGCTTAACATGTGGGATCCTATCAAGGGTAATACAGTGTGTGGTTCCAAAAAAAGGTTCTGTTTTAAAGTTTCTAACATGCTACAAATGCATATTTTAGGAAATATTTTTAAATGCACACAAGATATCCCTTAATCATAGATGAAAGAATTTTCCCAATTTCTTT
Source organism: Tursiops truncatus (assembly GCF_011762595.2). Lineage (NCBI taxonomy): Eukaryota > Metazoa > Chordata > Mammalia > Artiodactyla > Delphinidae > Tursiops > Tursiops truncatus. Next base: position 130,351,999 of record NC_047034.1, on the reverse strand, counting down.
CTCAACATTTTTGAGCTAGAGGTTTCTTTGAAATTTTGAACATACACAGATTGTTCCAGAGATGCTATTATTAACAGCTGGGGGGAAAATCCAATAATAGGACCAGAGGTGATATCTAGAGGTTATTTTGTTTCAACCCTTCCATAGGCAGGGCTATGTCCAATAATTTTGGACCAATAGGGATCTAGCTTATTTATAAAGGTATTATAGAGATTTCACAGCCACACATAGTAACCCATTCAGAGATTCTATAATCCAGGCCAATAACTCTTCAATAAAGTTTAAACCAAATCAGAATGATCCCAAAGTACAGCTTTATAGATTGGGCGCCTTCTGTCCTCTAGGCAGTCAAAGAGATGTACAAACAGCTTAAACTGGTCCTCTGGTCCCCTTAGGTCACAGAGAAAAAGCCTTTAAGTCTACGAGGGATGACAAATAGATTTCAGTGTGAGTGTCAATTCTCATGGATCAGTGGTAGTTGCCTGGAGCAAGGTGTTAGAGGACTTGAGGCTCTGTCCAGGGTCAGCAGGAAATCGTGCCATGATCTATTAGCAATGCCTGCCATGGTGAAGGGGTGGAAGGTGGGAGCAGCTTTTTCGCTAGGACATGCCATTCCGAATTTGTATGTTGTATGTTCTTCCCTGTTGCCCATCTTTCTCAGTTGAAGTTACTTTAAGCTAGCAAACCAGTACCAGTCTAGGTTCCTACAAAGCGGATGCGTTCTTCCACCTGCATCACATTTTAAAATTTTTGTGTAGATCTGGAAAACATCCTGGGTGCTTTTTTTTTCCCCAAAAAGATAAAGAATAAGAGTTTCTTCTGAAAGCCTGAAACCTTTACTTCACTGAACAAATGTATTGAGTACCTACTATGTGCCAGGCATGTACCAGGCATGTACGTGTAAGCATGAATGGACTATTTCATTTGTTCAAAGTATCTTTATTAAATAAGTTAAAACATAGGAGCCCTCCCTAAAATGCCTAGAAATGTTTTGTGCTCAATATATCTGAATTATCCTTTTAAAATATCTTTTACATGCCGGATTCGGCCAAACATGTTTACGCTCTCAGCATCCCTTTACCCCTCCCCCAAAAGGAAACATGGTAACAGCCTGACCTGGAAGTTAACAGATCTGGTCTATGGTCCTGGTTCCATACTAACAAGCAGTGGGACCTAGAGCAAGTCCCTCCACTGGCCTGTGCCCCCATTCCCCATCTGTAAAGGGGAACACCACTGACCCCCTGGAATGTTGTGTGGCTGGTCACATGGCAAAGGAAAGCACCTGGAGCAAAAAAATGCCTAATGCCAATGCTTTCTGTAACATCAGCATGGATTTGTTTAAAACCAAACAAAGGAGAAGCACAGGGGCCAAGAGAGGTCACACCAAATATGATCTAAAAGCATATAAACATTACCTTTTTTTTTTTTTTTTTTTGCGGTACACGGGCCTCTCACTGTTGTGGCCTCTCCCGTTGTGGAGCACAGGCTCCGGACACGCAGGCTCAGCGGCCATGGCTCACGGGCCCAGCCGCTCCGCGGCATGTGGGATCTTCCCGGACCGGGGCACGAACCCGTGTCCCCTGCATCGGCAG